>NC_073389.1:39070204-41470204 GCF_028641065.1 Leucoraja erinaceus
CCTACTGGTTGAACAAGGAACTGGAAGGTAAGCAGTGCCTAAGCAACCAACCTATGGAGGGAATTGATTTTGCAGACAGGAATAGGCTAGGTTGCTCAAAGAATTAAAACAATTATAATATTTTAACCTTATTTTTAGATATGTGGAAAGACTTTTGGCTACAAACATAGCCTAAGACTACACATGGCTCACCATGGAGGGAAAAGGGAATTTAGCTGTGATATATGTGAAAAACTATTTGCTACAAAGCGCAGTCTTCAGGAGCACAATAGTGTTCACACAGGTAAGGAAACAAAGAACTGATAATTCATGGTTGCTAGAAATGTATGAGATCCTAGTGTAATTTCTCCAATAACAGGAAATGTTTCAACAGTGTAATTTATTTCTTCTTGCTTCAGTTTCTGGTGGTATTTATGTTTCTACACCTAGAAAAATAAATATTGCCAACAATGTGTCTTATGCTGTGAAGAGGTGTTTAGCTGATTGACCCTGGAGGCTATTCTGTGCTAACATCCCTGCAATATTCCCGTTCTTTCACAAAGTTTGTGTCTATTATTGGCTATATGGAGTTATTAAAGTCTTAATTTACTTTGAGATAATAGTGAAGGGAAGTCAAATCCATGTTTTGGCTATCTTATCTCCAACAACTTGTTGTAATCTCTTTCATCACGTTTCTGTGCTATCCACAATAATGAAATAACCTCGATCAAAGTAACAAATGACAGCCAATATAATTATGACGAAGGTAATCTCTCCTCCATCCTTCTGAACCTGTTTATAACCTTTGATTTGGTTGATATCGTTTTCCAAAGCCACTGTCATCCAGTAGGATAGACCATACTCACCTGGTTCCTCTCTTGTCTCTCTGGTGGTAGCCTGACTATAGGCAATGTGGCTTCTCCAATCAGACCTTCTGATGTTCTCCCAATGATTTCTACATGGCCTCTTATTCCTCATCCAAATATTGCATTCTGTTGACATTATGGAGAGTCTTAGAGTCAATGATATACCCAATTCTACCTCAATTATCCCGACTCCTGCATTGTCTCTACATTGATAAATGATTGCCTGACAGCCATTATTGGATGAACATAATGTTTCCCTGGTTTGATAATGGAATCACCAATACTATCTACAATCCTCTGCAAAAAAAAATTGTTCGAAAGTCATCAAATCCAATTATCTCCTTATTTGTCTGAAATGAAACTAGGTAATTTGATCATCACACTATAGGAAGGGTATGATTGCACTTGAGAGATTGCAGGGGCAATTCACCAGAATGTTGCCTTGGATGAAGTGTTCCAGCTCATGAGGAGTACTTGTCAGCTGTGTTTGATTTCCTTGCAATGGAAGAAGCTGGAGGTGGGGTTGCTGATTAAGACATGCAAAGATGTGAACAGTGTGAAAAAGGACAGATTATCCAAAATTGGGTTTGTCAAAATTTGAAGATGTAGGTTTATGTTATTGGGAACCAGTTATAGGTTTAGGTTACAGTTTTAGATGGGATCAGAGGTATTTTTCACTCATTGTGGTTGGAAACTGAAAGCCGCTCTCAGATTGACCCAGACAATTTGCAACCTCAATGTAAACTTTTAGCCTTATTTATTTTCCATTGCTATGATCAACTGTTTGTTCATCGAACATAATTTGCCTCTCGCCTGCTTGAGGCACAGTGATGCACCTAACAGGGTTACTATCTCACAGTGCAAGAGAGCTTTAATCCTGATCTTGGGTGCTGCCGTTGTGGAGTTTGCACTTTCTTCCTTTAATTGCATACGTTTCCTCTGGGTGTTCCAGTTTCCCCCTACATCCTAAAGAATTGCAGGTTGGTGAGTTAATTGGTGGCAATTACTCCTAGTGTGTATGTGAGATTAGAATCTCGGAGAAATTGATGAATATATGGGAGATTAATATTATTGTAGGATTATTATAAATGAGTGGTTGATGGTTGGTGTGGACTCGGTTGAGGCCAAGGGAGCCTGTTTCTATCCTTTATTTTCCATTACTCTGGCCCTCTTTCCGTGGCACCTTTGTTCTATTTTCTGCTCAATCTTGTGAATAATTTGGGACTTCTTTGCAAGGTACAGATCAATTAATCAAAAAGCAGAATATTCTGAGCAAAAAGTACACAACTTTGCCTTTCCTTTACATACTTAACTACTTTTAGAAAATTGGGGGAAATTTCCCCATGGATATCTATGATTTGTATTTTCGGCTCCATTTCTAAAACAGTTTATTTGCACGTATTTAAAACATATTTTATGACATTTAGCTTGGTATTTGGTTAATATTTTAGGTGAATCCAAGTACCTCTGTCCGACTTGTGGAAAATGTTTTAAACGTGCCTCTGGCCTCAGCAAACATTTAAAGAGACATTTGCCGAAACCTGCAATCAGAAGCTTTCAATGCACCCAGTAAGTTGTGGTATTTATTTATTTTAAAATGGTCCTTTATGGTACCTATACATTTGCCATTGATAGTGAAATGGCAAACTGAGTTTAATCTGAGCAAATGTAAGCTGTTCTACTTTGTGTCAAATGCAAGATAAAAGTGTACTGTAAATTACAAGATCCATGCAAGCATTGATGTATTGAGGGATCTTGGGGTGCAAGTCCATAGTTCCTGAAAATTGAAATACAAGTAGATAGTGAGGTTAAGAAAACATATGGCATACCTGCCTTTAGGCACTGTGTGTAGAAGTTCATACGTCATGTTGCATCTTTACAGAACTTTAGTTTATCATGTGCAATTCGAGTCGCTGCATTTTTGGAAGGTTGCAGAGGCTTTGGAGTAGGTGCAAAGATGTTCCCCAGGATGTTATCTCGAGGATAGGGCTCAGTTAAAAGGAGAGGTGGTCAAATTTGGACTGTTTTCTGTGGAGGTTTGGAGGCTGAGGGGTGACCTGACAGAAGTATATAAAATTGTGAGAGGGATAGATAGTCGGTGACCTTTTTTCCTCATAGTGGAAATGTCAAATACTAGAGGAGAAAGATTTGAAGTGGGAAGGGGGAAATTTAAAGGAGATTTGCAAGGCAATTTTTTTTTTTACACAGAGAGATGAGCGGAATGCACTGCCAGGGAAGATAGTGGAATTAGATACGATAGAAATAGACTGGCACATCAATAGGCAGGGATGTAGAATGTGCAAGCAATGGGATCAGATTTAAATTGGTATCATGCTCGACACAGAATGGTGGGCCAATAAGCTCCTGTGCTGTGCTGTTCAAGGCTCCAGGTCAATTGGCACATCTAGCAAAATGAAAGTTTGACTGAATGGACACAAAGTAGAAAACTGGATAGCGATGATTGCACTTGGTTATGAGATATTTGGAGTAGGCAGTATTAGGATCCCCTATCATTGTGGATTTCTGAATTCATTTTTATTTTTACTGTTTAACTTAGTACTTCACATTAATCAATCAGATCATGGTATCGCAAATTAATTGGACGGCTAACTCATTACAGTTAAATTGAAACGAAAATTTCTTCTGAGAGGATATCTTCACTTTTGTAGGTGTGAACGAAGTTTTTATGAAGCACGTGATCTGCAGCAACACATGTACAAGCACCTTGGGGTTAAACCATTTCAGTGCCAGATCTGTGGGAAGTGTTACAGTTGGAAGAAGGACTGGTATTCTCATGTAAAAGCACATTCTGTTACAGAGCCATACAAGTGAGTTCAATTGATATTTACAAAGGGAGTATAATTTGTATGTCAGAGATGTTTAACCATTCCATTACAGGATATTTATATAAATATTAATTATATTACACTGATGTGCATAAATTATCAAATTAATACTGAAGAAGGTAGGTGTAGATTAATTTACTTGGATTATTGACTGAGGGTTGGCAAGAGTATGGGATTTATTGTTGAAATGGTCATAAGGGCATGTACTTTTTTTCCTATCATTGCTGGCATAACAGATTATCTTACCAGCATTGCAGAATGTCAGTTGAATAGTGGGTTGAAATGGCTGGGACAGTGATTCAATATAACAAACATCTCATTCAGCAGTCCCCATGTCCATACATAGCTAGCTTATCAAAAAGTGCTCTGCATCATTTGGTCTCTTTGGAGCAAAAAATGATTTCATTTTTGTTATTAGTGCATGAAAAATCGGTTGTCTTTATTAGGGAGAGATGGAGACCATCTCTCGGTAAATACAAATGAGAAATACTCCTTTAGGATCTTGCCCATCTCCTGTGGCTCTACACAGAGGTGACCAGTTTGATTCCTAAGAGGTCCCATTCTTTAGTTACCCTTTTCTCCCTTATGTATTTATAAAATCTTTTGCGATTGTCCTTAATGCTACCCACCAGATCTATCTCCTGGCCCCTTTTTGCGCTTCTGATTTCCTTTTTTAGTTTACTCCTTAGCTCCCGAAACTCATTCAGGGATGCACTTTATCCCAGCTGCCGATACCTGCCCCATGCAACCTTCTTGTTTTTGACTAATGTCTCAAATTCCCTCGTCAGACAAGCTCCCTTACGTTTGCCTGCACTCTAACGGGTACACATCCTGAGCTTTCTTCAGTACACTTTTAAAAACATCCCACTTGGCCGATGTTCCTTTCCCATTTGATGACCTGCCCCAGTCAACTTGAGCGAAACCTTCTCTTATACCCTCAAAGTTGGCCTTACCCCAGTTGAGCATTTTAACACGTGGACCTTATCTGTCCCTATCCATAATTATCTTAAACCTAATCGAACTGTGGTCACTGGTCCCAAAGGGCTCCTCCACACACACTTCATTAACTTGTCCTTCTCAATTTCCCAATACTAGATCCAGCGTTGCCCTCTCACATGTGGGGACCTCCACATACTGCTTAAGAAAACTCTCCTGAACACTTTTGAGAAATTGCACCCCATCTGAACCCTTCATGCTACGATTTTCCCAGTCTATATTGGGAAAGTTAAAATCCCCTACGACAACAACCTTATTTGACCTGCAGCTGCGTGCAATCTCTCGGCACATTTGTTCTTCTAATTCTTGTTGACCAATCTGGGGTTTGTAGTACACCCCAAACAAAGTGATCACCCAATTTGTTCCTCAGCTCTTCCTGAAAAGTAATTGTAATCTTTGTATGCTTACTAATGTATAGATATTTTAATGCCTTGTTAAATAATTAGAAACTTGAGTGATTAAAATTAATTCTGGTGAGGTTGTTACACATTTGCTGGAATTTCTGCAGTTTGAAGAAGTCTAAAATCCACATTTATCTCATGTGAAAATAATCACCTAGGACCTGTAGGAAATGATGAATCCAATCTTCATTCTTTCTATTTTCAGGTGTAATGTTTGTGGAAAAGAATTCTTTGAAAAAGCTCTTTTTAGACGACATGTCAAAAAGGCCACTCATGGCAAGAAAGGCAGAGCTAAACAGATGCTCGACCGTACCTGTGAGCACTGTGGGAAGAAGTTTTCACAACTTAGAGAATATCGGAGGCACATGAACAATCATCAAGGTAAATTATAGCAAAATTCACCAAAAGTAAAATTAATGTTGGCTTTACACCATGACTTTCTATTGTCACTTTTTTAAGAATGTGACAAAAATGAAATGCGGTGATAAATATTAAAAAAAATTGAAATTTAAAATAAATTCATTGTCAATATTCCTTTTACATCACATTCTTTAAAACATACATATGCTCCCCACCTGTTCAAAAATCCCGATGGTTTGCCATTTAGCTTGCGTGATGTCACTGGGGCCCTGTATCCCATGCTCCATTTTAACATGTTGAGGTTCTGTATCCAATGTTCCCTTTGCATTCTTTGAGGCCCTGTATCCAGTGCTCCAATTTGCAACTTGCTATGGCCCTGTTTTCCCATTAGACTTGCCTGGAGTTCTCTTTCTCATACCCCCTGTCAACCTATTGGGCCCCTGTTCCCATGTTCCCTTTAAACTTTGACGCAAGGAACTGTGGATGCTGGAATCTTGCATGGAACAGTGCTGGAGTAACACAGCGTGTCAAGCAGCATTTTTGGAGAACATGGATAAGCAATGTTTTGGGTCTGGACCCTTCCGACTGAAGAAGGGTCCTTACCGGAAACATTGCCTATCCTTGTCTTTCAGAAATGCTGCCTGCCCTGCTGAATTTTTCCAGTACTTTGTGTTCTACTCCCTTTAAACTTGCTTTGGTCCTCCTTCCTCCCCTTAGGTTATAGCCGGTGCTTACCGGTGACTTTCATCGGCTCATTGGGGGAAAAAACCGTAAGCAGTAGATTTCAGAACCAAGGATAACCGACCGGTTAAATGTCCGCCGAGCTTCACAGCCGTGGATCTCTGGCTTCGTAAAAGTTGTCTCCACTCCTTCTCTCCCCCACCATTTTAAAGGACTTACCGCACACTGTGTCTGACAGTTGCCGTTCCAGTTGTCGTTTTTTCAGGCGACTGCCGGCAACTTGACAGTCGCCGGCAATTCCCCTGAAAAATTGCCTAAGTGGGACAGGCCCATTAATCTCCCTACCCCAAAGAGACATGAAAGTGTTCAGGTAAAGTGTAATTCCAGTCAGTGTGTCAAGAAATTATCTTTGGGGGGGGGGGGGGGGGGAGTAAAGGTGGGGGAGGGTTTTGGGGAAGGGAGGGTGGGGGGGGGAGAGAGAGAGGGAGAGAGAGAGAGGGGGGAGAGTGGGGGGGCAGCGTCCCCCACTGGGCGGCAGCGTCCCGACCAGGACTATCTGGGCCGAGGACTCTCAAAAGCAGCGCGACAGGTGATCGGGCTGGGGAGACGGAGAGGAGGTCGTCCCCTGTGACGGCCGCCATGCCCACTTTTTCACTGCACTTCCCCGCTCCTGCGCTGCGATCACGACCGCCGCCGCCATGTTGTAAAACTTCAAGGAGCCCAGCGGCCGCGAGGAACAGAGCCATTGTGACGTCATCAGATCGCTTCAGCACATCTATATACTTTTAAAACTCTATGGGTGTACGGCATTTTGCATTTGATTCGTTACTCCGCGCAAACCAGACGCAAAAACTCCGACATTTTTTACCATTTCGTTAGCGATTTTACTTTTATATTCACACATCCGCTCCTTGGTCAATTATTTCCCCAGATGTTGAGTAAAATTGGTCACAAAACTCAAACAAAACTCAACTTTTAAGATCTGAACGCTCTTACCAGCTGCTGACGTCACAATGCCCACATGCCGACCAATCCAAGCTGCTTCTCTCAAGTCATTTGGCAGCCCGGCTCTCCTCCCCCCCCTCCCCTCTTCCCCCCCCCCCCCCCCTTCTCTCTCTGCCCTCACTGTCTACCCCCCCCCCCCCCCCCCCCCCCCCATCTAGAAGCGCCTGCGAGGGGCGCTATGCGTCAGTACATAGGCCGATTATGGGGTAAAAGAAGCAAATTAATAATATTAATATATTAACAAGGGGGGTTAGTTAGTGTGTGTGCGGGGGGGGTAGTTAATGTGTGTGGGGGGGTAGTTAATGTATGTGGGGGGGTGGTTAATGTGTGTGACGCCGCATGCCCCCCCCCCCCCCCCCCCCCCCCTCAAACGCACGTTGGGGGAACAGACCCAACGGGTCTGCACTTGGTCTAGTTAGATTTTAAAATTCTCAGATTGGTGAAGAATTTGAAGATATAACTTGGGAAATAATAAATAAAATTTTCAGATGAGGTGATTTTTGACATCATGAGGTAAATCTCTACCAGAATGTGTAAAAAAACCATTACCGCGTCGGGTTTTCAAGGAGATGTGAATCAAAGAAAAAGACTCAAGTAAACAGACACATTAGTAAACATCCAAGATCAGAGTTTTATAATAATACTAGACCAAGGGGAACCCGTTTGGTGCTGTCCCCTCAACGCGTGGTTGCGGGGAGGCGGCCTTTGGCGTCACGCACTAACCACCACACAAACACACCCCTTGATGTTATTAATATTATTCATTCGGTCCTTTTACCCCACCCCCCGCCCTATCCACTCACACATAACTCCCAACTGCGCAGGCATGGCTAAAGAGGGGGGTGGAGAGCGACTGGGAGAGGGGGTAGAGAGGGAGGGGGAGTAGAGATTGTGGGGTGGGGGGTGGCGCGGCATCATAGGGGAGGGCTGGTTCCCGAACGCAATACTCCACCACTCACCCATAGGTCCCAATATTCACAACTCCCTAGAGAGGTGGGGGCAGGGCAGAGAGAGAGGGAGGGGGGTAGGGGAGGGGGGGGGGGGGGGAGAGGAGGAGGGGGGGGGGGGGGGGCAGAGAGGGGGGGGGGGAGAGAGGAGGGGCTCCCTCCCCTCCCCCATCCTCTCCTCCCACCCCTCCTCTCCCTCCTTTCCTCATCCCACCCCCCTCCACCACCCCCTCTCCCCCCCTCCCTCCACAACCCCTCTCTTCCCCCCTCTCTCTCTTTCTCTGTCCCGGGGAGGGGGTATACAGGGAGGGGGAGGTGGTAGAGGCAGCAATATCCAATGGTATTGCAGCCTTCATGAAAAAGGAATAAACCTAAATAAAAATCATATTTTTAGTATAATATTATTTATTTTCTGCTTGAATTATTTTTTTTTAGGTGTGAAGCCATTTGAATGTTTGACCTGTGGAGTAGCCTGGGCTGATGCACGCTCACTTAAACGACATGTGCGGACACATACAGGAGAACGGCCTTATGTCTGCCCGATATGTAATGATGCCTACATCGATGCTCGTAGTTTACGTAAACATATGACTAAGTTTCATAAAGAACATGTTCCTGGCAAAATAATGTTAGAGAAAGACACTCTTCAGTTTCATAATCAAGGAACGCAAGTAGAACATGCCATCAGAATCTTAGCTGCAGAAATGCAAGATGAACTGGACAAATCGGATTTAGTTGGCGAGGAAATTGAGACTCTCATCGTGAGCGGAGAAGCTGTGGAGGCGGTTGAAGCGGTCGAGGCAGTGGAAGCAGTCGAGGCAGTGGAAGCGGTCGAGGCAGTGGAAGCTGCGGAGGCTGTGGAGGCAGTGGAAGCTGTGGAGGCAGTGACCGCAGTGGAATCTGTTGAAGCTGTTGGTGTGGAAAACCAGGACGAGACACTGCCCAGGCTAACGGATCATGGAATTATGCAGGTGGTTAACTATGTATTATCTCAACAACAAGGACAGAAGCTTAATGAAGTTGATGAAACTGTGGAAGTGGAGGTTGCTCAAATTGGAGAGGCTGAAGAAAATGTGCAAGAAAACTGAAAAGTTTGGGACATATCCTGAATATTGATTGTATACATTATCAAATGTGGGCACTTGTTTATGTTTAAACCATTCTTCCCTAATAACATCGTGGTCCTGCAATGGCTAGAAATAAGTAACTGGCAGACTTTTCTAAGTATTTCTTGGACTCCTCACAAAGCAGTAATTCAAAGTGGACAAGTAATAATGATAAAGGGAAGGTTTGAATATTGAAACCAAAAGATATTTCTTGCATTTGAGTGGTACTTGTAGCATTCTGCAGTAAAGCTTGAGCTACCAGCAATTTTAGCAGCAATCGCATTTTTTTTCCCATTGCTTCCTTGTTTTAAGCATTGATAAATTCAATGGAAACTATCCTTTATCAGTATTTTATGCAGGAGATCTGAATTTTGTAGATTGCAACTCATAAGCATCCATAAATTATTTAAACAGGCAAATATTTACCTGTGTAAAATTTGACTAATTTCTTGTGCACTATACCAGAAAGAATGGGTCAGATTGTAAAAACAAGGAACTGCAGATGCTGGTTAATACACCAGCAGTTCGTGTCCAATGGGTCAGATACATAACCTGAGCATGGAAGAGGGGAACTGGCCTCATTTACCATGTACCTTTTAGAAGAAATCAGTAGAATTTGAATTTAACTGGGTGAAAGATGTTTATAAGCACAATGTTTGTTCTGAATAAATAAAAAAATAAAGGTTAGATTTCTAAATTCTCAGTTCAATTTCAACATGAGGCCGGCCCTGTTGGGATTATTTAAGATTTTGACAAATGGTTCTTCATTTCCAAGTTGAGTCCTGATGATTCCATTACTGTTAACTTCCATAAAATTATTAGTATAGGAGAAACATAGGGCTGCCATCCATCCCATCATATGCTAGTCGTGCTAAATTGGCTAAGGTGAAGCTCATCTTGAATACATTTGGAAATCCCTTAAGGTTGTTACATTCTTCTGTGAAATTGCACAATTCGGTTGTAAGGAAAGTGTTGTAAATCTAGAAATACTGATCTTGGGTCACAACAAGAGCAAGTTTACCTTTTTTTTTTGTCCAATAGGAGGCCTTTGGTGGGCAAATGAGTGAAATGTGATTTATGTAAATAAATGGGGATATAATACGTTTATGCATGTCTACAAGTTTCCAAATTCAGTCACTGTTAAACTATGTATATGTGACTTTAAAAATAATTTGCAAAAAACCTCCATGTAATATAGAACACTGAGAAGTTGGCTGTTTTCCTAATGATCTTGAGGCATTCCAGAAATATATATTAGGCAAAAACAATTTAAAGGTGCAATCAGGATTTTTGTTTGGAAATTCTGTCTTGTCTGGCTATAAGCTTTCATGCACAATTATTAAAAAGAAACTATTAAGTCTCATTAGCTTAATTTTTCTTTATCAGAGAACACACCAATTTTATATTAAAATTGTTATTTTGGTTTCAGTAAAAGCTTAGTTTTCTTTAATGTTGAATTGAATTATACCTAAAGATATTCACAGGATGTTGATGTCAGTGTCTTAAATGCCCTTGTAGATGGTGCCACTTTGAATGATAGTACATTAAACCCTTGTTAATATGGACCTCTTTGTAACAGGATTTCGGTTATAGCAGATGAAGTTACTGACCATAACCGCCAGGCCAGACTGCCGACACAACCCCCAGACGCTTCCAGGCCACGCTGCCAACGCCAACCCCAGCCTGCACCATCTCCCCGACGCTGTCGGGCCAGACCTACTGTTGCCACTGCAGGTCCGCACAGTTTCCTCGGTCACTGACTTTTACTTGCACTCTGACCGCCCACGAGTCGCAACCAATCACTCCACCAATCCTTGCTTCTCCCCCCCCCCCCCCCGTCCATCAGCAGGCTACAGCCATCTATGTCACCTATCCATGTTCTCCAGAGATGCTGATTGACATGCTGAGTTACTCCAGCACTTTGTGTAATTTTGTGTGTTAACCAGCATCTGGAGTTGTTTGGTTCTACTGCGGTACTTATACTATGATAATTTCTTACTCAATTATAGCGGACAATTGGCAATAACGGATACCATTCCTCCAACTATAGTCTGTTATAATATGGGATTTCTGCATAGTCAAGAGAAATTCATAATTGTATGACATGGGATTGGGTTTCAGAATTTAAATTGGGCACCAAAAAATGAATTGCAGTATTTCTTTTCAAGGAAAATCTGACCGATCAACATTTCAGGTGCTGGCATTTCCCATTATCTTGTGGTATTGACCTACCTAATAAGAGTCAAGAGTCTCAGATAGAACAATGAAATTCGTACTTGCAGCAGCAAAACAGAATATGTAAACATACACTGTAAACAAAAAATAAACAAGGAATAAAAAGTTCACTGTGTATGTGTGTGTGTGTACACACACTAAGGGTCTTGACCCAAACCAGTTTTCAGGCTCCTGTACCTTTCTCCCGAAGGCAGGATAAAATTAGTCTGTGGCCAGGATGGGGTGGGTCTCTGATGATGTTGGCTGCCTTTTTGAGGCAGTGACTCCTGTAAATCCTTTCAATGGTGGGGAGGCCAGGACCAGTCCAGTCGACTGGGAACACAGGTTCACCACTTTTTGCAGTTGTCTTCCAGAGCATTCAAGTTGCTGAACCAGGCCGTGATGCAACCAGTCAATATGCTTTCTACTGTACACCTGTAGAGGTTCAAGAGTCCTCTGACATACAGAATCTCCTCAATCTTCTCGGGAAGTAGAGGCATTGATGGGCTTTCTTTATAATTGCATCAGTGTGCTGGGTCCAGGAAAGATCTTCAGAAATATGCGTACCCAGGAATTTGAAGCTTTTGACTATCCCCTCCTTCGTCCTGTCGATATAGACAGGTTTGTGAGTCGTCATTCTTCAGCTATGTGGTAAAGGCTTCGCGGTGCACTGACTGATATTTGCTGACCACAGCATGCAGCACCTCCAATGCTAGACGAATGTCTGCCTGGGGTGGAATATACACCGCGGTCAGGATGGAGGTGAATTCCCTCGGGAGGTAGAAAGGGCGACACTTTACCGCCAGGTGTTCCAGAGAGCAGAAGTTAAACAGGACTGCCACGCCTGAGCACCACGAAGAGTTGACCATGAGGCAGATGCCCCTGCCTCTTTCCCGATGTCTGTTCAGTCCATGCAATGAACGGAGAAACCTTCAGGCTGGATGGCTGAGTCCGGGGAGCTGGGGGATGACCCATGTCGCTGAAACAAAGCATTCCCTCAACTCCTTTTGATAAAGCAGCCTTGACCTTAAGTCCTCCAATTTATTTTCAAGTGACTGAACATTGGCTAGTAGAGTGGTAGAGAGAGAGGGGATCATAATCCTGTGCTTCAACCTGACGTAGTCCTGCCCATCAGCCACATTTCTGGACACAATGGAGGCCTCCCTGGTGTTTCCAGGTACTATACTCACTATTCCTCTGTGAGGTCGGGAATTCCCCTGCAATCGGAAATTCCCTTACAATCAGCAGCTCCGTTGCTTTTGGTCGAACGCAATAGTGATAATGCGTGTAAATGCGTTAGCTTAACATAGAAAATAGGTGTAGGAGTAGGCCATTTGACCCTTCGAGCCAGCACCGCCATTCAATATGATCATGGCTGATCATCCAAAATCAGTACTTTGTTACTTCTTTCTCCACATATCCCTTGATTCCTAACAGCTATATCTAACTTTCTCTTGAATACATCCAGTGAATTGGCCTCCACTGCCTTCTGTGGCAAAATTCCACAAGATTCACAACTCTGTGAAAAAGTCTTTCCTCATCTCAGTCCTAAATGGCCTACCCCTTATTCTTAGACTGTGACTCCTGGTTCTGGACTCCCCCAACATCGGAAACATTTTCCTGCATCTAGCCTATCCAATCCCTTAAGGATTTTATATGTTTCTATAAGATATCCTCTTGTCCTTCTAAATTGCAATTAATATAAGCCCAGTTGATCCATTCTTTCATCATGCATCTAGCTTGTTAGATACAGCACTGATTTGTGCTGTTTCCTTTATACAGGTAAGCTCAGAACTACCTGTACTATATTTGAATATTTAATGTTGTGCTTGCGTCATGTCGCTACAGACAGGCGGCAACTTCAAAGTATAAAATATCTCAAATAAAGTGGTTTGGAGAATTTGATAGATGGGTTATTCTGAAGTGATAATTTTTTGTGACTCGTAACACTGTTCAAAAGTGGTACTGGAAAAATATGAGAAAGCTGCACAAGGTCTACTTTGCAATCAAAATACTGGCTACAGAGGCCCAGAATCTGCCAATGATCATTGACCAGCATGCGGCCACTGCTCTCGACAAAAGAATGTCTTGATCCTTGTTGACTCAGTACAGTGAAAAAGCAGGATAGTGCATGAATGCTGTACTTGGGTGCAACCCATGAAACAGCTGAAAACTGCCTGAACTTTGCCCCCATGTAAAAACATTCAAATGTAAGCCATATATACAATTTAACACAAACAACCATAACTCATTAAAACATGCCTTTTATTTTAATCCCTTGCAGCACCAGTTTCAGTGGGTGGATTCCATAATTGTTATTATGGCTCTAAGAGTCCAACTTTAGACCAGTTTAGAAAAAGGATAAAAGGTCAGTAAAAGGTATTTGTCAAAGTTCAATCATCGTCGTGGCTATCCCTCGAGGTCGAGGATGATGGTCTACGTTCTGTTGAGCTGCTCACAGAACGAAGACCCCCTGTGCGTGTGTTTGTTTAACGTGTACTTGATGTTGCATTCCAAGAAGCACACGGTCCTTCACAAATCAATCAACTAGTTCCAATGGCAAGGGAACCAAAATGATTGGAGCTGATAGATCTGTTGCAGCCTTCATCCGCCTTCACAGCCATTGAGTTCAAGATAACTTCGTCCGTCTGGTCTGCCATTGAGGTTTTGTAGGTGGTATCGTTCTTAGTCTGGACCCTCATCCTCGACCTTACCACCATGGGTGTCCCAACCAGAAGCTTGTCCTTCCGACGGCATCACTCTCAGAATCATGAAGGACATGCAAGCATCTACACAACAACAAGGTAAATGATCCGAAGAGGGGTTCAATCATGCACAGCAATTGAAAGCTTAATGACATTTCCTTGCCATTTCCAGGCCTAGTCGGCAATGGCAATGATGACGTGGCCAAATCCTCATCCTGGGTGGGTGGGATACGATTGGCTGGAAGCCGTTCTAACACCATTGCTTCTATTCATCTTTGATGATGTTGGCTGCCATTTTGAGGCAGCTTAAATAAGTGGGGGTGTGAATAACTCGGGGGGGGGGGGTTGGCTGTCTTTTTGAGCTGGAGTTGTTGCTTCTTCTCCGTGCTGGCAGTGGGCCTGGGGTCACAGCCAGCGCGGAGAAGAAGAGGCAACCGCAGCTCAACTCCCGCCGGGCCAACCGGCAGGCCCGGACCCCACCACCGCCGTGAGGCCCCATCGTCACGATGCCTCACCGCTGCGGTCTCGATGTCTCCTTGATGGCTGCGGAAAACCCCAGCCGGGGCATCGCGGGTGGAAGCCCGGGTCGGGTAAAGCGGAACATTAATTTAAATGCAGCCCTCCTCCTGACCTCACTCGAAGCTCGTGGAATACTCTGTGTGTGAAACGGGCGCCAAGTCACCCGAGCCATCGTGGCCGCCCACCTCATTGTGACGTCATCAGTTGAAGCTTAAACGCCAGTTTGTTTGTTTTTTAACACAAATCACCAATGTCATGAAATACCACATCAAATCTTAAGTGAAGCTGATCTCTGCTTAGAGGGGAAAAATGTGAGTCAGAATATGTAAAAATGTTATTGTTACCGCGTAGCGTTTTGGCAAAAATATAAAGACACACACATCTACACACATACACATACAAGATGACAGTTTTAAAGTTATAGAGATATATCTCTTGAGGCAACTGTCAGATGTTTCTACGCAGCACTCCAACATATCCAAGTGCTCGGAGTGGCGCCATCCTGGAAGAATCAGCGTTAATTAATATCCGAAAGGTCAGAGCAGTGGAAGATCTACCCCTTTATTAATCTTTGGAATCCTGTGCTTGAGACCTGTTGGTCCTCAACAATTGTAATGACATATACCTGTACTGTCAAAGAATCAAGGTGCAGTTTAGAGAAGCAATACTGTGGAATGTCCATGACTTTCTTACTGAATGGCGGAGCAGAATTTGTGAGAATAACTACGGTCATGACAATCTACCTTCTCTGCTCCAGGGAAAATAAAGTCCCAGACTATCCTTATACCACCAAAGCATCCATCCTGGTAACATCTTTTTCACCTCCATCTTCACGTGTTGCCACTTTCAGAGAATGATGTGCCTGTACCAAGGTCTCTCTGTTATAAGGTCATAAGTGATAGGAGCAGAATTAGGCCATTCGGTCCATCGTCTGCCCCACCATTCAATCATGACTGATGTATCTCTCCCTCCTAACCCCATTCTCCTGCCTTTTTCCAATAACCCCCGACACCTGTTCTACAACACTCACTAAGGCCTTACTATTTACTGTCCAAGTCCTGCCAGATTCTTACAAAATACACTGGTCAAATACCATCTGCCAATCCTTGGCCCAATTTCCCAATTCATCTAGATCCTGTTGCAATCTTCAATGACCTTCTTTAATGTCGACCACACAATCAATTTTGGTGTCATCCATAACTTACTAACTATGCTAACTACATTCCCATCCAAATCAATATGAATGACAAACAGTGGACTCAGCTCTAATCTGTGTTACACTGCGGGTTACAGCCTCCTATCTTTTTTAAAACATTTTATGCACTCAAAATTTATTGACAAGACAAAATACACATACAAACAAAATATACAAGTAACCTAGCATCTATCAGCATCACATCAAATCATCTTAGCATTCTATCATAGAAGCATCCTATTCACAGGCACCAGAGCAAGCTCATCAAATCATGCCCTTAATCAAACTTGGCAATTGTAGTAATACCGGTGTCCAAATAATATTGAAAGTATCAGCCCTCAACTGGAGTTTAGCTGTTATACTTTCCATCAAATATACACTTTTCAGTCTTTCCCTCCACTGTTGAACATTTGGTGGCTTTTCATTTCTCCATGACACCGTGATCATCTTCTTTGCAATCAACAGCAACGCCCCAAGCAGGTGTTTCTGCTTTTTGGTATCTATCATTACTGGAGTATCTCCTAGTATGAAACATGCTGGCTCCAGAGGCAAGTCAATCCCCAAAATTAACAATCTCCACCTGAATGTCTCTCCAATATTGGTACAATTTGGGGCAATCCCAAAAAATATGGGTATGATCACCACTCTTCCCGCATTGTCTCCAGCATAAATCTGAGGTGTTGCTGTATCTTGCTAACATAAGAGGAGTCTTAAATACTCTCATTCTAGTTTTCCATTCAAACTCCCTCCAGGTGGGGCTATTTGTTAACTTGTGACCCAAAAGACATGTCTTTTCCCACGTTTCGTAAGTAATAATAATAATATTCATTTCCAATTCCCATTTCTGTTTCATTTCTATAGTGTTTCCTTTTACATAATCTTGAAGTCCTTTATATAAATGGGATATCAGATTCTTTTTTAAATCCCTCCATAGTCAACAGGAAGATATTTTCCAAATTAGAACATAATTTACATATCTGCTCCCAATCTACGTGTGTCTGCAAGTAATGCCGTATTTGGAGAAATCTAAAAAAGCCCGTCCCTGACAGTCCGAATTCTTTCTGAAGATGCTCATATGATTTCAAAACTCCCCCACAAAAAAGCTGATCCAC
This sequence comes from Leucoraja erinaceus, assembly GCF_028641065.1. Classification (NCBI taxonomy): domain Eukaryota; kingdom Metazoa; phylum Chordata; class Chondrichthyes; order Rajiformes; family Rajidae; genus Leucoraja; species Leucoraja erinaceus. The sequence continues at coordinate 39,087,137 of NC_073389.1, forward strand.
AGCCCTTTGTCTGCCCAATTTCTGAAACCCTTATCAATTTTGCTGGGTAAAAAATAGCAGCTATCTTCAGTACTCTAGATATAGAATTGAAGAGATTTAGTTGCTTTCTTATCACCAGCCAAGTTTTCATTGTGAATTTAATACATTCATTATCTATTTTTAATTTCTTCCAGTTTGCTTGAATTAGAAATGGGAGCCCAGTCAGGGCAATACTGGGACATGAGTTTTGCTCTATTCTCACCCATCCCGTTTCCTTATCATTTGTTATCCATGATATCAGGGTTCTCAACTGCGCTGCCCAGTAATAATAATAATAATAAACTTTATTACGGACTCAAGGTCCAGACAAGGGGTAACATTACATTACAAATGCATTGCATATCAAATATCATAAATATATATAAAATCATGGTATATCACATAAAAACATCATTATTTATATATTTTTAAAACACACAATACTTAAGTTAAAAATCCAGATTAAAAGATGATCAATGTAGTATTTAATGTTGGGCATATTTAGGCCCCCTTTTTGTTTTGTAACAGTGTCTTAAGTCTAACTCTGGGTTTCTTATTTTGCCACACAAATCTTAATATCTTTTTGTCCAACGCTTTAAATGCCACTCCAGGGACCCCTACTGGCAAAGATTTAAATTTAAAAAAGCAGTCGGGGCAAAATATTCATTCGAACAACTTCAATTCAACCAATTAGAGATAGAGGGAGAATCTCCCATCTGAGCATATCTGCCTTTATCCCCTTTAGTAGCTTTCCATAGTTAGCTTCATACAATGTTGAAATGGAGGGGGTGATGACAATACCTAGGTATCTGAAACTTCCCTAGACCAATGGAACCTGACCTGATCATTTAGCTGCGAAGGCCATAGACCTGACAGCATCATTGCTTCCGATTTTGAATCATTTATTTTATAACCTGATATTCCTTTAAAACTCGCAATAGGCGAGGCACTGAGGAAATAGGATTGCTCACATACAGCATAACATCATCTGCAAATAATGAAATTTTATATTCCACCTCCCTATCATCTTTAATACTCTCTATATAATCCTCTTGCCTAATGGTTTCAGCGAGCGGCTCTAAACATAAATCAAAGAGCAGGGGACTCAAACTGTCCCCCTGTCTAACTCCCCGCTTCAATTAAAAAAACTCAGAGCAACATCCATTCACCGTCACTCTTGACTTTGGATTTAAATATAATGTTTTCACCCAATTTATAAATTTTATATGGAACCCCATCTTATCTAATGTACGTTCAAGATAGACCCAGTCTACTCTTGTCGAAAGCCTTTTGGGCATCTAAACTAAGTAACATTGAAGTCTGATGCTTCCTTTTTGCACATGCCATAATATTAAGGATACGCCTAATATTATTAGCTCCCTGTCTACCCGGTATGAACCCGGTTTGATCACGATGTATCAATTGTGTTATAACTTTTTGGATTCCTTAGTTAATATAGCACTAAGTATCTTTTGGTCATTGCATAAGAGACTTATCGGTCTATAGCCTTCGCATCTAGTGGGATCTTTCCCTTCCTTACGAATAACAGAAATTATAGCCTCAGCCCATGATCTAGGTGGGTTACCTTCAGACAAGGCATAATTATAGACTCTGGCCAAAATAGGAGAGAGCTCGTTCTTATAACACTTATAAAACTCTCCCGTCCCGGGGACTTGTTGTTCTTTATTTTTTTGATTACTTCTTTTATTTCCTGCTCTTCTATTTGCATTGTCATATTTATCGCTTCGTCTTGGGAAAGGGAGGGCATTTTTAATCCAGAAAAGAATGTCCTAATCTTTTCCTCCTTATATATTATTTCAGGAGAGATAAAAGGATGCAAACGCTTCTGCGATTTCTCATGGTTGTGAAACTAAATTTCTAGAAATCAGCTGTGAAACGTTTGAAACCACTCAATTAGCTTCCTCCTTATGCAGCTGAAATGCCAGAAGGCAACTAGCCCTGTTTCCCTTCTCATAGTATTTTTGGTTTAAAAATCGGAGGGCTCCTTCTGCTTTGTATGTTAGAAGCTCTTCTAATCATGTCTTTTTTGGTTTAGTTCGTTTAAAAGATTCTTATTTTTATTATTATTTTTGTGTTCTACTTCTAATACCTTTATTTTACTTTCCAGATCAGTTTGCTTCTTCACCCTGTTCTTTCTTACTCTACTCGATATTTCGATTATTTTACCCCTTATTACTGCTTTCGCACCATCCCAAAGAGTGAATGGTGTTACTTCACTATTATCATTGTTGTCAAAGTACTCTTCAATACCGTTCCAAATTTCCTGGGTCACTACAGTATCGGTCAGTAAATAAATGTTTGCTCTCCAGTATTTAAAGCACTTTTCTGTTCCTAGCTCCAGGATGAGAATTATGGGCGCATGGTCACTGATTGTTATTGAGCCTATTTTGCAATCTACCAGTTTATGTATATATTGTTTGGGGACACAAAACATATCTATACGTGAGTAGCTCCCATGCACGTTCGAAAATAAACTATAGTCCCTCCCCCTTGGGTTTTTATGTCTCCATGGGTCTACTAATCCTAACTCCCCTAGCATGTTATTTAGTGTTTTGGATTTTTTTGTTTGGTTGTACTCATCTGGTAATCTATCCAGCCTCCCATCGAGAACAGCATTAAAGTCTCCACCGAGTATTATCATACCATATAACAATAACCATATAACAATTACAGCATGGAAACAGGCCATCTCGGCCCTACAAGTCCGTGCCGAACAAATTTTTTTCCCCCTAGTCCCACCTGCCTGCACTCATACCATAACCCTCCATTCCCTTCTCATCCATATGCCTATCCAATTTATTTTTAAATGATACCAATGAACCTGCCTCCACCACTTCCACTGGAAGCTTATTCCACACCGCTACCACTCTCTGAGTAAAGAAGTTCCTTTGGCATTTTTTTGTTATTTTTAGTGTGTTTCAAAAGTATGTGTTAATGTTCTCTGGTTTGTTTTATGTGGGCTGGGGGGGGAACTTTTTATCAATCTCTTACCTTGCTGGAGATGCGATTGTTTTCCGGATCGTATCTCCGGTCGTTCTGCGGCCCAACATCATGGAGCTGGCATCCTTGCTCGAGACTGACTTTGAGCCCCATCGCGGGGACCTGGACTTACCATCAAAGCCTGTGATCCCTGCCTGGGATTGACACTCCAACCCCTGTGGATTTCACCATAGAGGAGCTTGCAGTAGAGTCTGATATCGGGAAGCTCCAATGTTGACCGGCCCCGACCCGGGATCTGAGATACCCCCGATGCGGGAGCTTGATCGCCCCGACGCGGAGGGCCTGACCGCCGGCTACGGGAGCCAAGATCGTCCCGTCAACGGAAGGCTCGAGGACAAAGAAGAAAGAGATTGAACCTTTTTTTTCGCCTTCCATCACAGTGAGGAATGTGGAGTCACTGTGGTGGATGTTTATGTTAAAATGTATTTTGTGTGTCTTGTTGCTTTTTATTGGTATGACTATGGCAAATCAAATTCCTCGTATGTTGCAAAACATGCTTGGCTAATAAAGTATGATTATGTTTTTCTACACATAAAGCCATATTTGGAAAGATAGGGCAGGATATGGATGGCACATCTCTGCCTCACAGCTCCAGGGGCCTGGGTTTGATCCTGACCTTAATTGCTGTCATTGCATCATGTTATCAATTGATTCTGCATCATGTTGGTTTGTTCATTGTCAGTTGCAAATTATCCCATGGTGCAGATATGCAGCAAAGTAAAATGATAGAGGAACAGGAAAGATGGGATTGCACTTCCCAAAGCCCTCCTTTTGTGGTGGTACAGAATTGCTTGATATTATTGAATCAATATCAGTCGCTAATGTTTCATACATGTTACGTATTTAGCATTATATCATAGAACTCATTGATAATTTTCATTTAAAAAAAATAAACAATAACTACTGATCCAGAAAGCATTTTATTTTCCCTGCCCAACCTGTAAAATTTGACGTTTTCAGTACAATAAAAATCACATTTCTTTAACAAAACAACCTCATAAGTAAACAGACAAGAAGCCATTTTTATATACACAGCAAAAGGCTTCCAGATGAAGGAAAACAATTCTAACATCTGAAAATACAGCAAGCTTTAACATTTAAATCCTGCACAGGATCTACATCTGCACCTGTGATTTACTGCTTGAAGTTCTTGAATTTATTTTGGCCATTAGGAGGGCACAGTTCGCACAGGGAGAATCTTGATAAGTCAGCAATTATTTCACCACATTTGCTGCAGCAATGACAACAAAATATATCAAAAGGCAGCTTGGATGTCCCAATAATCAAGAAATCATAAATAGTTTCTGTGATCGAAGAAATAACTGAAGGCAAATAATGGGATTAATGAACCACAGCAAGTATTCGTTTTAAATAGGCTTTGGCCATTTAAAAAGCTTTCTTCAAATAACCATTCACTTGAAATAAATTGCTAATTTTACATTGTTTCAATTCTCTAACTGCTGCAAAGTTTAAAATATTCTGCCTGCTATCTAGTAAAATGAAAATCAAAGTAAAATGTGATCAAGAATCACAATGTACAAAAATACTTCTGTATACTGTTTACTATGAATGCAAGGGTGCAAATTGTGTTTTTAACATAGCTCTTTTTAGAATGTATAGGTATATTACGAAGATGTTTTTCAACTCCCTCTCTTCAGTGAAAGGAAGTTTTTATAAACCTCCCTCCCCCACCAGATTTGCTACAATTTGTATAAAAAACTGAAAATTACATTTCCTTTTTTTGTTCCACAATGGGCAAGAGGGAGGACAGAAGAAGGAGATGAGCCTAATTTACAAACTCACCTATTCTCTCTGTCTAAATCAAAGAGCCCCATGAAAGCAATGTGATAGTTTTGAAATAATCTATGCTCAGCATAGTACCACAGATAGTGATGTGTGGTTCAACACTCAACACATAGTAAGTTGGATAAGTTACACAAAAAAATCATTTTAGTGTTTGGTTAAGATCTATAAAACTGAATTCCAACCTTCTAAGTTTAAGCATTCGGTTCATTCTGCAGTAAATGATGAAAACCAATAATGAAAATTGTAGCCAAATTGTAATGAAGCCCCTGTGCATAGCAGATGTACTGATTTGGAAAGGGTGTAACTGAAAAAGCAATGCCGCTTGACATTTTTGAACTGTTTCAAGCTTGATTGGATTAGAGAAGCTTTGATATACAGCCACTGAAAAAGCAAAATAAAATTTAAGTGTACTCTCACATTCTACCTCCTTTGATACTTCAACACCAGTCAATTTGTTAAAAAAATGAATGGAAGCAAATAAGAAATTACAGTGGCTTTGCAATCTATCTTTTTCCCCCTCCTCACCTTGTTGTAGAGCTTGGCTACCTAACCCAAGCCTTGAGGGTGTAAATAAGTGTCTATTATACTTGCCTGCATGTGTAACTTATACTCACAGCACTGCTTTGGCCAGATATGGAAAAGGCTAGGTTTTCATTGGCCATGGACAGGGCAGGTTTTAATATTATACCCTTATTTTTTCCCCTCCACAGGTTTTAAGCAACCTTACTATTGGATATTCAAGTCTCAACTGTGAGCTACTTCACAACTTCATCAGTTCCTTTCTAGGCTTGGCATTTACACATACGGGTTCATGACAATACTCATCTGAAATCCACTAAAGCAAATATCAATAATGGAGAGCTTTTGTTCAAAATTATTTCTCAATTCCAATTGAAAATATATAAATTTAAGATATTTTCCATCGTATTCAAGTTACTCAATTTAAGGAAACTTCCGCAGCATATCAAATTATTACACTAAGGAATGCATGTTTTACATCTGCCCGAGGAGAGTAGAGCACACTTGGCTGTCACGAGGGGGAAACAAAGTTAATCTCCTTTCCCGCTCCATCAGTTAATAGGAAATATTTCATGCAAAAAGATTTGGCCTTTGTAAATCTCCAACATCAATTAAAGACTCAATTCCTCACGTGCAAGCCCGATGGCAGGTTGGTCGGAGAGTATCACTCATTTGTCCGATATCTTCTTCAGAGGACACCAACAATAGATTCAGCCAACCCTAAAGCCACTGAATAACGAGGAAGAATATTTTGCTAATTTCTTAGCCTTTCTACAAATACTGAAGCAAACTATCAAAATTTTACTACCAACATCTCGTATCAGTGCCCAAATTACCCAGTGCAACAATGACTGCACAATCACTATCTCAGACTATATTAAGGTGACAAAATGACCAATTGCATGGCTAACAGCAAGAACTGTTACATTCAAAAATGTTTATAGGTCTCCAAGGTCGCAGATCATAAAAAATAAGGTAGCTGTGCTTTTGAATTAATGAGATATGAATAAACTTACAGAATATGAATATGAATAAATTTACAGAATTCTAGACATGGTGTGAAATGGAAACAATTGTCTATCGCCTCTAATATACAGGTTGTAAAGGGAAGATATCTATTTTTTTGCCAATTACAGTGTGAAACACTTAAAATCAATCAAACAAAAGTAGCAGATTAGGTGGAAAGCTTTTTTTCACTAGGCAAAAGTCTTGAAGGCCCAGTCTAATGATATTAGGATTGGAAAATTACATAACCACTATGTACAAGTACTAAATCCATTTCACAGCATTTAGATTTGAGATAATGCAGCACTTTCCCTTGATTTTTTAAATATTTCTGATAGATTTATACAACTGAAAAACTAAGCTGAGATGGAAGAAAGAAGAGTAAATCTCTGAATAAAGCATGCCAGTGATCGATTTTTGATAGGCTTTATGAAGGGCGAATCTTAAGATATAACTGGAATGCCCGATCTCAGACCATAAGATGAAATTACCAAAAAAGAGAATAGAGCAAATGCCTAAATTTGCAAATCTTAGCAAAACAGCCAGAGCTCAGAAGATGAGTGTCCAATGGCTTGAATGATTTGAATTAACAATAGTAAATGTCCTAAGTAGACTAGATCGGTAATTCTATTCTTCATTGTAATTTACTATTATCGTTGTTGTTCAACACAACCAATTCTAAACTTTTGAATGCAATGGTTAGGATAATAAAAGTTTCAGCAAAGATATGGCCAACTGATTCAATTTCATTGTTAATTTTAATTTTTAATTGTAGCAATTAATTCACAACATCACCGCCCTGCTAATTGTTTTGGTGCGATTTTGCTGCCTACATTTCTTATGGGAATAGGAATGACTATATTCACCACACTCTTAACAGGTATGTCATATGCAAAGTTATTCATTTATGTAAAATCATGACCCCCCTATTGATAATAATCTGGATTGAGATTGGAGCATCAATATGCACATTTCTCCTGTGTCATTCCAATACTCAATGATTTCATGCCTATTTATGTTTATCCACAATTTAGTAATGTATCACTAGCGCATCCTTTCTCTGGGAAGTAATGTTGCATTGTGAAATATAAATGCTTATAGTGGTCATCTTTAAATACTTGCACAATTAAAACAGCTCAAAACAAAAATGTCCCTCCCAAACATGAAGCATAAAACTGTTCTTAAGAGCTATGCAGTTAACGATCATGAACTTTTAAACGTTGTGAAAATTAAACTCTTCCTTGCTACTGTTATGTACTGATTTAAAGATATTTTAGTTTACAGCACTCCAAAACCAAATAGCACACTGTAACACTCTAAAAACAAATCAACGGTAGCTATGAAAAATGACAAAATCTAAATGTCAACTTCTGTCAGAATATTCTGCCGCTTGTATCAATGTTTACTAAACACATTGCACTCATTACAATTTATAGTGAAAACTTTTTAAGTGTACATTATACACCCATCATTGAATGGTTTCCATTTTTAAGCAATCTGAAGGGTTTTGAACATTTGTTAATCCCTAAATTTCTATTCCATCTCTCCATTTTATTTAATTCTGGTCATTTAGTCATCATCTCCAAAATTCCGTAGCTGACTCTTCATTTTCCGTTCCCATAACCTCTGGTTGTCAGAAAACCCTTGTTTTCCTTTGTTGAAAGAATTTGGTCCTGCTGATGTTGGTGTTTCCCTGTACAGAGAGGATACAAATAACCAAATGGACCAACTTAGTAGTTTATAATGGATCACTTTAAAAGAACCATGCTAAGTTTCCTACTTTAAATCATGCCAAACGAACACCAACATTATTTTAAAAAATGCAAGGATTGTAAGTTGAATACCACCCCCCACCCCACCCCCACGTTGTTGAGAGTTGAGTTCTCCACCGGCACTCCCTCTATTGAAAACAGTATAGATCTATGTAGGGCGAATCATCAAGGCAATGTGCAAGCCCCTAGGGATGGCTGTTATTGAGGACTGCAGCAAGTGGTGCAGTCACACAGTGCTGAGACACAAGGCTCAGGCAATCATTCCCAAATTCTGCTGGAAAGTAAAACCTAATTCCTTTCTAAAAAAAAACATCTGATGCTTTGATTTTTAATATTCAAGATGCTTGAACCATAATCATTTATAATCTTTCACAGTTCACCTCTTTGATTCGGTAATTTAGAGAATATCTTAATTTATCTCAATGCAAGAAAAACCCCAACAACTAAAACCCCTTAAGACAGCTTCTTAGCAATATCAAACTGATAGACAACAATGTGTAACATGATGTAACATCAAGGATTGAATTATAAAAAATGACATTTCTAAACCCTACCTTCCCATGTTCTTCATGCGCATTTTTGCTTCTGGGGGCATTTCTTCTGGTTCACTCTGGAAGCATGAAAATAAGTCCATTAAATAATCTTCTTTACAAATGTTAAGTTTCTTACCCGGATTGCCAGGAGCATCAGAGGTCAAGTGCAGACCTGATTAAGAGAGGCATAGATGAGGTAGACAGTCAGAACTTTTTCTCCCACAAGGTGAAAATGTCCATTACTAATGGGCACAGCTTAAAAGGGATGTGTGGGGCTTGTTTCTTTACAGTGGTAGGTGCCTAGAATGCTCGGCCAGGGTGATGGAAGAAGCAAATATGATAGTGACATTTAAAAGGCTTTTAGATAGGTACATGAATATGTAAAGAATGGAGAAAAATAGACAGCATGTTCGGCACAAACATCATGGGCTGAAAGGCCTGTTCCTGTGTGTTCTGCTATTAAGTCAATCTGTAAATTTTATAAAGATGCAAGAATTGAGTTTTATTGACACAAACCTTCTGATCTTATAAAATGATCCAAGTGAAATGCTGCACTCTTGCAGGATTCCTACAGCAATGATTTATTGAGGCACACTATTTAAAAACTAATCAGACCCTGTAAGAAATCGATTCTGCTTAGTATGCCAATTGACCAATTAGCTTTGACTCAATGAAAACAAAAGGTTTGAGCTGATATGAAATATTTTCATGAAAATGCTGGAAAGTGTATATATATATATAACAACAAAAAAAACAACTTTACTGGTCATTTGGGAAATCCACTTAGTAATGAATTGTGCAGCGTAGGTTCACAAGGTTAATTCCCGGGATGGCGGGACTGTCATATGTTGATAAAATGGAGTAGCTGGGCTTGTATACTCTGGCAAATGCGGCATGCAAGTGGGAAGTTAAAGAGATGCTGATCTTTATTGCAAGAGTAATTAAATAAAAGGGTATTAATGTTTTGCTCCACATATAGACCACTGTTAAGATTGTATGCACTACATTGTGTACAGGATTGATCACTCTACAAATTACATTATTTGGTAGAGGGAGGTGGAATAGTATAAAAATGTTCACATTAAAACAGACATTTTTTAAAAAGTGAGTTTACAAGCTTCCACCTTGTCAACCAAATAATGTGTTTCTTATGTTTTCATTGTCACTCTCCATGATAAAGCGTAGACCATTCTAGCCAGGAGGGCTGTGGAGATTCAGTTGTTGAGTATATTCAAAGCATACATTGGGAATTTTACATCACTTAAACTTACATCATCATCTTCATTGAAGACTGCAGCAACTGAAGGCTTCTTTGGAGCCAAGACAGGTGGATTTTCTTTTGGTTTCTGGGGACATTAATAGAATTAACATGAATTAATGCTAGCATTTAGCTTTTATAGAAGTCGGACACATAATATTGAAACTATGGTAACTTCTGGTTACTGGCTTCTTTACCATTGGAAGCCGTTTCTCCTTATTAATCAAATCTGTAAATAATTTTGAACACTTCAAGTTTTTGGACAAATGAAGTTTCCCTCTTCCAAAGAGAGTGACCTAGCTCAGTCACTCCCGATCATAATCTATCATCCAGACACCAATTGAATAAAGTCCTTTTGCATGCTCTCTAAGATCCTGGCATTATTCACAAGATATGGAATTTTTAAAAAACATAGAAAATAAGTGCAGGAGTAGGCCATTCGGCCCTTCGAACCAGCACTGACATTCAATATGATCATGGCTGATCATCCAAATCAGTACCCTGTTCCTGCTTTCTCCCCATATCTCTTGATTCCATTAGCCCTCAGTTACAGTGCCCTCCATAATGTTTGGGACAAAGACCCATCATTTATTTATTTGCCTCTGTACTCCACAATTTCAGATTTGTAATAGAAAAAAAAATCACATGTGGTTAAAGTGCACATAGTAAGATTTTATTAAAGGTATTTTTATACATTTTGGTTTCACCATGTAGAAATTAATGGGTGAGGGCAGATCCTGTGGGTTCCCCCATTTACTGAACCCCACTGACTGCCAGTGTGCAGAGTGGGGGTCATGGCCACAGTGGGACTGGGGCAGTGCCAGGCTGGGGGAAGACTAAAGCTTCTTCCACTGAGAGGAAAATGCCTAACCCTATAATAACCCTAACTCACCCCCCCTTCCAGAGCTGCCCACGGCTGGAGCTGGAGCTGCTTTGGGACCAGCTGCGGGGTCCGTACGTGTGGCCCCGCAGCTCATCCACCTCGGCCAGCATGCCCTTCTGGATCGTCGTGATTATGATGGTGGGGAGTAGCACCGCCTTGCAGACCGACCGGGATGCCTTCAGCACCCCCATAGCGCCGGCTCCGTCAGTCCGCCCGCTCGTTCGCTGCAACACCGGCCGGCCGGCACGGGATTGCTCAATTTGCGTCCGACCTCAATGTCAAACGTGCGTTGATTGGACAATTACTACCAGGAAATTGGAAGTTTTTGTCATATTTAATCAAAATGTGCAGGTTTTGTTCTTGACGAGTTTCAGGTAAGATTTATATATTTTTACACAATATGTTAAAAATGCAGGTAGTTCCATGAGTTGGGTCACGAACCTGAAGGAAAAAGCTCCTCGGCCCACAGCCTAATTTGCTTTCTTCTCTGCCAGCTGTACCTGCATGTTTACTTTCATTGACTGATGTAGAAGGACACCCAAGTCTCGTTGCACCTCCCCTTTTCCTTAACTGACACAATTCAGATAATAATCTGCCTTCTTGTTCTTGCCACCAAAGTGGATAACCTCATTTATCCACATTATACTGCATCTGCCCACTCACCCAACCTATCCAAGTCACCCTGCAGCCTGATAGCCTCCACCTTGCAGCTCACCCTGTCACCCAACATTGTGTCATCCGCAAACTTGGAGATGTAACATTTAATTCCTTTGTCTAATTCATTAATATGTATTGTAAATAACTGGGGTCCCAGCACCGAGCCTTATGACACCACATTAAACACAAAAATCAAGTTGAGACCTATCTCTGGTTAAACATAATATCCTTTGTCTATGAAGCCCTCTCTGTGGCTATGGAGCCACAGAGAGGGCTGAACAATGTACTTGCTAATGGTGAAAAGAAACATTGGAAAATAGATTTAATATCTGGTAAATCAGAATACAATGAAGTAAAAGTTATGTTACAGCTATATTAATTAAGTCCTGGTTGGACCACTTTAAAAAGAGTACAGACAATATTTTGGAAGAACATAATGGCCTTCGAGAAATGCAGAATAACTTTATGAGAATGATAATAGGAACTTCAAGAGTTAAATTATAAACAGGCATTAGGCAAACTTGTGGTGGAATTCTTTGATATTTTTAGGAACTAATAGAGTGGTAGTCCAAAGCCATAGGGTAGTCATCTAAAATCAGCCGTTTAAAAAAGAAAATTGAAAATTTCCACCCTATCCACAACAACAAATACGACACTAACAATCTAACAATGAAGAATTCTACTAATGAGGGACAAATCATACATTTATGCCGAAAGAACTTTCAAACCAGTCAGAATATTCTTATTCTGTTATTTAATTAGCAAAGTTATAATGTCAAAACTTTATACTGTTTGCAACCTTAAATCTACCAAAAATCTGATTTAAATACAAACTCATGTTTTCATACTTTGTAAGAATATCAAGTACAACATTGTGCAAATGATAACAAAATAGTCAAAAAATATTCACATATATTCAACTCCGTAATCCTGCTAAAAGTTATTAAAAAATTACAGGTTCATTTCAGCCTCAGAATCATGATCAGTTATTATTATAATGTTATTAAAACATTATAATGTTTTATCCTGATTTAACTGCTTACCCATTTTTGCCATTTCTAAACTTTACCTTCATTACTAGAATTACCTTTTAAACTATGAATTGTTTAACATCCAGGAACTGCACTGGTGAAGCTTTACTTAAAAGCATTAACAAACATTCTGGAGATGACTATATTCCAAAGCCAACGCGACTATTCTAAGAATACTTTGAACATTAACATTTTTTAATTCTGCACTGCTCACATGCCTTTGATTAATTCCATTAAATTAGAAGAATATTAGAATATCAAAATATAATAATTTTTTTGTCCTCAATACAATCTGTTAATATAATTTTAACATTATTCTAATGTTAAAGTGTTATTCTAATTCACATTCTAAAGTAGTATTCTTCTAACAGAGTTATACAGATTTCAGTTTATGTTCCATTTGCTTCTGAACTTTTGGCAAGGCATATCCCATGTTTCAAAGGTGCCACCCAATTTACTTAATTTAAATAAATTCAATGAATCCATTATCATTAGCTATCTTCCCCACACATTAAAAACAAAAATAAAATCACTTACATTTGCTCCCAATTTGATGGATATTGGGGTTGGCTTCTTTAAATTCATACTACCGATCGAAAATCCAATTTTTGACACTTTTGCAGGAGTGGGTTTGTTGTTTGCATCCCCAGCAGCTGAATCATCTTGATCTTTCTCATCAGCTGCTCTTTTCTCTGCATTTCGACTTGAACTTTCTCCTTCATTACTGGAAGAAACAGTCTTAGTTTTCACAGTTTTCTCTGCCTTCTCTTCTGGTCCTGGTGGAGTCGAAACAACTTACCAAGATGAGATACTTTTATCGAGCACTTTGACGACTGCAGCAACCTCAATAAGTATTTAAGGAGCTTCCGCGGCTGTGCCCTGACTGAACCAGTAGTCTCTTCCACTGTTTGTCAGATATAATAGATGCAGGCTCTGAGAAACCATTTCATAGATGGATAGACTATAAATTTCAGTTTCAGGGCAGGATTAATCCAGTGCTCCTGTTTCTTGGACCCCAGAAAAAATTCACAGGACCAAAACAGTACAGATTCTAGTAGACCAAAAGGTCCACAGTGAGCATACTTTCACCAAGTACTGTTCAAATTGTAGATTTTTTGTTGTTACATTTCAAACCATGGTATGGTCACAATTGCAACATCCCAAAACCACTTATGGCCACAATTGCAACATCCTAAAATAACTGGCAACCAAATGCAATGCCAGAATAGTTCCAGAGATTTAAATTTTCTACACTTTGATCCTTATTTTTCCATTGTCCAACAGAATACACGTGTTCCAGTGATATTAAATTTAAAATAAGACAATTTTTCAAATCTCCAACAATCAACTGAAATCTGATTTAGCTAATGCTAATTCTAGAGACAAAATTCAAAATAGTAAATGTCAAAAACGTAAGATTCAGTAGCTTTACATATGTCAATTTACTATAATATAATATAAAATTTTGTTTTAAAAGGCGATTACTTTCAATTTAATTTGAACTTTCTAGTTTAAAACAAATTCTTCCTTATTTTGCAGAAATATTTTTCAAATTCAAATGCTTGTAATAGATGCACCAACTAAGGGCCTTACTTTTATTTGCCCCAATGTCATATGTTTGATATTAAATACCCTGTTTCTCAACAAAACAACCAAGAGCCTAGCAAGCATCATTTTCTTTGGTGTGTTAATTAGCAGCCAGCAATGGATACAACATTGGACACATAGCATGCACAATACAAAAAAAACATTTTGACTCTAATCCCCAGCACTCTCCATTCATGCTTAATTTATTTCTGCAAGACTAATAGTATAAGACTTAAATAAAAAATTGTATGTCATTTAAGAAAATTGTGACTTCCACAACAGATTACTGACACAGTTTTAAACAGAATATAATCTATGCTTTATTTGAAAAATAACTTTAAATTTGCACAACAAAAATATACCACAGCAAATCCAAACTAACGAATGTCGGACATCTAAGAGAGCAACATTAAATGCTAAAATTATTCAGACCAGGTAGCAACTATGTGCAACTACCATTAAACAGAACTGGAAGTATGAATCAGCAGTCCTGATAAAAAAGTTACTAGTTTGCAAATATCTTAAATGCCCAACTATTTGTTTCTGTGAAGTGAACATTGCAATTTTCTCAAGCACATTGTACTAAAATTGAATATAACAAAGCAACACCAAGATTGCTTAATAATACTAGGCTATAGTTCAAACACTAGTACTGATTTGGTCCTACTGGATTTTTTGTGATGCCTAAACCTGAAATCACCTATGCATGCAGTGAATATAGATTTAAAAAATGGTACCAATTGAAAAAAACTACTGGACAAGTTAATAAGCCAAATCCAAAGGAACTAATGATCTGCATCTCAGTATTGAAAGAACTGACTATAGAAATGAAAGTTGCTCTGGTTATTATCTTGAAAATTTTAATTGAATTTGACTCCTGCAGATAGGAGGGTGGCAAATGTGACTATCATTTAAAAAAAGGAGAGTGGAAACAAATTATAAGCGTGATTTCAGTGGTTGGAAATTGTTGGAATATACAATAAAGGACATTATGGGAAGGCACTTAGAAAATATCAACACAAATAAGCAAAGTCAACATGGAGAAATTAGAAAGTGAAATTATATCTGACTAATTTACTGGAGTTCATTGAGATGTACAGTGCATACAGAAAGTATTCAGACCATGTCACTTTTTCCACATTTTGTTACAGCCTTATTTTATAATTGATTAAATTCATTTTTTTTATCATCAATCTACACACAATACCACAGAATGAAGAGGAAATAGGCGTTTAGAATTTTTTGCAAAATATCTAAAAATAACTGAAATATCACATTTACAAGTATTCAGACCCTTTGCTATGACACTCAAAATTGAGCTTAGGTTCATCCTGTTTCCATTGATTATCCTTAAGATGTTTCTACAACTTGATTGGAGTCCACGAGTGGTAAATTAAATTGATTGGACATGATTTGGAAAGGCACATAACTCTCTATATAAGGTCCCACAGTTGACAGTGCATGTCAGAGCAAAAAACAAGCCATGAAGACGAAGGAATTGTCCGTAGACCTCCGAGACAGGATTGGGTCAAGAAACAGATCTAGGGAAGGGTATAAAACAATTTCTGCAGCATTGCAGGTCCTGAAGAGCACAGTGGCCTCTGTCATTCTTAAATGGAAGAACTTTGGAACCACCAGGACTCTTCATAGAGCTGGCCGTCTGAGCAATCAGGGGAGAAGGACCTTGGTCAGGGAGGTGGCCAAGAATCAGATGGTCACTCTGACAGAGTTCCTCTGGGGAGATGGGAGAACGTTCCAGAAGGAGAACTATATCTGCAGCACTCCACCAATCAGGCCTTTATGGTAAGAGTGGCCAGATGGAAGCCACTCCTCAGTAAAAGGCACATGAGAGCCCGCTTGGAGTTTGGCAACAAGCACCTAAAGGACTCTCAGACCATGAGAAACAAGATTCTCTGGTCTGATGAAACTAAGATTCAACTCTCTGGCCTGAATGCCAAGTGTCACGTCTGGAGGAAACCACGCACCATTCATCACCTGGCCAATACCATACCTACGGTGAAGCATGGTGGTGGCAGCATCATATGGTGGGGATATTTTTCAGCAGCAGGAACCGGGAGACTAGTCAGGAACGAGGGAAAGATGAACGGAGCAAAGTACAGAGAGATCCTTGATGAATACCTGCTCCAGAGCGTTCTGGACCTCCGACTGGGATGGAGGTACACCTTCCAACAGGATAAGGACCCCAAGCACACAGCCAAGACAACGCAGGAGTGGCTTTGTAACAAGTCTGTGAATGTCCTTGAGTGGCCCAGCCAGAGCCCGGACTTGAACCCGATCGAACATCTCTGGCGTGAGCTGAAAATAGCTGTGCAACGACGCTCCCCATCCAACCTGACAGAGCTTGAGAGGATCTGCAGAGAAGAATGGGAGAAATTACCCAAATACAGGTTTGCCAAGCTTGTAGTGTCATACCTAAGAAGACCCGAGGCTGTAATCGCTGCCAAAGGTGCCTCAACAAAGTACTGAGTAAAGGGTCTGAATACTTATGTAAACGTAAGATTTCAGTTATTTCTTTTTAATTACTTAAATTTTCTAAACACCTGTTTTTGCTGTTTTATTATGGCGTATTGCGTGTAGATAGTTGATAAATAAAATAATTTAATTAATTTTAAAATAAGGCTGTAACATAACATAATGTGGAAAAAGTGAAGGGGTCTGAATGCTTTCTGAATGCACTGTATTGATAAAGTATATGAGAGTGTACCAGAGGATAAGATATTTAGATTTTCAGGAGCTTAAAGTTACACACAGAAGATTGGTAAACTAGTGCATGGAAATTTGGTTCATTGTGGTAGAGGCAAAAAATGGGATATGAATGGTGAGAGTGCAAACAGACTTCATGGAATTATAGACAAGCTGAGCAGGCAAAGCATAGCAGGTTAAGTCCTGTGGAAAAATATAAGATTACACTTTGATAGAAAATAGCAGAAATGTGGAGTCTTTTTTTAAATTGAGAGATTGGGAAAATTTATTTCAAAGGGACTCGGGTGGCCTTGTACATAAGAAATTGTGAGCAAACGTGTAGCTGGAGCAGGCAATTAGGAAGGCAAATTCTATATTGACCTTTACTGCAAGATGTTTTCAGTACAACAATAAAGGCAACATTCTTGTACTGAAATCCTAGTTATACAAGGCCTGATGAAACTAGACCTGGAATACCGATACAATTTTGGTCTCCTCGCCTTAAAAAAAAAGTAATGTATTTGCTTTAGGGAAAGTGCAGCAAAGGTTCAGCCGACTGGTTCTTGGCATGCCAGGTCTGTCATAAGGTCACAAAAAAAGCAGTAGAATTAGTCTATTTGGCCCATCGAGTCTACTCTGCCATTCAATCCTGGCTCATCAATCTCTCCCTCCTAACCGTTCTCCCCATATCCTCTGATACCTGTACTAATCAAGAATCTATCTCTGCCTTAAAAATATCCACTGAATTGGCCTCCATTGCCATCTGTGGCAAAGAACCCCAGATTCACCACCCTTTGACAAAATAAATTTCTAATTTCCTCCCTAAATGAATATCCTTTAATTCTGAGGCTATGACCTCTAGTCCTAGACTCTCCCACAAATGGAAACATCCTCTCCACATCCATGCCTTTCACTATTCAGTATGTTTCAACTAGGTTCCTCCTCATTGTTCTAAACTCCAGCGAGTACAGGCCCAATGCTGACAAAAACACATCATAGGTTAACCTACTAAGCCCTCTTGAAATAAATGCTAGCATTGAGTATGCTTTCCTTACTACAGATTTGACTTGCAGATTAACGTTTGGGGAATCCTGCACCATCACTACCAAGTCCATTTGCACTTCTGATTTCTGGATTCTCACCCCATTTAGAAAATAGTATATTGTCTTTATTCCTACGACCAAAACAGATTGCTCCACAATTTGCTACACTATATCCCATCTGCCACTTCTCTGACAAGTCCAAGTCCTTCTGCAGAGTCCCTGCTTTCTCTACACTACCTGCCCCTCCACCTATTTTCATATCATCTGCAAACTTTGCCACAAAGCCTTCAATCCCCTTATCCAAATCATGTGAATGTCATGAGAAGTGGGATTGAGTCCGATAGATCTCCAGTAGACAGTCACAGAGTGATACAGTGTAGAAACAGGCCCTTCGGCCCAACTCGCCCACACCGGCCAACAATGTTCCAGCTACACTAGTCCCACTTGCCTCCGCTTGGTCCATATCCCTCCAAACCTGTCCAATCTATGTACCTGTCTAACTGCTTCTTGACGATGGGATAGTCCCAGCCTCAACTACCTCCTCTGGCAGCTTGTTCCATACACCCACCACCCTTTGTGTGGAAAAAGTCACCCCTCATATTCCTACTAAATTTTTTTCCCTTCACTGTGAACCTATGTCCTCTGGTTCCCGATTCCTACTCTGGGCAAAAGACTCTGTACATCTACCCGATCTATTCCTCTCATGATTTTATATACCTCTACAAAATCTCCCCTCATCCTCCTGTGCTCCATGGAATAGAGACCCAGCCTAATCAACCTCTCCCTATAGCTCACACACTCTAGTCCTGGCAACATCCTCATAAATCTTTTCTGAACCCTTTCAAGGACAATATCTTTCCTATAACATGGTGCCCAGAACTGAACACAATATTCTAAATGCGGTCTCACCAACGTCTTATACAACTGCAACATGACCTCCCAACTTCTATACTCAATACTCGGACTGATGGCCAAAGTGCCAATAGCCTTTTTGACCACCTTATCTACCTGCGACTCGACCTTCGAGGAACCATGCATCTGTACTCCTAGATCCCTCCACTCTACACTACCCAGAGGCCTACCATTTACTATGTAGGTCCTGCCCTTGTTCGATGTCCCAAAATGCATAACTTCTTTGTATTAAATTCCATCAACCATTCCTCCGCCCACTTGGCCAATCGATCCAGATCCTGCTGCAATTGTTCATAACCATCTTCACTATCTGCAAAACCACTAACTTTTCATTCATCAGCAAACTTGCTAATTTTTCCCTGTATGTTCTCATCCAAATCATTGATGTAGATGACAAACAGTAACGGGCCCAGCACAGAACCCTGAGGCATACCACTAGTCACAGGCATCCAGTCTGGGAAGCAACCTTCCACCATTACCCTCTGCTTCCTTCCATGGAGCCAATTTGCTTTCCATTCATCTTTAGAGATTAGAAGAATGAGAAGTAACCTCATTGAAACATACCAAATTCTTAAGGGAGTCCTTAAGCGGGTAGATGCACGGAGAACATTTTCCACGACTGAGGTCACTAGAATTAGGGATTCAGTACTGTATTAGGGAGTACATGTGGCCATTTTGGATTTAACTGAGAAATGTCTTCACCAGACAGTGACAAATCTTTGGAATTTTCTCTCTGTGAAATGAGTTTATTACATTCAAAAGTCAGAATATCTGTATATTAAAGGATTCAAGAGATGGTGGGGGATAGAACTTAAAAATACCCATGAGAAAAAAACTAGCTGAAATCTTGTTGAATGGCCGTGCAAAATCAAGAGGCCAAATGGCATCTTCCTATTCCTATTTCTTATCTCACAATGTTTAGAGCAAGATTTAAAAAAATTAAATGTTTTATTTGGTGAGAAGTTAATTTGTTCATTAACAATTTTAGAATGACCAGGATTATGCTATCTACAAAATTACTATAATAAGAAAACTAGGATATACTTTCATAACGATTAAATAATTAAGATGTTTCTATTCAACAAAGCAGTTTAATACGAATCAGAACCAAATCAAATAAAATAAAAAAAGGAAAAAAACAATTTCAAATCGAGACATTAAGTAGGAAAATCAGATTAGAACGTGTTATGGCTCTTTGAGCGTTGCCTGATTAAGATCATGGCTGAAATTATTGAATATTTTTAAATTAATAACTTGAATTACAATTAAACATTCGTTAGCATATAGTCAGAGGGTTGCACTTTACATCACACTAAAAGTAATGGTAGTTGTCAGTTGCTGCATTTCTTTTGCAAAAAAATCTAGAATAGACATCAGGCCTGCCATTGGGTGTGCAGCAGAAATGATATCAAGCACCAAATATTTAAATAAAATCTAAATGCTGGTCTTTAATTAAATTTCTTGGGCTCGATAAATTTTCACTCGAACCCCAACATCTTGGTTTGATGGATTTAATTTAATAATAGATCTGGATATTATTGACAAGGCATGAATCGGTCCCTGAATTCGGTCATTTCGGGGTAGTTTGATTCAAAGCCCAATCATTGAGGATCTAAAGTTCGCAGATAGCAGAGGCCTGCTAACGTTAACAGAATTGCTCTCCTAAACATAACCCCATTAAATGATTCATTAAATTGAAAGATGAGGTTTTTTTTAAGCCAACATTACAAATAAGACGAGTTTGTTCTTGCGTGAAACAGTTTTAGCCCCTGAGCCCGCTCGAGGCCCGTCTGCTCGCCCTCCCGCACCGGCTGCAGAGCGCCTCCATCGAACGTTAAGGGCTTTGTAAACGATTTTCTTTCCTTCGCTAACGCGGTAGTGTATGTATATGTGTAGTATAGTACATCCTGCCGCGCTCTGTGTGGTAAAAGATTAGGAACCGGCACCTTCATCTTGTAGCTTCTCCTGCTCCAAACTCGTTTGCTCCGCCATTTTCAATCAACTTAAAACCGCCTGCAGCGCATTGGGGAGCGGGTGCAGATGTCACTTCCTGGCGCCATGTCATTGTAGGTGTGCTGCTGACGGCGGGCCATTGAAAGCAAAGATACTCTATCATATTTGATTGAAATACCCTCCATTTCTAATTCCTTGCGCAAATGTTGCTGGTCGAATTCAGCAATTCCAGCACAATCTACTATATTGCATGTGTGATGCTTGGGTTAGAGGGTACTAGCTACAGGGAGAGAAGATAGACACAAAAAGTAGGAGGCTTTTTTTAAATCTGGAACCGAAACGTCACCTATTCCTTTTCTCCAGAAATGCTGCCCGACTGGGCTGGACGGGATAGCATCTCTGGAGAAAAGGAATAGGTGACGTTTCGGGTCGAGACCCTTCTTTAGACTTTTTTTCCGCTGAGCTACCCCAGCTTTTTGTGTCTACGGTTTAAACCAGCATAGGCATTTTCTTCTTACACACGGCTACAGGGAGAGGATGGACAGACTTGGATGGTTTTCTTTGGAACGCTGGACGTTGAGGGGGAACCGGTAAGCATTCAGAATGGAAACACAAGGAACTGAGGATGCTGGTTTACAAAGTAAGACAATAAAGTGCTAAGAGTAACTCAGCAGGTCAGGCAGCATCTCTGTAGAATTTCTCCTCCCTCGTGGCCCCATGGTCCCCTTTATTCAACTGCAACACTGACACCTCCGATCTACTCTTCTCCCTCTCCAATTGTAGATTAAACCTAACCATGTTATGGTCACTGCCTCCTAATGGCTCATTAACCTCGAGGTCCTTTATCAAATCCGGTTCATTACATAACACTAAATCCAGAATTGCCTTCTCCCTGGTAGGCTCCAATACAAGCTGTTCAAAGAATCCATCACAAAGGCACTCTACAAAGTCCCTTTCTTGGGGTGCAGTACCAACCTGATTTTCCCAGTCTGCCTGCATGTTGAAATCTCCCATAACAACCACAGCATTACTTTTGCTACATGCCAATTTTAACTCCTGATTCAACTTGCGCCCTATGTCCAGGCTACTGTTTGGGGGCCTATAGATTAGTCCCATTAGGGTATTTTTACCCTTACAATTCCTTAGTTCTATCCATACTGACTCCACATCTCCTGTTTCAATGTCACCCCTTGCAAGGGACTGAATTTCATTCCTCACCAACAGGGCAACCCCACCCCCTCTTCCCACCTGTCTGTCTTTTCGATAGGAGGTATACCCTTGAATATTTCGTTCCCAGTCCTGGCCCTCTTGCAGCCATGTCTCAGTAATTCCCACAACATCATACTTGCCAGTTTCTAACTGAGCTTCAAGCTCGTTCACTTTATTCCTTATACTTTGAGCATTCATATACAGTACTTTGACCTCCGTATTCACTTCCCCCTCGCAATTGGCCCTGTCCTTACTCTGTAGGTGTGTCTCCTACTCTATAGGAGACAACAGGACCATTCAGGGTAGGCCCATTATTGTCTAGAAAAAGTGTGTTCTCAAGACAGAAACAATGTGGAGAACTGTGAAACAAGTAAAATGACTAGGGGAGGGAGAGTATATTTATTTTAAATGAGAAAATTCAATGCTCATACTGCTGGGTTGGATGCTAACCAAGCTAAATATGAGGTGCTATTCCTCCAATTTGCACGTGGCTTTACTCTGGCAATGGAGGCCCAGGACAGAAAGGTCAGTATGGGAAGGCGATTTGAAATGGTTGGCAACTGGAAGATCTCGTACGCTTGGTCCGCCTAGGCCAATGTGCTCAGCAAAAGTCGGCAAGTGTCCAGTTGGTCTTGCCAATGTACTGGACCCACATCAGGAACACAGGATGCAGTAAATGTGGTTAGAAGAGGTACATGTGAATGTATGTCTAACCTGAAAGAACTGTTTGGTCCCTGGAGTTGAGGGAGGAGGTTTAAGGCCAGGTGCATCGGCAAGACCAAACGTAAATCTCAATTGTCAACCATTTCATCCCCTTTCTGGTCCCATCTGTATTCTGTACCTTTCTGTACTGGGCCTCCTCCATTGCCAGAGTGAAGGATGGGGTCAGCATGACTTTGTGCGTGGGAGATCATGCGTGTGAGATCAAGTGGCGTGTCAGGTGGACAGTGCGGGGAGGATAGATAATGACGTTGTTGCTTTCATTGCGAGTACATAAGCCAGAACATCATGATGCACCTTCACAAGACGTTGGTGAGGATATACTTGGGAGTACCGTGTGCAGTTCTTGACACCCGTCTACGAACAATGTCATTGTTGGAAATGGTGCATAAGAGATTTGTCAGGATGTTACCTGGGCTGGCAGGCCCAAGTTATAGGGAGAGGTAGGACAAGCTGGGAATTTTTCTTTGGCGTATACGAGGCTGAGGTGACTTTACTGAGGTATACATGGTCATGAGGAGATTGGATTAAGTGAATGCTCAGTCTTTATTCAAGGTAGAGGGTTGTAAAACTTGTCAAAATTACATCATCAACAGATAGATTGGCGAGTACTGGGCATTCATCATGTTGGATCACTCACAACCGGCCACATACCCCATTTGACAGCTTTTCCTTCGACAGCCAGATCAGTCGTAGGTTCTGCTTCTAAGCCACTTGCTAATGCACATTGTGGTATGATGCACTTATCCTTTGCATCATTTTCTTTCATCAACAACTCCAGTCAACAAGTGTCTATACATGCCACAGTATGGTCTCCCTAAAGGCTATGTTCCATGTTCACGAGGATATACTCCCATTAATTAAACTTTTTATTTCTGATTCTAAAGCAAAATGTCTGTAAGAAATTATAGTTTGCATATCTTATACAACCTTGTCTCAGTCTGCCAAAGCCTACTCGATCTCCTGGTT
Source organism: Leucoraja erinaceus (assembly GCF_028641065.1). Taxonomy (NCBI): domain Eukaryota; kingdom Metazoa; phylum Chordata; class Chondrichthyes; order Rajiformes; family Rajidae; genus Leucoraja; species Leucoraja erinaceus. The sequence continues at coordinate 39,110,736 of NC_073389.1, forward strand.
GCCAACCATTTTGACTTATCTTCCCTTTACAATATTGACCCTTTTGTCCTCTGCTTTCTCCATTGCCAAAGTGAGACCACATGCAAACTGAGAAACAGCGCCTCATGTTCCACTTGGGTAGCCTACAAACCCTTCCCCACCTACCCTGTGCCCCACCTAGACTCGCACTAATTCTACCCTCCCCCTCTCCTACCTACATTCTTTCCTTTAACTTCAATTCCCAACACTTCAATCCGTTTGTCTCACATCTTCTGCCTTTTCATCTCTGGCCTTCATCCAACCACCTGCCAACCAACATCAACCTATTACCTGCTATGCTTTGTCCTGCTCCTCCTCTTTTCCAGCTTTCTTCCCCTCCTACTATTAGTCTGAAGAAGCGTCCCAACTCAAAACATTACCAATCTATATTCTCTTGAGATGGTGCCTAATCTGATGTTATTTTGGAACTGTATTTTTTTTGTCTATTGTCCAATGTTTTACAACTTTTGAAGCAGATGTTGCAAAACATTGCACAAATTGGATTTTTTTTGTTTGCATGGACATATGTTGTGCACTTTATTTATGCGTTCAACAGCAAAATCTCCTTCGAAAATAATTTATTAGATTAGACTATTGCATGTTCAGTAACTATTAGCTTGAATCTCATGAGCGAGACACTTGAGCCTAATTACAATATGTTAGTGTAAGAAGGAACTGCAGATGCTGGAAGATACACAAAAATGCTGGAGAAACTCAGGGGGGTGCAGCAGCATCTATGGAGCGAAGGAAATAGGCAACGTTTCGGGCCGAAACCCTTCTTCAGACGTTAGTGTGTCCCTTTTATTTTATTTTTTGTTTATCTTCAGTTTTCTTTAGTTATTCATTTTTTAAACAATGCAACTTACACTGATAACATTGTACACAGATACCAATGATCCTCTGATAGCTCATTTGAATGTATTCATTCTCCTGAAATACTTAGTGAATATCAGCAATTGTATTTACCATTATGTAAAAGCCAAATCACAATATTGTCTGATGATCACACTGAAGCAATTTTAATAGTGATCATTGAGCAGCAATCAACAATGAAAAGCCTTATGTTAGTGTTCTTCATTTAGAAGGACGTTAAGGACGTTTCTTCCCTGCTCCTTCCTTAACTATTTTGGAGAATATTTACTCACTGCAATTTAAAAAAGCCGTGTTATTTTATCCACCAATAACTTTTCTGGAATCGTTTTTTCTCCTCTGAAACATTTGACACTATGGTCACGTTTCAAATTATTCCCACACCAAACAAATACTACCCTTACTGGGATGCCAACTGGAATAATTGGCAATTGTAGCTAGCCTGATCCTATCTTCATTAACAGCAAGAGTTGCAAGGTAAAAAACATGATACTGATTGATTGTTGAAGAAAGAACTGCAGATGCTGGAAAAATCAAAGGTAGACAAAAATGCTGAAGAAACTCAGCGGGTGAGGCAGCATCTTTGAAGCGAAATAGGTGACAGTTCGGTTCGAGACCCTTGTTCAGACTGATGTGGGGGGGGGAAGAAAAAGGAAGAGGCGGATACAGTGGGCTGTGGGAGAGCTGGGAAGGGGAGGGGAAGGAGGGAGAAATCAAGGACTACCTGAAATTGGAGAAGGCAATGTTCATACTTCTGGGGGGTAAATTACCCAAGTGAAATATGAGGTGCTGCTCCTCCAATTTCCGGTGGGACTCACTCTGGCCATGGAGGAGCTCCAGCACAGAAAGGTCAGATACGGAATGGGCGGGGGAGTTGAAGTGCTGAGCTACCGGGAGATCGGGTTCGTTAATGCGAACTGTGCGGAGATGTTGGGTGAAGCAATCGTCAAGCCTGCGCTTGGTCTCACCGATGCAGAGCAGTTGACAATTAGAGCAGCGGATGCAATAGATGAGGTTGGAGGAGGTGCAGGTGAACCTCTGTCGCACCATCAGTTAATGCTCACTGATCAAAAGATAAAACTGAAATTTTCAATTATTTACTAATTAACTCATTGATCCATCAAGAAGAGGGGTGTGTAATATGAATTGTTTTGTTTTCCATTACAATTAAGATTTATAATCAGAACACTGAAGGGGCTAATGTGCTAATTGTTATATTTATATCATTTAATATAGCAATTCAACATAAAAATCAAAGTAACAACAAATATTTATTGTTACTGAATCAGTACTTAAAATATTTTCTGAATCTTTCATCTGCATCTATCCACCATTGTTTTATTTTATGACTACTTGAAACGATTTCTGCACTTTAATTTGAATTTTTAAGTGGACTTTTGCCACCTGGCTCTCTTTTCTGCTTCAAAGTTATTCCTCTGTTTTCTCATTCTGCTCCAGTATCTCTGTTCTGGTGGAACTGATAATAATCCGTCATGTTTCCTTGTTGGAACATATTTGAGGGCCTCTTGCCAGCTCCCTGTTTCTTTCACAGTCAACAAAATGTTGATCATTTGGTTCAGTGTAAGATTCTTTGCACCACAGTTCCACTTCAAATACTCATCCAAAGGAAGACGTGCAGTTGCCAACTTCAAACGCTTTGCATTTGCATGAGACAGTCCTGTCTGAAGAGACTTATCAACGAGGGATCCAATGATGTAGACTTTATCATGCTGAAATGTGTTCAATACAAAAGGTGAATCTGCAGTTAAATACACAAGCTTGTCTTTGGGAAAAATGTCAATATACGACTTATCCGTTGCTGTTATTAAGAGGTTATCCCAAGCATCTCCGTAACGTTTCAAAAGCTCCTTATAATAGCCTCCATGTAAGTCAAGGTTACAGAAATGCAAGTGAAATGGGTCCAAGGATCTCCTGTTGCACCCTTCACATTCCAATAATTGCGAGACAGTATTTTCCATTTCTCGACGGTTCATGTAGTTTTCATAACTCATATCAAATACCAGTGACTGGCCAAACACCATCGACTGAGCTGTCCGCCAACTGTACATTACATCAAAAGTCCTTTGCCAGATTTGTAAAAGAAAAGTGTTCTTTAACTCGACTCTTTCCTCATTTTTAACTTCTTTCTGCAAAATATTTGCTGTTTCTTGCTTTAATTTTTGTTTTTCTTTTCTGGCTTTCTTTTTACCCTCTTTGATTGCCAAGTATTTAAGAAACTTTTTCTTTGCAGATTTAGTAGCCAGTTCTTGAACTGTTCTTAGCTGTTCGTCAGTTATGTTCTCTGGTACTGTCTTTCCAGCTAGTTGCCACATTTGAACTAGCTCTCTTGTGGCAGCAAGGAATGAGTCTCCAGAGTCTTCAGAGGAGAGTGGGTCAGGAGTTTCAGTTGCATTTTCTTTCATGATCGTCTTCCAAATATCTAAATCTATTTTATCAGGGCTAACATTTTTTTCTTCAATTCTTGCACATGGCGTCAGAACCAGGCTTCTGCTGTGGAACATAAAGTGGTACCTGGCAAAACCCATTTTAGTTTTCACCCAATTATTTATTTGTAGAGTGCAATTCCTCCCAATGTTTTGGAAGAGATGAGTAACATGCAGCCACATATTACTGAAAACTGCAATAGCAGATTCCTGAAATCCAGTAATTGATAATGTTCAAAGAAATCAAAAGATAATATTTAATCCTGTAATGAGATAAAAGAATTGAGAATTACTAAAGATGTTTCAAAATTAAATCATAACAACCTCTTGCTGAATCTGTTACATCTGAAACCACCGTGCTCTCCATTTCCTTAAATCATAGATTTATAAAATAGTGCATGACTCAAAATGCTGGAGTAACTCTGCGGGTCAGGCAACAACTCTGGAGAAAAGGAATAGGTGATATTTCAGGTCAGGCCCCGGCTCCGTGTCCTTTAAACCCCGCGGATCAAGCAGGCCAACCAGCGGTCCAGCAATCCAACTGCAGCGTCTAGGCGAACTGGGGCTCCGATGTTAGAGCCCCCGGTGACGATGGTAAGTCCCCGTGGCCACTAACCCGCACTGGGCGATGTTAGGCCACGCTCCGTGTCCTTTCAACCCCGCTATTCCAGCGGGAGAAGCTGCCGTTGCGGGAGCTCCGAAAAGCCGTCTCCCACCAGGGGACCTGCGAGCTCCTGATGTTCCTGTCCACCAGGCCTGCAGCTGGAGCTTCCGAAGCTCCAAAGTCGGGTCGCAGCCGAGCGCCACCACAGCTCTTCCCGCTCCGAAGTCGGCCAGCTCCATGATGTCAGGTCCGCAGGCTCCGCGACTGGAGCCCTCAGGTTAGTCCCGGACGGAGGCCGCCGCCGGCTCCTCGATGTTAGGCCCACCGACACCGGAGACCCGACATGGAAAATGTCGGGTCCCCGTACAGAGAAGAGATTAAATGGTTTCCCCCACATCCCCCCCTCCACTCCACCTCCCACATATACACAGCTAAAAAATAATAAAAACTAAGCTCAAAACATACATTTAACAAGACAAAAATAAAAAAAAGACGAACGACTGTAGTCGAGCCGCTGCCGTTAGGCGCCGCCACAATGTGTATATGCTTCTAATAAAAATATATATTCTTGGATAGCTTACCTTCGTACCTCATCTTTTCTCCCCGTACTGTCTTTTTAGTTATCTTCTGTTGTTCTTTAAATATTACCCAATCCTCTTGCTCCCCGCTCATCTTTGCTACGTTGTACTTCTTCGCTTTAATTTTTTCACTGTCCCTGACGTCCCTTGTCAGCCATGGTCGCCCCTTACTCCCCTTGGAATCTTTCTTCCTCCTAGGAATGAACTGATCCTGCACCTTCTGTATTATTCCTAGAAATACCTGCCATTTTTGTTCCACTGTTATTCCTTGCTAGTGTATCTTTCCAGTCAACTTTGGCCAGTTCCTCCCTCATGGCCCAATAGTCCCCATTATTCAACTGTAACACTGACACCTCCGATCTAGCCTTCTCCCTCTCCAATTGTAGATTAAACCTGACCATGTTATGGTCACTACCCCCTAATGGCTCATTAACCTCGAGGTCCTTTATCAAATCCAGTTCATTACATAACACTAAATCAAGAATTGCCTTCTCCCTGGTAGGCTCCAATACAAGCTGTTCTAAGAATCCATCACAAAGGCACTCTACAAAGTCCCTTTCTTGGGGTCTAGTACCAACCTGATTTTCCCAATCTACCTGCATGTTGAAATCACCCATAACAACCACAGCATTACTTTTGCTACATGCCAATTTTACCTCCCGATTCAACTTGTGTCCAGTCTACTGTTTGGGGGCCTATAGATTAGTCCCATTAGGGTATTTTTACCCTTACAATTCCTTAGTTCTATCCATACTGACTCCACATCTTCTGTTTCAATGTCACCCCTTGCAAGGGACTGAATTTCATTCCTCACCAACAGAGCAACCCCACCCCCTCTGCCCACCTGTCTGTCTTTTCGATAGGAGGTATACCCTCAAATATTCAGTTCCCAGCCCTGGCCCTCTTACAGCCATGTCTCAGTAATTCCCACAACATCATACTTGCCAGTTTCTAACTGGGCCTCAAGCTCGTCCACTTTATTCCTTATACTTCGCGCATTCATATACAGCACTTTGACCTCCGTATTCACTTCCCCCCTCGCAGTGCTCCAATTGGCCCTGACCTTACTCTGTTGTCCCTACTCGAGCTTTCCTTCTCATTAATTCGAGAATCTTTTGTAATTTTTCCTGTAGCCACTTCCCCTTCAACTCCACTATACTCCCATTTTGTCAATCCATCCCCCCCACTATTTAGTTTAAACCCACACGTGTAGGCCTAGCAAACTTGCCTGCCAGAATGTCGGTCCCTCTCCAGTTAAGGTGTAACCCATCCCTTTTGTACAGGTCACCCCTACCCCAGAAGAAATCCCAGTGGTCTATAAATCTAAATCCTTGCTCCCTGCTCCAGCCCCTCAGCCACACATTCAGATTTCCTATCTCCCTGTTCCTGTCTTCACTAGCACAAAGTACTGGTAGCAATCCAGAGATAACCACCTTAGAAGTCCGGCATTTCAGTCTTCTTTCCAACTCTCTTAACTCATGTTGGAGAACCTCATTTCTCTTCTTCCCGATGTCGTTTGTGCCTACGTGCACAACTAATGCCTTCACCTTCTCCCTCGAGGATTTTCTGAATTCAGCTCGGACATCCTGAACCCTGGTGCCAGACCATCCTTGCATCTCGTCTGCCGCCACAGAATCTCCTGTCCGCTCCTCGGACAATGCAATCACCCACCACTAAGGCTCTGCCCGATGTCGATCTCGCCGGTCGAGTCCCATCTCTAGGATTGGAGCCACCGACGTGTCCGCCGCTCGGACTGGAAATATCATCTCCCCGGACAGTTCCCAAGAGGCGACCAGTTTTCATTAGGCACAACCACCTGGGTCTTCTACACTCCACAATTTCCACCCTTTCTCTCCGTCACACAGCTTGGTTCTTCCCGTATCCTCCGCGTGACTACCTCACTGAAGGTCCTGTCCAGGAAACTCTTGTTTTCCCGGATGGCCCTGAGGTCATCCAGCTGCTTCTCCAGTGCCCCAACACGGTTCTTCAGGAGCTGAAGCTGGATGCACTTGCCACAGTTGTAGCCAGAGGCTCCATCTGTGTTCCTGGGTTCCCACATTCTGCAAGCCTCACACTGTCTCATCTGCCCCATCATGTGTTCACCGCGTTCCGTCCTCTCGAGCTTTATGCGTAGCCTTCTCTCCGAAGACTCTCGAACCAAACACTCACACTTTACTCACAAGGCCGCTCCCTAAGAGCCGTCTTGCTTATATTGACTGATAAATTGCCTAATTTACCAATTTACAAACCAAATTCCTCAGTTTTAAACTGCCTGTCCCACTGAGTTACTCCAGCATTTTGTATCTACCTTTGCTTCCAACTATTCCTGAAATGTTAGGACATTAACCTGAAGATTTAATTACTTTTCTATTTCCAAGCTGTGGTTTGATCTATTCCCGTTCTATTTCCTGTTTCCTTTCCAATTTCTAATATCCAATGTATTTTTATTCCAACATCAATGCTTTTGTTTTGTTTCTAAAAAAACAAACACTTAAAAATAATGTCAATCATTATTTCTTGCTAATTTTGCTTCTTGTTCCTTATGTTCTGAAACTGTTAATTTATTACTGAAGTTTGGTTTCATTTAGTACTAATGTTCTTTGAGATCTTTTATTAGTTACAAGTGGGCCATGTTATCAGCATTATTAATTGAAAACTTCTAGGCTTTAACCATCCAGTCACAAACAGAAATCATTAATGATCAGGAGCATTAAATGTTGCTTATTTTCCTTTCTCTGTTTTTCAGACAACATAGTTTGTTATTTAATCTATTTATTTAAAAAGGAACTGCAGATGCTGGAAAATCGAAGGTAGACAAAAATGCTGGAGAAACTCAGTGGGTGAGGCAGCATCTATGGAGCGAAGGAAATAGGCAACGTTTCAGGCCGAAACCCTTCTTCAGACTACAAATTATAATCAAACTGCACAAGAATTATTTCTACCAAATACACGTATTACTCCCTTCCAATCTTCCCTTTGGGAGACCAAATAATGTTGTTGATTTTGGTCTAATGCAAATGTTGGCAGGGTATTATTTTTCCGGAAGCATATTACCGCCGCTGATTCTACTCACACGTTCGGATAAAACACAAAGTGCTGGAGCAACTCAATGGATCAGGGGGCGTCTCTGATGCATCCTGGACGATGTGTTACTCCAGCAGTTCGTGTCTCTTTTTTGTAAACGAGCATCTGCAGTTGCTTGTTTCTACGAGTTACTCCAACATACTGTGTTCTGCGCAATATTCCAGCATTTACATACTTGGATGTTCAGTAATGGCCGACGACTTGCCCTTGCCTTCTTTCCTTGGCCTTCAGTGTGTGTTTTGTTTCCACACAATCTAACGTTTTCGGCTTTGAATGTAACCAACGATGGCAAATGCAAGTATCGGAAGTTGCTGTATTGATGTCAGCTTCAAGAAAGCTGACTGATTTATTTCCGCTTCCTCCTCCTTTCCAGCAAAGATCTTAGAGCAAAGATCTTTGCTTTCCAGCGTAAAACACCAAATGCAACAGCAGCACCCAGCTGCTGCTCAGACAGACCAACCTGTCCAGCTGGGGATTCAGTAGGGAGTGGACTACAAAAGGTGATATCACGTCAAAAAGAAAAGCCTATAGAAGATAGTGTAGACTCACCAAATGAACATTTATGTACCTTGGTTTGCCTAGTTATATTAGCATATGCATTTTAATTACATAAATACAAGAACATATGGAGATAGTTTTTACAAAGACAAAATAATCCGAACCTGTTAGAAGATTAAATGAAGCCCTGCTGAGATGCGACTGATATGGAGCCCAGATCCTCTCCCGAGTCTCACTCCATCCGTCCTCACGTGGAGCTGAGAGTAGGCTGTCCGTCCGCTTCAGCTTCCCTTCTTTCCGCACGTCCTCTCCACAATCAAAATCAACACATAACGCATATTATCTTGCATCTTCTTTTCTTCTTTAAATTCCAAAAGCACAATTTCCTAAAATAACCAGTTACACAGTTATGGTAAACTTGCACTCCACGTGCCGGATAGTTTTTTTTACTAAGATTCCCAATGTGCTGTCATTATTTCAATATCAATCCGTGAGTGTTTATTTAATATGTGCATGCCGCATATTTTTCTTACATTTATATGAATTGACAGTATGTGTGCTAACTGGGTAATTTTTATGGAATCATTTGAGTGAACCATTTATTTTGTCCGAGTTGCCTTGCAATGTGTTTCTGGGGAATTATTTTCAAGCTGTCACGGGAGCGGAAGTACTTAATCCGGTTCAACCTTGCGTTTTCTCCGCCCAATTTATTGGAATAACTTTGTTTTAACTCCTCGTTTTACTTAGCGTCATCTCTTAAAACTGAGACAATGAGCTTCTTCTTGCCAAAGTTACAAACTAAGAAAGATATTGATCACATTATAAAGACTGTGGCGGAGAGGGTGTTAGTGCTGCGATTTGGCCGCGATCAGGACCCGGTCTGTCTGCAACTCGATGAAATTGTCAGTAAATTAAAAACATAATGTTTTTAATTGTTCTATTGTTTGCATTACCACTTCAATAATAGCACGTGAAAGTATTGAATATACGGTCTTTTAAAGAAAGAGGTACTCTAAAAGCCAGACCACCGGAAAATAATTACCCGGCATTTTAGTATCGTGCCCTGCTGTATGCAGATGTTTGTCTATAACAGTGAATATATTTCAAAAGTGAATTGTTGTGTGTGAATATTCGAAGGTTATTGGTAAAATGTAGCACGTTCATCCGTTGCAAACTTTCAGGCAGTTAGGCCGGTTTATCAATCTACATTGGTTCCTGAAAATGGCAACGCCTAAGTTTTAAACTTATAGTTGTTGTTTTCAAACTCCTTGGCGGTGTTACCCTTCACTATTTCTATCACCTTTCTCAGTGTCCAGCCCTCTGATCCTGGATATGTAAAACAGTACAGATGCTGGAATCATGAGTTGTGCTGGGGAGGGGGGAGAGAAGAAACAAGATGCTGGAAGAACTCAACAGCCCAAGCACCATCTTTGGAGGGAAATGACAGATGGGGTGGGAGATTACAACCTTCACGTGGTCAACCCTGTTTCGACGATGCAATCAACCTGGCGTGCACAGACGATCAAACAGAACAAGTTATCTTAATGGCGATCTCACTGGCTCTCTACTCCGCTCTGGACCACTTGAACAACAAAAACCAGTTTGTCAGGCTGTTGTTCATAGACTACAGCTTGGCATTTAATACCATCATCCCCTCCAAGCTGGTTACCAAGCTCACGGATCTGGGTCTCTGCGCATCCCTTTGCAATTGGATCCTCGACTTCTACATCCACTGACCACAGTCTGTCCGTATTGGTGGAAATATGTCATCCTCGATAACAATCAGCACGGGAGGACCTCAAGGCTGCGTGCTCAGCCCCCTGCTGTACTCACTCTACACTCATGACTGTGTAGCCGGACATAGTGCGAACTCCATCATCAAGTTCGCCAAAAACACCACGAATCACAGATGATGATGAGTCAGCATAGAAGTGAGATCGATCGATTGACCAAATGATGCCAGTAATAACATGGCTCTCAACACCAGCAAAACCAAGGAACTGATTGTGGACTTTGGAAGGGGTAGGATAGGGACCCACAATCCAGTTTATATCAACGGGACAATGGTGGAAAGGGTCAAAAACTTCAAATTACTAGGCATTCATATTTCCGAAGATCTTTCCTGGTCCCAGCATATTGATGCAATTATAAAGAAGGCACATTAATGCCTCTACTTCCTGAGAAGATTACGGAGAGTCGGTATGTCAAGGAGGACTCTCCCAAACTTCTACAGGTGCACAGTAGAGAGCATACTGACTGGCTGCATTGTGGCCTGGTATGGCAACTTGAACGTCCAGGAGCGGAAAAGAATGCAGAAAGTTGTGACCACTGCCCAGTCCATCACCGGCTCTGACCTCCCCACCATTGAAGGGATCTATCGCAGTCGCTGCCTGAAAAAGGCTGCAAACATCATCAAAGACCCATCCTGGTCACACACTCATCTCTCCGTTGCCATCCGGAAGAAGGTACAGGAGCCTAAAATCTGTAACATCCAGGTTCAGAAACAGCTTCTTCCTCACAGCCATCAGACTATTAAACACAACATCAAATAAGTTTCGAACAATAACAGTCTATTATTACTATTGCACTTTATCTGTTATTTATTGTGTATATGGTCTATGGTTTATAAACACATTGGACTTTTATCTCCCATTCTGTATTATGTTTACATTTTCTGTTGTGCTGCAGCGAGTAAGAATTTCATTGTTCTATCTGGGACACATGACAGTAAAACTCTCTTGACTCTTGACTTTAGGCTGTGCACGCCCTACGCAAGAAGAAGAAAGAACAGACATTTTGGGTTGAGACCTGACTTAAGACTGATGGAGTAGAGAGAAGAAAACTGATAAAGAGAGATTGGAGTGGGGCAAAAACTGGCAAGAAATATGTTTTTGCTCCACCACTACCTCTGGGATCCTTGTAATTCTCCAGTCCATATCCAGATTTCAATCATTCGATCATTTTTTATTTAGTATTAATCTTGGTAAACCGCTGGAATATTTTACTTTGTTTACAATATAGTAACATTAGATGTTAATAATAATACAAATGCAGGGGTATAATTTACCAAGCAAACTGCCATTATTTGAACTTGCTCTTGTGTGTTTAGGTTTGCGTAAACACTTGCAAATGAATGCTACTTGGGGCAAGGGTGTTGATGGAGCTTTACATTAGCAAACAGTCACTACTTTTCTGGGTGGAAGAAAATGAGTGGTTTAAAAATATCCCTTTTTTTTTTAATCAGTTTGTATCATTGTTACCCACAATACCTTTCATACATTAACAAATTCCTTACTCCTTCAGGGTCAGAGAAGATGTTTTTTAAATGCATTTTCTATTCTTAGGCCAGTTCTCTTTCATGTTCTGTGAAGTGATAAAGGTTTTACAATGTCTGAAACTACATTGTGCTTAACATGCACTTTTTGCAATACTTGACGTCCACAACATGCAATATATTATTTAAGTACAACTCAAGATTTATCAACTTTTTTGCACTCTTTAAAAAGTCAGAAGGCCTTAGCTCATTGGAGCAGGCAGCTTAGTTGGGTTTATTAAATCTAAATTGGAAAGGATAAATTGTAAAAAGTTGTCTGCAATTAGGATATTAGCCTGCATTTGTTTTATTTTTCAGACCATTCTACCAAAATGATTAAATATCAATTTTTTTTACAAAATGCCAATGTTTTTCTAATAGATCATGCTAGGTTTACCCTTCTGTGGTGAATATATTATTTCTTATAAATTCGTAATATCAAATTTATTTTCTCGTTGTTTCACCAGCTTTCAAAGACTGCTCACGATCTGAGTAAAATGGCAGCCATTTACCTGGTGGATGTTGACAGTGTACCTATATATACTCGCTACTTTGACATCAGTTACATTCCTTCTACAGTGTTCTTCTTCAATGGCCAGCATATGAAAGTGGATTATGGGTAAGATATTTTTGATACAATTAAAAAATGCAGGTGTAGGAGCAATAAGTAAGATTTCAGCAAACCAAGTTATAATATTGAATAGGACAAATAGATTATTTTAGATATTCCTGCTTTGTTTAGAATAACAATCTTGTTAACTACAGCATTTTTTTGTAACTGAAAACAATTGCTTAAATTCTCTACTTTTTAATATCCAGCTATTCAAAATCCATGATTGTAATGAAGCTCACATTTTGCCATTCAATTATGTCATAAATCAGCACACAAATATTTCTCTCCTCATTACTCATTCATTGCTCCCACTGTCATACCCTTCCACCTACATCCCTCATTCTGGCTTTTCTCTCCTTATCTGACACCACTGTATCCCCTTCTATCACTAACCTTTGTCACTTGCTCTATCCATCTGCGGGGCGGAAGATTGCAACCTTCACGTGGTCCGCCCCGTTTCAACAAATGCAATCAACATGGCTTGCACAATCAAATAAGATCAAATAGAACAAGTTGTCCTACAACTTTAGGCTGTGCACGCCATACGCAAGAAGAAGTACCCATCTACCAAGCTAACCCCTCTTACCTGTATCCTCCTACATGATTGACAGATGGGTTAGGACAGGTGACAAAGCCTGGAAGTGAAAAGGTGATAAAAGGATGTCAGATAAGGAGAGAAGGGGAGGAATAAAATGTAAAGTCAGAGGGTCAGAAATAGATGACAGGAGAGGGGAAAATGGGAGAAATCAAACCACCATACCTCTTATCTACCTCTTATCAGGCTATGTCCTGCACCCACCTCCCTTCCCGTTTTCGCTTCCCTATTACTAACCGTGTGAAACACAGAAACATAGAAAATAGGTGCGAAGATGGGTCTCAACCCAAAACATTATTTGTTCATTCCATTCACAGATGCTGCTTGACCCACTGAGCCCCTCCAGCACTTTGTGTTTTCCTCAAGATTACAGCATTTGCAGTTCCTTATATTTAATTCCTCTATCCCATGCCTCTTTCAACTTCTCATCCAAAATTCCCCTATTCGACCACGAACAACCACCATATCCCCAACCATTTTATATATAAATCCCACATTTACTGACTCTTTAATGCACTCAGCCTAATCATTCTCTCCTTTAGCTCCTTCGCTGTCTGCTTATTCATCACTGAAGTGCTTTGGATCTTTTTTTCTGATTCAATTTACAATAATAAATGCAAATTCTCAAGTTCTATTGGACTTCTTGGAAGAAATTGTGAATGCAATAGTGAAATCAAGTATTTACTTTTTTTTAGGTCTCCAGACCATACAAAGTTTGTTGGGTGTTTCAAAACAAAGCAAGACTTCATAGATTTAATTGAAGTAATATTCCGTGGAGCGATGCGTGGAAAACTAATAGTACACAGTCCTATTGATCCGAGGAACATCCCAAAGTATGAGCTCCTTTATCATGGCATCTGAATACATCGGCTGTTGGCTTATATCACAGCAAAAACTTTCAATTTCTCGTTGTTTTGAATCAAATGTTCCCCAGATATTGAGGAGCTTTGAAATGTTGGTTAAGTACTTATCTAGTTCATACAATTAATCAACACAAAATTCCTTCGAAGAGATTTGCAGGAACTATTTTGCAGAACTCCTGGTCCACCATTGTTTAGAATTTCACAATCCTGGAACTGCAAATTTCAGCTCATTATTAAAGCTGCTGCCTCGGGCTTGATTCAAAGACGACCTTTGGAGAAATGATTTGTGAAATGAGATGCTGAGAATCTGAAACTGAAAATAGTATGTCAGGCAACACCTGTGGAAAAAGAAAAAATGAATGGTTGAGGTGGATGACTGACTGTTCGGAATGACTGACGGAAGCTAGGAAGGCTAAAAAAAGAAAAGAGGTCCGGAAAGAAGAATTTAGGGAGTTAGGTAGAGAGTTAAGGAGAAGGACTGCAAAGGTAACAATCTCAGGATTACTGCCTGTGCCACGCGACAGTGAGAGTAGGAATGGAGCGAGGTGGAAGATAAATAAGTGGATGAGGGACTGGTGCAGTGGGTATGGATTCAAGTTTCTGGATCATTGGGACCTCTTTTGGGGAGGGTGCGACCTGTACAGAAAGGACGGGTTGCACTTGAACTCGAGGGGGACCAATATCCTGGCGGGGAGATTTGCAAAGGCTACTGGGGGGACTTTAAACTAGTATGGTTGGGGGGAGGGACTCAAATTGGGAAAGCTAGCAGTCAGTGTGTGAGGCAGGAGGCAGAGAATGGTAGCACTCTGACACAAAATGTAGGGGAGAGAGAAGAAAAAGAGAATAAACAGAGAATAATAGAGGGTGGGTTTCTTAAATGTGTATATTTTAATGTTAGGAGCATTGTAAGAAAGGTGGATGAACTTAGAGCCTGGATTGACACCTGGAAGTATGATGTTGTGGTGATCAGTGAAACATGGTTGCAGGAGGGCTGAGATTGGAAACTAAATATTCCAGGATTTCGTTGCTTCAGGTGTGATAGAATTGGAGGGGCAAGAGGTGGAGGTGTTGCATTGCTTGTCAGGGAAGATATTACAGCAGTGCTTTGGCAGGATAGATTAGAGGGCTCGTCTAGGGAGGCTATTTGGGTGGAACTGAGAAATGGGAAAGGGGTAGCAACACTTATAGGGGTGTATTATAGACCGCCAAATGGGGAGCGAGAATTGGAAGAGCAAATATGTAAGGAGATTGCAGATATTAGTAGTAAGCACAAGGTAGTGATTGTGGGAGATTTCAATTTTCCACACATAGACTGGGAAACACATTCTCTAAATGGGCTGGATGGGTTGGAGTTTGTAATATGTGTGCAGGATAGTTGTTTTGCAGCAATACATAGAAGTACCTACTAGAGAAGGGGCGGCGCTGGACCTCCTGTTAGGAAATGAGACGGGTCAGGTGGCAGAGGTATGCGTTGGGGAACAGTTCGGGACCAGTGATCACAATACCATTAGTTTCAATATAATTATGGAGAGGGTCAGAACTGGACCTAGGGTTGAGA
The DNA here is from genome assembly GCF_028641065.1 of Leucoraja erinaceus. Lineage (NCBI taxonomy): Eukaryota > Metazoa > Chordata > Chondrichthyes > Rajiformes > Rajidae > Leucoraja > Leucoraja erinaceus. Next base: position 39,125,774 of record NC_073389.1, read on the forward strand.
TTTTTGATTGGAGAAAGGCTAACTTTGAGGAGATGCGAAAGGATTTAAAAGGAGTAAATTGGGGACTGTTTGTTTTATGGGAAAGATGTGGAAGAGAAATGGAGTACATTTAAAGGTGAAATTTTAAGAGTACAGAATCTTTATGTCCCTGTTCGGTTGAAAGGAAATAGTAAAAATTGGAAAGAGCCATGGTTTTCAAGGGAAATTGGATACTTGGTTCGGAAAAAGAGAGAGATCTACAATAATTATAGGCAGCATGGAGTAAATGAGGTGCCTGAGGAGTATAAAGAATGTAAAACGAATCTTAAGAAAGAAATTAGAAAAGCTAAAAGAAGATATGAGGTTGCTTTGGCAAGTAAGGTGAAAGTCAATCCAAAGGGTTTCTACAGCTATATTAATAGCAAAAGGCTAACGAGGGATAAAATTGGTCCATTAGAGAGTCAGAGTGGACAGCTATCTGCAGAGCCAAAAGAGATGGGGGAGATATTGAACAATTTCTTTTCTTCGGTATTCACCAAGGAGAAGGATATTGAATTATGTGAGGTAAGGGAAACAAGTAGAGTAGCTATGGAAACTATGAGATTCAAAGAAGAGGAAGTACTGACACTTTTGAGAAATATAAAAGTGGATATGTCTCCAGGTCTGGACAGGATATTCCCTAGGACATTGAGGGAAGTTAGTGTAGAAATAGCAGGGGCTATGACAATAATATTTCAAATGTCATTAGAAACGGGAATAGTACCAGAGGATTGGCGTACTGCGCATGTTGTTCCATTGTTTAAAAAGGGTTCTAAGAGTAAACCTAGCAATCATAGACCTGTTAGTTTGACGTCAGTGGTGGGCAAATTAATGGAAAGGATACTTAGAGATAATATATATAAGCATCTGGATAAACAGGGTCTGATTAGGAACAGTCAACATGGATTTGTGCCTGGAAGGTCATGTTTGACTAATCTTCTTGAATTTTTTGAAGAGGTTATTCGGGAAATTGATGAGGGTAAAGCAGTGGATGTTGTATATATGGACTTCAGTAAGGCCTTTGACAAGGTTCCTCATGGAAGGTTGGTTAAGAAGGTTCAATGGTTGGGTATTAATGGTGAAGTAACAAGATGGATTCAACAGTGGCTGAATGGGAGATGCCAGAGAGTAATGGTGGATGGTTGTTTGTCAGGTTGGAGGCCAGTGACTAGTGGGGTGCCACAGGGATCTGTGTTGGGTCCACTGTTGTTTGTCATGTACATCAATGATCTGGATGATGGTGTGGTAAATTGGATTAGTAAGTATGCAGATGATACTAAGATAGGTGGGGTTGTGGATAATGAAGTAGATTTTCAAAGTCTACAGAGAGATTTGTGCCAGTTGGAAGAGTGGGCTGAAAGATGACAGATGGAGTTTAATGCTGATAAATGTGAGGTGCTACATCTTGGCAGGACAAATCAAAATAGGACGTACATGGTAAATGGTAGGGAATTGAAGAATGCAGGTGAACAGAGGGATCTGGGAATAACTGTGCACAGTTCCCTGAAAGTAGAATCTCATATAGATAGGATGGTAAAGAAAGCTTTTGGTGTGCTGGCCTTTATAAATCAGAGCATTGAATATAGAAGTTGGGATGTAAAGTTAAAATTGTACAAGGCATTGGCGAGGCCAATTCTGGAGTATGGTGTACACTTTTGGTTGCCTAATTATAGGAAGGATGTCAACAAAATAGAGAGAGTACAGAGGAGATTTACTAGAATGTTGCCTGGGTTTCAGCAACTAAGTTACAGAGAAAGGTTGAACAAGTTAGGGCTTTATTCTTTGGAGCGCAGAAGGTTAAGGGGGGACTTGATAGAGGTCTTTAAAATGATGAGAGGGATAGACAGAGTTGACATGGATAAGCTTTCCCCACTGAGAGTAGGGAAGATTCAAACAAGGGGACATGACGAGAATTAAGGGACTGAAGTTTAGGGGTAACATGAGGGGGAACTTCTTTACTCAGAGAGTGGTGGCTGTGTGGAATGAACTTCCAGTGAAGGTGGTGGAGGCAGGTTCGTTTTTATCATTTAAAAATAAATTGGATAGTTATATGGACAGGAAAGGAATGGAGGGTTATGGTCTGAGCGCAGGTATATGGGACTAGGGGAGAATACGTGTTCGGCACGGACTAGAAGGGTCGAGATGGCCTGTTTCCGTGCTGTAATTGTTATATGGTTATATGGCTGGATTATTAGAATTGTTCAATTAATGTTTAGTCCCAAAATGATAATGTGCCAGGTTGGGGGATAGGATTTTGTTTTTTTGTGTTTCAGACCCAAAGACCGAGATCGGAGTTTAGAGAGGACCACATTTTGACCACTAAGTGCAAACTGGAAAAAGTAGTAAAGAATCACGGTTACTCTTTGAAGTAGCATTTGAGTCCTTTTGTTGGGGAAGATGAGAAGAGATAAACAAGCCGGTACTGCATAACCTGCAATGAACTTCCGCCTCCTCTGTTGCTGTGTGAAAGGGAAGTTAGGAGGGGAAGAGTGAACCAGGAAATCACCAAGGGGGATCAATCCTTTTGGGAGATTAAAAGTGGGGAGAGAGGAAGATCAATGCAGTAAATGTGGAGGCTGAGAGGGTGGAAAGAGAGGATAAGGAAAACAATCCTTGTTCCAGGTGGGTTGAAAGGAAGTTGGAGCAAAAGTGAATGAAATGAAACAAGTACATTTGGAAAATGAACTTCCGCCTCCTCTGTTTGAATTCATCTCTTTATATTTATATGACATGCAGACTGATCAACTGCATTTAACATGGCATCACCACCCTATCAACCAGCAGCATCATATCTTTTGTCATTCAATCTCTCTTGGTTCCTACTCTATTGTAGACATTCCCTTTGTTCTCTACACAACCCCCCTCTGCAGCTCACAAAATACTGATTTCTAACTTCTCAGTTCCAACAAATAGTGATTGACCAAGAATTAGAATTAGAATTAAATCCTTTATTTGTCATTCAGACCTTTCGGTCTGAACGAAATGTCGTTGCCTGCAGCCATACATGTAATAATAAACAACAAAATACACAATAAACATCCACCACAGTGAGTTCACCAGGCACCTCCTCACTGTGATTGAGGCAAAAATCTTAGGGTTACTGTCTCTCTCTCTAGAGAAATTTTCTCTATCCAGCTGCAGCTTGACCTTTGAGTAATTCCAACATTCCTACACTTAGTTTTTACTGGTTCCGTGTCCCTATTTTTACATTACTCTGACAATCTAAAACAAACATTGTGCATAAAAAATGATATGAGAAAGAGAAACAAATGCTTTTCTATACATGTATAATTTCCTAATTAAGCAGTTAAGTAGCTAACTTAAGTCTCTGGTCCCCGCATTTTTAAGCTGGCAGGCAAATGATCTGTTAAAAAAAAAAATGTTCTCCTTTGAGTTGGAAACATCACTTTCTTGCCTGGGAATCTCCTACCCAGTTGAAATATAGATCAAATATAAGGATGCATCATGCCATCATGTGCCTTTGTTGAATCCACATTTCGTCGTTCGGCCCAATATTCTGTAAAAGGTCGCTCGAACTGTGATGTACTGCTCATGTGATGGCAGTATAATTGTGATACGTTGGGAACATGGTAATTCTTCAAGTGTGAATCCCCTGGTTCAGGAATATTTAATCACAGGAGCCATTACTTTCTGTCTGCCAACAAAAAGTCAGTGCTTTTTTTTCACGCTGGATCCCCAAGTAAAACCAATCTGGCAACACGTGACTTAATGTTCACACGATAGCAAGCACCGCTCCTTTTAACTTTGCATTTGAAAAATAAAACTGTTCTTCATTACAATTATTGTGTCCCCCTGGATATATTGCATTGAAGGAACAATAAATTCTGAAGTTACAAGAAATCAAACAAAAGCAGAAAATGTGAAGATGTTGCATCAGGCAAGGCAAAATATTTGGCATTTCAGTAAACAAGCCATTCCATGTGCTGAAAGTTATTGCAGATATATAGAGTTTAAGGAGTGACAGAAATGAGGGAATTGAGAATGGAGAAGACATTCCTCTCAATCGCAACCCAAGCAAAGAAGTGCTATGGTGTTGATCAGGAGTTAGTACAGTGTAGAACTGAAATAAACTGGTATAATGAGAGAAATAATTAAAAGACTTACTGTCACCAGTGTGAAGAGCTTAAAAGGACAAGTAAGTGAGTAGGGAAGAATAATTCTCAAAGTGGAGTGTGCATCAGGCGTCTGAGAAGAAAGAAATTAGAAAATAAAACAGTGGTGCCGCTAACAGAGCTGCTGTCTGAGTTTCAGTGACACACATTCAATCTTGATTTTGTCTGTGTAGAGTTTGCATTCTCTCCCTGTCACTACATGGTTTCCACAGGTTCTCTAGCTTCCAAACATCCCAAAGGCACGCTGGTTGGTATGTTAATAGACACTGTAATTACCCCTGGTATATATGCAAGAGGTAGACTTTGAGGGGAATTGAAGGGAATGTGAAAATAAAATATGACTAAATGAATGCTTAATAGTCAGTATGGAGCTGGAGGGCCAAAAACTGCTACTCTGATTCTAACATCATGAGTGCAGACTACCTGATCAAATACTAGTGGACTTGTTACTCCCCAACCACCAATGTAACCATCCAGCATTGCCATGGAATCTGTAATTATAAACATTTAAATCAGGCTAGAGTTTCAGTAGGAAGTGCTGTTCAAGGTTGCATGAGATTCATGGAACAACACGTGGTTAAAGTGAAATATAGAGAACCTCAATGGCCTGTTAGTGGCACTCAGGGTTATAATTAACAATAGGTTCAACATTTGTATTCTGTATATGATCAATGTATTTATGTTGACAGACCTCTAATCTGGAATTATCAGTGTAAAATATTCATTAATAAAGAGTGTGCCCAAGTAAACTGCATGCCAAATTATTCAAATTGGTATGCGTGTCTAGAAGTTTGTATAAAGATAAACATTGGGTGCTGCAAACCAAAATTATGCATTAATTATTAATTCATGAAATAAATGTAGTAAATATATATGGCTGTTTGAACATTTGGAGCAGCATTTAACAATTAATTATTCAGTGATGTTTTGAATTGGATCGCAATTGATCAGTCAATACAATTTCCATTTTACCCAGGTCCCATTACCTTTGGTATTTGTAGTGTTTGATAAATCACTGGATTCAGACAAGAGTTTGATTCACTAGGCATTTTATTACACTACCAAATAAGGCACATACACTAACATATCCCTGTATATCCCCAGTTCCTGTACTTGATCACTTGCCACCATTCGCGACACGGTCCAAGGATGATTGGTGCTCGCTCCTCGAAATGGTGCCAGCCATCATCCTTTATGGCATTTTTTAAATCAGTGCAGACCCTGCCACTGCCCCCTCCCGGAGCCAATCATAAGCACCCCATGCCTACAACGTTTCTGCACTATAAGCAGCAAGGAGCGCAGGTGGTCTATCCAACTATTGCTGTTGCGTTTTGCGCACCAACGCTACACTTTCCCATGGAATGGTGTGAGAAAATCTATGCTCCCAGGCATTGTGAACAGGTGCAAGGACATCTCTAGGAGACGTCCATTCGAGAGATGATAACAGCAGGATGCTTTCAAAGGGTATGGAATTCTGTGCTGCTAACCTAGCTGATTACTCAATTTTAACTGAAATTGTGTTTAACCCTTACACTACAGTATTGATTTATTGTCACACGTACCAAAATAGAGCCAAAACTGTTTCCATGCTTCCAGGCGTATCATACCATACATACATCAATATAACAGGTAGCCCGAAAAGAGAAAAGAAACAGTGTGAATAAGAGTTATAGTAACAATGAAAATGCAGAGAAAAAATGCTACAGGCTCAACGAGGTAAAGTGTAAGAGCAGTAATACATCATTAGCAACATGAGGCGTACATTCAAGAGATGATAACCGCAGGAAGAAGCTGTTTTTGTACCTAGTGATATGTAATTAAGAGAGCCAGGGTGTTTAGGCACTAAAAGACTGAAATAGGCAGGCAAAAAGACATAATAAAAATTACAAAAAAGTCATTTATTGACAAAAAAGGCATGTATTTCCACCACCAAACTATGGTAAAAAATGATAATATAAAGGTATACCTGTACTACATTAAATGACCAAAGTTGCCTGGCTGCACATAATTACTAGCATTTTTTTTCAAATTATCTGGTGTTAAACAATGCCGTCCATCACACAGAATATGCTTGTTGTGAAAAACATTTTTCTACCTCAGCTGAGGTCACTGGTGCATACCCGAAACAGTCTCTATATTCATGTCGATATCTTGTGCATTAGCACTTTAGCTATTTGTATTTCTTCAAGATCTTTGTTAGCTAAAATCACTCTCTCACATTTTCCTTGTATATCTTTACCTACATTGCCAGGAACTTTACGAATATCGTCTGTTGAAAACCTGCAAGTTATTCACTAATATTTCGCCACGTTTTTCAAGGCAAGTGATAGCTTGTGGGAACTTTGCAAAATTGGAAGCAATAAAAACAAGATCGCAGTGGAGGGATTTTTCTGCACGATTTCATTGATGATCCTGACTGCAGCAGATTCTTCTTCTTCGAAACAGTTGACGGTTTCTTTTATCTTTTCAAAGTTTGCAGCACGGTAGAGTACAGCAGAGAGCCATGTACCCCACCTGGTCAAAATGGGCTGAGGAGGTAGCGGAATCTCGGGTGCCATTTCCTTAAACAACTGCACATGTGACGGTGCTTTGAGGAAGATTCTCTTGACATTGGAGCCAGGATTTCTTAAAGGTTTCTTAAAGGTTGTGCTATTTTCTCTAGAACATATCTCCCCACAGCATCGGTTGTCTCGTCTATTGAGATCCATATTTTGTTGCATGCAACTTAATCGGCACAACAATGTTGAAGTAGCTGTCAACATAATTTTTCTTAAATGGCTGGAGGGAGTAATCTCTTGAACGATATAATAATTTGCCGCTACAGTTATGATGACTCACTCAGTATATGTTCCTCTGTGTATTTCTCTAAAAAACCTCTGAGAGATTTATTTTCTAATTTCCAGAGTGGAATTTCAGCATCAATGAATGCCTTGCACAGATCACTTGAAAACTCAGATTTGCGACTGGAGCCAGCAGTAGTGAGGAGACAAGCTTGGGTATTTTGCTTGGGTAGTCTACACCCCAGCAGTATCAACATGGACTTCTCTAATTTTAGATAGCCCTTGTCTTCTCACTTCTCCTTCTCCCCAGCCCTCCTTCTGGTCCTACTGTCTCCTTTCTTTTTCCCACCCCCACCATCAGTCTGAAGAAGGGTCTCGACCCGAAACATTGCCTATTCCTTCTCTCCATAGATGCTGCCTCACCCACTGAGTTTCTCCAGCATTTTTTGTCTACCTTTGATTTTTTCAGCATCTGCAGTTCTTTCTTAAATAGATCCTGGAGAAGATTGAACCAGCATGAACGAATGAATGACCGATGGTGGCGCCTCCGGTTTCGCCTGGGTGGTGGAAATTTTCTTGCAAGTTATACTATGTTAGCACATTAATAATAACATTAATATTAACATGTTAACGTAGAAAACATCATTGTAATCACGGTACAACTAGAGAAAATAGCACAACCGTTAAGAAAAATTCTCTGGAAGCTTTTAAGAGAGTGTTAGATACAACTCTTAAAGATAGTGGAGTCAAGTGATATGGTGAGAAGGCAGGAACGGGGTACTGATTGTGGATGATCAGCCATGGTCACTGTGAATGGCGGTGCTAGCTCAAAGAGCCGAATGACCTACTCCTGCACCTATTGGTCCCTGATTATGTTGGCAGCTTTCCAAGGCAGCATGGAGTGTGGGTGAAGCCGATTGGAATGGGGTGTGAGGAAGAGGGGGAGGCTGGTATGTATGATGGACTGGCCAGTGTCCCCAACTCTAATTTCTTATGGTCTTGTGCAAAGCTGTTGCAATGCCATCCCAATGCATCTGTAGAAATTAGATACTTATTGGAGATCTGCCAAATATCCTCAGGCTTCTGAGGAAGTAGAGGCATTGGTGTGCTCTCTTAGACATAGTTTCAATGTGGTTGGACTAGTTCAAAGTGTTGGTGGTATTTATAACAGGAATTTGAAGTTCTCAACCATCTCAATTTCAGCACCATTGATGCAGACTGGGGTGTTCACTCCACCTTGCTTCCTGAAGTCAGTGACAAATAGAAACATAGAAACATAGAAAGTAGGTGCGAGAGCAGACCACCAGGTCCATCGAGCCCGCACCGCCATTCGCTCATGGCTGAACACTAAACAGACACACTTACCCACAAACAGTAGGCACAAGACACAGAACACAAGACACTACCCTCCCCTTTATACCGCTATCACCCCTCTCCACCCCAAGAACCTCGTGATCTCCTGGGGGAGGCAAAAAAACGGATAAAAACCCAGGTCTAATTCGGGAAAAAAATCCGGGAAATTCCTCTCCGACCCCAATCTAGGCGATCGACACTTGTCCAGGAGATCACTCAGGTCTTACTATACTAACCATACCTAGGTCCATATCCCTGCCCTCTCCCCGTAGCCCCTTATCCCCTTGGCAGCTAAAAAACCATCTATTTTAGTCTTAAATATATTTAAAGTTTCTGCTTCCACTGCTCCCTGGGGCAGTGAATTCCATAAATTAACCACCCTCTGGGTGAAGAAGTTCTTCCTCATCTCAGTTTTAAAAGAGCCCCCCCTTATTCTGCAACTCTGTCCCCTAGTTCTAGTTTCCCCGATCATTGGGAACATCCTCGGTGCATCCACCCGATCAAGGCCCCTCACGATCTTATATGTTTCAATGAGATCGCCTCTCATTCTTCTAAACTCCAAAGAGTAGAGTTCCAGCCTACTTAACCTTTCCTCATATGTCAATCCCCTCATTGCAGGAATTAATCTTGTAAACCTTCGCTGCACTGCCTCCAGGGCTAGTACATCCTTTCTTAAGTATGGACCCCAGAACTGTACACAGTATTCCAAATGTGGTCTCACTAATACTGTGTACAGCTGCAGCAAGACCTCCGTGTTTTTATACTCAATCCCCCTAGCAATAAAGGCCAAAACTCCATTGGCCTTCCTGATTGCTTGCTGCACCTGCATACTAACTTTCAGTGATTCATGTACTAATACCCCTAGATCCCTTTGCGTTGCATTACAACGCAGCTCCTCCTCATTTAGAAAATAACTTGCCCTATCATTTTTTTTCCCAAAGTGAATGACTTCACATTTATTAGTATTAAATTTCATCTGCCAAGTTGTTGCCCACTCACCTAGCTTATCTATATCCTTTTGCAGACTCTTCCTATCCTCCTCATCCCCTACTTTTCCTCCCATTTTTGTATCGTCCGCAAATTTTGATATATTACACTTGGTTCCCTCCTCCAAATCATTTATATAAATTGTGAACAACTGGGGTCCCAGCACCGACCCTTGCGGAACCCCGCTAGTTACCGGTTGCCATCCCGAGTATGAACCATTTATCCCCTACTCTCTGCTTCCTATTTGTTAGCCAATCCTCTACCCATGCTAATATATTACCCCCAATCCCATAATTTTTTATTTTTAGCAATAGTCTCTTATGTGGCACCTTGTCAAAAGCCTTTTGGAAGTCCAAGTATACCACATCCACCGGTTCCCCTTTATCCACCCGGGTTGTTACTTCCTCAAAGAATTCGAGCAGATTCGTTAAACAGGACTTCCCCTTCACAAAACCATGCTGGTTCTGTCCGATGAAGTCATGTTTATCCAAGTGCCCCGTTAGTGTTTCTTTAATAATTGTCTCTAACATTTTACCCACCACCGATGTTAGACTAACCGGTCTATAGTTACCCGCCTTCTGTTTACTTCCTTTTTTAAATATAGGTGTTACATTGGCCATTTTCCAATCCACTGGGACCGTTCCTGCCTCCAGGGAGTTTTGGAAAATTATCACCAATGCATCCACAATCCCCACCGCTATCTCCCTCAAGACCCTTGGATGTAATCCAACAGGCCCAGGGGATTTATCCTCCTTCAGTCTCATTAATTTCCCTAATACCACCTCCTTGGTGATCTTAATAGTATTTAGCTCCTCCATTCCTACCGCCCCCTGTTTATCCAGCGTTGGAATATTTTTTGTGTCTTCTATGGTGAAGACTGATACAAAATACTCGTTTAATGCCTTTGCCATTTCCATGTTCCCCACCAACAACTCTCCAGTCTCACCCTCCAATGGACCAACGTTCACCTTAGCCACCCTTTTTCTTTTTATATAGCTATAAAAACTCTTACTATTAGTTTTTATGTTGTTCGCTAAATTCCTTTCATAGTCTATTTTCCCCGTCTTAATTAATCTCTTAGTTATTTTTTGCTGACCTTTAAATGCTTCCCAATCCTCTACCCTCCCACTATCTCTGGCTACCTTATATGCCCTTGCCTTTAGCCGAATACTATCCTTTATAGTTTTACTGAGCCATGGCTGACTGTTCTTACCCTTACCCCTTTTTTTCTTCATAGGAATAAATTTTTCTTGAAGGTTATACAGTATACCCTTAAACGTACACCACTGCTCATGTACCGTCTTATTCTTGAGTCTGCTATCCCAGTCAACTTTGATCAGCTCAGTCCTCATACCTTCATAATCCCCCTTATTTAGACTAAGCACCCTAGCCTGAGTTTCAAGCTGCTCCCCTTCTATTTGAATATGGAATTCGACCATATTGTGGTCACTTGTTCCCAACGAGTCCCTAACTATGACATTTTTAATTAATCCTGCTTCATTACATAGGACCAGATCCAAGATTGCCTCCCCCCTTGTCGGTTCTGTGACATACTGTTCTAGGAACCCGTCTCTAATACATTCTATAAACTCTTCCTCTAGTCTACCCTGCCCAGTTTGGTTTGCCCAATTAATATGAAAATTGAAGTCCCCCAAGATTACAGCAGTTCCCTTTTTACATGCGTCAACTATTTGCAGATTTATGTTCTGACTAACAGCGTCACAGCTATTTGGAGGTCTATAAATTACACCCACTAGTGTTTTTTTCCCCTTATTATTCTCTATCTGTACCCAAGCTGTTTCACTATCCTGATCCTTCAACGCAATATCCTTCCTCTCTATTGCCGTTATTCCCTCCCTTATTAAAAGGGCCACCCCTCCTCCCTTTCTTTCCTGTCTATCTTTCCTAATTGTCGAGTACCCCTCTATATTTAACTCCCAGTCCTGATCCCCTTGCAGCCATGTCTCCGTAATGGCCACGATATCATAACTATATATACTTAATTGCACCGTTAATTCATTTATCTTATTACGAATACTCCGTGCATTTAGATAAAGCACTTTCAGATGATTTTTACTACCCTTCCTTTCCGTTTTTGCCCCTTTTACATCTAAAGCTTTATCTTCACACATTCTGTCTCCTGTCACATTTTGACTTTCCGCTTCCCCACTGATACCCTGCTCTATTTCCTCTACCCCTGCCGTTATTACCCCCCTTGATACCTCCCCCCCTCTACTTAGTTTAAAGACCTCTCTACTGCCCTAGTTATATGATTTGCCAGGACCCCAGTCCCAGCACCGTTCAGGTGAAGTCCGTCCTTACAGAACAGATCCCCCCTGTCCCAGTACTGGTGCCAGTGGCCCAAGAAACCAAACCCATTATTCCCACACCAGTCTTTGAGCCACGCATTTAGCTTTTTAATTTTACGTACCCTCGCCGATTTGGCCCGTGGCTCAGGTAGCAATCCGGAGATCAGCACCCTCGAGGTTCTGCTTTTTAATTTATTCCCTAACTGCTCCTTCATCCTAAGCTATCTCCATCCTGTACTCGTTGTTCAAATTCCAGCACACTGCGGTGGTTAAGAAGGAACAGCAGATGCTGGAAAATCGAAGGTAGACAAAAATGCTGGAGAAACTCAGCAGGTGAGGCAGCATCTATGGACCGAAGGAAATAGGCAACGTTTCTGGTCTGAAGAAGGATTTCGACCCGAAACATTGTCTATTTCCTTCGCTCCATAGATGCTGCCTCACCCGCTGAGTTTCTCCAGCATTTTTGTCTACACTGCGGTGGTGTTGCCTGCAAACTTGTGAATGGAGTTAAAGCAGAATTTGACCACAGTTGTGAGTGTAGTAATGTGATGCAGCAACAAACTTGCAAAACATGGGTGTTGAGAATTATCGTGGAAAATGTTGTGTCGCCTATCTTACCGATTGTGGTCTATGGGTCAGGAAGTCAAGGATCCAGTTGCAGAGGACGGTGCTGAGTCTTATGTTCAGTAATTAGAAGATAAGAGTGATTGGAGTTATGGTGTTGAAAGCAGCGCTACAGTCAATAAATAGGAATCTGATGGTGTCTTTGTTATCCAGATGGTCCAGGGATGAGTTGAGGGCCTGGAAGGTGGCATCAAATGTGGACCTTGCAGTGGTAGGCAAATTGAAGTTGATCTTGGCGATCTGGGAGTTGTGCGCCATGACAAGCCTCTCAAAGCACTTCATGATGGCGGGTGTTAGAGCACTGGACGGCCCTCAAGCGGCAGGCTACTTTATTTTCCTTTGGCACCTGGATGATAGTGGTATTCTTAAACCAGGTGGAGACCACAGATTTGCGAGGTCAAAGTTGTCTGCAAATACTCGTAGCTGGTTCACACAGGTTCCAAGGACACAGCTAGGGACTCCAACCGGGCTAATGGCTTTCCATGGGTTAACTTTCAGGAGCATCAATCTGTCATCCATGATGATAACAGAGACACCTTCCAGAGAAGCCGAGGCCGCAGCCTTGCGGGTCGGAGCCCAGGCCTCGTGGGTTGGAAGTGGAGTGTAGTGGTTCATAGAATTGTAGACCAGAGCCTCGAGGGCCAGAGGTGGAGCCTCGCGAGTTGACAAAGCCCGTGGCCAACAGCCCCTCCGTCTGCGGAACCCGCAGCTGTGGCCTGGGTCGGCGCACAGAGGCGTCCAGAGAGGACCCGGCAGTGATAGTGGAGAGGTCAGTGTGACGGTCAATAATGGTGCCGACCAACAGACGTCCTCGTGGGGAAGTGACATGGGGAAGTGAGGACAAAGGAGGACCCGACATGGGGGAGCTGCTGTGAGGGAGGGGGAAGAACAATGGGGACCCGGTGTGGGGGGGGACCATCATGAGGAGGGAGAACAAAGGGGGACATGGCGCAAAGGTACTGTAACTTTGTGAGCATCCTTTATGAGCGACTATTTGCATTCCTTGGGTGTGTAAGCAAAGAATTTCACTGTGACTTGTCACATGTAACAATAAAGTATTCAATTCAATCATTGGTACCAGTACACATGAAGCTGTTGGGGTGGTTGATGTAAATTCAGTACCTTTTGTTCAAAACAAACCTAGAATATTTTGAGCTTCATCATGACTGGCATGAACTACAGGAGAGAATGTTCCAGAGTGTTCTTTTTAAAACTTATTTTGTAAAATTAAATTCAGTTTTTCTTTTGCTTAAAGACTTAAACTTAAATACACTATTTTCAGTCAGAGCTAAGTGGCTAATTAATTGTACTGTCCATCCCATCAACCCGATTTACCTGCTTTTAATAAGAAACAAAGCAGATGTTAATATCCCACACATTTTAATGCATACACCATTGGCAAAGGACCTAGGGACCGAGGAACTTACATTATTTTGTGCAGTTTCCATTAATAAGTGGCATACGTCAAGCACGAAAAAATTGTAAAAGAAAATTAGATTATAACAGTTCAAATGTACATCTATCAATTGATTTTCTGTAAATCGTTTGGCTGTGCACGAGTTCGGATTAAAGCAAAATGTCCTCCTAAATATTAGTGTAATGATCTATATGTGGAACCATGGGAAATGGGAGAGATCCTAAATCAATACATCTGTATTTACCATGGAGAAGGAAGCTAGTAAATTCAGGGGAGGAGAGAGTGATATTGTGGAGCATATCAACATTAGAAAAGGGAGTAGGTGTAACAGATCTTGAAATGTTTAGAGGCAGATAGTTTTCCAGGGCCTGACGAGGTGTATCCTAGGATGTTATTGGTTAAGTGAAAGGAAGGCGATTGCTGATATGTTGCAGAGATTATTATATCTTTGCTCGCCACTGGTAAGGTACCAGAGGACCTTATTGAGCCTTTATTTAAGAAGGGCAGCAAGGATAAGTCTGGACACTACAGGACGATGAGCTTCCAGTAACTTTCTAATCACATCAGTGGTTGGAAGAGATTATGAGGGACATGCCTTACTTGCATTTGGAAAGCCAGTTGATTAAGGATAGTCCATGTACATGAGAAATCATGACTCAGATACAATTGTGTTTTTTTGAAGAGGTCACCGACAGAATTGATGAGGGCAGGATGGTAGATATCATCTACATGGACTTTACCAAGGCCAGTGACAAGGTCTCACACAGTAGGCTAGCCTAGGTGGTTACAATGCATGGGATCCAAGATGAGCTAGCCAATTGGATACAAAATTGGTTTGGTTGTAGGAGGCAGAGGATGGTGAGGAAGGTGTATGGTATGCATGCTTTCATTGACCAAGGCATTGAGAATAAGAAAAGGGGCATTGTTTCACTTCTAGAAAACATTGGTAAGGTCACAGATGGAATTTTATTTGAAGTTTCTAGCTTTCTGTTCTTCCACAATTTAGTTAAGTGAAACAATTAATTGCAGCATTGATAACTCCACGCCTAAGTGGCCTCCTGATACGACTTTTTTTTGGCACACTTTAACATTTTCTTCAGTTTTACATTTAGGTATGTATGATACTACACTGGCCAGGTATCAACCAAATCAGCACAGGCCCAAGATAAAATTTAGCAGTTCCAGTCTGGTGCACGTTTTGTCACTAGTAGTGAGAAAATGTTAATGTTACAGACCGTTGTAAAGAATGGGTTTAATTATCCGGTTCATTGCATAAAATTTGCGATAAACTTGATATCTACAGAACAAAATTCTCAAACTGAAATGTGAAAAGAGACTGAAACGCGATTTACTAATTACATTCGTTTAAAATTAATGTCACTAGCTCCTTGGGGTTTACGAGTTGTACCATTGACGCGTTTCTATTTGAATGCGAGGAAAGCATGTGACACATTTATTTCACCTTTCATTTCCATCGAGTTTTGAAGGGAACGAAAGGAGTTTTCAGAAATATTTAATCTCTTCAGTAAAGTTTCCTAAGCAAAATCTCTTTCTCAGAACAATATCACCATAAAAATTATACGTGGGGAGCTTTACATTATTAGATAGTAGCGAATGCTTCCAGAAAACCTGATTTGTTTTCATTTAGTGCTTAGTACGACCCAACTCACCATAGTAATAGCATTGTTTTAATCATTGGGCATAGGAGCCAGAGGTATAATTTTATACCGAAACGTTGCCTATTTCCTTCGCTCCATAGATGCTGCCGCACCCGCTGAGTTTCTCCAGCACTGTTGTCTACCTATAATTTTTTATAAAGGTCAATAGATCACAGATATCACCAAATCTACCAACAAATCTCCCTAAACAACCAAACCAATCTACCTTCCATTACAAGATAACATTCTAACAGTTAGAAATCCGAACAGTGTGGCGAAGTATTTAGACTGGGCTCAAGCGTTCGCGACAGTTGCCTGATCATCGTGGAGTACAATGAATAACTTCACAGCAGCAACTAGAAAAAAAACGGGTAGTATCTGTGGCGAGAACGTCGTCGATATTTCAGGCGTGGCATCCTTGGTTTTGATTTTACTGTGTTTGTGAAATTACTCCATACTACCGCCATTCCGTGGCTGTTTTTAGTTGTTCTTGCTTGAACTTCTTGTAACAATTGGCGACCGAGTTAATCGTTTAGTTTTCTGTGCATTTGACGCTTTCTTCAAAAACTTGAAAATGGAGTGAAAGCAAGATGCTGGTGCTAAATCGTGGTTTTCGGTGCCTGCGGAAACTTGCACACAATCCATCTTCATGGAAGCCACAGGTTTGTCCAGAGGCTTGGCGCTCAGTGACCAGGTACGACAATTCTTTGCAATCCAGTTCCGCTCTGTTAGGTTAACGTTTTGATGATCTACATCATGATTGGAATTAATGAAGGCAACAGCATATACTTTGCTCATTACATCTGAATATTCGGTTAATAGGTTGACAACAGCCAAGCCGCCATATCCGTGAGCAATGAAGGCCACACTCATAGGGGCGCACTTGGATATAAAGTGGTCCCAAACGTAGAACGTATGCTGTTCCACACTTTCAAGCTCCCTTTTTGGTATTTCTATTTTATTTTCAACTTTTAAGGTGAATCCAGTTTGAGCCCATTCCGGGTCCATAGAATCGTTTGTTTTAATTGCCATAAAGTTGTCGTTTGGATTTAATACCATGACTTCATAGTTCTCCCGTAGAGCCTGCTTAATGTAGGGCATTTGTGTGCCTGTGTCCAGGCAGTCATGTACAATCAATTGCTGGGACCATGTACCCGCTCGCGAAACGCCGCGATCTTGTAGTAGAACAATTAACTTTGAAGGATTATCCAGCGCACCCTCGCTCACGAAGCAAAAGCTTCTAGGTTCATCCATTGTGGCATTTACTGGAATATAGAGTCGTTTCAGTCGATATTCTTTCTCTAGCAGTTCGTATACGTACTCGGCCAAAACCGTTCCAAAGGCCGTGTACCACTGGTGGTTCAAGTTCATTGCATTGTTGTATTGGTTGAAAACAAATGGTTGGTTCGTTTCGGTGTGTCTCAATTGTCCATTTTCATTGAAAAAGTATTTGAATTCTTCCAGCCGTTTTGTATTTTCCAGCTGTTTAAGAATCATTCGTTCTTCCATCTTCGGAAATAGTACCGGATCACCAATATTCAGCACTGGCTCTGTCATCAGAGGTAATGTAAATATGGTCAATTGTACTGGTCCGTTCTTCTATGCAGTCCTAAATTAACCGTTCACGATGTTTTTGTTTCCAGTCCTCTGCATACTCGTGCATTTATTGATTCGCACGGACACGATTTGTTCAAACAACATCTTACGAAGTATTAAGTAATTTCAATTAAGCAATCGCCAGGTGAAATAGAGATAATTAGGCAATCAAGGCATTGTATTGTGTGCAAAGGAGATAGATTAAAAAAAAGATAGAGCGTGATTGGAAGGCCTGTTTTTCGTAAGGAAAGTATGTAGAGATGCAAATAATTAAGAACGCTAACAGATTGTTATTATGTAAGTGGGAAGAAATGAATATAAATGTCCAGTTATATTTAGCATTAGGGAGCTGGTTTAGTGGGATCACTTTGGGAAAGGTGTGCATACACAGTATGTGCAAGGTCTCCTTACTTAAGGATGTTAATGCATTAGAAGCAGTTCAAGTAAGGTTTACTAGACTGATACCTAAAATTGCAAGTGTCTTATGAGGAAAGGATGGACGGGTTAACTTCTATCACTGGAGTTTAGAAAAATGACAGGGGACTTGATTGTAATATTTACAAACCTATGATGTACGTCCGGATGCTCTTTGTGGATTTTAGTTCAGCCTTTAATACAATCATTCCGGACATTCTCATAGGTAAACTGGTCACTCTCGGCCTCCCCACTGTCACATGTGCCTGGATAAAGGATTTCCTCACCAACCGGCCCCAGACTGTGAGACTCGGCCCCCACCTCTCCTCCACTCGCAGGTTGAGTACCGGTTCCCCACAGGGCTGTGTGCTAAGCCCCCTCTTGTACTGTCTCTACACCTACGACTGTAGTCCGGCCCACAACAACAACCGCATCGTCAAATTTGCTGACGACACTACTGTGGTCGGACTTATTTCGAAGGGAGACGAGGCAGCCTACAGAGAGGAAGTCCTGAAGTTGACAACCTGGTGCTCAGAAAACAATCTGGCTCTGAACACCAGGAAAACAAAAGAGCTCATTGTCGACTTCAGGAGGCACAGCACCGACTTAGCCCCCCTACACATCAACGGCGAGTGTGTGGAGAGGGTCAACACCTTCCGGTTTCTCGGTGTCCATATCGCTGCTGACATCTCCTGGACGGACAACACGACAGCGGTCATCAAGAAGGCTCAGCAGCGGCTGCACTTCCTGAGGGTCCTCAGGAAGCACAACCTGGACTCTAACCTGCTGCTGACCTTCTACCGCTCGTCCATCGAGAGCCTGCTGACATACTGCATTACAGCATGGTATGGCAGCTGCACCATGGCAGACAGGGAGAGGCTTCAGAGGGTAACCAGGACAGCGCAGAGGATCATTGGCTGCCCTCTCCCCTCCCTGATGGACATCTACACCTCCCGCTGCCTTAGCAGGGCAAAGAAGATCATCAAAGACAGCTCCCATCCTGCGTTTGGACTGTTCGACCTGCTGCCCTCTGGAAGGCGCTATAGGTGCATCAAATCCAGGACAAACAGACTCAGGAATAGTTGCTTTCCGAGAATTATATCTACCATAAATTCAAATTCACACATGCACTGACTACACCGCCCAACACGGACTTCCATCTGTATATATGTATATATGATATATGTATATATGTCCCCCCCCCCCCCCCCATCTCCCTTCTGTTTTTTGTTTTTTTTCTGTTTCTTGTTTTTTGTGCTAAATTGTATGTATGCACTGAGTACGAGCAGCATTCAGTTTCACTGTACATGTATAGTGACAATAAATGGCATATCTATATCTACTTGACAGGTGGATATGGGGAGAATATTGCATTTTGTGGGAGCATTGCGAACATGTGATCACTGTTTAAACATAATCAGTAAGATTTCATTTCTCAGTGTTCTAAGTCATTGGAACTTCTTTCCTAGAAAGATGATGGAAGTGAGAATCTTTCAATATTTTAAGTCACAGGGAATGTGATATGCAGATAGATGAAAATAAGGAGTCGAGGTTACCAGATCAGTCATATCTAATGAAATTGTTTAGGAGAATTGATAAGCTGAGTTCTAATTTGTATGTTCATAAGTTAAACAATACATTTAATTACAAAATATTGTTACATTTCCATCAGAAAAAGATAAAAAGCATTTCAGTAGACAATAGGTGCAGTAGAAGGCCATTCGGCCCTTCGAGCGAGCACCGCCATTCAATGTGATCATGGCTGATCATCCCCAATCAGTACCCTGTTCCTGTCTTCTCTCCATATCCCCTGACTCCGCTATTTTAAGAGCCCTATCTAGCTCTCTCTTGAAAGAATCCAGAGAACCCGCCTCCACCACCCTCTGAGGCAGAGAATTCCACAGATTCACCACTCTCTGTGAGAAAAAGTGTTTCCTCGTCCCCGTTCTAAATGGCTTACTCCTTATTCTTAAACTGTGGTCCCTGGTTCTGGACTCCCCCAACATTGGGAACATGTTTCCTGCCTCTAGCATGTCCAAGCCCTTAACAATCTTATATGTTTCAATGAGACACCTTCTCATCCTTCTAAACTCCAGAGTGTACAAGCCCAGCTGCTCCATTCCCTCAGCATATGGCATAGGAGCAGACGTAGGCCATTCAGCCAATCAAGTCTACTCTGCCATTCAGCCATGGCTGATCTATTTTTCCCCCTCAACCTCATTCTCCTGCGTTCTCCCCATAATGCTTGACATCTTTACCAATCATGTATATGTCAATCTCCACTTTAAAATACCTAATGAGATGCTTTCCACAGTCATCTGTGGCAATGAATTAGACAGATTCACTACCCTTTGACTAAAGAAATTCCTCATCATCTCCTTTCAAAAGGTGTTGTCCTTTTATTCTGAGGCTAGGCCCTCTGGTTCTGGATTCTCCCACTAGTGGAAACATTCTCTCCACATCCACTCTATCCAGGCCTTTCACTATTTGTTATGTTTCAATGAGGTTCCCCCTCACCCTTCTAAACTAATTTGACATTTTTAAGAAAGGCGGGAGAGAGAAAAATAGGGAATTATAGACCAGTTAGCCTATCGGTGGTGGGGAAGATGCTGGAGTCAATCATAAAAGATGAAATAGTGTCACATTTGGATAGCAGTAACGGGATTGGTCCAAGTCAGCATATATTTATGAAGGGGAAATCATGCTTGACTAATCTTCTGGAAATATTTGAGGATTTAACTAGGAAAATGGACAGCGAGCCTGTGGATTTAGTGTACCTGGACTTTCAGAAAGCATTTGATAAGGTCCCACATAGGCGATTAGTAGGCAAAATTAGGGCACATGTTATTGGGGGTAGAGTGCTGACATGGATAGAAAATTGATTGGCAGACAGGAAACGAAGATTAGGGATTAACGGGTCCCTTTCAGAATGGCAGGCAGTGAGTGACTAGTGGGGTACCGCAAGGCTTGGCGCTGGGACTGCAGCTATTTACAATATATATCAATGATTTAGATGAAAGGATTCAAAGTAACATTAGCAAATTTGCAGATGACACAAAACTGGGTGGCAGGATTAACCATTAAGCAAAATAAGCACGTGCTTAGGGCATCAAGGGAAGAGGGGCACCACAGAAATGCTAAATGGTTTACGGCACAAAATAAATCACTTTAAACTTGCTAAAATAATATTCGAAGTGGTTTATATGATCGGAAATATAATACTTTTCAAATATAAATAAAGTGGAAGCATACACAAAGAAACATTATTTTCCATCTTACTGTTAGTTTTGTTTCATTTTTGAAAAATAAAAATTTATTTTATGGTTTATTATTGTTTATATTTTGAATTACATATATATGGGGGCACCAAAATCTTTTAAGTGCTTAGGGTCTCTACGGGTCTTAATCCGGCCCTGGTGGCAGTGTGAACTTTAAGAAGGATGCCATGAGAATGCTGGGTGACTTGGACAGGTTGGGTGAGTGGGCAGATGCATGGCACATGCAATTTAATTTACTTTGGTAGCAAAAACAAGAAGGCAGATTATTATCTAAATGGTGTCAAGTTGGGAAAAGGGGAAGTACAACAGGATCTGGGTGTCCTTATTCATCGGTCAATTAAAGTAAGCATGCAGGTACAGCAGGCAGTGAAGAAAGCGAATGGCATGTTGGTCTTCATAACAAGAGGAGTTGAGTATAGGAGCAAAGAGGTCCTTCTGCAATTGCACAGGGCCCTAGTGAGATCACACCTGGAATATTGTGTGCAGATTTGGTTCCCTAATTTGAGGAAGGACATTCTTGCTATTGAGGGAGTGCAGCAGAGATTTACAAGGTTAATTCCCAGGATGGCAGGACTGTCATGTGCTGAGAGAATGGAGTGGCTGGGCTTATATACACTTGAATTTAGAAGGATGAGAGGGTGTTATTGAAACATATAAGATTATAAAGGGTTTGGATACGCTGGAGGCAGGAAACATGTTCCCGGTGTTGGAGGGGTCCAGAACCAGGGACCACAGTTTAAGAATAAGAGGCACGCCATTTAGAACGGAAATGAGGAAACACTTTTTCACGCAGAGAGTTGTGAGTTTATGGAATTCTCTACCTCGGAGTGCGGTGGAGGCCGGTTCTCTGGATACTTTCAAGAGAGAGCTAGATAAGGCTCTTAAAGATAGAGAACTTTTGGGATATGGGGAGAAGGCAGGAACGGGGTACTGATTGGGAATGATCAGCCATGATCACATTGAATGGCAGTGCTGGCTCGATGGGCCGAATGCACCTATTGTCTATTGTTACAAAACTACAAGATGATTTACAAAAATGGCATTATTCAGTGGAAAAATACAATTTTGGGGAATGATTTGTTAGAGGTATTGAGAAATGCAAAAGAGTTGATAATGGCAGGTGTGGTAAACATATATCTACTGTTGGGAGAATCCAGAACCAAAACCAGTGACACCTACAAATAAGTCTGGACAAATTTCTTTACCAAAAAGTGGTTAGAATGGCATTATGTATTTAAGATGACATGAAATATCATAGAATTGAGAATTTGAAATCATAAAATATTAAAGGGACGGGGGAACTCAACAGGTCAGGCACCATTTTTGAGAAAATTCGTATTTCAAAACGATATTTTATTCAGAATAAATATAGACAAAACAGAAACTGTGCAAAAACCCATTATACATTCAATAGTGTTATACTGAGCAGTTTTTACACCTGTCTTTAAACAACTCGAGGCCACCTGGGGTGATATCCTATGTTTGAGTCGTGTCCCCACCGGATTCTGCCCCTCAATGTCCAGCCGTAGAAGGACCCTCGACGGCTGCATCAAGTTTTAGTATATCTGCTACAATCTAGAATGGGCCAGTCGGCAACATTCCCTGATGGACATCTTCCCGCGCTGGGAGACCACACCGTAAATCAGAGAATCCTGTGTTTCGGAATTGGTTGGAATGAACCATGATAAGGACCATTGCATCCTTCTCCAGAGTCTCTGCACATCCTCACTCCGTGAAGAGGTGGGAAACCGTCTCCACTTCATAGCATCCGTTCTGAGAGCAGCTCGCAATGGAGGGATTTAAAAAAACCCCGAAAAAAAACTTTATTTATAAACAAAAATATATACAAAAAAAACTGTGCAAAAACTCTTTCACTCGGAGTTTGCAGTTAGCTTTAAACAAAACATCCATGGCACTGTGGAGTTAGCACCCTTGCCTTGTTTGAGGATTGTCCCCACCGGACTCTTCCCCTCAATGTTCAGCAGGAAGTACCCTAGACCAAATATCCTAGATCCTCTAGGATCTTTGCCCTAGACTGTGGGCAGGTGGAGGGAATGGACAGACGGTGTTTCGGGCTTGGATCCTCTACATTTCCTTGGTCATCGTTTTCAACAGTACCCTTCTAAATCTCTAGTTTCCCTCTCCCATGACTGTCTCCCCTCGACAGGAAACATCATGGGCATCTGCGGCTCCTTCTTACACATATTTCCTCTCTGTTGGATCGAGGCAAAGCTCTAGGATCTTTGGTTCGATGCAGAGTTTAGCAAAGATCTTATAGCGAAGCTTCGCTATAAGATCTTTGGAGTTTAGTTCGATGTCTTGCTCCTTTCGCGTTGCGGGTTTTACTCCTCCCTTTCCGGCGTGTCGAGGCTTCCTTCCTCCATAGACGTAGAGAGAGAGACGCGCACTCACACAGACAGAGGTGCGGCGGTTCTCCAGCAATCCCTATCCCTATCCCTGTGGAGGTGGTGGTGGAGGTGGTCCGGAGACCGGGAACCGGGCCTGGATTAGGCCCAAGGAGAGTGGAGCTCAGGCCAGGTTAGTGTCTCCGGAGATTCATAACAGCGGCCTAGTAGCCCGGCCCGGTCGCTGCCCATCCGCAGCGGGCAACAGGCCGTTATCCGGGCCGGAGTTTAACTTCCCCAAATTATCAGGCGGAGGCCGCTAGCTCCAGGTGCCGGGTCTCGGCGGTGACCACTTGCTTTGACCGTCGGTTCGGGCTGTTGCAAGCCCAGATGTAGCTGAACAACAAGGTGTTGTCTTGTTTGTTTTTTTACCGCATCTGTTTTATTTGCTGCTCTGATCGCATGAAGATGAACGTGTTATTGGTTCTGATACAACAAACATTTTGTGTAAAATTTCACTTTATCGGAAAACGAATCTAATATGCTCTTGATTAGTTTTGAATCCCGTTGGAAATTCAGTCGGTCAGTGGTGTTTACTTCGTGATAAAATGTGAATAAGCTGAAATGCATAATACGATTACCATTTAAAAACCCTTGAAATGGCAGTCCTTTTAGATCGATGTTTTTATTTCTAAATCTTGTAGATCAACGACAGATGAAGATGACTAGTGTCTGATCTGAAAATTCACTTGCTGCAACATCAGATCTCCTGCGGCATCGTTTCGGTGAGTCAGAAGATATTGTTTACATCTAGCGCTGTCTTGTACAAAGTGGGATGAGTGAGGTACTGCAGAAATATGAAGGTACCTGTACATGGAATGTACTGCTATATGCCAGCATTTAAATTGGGATTCAGATTGGGATGAACTCCTTTGAAACAAGGAGAAATAAATAGTTTTTCCATTTATTTCCATTGATACAGTAATGGAAAATGCAAGTTATTACTATTATAAACATTGGTATTCAAACTATCAGAATGTGCAGTATTAAAGTCAAACTGCTATGCCAGATTTGAAAGAATTACATTTGAGAGGTGTTTGTGGGTGTTTCATTGAAGATAGCCTGTGATGATATTAGTTAGTATAGTATGTGCAAACTTCAGCCGTCTTGATTTTTAAGCAGACTGGGACGATGGTAGGTGGACACGGCATACGTAACCGTCATCTTTGCAGATAGGTCAAAGTGATTGAATGATTATTTTAACACACAGACACAAACAACTGCAGATGCTCGAACCTTAATACAAGTGCTGGGGGAACTCAGCGAGTCAGGCCGCATCTGTGAAAGGACAAATGATGTTTCAGGTGAGACCCTTCTTCAGACTGATCGTAATGGGGGGAGAAAGGTGGGGTGGGACAAACCCTGGCACGTGATAGCTGGATACAGGTGGAGGATGGGGCTGATTGACAGACCAATGGAGTAAGTGACAAAGAAGACAAATGCGTGTCAGAGGAGTGAAATATAAAGCCAGAGGGAGGAATATAGTGGAAGGAGACAGTTTGTGTGTGACCTCACTCTGGCAATGGAAGATGTCATAGACACAAAGGTTAATATGGGAAGAGTTAAAATGGTTACCAACTAGGAGATCCAGCAGGCCTTGGCAGACAGAAGTAGTTGAATAATCTACACTTGATTTCGCTGATGAAAAGGTGACTATTCAGGAGCACTGAATGTAATAGACAAGGTTTGAAGAGGTGCATGTCACCACTGTCTCATGAGAGGTGGTGCTGGGGTCCCTGAATGGTGGTGAGACAGGTGGTGTTGGAGCAGGTTTAGGTTTATTATTGTCACATTGTGGTAGAGTAAAAAGCTTTCCATACTATTTGCTTTTGCATACTGAAGTGTGCGCATGTGCGGGGCCTCGGGCTGGCGGGGCCTGCGGAATCAGTGATAATTTCCAGGCGCTTTGAAGATGTGTGTTACATAAATGAATTGCTTAAATTTTAAATAAAGTTTAAGTAAATTAGAATTTTTCATTTGCCTCACGACAATTTAAGCAACTCAATCTCAGAAGTTAAGCAGTGCGACATCGAGATGGAGAAACTATGTAAACCACTTGCGCTTGGATCTGGATCCCAACTCACCTACTGCTGCAAAGGATTGGAAGCACTGGCTTCGTACACTAAATAACTTCCTTGTTGAGTGTGGCGACAATGCACCAGACAAATTCAGGATATTAATAAGCTCTGTCTCTTATGATGTATCTGATTACATAGAGGAATGAGCAACTTATGATTCTGCTATTGCTGTACTAAGCGGACTTCTTCGTTAAGACACCCAATGTAATATTTGCTCGACACCTCCTTGCTATTCGTAAACAAAAACCTGGTGAGTCACTTGATGAATTTTTACAAGAACTTCAAAGACTTAGTAAAGACTGTGCCTTCAAAGCAGTTAGCTGATCAATATCGACGGGAACCTATTCAAGACTCTTATCAATGCTTTGGCAATGCCTTTAATACGACAGAGACAATTAGAAAACAAAACCTTGGATTTACAGTCAGCTTACAATCAAGCTTACTCGGCTCATGACTTGGCTCAGAAAAATTCAGATGCTTATGGCTCATCTCATGTGTATTCTGCTGCAACTACTACAAAATAATCTCACCCAAGTATTAATATGGAGCAAGCTGAAACAATTTTTACTGATAAATGTGCCTTTGCTGCAGCATATACCTACTCAAAAAGGAAGTGTTACTTTTGCAAGTTATAATAGAGAGATATGTCCTGCTTGAGAGGCAACTTGTAATAGTTGTGGCAAGAAGGGACATTATTCTAGAGTATGCAAGTCCAAAGCAACTTCTAAAAGTGTGATTGCTGCCATGTATATGCCTTCTTCATGTGCAATTATAGCTGCGTTTCTTCAGAGCTTGTCTCATGTAGCTACAACGGTATCCATCAATGGCCAAACCTAATGTACTACTTGATTCTGGCAGTTCAGAAAGTTTTATAACCCTCTCACCCCTCTCACCCTGGCCACAAACTCTTTGAATCACTTCCCCCTGGAAGGCGACTCTGGACTGTCAACGCTGTCAACACAGCCGGACATAAAAGCAGTTTTTATCCACGAGTAGTTGCTCTACTCAACAGCCAAAAATCTGTAGCCTCCCTTTGATCTGGTATTTTGTGGTTCACATGCTTGATCAATGGTGTTTTATCATTAATGTTTTATTATTATTAATGTTTAGTGTTTTCTGAGTCATTCGTAACTGACACTATGTCATGTTACTTGTGGGCGGAGGACCAAGGCAAATTCCTTGTATGTGAATACTTGCCCATTAAACTTAATTGGTTGGTTAGTTAGTTAGCTGGTTAGTTAGCTGGTTAGTTAGTTACTTTGGTCTTGACTAAATCTAACTATAATTCCTTCAAATAGAAAAACCTTGATTTCTCTGGCAACTCTCAATACTCAAATGATTGGATCTTGTATTGTAGACTTTATTCTGAACAAAACTAGGTATAAATCTGTATGTCTTGGTATTTTGAAAAAATTGTGTAGTAATCCTAGGTCAGGATTTTCAGAAACGGCACAGATCACTTCAAATAATGTATGAAGGAACTATGCCTGATCTTGTATTGTCAAAGCCACCAGTATAGTGTGTTTTTTCTGCTGCATCTGTTGAATGTCCTTCATTATTCACTAATTATCCTCCAAGTGCAAGCCAATTGCTACAAAATCAAGACATTTTAGTAAAGATGACAAAAACTTTATCAACACAGAAGTAACTAATCTTTTACGAGAAGGTATCATAGAACCCAGCTCTTCCCCTTGGAGGTCACAAGTTGTCATGGTTAAGGACCCCTTGGAGAGACATAGAAAGAAACTCTGCATTGATTACTCTCAAACTATAAACCAGTTCACGGAGCTTGATGCGTATCCATTACCTCGTACAGAAGAGATTATTAATACATTAGCTAAGTATAAGATATTTTCTACTTTTGACCTAAAAAAGTGCTTGCTACCAAATTCCTTTGAAAGAATCAGAAAAGAAATGCGCTGCATTTGAAGCAAATGGAAAATTATACCACTACTGCAGAGTTCCTTTTGGTGTAACTAATGGTGTGGCTGTTTTTCAGGGAGAGATGGACAAACTTGTTGAACAGGAAAACCTTAAAGATACTTTCTCTTATCTTGATAATATAACTATTGCAGGAAAAGACCAAGCTGAACATGACGAAAATGTACAATGGTTTTTAGAAGTTGTACATTCTAAAAATCTAACATTAAATGAGGCTGTCAGTAACATCAGCGTCATCAATTAATATTCTTGGTTATTGGGTTTGAAGACTGATCCAGAAAGAATCTGCCCACTCCAAGAGATACCTGTTCCAGCTACATTAAACTCTCTACGAAGGGTTCTTGGAATGTTTGCATATTATACCAAATGGACACCAAATTTTTCTGACAAAATTCAACCTTGATTAGAGCAAAATCTTTCTCCCTTGACTCTACAGCAATTGGTGCCTTTACTTCTTTAAAGAAACAATTAGAACCTGCGACATTACACGCCATCAATGAGGATCTCCCCTTTGTTGTTGAATGTGATGCCTCTGATTTAGCAGTACAGGTGCACAACCTTTTATCCGAAAGCCTTGGGACCAGACACTTGTCGGATTTCGGACATTTTCGGATTTCAGAATGGAAGATTTTTAGCGTAGATTAGGTAGGTAGCGCGGGCGGCTTGAAAAGTCTGGAGCAGCTGCCTCCTCCCCGGAGACCGGGAGAATCATTGCATAAATGTTAGTTTGGAGGGATTTTATGTGGTGGTGGTGGTGTAGGGGTGAAGGGGGAAACTTTAATTCTTAGTCCGCTACCTACCTGGTCGGCGACTCCCAACCTCGCGGAGCTGGGGGCTCCGTCCGGCCGCGGGCGGCGCCGGTTGTAGCTCCGACCCCGGCAACTCTACCCCTGGCTGCGAGGCGCTCCAAATCCAGCGCGGCCCGCGGCCGGACGTCCCAGCTCCGAGAATGTCGGGAGTCGGCGGCATCGCAGCGCTGGGAGCGAGCAATGCCTTACCGGGTCGCCGTGCGGCAAGCTCCGGAGCGCTGTGGCCACCTTCTTCCAACATTCGCGGAGCGTCGCTGGATTTGGAGCCGCGGAGCTGGGGGCTCCGTCCGGCCGCGGGCGGCGCCGGTTGCAGCTCCGACCCCGGCAACTCTACCCATGGCTGCGCGGCTCCAAATCCAGCGACGCTCCGCGATGTTGTGTGTCGGCGGCCACAGCGCTCCGGAGCTTGCCGCACGGCGACCCGGTAAGGCATTGCCCGCACCCCGCTGGTATCCCAGCGCTGCGACGACGCCGACTCCCAACATTCGCGGAGCTGGGGCGTCCGGCTGCGGGCCGCGCTGGATTTGGAGCGCCTCGCAGCCAGGGGTAGAGTTGCCGGGGTCGGAGCTACAACCGGCGCGGCCCCACCGGCCACAGCGTTGCGGAGCTTACTGCACAGCGACCCGGTAAGGCATTGACCGCTCCCCGCCTCTCCGACCAGGTAGGGGACTAAGAATTAAAGTTTACCCCTTCACCCCCCTTCACATAAAAGCCCTCCAAACTAACTGACTAACATTTAAGCAATGATTTACAGATGTTTAAGCGTCTCCCGGTCTCCAGGGAGGAGGCAGCCGCTACAGTAGTACAGACCTGGGTTGACCGTGGGTCGTTTTGGGTCAGGTTTGGCGCCAAACGCGAGCTTTGGTGCGCAGACGACATCTGGAAAAAATGGCCGGTTTTCGGAGCTTTTCGGTTTCTGGAACACCGGATAAAAGGTTGTGCACCTGTAT
The DNA here is from genome assembly GCF_028641065.1 of Leucoraja erinaceus. Lineage (NCBI taxonomy): Eukaryota > Metazoa > Chordata > Chondrichthyes > Rajiformes > Rajidae > Leucoraja > Leucoraja erinaceus. The sequence goes on from NC_073389.1 coordinate 39,154,524, forward strand.
TAGCAACATTAAATCAAGGAGGACGACCAGTGGCTTTCATGTCTCATACTCTCCAACGTAGTGAATTGCACTACCCATCCGTCGAAAGGGAAGCTACAGAAATTTTTAAAGCAGTGAGAAAATTGAGTAATTTCCTTGCTCGCCAGCACTTCACTTTGATAACAGATCAGCGCTCAGTAACTTTTATGCTAGATAATTGGAAATGAACGAAGTTTAAAAACAGTAAAATTCATGAATGGAGGATTGAATTATCTGCATATAGTTATTCAATTGAGTACCGCCCTGGTAAGGATGATGTTGCTCCGGATACGTTAACTCGAGCATTTTGTGCCTCTGTTCATTCTTCTGCATTCACTGATCTTCACAATGGGCTGTGTCATCCTGGAGTCACTTGTATGTTACACTGTTCGTTCCAAAAACTTGCCTTTCTCTACAGAAGATGTGAAGATGATGTGTGCTTCATGGAGAATCTGAGCTGAATTAAAACCTTTCTTCCATCCTGAAGAAGGAAGATTGATCAAAGCTACTCAACCTATGGAATGTTTGAGTATTGGCTTCAAAGGGCCTTTACCATCCTCCTCTCAAAATGTTTATATACTTACCATAGTTGATGAATATTCAACGTTTCCATTTGCCTTTCCTGTCCAAATATGTCAGCTGCTACGGTTATCAAATGTTTAGATCAACTGTTTTAATTCTGTGGATTTCCAAGTTATATACATTGTGCTAGGGGCACCTCATTCATGTCAAAAGATTTAAAAGACTACCTTTCTAATAGAGGAATTGCAACAACACCATATCATCCTATTGGAAATGGTCAGGTTGAGAGGAATAACGGAATCATTTGGAAAGCAGTGAAACTGGCTTTAAAGTCAAATGACATACCAGATCAGCAGAGGGAATGTGTTCTACCAGATGCATTACACTCCATCAGATCTCTACTGTCAACAGCAACCAATACTACTCCACATGAGTGGTTCTTTAACTTTAAACGGCGTTCTTCTAGTGGTAGTTCTCTGCCTGGGTTGACTAGCCCTGGGCCTGTGTTGCTTCGTTGGTATGTCCGATCATATAAGAATGAGCCCTTTGTTGATGAAGTTGAACTGACTGATGTCAACCCTTCTTATGCAACTATCAAGTATCAGGATGTAAATCAGTCAACTGTCTCACTTCGTGACCTTGCACCACGTCCGTCTTCTCCATCAACTCCATCACTCCTTGATAATATTAATCGAGAACTTCCTTCAACACTTATGAAACACTTCCATCATCCCTTATGAAAATTTCTAGAAGTAATTCTAAAATTGAAAATATAAATAATAAGAGTGAAGTTGATGACCAAGCAATACATGTACCACCAGCTATTGAAACACCATTATCTCCTGATGCTGAAGTGCTGCGACAGTCATCAAGACATACTGACCGTCTCAACTTATAAATAGGAAGGGAGAATGAAGTGTGAGCATGTGCGGGGCCTCAGGCCGGTGAGGCCTGCGGAATCAGCAATAATTTCCAGGCGCTTTAAAGATGTGCTTTACAGAAATGAGTTGCTTAAAACTTAAATAAAGTTTAGGTAAATTAGAATTTTTCATTTGCCTCACTACACATACTAGTCTAACAGATCGAATATACCTACATCAATACAATCAGTTGAAACTCAAGTATAATAGATTGAGCAAAGGGGCTGATAGAGAGTGCTGAATATAGTTCTAAGTATTAAGGTGTATCAGTTCCTTAACCTGTTCACTAAGTTTTTTTTCACAATTGGCCATGACCAGGGTAAACTCAGGGGTGGCACTGAACAGGTTAAACAGAGTCCAATATCCTCATTGGGGAAGAGATTGATTGATCAGAACCCAGATTACAGAAGGGAAGAAGCAATTCCTGAGAATGGCAGTGTGTGCTTTCAAGCGGACAGATGAGACGAAGATTAACTTACCGCAGAGTGATGACAAGAGCAAAGTATGAAGGAGAGAAGGAACTGCCCAAGATCCAAAGCATACCACATCATCTGTGAAACATGGTGGTGGGGATGTTATGGTCTGGGCATGTATGGCTGCTGAAGGTTCTGGCTCGCTTATCTTCATTGATGATACAACTGCTGAAGGTAGCAGCATAATTAATTCTGAAGTGTATAGACACATCCTATCTGCTAAAGTTCAAACAAATGCCTCTAAAGTAATTGGCCGGCGGTTCATTCTACAGCAAGACTACAATCTCAAACATACTGCTGAAGCAATTGTAATGAGTCGACTCGAACACACATCAAGATACAACACATATTTATTAAATCTACATACAGCAAGGATCTGCAGTCATCACATCTCCGAGCTGCTATTCATTCTAACTAGCGTAAGCAAGCTCTTGATAATATGTACATTACTATTAACAAACCCTAGTATGAAAAAGCCAATCTACAGCAACAAAGGAGTTTTTCAAAGCTAAAAAATGGTCAATTCTTGAGTGGCCAAGTCAATCACCCAATCTGAACCCAATTGAGCATCCCGTTTGTATGCTGAAGAGAAAACTGAAGGGGACTAGCCCCCAAAACAAGCAAACGCTAAAAATGGCTGTAATACTGGCCTGGCAGAGTATCACCAGAGAAGACATCCAGCAACTGGTGATGTTCATGAATCGCAGATTTCAAGCAGTCATTGCATGCAAAGGATATGTAACAAAATACTAAACATGACTATAGCGGCAGATTTTTACATCGTTTAAGAGATTACTCCCTCTAGCTACTAAATTGAACTACATGGTTAAGGAGAATGTCGTAATACGCATGTGAGCTCTCCGCGAGACCTTCAGAGTTTCTTCACAGATAAATCTTCATAACACAGTCTTATGATTAATAGGTTCTTTATTGTTGAAGAAACACAATAAGATACATTCGACCTTGTATTCAGACTCGCACACTTTAATCTTCGTCAAACACCAGCATATCGCTTAAACATTAGAAAACTCCTCGTGTCTTGGTTAAACGTCACATGGTCGAAGAGTTAACCTTCCCCATGTCAGTGCAAAACTAAACTTAAAAACTGAGCTTCTGCGCAAGAAATCTAGCACCAAACACGCCCTAGAATACATAATAAATCCCACCCACATAATAACGGGCAGTCTAAAATTTAAAGACACGTGCTATAATTAATGACACATAAAATAAGCCAAATGGCCACTACAGTAACTACTTTCATTTACATGATATTGCCGTGTCCCAAACATTATGGTGCCCTGAAATTTGACTATGTATAAACTGCTGTAATTTCCACATGGTGAAACCAAAATGTATAAAAATGGCCTTTATTAAAATGTGCACTTTAACCACATGTTAGGTTTCCGCGGAAAATTTCTTATCATATTCTAATTACAGTTTGAGCACACCGGACCTCAAAGTCACCTTTCAATTTCTACAGCGCGCTTTACGGCACCTGTTTCAATTTATCTTCTACATCCAGCGTGAGTAAATTTATCTTCTCTGCTATTTCGCCTCACCGCACAGGCCTCTTGGCTCAGCGCGAGTCACCAGCCAGATAAGCTAGGTTGCTCGGGTGCTCATCCTTCTCTCTGGGAAGCCCTCTTGTCCCCCTTTCGGTTAGGACATTTTATCATTTCCTTTTATTTCCCACTTGTATTTGTTCGAATCCCGTAACAATTGGGATCCTGCCGACCGCCAAATTCTGTGGAAGAAATTAATTTAGATGGAAATTAAAGGAAAATGAAAAGTGGAGACCGCAGGTTTGCTTCAAGAGACTTTATTGCATGATATCATGGAGAGATGGCGTCAGATAACTGCTCACCAGTTGTCTGACTTCACTGCACAATTAGTCGACAGTTATACTGTGCAGTAAACAACTTTTGTTTTTTGTTAGTATATTTTTGAATAGTTGTATCTATCTACTACATGGGTACCAATTATTTCATTAGTCATAACATACTCTTTTGCTTATGTCAATCTTATTCAACAACAAAAAAAGTTAATATGTCAAACATAATACAAGAGCATCTTGACATTATAGTATCTCACCTTTTGGGCGGACAGTGCCACTCTGAGCCAATCATAAACCGCAACGTATCTACGCTACTAGCGGCAGGGGCACGGGTGGTATACTGTAAAACACTGCTGAGAGAAACATGGTTCCTTGTCAGAATAGGATCAGAATCAGAATAGTACTTTATTTGCCAAGTATGTTTTGCAACATATGAGGAATTTCATTTGCCAAGTCAGTCATACAAATAAAAAAACAACAGATCACCCAAAACACATTTTAACATGAACATCCACCGCACTACACGTTCCTCACTGTGATGGAAGGCAAAATAAAATTCAAGTCCCTTTCCCTTGTTCTCCCGTGTTTGGGGGCCTCGAGCCCTCCGTTGACGGAACGATCTTGACTCCCATAGTCAGTGGAGATTGGGCCCTCCGCGTCGAGGCGATCAAGCTCCTGCATCGGGGGGATTGAACCTCGCGTCGGGGCTGGTTGAGCCTTCTACGTCGTCGGAGCTCCCGAGACCACGAGCTCTTGATTGTAAAGTCTGCAGGCCGTGGTTGGAGTGATCTCAGGCAAGGGATCAGCTCCGATGTTATGTCCGGGCCCCGCAGTGGGGCTCAAAGTCAGTCCAAAGAGGCCTCCAGCTCCATCGATGGAAGGCCGCAGAGCGCCCGGGGAATGCGATGCGAAAATCAAACGCATCTCCGGCAAGGTACGAACCAGAAAAAATGTTTTCCCCCGATCCCCTCCCCCCCCCACATAAAACGAACCGGAGAATTAAAAAAAAAAATGAACAGACTGCCGGCAGAGCTGCCATCGTACGTCGCCCCTGATGATATGTGGTATTAATCGATGATGGTATGTGGTATTATCTCCGTCTACTATTTCATGTTTACATTTACCATCCACCCTTCAACACATTCCTAGACAAAAAGTAACAGTCTAATCTTACTTTGCCGACTCCCTCAAACCTCTTCTACACCTGGTCAACGAGAGATGCTAATTGCCACATCCAAACACCCTTTTGTTACCTTGTTCAATTCCAATCAAAATTAAGAAAGGAAGGATATTAATATTTTCTTCCACACAGTGTAAGATTGGAGATAACTATAAAAAGGGAGGCTGTGGAGGAGATATTACTGGAGGCATTGAGATTGGTAACAGTCTGTGGGGATATCTTATGGGTAGATATGTGGAGGTGTCCGAGAGCTGATCCCCAGAGTCAGTATGGTAAAAGTCAGCCTGCAAGACTACAACGGCACCTCTTTTGTCAGCAGGTTTGATGACAGTATTGGGATTCTTACTGAGTAAACAAGATTGGATTGGGTAAGGAGAGTGGAGAAGTCAAGACAGTTGATGTCGTGCCAATAGTTGGAAATAAAAAGGTCCAGAGAGAGTTGAAGACTGGCGGAGGAACAATGTTGGGGACAGAGAAGAGATTGTCACAGTGAAGGAGGGTGGGCAGGAGGACAGGAGAATGTACAGGAGGATGCAGAGGTTTGATGTCTTGCTGCCAGGGAAAGAAAGTAATCATGTTGAAAGAAAACAGATTGGGAATGTCCCACATTTGTTCTTTAAAATGTGATATGGTCTCTCCCATTGCCCATACAGCTCATAATGCTCTTTGTGCAACTTTAAACAAATGAAGAATTACAACAGTTCTTAACACATTGCAGTTTTAGGTAGGTATTAATTCAGAACCTGCAAGCATGGGGTTGGAGAAACTTCATGGTATTGTAGTTTGACAAAAAATTGCCAAACTTTGTAATTTTGAGAATTTTTTGGTTGGGGCCACTGGGATTATAAAGTTGATGGTGTCCACAAAAGGAAGATTCATTCATGTAGTTTGACATGAGGGAGCTTACCTTTTGACATAAACTGTTCTCTTCATGTAAATGATTACTGGATGTTTCATCAAACGTCAGTACCTTGAGTGGTGGCATATAATAACACACTGCAATTCAAGGAGGTTCCAGGGGCCATATTATTGTTGCGATGGAGCCCATCTTAGCAATATCTGTTCCTTCCAGAAGCCTCTGACCACCCTGTGATCTCAGTTTCTGAGGCTGACGTCAGAATATACTTCAAGAGGGTAAATCTATGCTGGAGTTATCTGACCTAATACTAAAGATTCGTGCAGGCCAACATTCTGGAGGTCTCAAGGATATCTATGATCTCTCGCTCTGCGTTCCAAGGTTCCCAGCTGTGTCAAAAAAGGCATCTTGTACAGGTTCCCAAGAAGAGCAACATGACCTGCCTCAATGACGACTGTCCAGTAGCACTTGCATCCACCGTAACGATCTTCTCTGAGAGATTGGTAATGGCACAAAACAGCTCTTGCTTCAGATTTAATGTGGATCCGCTTTGCTTTCCTTGTCACCACAGCATGTCAATAGCAGATACTATCTCACTGGCTTGCCACTCTGCCCTGGACCATCTGGATAACAAGATGATGTACGTCAGGTTGCTATTTATCAACTACAGCTTGGCATTCAACACTATCATCCTCTCCAAACTCCTTGTTTGAATGTTGCAACACACTTGGTTGAGGTGTGAATAATAAGTCTCTGCAAGACTACAACGGCACCTCCTTTGTCAACAGGAAAAAAGGACTATGTTGTTATCCAGATGGTCCAGAGCAGAGTGGCAAGCCAGTGAGATAGCATCTGCTATTGACATGTTGCGGTGACAGGGAAAGCGAAGTGGATCCAGTTTACTTCTGAGACAAGAACAATAACCCCTCGATCAACATCAACAAAACCAAGGAACTAATCCTGAGAGGGAAGTCACGAGACCCTGTGCCAATTTTCATTGATGGATTTGGTGGATCAATTCTGGACCTTATCATCCCGGATGACATATCCTGAACCCAGCAGATCGATGCAATAACGAAGACGATGTGCCACTGCCTTTGCTTTCGTAGAAGAGATTCGACACATTACTGGAAGACTGACAAATCTCTACAGGCGCACATCCTCGTTGCGTCATGGCCTTGTACAGCAATTCCAATGTACAGAATGCAAGAGGCTGCAGAGAGTGGTGGACTTGGCCCAGTCCATGATGGGTACCGCACTTCCCACCACTGAAAGCATCTACATGAGGTGCTGCTTCCAGAAGGTGGCATCAATCATCAAGGATCTTCACTGTCCGGGTAAGCCCTCTTCTCAATGCGATAATTGGGAAGGAGGTACAGAAGCCTGAAGTTTCTCACCACCAGGTTCTGGGTAGCTACTTTTCTACAGTTATCAGTTTCTTGAACCAACCCACGCAACCCCAATCTTGCTTGCCAACTATTGCATTGCTGTGGACTTCTAAGTGCATTTTGCACTGGTGTCTTGTTTCTTTTTATTGTCTTGCAGAATTTAAGTGTAATTTATGCATGGCTTATGCAAAGCTGTCAAGTAGTACGGATTTTCAGTATTTTGTACGGAAATGCGATTAGAATTCGGATGTAGGAATTGTGTTGTTAAATACGGATTTTAAATACGGAGTTCAGTTCAGTGTGAAGAAGAGTCTCGACCAGAAATGTCACCCATTCCTTCGCTCCAGAGTCGCTGCCTGTCCCGTTCCAGGTTTAAACCGAGAGCTGTCAGTTTAATGCATAGGAATTTAAACAAAGCACTGTGGTTTCGAAGTATAGCGCTACCGGCTGGAGCACTATGGGTTTAAACATAACGCTATAAGCTTTACACATAGCGCTATGGCCACAGCAGTATGGGTCACAGACTGTTTAGGACAATTGTCGTATAACCATGAGTCTTTGGAATTCTCAGTGAAAGTTGAGCCATTGATTATTTTTCAGGCAGTGGTAGAATTCTGGATAAGCCTAGTGGTGAAAGGTTACCAGTGGGATTGCAGTTACATTGGGATTGGCCTTGATTTTACAGAACGGTGGGTGGGCTAGAGGGAGAGAGGGAGAAGGAGGGACGGAGAGAGGGAGGTAGGGAATAAGAGAGGGAGGGAGAAAAAAGGAAGGAAGAGAGGGAGGATGGGAGGGAGGGAGAGAGAGAGGAAGGGAGGAGAAGAGGGAAGGAGTGAAGGGGTGAGGAAGGAGAGAGAGAGGGAGAGGCTTCTAGAACATCATCTGGTGCTAAAAGCAGGAAGCAGCCGTTCAAACAGCAGTATACAAAGATATGGCAATGAATGCACTGTCCAGTAAGGTGCGTAGAAAACATGTCAATTGGTAGCAAAGTTAGGCTTTTTGTACTCTTACATGGGTCTACAGCACATAAAAAAACATTTTTTTTCAGCAAAATGGCACAGCATAAAAATACTGACTTCCTCAGCAAAATACTGATTTTCAGGAAGTAGAATACTGAATGCTCTGACAAAACCTGGCAGCTCTGCTTATGTATTGTGTGCTGTTTGAGAATATGTGCTAGAGGTACTGCTGCAAACACACTTTTCATTGTAGTTATACCTTACAGTGAAAGAATGTCTATTAACTGCATGATGGGACACTTGAGCATTTTCTGCAAACCTACTTGTATGCTTATATAGCTCCTTTATTGTTGAGAGTGGAAAAAGACTGCTTGTATGCTGATAACACATGTGGGTGTAACTGAAACCTGCAAGGACAACGGCAGTTGCTTCTTGGGAAAAATGACTTAGGCTAATATGCGACTTGAAACGTATATAGGAAACTGTAAAATGCTGTATCTTTGAGTGGAAGCACGGGGAGCAATGAGTATGGTTGTATGCTCTTTGCACTAGTCCCCTCCACTCCTGTCTGACGATCAATTAAAGCTTGGTTTAATCAATCGTAATGGTAATGGTTAAAGATAATAATAATAATAATAATAAATAAATTTTATTTATGGGCGCCTTTCAAGAGTCTCAAGGACACCTTACAAAAATTTAGCAGGTAGAGGAAAAACATGTAAGGGGAATTAAATAAATAGTAGAGACATGACTAGTACACGAAGTAAATACAGAATTCAATACAAAACACAGTATGAGGCAATTAATGCACAGATGAAAAGGGACGGCACGTGGGGCTAAGGATAGGCAGAGGTGAAGAGATGGGTCTTGAGGCGGGACTGGAAGATGGTGAGGGACACGGAATTGCGGATCAGTTGGGGGAGCGAGTTCCAGAGCCTGGGAGCTGCCTTGGAGAAGGCTCTGTCCCCAAAACTGCGGAGGTTGGACTTGTGGATGGAGAGGAGACCAGCTGATGTGGATCTGAGGGACCGTGAGGGTTGGTAGCGGGAGAGGAGGTCAGTGAGATATGGGGGGGGGGGGGGGGGGGGGGGGGGGGGTCAGATGGTGGAGGGGCTTTGTAGGTGAGGATCAGGAACGGTGGGAGATGGGAAGCCAGTGAAGTTGTTTGAGGACTGGAGTGATGTGATGCCAGGATTTGGTATGGGTGATGAGTTGGGCGGCTGCGTTCTGGACCAGTTGGAGTCGGTTGATGTAGGTGGAGCTGATGCCAAGGAGAAGTGAGTTGCAATAGTCCAGTCGGGAGGAGATGAAGGCATGGATGAGTCTTTCAGCAGCGGGCGGTGTGAGAGAGTGTCTTGAGTTTGGCGATGTTGCGGAGATGAAAGAAGGAGGTTTTAATGACATGGCGGATGTGAGGCTCAAGGGAGAGGGTGGAATCAAAGATCACACCAAGGTTGCGGGCCTGGGGAGATGGGGAGACAGTGGTGCCGTCGATGGTGAGAGTGGGGTTATTGATTTTTTTTGATGGTGGCTCTGGAGCTTATGAGATAAAGTGGTAGCTGTGTGGAATGAGCTTCCAGTGGAAGTGGTGGAGGCAGGTTCGATTTTATCATTTAAAAATAAATTGGATAGGTATATGGACGGGAAAGGAATGGAAGGTTATGGTCTGAGTGCAGGTAAATGGGACTAGGTGAGAGTAAGTGTTCGGCATGGACTGGAAGGGCCGAGATGGCCTGTTTCCGTGCTGTAATTGTTATATGGTTATATGGTTATTTGTGTTGTCTGTTTTAAGTAACGAACTTTATCAACAGTACTTGTGCAAATGACAATAATTTAGACTGAAGACTTGACAGTACTTTGTGCCTGAAAATAGTGCACCTGAATGATTAGTCTTCAGGCCAAATGTCTCGCTAGTGAACCTAGCTAGAAGTATTTACCCAGAAGTAGCCATGTCAACGTGGGTTGGAGGTAAAGCTTAAAGTCAGTAGAAAGTTCTGACGCATTCAAATGAACACTGGAGTAGAATGCTGCCTACTTAATATATGTTATATGACATTTTTTCAGACATGCACTTTTGCAGAAATACTTTAAATCTTAAAACACAGTCAATTGTGCCATGGAATATCAGATACAAGAACTATTAATTATTGCAACCAATGCATTTTGGTCTGTTGGTTAAGGACTGGCCAAGGTCCTGAAATTCAATTGCATGATTGCTTGCAAAGAGCAGAAGTGACACCAAAGGGGCGATTTGACAAAAACCCAGGAAATTGAGATCCAGAAGATGGATTGACTGTCCCAAAAAAGTAGTTTGCTCATATTTTCTCCCCGTTTAATATATCTCTAGTCTTTCTTGACTTTTTAAAAAAAAAAAAAAATTTCAGTTCTTGATTATCATAAGACAATTAATTACATTTCTAGAAGACATCTCTCTCTTTGCAGCCGTTTTTCTTTGGTATTATGAACCTTAATAGTGTATCTTGTCCCCATTGTCAGCATACTTGGTAATGCTGTCAATGAACTTGATTAAGCTAATGTGATGATTTCATTTTTTAATGCTCACTGATATGATACAATGCTAAATAACCACTATTAAGCACTCTAAACTCTTGTTACCAAGGACATTTTCTAGCACTAACACTTTCAAATTGTTTCTTTTCTGGTTTATAAAAATGGTTAGAAACCTGGAGTAGCCCCTCAATTTTTTTTAATAGATTAAACTGAATGTGAGCAGCATTACTAATTTACTAAATATTACTAAATATTCAGTGTCAAACAATAATTCCCCTTTTTGTCTACGTTAGTTTTCCTGTGGGAATTCATTTTGTGATATTTAAGGTTTCATTGTAACAATAACTTGAGACTTAATTCCCATTGTGATCTTTACTTCAATAAACACTGACAGCTGAGCTTGCAGGCTGTTGTTTAACATTCACACGTTTTTCTGTTTGTGCACACAGTGATCTGAATGGACAGGAGAAGGGTCTCAACTCAATCCACTGATCTGGATCATCCAGGGCCATTGAAGGTAGTTTTATTTATTCTTATTCTGCAATTTGAACTGTTATTTGTTTTTATTATGATTGTACTGACTTTTACATTTTACTAATGAAGGTAATGAATGTTTACACAATTTATTTCCTTTATATGGCGGTGGTCAACCATAATTTCAAGGCATAACAAAATATTTTTGACGGTGACAAGAATTAAATTATAGCTGATAATTGTTATGAACAGGATTTAATTTTTTCCACAACATTTTTTTGTTTTTGGCAATACCCGATTGGAACACGTTGATCTGGAGTTTCTGCTAGATTATGCTTGGGTAGTTTTTACATCACTGATGATGTGTTCAGAAGCAGCAATAGATGGTTTTTTTTAATCAATTAGTGCAATCAGCCCAACATACAAGATTAAGGAATTATAAGAGCAGGATGCAGCCAGTGTAAATTAAAAATCTACCGTATTTTACAGTAGTTCCAAAAATATTATATTTAGAAATTAGCTTCACCCACACATTTACAACTCGCTGTTTTACTTTTGTACACTCTGATGTAATTCAAACCAGCTTTTTGGAGAGGGGGCACACAGATTTAAGGGGGACTTCTTTAATTTGTCATTCATTGAAACCATGGTTCTGCATGGCAGTTTGAAGTCAATTAAGATTAGGTTATTCCTGGTAGACTGATCATACTGATTAAATGTCTACTTTTGTGATAAATATATTTCCACATGTTAAAGAAAATTGTATCATTTTTTTCCATATAATAACTTAGGATTCATTGCAATTTCTGACGAGCGTTGCTCTTAAAAAAAATAAGTGTTAGGAATTTTGTTGAACATGCATTCTCATTGTGTATTAAATTGTTTTAATGCCTTTCACAGTATATTGGCTATCAGCTGCATTATGAGAACGAAAGAGTTCTGCTCTGCTTGCAACCACATTGAATGGGCAAGTGCCGAGTACATACCAGTGTTTATTGAGAAGTAATAGGAAAAGCTGGTGGAGATCAAATCTACCTGTTGTTTCTTTATGTATTGGGCAGCCAGCTGCATTAAAGAATGAGACTGGGTACAAAGAATGAAAAGTATCTTAAGGATAAAGGATGTCGGATATATGAATGGCGGGAAGGGGAAATCGTTTTATTTTATTGGATTCAATATGAATTAGTTGGAGTGACATCTTGGTTACCACACGAGATAAGAGAATGGAACATTTCTGTAACGTATGTATTGCATTGTACAGCATGTTTGCTGATGATATCCTGTAAAGTTCTTCATAAGAGTTGTTTCCACAAGAAAACTGGTCTTCATCACTTCATACACTTATTTTTACGGAACAAAGATTTTTTTGAATTAATGCTGTGTTCAATGTCTCAAGGCACTAATAGATAAACATGGAATATTTTCATTGAACCACACCCATAAAGCTACAATAAATATCAGGAGTAGGCTACCAATACCTTCTAGCCTGTTCTACATCAAGATTGAGGCAGATCGTATACTTATTGCTGTGTCACTTGCTTCCTTTAATATCCAGAAATCTATGATTTACTGGGGGTTTTTTTTTTTCAGTCAAGGTATAATTGTGCAACAGTATGTAAGCGACCCTCAAAGCCCTTACTCTTACCCACCTTCAACCCACCCGAATCAGGTCGGAACCAAACGGGGACAAACAACACTCACATACACACACATCCACACAAATATGGTAAGATAAACAAAACAAAAAGTACTTTAAAAAAAAAAAGAAAAAAAGAAAAAAAAAAAAAGAAAAAAAAAAGGGGGTCACTAATAACAGTAAATAAGTATGTAATTAAATAAATAAGTGGGGGGGGGGTTAAGGGGAGAGCAGCTGCAGTAGAGCAGAACAGTGGTGGAGAGCACTCAGTCCTCTTCCGAGTCCGGGGACAAGTTGAGAGAGTTAACAAGTTCGAAGAAAGGGTTCCATGTAACTAGGAATGTCTTGGTAGAGCCTTTGAGAGAGAACCTAAGTTTTTCAAGCTTTAAATAGTAATGATGACTGAACTCGATAATTAAGTCTCAAAAGCCCTTAGTAGTGGAGAAATCTAAAGTTCGCTATGTTCTCATGGAAAAAAATCTCGCTTAATTCGTGTAAGGCTTTTCAAGCATTTAGGGACTGACTTCTGATTCTAAATTCTTCAGCCAAGGGAATTCTTCAGCCTGTCAAGGCCTGTAAGAATTTGGTAATTTTTATTTAAAGAGCATGCTATTCAAATTGCTAATTTGTCTATTGTGGGTTGAACTCTATTTCTGTGTGTGATAGACTCCAGAGACAATTATTAGTTGTGGTGCTTGTCTTTTCTTCCTTGAGGTGCTGATGCCATAAATCCTTTTAAAACTGTCCAAGCGCGATGCATGCAGGTACCTATAATAATTGCTGCTTTGAGGTGAAGAAAAATATACAATTTTTCTCTTTTTTTCTTCTGAAATATTTTCCATCCTTTCAAAAGCATTTTTCAATTTTTATTTTATGGCACAATGTTTTCTATGGAAGTTCTTGCCATAGAGAATATGGCCAATGTGTTTGCAATTAAAATGTAAAATCTTTCAAATGTCACCATTTGCCTATTTGCAAAAGATTCAATTCATAGATTTTTCTTGGCAAAAAATACCTTGATTAGGACAGCAATATCATAATGTTATTGTACTTGGCTAGAGAGTTTGATAATCCTTTGAGAAATCTTTTAATGACAGCTGGGATCTGTTAAGTAAATAATATGGAATAAAAATACCAAATATCAGTAACAGTAACTTTTAAGTTATTAAGTTGGCATAAATCCCATATTGTGGTCTCAAATTGTTTACAGGAAAGCTGTGGTTGATGCCTGATTAGGTTATGATGCGACACCAGACCCAAATCAATGTATCTGCATCCTAATTGCCCTCTGATATGGCTTTTTATCAAAACACTATGACAAATAATAAAAATCAAACAAGGCTGCCCATCCTTCAACCAAGACATTACTTTTGGACACAACAAAGGAGCAACCAGTCCACTTCAGAAATATTGGAAGTAGCATTAGATAGCAAAAGACCGTTAGACTTCCTATAAGCAGCAAATACAAATCAGTACATTTCACTCAATCTTGAATATTCCATAATGCTCTTTCCCACTGGCTGCACAGAATCACTAGAGGGGTAGCACAGTGATGCACATAGGAAGAAAAGCCTTGCGAATTCACAGCATTGATTTTGGATCCTGTGTGGTCAGAGTTGCCCTGCTGAGTAACTGCAGTGTATTTTCTGGATGCCACACATCAAAGCCACTGAGCTGGTGATGGAAGGAATTAATATTTCAAGTAGTTCGTGAGGTGTCATTCAAGTGGGCTGCATTGTAGTAATGTTACAAAATTTTGAGATTTTATAAATCAAGTCTGCAATTTATCTCATCAGATAAAGCATAAAAAGAAGTTTAATTTGACACCTAATTCACTTTCATATCTTCAGTATTAAAAAAGTTATGGCCATTTTCATACTCGGAAATTAGCATCTTGTTCTCTATTGCTTTTCCATTAAATTAACACAAAAGTTGTGATTGAGGACAGTTAAAAGCCCATAACTTTCTTAAAAATTAAGAGAACTGAATTAAATTTTCACTTATTATAGATTGAAGCATTCTGAAACAAATATAAAACATCTTACTTGGATGACCTGAAATGAAAGCATATAATTAATGAATTACCTAATTGTAGCTAAATACAAAATTGATCGTTGTGATGGAAATAGTAATAAACACCCAGACTGCCTTGAAAATTCAAAAATGTTATATTCTCAAGATCAGAACTTTAATATTATTGTATAATATGCTGTAAGTCTGTAACAGATAGGTAAATAAATTACAATTTCTAGCAATAGACCTTTATGGAGAAGATCAGATGCTAGCTGGTACATTGGCTTATCATAATCAGTAGCATCATCATACTCCTCAGATTGTAACCAATAAGCAACTCTGTACACCTTGTTTTTTCTCAACTTTTCAATTTTGGCATTGTAAACTACAAGTTTTTGGTCTTCAAACCACACATGACATGCCTTTCTGCACACTACTTTCCCATTACCAATGTCCTGTAGATTCCATTTCTTAAGAAAAGGATAATTTTTTTTAATAGCCTAAGTATCCAAATAACAAACTAATCCCATTCACACAAGAATTCACAATATAACATGATTTTTAAATCTCACTGTCATTAATTTATATCCCAGATGGAAGGAATTTTAATGTTTAATTCCCATAAATTAATCTAGAAACATCCACCCAAAATATAATCAAATTGTTGTTTTTTGCACAATACATGTGATTCAAACTGTTGTGAATATTTAGTTTAAAAATAATGATTATGGAGAGAGAATAACACAAAATATAGACAATTTAGACGGCATCTCCAAAAAAAATGGGCATTTTAATCATCTTACTTCTGGAACGCGATCGATTGGAACGTTGCATTTGCGGTGAATTTGAACCCCATATCGGCAGGAAAAACACTGCCGGCACATTTTCGTAACGTCAAATTAGATTAAAGCCATCCCAAGAAGCAAGATTATATGTAAAATAGACGACTTGCACTTTGTTTCGTCCTGTTCTTGCGATCCGTCACGTTGTAGGCGTTGAGGGCGTTCGAAGGTAGGCAAAAGTGCTGGAGAAACTCAGCGGGTGCAGCAGCATTTATGGAGCGAAGGAAATAGATGACCTTTCGGGCGGAAACCCTTCTTCAGACTGATGTAGGGCGGGGGGGGGGAGAGATATGGAGGAGAGAGAGAGAGAGAGAGAGAGAGAGAGAGGGGAGAGAGAGAGAGAGAGAGGGGGGAGAGAGAGAGAGAGAGAGAGGTAGTAGAGAGGGTGAGAGAGAGAGATGGGGAGAGAGAGAGATGGAATGAGAGAGAGAGACGGAGAGATGGAACGAGAGAGAGAAAGAAAGAAAGAGAGATAGAGAGAGAAAGAAATAGAGGGAGAGAGAGAGAGAGATGGGGGGAGAGAGAGAGAGAGATGGGGAGAGAGAGAGAGAGATGGATAGAGTGAAATGCAACTGTGTGTCACGCGTTCAGAATGTTCTGGAAATGAAGCGTCCGTGTCTCATACACGAAAGCTGTCGGCAGCTCTATGGAATTCAGGGGAGGACCCACCCCAGTGATGTTTAATTAGTGATGTTAGGTGGGAAATAATTCAATTCAATTCAATGAAAAACAATGGAATCACCAACCTGGCAGGCTGAGAGGCCAGGAAACAGTTGGGCCAGGTGCAAAAGCATTGTGAGGTCAGCGGGCGGGGCCACCAGGCAGGCTGGGGTTCAGGGCTGGACGGGATCATGAGGCAGTTGGGCCAGGTGCAAAGGCATTGTGAGGTCAGTGGGCGAAGCCACCAGGCCGGCTAGGGGGGCAGGGCCATGAGGCAGTTTTCTCCCAGAAATTTTGGATTGAGGAAATTTTCTACCAGAAGATGTAAAAATGTCTCTGTTATTGTAACATCAGCAGCTGGGCAGCGGTCGTGTGAGATGGCACTGTGACTCGTGCAGCAGTTTGATTTTAATAATATTTGATGTTCTGTGAACAATTTTATTCAAAATCTGGGGAAATAATCGACTGAATTTAGGGAGGAGTGGATTTATGAAATCATAAGTTAAATCCCTACCGAGATTGTAAAAATCTCCATGTTTTTGCGTCTGGTTTTCGAGGAGATACCTTTCAAAGGCAAAATGACACGTGCGCACGCACACACACCACCACCCCCCCCCCCCCCCCCGAACCGGTCGGATCGATTTCTCTTTAGCAGCCCCAGAAAGTGCGCCTTCGATAGGCAGTACAAAGGACCATTGCAATCCTGCCCCCCACACAAAGGCCCCAGAATCGCGCACACGGTCAGTCCCACAACTGTCGTGCCACTCAAGGTTAGTTTTGTCACATCGCTCTGCATTCTCCTGCAGTCTGAATTTACTTGGGAGTTATTGGAGCTGTGGTTAATCAGACCAGTGGAGAGTATTCCATCACACTTTTAAGTCTTGGCAATTTAAGCGCTTGTCTAGAAACTTGGGTCCCTTCTGAACATTTAATATGTTATCCTAAACCAAGACCCTATAGTTTCAGGCATTTCTGCAAAGATGAAACGTTTCCCATCCTTTCCTCTACTCCTCTTAATTTTGTATCTCAGCCAGGAGCTCTTCAGCCTCTACTGTGCACGTAAAATCAAATCCATTTTAAGGGGCTGTCCCACTGCGGCGACCTAATCTGCGAGTTTAAATGAGTTTGCTCTCGACGTAAACTCGCAGCATGGTCGACACGTGGTCCTAGGAGTTCCTATGAGGTCACTGGAACTCTCCTTCATGCTCGAGGGAAGTTCCCGCACACTCGTGGCCTCAGTTTGGTAACGGAAAAAATTTCAGCATGTTGTACCTGCATGCCTAGTCTCAACGACTGGTGTACCATGACACCCAGGTCTTGTTGCATCTCCCCTTTTCCTAATTTCACCATTCAGATAATAGTCTACTTTCCTGTTTTTATCACCAAAGTGGATAACCTCACATTTATCCACATTATACTGCATCTGCCATGCATTTGCCCACTATTTTTGCCGCCCTATCCAAGACACCTTGCAGCCTCCTAGCATCCTCCTCAGAGCTAACACTGCCCCCCAGCTTCATGTCATCTGCAAACTTGGAGATGTTGCATTCAATTCCCTCATCCAGATCATTGATATATATTGTAAATAGCTGGGGTCCCAGCACTGAGCCTTGCGGTACCCCACTAGTCACTGCCTGCCATTCTGAAAAGGACGGTTTACTCCTACTTTTTGCTTCCTGTCTGCCAGCCAGTTCTCTATCCACATCAATACTGAACCCCCAATACCGTGTGCTTTAAGTTTGCATACTAATCTCTTATGTGGGACCTTGTCGAAAGCCTTCTTTAGACATTAAAAATATTTCAAAATGTGTGTCTACTTCAAATTCAACATTCACATAGTACATGAATTAATTTACAGAATTTTTTAAATAGTGTTTATTTTGTGAACTTTTATCTTTTGTGTTTTATTGTATTTTTTTTTCTCACTTCTAGTCTGGGGGAAAATTTAAAATTCCAAAGAAAAAGATCTCTGAAGTGGACAAGGTAGAGACACATTCTCCTCTATCCAGACTCAGTGAAACACGAATTGAAAATTTAAAAGCATCAAATGTGAGTTAAAGAGAAATTTGTTAACCAGTTAAAGTTCTTTGCCTTCCTTATAACTCTTGCCATACGTCCTAAAAGAGGTTAATCAAGTGACTTAGTTTGTTGTTTGCTCATAGATACTGGAGATTGCTATCAATATCAGTATTAATTTCACAATCATAATCATACTGCAACATACGAGAAATTTTATTTGCCATACAGGCATACCAATAAAAAGCACCAAGACACACAAAATACATTTAATTTCTCAGCTCCCCCATTCCGCCAATCGGATCCCGGGTCGGGGCTAGTCGAACCTCTTGCGACTTTGGATCATCCCGACATCGGCCTCTACCCGAGACTGCAAGTTCCTCAATGTCGAAGTCTGCAGGCCACGGTTGGAGTGTCGATCCCAGGCAAGGGATTGCAGGCTCCAATGGTAAGTCCACGGCCCCGCGGTGGGGCTCAAAGTCAGTCTCGAGCAAGGCCTCCAGCTCCACGATGTTAGGCCGCAGAGCGACCGGAGGTAAGATCCGGAAAACAATCGATTCTCCGGCAAGGTAAGAGATTGAAAAAGTTTCCCCCGAACCCCCCTCCCCCACCCCCCACTTTAAAAACAAACCAGAGAACAGTAACACAAACTTTTTAAATCACACTAAAAATAACAAAAAAGACAGACAGACCGTCGGCGAGGCTGCCCTCGCTGACGGCGCCACCTTGATGATTCAAGCAGTGTTGGGAAACATTTAAGCATATTACCTTGGCTCTGGAATTGCTAGTTGCTATGGAGCACAGGATTTCTCTTTAAAGGACATTCATGGCACTATTAAATTTTTGCAGCAATCTGAGTTTTTGATTGACAGTAATTACAATGCCTAATCTGTTGTTTACTACCCAGTACCTATCATGTCCTCAACTGGAAATTTAAGCTTCAAAATAAATTTAAAAGACTTCTTGTTGCCTTTCCTTACTAGTGGCTCTTCCACAACTCGGCCACATTAAGGGGAAAAAAGGTTTCTGAGTCATAGAACTGTAGAGTGTGGAAATAGTCTACATTGACTTCAGTTTGTCCATGTCAAACATGTTTGCACACAGGATAGACACAAAAAGCTGGAGTAACTCAGCTGGACAGGCAGCATCTATGGAGAGAAGGAATGGATGACTTTTTGGGTCAAGACCCTTCTTCAGCCTGTCCCGCTGAGCTACCCCAGCTTTTTGAGTCTTATCTACAGTTTAAAGAGCATCTGCAGTTCCTTCCTATACATGTTTGCATACAGGATTAGTCCTGTTTGACTTCATTTGTCCCATTGCCCTCTAAACCCTTATTAAGATGCAATTTCAGCAGCCATTAATGCTGCCATCTTACCAACTGAACAATATTATCCTGTGTCGAAGACTCCTTATCTTCAGCTGCACCACCAATTTCCACATCACTTATAAATCATGCTTCCTACAACATGCCTGAATTTTAATGTATGTATTTAACAAGGGTCTGTGAGGGTCCCAGAAAAGAACCCCGTGGCACAACGCTGGTCTTAGGCTTCCAATAACAAAAGCAACCCTCCACCATCACCCTCTCTCTATTGCCAAGCCATTTGTGTTTTCAATTTGTTTCCTTGCCCTGAATTCCATGTGCTCGATCCTTTTGGATCAATCTCCGATAAAGGACCTTGTTGAAGGCTTTTCATGGTGACTGCATCATGTACATAGCCTTCATTAATGCATTTAGTTATCTCTTTGGAAAAAAAGTTGTACCGTGATAAAGGAATTAAAACTACTAGTAACTACTTTTTCGTGAGAGGAAAATGTCAAAAATTGTGTTCCATTTCACGAGAAGTTCAGTACTAAAACAGAAAGCTGGATGTTGGAAATCTCAAATCAGACAATGTTGGAAGTGCTCAGCATTGTGAAGAGTTGGAAATGAGAATTTGTGTTCTCTCTCCATGTGTTTGTTAGTTGTTACTCAATGAGCTTAAAGAATGCCCTTTCGAACAACTTGGGTATGGTATATTTTGTTGTGTTCGAAAAATATTTTTATATTTGTGCTTCAAGCAATCTACATTTTTAAATCTATGTCAAGTTGAACTGTTTAATTTAAAAGTATAGAACTCCTCCCCTACTCTACCAGAGAATACATCAGGCAGGTATATACAAGTATATAGAAGTGGAGACCTCTACTGGAAGTTATATTGTAAAACTTCATGCACAAATGTTAACATTTAAGTTTACAATAAAGATATTGGTACTAATCTCGTTTTTTTAAATTTATTTGTTACTTTTGTGCAGATGTAAAATATTTATAATCATTATCTTGGGAATGGCTTTTACTTAAGACTCTTGATTGGTGTCGTAGAAAATCCATCTCAATTTCTCTCAATAGATTAGAAATGCACTTGACTGAATTTTCTCCAGATTTTGTTTTACTATGTTAATTTTGTTTGAAAATACTCTTGCAGCAAAGCACCAAATTCACTGCTAACTCTATTCTGATCTCATTGGAATAGATCAGCCATGATCATATTGACAATAAACAATAGACACTAGGTGCAGGAGTAGGCCATTTGGCCCTTCGAGCCAACACTGCCATTCAATGTGATCATGGCTGATCATCCCATTTCAGTACCCCGTTCCTGCCTTCTCCCCATATCCCCTGACTCCGCTATCCCCCTGAGAGCCCTATCTAGCTCTCTCTTGAAAGCATCCAGAGAACCTGCCTCCACTGCCCTCTGAGTCAGAGAATTCCACACTCACCACTCTCTGTGAGAAAAAGTGTTTCCTCGTCTCCATTCTAAATGGCTTACTCCTTATTCTTAAACTGTGGCCCCTGGTTCTGGACTCCCCCAACATTGGGAACATGTTTCCTGCCTCTAGTGTGTACAAGCCCTTAACGATCTTATATGTTTCAATGAGATCCCCTCTTCCTTCTAAACTGTACAAGCCCAGCTGCTCCATTCTCTCAGCATACGACAGTCCCGCCATCCCAGGAATTAACCTTGTAAACCTACGCTGCACTCCCTCAATAGCAAGAATGTCCTTCCTCAAATTAGGGGACCAAAACTGCACACAATACTCCAGGTGCAGTCTCGCTCGGGCTCTGTCCAACTGCAGAAGGACCTCTTTGCCCCTATATTCGATTCCTCTTCACTGCCTGCTGTACCTGCATGCTTACTTTCATAGACTGATGTACAAGGACCCCCAGATCCCGTTGTACTTCCCCTTTTCCCAACTTGACGCCATTTAGATTGAATGGCGGTGATGGCCTGAAGGGCCGAATGACCTAATTCTGCATTTATTTTCTATGTTTCTACGGGAGAGAATTGAATGATGATATAACACTGAGGGTCTGCTTTATACTTTCGGCCGACCAGCCATCACCATTTGCGAAGTATTGTTGGAACCATTGGAAAGGCATCAGTTATAATGGAGATTATTCCAGTGACATTTCAGTTGAATATGTTTCCACAGCAAAAAGTGTTCAAATCTTAAATCTTCCATCTGTTTCCAGAAACATTGGCCCTTGAATTATGTTTTCAATAAAACAAGAAATCGTCATTTGACTGTTTATAGTCAAAGGAGGAATTGCCCATCAAGTCGTAACGTCCCTGCAGCTGGACAACTGAAGTAAGAATATAACTAACTGTCATTTTGTAAGTCTGCTTGTGGGGGCGATTTTTGAAATCATTTGTAAATAATGTTTGAAGTGGCATGGTTCAAATAACAATAGACAATTTTAATCAGAAATGTGCTGTTTATCTTATCTAAGTTATCTGGTTAAGCTATTTAATACAAAATATATGTTAAATTATAATGTCATCCAATATGCCATATGCTCACTCCAGGGGGAAAGTCTCTATTGACCTTTCATTGACCACCTTGAGTGGCAAATGTTGTGCCTCTATTCAAGAAGGGCTGCATGGAAAAAGCTGGGAACTATAGGCCATTGAGCATGACATCTGTTGTCGGAAAGTTACTAGAGAGTATTCTGAGGGATAGGATAGACAGGCATTTGGATGGACATGGGCTGATTAGGGATAGTCAGCATGGTTTTGTACGTGGGAGGTCATGTCTCACAAATCTGAGTTTTTTGAAGACGTGACCAAAAAGGTCGATTAGGGCAGAGCTGTAGATGTTGTATACGTGGACCTGAGTAAGTTTAGACAAGGTTCCGCATGTTAGGCTGCTCTGCAAGTTTAGATTGCATGGGATCCAAGGAGAGATAGCTGAACATGCGTGGCAAAATTAGCAAGTTTGCTGATGATACAAATGTGGGTGGTTTTGCAGATAGTGAAGATGGTTGTGAGGTTGATTGGCCAGGTGGGCTGAGGAATGTTTGATGGAATTTATTATAGAGAAATGTGAGGCGTTGCATTTTGGAAAGTCTAACATGGGCAGGACGTACACAGTGAATGGTAGGGCTCTAGGGAGTGTTGTAGAGCAGAGCGATCTAGGAGTGCAGGTGCATGTTTCCTTGAAGGTCAAGTCGCTGGTAGATAATGTGGTCAAATAGGCTTTTGGCACATTGGCCTCCATCAGTCAGAGTATTGAGTATAGAAGTTGAGATGTTATGTTGCAGCTATATAAGCCGTTGATGAGACAGCATTTAGTGTATTATGTTCAGTTCTGGGCACCATGTTATAGGAAAGATGTTGTCAAGCTGGAAAGGGTACTGAGAAGATTTACGAGGATGTTGCCAGGACTAGAGAGTCTGTGCTACAGGGAGAGTTTGAGCAGGCTGGGACTCTATTCCTTGGAACACAAGAGGATGAGGGGTGATCTTGTAGAAGTGTATAAAATCGTGAGAGGAATAGATTGGTTAGATGCACAGTCTCTTGCCAGAGTAGGGGAATCAAGGATCAGATGACATCAGTTTAAGGTGAAAGAGAAAAGATTTAATAGGAATCTGAGTGGTAACCTTTTCACACAAAGGGTGGTAGGTGTATGGATCAAGCTGCCAGAGAATGTAGTTGTGGCTGGGACTATCCCAACATTGAAGAAAGTTAGACGGGTACATGGATAGGACAGGTTTGGACGGATACATACCAAAAGCAGGCAGGTGGGACTAGTGTAGCTGGAACATGTTGGCCGGTGTGGGCAAGGTGGGTCGAAGGGCCTGTTTCCATGCTGTATCACTCTATGGCTCTATTTTATGTTTGTATTGGCAAGTAATGACTCTTGACCACTTAGTTAATCTTTTAATTACAGTTTACCAACTGTATAATGTTATGGTAATTTGTTTTATTTTACATCTTTATATATGGTATGTTTGCTTAAGGTTATTTAGCTTAATGTCGTTTTTATCCTTTATTTATGCTCTTATAGCCCTTCCATACAGTAAACCCTCGTTATTCTGTTTCTTGTTAAAGCCCTTCTACGAGAAGGATGACAAAGTCTCGTATTTATAAAACGTTTGAAAATAATATGATTTGAATAAAGCCTGCATTTGATTCTGGCATCGTGAGGTTTTAGTAAAAATTGAAGGGTATAGGGAATCAGAAGTTGTAGCGAGTAGAATGGGGGAGGGCATCACTGGCTGGAACCCACAAAATAAATGAAGATGCTTATGGTTCTTGGAGGTCAATCATCTTGAACATAAGGCATCAATGCCTAGGTCCATGAAACTTCATCATTAACTTACCGTTCATTATAAGATTGTTCCTGGGGGTTTATGATTACTATTTGGAACCCTATACTGCATATTTGCATATCTCCATGGACTGGATTCGGGCATGGACTGGATTTGTGGAAAGAGACATTTATGCCACACAAGTGTCGACTATTCACCATCTGTACCACGTAAATCCGATCATCTTCCCAAAATGTTCAATGGTCGTACTGGCCATGTAATCCAAAGTTAACATCTTTGAATCATTATTAACCAGAAATTTAATCTGACCAGACTATTGTGGCTCAAAAAACAGATCTGATATCAGATGCTCTGCTTCGCTGGATTCAGCAATGTCTTTTCACCATCTACAAGGAGTAAATAAAGGAAAACTGCATTGAGTATTCTCTTCTGGCCTTGATGAATGTCACAACAACAGTTGTCTAAAAAATGTGCATCATCCAGGACAAACATCTGACATCCTAACCTCCACCTTAAATGGTCACCTTCTCCACCACTGCAGTTCCAGTGGCCAATTCTCCACATGTAATGCAACTGACCAAAAAACGCATCAGTTACACCTTTTATAGTGCAATTAGAGCTGACCACAAATGCTGGCCTTCCTTGTGATACTCATTCTGTATGCAAGCTAAAATAAAATGGATAGATAGTCCATAACCGCAGAAAGCATTAAGCCCAATCAGAAAGAAGCGAATTGAACCGAACTGTACAAAATCTAATAATTGCATCTCGATGAAAAGTCCTAACCTTTTAGTGTATTCAAACTTTTGATTTCCCCACCTATCTTCATTTTACTTTGGCAGTGCTTTCACTAATACATTTTCTGAAAGAAATGTGTTTGTTACACTTTGCTTACAGCAGGGAACCCAGAATTATACTCAGAGATGTGCTGACGACAGATTCAGGACGACAACATTTGATGCATCTAAAAAAAGGAGACTGTAGCAATGCCGAAAATACTGACACTGCACATGCAAAGTATCACACATCAGCAACCAGTGAGCAAACAGATACCTGTCATGAGGAAATCAAAACATCTCACCATGATAGTCAATCCAACATTTTATTCAGCAGGTGGGTTCACGAGGTTTGCATCTACCAGCTGCAGAGTGCACAAATGCTGTGGCATCTGTTTGGTTTCTTCCTGAAGTCATCAAAAACTTATTTATGCACTGGGGTTGTGCAAGTTGCCTCAGGAACATGATGATTGTAGGAAAGTAGCTGTTCCTGAACCTGGTGGTGTGACCTCAAGCTCCTATAATGAAAGCAATGAGAAGAGGACATGGCCCGGATGGTGGGGATCCTTGCTGATAGATGCCATTTTCGTGGGGCAATGACTTATGTAGATGAGTTCAGTAACTTTTGTCGATACATTCAGCATTAGGGAGGACTGCCCATAATGGACCAGGCTGAGTCCACCATTCTGCAGCCCATTACCTTTCTGTGTGTTGGAATAGCCGTACCAAGCTGGATAAATGGCAGGACACATTTTCATTGTAATCAATGATACTTTCTACAGTGTATCCGTAGAAGTTTACTAAAGTACTCAGTGATATGTCAAATTTCTTTAAACATCAAGGGAAGTAGAGCCGCTGGCCTGTCTTTTTCATGTATGTGCTGGGCCCAGGACAGGTATCTGAGATGTTAATACCCGTGATTTTGGAGCTGCTAACTCACCAACCCACCGATGAAAACTATTATATAATAGAATAAATATATATATGAAACAATCATTTTCCATTTATTTTTGGTTGTTTTCCATATCATTTAACATTGGGAGTGTGGGTGAGGGGGGAAATCAATGTTATAATCCAGATGAATGCATTGATGCTGTAGACACAGACTGTGGCCACTAGATGGGGAGGCTGCACTCTGTCTTGACTCCTTTGAAACTGGGAAATGCTGCTCAAAATGTTATGCTGTTTACACCAGCATTCCTGGTGAAAACAAATTCCTCTACCAAAAGAGACATCATAGGATTGACCAGTTTGGTTTAGTTTAGTTTATTGTCACGTGCACCGAGGTGCAGTGAAAAGCTTTTGATGCGTGCTAACCAGTCAGTGGAAAGACAAGGCATGATTACAATTAAGCCATTCACAGTGTACAAATACATGATGAAAGGAATAACGTTTAGTGCAAGATAATGCCAGTAAAGTCTGTAAAGTTAAAGACTTTGGTTCTACTCTTTACCACCAAGAATATTTTTGTCTTAAAATCGCACAAGGTCCAAGGTAACAGGTCCCTGAGAGGTGGGCACATCTATTTGAAAATCCCGCAGTGCTGCACGTACTTCACTTCCTCTGGGGATGTTCTCAGTAGCACCTTGTGTAAACTGTCTGCAGACAGATGATCCTAATAGTTTGCTGCTCTGATTAATGGCTCCAAATGTGTCCTTGGAGTTATATCATTGACCTGCTCTGCAGCAGCCACATGTAGCATCCTCTCGAGAGGTCTTGACTCAAAAATGCAATTGCCCATTTCCCTCCACTGGTATTACCTGGCCCGCTGAATTTCTGCAGCACTTTGCTTTTTCCTCAAGATTCCAGCATCTGCAATCTCTTCTGTCTCTATCAGTAATAATATCAAATTGGCTCCAGGGTTGTCAACTGTTCCATGTTACATGGATGGAAATGAAAAATAGGGTATAGAAACAAATTATAGAAACAAATTCCATTGAAAGATCCGTACATAATTCATCCAAACATATTTACATATTTGCAGTTATTACATTCATACCTTGGTCAATTTGGTTATACATAAAACAGGTCACCTAAGAACTTTGCCACTTGTGGAAGTGTCTTAGTATGCTTACCAGGGTTAACCACAGTGCTATGCCTTCCAAGGACTGTTTCTGACTGAAGCCTTATTATGTCTTGTTACCCTTCCGATTATCAGGTGCAGAGGCTCGGATCCCTGTAATGAGGCCAAATCCAGATGGGAAGGAATCCCGAGTGCCGCACATGTTACTAATTTCTGTGATCCCTTCCTACCTGTTTTCCAAAAAAAAACATTTTTTTTGAGTCTAGAATCTCACAATCACTAACTCCTTTCCCCTTCTAAAATCTACTCTATATGAAAATTATGACCTAATTTCCCCATTAATCTTTTTCGCTTTCTCTATGAGAGCTAATATAAAGATGCTGATCAATATGTAGTCATTTTAGCTGCTGTATCTTTTTAATTGAAGAACAATTTTCTTATTAATATTCAGATTTTCCTAAAGATTTCCTATCAAAGTAGTTGTCTAGTCAGATCAGTTTCTTTTGTTTTGGAGAATATATTTAATTCAGCCTTGTATTTTTTTGCTGATAATGCTCCTTTTGGGCACCCTTGCCTTGCTAAAATATTATACAGATGACCCCATATTACGGTAAGTCGGATAATGGAAATTCGCCCTCACAATATTTTCAGAGCACCAGCCAAAAATTTTATATACTAAATAGAATTCACTCTGATGGAATTCATTGCCAGAAATGTCTTTTCCTACTGCCGTTTCTTGACGCACTTGCAGATGATGCGGCTATGCATGAAAGAAAATTCTGATATGGACGATTATCCAATCCTCCTTTACATGGGGATCACTTGTACAGTTTTCCCCAGTCACAAAGTAGTCGGGTTCTTAAAGAATCGTGCATCATATGCAAATTCATTAAATGGGAGATACAGCAACATTCTTAACAGTGTGGTCAATAATAATTTAAAAAAATCAGATGTCAATCCCAGTAGGGATGCAGTAAATCAAAAAAACATATTTGTTATGACAAGCTGAAACACCCAAGTTGAAACTTGCACGTCTTTCATGCTGTGGCCAAGTTGCCAAATAAGGAGGGCAGGTGTTCAAGAATTTTTTTGGGTCCTACTTTAAGTGACGTGCTTATTTCACAGGCCTCTTCCCATTAGTATGTAAAAAAGACTGTTAAACGTTACTGTCAGTTTAACCATAGACCTTCCAAGTTTGCAACCAAGTTTTTTTTACTATATTAAATGTAAACGTTTAAAGTATTTTCATTTTATTTCCCACAGTCTATATGCCAGGTGCATAGTCAGCAGAGGTTTATTGTTCTTATAATTAATGCAATTCTTTTTCCCTTGATTATTATTTTCATCCCCAGCCAAACCCTTTTTGTTATTTTAATCTGCTGTGTAACTATGTAAACCTTTATGCAAATTTAACAAATATTATAAAGACATGATACAATATGGTTCACACTGTATATCAAGCACATTTCATAAGCCAGCTAATATCTCACATTATTTATCTAAAGTAGAAACAAATTGTTATTTTGATATTTTTTCATTGTTACATGATTTAAAAATATATATATTCAAGATAGTGTAATTACACGGGGCGTACAGTGGCACAGTTGGTAATGCTGCAGCCTCACAATGCCAGAGACCCAGGTTCAATTCCGACCTCCAGCACTGTCTATGGAGATTGCACCTTCTCCCTGTGACCCCATGGATTTCCTCTGGGATCCCCTCTCATCCCAAAGATGTGGGGCTTGCAGGTAAATTGACCTCTAAATTGCCTGTAGTGTATATGGAGTGGACGAGAAAGTGGAATAATATAGAAGTAGTGTGAATGGGTAGTCGATGGTCGGTGTGGACTCAGTGGGTCGTAGGGCCTGTTTCCATACTGTATCTCTAAACCAAAGTACCGGAACCTAAGTTCTGCAGTTAGATGATACTTAGGGGAAAAAAGGTCATCACTTTTATTGGAGGGTTTCCATTACGTAGCACTCAGGATTTTGCTCAAATTTACTTATTGCATGGAGTTTGATCATTTTCAGTGGGGGGCAAACCGAGAGGAAATTAGAATGTCGCATCCGGATGCAGAATGAAAATTCAGTCAGACCAAAGGAAGATGATAGTTCATCACTGAGAATTTCAGAGAAAGAAATCAAAGGTGCGTGGAATTGTATTGTCTATTATGTTAATGTGCTATTATATTCATATTAAATTCCATTAGAAACATTTACAACCACCACAGATATAATCTATTTCATCCACCATGAGAAAAGTCTGAACATCAAACATTAATTTGTCTCAACCTCAAATTCAACTTTTTGATTTGCCAGTTATCTGACAATTTTGATCACATAATTTACTAGTTTCTGAAATGATGATTGGTTAGAACGAAGGTATTGCAAATATTTGTCACTGGAGTTGAACATCTTTATTTACAGATCAACCATGATTGAATGGCAGTGTAGACTCGATGGGCTGAATGAGCCTTCTGCTCCTATAACTAATGAACACAGTTGCAATCTGTGCCACCTCATCATCTGCAAGGAAATGTCTGTTATTCCAATTGTGATTGAAAGGCATGAGTTTGATTGACCTGTCCGACCACTTTTCCCTTGTTTTTCTGCTCCCTGAGCTCAATAATTGCATGGTTGTATATGCCTCAGCCAATTTTCTTTCCCAATCAATTGTTAATTTTGTTAATTTAGCTCTGGTGTCAGAAGGCTATTCTAAGTGACTCTGTGCCCTAATCCAACCATTGGCCCATTTCAGAAACACATCAGACTGCAGATGCAAAAATCTGAAGATTCCTGACCCAAAATACCTTCTGTCAATTTCCCTCCACAGATGCTACAGGGCATGCTGATTGCCTTATTATTGCAACCAAGTAGTTTGCAGACCTATAATAGTGATCAATTTTGCCTCTTCCCTGTATGCTCTCATAAATTTAATTGAAATAAGTTACAATAGCCAGGTTAACATAAATGATAAAGAGCAAGAATGGACTTTGGACGATTGCTGTTTTTTATGACATGTGCTGAAACAGCTTATTATGTGATGTTCCCAATTGAGCTTATC
Organism: Leucoraja erinaceus; assembly: GCF_028641065.1. Taxonomy (NCBI): domain Eukaryota; kingdom Metazoa; phylum Chordata; class Chondrichthyes; order Rajiformes; family Rajidae; genus Leucoraja; species Leucoraja erinaceus. Next base: position 39,184,281 of record NC_073389.1, read on the forward strand.
CTGTCATGCACATCCTGTTATGGTTCCAGTTAAATCTCGGGCACATTCGCAATTTTTACTGAGGTGAATGTGCAAGAAGAAATCTTTTAACATGAAAATTATTTTTGCAAAATAATTACCCTGCAGAATATGTAGGAAGGAACTGCAGATGCTGGTTTACACCGAAGATGGACACAAAATGCTGGAGTAACTCAGGGGGTCAGGCGGTATCTCTGGAGAAAAGGAATAGGTGATCTTTCGGTTCGAGACCACCTTCAGACTATTATTTTTAAGATACAAGATACATTTAATTGTCATTTGGACCCCTTGAGGTCCAAACGAAATGCCGTTTCTGCAGCCATACATTACAAACAAATAGACCCAAGACACAACATAATTAACATAAACATCCATCACATCGTTGTGATGGAAGGCCAAATAAACATATCTCTCCACTGCACTCTCCCCCCCCATGTCAGAGTCAAAGTCAAAGCCCCCGGCTGGCGATGGCGATTGTCCCGCGGCCATTAAAGCCACGCCGGGGTGTGAGGTCACACACCGGGTCTTGGTGTTAGAGCCGCCGGTGTGTGCGCTCGCAGAGTCCCGCGGCCATGCCAAGCCGCGCGGGGCGGTGATGTCAGGCCCCGCTCCAGGAGCTCTTCGACCCCGCAACTCGGGCGGGAGAAGTCGCCGTTGCGAGAGCCCTGAAACGTGGTCTCCCTCCAGGGACCCGCGGGCTCCCGGTGCCACCGTCCACAGACCTGCCGTTGAAGCCTCCGACTCTCCGGTCGGGCTGCAGCAGCAGCAGCGCTCCTCCACCGCTCCACCCGCTCCGGACTCGGCCAGCTCCGCGACGGCGACGGTGAGTCGTCGGCACCAGAGTCCCCGGTCTCTTCCTGTTGGAGGCCGCTCCTCGTTGCAGCCCCAATGATAATGGAAACCCGACGGGAAAAAAGGTCGGGTCTCCCGTGCAGGAGAGATTTTAAAAAGTCCACCACCCCCCCCCCCCCCCCCCCCCACACACACCCCAACAAAAAATAACAAAAAACTACATAAAAACAGACAAAAAATAATAAAAAATAATAATTAAAATTGACATTATGATAAAGCACAATCATTCACACTCCTGTGTACGTTTGGGAAAATAGTACATTTAAGCTATTTTCACATGACTTCATACATAATGCACAAAACCTCTTTTTGGCACCAACAGATTTGGAATTTTATTTCTCAACACAGTACAGGTAAGCTTCAGATCCAACATTATCTGTAATATTAGGGTGCCCCGACTTGTAAATAGCTTTTAACTACCTATTATCCCAGGATTATGCTACAATACTAATGGAAGATCTAACTGCCTTTGTGACTTATTTTAAGAGAGCAATCTTGATGATTGATTTTTGGCAAACCTTCACCACGTTCTCAAGAGCATGGTATAGTCTGGTACAATCTGCTACTTTTAAATGCTTAAAACCATGAGAAAGATGACAATACACTGTCATTTTCTAAATTAATTCCAAACACAAATCCCAGTAGTGAAGATGGAATAACTTGCAATACTTTGATGCCATCTGGCACTATGTTTTATATAACGTTACTCAACTTCCAGAAAGTTGGTTGCTGTCAGTGTCAATGTTTTCACCAGCAATACTTTTTATCATCATTTGCAGAGATGTCTAATTCCTTATCAATCCTCCGAGAGGTGTTCTGATAAGGAATTGACCTTGCTGTTCAGACCCTACTCCAGATCCAAAGCAACTGAAAGGACTGGGAGGGAACTTGCCTTTGTGGTGTCACAGTGGCGCTGCAGTAGAGTTGCTGCTTTACAGCACCAGAGACCCAGGTTCGAGTACGGTGCTGTCTGTAAGGAGTCGGTATGCATCGGCCTGCGCGGGCTTGGTGGACCGAAGGACCTGTTTCCACGCTGTATCTCGAAAGCTGACCCTGCTCTGCAATGTTTGTGGAAAAATACCTCAACTAAAACATTTTGTCCACTAACTCCCATGTGTTGTCCTTTCCACTACCAATCCAGCAACCCTTCTAATGCTTTCTTCTTTACAGTCATTCTTTTGGCAAACATATGTTAGGAAATAATGGAGATCCAATGAACAGAGTTGGTAAGATGCTGAGAACAGTTTATACACTTGTTTATACATATTGCATTTCACCATCCCAGGATGCCCAGAAGCGGTGCAGCTGTTGATGGATTTTTGAAGTGTAAAATAGGAAGCTTAGCAACATATTTGTCACAAGATCCCACAAGCAGCAATGTGATATTGACCAGATTTTTAATTTTATTTGTAATTTTAAAGTTGAGAAAACCATGATGATATCTATAGGACTAATGCAGTTTACTGATTTCAGAATTTGAATTATACGGCTGAAATTTAGCACAGTGAAGTTATGTGAAAATGGCACATGAAATAAAATGATTTTTTGTTTCTTGCCCCAGGCATATGCAGGATAAAGCTTACAGAAAAAGGAGACCAGCTGTATGAAGATATAAAAATAAATGAAAGCCAGTGCAAAGTAAATGTTCAGAAAGACCCTGTGACGGATTCACCTCTTCCAAGCCCCAAGAAAAAAAGATTATGCACTGATCTTCAGGATCATCCTCTCAGAGGAGAGGTTGCATGTTCTCAGGTTGGTCACACATTTCAGCAGTCATTTACAAGACTTTTAAAAAATGATATGGAACCATGCAGTTCTCATTGAATAACTTGTTTAATTAACTTGGAATTAAGGAAATTTAACTCCATTTGGAGTATTAGTTTTAGTAAACTGGCAGCACTGGGTATTGTTGGATAAACTTTTCTCATGGTTTCATAGATTAATTAAATGTTTAGTGTATGATGGATGCACAGTTTAGATAGGCAAAATGTTAATGGATATTTCTCGTTTAAGCTAAAAATATCTTTATTTTTCTGGAAGGATGGTGAGGATTCGCTGAAGAAGATGCTTAAATGTCTAAGATGCGAAGAGCAGACTCAAAATTGTCATTGCTTTAGCAATAATACAGAAGACAAGGATCCACTTATGGAGATCACCCAAACTGAATCTGGTCTGCAGCAAGAGACTTTTTCCCCCATTGAATACAAAGCAACAAAGCCCCAATCACAGGAACCAAGAATCTGTTAATAATAACCCTTCATCCCCTGATGGTGATATTAATTGGAAAGTATCCCAGTGTCCTCCAGTACCAAATGGACAGAAATCTGAAACATTATGTCTGAATTTGCCTTTATTGAAGCCTCAGATGAAGCCCTTAAAACCAGTGGTTGTTGCAAGCGAACCAAGTGAGTATTATATTGTGGTGGGTGATGTTTCAGAAGGTATAACAAAGGTAACCTTGTTGAGTCCTCACTGATTGATTGATGCAAGACTGACAAAGATGGTAAAACAAGACTTTATGGAAATGTTTAAAATTTGTCAAGTCTTTGGCCTACTGAGATTTTGAAAGGTACTTCTTGTGCAGCAAACAATATGCACTGCAATTGGCTGGATTTGGCTTGTAAATGGCTGTGGTTCTGAACAGAGCTGCCATGATTTACATGTTTAAATCCCAGCAAGTCCTGGACTTCTGCGTTTGTAATAGTTAATGCTGTATCTATTGATAGAGTCCAGAGGTGGATCTCAAACTTGCTGAGGTTCCCCAAATGGTGAACCTGAGTTTGGATCCCACTCCAGTTAGACCTGGCTCAGGATCCACAGCCCTTTGGATTTCAATGGGAAATGTAGGGCTATAAAGAAAAATGCAAAAGGGAAGGTAAGCTCTTTAATTATCCCAGTCTTGTGTCATATTGTTAGTTTTAAAAAAAAGTACTTGGATCACATGTTTCATTTTAATAGGTTTTAAATGTATCTGAATGTTGGAGACTCTTGGAGATATTTAAAACCATCACTCATTTTGTTGTGTGGAATTTGCATTTGTATTGTAGTCACGTTGCTGAAAGGTGTATCTAGTTTTATTTAAATACTTACAGTGCCCTCCATAATGTTTGGGACAAGACCCATCATTTATTTATTTGCCTCTGTACTCCACAATTTGAGATTTGTAATAGAAAAAAAATCACATGTGGTTAAAGTGCACATTGTCAGATTTAAATAAAGGGTATTTTTAAACATTTTGGTTTCACCATGTAAAAATTACAACAGTGTTTATACATAGCCCTCCGCCATTCCAGGACACCATAATGATTGTGACACAGCAATGTCATGTAAATGAAAGTAGTCATGTTTAGTATATGGTTGCATATCCATTGCATGCGATGACTGCTTGAAGTCTGCGATTCATGAACATCACCAGTTGCTGGGTGTCTTCTCTGGTGATGCTCTGCCAGACCTGTATTGCAGCCATTTTTAGCTTATGCTTGTTTTGGGGACTAGTCCCCGTCATTTTTCTCTTCAGCATATAAAAGGCATGCTCAATTAGGTTCAGATTGGCTGATTGACTTGGTCACTCAAGATTTGACCATTTTTTAGCTTTGAAAAACTCCTTTGTTGCTTTAGCAGTGTTTGTGATCATTGTCTAGCTGTAGAATGAACTGCCGACCAATGAGTTTTGAGGCATTTATTTGAACTTGAGCAGATAAGATGTGTCTATCCACTTCAGAATTTATTATGCTACTACCATCAGCAGTTGTATCATCAATGGAGATAAGTGAGCCAGTACGTTTAGCCCATGCCCAGGCCATAACACCCCCACGGAGATGAGGTGGTATGCTTTGGATCTTGGGCAGTTCCTTCTCTCCTCCATACTTTGTTCTTGCCATCACTCTGATATAAGTTAATCTTCATCTCATCTGTCCACAAGACCTATTTCCAGAACTGTGGTTGCTCTTTTAAGTACTTCTTGGCAAACTAACCCGGCCGTCCTGTTTTTGCGGCGAACCAGTGGTTTGCATCTTGCAGTGTAGCCTCTGTATTTCTCTTCATGAAGTCTTCTGCACAGTGGTCATTGACAAATCCACACCTGACTCCTGAAGAGTGTTTCTGATCTGTCAAACAGGTGTTTGGGGACTTATCTTTATTATAGAGTGTAGGAGTCATTAAGCTTGTCAATATATTATAGTCATGTCTAACATTTTTAATATTTTAGTCTTTCTCTGTCTGTATTTTTGTAGGTTGAGCTGTATTTTAGAAGTTTTAGTTTTGTGTCGGGGTATGAGGGGAAATAGTTTTCTACTATGATCACGACACGCATGTTACGAGACTTGGAAGATGTAGATTTTATGTGACTTGGATTATATGAAGTGAATAGAGCAGCGATTAAGAACGGAAAGTTATGAGTTATTTCTTTGTTTTGTATTATTTCAATAAATGACTAATTAATCAAGAAACGACATCTGGAAGATTCATCTTTGCTGTCTTATGTATGTTGTGAGTGCATTAGGCTATATCTTCAAATCATCTCCGATAATTAATAGCTATCGAAATTGGATTTTGAGAACTTTGTAAAAACTGCCATTATATAGAGAGATATAATCAGCTGTCGTCAGCTGTGGGGATCTTCCTTGGCCTGCCAGCCCCTTTGTGATTCGTAAGCTCACCAGTGCTCTCTTTCTTCTTAATGATGTTCCAAACAGTTGATTTTGGTAAGCCTAAGGTTTGGCTGATGTCTCTAACAGTTTTATTATTGTTTCTCAGTCTCATAATGGCTTCTTTGACTTTCATTGGCACAACTTTGGTCCTCATGTTGATAAACAGCAATAAAAGTTTCCAAATGTGATGGAAAGACTGGAGGAAAGACTAGGTGCTGAGAGCTCTCTTGTACCTGCATTAAGGAGGCAATTAAACACACCTGAGCAAGTACAAATGCCTGCGAAGCCATGCGTCTCAAACATTATGGTGCCCTGAAATGGGGGGGGGGGGGGGGGGGGGGGGGGGGGGAAGGAACAATGTATAACACAGCTGTAATTTCTACATGGTGAAACCTGGATCTACTGGTCTTGGGAGCTGTGAGGCGACAACTCTACCAGCTGCGCCATTGTGCCGTTCTAATTTGCCCTCTTTCCAAGATAGTTAATGGGACTTTGGAGAGGGAATGATATTCAGCGGAAAGACAATACACGATTACAATCGAGCCGTCCACGGCCGCTGCACCAGCCCCTCCAACTGCTCCTGGGCCTCAGTGGAACAAAGCCCCGCGCTCTGTTTTTAAACTTACCGCCCGGACGCTGCACCAGCGCTCCAACCGCTCCTGGGCCAGTCGGAGGAAAGGCCCCAACCTCAAACATTACATGTCCATTCCCTCCACAGATGCTGCCTGCCCTGCTGATTTCTTCCAGCACTTTGTATTTTGTTCTGGGGTTCGGCATCTGCAGTTCCTTTTGCATTCCCTGCACTCCCCCCTTAATTGAGGTAAGGGGGGGGAGTATGAGTGCTTCGAGCCTGGATTGACACCTGGAAGTATGATGTTGTGGCGATTAGTGAAACATGGTTGCAGGATGGCTGTGATTGGAAACTAAATATTCCAGGATTTCTTTGCTTCAGGTGTTATAAAATTGGAGGGGCAACGGGTGGAGGTGTTGCATCAGGGAAGATATTACAGCAATCCAGGAGTTTAATGCTGATAAGTGTGAGGTGCTACATCTTGGTAGGACAAATCAAAATAGGCCATACATGGTAAATGGTAGCGAATTGAGGAATGCAGTAGAACAGAAGGATCTAGGAATGACTGTGCATAGTTCCCTGAAGTGGAATCTCATGTGATTGGAAGGGCTGAGATGGCCTGTTTCCGTGCTGAAATTCCTATATGGTTATATGGAAACCAAAATGTATAAAATGGCCTTTAATAAAATCTGATAATGTGCACTTTAACCACGATAGTCCAGTCCATGTCTGACCCATTTTGTCCATGTTCACCCTGTTGCATCTGAATTGTTGGTCACCATGGCAATGCCTCAATTTTTCACTTCACCAATTATGTAATATCTTGGTACTAACATATTGGTACAGAGCTAATCAGATGTAGAGATGCACTGACAGTTCCTGACAGTTCATACAAAGACCTCATTCCCTGAGCGAGTCTCATAACCAGGGCTATTTTAACAAGAGTAAAAAAGAATGAGAATATATGAATATTAAATTTAACCCCAACAAATTTTTTTGCAGAAACAAGGAACTGCGGATGCTGGTTTACACAACAGGACACAAAGTGCTGGAGTACCTCAGAAGGTCACACGGATAGGTGACATTTCGGGTCGTGATCTTTCTTCAGACTGATGTGTGAATAAGGGTCCCAACCTGAAATGTCACCCATCCACATTCTCCAGAGATGCTGCCTTACCCGCTTAGTTACTCCAGCACTTTGTGGCATTTGAAGATTAGTTAATTATGGACAGCACTGCGGCTGCTACCTCACAGCGTCAGGGACCAGGGTTTGACACTGACTTTGAGTGCTGTGTGTGTGGAGATTGCACGTTCTCCCTCTAACCGCATGAGTTTCATCTGGGTGTTCTAGTTTCCACCCACATCTCAAGGACGTGCAGGTTTTTAGGTTAATTGTCTTTTGTAAATTGCCCTTAGTGTGCAGGGTGTGGATGAGAAAGTGGCATAACATAGAACAAGTGTGTGACTGGGGCTGAAGGCTCTGTTCCCATACTGTATCTTTCAATAAATCAATCAATCAATATAATTTGTTGCTGAAGCATGTGAAGCACATATTTAAATTTGTCCATGGTCTCCCATATGGTTAATTATCAGTATCTAGTAGATATGAATTAGCTGTATGCTTTGTACAATATTTTAGGTATCTTGCAATAGCGATTTGGTATTGAATATTGTGTGGGCTTTTCTTCTCTAAAGATAAGGTCAAATGCAGATATGTTAATGTAGTGTTGATTTTGAAGTCTGGGTTTAGGATTATAATGAGATCTGTCAACACATTCCCAAAAAATACTTAAAATATTGAGGTGTATTCTGCTTGCACTGATAACACTATGTATCTTGCCAACTAATCGCCAATCCACTTGTCAATGAAACAAACAGGTTTCAAGGATTTAGCCAATGAAGAAAGAACACTTCAACAATATAAAACTGGGATACATTTAAAAAAAAATTAAAACAACAATAAATCAATGGTAAAACCACAATAAACCAGTGAGCCTCATGCCTTTATTTCTACACAGCGGGCATTCCTTAACAGTGGCCCGTCTAGTGAACTCAAGGGTCCTGGGTTCCCAGCCGAAGGAGAAATCCAGTGCGCTCTCTTGCAGCTTGCACTTATATAATTAATAACATAGAAACATAGAAATTAGGTGCAGGAGTAGGCCATTTGGCCCTTCGAGCCTGCACCGCCATTCAATATGATCATGGCTGATCATCCAACTCAGTATCCTGTACCTGCCTTCTCTCCATACCCTCTGATCCTTTTAGCTACAAGGGCCACATCTAACTCCCTCTTAAATATAGCCAATGAACTGGCCTCAACTACCTTCTGTGGCAGAGAATTCCAGAGATTCGCCACTCTCTGTGTGAAAAATGTTTTTCTCATCTTGGTCCTAAAAGATTTCCCCCTTATCCTTAAACTGTGACCCCTTGAACTGGACTTCCCCAAAATCGGGAACAATCTTCCTGCATCTAGCCTGTCCAACCCCTTAAGAATTTTGTAATTTTCTATAAGAACCCCCCTCATATAAACCTGCACTTGTTTCCTTATTTACTAACCACAAATGCCAACTACATTTGGAAAACAAAAGCTAGCCTCTCTCACACAGGAGTAAAGGTATTTACTGCACTGGGCCCCATGCTAGTCCAAATCACATTTTCATAAACTAGTTGCTCTCATCCCACAATGTTACTACAGGTTTTGCAGCTACAGGCTCCCTTGCCTGGGAGCTTTTGGCTAACAACTCCCAATTCAGTTACAGATATGTTTTAACTATTGCATTACACCACATTGGAGAAAGGCATTAGTCCTCTCAAATATTAGAATGGATCCATCTGATTGTGTTTTCTCACATTGTATCTCAGTTGTGCTTTCCAGTGATGATGAAGATGGAGAAAAGGTGCAACCTGGTGTCCAGTGCACCACATTAACTCCAGAGACTAAACGTTTACATCTGGGGAGTAAGCTGCTGCCAACTGACAACTGCAAAAGAGAAGCTGAGACTCAGTCGGCAAAGCGGGTGACAGAGAATGTAAAACCATATGTAATCGGGCAGGTAAGCATTATCAGATTATCTAGAAATCCTTTGATTTCCTTTTAAAAATGTTTTGATTGTTCCAATATTACTGCAGAAAATGACTTTGGTTTATTGACGTCATAAGTGTGAAACTTAAGGAATAATATATTTAATCTCATTTTCACCACTCATTTATTATAGTTCTACTGTGGATCTTTTTTTCATCAATGGTTTAATTGGTGCTGTAAAACCTGCACAGGAGCTTACCCTCTTGTATACAATTCATTGCTTCTAAGTATTGTTTTCAGTTATAAATCTGTGTTATGTAAATGTAAACAACATAACTATTGCGCCTCGGGCAAAATACAAAGGGATGGGGTAATTTGGTGGGTCAGACAGCATCTGTGGAGGGAATGGACAGATAACGTTTCCAGTTGGGACTCCTTCAAACTGAGTTACTACAGCAATGTGTTTTGCTCAAGGTCCCGATGTTCCTTGCTTCTTATAAGCATTATATTGTGAATTTAAAAAGAGATTTTGTGTACCATGGGAGTGGATTAATTAAAGGTTCATGTTTGCTGTCAATTTCCTTCACCAGCAGTAAATTTCAGAATAAGAAATTCTACACAGTTGAGGTCTCCTCTGTGAGAAGCAAAACACACTATACAGTTTTAGGTCAAAGACCTTTTGTCAATCATGGGGAGGAGATAAAATAAACTAGTTAAGCTTCAGAGCAGATTGGGGCAGGGTTACATCTCTGTTAGGGTATAATTGTTTCACTGTGGAGATAAGCTGTGAACAAGGTTTAAAAGGTAGAGACACAATGTTGCAGATGTTGGAATCTTGAGCAAATCACAAAGTGCCAGCAGAACTCAGTGAGTCAGGTAGCACCTTGGGAGAGAATGGGCTGGCAACGTTTCAAGTCAGGACCACTCTTTGGAATCTGTCTCTCCATCTCCATCACAATGAAGAGATTGTGTACAAGTCTTAAGGTAATTTTGTTCTTACATTTGGAGACTGGTCTGTACATATATCAATGCATGCATCTAAGCATATTTGGCCAGAGTAATGTGACGTTTTATTGATGTAATCTATATTTTTGTTTAATTAAAGAGTGTTTATCACCCCTAATAGGCAAATGGTTTGGACATTGTCTTTCAGCAGATGCTTTCATAACTGGGCTGTAGCACACTCCTTTTGGAAATTATTGCCAATCACTGAATTGCAGGCAAAGCCAGCAGAAATCAGCAACTTTAGTAATATAAAAATAAATTATGTTGATTTCTTAACTGAAATACTTATTCTTACATATCTCTGAAGTTGATTACTTCTGTTCAGGATGCAGGTGAAACAAATGAGAAGAATAAGTTAGCCGACGCAATGCAAAGTACAGAAGATTCTTTGGAAACTAGCACGATGACAAAAGCAACATTGGATCTTGCTTTGACGGCCATACACATGGGAGAAATTGAAGGAAATGATCGTGGTTCTGTAATGGTATGTTGTTTTATGTGGGATTGGATTGTCCAAAGTTGGAGAGGGTGAAATAAGCATATTTGCCAAAGTTTTGTATTGTCAGTTGCATTTCTCATGGCAAAGCAATGGTATTTATTTATTATTGTCATGTGCACTGAGATACAGTGGAAAAAACTTTGTTTGCATGCTATCCAGTCAAATCATATTCTATAAGTGAATACAATCAAGCCATTTACAAGTACAACAGATAGTGCAAAGACAAAAATAACCTGCAGGATATAATGCAAATGTTATTGTTTAAAGATTGTATTGTATTGTATTGTATTCAATTTATTGTCATTGTCTCAATTTGAGACAACGAAATGAATTTTCCTTACAGGCAGTATCATTAAAAAAAATCACAAAGAAATTATAAAAATAAAAAATAAATAAATAATAAAACATATTAAAAATAAAATTGAAATTGAATTAAAATTTAAAAAAAAGCACAAATACAGAAGTCCACGACACAACATAACATAAATGGCACCCAGGTGAGGACGGCACCATAGTCCAGCCAGCCTCCCCTCCGTGTTCATCCGTGGACGGGGCCTTCCAAGCACCCGCAGTCGCCGCCCCGGGTGGCCCGATGTTCAGGCCCTCACGCCGGGCTGGTGGAACGCCGACGCCGAACCCCGACGGTGAGCAGCCTCCTCCTCAGCGGCCCGGACCTCCTGATCAGCCGCCTCCCGCTGCCGGAGTCTGCAGCTCCCGAGTCCGCAGGTCGAGCCGGGCAGAGTCACAGGACCCCGCGTTGATTAGTCAGCGCCGCCCGCGTTGGGAGCTCTGCAAACCGCAGCTCCGTGATGTTGGTGCAGCAGGTCCAGCACTCCGGGCTCCAAACGGCGACCCCCGGTAAGGCATCACCAGCCCCGCGATGTTCCAGCGCTGTCCCGCCGCTGCTGGAGCTCCGGTCGATCCCAGCAGGAAAGGCCGCGCCAATCCAGGTAGGTAGGCTGCTGTGGGGGGGGCGAGGACGCGACTCGAATAATAGTCGCGTCCTCACCAGGAAGCGGCTGAAGGACGGTATCCCCCGCACCGTGCCCTCTTCCCCCACATAAAAACACCAAAAAAACACAAAAAAACACACTTTTACATAACTAAATAAACAAAAAAACAAAAAGATACCGGGCTGTAGGTGGAGGCTGCTGGCACCAGCGCCACCGGAAGTACAATATGCGGATACAGCGAAGGTGCAGGTTAAAAAAGAAATGCACTGTAACAATGACATAGGTTGGAAGATCAGGGCTACACCTTAGCTTATAAGAGGACTGTTCAGTAGTCTGATAATAGCGGGGAAGAAGTTGTTCCTGAATCATGTGATTCGTGCTTTCGAGTTTTGTATCGTTTACCTGATGGAAAAGAGGGAATGACTGCACGGAAAATGGTCTATGATTATGTTGGCTGCTTTTCCGTGGCAACATGATGCGTCGAAAGGAGTCAGTTGGAGGTGCTGGATCTGATTTGTGTGATCGACTGGGCTACATCCACAGCTCTCTACAGTTTCTTGTGGTCTTTGGCAGAGCTATTGCCAGACCAAGTTGTGTTACATTTAATAGGATGTTTTCAGTGGTGCATGTGTAGAAATTAATAAGAGTTGTTGGAGACAATGCCAAACTTCCTTCATCTTCTGTTGGTGAGCTTTCTTGACCATTGCTTCAATGTGGTGGGTATATATAAATTGTTGGTGATATTTTTACCTGGGAACATAAGGAAAGTCTGGGGAAGGGTCTGTAGGAAAGCTTGGGTCAAGGGCTAGCCAAGAGGAGGTGTTGTGTGATCTTTGGAGAAAGGAGATTATTAGTTAATGTTAAATGTTTGTGGGTTGCAGTTCCTTATTCATTGATGGTGAGTGAGATTTGTTAATATTAGGGTTATGGTGGATTTGGTCGGTGTCTGAAATCATTTGTTAGTGGGTGTGAGCAAGGTTGTTGGGGGATCTGATAGTCAGATGGGGTAAGCCTGAGGATGCTTTGAAAGGGACCTACACGAATGGGATCTGGTCATGGATGCACCTTTTATAATATGGGATCTGGTCATGGAGGCACCTTTTTAAGTTGCTTGGACACAGACAAAATGAAGGACACAGGTAAATGAGTTGTCTGTTGGTCATTTGTGCCTGATTAACGACTGTGACAATGATGTACAAATGTAGGATAATAGTAATTTGAAATGACTATGCATCTCCTGGTTCCAATGCACATTCGTGTTTCGAATGCATATAGGACATGGAAGAAAAATCACAGAATACATGTATCAAGTCCCCAATTTTTCTGTATTTTGTATTTTATTTTTAGACATGCTGTTTTAAAATAGAAAATAAACACTATTACATAAAATATTGATCCAGGATTCAGGATTTAAATATTTATCACGTAGCTGGTTTTTATAAACAAGCATTAAATTAATTTCACTGTCATGCTTTATTGATTTTTGAGCCACTAATTACTATTCTAAATCAATTTACCCAATTTAATAGCAACTATTGCACACTGCGCCTACAAATATTAGACTGGAAATCTCACTGGTTGACTTAATAGATTAGGGACATTTGGATTAAATTGTAAAATGTATATTCCAAAAAAAAACTAGCTGAAACCCATTTTGAAATTTAAAAATCCACATTTTGCTGCAGAGCAGTGGCTCTTTACATAAGATAGTTTTCAGGGGTGGGCTTGTTTTTTAAGTTTTTTAAACTGTCAATCATGTTTTGTGCCAAGTTTGAATATCTGCAATTAGGTGCAAATATTTTAGGTAAAAACAAGCTTTAGCATTTAGGAATTGGTTCTAAATGTTATTTTTAAAAATATTTTCACAATTTTTAATAGGTTTTTGTTCTTTTTCTTGCAGTTTGGACCTGACAAAATTGTAATAACTTTAACAGGTAAAATAATTTGAATAAAATACATTGCACTTTTCTTGCCAAGTTTTCTGTTTGGTTCCTTTTTCTAAAAATCTAATTATTTGGATGCATTATTTCCTTAACAAGTCTGAATTAATAATTCTTGATTAATTTGTACTCCTCTAGATACAGATTTATGTTGGCAGTAAGATTTTTTTCATATGCTTTGCTCACCACTGAAGTTGTACAGACATGGCAACAATTATTTACAGTCTTCCAGTTCTTCAGCACTGTGCTTGTAACCAGAGAGGACCAGCAAAATGATAGGCAAAATTTCCAAAATGTCATGCCTTGCTATTTTCTTAGGACAATTTATTTGCACCTGGCACTTTATCCACTTTTACTGGTTAGATTCCTTTATTTTCTTTGTTAATGTCCATTTCAATGAAAGTGCTCTCAAAAGTATTTACTTAGAACTGTAAATGTCTTCTGACATTTTTAAAACAAGGTTGAAATTCCCTTTATTACTATCTCGTTACTTTAAATCTCATAAACATGCTGACCTTTTTTCTTCCATCTCTCATATAGTATCTTTGGGAGGGGGAGGGTCTGTAGTGAACATCTAATATTATGAGTGCACCTTTTTTTATCTATGTCTCCACCCCCCCACTCGCTCGCTCGCTCATTATGTTCCTTTTCTCCTCCCCACAGGTTAGCTATTTTAGTAATGGTCCCAACATCTTCAATATGTTTCTCAGTTCATTATCTTACTTTTACGAGACTCGTTGGATTATAAACATTGTCACCTTTGGTTTCCTTTCTTCAGACTTTCATTTAATCATGTTATTTTTGCATTATATAACCATGCTTTCATATTTTCTTTCATCTTTCCTCTGTTTGGGGTTCCATAGAGAACCACTTTTTATTTGTGTTATTTATTTAATTTCCATTCCACCCCTCCTTCCCTCACAGCTGCTTTCTATTTTTTATCAGTTTTTTTGGCCTTTTCATTGTTTTGAAATTGCATGTCCTTTGCATCACAAACATTATTTTGCCGTCCAGTCTTGTGTACTAAACCCTTTTGAATCTATTTTTCCTGTTTCCCTTGTCGACCTACTGTCAGGTTCCATCTACAATGCCCTCCATAATGTTGGGACAAACACCTATCATTTATTTATCTGCCTCTGTACTCCACAATTTGAGATTTGTAATTTAAAAAATCACAAGTGGTTAAAGTGCACATTGTCAGATTTTAACAAAGGCCATTTATTAAGAAATAAAAATACCCTTTAATAAAATCTGTCAATGTGCACTTTAACCACATGTGACTTTTTTCTATTACAAATCTCAAATTGTGGAGTACAGAGGCAAAACATTAATGATGGGTCTTTGTCCCAAACATTATGGAAGAAACTGTATATGCCAAGCTGCTTTAAACTCTACGCTGTGGCATAGCACTATTCTCTACAAGTGTATTGATCCTGGTCCTGTTTGAAATGCAACCCTCCTGGCTTGTATTGATCTTGTCCCCTGGTGTCTCAGGAATCTAAAATTCTTCCTTCGTAATCTAATTTGCCATAAATTCATAAGCCCTTTCTTCAGCTAGATAGAATCGTACAGCATGGAAACAAGCCCTTCGGCACAACTTACACACACCAATCACCATGTCCCATCTACACTACTCCCAGCTGCCGAATTTGGCCAACATCCCTCTAAACCCATCCTATCCATATGCATGTCTAAATGTTTCGTAAACGTTGCGATAGTACCTGCCTCAACTACTTACCCCTACAGCTCGTTGCGTGAAAACATTTTGTGTGAAAAGGTTACTCCTCAGGTTCATATTAAATCTTTTTCCCTCATCTTAAACCTCTGTACTCTGGTTCTTGATTCCTCTACACTGGGCAAGAGAGTCTGTGCGTTTATCCAATCTATTCCTCTCTTGATTTTGTGCGATAAGATCTCGATGAGATCATCTCTCATCCTGCGCTGCAAGGAATAGAGTCCTAGGCTTCTCAACCTCTCTCTGTAGATCAATCCCTAGATTCCTGGCAACAACTTTGTGAATCTTCTATGCACCCTTTCCAGCTTGACGACATCTTTCCTATAACATGGTGCCCAGAACTGAACACAGTTGTCTAAATGCGGCCTCACCAACGTCTTATATTACTGCAATATGACCTCCCAATTTCTATACTAAATACTGATGGCCAGTACATCCTTTTTGACCACCCTATGTACCAGTGATGCCACTTTCAAGGAACTATGTACCTGCACTCTTGGATCCCTCTCCTATACAACATTCCCCAGAGCCGTATCATTCACTGTGTAGGTCCTGCCCATGTTAGACTTCCCAAAATGTAACACCTCACATTTCTCTATTAAATTTCATCAACCATATCTTGAGTGGGGACATCGTCGAGTATGTCTGCCATGACTGCAGCTGTTTGTCCTTTCACCCTTTTTTTAATTTTTAGTGTGTTAAAAGTTTTTGTTTTGGAAGTCTAGTCTTTTTATGTGGGGGGTGGGGGGGGGAAGGAGGAAACTGTATTTCTCAGTCCCTGCCTGGTCGGAGATGCGGCTTTTCTCCGGGGGGGAATGAAGAGAGAGAGCAAGGGCTACCTGAAGTTAGAGAAGTCAACGTTCATACAGCTGGGGTGTAAACTACTCAAGCAAAATATGAGATGCTGTTCCTCTAATTTGTGCTGGGCGTCGCTCTGGCAATGGAGGAGGCCCAGGACAGAAAGATCAGATTGGGAATGGGAGGGGGAGTTGAAGTGCTGGGCCACCGTGAGATCAGCTTGGTTAAGTCAGACAGAGCGGAGGTGTTCAGCGAAACGATCGCCGAGCCTGCGCTTGGTCTTGCCGATGTAGAGAAGTTGACACCTGGAACAGCGGATGCAGTAGATGAGGTTGGAGGAGGTGCAAGTGAACCTCTGTCTCACCTGGAAAGACTGTTTGGGTCCTTGGATGGAGTCGAGGGGGAAGGTAAAGAGACAGGTGCTGCATCTCCTACGGTTGCTGGGGAAAGTACCTGGGGAGGGGGTGGTTTGGGTGGGAAGGGACGAGTTGACCAGGGAGGGAACGGTCTCTGCGGAAAGCAGAAAGGGGTGGAGATGGGAAGATATTGCCCGTAGTGGGATCCCTTTGGAGGTGGTCGAAATGTTGGAGGATTTTATGTTGCATGCGATGGCTGATGGGGTGGAAGATGTGGACAAGGAGGTCTCTGTCCTTGTTACGAGAGGGGGGAGGGGGAGTGAAAGTGGAGCTGGGGGATATCAAGGAGACCCTAGTGAGAGCCTCATCTATAATGGACGAGGGTAAAGAATTAGGACATTTCCAAGGCCCTGGTATGAAAAACCTTGTCCTGGGCGCAGATGCGGTGTAGATGGAGGAATTGGGAGTAGGACAGGGGTTGGCAACCTATGGCCCCCAGCCCGAATCCGGCCTGTAACCCGAAATCATCCGGCCCGCAGGCGTTTTTTTTTTTCCCCTCAATCATCCGGTCCGCAGACTTCCGTCATCTCCAGTACCTGGAATGTTTAAGAAAGAACTGCAGTTGCTGGAAAAATTGAAGTTAGAACAAAATGCTGGAATGAGTTTCTCCAGCACTTTTTTTCTACTTCCGGTACCTGGAAGGTGATTTGGCTGTACCTCGTCTTGTGCAAAGCCGCTGGCATGGCTGTGCACCTTCTGTGTCTGGGCTTCACTGTCGGGATCGGGGTTGTCAGTAGGCCGGGGACGAGTGAGTATGATATTTGAGCTCAGTGCTCTGGGTGGCATCCTCGAATGGGCAGGATCTATGTGAACACATAATTTGATGCCTGCCATCTGGGGCGGGATCCCATGTGTACACATGATGGATGTGGCCCGCCATCTGCTCACAGACATTTGTCCTGGCCCCTTGGCAGAAAAGGTTGCCGACCCTTGGAGTATGGGATAATCTTTACAAGAAGAAGGGTGGGAAGAACTGTAGTCAAGATAGCTATGGGAGTCAGTAGGTTTGTAGTAGATGTTGGTCAATAGTCTGTTTCCTGTGATGGAGACGGTGAGATCTAGAAATGATATGGAGATGTCGGGGATGGTCCATGTGAATTTGAATGCAGGATGGGAATTAGTGGTGAAGTTGATGAAGTCAGTGAGTTCTGCATGGGTGCAAGAGGTAGTGCCAATCAGTCGTCAACGCGACGGGTAGAGTTCGGGGATAGGGCCAGTGTACGCCTGGAACAGGGATTGTTCGACTCACCTGACAAAGAGGCAGGCATATCTAAGGCCCATGCGTGTGCCCATAGCTACGCCTTGGTAGTGGGAGGAGGTGATGTTGTTGAGGGGCTTTGGTGTGATGCTTTGCAGACCAGATGCTACCACCACTGTGCCCGCACCCTTCCTGTACTACGTCCTCGAGCGATCAATGTTGTTTACATTTTGTAACTAAGTGACAAGGTACAGATGGGAAGCAAGCAGCATAGTCCAATCAAAAACTCTTCCTTGGGAGCATATTACCAGGCAGCAATCTACTTGAAATGTTTAACGTAAATTGTTTAACTTTTGGAGCATTGGAATTCTATATTGTCAGCCAAGTTTCCAATGGTCATTTAATTTATTACAAAGTATTAAGCATTGTTTGTTTTCAAACAGATTTCCATACATTACAGCTGGATATCTCGCACTTGAAGAAATATAGTTTGTGGGAGAGACTGTCTGACTCGATCTTTGAGAATCACTCGGTTATTTTCCTTTGGTTTGCTGCAGATTACATAGATGAAATCAACAAACAGTTGAAAGTAGTTCCCCCAAAACAGGAATGTAAGTGCAATTTAACCATTCTTTTAGGATTTGTTTTTTTAATGTTATACTTTATTCTTGGTTTTAAATCTATGGCCGTTGAGCTTTTTGGAAATGAGAAAATATACTGGTCTGCTGTTGTGCCACCAAAATCAGGTTGGAAGCTTGGCCAGTGAACGAGAATTCCCCAAGTTTGTT
This sequence comes from Leucoraja erinaceus, assembly GCF_028641065.1. Classification (NCBI taxonomy): domain Eukaryota; kingdom Metazoa; phylum Chordata; class Chondrichthyes; order Rajiformes; family Rajidae; genus Leucoraja; species Leucoraja erinaceus. The sequence goes on from NC_073389.1 coordinate 39,202,725, forward strand.
TCTGAGGCAGTCAATGTGTTTGGAACTTATTCCAGTACCCATCTGTCCAAGCCCATCAGAAATTAATATTATGCCTTTACCCCCCACACCCAAAAATGATTCTGGCAAATTGTAGGAAAATCAGAACTATTTACACCCATTTGTATCTCTCTTAAAATTGCACTTAATGCTTATTTGTAAAGAAGTCAACTAACGAGGAATGTGATTTTAATGAGGAATATTTTCTGCACTTCACAACAGTTGTTTTCTTTGCAGATAAATGCAGTGAATATATCTTCATTCAGCTTTCCAAACCTTTACAAGCTACAGAAACGGCAATATTGAAGAACATTATGACTCTTATTGGTGCAAGGAATGAAGTTGCAGACTTGTGTGAAATTATGTCATTGGAAGAGACTTATCAGTTATTGGTTAAGCTTGATTCAGAGCGGAGCTCCTTCATATCGTCCTGCTGCAAAACTCTACCGCAACAAATGGACACTATCGCAGGATCACCTACATTATCGCAGGATCACCAGATTTCACAGGTGACTTTGTAGATTAAGATGGATCCAATGCAACTATTGTAAGTGCATAAAACAAAAGATTCCTCTGAAATCCTAGAGAGTATCCCAGATTGCTGAGGCTTTAAATCTAGTAAATCCACAAATTTTAATTTGTAAGTTTAAGGATTAAAAAAAAAGCTTTATAGTTTTGAAAATGCTAATGCAGTTACTGTTTAATCGAGACTGGCTATGTATATTAAGTTTATTCTTTTGGTTGTACATTATGCACCAAGTGCCAACATTAATTGTGCCGAGATTTAGAATCAATATACAAACACAAGCCCACTTTGATGACTTGTGGGTTCCTGATTCTCCTGTGGCACTGGACTCCTCATGAAATCTAGCCGCATACTACGTATTTCTAAAGATTTCCTTGCATTTGCTGTGGGAACTGTGAGTCCACTAATTTGACAAGGGGAGGAAATGCTAAGAAAGATCATTGAAAATTGACTCTGATATTCACAAACATTTAAACTTAAATATTAATTTACCACAATAAAAAAAACAAACAAATTATAACTTGGGGGTAAAAGAAAAATTCAAGAAACCACTTAAAATAATTAGATTTATTACTCCCCCCCCCCCCCCTAAAAATCAGGTTTTTTTTCGCTGTTGCGCTACTTCCTCTCCATTCAAATTAACAAGACCTCAGAGAAAATCTGCAGAAGTTAGTGCTTTTCTACTAGATTCGATGAGGAATCTAACATGTGCACCTAGTCAGAAAATTGCAGGTCTTTGCCAAGCACAAAGTTGGGGCCTCTGCAAATGCACATGAATTTCAAATTTATGGGCTATTACTTAGGCAAAAGGCCGGCATTTCATTGTTGAATCCAAAAAAGATTTTTGATCAGGCAGAGGGGAAAGTTTAATGGAGAAGTGCTGGGCAAGTTTTTTACATCAAGTGTTGGAGACCAGGAACCCACTTCCAGGGGTGGAGGTGGAGGCAGATACGATAGTGGTGTGTAAGAGGCTTTTAGTTAAGCACATGGAAGAATAGAGGGATTATGGATTATATACAGGCAAATGAGATCAGTTTAACTAGGCATCATGTTCGGCACAAACATTGTGGGCCAAAGGGCTCGTTCCTGTGCTGCACTGTTCTATGTTCATCCACAGCTAATAAATGAAATGGAGTCCAAATGGTCCAGTAAATAGCTTCCCAAAATTGGTTGTATATAGCTCAAGAATGACATAAGAGTTCTTGTTGGAAGGATGCGGGTCCTATAAAATTGTGCTGTCTTACTTGTATGCAGCATGCAGGGAGAATCTTGTTAGAGGCTTCAATGGAGGATTGTTGCATGGCTTAAGCAGGGTGAGGATGTATGTATGTGGATGAGAAGGTAATAATAGTTCTTTCAACCATGCTATTTGAGGTACTGAGGTAGTAAACCTGGGTGCAGGAATGCACTAATGAAACATTTAGGAGCCTATGGTGCAGTAAAATTGATTGTTCTTTATTGGCGTGCGTTTGAAGTGAATTTGATATTTTATCAACTATTATTCAAGAGTGAAATAGTTAAGAGCAGGAAGAAACTTAAGAAGGTATTTAAAAGGATACAAAATTGTGCAGCTGCAGTGTAAATAGATGGATGATGTGATGTTGGCAGACATTGCGAGTTTCACTCAACCCCAATATCAAAAACTGCTCATAAAAGAGTTATTGCTGGATTTAATTCGTAACAATTGAGAATAAAAGGATGGTCAATTTGGAAAGTGCAACCCTGGTGCAGCAGAGAATCAAATTAATATTATGCTAAGGATCAGTGGGTTGCAGCTATGGAATTCAGCTCTGCTTTATGCTGCTTTGTACTTTGAAAGGTCTATTGGCACTGAACAATAACATTCCTCCCTTCCTGCAGATTTCAAGTGCTGATTCTACAGGTATATTAAGAATAAAAGGGTGGCTGGGGAATGATAGGACCCTAGACCAGCATGGGTGTCTTTGTGTGGAGTATAAGAGGTGGGGAGACATTAATTGAATACTTCTCAGTGTTTTTTCTGACAGAATGATAATGGAAGCTAACGAACTGAGGCATAGGAGTTGTAATGTTTTGTATTAGATATTAATTACCAAAGAGAAGGTATTGAGTTTGAGTTTAGTTTATTGTCACATGTACTGAGGTACAATGAAAAGCTTTTGTTGCATGGTAGCCAGTCAGCAGAAAGACAATACATGATTACAATCAAGCCATCCACAGTGTACAGATACATGATGAAGGCAATAACATGAATGACGTTTAGTGCAAGATAAAGTCCTGGAAATTCCGATCAAAGATGGTTTGAGAATCTTCAATGAGGTACAGTGGCTTGCAAAAGTATTCATACCCCTTGAACTTTTCCACATTTTGTCATGTTACAACCACAAACATAAATGTATTTTATTGGGATTTTATGTGATAGACCCACACAAAGTGGCGCATAATTGTGAAGTGGAAGGAAAATGATACATGGTTTTCAAAATTTTTTACAAATAAAAAACTGAAAAGTGTGGCGTGCAAAAGTATTCAGCCCCCTTTACTCTGATACCCCTAAATAAAATCCAGTACAACCAATTGCCTTCAGAAGTCACCTAATTAGTAAATAGAGTCCACGTGTGTAATCTTAATCTCAGTATAAATACAGCTGTTCTGTGAAGGCCTCAGAGGTTTGTTAGAGAACTTTAGTGAACAAACGACACCATGAAGCCCAAGGAACACACCAGACAGGTCAGGGATAAAGTTGTGGAGAAGTTTAAAGCAGGGTTAGGTTATAAAAAAATATCCCAAGCTTTGAACATCTCACAGAGCACTGTTGAATCCATCATCCGAAAATGGAAAGAGTATGGCACAACTGCAAACCTACCAAGACATGGCCGTCCACCTAAACTGGCAAGCCGGGCAAGGAGAGCATTGATCAGAGAAGCAGCCAAGAGGCCCATGGTAACACTGGAGGAGCTGCAGAGATCCACAGCTCAGGTGGGAGAATCTGCCCACAGGACAACTATTAGTCGTGCACTCCACAAATCGGGCCTTTATGGAAGAGTGGCAAGAATAAAGCCATTGTTGAAAAAAAGCCATAAGAAGTCCCGTTTGCAGTTTGCCACAAGCCATGTGGGGGAGACAGCAAACATGTGGAGGAAGGTGCTCTGATCAGATGAGACCAAAATTGAAATTTTTGGCCTAAATGCAAAACGCTATGTGTGTCGGAAAACTAACACTGCACATCACCCTGAACACACCATCCCCACTGTGAAACATGGTGATGGCAGCATCATGCTGTGGGGATGCTTTTCTTCAGCAGGGACAGGGAAGCTGGTCAGAGTTGATGGGAAGATGGATGGAGCCAAATACAGGGCAATCTTGGAAGAAAACCTGTTAGAGTCTGCAAAAGACTTGAGACTGGGGCAGAGGTTCACCTTCCAGCAGGACAACGACCCTAAACATACAGCCAGAGCTACAATGGAATGGTTTAGATCAAAGCATATTCATGTGTTAGAATGGCCCAGTCAAAGTCCAGACCTAAATCCAATTGAGAATCTCTGGCAAGACTTGAAAATTGCTGTTCACAGACGCTCTCCATCCAATCTGACTGAGCTTGAGCTATTTTGCAAAGAAGAATGGGCAAAAATTTCAGTCTCTAGATGTGCAAAGCTGGTAGAGACATACCCCAAAAGACTTGCAGCTGTAATTGCAGCAAAAGGTGGTTCTACAAAGTATTGACTCAGGGGGGCTGAATACTTTTGCACGCCACACTTTTCAGTTTTTTATTTGTAAAAAAAATTGAAAACCATGTATCATTTTCCTTCCACTTCACAATTATGCACCACTTTGTGTTGGTCTATCACATAAAATCCCAATAAAATACATTTACGTTTGTGGTTGTAACGTGACAAAATATGGAAAAGTTCAAGGGGTATGAAAACTTTTGCAAGCCACTGTAGATCATAGTGCAGGACTGCTCTCAAGTTGTTGGTAGGATGGCTCGATTGCCTGATAATAGCTGGTAAGAAACTGTCCCTGAATCTGGAGGTGTGCATTTTCACACTTCTATACCTTTTGTCCGATGGGGGAGGGGAAAAGAGGCCGGGGTGCGACTCGTCCTTGATTATGCCAGAGCACTTGGCAAAGCAGCATGAAGTGTAAATGGAGTCAATGGTGGGGAAGTTGGTTTGTGTGATAGTCTGGGCTGCATTCACAATTCATTGCAATTTCTTATGGTTTTTGGATGGAGCTGTGTTGGTGGGCTTAAGGTGCATTAAGGTGGATAAATCCCCAGGGCCTGACCAGGTGCATCTTTGGACCTTTGTCAGAAGCTGGAGAGGAAATTGCAAAGGCCTTTGTAGAAATAATTGCATCATATTTGGGTTTGTTTTTCTAATCGGAGGACTTTGCCCAGTGGAGTGTCACAGGATCCAGTGCTAGGTTCACTGTTGTTTGTTATCTACATTTATGATTTGCATGACAATGTCGTTTTGGATGACCGAGCGATGGCTAACGTTGTACCGCTATTTAAGAAGGGAAGCAAGGACAAGCCAGGGAACTAAAAGATTGTGAGCTTGACATCAGTTGTGGGAACATTGCTGGGGGCGACTCTTAGGGACAGTATCCAGCGGCAACTAGAAAGGCAAGGACTGATTAGGGATAGTCAGCTTGTCTTTGTGCATGAGAAATAGTGTCTCACAAATCGGAAGAAGTCACTAAGAGGATTGATGAGGGCAGAGCAGTGGATATTGGCTGGCCAGCGAGTGTAGGCTCACAGTTTTAGTTTAGTTTAGAGATGCAGTGTGGAAACAGGCCCTTTGGCCCACTGAGTCCCCGCCCACCAGTGCACTAGTTCCATGCTACACACTAGGGACAATTTACTGATGCCAATTAACCTTTTACAAACCTGCACGTCTTTAGAATGTGAGAGGAAACTGGAGCACCCGGAGAAAGTACATGCAATCACAGGGAGAATGTCCAAACTTTGTACAGACAGGGCCTGTAGTCAGAATCGAACCCCGGTCTCTGACGCTATAAAGCAGCAACTCTACCGCTGCGCCACTGTGCCACCCTCATCGTGAGAGACAAGAGATTTAAGAGGGACCTCTTTGGGAACTTTTTTACCCAAAGGGTAGTCCATATCTGGTGTGAGGTGTCAGAGGAAGCTATAAAAACAGATATAATTACAGCTTTTAAAAGACATTTGACCAGATATGTAGATAGGAAGGGTTTAGAGGGCTACGGGCCAACTGTGGACAAATGGGACTAGCGGTGTATGCCAACTTGGTTGGTATGGGCAAGGTGGGCCAAAGGGCCTGTTTCCGTGCTGTGTAGTTCTGATTATTTAAGAAAGAACACGAGCGAAAAATCGGAAATCTACATATTACTAACTTTCAGAGCAACTAGAATATTGCACTGTTAAGCATAGCCTTGGTTTGAATGTATTTATTATCTACTGATATTGCAATTAAGTTGGAATTGTCACGTGCTATAAACAATTTTCTGCTATATAAAGATCCCAATTTTGAAAATACATTCAAGGGCATTTTGCTATCAGCTCCATTAAAAAGGAATATGCAAGCGGGAAGGTACACAAAATTGCTGGAGAAACTCAGCGGGTGCAGCAGCATCTATGGAGCGAAGAAAATAGGCGATGTTTCGGGCCGAAACCCTTCTTCAGACTGATGGGGGGTGGGGGGGAGAAGGAAGGAAAAAGGGAGGAGGAGGAGCCCGAGGGCGGGGGGATGGGAGGAGGATATGCAATGCGGGATCTATTTTGGTGAATGTAGAATGTTATGTTTTTGCACATTTCTACTTTTTTCCATAGGACGAAAATGCAAATTCAACAAGAGTAAATAATTATACATTGTGTCATATGTGGAAAAAGGATCATTATGTAGTTTCGTTTGTTTCAAAGCAAGAGAAGCAGAGGCACATATTTAGACAAAGTGGACCCAGTCAGAAGTAAGTTTGTTTTATGTCAGCTGGTAATAATTATGAACCAAGATGTTGTGTATGTGTGTATGCAAGAATCAAACAAAGCTAGTATGTAAATCTCTGGTATTCACATCCCTGCTCCATAGTTTTGAAACCTTGATTACCTATAAGTACTAACTGAAGCACCTGAACTGCCACCTATGAAGATCCTCAAAATGGTGCTAATCTCTACACAGATTACTTGTATATCACTGCTGGTGCTGTTTACTACGAAAGTCAGTTGTGAAAGACAGGTCATTGTGTACAGAAGCCTTAAGGGGCTGTCCCACTTTGCGATTTTTTTCGGTGACTGCAGAGCGTCAGTGACTGACGCCCGTAAAACCGTCAAGTTGCACGACATACACGCTAACATATGCTGCCCTGCGGGTGACGCCCGATTAGGGGTTTGTTAGGTTTAGGGTTAGGGCTAGGGCTTGGGTTGGGGTCAGTTTTATTTACAGATGTATTGGTCCCCTTCCAGATCCAACCACCGTCTCTAACTTTTCACAGGGATGGTTTCAGTGAATGTAGACTGAACTCCCCTCTCCCCCCCCCCCCCCCCCCCCCCCCCCCTCCCCCCCCCCCCCCCCCTCCCACCCCCATCCCTCCTTCTCCATCCACCCCCCCCTCCTCCCTCCTCCCCTCCCCCCTTCTTCCTTCTCCCCTCTTCCTCCCTTCTTCCCCCTCTGCTCCCATTTTCCAACCCCCCCCCCCCCCCCCCACTTTCCCTGACGCCCCCCATTTGTGGACCCAGCCTGTGACCAGCGATCCCCTGCACACTATCCCACTATTTACACAAACCTGTGCGCCTTTGGAGTGTGGGAGGAAACCCTAACCCTAACTGTAACCCTCACCCTAGGTTGATAGGCTTGGTATAAGTATAAATTGTCCCTAGCGTGTGTGAGATGGTGTACAGGGGATCGCTAGTCAGTGCGGACTTGGTGGGCCGAAGGGCACTGTATCTCTGAACTAAATGTGACACAGGGGCCCCAGGGGTTGGACTCAAACCCCCATTATTCTGCATGGGAACTAAACTGTTGGCCACGAGTTGTCCCAGAGGCAGATCTCTCTTCCAATGGTCTCCAAACCCCCACAGGCAGCGGGATTTTCAACTGGGTACAGGCTATGTTGTCAATGTACCAGTGCCACCCACCTGCTCCGCCACTGAGTCTAAATGCCCACGTGTTGCCGGGACTCCAGGAGTCCAGTCAAGAATGAGGCAAAAACGAATTGTGTGAACGAAATGGTGTTTATTACTGCACTGTGCTGCTTCCAACTCCAACCCCGTGACCGGGCGTGAACCGACCTTATATACCCCGGGTCGGACCCCATGACCCAACGCCTCCCGACTCAGAGACACTCAACTCCTCCCTCCTGAGCCACGGGTTTGCTACCTGTGGCTAGCCACCAGGTACTGCCTCATGAGCACACCACCCCCCCCCCCCCAGAACGGGAGGCACTGAAATGGACAGCACGCCGAACAAGGCGGCCTGACCGCGTAAACATGTCCACTCGAACAGAGTCCTTGACCCGCCCGGAAGAACGTACAGGAACCTGCGACAGTGAACGTCCGCGACGAGGAGGCTGGGCCACCCGAACCGGCTCACTCAAGTTCAAATGGGCCGACATAAGGAGCGCCACGGACACAGTCTCTTACAGGCCCCCCATGTCGTGTCCAGATGTTGCTGTCCCATGCCGCAGCACCCGAAAGGGACCTTCGTAGGACCGTTGCAAGGGCGACCGGTGGGCGTCGCGGCGCAAAAAAAAAGCAAAGGCAGTCTGTCAGCGCCGGTGGCACATGGAAAGGGACCGTGCCATGCTGAGAAGTCGGGACGGGAGACAGGGCGCTGACTCTCACCTGCAAGTGCAGCTGCACAGAGGACGGAGGATCCCGGGACACATCAACGGCCGGATGAACACTCCCGGGACGGTGAGCGCCATACACCAACTGTGCCAAAGACGATGCCAAATCCTCCTTCGGGGCAGTCCGAATCCCCCAAAACACCCATGGCAGCTCATCCACCCACTCCGAGCCCGTAAGGCGAGCTTTCAGGGTGTCCTTGAGACGTCAGTGGAACCGCTCCGCCAACCCATTCGACTGAGGGCAATCCAGTTTGCCACAAGGGAGGCCATCCCGCCACCACATAAACCGATCTACCACTGTTAGTAGATGCAACACACCCCGGGTTGGCGGAAGCGGCCCCACAATGTCCATGTGCACGTGGTCGAACCGCCGGTGTGGCACCGAGAAATCCTGTATCGGTGCACGGATGTGCCAATGTATCTTGGACGACTGGCACAGGATGCACGTCTGTGTCCAGCGACCGACCTGTGCAGACCGTGACAGATGAATCTTGCTTCCACCATGGCAACCGTAACCCGAATCGACGGGTGGGCCAGGCGGTGGATCATCTCGAAAAGACGACTGCGCCAAGCTGCCGGGAAAACGGCCGCTGCTGTCCCGTGGACACGTCGCATAAAATGGAACCACCCGAGTGACCCAACCACACATCTTCCAGCACCAATCCGGAGATCGCGGTGCGGTAAGCTGGCATTTCCTAGTCCGTCAGCTGCGCGGCTGCCAAGGCGGAGTAGTCTATCCCGGCGGCCCTGGTTGAGCACGGCTGCGATCTCCGAGCGGGACAAGGCATCCGCCACCAGGTTGCATTTACTGGCGTTTGCAGGACATCAGTGATGTATTCCGATATGGCTGTCAGCTGGCGCTGCTGGCGGGCGACCACGGATCCGAGACCTTGGCAAAGCGAAAGTGAGGGGCTTATGGTCCGTGAAGGCCACAAATTGCCGGCCCTCCAAGAAGTACCGGAAATGCCGCACCGCGAGATGTAACGCGAGCAACTCCCGGTCAAAGGCAGTGTAGCAACACTCCGCTGGGTTCAGCTGTCAGCTGAAGAATGCGAGAGGCCGCCATTGACCGTCGAAGCAATGCTCCAGGACCCCGTGACTGCGGAGTCCGAGGCATCCACGGTAAGAGCTGTAGGGGCGTCTTCACGGGTGCACCAGCATGACTACCCGAGCCACTGCATCCTTTGCCCCTTCGAACGCTGCCACAGCGATCGCATCCCAATGGACGTCCCGCCGCTTGCCAGACAGCAGTTGGAACAGCGACTGCGTGATCTTAGCCGCAACCCGAACAAACCGGTGATAGAATGTCACCATGCCTATGATCACCTGAAGTCCTCGCACCCTGGAAGGCAGCGGGAACCGGCTATGGCCTCAACCCTGTCGGGCAGAAGCACTGCTCCGTACAGGGTCACCCAGTGCCCTAGAAAGGCAATGGCCCGGAGGCCAAACTAGCACTTACTGAGGTTGACCACCAGGCCATGCTAAGGCACTGGCACAAACGAAGATGGGCGCAGTGCTCCTGCTGCGTGCGACAAGCCACCAGGATGTCGTCCAAGTAGATAAAGGTGAAATCGGTCCCACGGTGTCCATGAGGCGCTGGAAAGCCTGCGCGGCGTTCTTGAGGTCAAATGGCACCCGCAGGAATTCAAACAATCCAAAAGTGGTGATAATTGCAGTTTTGGGGACATCCTCTGATTGCACGGGGATTTTGTGGTACCCATGGAGTAAGTCGATCTTTGAAAAATACTTCACCCCGGTCAGATGTGCTGTGAAGTCCTGAATGTGGGTGAAATCTGCTACCAGTCGGCAATCGTAGCCTCATTAAGGCGGCGATAGTCCCCACAAGGCCGCCAGCCCCCAGAAGCCTTCGGCACCATGTGGAGCGGGGAGGCCCATGGGCTGTTGGAGCGCCGGACGATCGCCTCCAAGTGGCGAAATTCTTCCTTCGCAATTTGAAGCTTGTCGGGGGGCAAGCCTGCGAACGCGGGCATGGAACAGTGTCCTGTGGTGAGAATGTGGTGCTCGACCCCGTGTATCGGGCTGGCCGAGTCGAACTTTGGTGTAACAATGTCCGGAAATGCGGCCAGAACCTGGGCGTAGACGTTGTCCACCGTTGCCACCGGATTGCTGTTCGATGGGGCGGGCGCAGTAGGGCACAAGGAAATCGCCTTCAACGATCTCGCATGGACGAGGCGCTGGCCCTTCACATCCATTAGGAGCTCTTGTGCCCACAAAAAATCTGCGCCCAGCAGCGGCTGGGACACGTCTGCCATGACAAAAGGCCAGGTGAAATGGCACGCGCTCAATGTAATGGGGATAGTATGGACACCGTAGGTGCGGAATTGGAACTGGGATTCTACCTGACGAAACCAAACCCCCTGGTGCGAGGTCCAAAAGGTAGGCAGCTTCAGGGCTACCGCGATGTGCTCGGCCTTGTAGGCGGCCGCAGAGGGTTGGGCGCTGTACATTTTTTGCGTGAACCTTGTCTAGGATTCCACTCCTGGTCAGTCACCAGTGTAGCGGGGACTCCAGGAGTCCAGCCAAGAATGAGGCAAAAACGAGATGTATGAACAAAATGGTGTTTATTACTGCACTGTGCTGCTTCCAACTGCAACCCCGTGACCTGGCGTGACCCGACCTTATACACCCCGGGGGTTGTTCCCAAAGTCTGCATTTATCCCATAGTCAATATTACTAAAACAGATGATGTCGCCTTTGTGCAGCACTATTAGTGGGATCTAGCTGTCACAGACTGGGTCCACAAAGGGGGGGGCGTCGGGAAAGTGAGGCGGGGAGGGGGGGGGGGGGGGGGGGGGTTGGAGAAGGGAAGGAGAAGGAGAAGGGGAGGGGGGGGAGAAGAGTGGAGCGGGGACAAGGGGGGAAGCGGGGGAGTGGAGAGGAGTGCAGAAGGAGGGATGGAGGCGGGTGAAGGAAGAGGGAGGTGGAGGGGGAGAGGAGAGTTCAGTCAACACTCACTGAATCCATCCCTGTGAAAAGTTGGAGACGGTAATTGGATCTGGAAGCTGACCAACACATCTGTAAATAAAACTGAACAACTCAGAGATATTTTCATTTACACAATTGATTTTATTGTATTCATTAAATATATTAATGTTTAAAAACCATGGATTGAAGGAAGAATATTTTACAGCCAATCTGTGGACCCTAACCCTCACCTGCAGAACAGCATACGTCAGCGTGTGACAAGGGCGCACGACATGATGAGACGCCCAGATGTCGCCCCAGGATTTTGAACATTCCAAAATCCAGGGGCGGCAGGGAGACACCGCGCATCACCCGCTCGTCACTACATGCATCACCTCGCGCCATGACCCGACGACGACGCGACAACCTCTTCAGGCTGTTGCCTAAAATGTTGTCCAAGTGGGACAGGTCCTTTAGTGCTGCAACTCAGTTGAGCAGCTTAGTGGCAGCAGCCTGTCAGCAGCGCGTTAGTTTTTTCAACTTTTTAAAAAAAATTTTGTATGTTTTAAAGTATGTTTTTTAATGTTTCTTTGTGTGTTTTGTGTGGGGGGGGGGTGAGGGGGAAACCGCTTTGGTCGCCTCCTCCACGGAGAGGCGACTTTTTCCAGGTCGCCTCCCCCGTGGCCTAACAGCAAGGATCGGCGCGGCCTTTCCCGGAGACGCGCCCGGGGCTTCAGCGGCGGGCGCAGCGGGGACTCTCGGCGTGGAGCGGGAGAGCCCTCGCTGGGGCTCGCTGGAGGGGAGCGCTCCGTTTCGCTGGCCCGGGGCAGCCGGCAGCCTGAAGCCGCGGTCTGCACAGCTCCAGCTGGCGCGGCGTCTACAGCCCGGGATCCCTCGTGGGGGACCCGGGGGAAGAAGAAGCCATCACTGCCGGCCCGCGACCAACTTCTACCGCGGGGCCGGCATGGACTTACCATCACCCCTGGAGAGGAGCTTCGACCATTGGCCCTGCGGTCTGCGGTGCTTCTTGCTGTGGCATGGTGGGAACCTTAAATCTTCGACCGCCGGCCTGCGGCCTACACCAACCTGAAGCCGCGGTGTCCGGGGGGAAGAGCCGATCCTGGACTTACCTTGACTTTGACTTTGTCCCTTACCATCTGGACGCCCGCAGCAACGGCTGCGGAGGTGGAGGTCCCGTGGGAAAATGGAGGAGGTCTGGCCAAGCTCTGTGCCTTCCACCACAGTGATGAATGCTGTGGTGGATGTTTGTGTTACCTTTTTATTGTGGTTGTGTGTTCTTTATTATTGTACCGCTGCTGACAACCCAATTACCACCGACCCTGGTTGTGTGGCAAATAAAATTCTTTCTATCTATCTGTCTATCCTAAAGACCTTTGAACCAAAGTTTGGCATAAACACATCTGTTGGATATCAGTCCAGAACAAGAGAGAGGCTATACTTCAATTTGAAGATAACCTGTCTGAAGAATTTCTGAAAATTTACAAAGGCCAATTAACCTACAAGCCTCCACGTCTTTGGATGTTGGAGGAATCGGGAGCATCCGGAGGAAACATATGTAGCCACAGAGAACATGCAAACTCCACACAGACAGCATCCGAGATCCGGTTTGAATACAGATCTCTGGCGCTGTGAGGCAGCAGCTCCACCAGCTGTCCTACTGTGCTGCTCATTGATGGTGGTTTTATTTGCAGATGGGTGAACAAAGGCTTGAGGAAAAAAAGTGATAGAAAGTGTGAGATAATGTCAAATAACATTTATGATTGTCCCACCCATTCTCAGTTATATGATCAGCTTACTATGCTTCTTACTCAGCCATTCAGAAAGTATGAGGTAATAACTTTAGCACAGAAACTGTGAATTGTAATTTTAACAATTACATGATTTTTTAAAAACAATTTCTATATACAGGTGCACAACCTTTTATCCGAAAGCCTTGGGACCAGACACTTGTCGGATTTCGGACATTTTCGGATTTCCGAATGGAAGATTTTTAGCGTAGATTAGGTAGGTAGCGCGGGCGGCTTGAAAAGTCTGGAGCAGCTGCCTCCTCCCCGGAGACCAGGAGAATCATTGCATAAATGTTAGTCAGTTAGTTTGGAGGGATTTTATGTGGTGGTGGTGGAGTAGGGGTGAAGGGGGAAACTTTAATCCTTAGTCCCCTACCTGGTCAGCGACTCCCAACCTCGCAGAGCTGGGGGCTTCGTCCGGCCGCGGGCGGCGCCGGTTGGAGCTCCGACCCCGGCAACTCTACCCCTGGCTGCGCGGCTCCAAATCCAGCGACGCTCCGCGAACGTTGGGTCGGCGGCCACAGCGCTCCGGAGCTTGCCGCACGGCGACCCGGTAAGGCATTGCCCGCTCCCCGCTGGTATCCCAGCGCTGCGACGCCGCCGACTCCCGACATTCGCGGAGCTGGGGCGTCCGGCCACGGGCCGCGCTGGATTTGGAGCGCCTCGCAGCCAGGGGTAGAGTTGCCGGGGTCGGAGCTACAACCGGCGCCGCCCGCTGCCCCACCGACCACAGCGCTGCGGAGCTTACTGCACGGCGACCCGGTAAGGCATTGACCGCTCCCCGCCTCTCCGACCAGGTAGGGGACTAAGAATTAAAGTTTACCCCTTCACCCCCCCTTCACATAAAAGCCCTCCAAACTAACTGACTAACATTTAAGCAATGATTTACAGATGTTTAAGCGTCTCCCGGTCTCCGGGGAGAATGCAGCCGCTACAATAGTACAGACCTGGGTTGACCGTGGGTCGTTTCGGGTCAAGTTTGGCGCCAAACGCGAGCTTTGGTGCGCAGACGACATCTGGAAAAAATGGCCGGTTTTCGGAGTTTTTCGGTTTCTGTAACACCGGATAAAAGGTTGTGCACCTGTATATACAAAAATTAATCTTATCTTTTCGGAAAATGTTTTTATTAGCAGATCTCTCCTTCATTCATGCATGTTTTACACAAAGAATCAAGGAACAATTTTATGATAAACTGGTACTTATGTCCCTGATTTGTGTTTATCTTTTAATAAAGTGTAATTTGTGCATCATATATTGTGTATAAATGCCCTCTGTTTTAAGCAGCCATCATTCACTTGTTTTATAATCTCTTCAAACGTGTATGCACAATGTAAAGAGGAAGTCCATTCAATTCACCAGACAAAAGTCTCTGCTGTGCAGATGAGCGATTTGTAACAGGGTAAAGTTTCCGAACTTCACCTCTCAAAGCTTTAGGAGGTCACTGTTTGCCGCTTTATGGTTAGTGACACTCTAGATCAAAAGGAGAAATGGCTGTTAGTTACAAAGGACTGTGTCAGTGTAGTTCTCTTGTCTAATGCTAAGCATTCAATCCTGACATTAAGCCAGTTACCTCCAAGATCATAAAATCCTATAACGTGACATTCAGTACTCTGATATATACAAGGTGTAATGGATTGTGTTGGATTAATGAGCATTGACAATAATTTACATTTTTACTCAATGGCTAATGATTTAACATTTTTCAACATGTTCTTGTGATTTCATTTTTAAATGTATATTTTAAGAGTTTTTAAAAATATGCATATTTCTCACTGAGACATGCAAACGTGAATATTTGAGATATGGCTAACCCAAATGTCATTTATTTACTGTTGCTTGGCACTGGTGATCATTCAGTCTTCCTTGCCCTCCCACCATGTAATGAGACAATGCTGTTACCAGTGGGGCTGATCTGGAGGAACAAATTGACCAGAAGTGATTAGTGAAAGATAAATTTGTACTTGGGGCAACAGCATGTTCAGTGAATGTGTTGATTGATTTAAAGAAGCAAAATTTGAAATATTAGCAGATGCCTTGTGATGTATCTGTGTTACCATTATCACAGATTTTTTTTTTCTTCCACGATCTTTACAAATTATGTAATTTAGTTATTTTTAATTTTGGGAGATTTCTTATCAATGCAGGCTAGCTGATGATTGTCAAGTACAAGGAAATGTTAGGGGTCACATGGATTAGAAATATATAATTATATATATATATATTATCAAATTTAATATGCAACATTTTGTCCCTTTCACTAGCCTTTAACCAATTAATAAATTAATGAGCAAATCCTGCCATTTAGCAATTTCGCTAGTACCAGGCTCCTCGGGTTGTGAATTAACCGATTTATAGAGGTCCAAGTTTACGTAAATCCTTCCACGGATTTTAAGATAGTAACAAGAATAATAAAATATTTAATCATATTAATAATTATTTGATCTAGCATATATTCCAATAGTTTAATTATGGGTAGTGTTAGGGTGATTGTTCAATGAATTGAAAAAAATTATACCAGTTGTATGCATGGTGATACGATTAAAAAAAACTTGGATTTAGGGAAAAATAAGCTTATGGACAGTTCACAGGAACAGAATCATTGCATAACCTAAGAAATTCATGTATAGGTATTTGTTTATGTTGCAAAACTAAAAATGATTTTATCCAGATAATTGGAACTGAATGCAGGCAAAGGAAATGTTCTAAAACATGTTTTTCACTCTTCCTAGAATAATAGTTTTCCCTCCTCCACCAACTAAAGGAGGACTTGCAGTTACAACTGAAGATTTAGAATGCTTGGAAGAGGGAGAATTTCTCAATGATGTCATCATTGACTTTTATTTAAAGTAAGCCTTGTCTTTATATTTTACATTCTCCAGATAGTTTGTAAGTGCACCTACTCTATTAGAGATAAAATTGCCAGTGTTAAGAAAAAATCAGCAATTCATAATAATTATTCCTGCGTAGCATCATTAAACAGAATTACTAGTGTAGTCACAAATTTTAGCATGTGTGTTCTTTTCTGCTCAAAGACATATTTTTTTACCTTTCTCAAAAGTAATTTAAGTACACAAATCAGAAGTTAACTCTACCAAATTTTACAACTGAAAATTTCTAAATCATTTGTGTTAGGCTGATTTGATTAAATCAGTGTGTTGTTCCTTCAAAAATCATTTGTACTCAACTGGGTTTTATTAACAGCCACATTTCTTCCAGTGACTAGATATATTTCTCGGGTTATCACGTCCTCATACTCCTGTAGAAGATAATTACTTTAGGAATAAGCTTGCAGCCCCCTTTGTCATAGAACATCTTTATTCATCCCAAGTGTCCTAAGAAACGTAACTGCATACTATTGATATGATACTATTGGTAGTTGACATTAGTGTGTCACTAAATGCAAGCCAGATTTCAGTCAAATGGAAACAGTAGATCAGGCAGCATCTGTGGAAAGAGTATCCGTCAACATTTCAGAACTGGGAAAAGAAAAACAAAAACCAAAACCAGTTTCAAGGATGAGCACAGTTAGGACAGAGATGTGTAGAACAAAAGCAATGTCTTTCACAACTATTGCCTGTTTCCTCCGGTGGGATGGGTGCTGCTAACTGAACCAGGTCTGCCATTGTATTTTTAACATGGAAATTGGATCACATTAACAATGTGTGAACCTTGTATGTAAATGGACCTGATTACTAATATTGTAAAGTGTGTTACATTGCAGGGGTGTTTTTATCCTTGACGATTGAATCCAGTGTCTCAATCTTTTTGGTTTCCACCCTCTTTTTCACCTTCATGTTACCATTTAGTGACAAAATATTCATTAATATAAAATTGCATTCCAAATTATTCATTTCTGTACCGTATAATTATTTTTATAAATCTGTGTAGCTAATATGCTTGCAACATCTGGATTACTGTCATTAGTATTGCAGGAAATCCACTATAGTTACAAGGGAACTGGGAATATAAAGTGGTCTCCATAATGTTTGGGACAAATAAATTTAATTTATTTGCCTCTGTACTCCACAATTTGAGATTTGTAATAGAAAAAAACACATGTGGTTAAAGTGCACATTGTCAGATTTTAATACAGGGTATTTTTTATACATTTTGGTTTCACTTGTACCTCCTCCAACCTCATCTACTGTATCCGCTGTTCCAGGTGTCCAATTCTGCACATCGGCGAGACCAAGCACAGGCTCGGCGATCGTTTCGCTGAACACCTCCGCTCAGTCCGCCTCAACCTACCTGATCTCCCAGTTGCTCCCCCTCCCTTTCTGTCCTGGGCCTCCTCCATGTAGCTTACACCCGAGCGGTATGAACATTGACTTCTCTAACTTCAAATAGCCCTTGCTTCCCCTCTGTTTCGAACCCCATCCCCTTCCTAAATCCACCAGTCTTACTGTCTCCGACTACATTTTATCTCTGTCCCGCCCATTCCCCTAACATCAATCTGAAGAAGGGTCTCGACCCGAAACGCCACCCATTCCTTCTCTCCAGAGTTGCTGCCCGACCTGCTGAGTTACTCCAGCATTTTGTGTCTACCAGTTAGACAGGTACATGGATTGTGCAGGTTTGAAGGGATCTGGACCAAGCGCAGCAAGTGGGACTAGTGTAGCTGGGACATTGTTGGCCGGTGTGGGCAAGTTGGGCCGAAGGGCCTGTTTCCACACTGTATCACTCTATGACTCCATGAACAGTACTTGCATCAGATTAAACCTAGTGGGTAGATTTCTCACTGTGCAGGCTAGGAAAACTGCTGGCCTGCTGGGCTGCATGAGGAGTTGGTTACTGATTATGTGCAAGAGCTGCTGGCAGCAATGGAACATAAAACCAATGCTGAAATTTGGATCATCTGTGAAAAAATGTGGTTAATTCCAATAGTCCTGGCATGGACAGAAAAAGTTGACCTTTTTGCAGTGCTATTATGAGAGTTAAGTTTGTAAAGATTTATTTGCACATCGTTAATTTTGATCAATGTGTAATAATTCCATTTTACACAGGTTAACTACCTGCAAATAATGTAGACCGTGCTTAATAATTCATAGTTGATTAATAGAGCAGCTTTTCCTTTTATGTAATACGTCTGGCATTAATGTTTTTAAGTGAATTATTGATTCTGAGACGAGCTACCAAAACATGTTGAGTTCATTTTTCATTGTAAAAAGCTCAATGCAAAATGTAGCCACATTATCACAAATGCATTTACATAAATCATTTCTATATTCTAAAAGGTACCTGTTGCTCAAGAAAGCACCCAAAGAGCTTGCTGAGCGTACTCACATTTTTAGTAGCTTTTTTTATCGACGCCTGACCCGAAAGGGTAATGCTGAATCAGAGGAGGCGAATAATCTCTCGTAAGTAAATCTACCACGATTTCTACATACTTTTGTAAGTTTTGATGTTGTTTTAATGAAACTGCTCAAGGAACACGGGCAGAATCTGTGGAGGGAAATGAACAGACAAATTTTCAGGTTGGGACTCTTCACCTTGGTCTTGAGCTGAAACGGTGACTGTCCCATTTTCCTCCACAGATGCTGCCTGACCCGCTGAGTTGAGCTACTCCATCAGTTTTGTTTTCATTCAACAATTCCATTGTAGTGTTTTGTTTATTTGCAAATAACACTCGGTAGCAAATGTGTAATTTATTCCTTGACCGAGTTGCACGTTGTGTTGCCTTTGTAGAATACAGCACAAGAGGCATCAACGTGTGAAAACGTGGACTCGTCATGTGGATATCTTTACAAAGGATTTCATATTTGTACCTGTTAATGAAGAGTGAGTATGCTTTTTGTTGAAAAGCAGATGTTTCTGAAATACTTATATAATCTGGTGAAGTGGTGTGACTTAACTGAAATATTATTATTTAGCAGTATCTGCAATCTTTTTGATTTTGTGCACAAGAACTATAATAATAATAATAATAAGTTTATTTATATAGCACATTTATAGTTAATTTTCATTGACCCCAAAGTGCTTTACATAATTTAAAAATCAGTTCCATACAAAGCATAAAGATGGGTTAACAAAATAATAAAATGCATAAACGGGACACAACATGTAACATAAACATCCACCACAGCATTCATCACTGTGGTGGAAGGCACAAAAAATTTTGGCCGTCCTCCTCCATTTCCCCCCCCCCCCCCCCCCCCCCCCCCCCCCAGAGTCCAGAGTCCAGTCCAGGATCGGTCTTTCCAACCAATTGTTCAAGCGCTTTTGATTGCAACATGCGCCAAATTTAGTTCAACAAGAACTAACATTGATGTGTTAACACTAGAAATAGTTTATTATTAAGATAAGCTATACTTTTAGTTACCTGTTTTGTATCTTACACTTGGCAAATCGAATATAGCGACAAGAAATGTTGAATGCTGTGTTTTAGCTGTACAGGTGACAGATTTCTCCATTTGACCAGATCATCAGTTGAAGGCTGAAGGGACATTTGGATATTAATTATTAGTAACTGTGAACGAGGGTTAAATTGGTAAATTGGTTAAATGCATTTAAATAAACAACTTATTTCTGTCATATTACCTTCCAGGTCTCATTGGTACCTAGCTGTTATTTGTTTTCCTGGGTTAGACAAAATAGTTTATGAATCTGATCTAGCCAATGAACCAAAGACCAGTCCATCTTCCACACATTCAAATAGTGAAAACGTGAGCAAAGACCACATATTATCACCAGATGAAACTGATAGGAATACCTCTCAGAGTATGCCATCAGAGGATTCAGAAGGTAAGAGACCCATGCCTTTGAATTGCATATTTGTTGTTTTATTATTCTTTAATATATTTTAATTTATAGTTTGTATAAACAAGCCTACTATAATTTTAATATTTATCTCAGTATAAATACGCCAATGGTCCTAATTGGATTCTGCAGTGAATTAGAAGAATAGAACAGCCCAGCACTGGAACAAGCATCACAGCCCACAATGTATGTGCTGAACATGACGTCAAGATAAATTAATCCTATCTGCCTGCACACCATTTCATTCTCTATGTATCAATGTGCCTATCTAAAAAGCCTCTTAAACCCCACTCAAATTAAAAATAGACACTGGCTGAAACCAAAACACGTTGAACATATTTTTTTCCAAAGCCATGTAATTAATCACTTTAGTGAAGAAATCAAACGTGAAAAAATAGGTCAAACAAAATTGTATAAAAGCTGTTTAAGAAGGAACTGCAGATGCTGGAAAATCGAAGGTACACAAAAATGTTGGAGAAACTCAGCAGGTGCTGCAGCATCTATGGAGCGAAGGAAATAGGCAACGTTTCGGGCCGAAACCCTTCTTCAGTCTGAAGAAGGGTTTTGGCCCGAAACGTTGCCTATTTCAGACTGAAGAAGGGTTTCGGCCCGAAACGTTGCCTATTTCCTTCGCTCCATAGATGCTGCAGCACCTGCTGAGTTTCGCCAACATTTTTGTGTACCATTGTATAAAAGCTCATCCTTTCAACATTTGTTTAACCCTAAAATGCTATATTCATGGTTATTTATGCATTTTTTATGCTTGCTTCTTACTTTATGGTCATCCCCTGCCAGTTTTCTCAATGATGCTGAAGCCCCAAGAAGCCTTTTTCTTTCAAAATATTTATTTGCAACTCCTTTTATGTTGATCTTTCCATATAATTTAATTTATGTGCGGCAGCTCCTTTCATTAGGAAAATGGGCAGTCATGAGCAACTTGTAATTATTCACTGTAATAAGACATATTATACATGGTATTATGGATTAATTCAGTATGGTGATGATTAGCATAAAATGCCATCCAGGTCGGTGTTGATTTGCTTATGGTAATTACTTTAATATTTCAACCAAATTTTGTTTATTTCAGATAAAGATTCCAGCACTGTTCCCTGTGCAACTCCTTTAGTTTCACCCGGTCCCAGCATACAGGTAAAAATAATGGTGATTTAGTCTCATTTCTAAATAGTTTTTCTCTTGGAAATGGACTGTTTGCTTCAAAATTAATTTAAAAGTAATTACATAGAAAATGTAGCCACCGTTTGAAAAGCTGGAAAAGATCTGGAGTTATTGTCAGACTTTACTTTGTATTTTTGTTTCAGCGGAGCAGTGTGCAAGGCAAATAAAATTGAATTTCATTACTGGGTCATTAAGACACAAGATTTTGGAAATCATGATGTCTGAGAATGCCACAGGAGTAAAAGAAATACCACAGGAGTAACTCCTGTATGTCAGGCAGGATCTCTGGAGGACATGCATACGTGACATTTCATTTCGGGACTTCTTCAGAGTGATTGGAGTAGGGGAGGAGAAAGCTTGAAAAGAGGTGGGGCAGGACAAAGCCTATGTAGATTTAGGAGAGGGAGGGTTTCATTGACAGGTAGGTGGAAAAAGGTTTGCGATGAAAAGGAGACATAAGGGTGCCGGATAAGAATAGAAGAGGAGTGAAATATGAAACTGCGGGAAAGAACGAGCCGGGGACAGGGGTCCAGGACAGTGGGAGGATTGGATACGCACCTGAGTGGGGCACAGGGAAGAGAAGGGAGAAAGGGGGGGGGGGGGGGGGGGGGGGGGGGGGGGGGGGGGGGGGGGGGGGGGGGGGGGGGTGGGGGGGGGGGGGGGGGGGGAATAAGTGGTGTTAACTAAAGTTGGAGAGTTCAATTTTAATATCGAAGATAGACACAAAAATATGGATTAATATAGCGGGATAGGCAGCATCTCTGGAGAGAAGGAATTTGTTTGTGCACGTCGGGTTGATTGCATTAGTCGAAACAGGGTGGACCATGTGAAGGTTGCAATCTCCCACCCCAGTGCTGGAGTAACTAATCTCCCACCCCAGTGCTGGAGCTGGTCAGGCAGCATCTTGGGAGAAAAAGAATGGGTGATGTTTCGGGTCAGGACCCTTCTTCAGACTGAATAAGTTTGAAGAAGGATCCCGACCCGAAACGTCATTTGTCCATTTTCTCCAGTGATGCTGCCTGAAGTATACAGTGAGGTATACTTCAGATGGGGCCTATGGGTTGCATGATGGACTGGGCTACATCCACAATTCTTTGTAATTTTTGCAGCCTTGTGCAGAGCGGTTGCCAAACTATGTGTCATGTTGTATGCTACATTTACCAATTAACAGAATAGAACTACCTTTTTAGAATTTTTTTTTTTTACAGGAATGTATAAAAGTACCAAAGAACTTACACCAACAAAAAATTAAGATACTCAAACAGTAAGTTGCATTGGTTATTATTTCCTAATTGATTTTGATTCCATGCAATGGATTGTTGGAAATAGATTTCTATTCTTTTTGAAGATAGCAATGTTTTGATGAATGCCACGATATAATGAGCAGTCCCTTTGATATTTAGTTTAAATCTAGCTGTAATATTTTGGCATTAGCAAGTTTTACATTTTACAACTAATCTTCTCACACAGTCCTGAAGTTAAGAAGTTAAGAACTAAACTCCAAATTTGTTGTTCTAATGTGGGATGAATAAGACTTTCTTTGGAGAATTGTTCATGCCATCCAATTCTGGCATGTTTCAGAACTGATTCTTTCAGGACATTACTGAAGATAGCTGTGGATTTTCATGTCAATCAGAATATAGTGAACTACCGAGAGGATTCAAGATGTTTAAGCATTCAGAAGAGCTTTCTGTGCTAAAATGTAGATGAGAAGGGATGAAAGCATATCTATTTCCCTCCTGGGATAATGTTCTATGGAATCGTAATCTTTCAGAATGTAGTGAGGCAAGTGGAGGCACGGTGGCAAACATTTTGTAAAAAATGACTAAGGTTTGATTGAATCATTGATTGAAAGATACAGCATGGAAAAAAACCCTTCGATCCACCAAGTCCACACCAGCCAGAGATCATCCATTCACACTAGTTTTATGTTGTCGCACTTTCGCATCTACTCCCTGCACACTAGGGGCAATTTACCGAGGCCAAATAACCGCCCAACTTGCATGTTTTGGAATGTGGGAGGAAACCGGGGCACCCGGAGGACATCCACACAGTCACAGGGAGAACATGCCAATCCGGGCAAACAGCACCCAAGGAGAGGATCAAACTTGGCTCTCTGACGCTTTGAGGCAGCAGCTCTACCAACTTCGCCAATATGCTGCCAAGTCTGTAAGGCTCTATGAAGAAGGGCAAGGATACACAACAAATTACGGTCGTGAATTGGGAGGTCTGATTTTGACATGATAAGATCGGACTTGGCAAAAGATATTTGCAGACAAATGTGAAATAATAAGACTTCAGGCCCAGTGTATTTCTATAATGGTAAAAGTTAAATTGAACAATTAAAAAGGAACCCATATGTCAAAGGCATAGAGGTTGGATTAACCCCCCTCCCCCCCCATCATATCTCGGGTTTAAAGAACTGAACACAAGCGAGGCCCTACCGGAATATAGAATGTACATGGGGAGATACTTAAACAATAGTGCTAAGCTTTGTCACAGAATGACGCTGGTAGACAAGATTATGCGTAATCTCTTTTTTTATGCATAATAGGACAAGCCAGTTACCAGGGAAAAATAGGACCCAGTAATGACCATAGTGGCCTTCAATGCATGCAGTTGTGAGCTCAGAAACACATACTTGCCATTTGTATTCAGTATGGAGCAGAACGTTGCAGTTGAAGAATTCAGGGACGGGTTCATATCTTTGTCCATACAATGCATTATGTTTAATGTCTAATATTAAGGAGCTCTTTAATAATTGATAAGAAAAAAATCCCCTCTCTCTTCCCAAGTTTGTATGGTTGGTTTACAAAGTATAGATGTACGATTGCACATGGCTTTTTTAAATAAAATTGCGGATGAGAAAGTGTTTCAGTTTACCCATTGGCCTTCAATAATTTTGTGTTTTCTTACTATCTACACAATCTGTCTCTTTGTTGCAAGCTCTCTAAAGAAACTTTCAGATTTGCTACAAAGAAAAATAATCCTAATTTCTGTGGCTTTGCAAATTGAAACTAAACCTTTCCAATCTAAACATTTCCAAAATCAAGGAATATTTGTTATCCAATAGGCGCAAATGGTAATTAGTATTTTTCATTGGGAAATGGTGCAGTTGATTCATTTGTACAAAACTATTTCAGTCTCTGCTTTTAAAAAAAAAAATGAAATGAGTTTTGATAACTGATATTTTCAATTTTTTTCCTCAGGCCATGTATTCTTATAATGGACTCTTTAAGAGCAGCTTCACAATTGCACACAGTGAAGATTTTGCGAGAGTGAGTATCTGTAAAATATGGCTATCTGTTAGAGTATGGCAGAAACATAATATCTGTTTGTTTTCATGGAACATTAATCAGACTTTAATTTTTTTTGTCTTTCAATTATAACAAACATCATATTCACAAATGTGGTATCGACCCTGTTAAATGTACAAAATAACTTTTAACACAATTATACTCATCTTGTTTCATCTGAGACATTATATTGAGACAGCTTGTATCAGCTTCTGCTTTATAGTGGAAAATTCAGGCATTGGTCCCAATCCTAGTTAACATTCGTATACCTCAATTGTAGGTACATTGTTGACTGAAGAGTACAGAAACCAGTATGGCATGTGGCTTGTATGAATGTCCATTTGCTGACCCTATCCCTATCACTTAGCCATTTAAGGGAGCACAGATGAAACAAACAGAGGAGGTTATTTTTTACAACTGCAATTCTGTTTTTAATGTGAAAAAGTCTTGGAAGAAAATTGCATCAACTTGATCAAATAGGTTGGAACATAACTTGTTTAAAAATTGTATCAATGATGCATTAAAGGAAATAACTTGAATTGGGTGATATATTCTTTTGGGCAAGCAAACAATTTTATTATGTCATGCTCTAATTTTGGAGTTAATAATTTCCAGCGGTATTTCATTTGATTAAAATTCATACGCTCGCCTTAACCATGTTGGAGATGAAGATGTGGGTGCTTAAGATTGTCTCTTAATTTTCAAAACGATAAAGCAGTGAAAGATTTTAAAATATGAAGGGAACATTTTGGTATGGTTAATACATTAACAATATTTGAACATTGGCAGTGTTTATATTTTTAAAAAAAGCTTTAAAAAAAAATCATTTTCAAAATTGTTCATAATTGAGCAATGATGTTGCAGGAGTAATGATATTGGTGGAGTTGTGGATAGTGAGGAAGGATGTCCAAGGATTTAGTAAGCTATAGATCAGTTGGAAATGTGGGCAGAGAAATGGTAGGTACAGAGATGAAATGTAGGTGGAAAGTACACAAGAAACTGCAGGTGTAAGTGTGAAATGTTAGGCCGCTGACGAAATGGATGCTGCGGAGGTTGAAGCTATTGACCATCTCTACAGCAGTTCCATTAATGAGGACAGGTTTGTGTTCACCACCTTGCTTCCCCATGTCAACCACCAGCTCTTGCGTTTTGCTGACGTCAAGGAATTGGTTGTTGTTCTGACCCCATGATGCACGCTCAGCCTCTTTCCTGTTGATAACAGTGGTATAATTGGCAAAGTCAAAGTTGGCATTGTTCCAGGCCTCTTGTTTGCAGAAATGCACCAGGAAAATGTGATGACTTTTACCCCCACTCTTTTTTTTAAACAGGTATCTACAGGTAGAGTGGGAAGTGAAAAAAGGAGGACAGCGCAATTTCACAGTTGACACAATGAAAGGCTCAGTCCCCAGAGTCCCTAAGCAAGATAACAGCAGTGACTGCGGCATTTACTTACTGCAGTATGTGGAGAGTTTTTTCCAGGTAACTTTTAAAAAGTTCAAATTAAGTTTCATTGAGATGCTTGTTATTTTCCAACAAAGACTGTTTTGTCCATAAACCACCTGGTTGTAGGATCAAATATTGCTGAATAGGAATAGATCTTTCTCTTAATCATATGCCTCCAGGTTCAGTAACATTGGGCAGAGTCCTGGTAAGATGAGGGATCTGGGTGCTCTAATGTATAATTCATTAAAGACGTATGGCAATACTGCCCGACCCCGGCTGCGAGGGACTTCGAGCTTCACGCTCGTGATGTGCGCTGCGTGCACATTATTTCACATTACATTTTTGTAATCCTGTCATGCCACCCCCATTTTTGAAAAGCTTCTTACAGGCCTGATCTTATTAAATGGTTTGATGGGATGTGTAGTCACCTCCAGCTCCTATTTTGTATGTAAATCTAATGAACTACCCTAAGAGTCTGTAGATTTGTTTGGCTCGTATATAAAGTTTACAATCATTAGTGCATTGACTTTCTAAACTCAATTGCCAAGTGAACCCTCTTTCCATTCTTCTTGAAGAGGTTAATCGCTGCGCAGTTGTTACCACCAAATGTAGGTTTTGCTTTGTTATTTATATTGCTTAATTCAATACTGGCAACACTTACGAAATGTGAAAAACGTGCAAGGTGACAGCGCAAGGATAAAAGTGAAGCTATCAAACAGGGCCCTGTGAAGAGTTGGATTTGTAAGAGTGGGACCAAATTACATTATTATGAATAATTAGAATCTACCATGGAAAGTAAGAGCCCTTGTAACTTGGGAATACTCCCGGTGCCTGCCATGCTTACTGTTCTATTTTTGGAATCATTTTCATTAATAATTATGAGCAATATAAGACTTGAAACATTTGTGGTCGTTCAAGTGGATTCATATAATTCAAAAACAAAATACTGCAGATGTTGGACATCTAAAATTAGAACAGTATTAGGCAGCATCTTTGTGGATAAGAACAGAATGTTTCAGGACATCAATTTAAATAGAGCTACATGATTTCGGATGATGAAATTTTGCAACACAACAGAAGGCACAAAGTGCTAGAGTAAATCAGCAGATCAGGCAGCCGGAGCGTCCCTGGAGAAAAAGGATGGGTGATGTTTCAGGTCGGAACCCTTCAGACTGATTTGTTTATATACTTTGCAACACAATCTGTTCTTGTCTTGGATATTGCCATTTTTATTCCCTCCTTGCAAACTTATATATTCTCTTTCCACAGAATCCCATCACGAATTTTGAATTGCCATTGCAGTTAGATAAATGGTTCCTGAGACAGGAAGTAAAGAAAAAACGGGAAGAAATACAAGATTTGATTCTGCATTTACACAATCAGCAGAGAACTGATGTCGAATAATTCCATGCACATGGCACTGATGTATACTAGGTCATTTCAAAGCTGCTCATCATCTTGAAAATATGAAGATTTAAATTCAACTGTAAATGTTTAAACTAGATGACTAATGTGTAGCACTCAGTTTAAAACATTTTTGTTTATAGCAATGTACAGTTTAATAAATTATACTGATTTGTGACTTCTTGCTACAAGCTGTTTATTTCCTGCATTTTTGTGCCGTCAAAATGGATAAATGTTGGCCTTTTCGGGCATTTAATTCCCCTGCCAGAAGACACCGTACAAATTTTAATTGAAGTATAACGTTTACGTGGTTCTGCTGTTTCTAAAATGCTTGTTCATCAATTGAAACATTAGCAGGAGGATGTGTTCAGAACTATAGATATTCTGTAGCACACTGCTTTCAAGTAATTGAAGAATTGGAGATGTGAGTATTATGAAACAATTAAGTTAGAACAAAAGTGCATAATGCCATAGCATACCTGCAGATTTTCTTTCATTCATTCTCAGAGTTTTTCAGCTTTGACTGTTGTGATGGGGTGAATTGGAGGGAAAGCAGGTCAGTGCAGTAATGACGGAATTGAGTAAGGTACCAACTATTGGTTTTAAAAGAGGAGGCATTGTCAAATGTTAAAATATTCAATGACTGCTTGTATATTTTAAGTTTGTCATTACGGAAACAGGGTGAATCTTAGCAGGAAAATAAATCTCAAAATGGAGAAAATGAAAAACTAAATACATTATGTGAAAGGACTGTCTTGTTCTCTACCATTGTGTAGTTTTTCACCCATATTGAAC
The DNA here is from genome assembly GCF_028641065.1 of Leucoraja erinaceus. NCBI lineage: Eukaryota > Metazoa > Chordata > Chondrichthyes > Rajiformes > Rajidae > Leucoraja > Leucoraja erinaceus. The sequence continues at coordinate 39,230,672 of NC_073389.1, forward strand.
AGATTCAAGCAATTTTGCTTTATATTAAAAAAAAAGTGTGTGAATGTAGAAATGGTGGAACTAATTTTGGAATACTGGAGAGATGTAAATAAGCTATATTACAACAATTGGTTTCAAAATGCAGAAGAATGTGATTTTTGTAAATGGAGCAGATAAGGATAATAGAACAATGGTAAAATGGGAATAAATTATTCAATGTGCAACTGTTTTAATGTTGAGATGCATATGTATTTTAATTAAAAGAAGAAATGTGAAGGATATTGCATGGCTCAACACCAACGTTTATTAATCAGCAAAGTATTAACTACTCTGGATATGAGAACCAGAATAAAATATGTAATAGATGCTGGTGCATGTAGAGCAAGGAACTACGGATGCTGCTTTACGAAAAAAAGACTGGAGTAACTCAGCGGGTCAGGGAGCATCTCTGGAGAACATGGATAAGTGACGTTTCGGATTGAGACCTTTCTTCAGGCTTCTTCAACAGGAGCAGGCAACTTGGTCTTTGTAATTGCTCTGCCATTCATCTACCTTGCATCACTTTGCTACATTGACCCTATTCCCTTCAGGTTCACAAATTGATTGATTTCTGAGCTTTTGTGTTCTGCATGCTTTTTGGTCTCCATATTTGATGAGGAGTGGAATCATTGGAGTCATTGCAGTGAAGGTTCAGTTGATTAATCTTTGGAATAATAGGACCAACACCATAAGAAAGGTTGGGTGTTTCCCCTTTGGAGTGTAGAAGAATGAGTGATGATGATATCGAAACTGTCTATGTTTATGGGGATTGATGAAAGGTTATTTTCCCATGTGTGCAGTCTAGACAGAGGGAGGCTCCTTTAAAGGATAATTTAAAACAAAGATGAGGAGGATTAATTTGTTTTCTAAACCTACCCATTTTGTAGCGTTCTACCTACATAGGCTATAATTCATGAATTGAATAATTATCCTAACAGTTCCCATAATTAAACGTATGGATTGTGTACTGTATCCATGTATTAATGAGTACAATTAAACATCATTATAGCTAGCTTGAAAAATGTTTATTAAATAACTGGAAGAATTTGTGCAAATTCAAACTTGCATCCAACAGGTTATTTGTAATATTTTTGGGTGGAGAACTCTAGAGATTCAATACACACTGGTTGAAAAAAAAATCATCACATCTCAGTCTGGAATGGGTGGCCTCCATGCATCAAACGCTTTACGGCCTGTCTAGATTTTGTATATTTCAGTAATATTCTTTCCATCTGCCATACGTGAGTCCCACCCTGCTTAACCTTTCCACGTAGAATTAACCCAATCCCAGCAAGAATTTGATGAACCTGTGTTGCCCTTTCAATTACAAATATATCCTCCTTTATGTAGGGAGAACAATGTGCACACTTTCCTACATTATACCCAATCTGGTAATTTATTTGCTACTCACTTAATCTATCAATTTCCCTTTGTGTATTGACTGCTTGCTCATGCATGTTTTTGCATTGTCAGTAAATTTACTTACTCGACCTTCTCAAAGTAATTACTATGGATTATAAGTAGTTGATGCCCCAGTATAAAGTATATTCAGGACATAGATCAATCTATCCCAGGTTCAATCTCCCCAAAATTGCAGCGTCATATTAAGTTTTTAGACACAATTTTCCTTTTGTAAATCCATGCTGATTTTGCCTAGTTTTTATATATTTTTTTAAAGTTCTCAGCTACCACTTGTTAATAGGTTCTAGTAATTCCCAATTAATTTTGGACTAATTTGTCTATGGTTCTCCATTTCTCTCTACCACCTTTCTCAAATTGCAGTGATATTTTTTACCTTCCATTCTGGGATCTGGAACAATTCATTTAACAATAGGTAAGTGTATATTTAAACTACCTGATTTCTTCCCTGGATTTAAAAGTTAGCTATTAGATGTTTATTGAATAATGAAGTATGATGACAGTTAAGCAGTTTTAAAATAAAGTTTTAAAAAATCATGCATGTACCATGATTCTATTGTTGCCGTCTACTTGCTCGTATGTGGTTACAGATTTTTTACACTTTAGCTCATGCATTATTTTCAATGTAGTGCTGTAAATAATGCAAATTAATCATGGCATTGTTAAGACATTAGATACTATTGTATTTTTCATGGATGCTGTTGGGGATGGAACACAATCGCAGTGAGTGAAATATGGGGAATGGTATTCCACTACCTCCACTGAAACCAGCAAATGAGAATTTTTAATGCTAAAATTCTCCTTGCAATTATAGAATACTAAACCAAGTGGGACCTGTTGGGTTCCGTCCCCTCAACGCGCGGTTGCGTGGGGAGGGGGCTGCCTGCGGCGTCACACACACTAACCAACCTCTCTCTCGCTCTCTCTCACGCGCCCCACACACACCCCACACTAACCCCCCCCCTCTCACACACACACTAACCACACACACACACTAACCACACACACAACACACACACTAACCACCCCATTGATATTATATTAATATTATTAATTCACTCCTTTTACCCCATGCCCCGCCCTATCCACTCATGCATAGCCCCCAACTCGCAGGTGCGGCTAGAGAGGGAGGGGGATAGAGAGAGAGAGAGGGACACTGAGGCACAGAGAGGGACACAGAGGTACAGAGAGGGATATGGGCACAGAGAGGGACACAGCGGCACAGAGAGGGACACAGCGGCACAGAGAGGGACACAGCGGCACACAGACACAGAGAGGGAGACGGAGGCACAGAGAGGGACACGGAGGGACACACGGAGGCACAGAGAGGGGTGCAGAGAATGGCACAGAGAGGGATGCAGAGGCACAGAGAGGGACGCAGAGGCAGGGGAGTTTGTTGCCTTTTTGAGCTGGGGTTTCCGATTTGCGGCGTCTTTTGAGCGGGCGGCCCTGCTGCTGCGAGCGGGCGGACGGTCAAAAACAGCGAAGGGCCAGCCGATCATGGCTCCCGCGAGGGGAACCTCACCCACCCGTGTGACAGACGATCGGGCAGGGGAAACGGAGAGGAGGTCGTTCCCCGTGATGGCCAGAGATCGCCAGGTGGGATCGGGATCAGCAGCGAGGAAAAGACGTCACGATTCCCCGAGTCCCTGCGATCGACGGAGGAATTGCAGGTCTACATAGACGGCCTCCACAAGAGGGATTAAATGGCTGCCACGGCCACCTTCCCACCGCGCTGCCCCGCAGCCGCGTGGTGATAATGACCGCCGCCGCCATGTTCTAGAGCCCAGTGGAGCGCGCAGCATGACCTGAGCAGCAGTTTAAAAACACTAAGTGACAAATTTAAAGAAGTGAAAGTTAAGAAGCGAAGAAATACAGAAGACAACAGGGGCGCCATCACTTGCAGCGCAAGCGGATGGCACGCAGGTAGATCCATTGTGACGTCATCAGTGAGACCATCTCGTTTATTTTCTACGTTTGAGATTTGTAAACATTTTCATAAATAACTCGAGAAATAATGCATTAAATTTTCAGATAAGGCTATTTTTGACATCAAGAAAATCTTTATCGGAATATGTAAAAATGTCACCGTTAGTGCGTCGTGTTTTTGAGGAGATGTGAAACGCACATGAACATTGCACAATACACACACATCCAAGATCAGAGTTTTATAAGTTTAGAGATAAGAGGAAGGTTCTTTCATAAGGTTCGTACATAAAGTGCATTCTCTCTGGGACGTCTAATTGGCCATGTGAAAGGAAAACATAGGTTTAATTATTAAAGTAGCTCACATAAAAGTACCATCTATCAGTTTTGTTGTGAAGGACTGATTCCAAGCCAAAGCTTGTTAATAATGAGCTATTTTCAGTAATAAATATTTTAATATAATATTGAAAATCTTGTAACTGATGGTTATTAATTACACTTGAGACAGGTAGAAAGGAAATTTGGTTCATAAGTTCACAGGTTATAAGAGCAGAATTAGGCCATTCGGCCCATCGTCTACTCATCCATTCAATCATGGCTGATCTATCTTTCTCTCTCAACTGCATTCTCCTGCCTTCTCCCCATAACCACTGACATTAGTACTAATCAAGAATCTATCCATTTATGCCGTAAAAATATCCATGATGGCCTCCACAGCCTTTTGTGGCAATGAATTCCACAGCTTCCCAATCCTCTGGCTTCCCGCTCATCTATGCTATATTACATTTCTCTTTTATTTAATATACTGTCCTTGACTTCCCTTGCCAGCCATGGTCGCCCCTTACACCCCTTAGAATCTTCCTCTTTGGAATGAACTGATCCTGCACCTTCTGTATAATTCCCAGACATGCCTGCCATTGTTGCTCCACTGCCATCCCTGCTAGGGTATCTTTCCAGTCAACTTTGGCCAACTCCTCCCTCATGGCTCCATAGTCCCCTTTGTTCAATGTAATACTGACACTTCTGATTTTCCCTTCTCCCTCTCAAATTGTAGATTAAAAGTTATCATATTATGGTCACTACCTCCTAATGGCTCCTTTACCTCAAGTTCCCTTTATCAAATCTGGTTCATTACACAACACTAAATCCAGAATTGCCTTCTCCCTGGTTGGCTCCAGTACAAGCTGCTCTAAGAATTCATCTCAGAGGCAATCCACAAACTCCCTTTCTTGGGGTCCAGTACCAACCTGATTTTCCCAGTCTACCTGCATGTTGAAATCTCCCATAACAACTGTAGCATTACCTTTGCGATATGCCAATTTTAACTCTTGATTCAACTTGCACCCTATATCCAGGCTTCTGTTTGGGGGCCTGTAGATAAACTCCCATTAAGGTTTTTTCATCCTTACAAATCCTCAGTTCTATCCATACTGATTCTATGTCACCCCTCTCAAGAGACTTAATTTCATTCCTCACCAACAGAGCTACCCCACCCCCTCTGCCCACCTGTCTGTCTTTTCGATAGGACGTCTACCCTTGAATATTCAGTTCCTAGTCCTGGTCCTCTTGCAGCCATGTCTGTAATTCCCACAACATCATACTTGCCAATTTCTAACAGCCTCAAGCTCATCCACTTTATTCCTTACACTTCATGCATTCATATATAACACTTTTAATCCATTACTCCCCTCGCCTTTCACATGATTCCTATTTTACTTGCCCATACTCTCCTATCACTGAGCTTTCTGCCTCGTTAATTCTGGTGTATTTCTTAAATGTTCTTATACTCTCCCTTTAACTCCATCCTTATATTTCCAGTTTTTCTCCTATAGATTAATAATGTGTAACATTGCTAAACAGAGGGATCTAGGAATAACTGTGCATAGTTCCCTGAAGGTGGAATCTCATGTAGATAGGGTGGTAAAGAAAGCTTTTGGTATGCTAGCCTTTATAAATCAGAGCATTGAGTATAGAAGTTGGGATGTAATGTTAAAATTGTACAAGGCATTGGTGAGACCAATTCTGGAGTATGGTGTACAATTTTAGGTCGCCCAATTATAGGAAGGATGTCAACAAAATAGAGAGAGTACAGAGGAGATTTACTAGAATGTTGCCTGGGTTTCAGCAACTAAGTTACAGAGAAAGGTTGAATAAGTTAGGTCTTTATTCTTTGGAGCGCAGAAGGTTAAGGGGGGACTTGATAGAGGTCTTTAAAATGATGAGAGGGATAGACAGAGTTGACGTGGATAAGCTTTTCCCATTGAGAGTAGGGAAGATTCAAACAAGAAGACATGACTTCAGAATTAAGGGACAGAAGTTTAGGGGTAACACGAGGGGGAACTTCTTTACTCAGAGAGTGGTAGCTGTGTGGAATGAGCTTCCTGTGGAAGTGGTGGAGGCAGGTTCGATGTTATCATTTAAAAATAAATTGGATAGGTATATGGATGGGAAAGGAATGGAGGGTTATGGTCTGAGTGCAGGTAGATGGGACTAGGGGACATTATGTGTTCGGCACGGACTTGTAGGGCCGAGATGGCCTGTTACCGTGCTGTAATTGTCATATGGTTATGTGGATTAGGTAAAACCTGAAGATCTAACTAAGAAAAATGCATCAGTCCTTGAGGATGATTAGATTTTATTTTACATTAGTCTGTAGAATCTTAATCTTCATTTGGATACTCACTCGTTACTTCCCAAATGGTTTTTAATATTTATGATCAAATTACGCTATTTTTTACACAGTACTTAGGAGTTTCTGCAGGCAAAGTATACTTTCTCCAGAGCAACATTCTATTTGTATCACATCGGAAGATGTGGAACCTGTCTTGTTTTTCATAATATGTTCCATATTGCAAATAAGCACTTGGATCCAGAATAGAATTAAACAATGGTCTATCTAACATGTTTTTGGAAAAAGGTATTTGAAGATCAAGACCTCAGACTTGGCGCAAAACTCATTGGTTACCAGGAAGCAATGATCCCTGCCCTACTACAGGCTTCTGAGACCTGGACTACTGACAGCTGGCATCTCAAGGCTCTGGAAAAATATCACTAATGCTGTCTCCATAAAATCCTACCCATTTCCAGGAAGGTTAAGTGAACCATTGTTCACCTCTCGTCCGAGGCCCGCATCCCCAGCATTGAGGTGCTGGTTACCGAGAGCCAGCTATGTTGGGCCGGCCATGTCGTTCTCATGCTCGACACCAGACACTTGAAAGTGATACTTCATCTGAGCTCTGTTGCAGGAGGTGGCCAAATGTCAGCAGAAAACATTCAAGGGTATGTTCAAAGCCACCTTGAAGCATCCCCACTGATTCTTGGGAGCCTTTGACCCAGGAATGCTCAAAGAGGAGAAAAAAAATTCAGGATAATATTGAAAACTTGGGAAGTTTACTTCCCACTCTCTTTAAACTACTGAGTTGAATATTTATAGTACACTTGTGTGATATGTAAAACAAAGAAATAAATGAGAAATAACATCCGATAAATCATCTAGTCCAGCACCACCAAAGTTCAGAGAGTGACAGATTATCCGAGTTTTGCTATATTTCTGAAAGAAAAACCTGCCTGACTGGAATCTGTTTAGTAAAACATTCCAAAGACATGATCTCTGCTCAAGTAAGGTCTTGGAAACAAACATAGCAGTCCATGTGAGGTGTGATCACTGGTTCAGCAAGGTATAGAGGAGGCAAGTAAAATGGCAAGACTAGGACATTGAGAAGGAAATTTAGCAAGTTATTAACATGGAGGTAAATAAAGTTGAAGAAGTAAGACATGACAGTGGTCAATTGGGAGAATAATAATAAATCCACGGGAAAGGCAGCACTTCTTCCACTAAAGGAAACAACTGGGATGAGGGAAGGAGAGTTGGAATGTCAAGTAATAGCAAAAGACGTTGGCAGGGAAATTAGCTTTTTCTCCATCCATGAGAACTACAAATGTATTGATTTTTATATTATTAGTATCAATTGATTGGATTGGTCAGTTTTCTATAGATGATACAAAGATGATTGAGATATAAACTATAATCTTTGCGTTCACTACTGACTATTGTCACCTGGTTGACATTAGATCAACTGCAGAGGTTTTAGAATTTTACACTTGGTATTGCAAGTTCTGATTGAGGCCTTACGGTTTCCATCTCAATTGGAAAACATTTTTCCAATGTCTTTTGGAATCTGATCCTCAAGTCTCTTTTAAGTCCTTTCCCCTCACCTCAAACCTATGCTCTCTAGTTTTAGACTCCCCTACCTTGGGGAAAAGATTGTGACCATTTACCTTTGCCGTGTCTGTCATGATTTTATAAACCTCTATAATGTCATCCCTCGGCCTCCTATGCACCAACAAAAAAAGATCCAGCTTCTTAAAACTCAAACCTTCCAGACCTGAAAACATCCTCGAAATCTGTTCTGCACCCCTTCCAAAAGCAGGGTAATCAGAATTGTACATAGTACTCCATATGTGGAATTACCAGTCTAGTCATGAGAAAATGAAGCTGGTATTTATATCAATGTAGAATCTCCTCAGTATTCATTATCCACCTTGGTATGTCTTGTAGAGCATTTTGTTTTGAAAGATTGGTGCTATGGCGAATATTCCTCAATTATTGTGCACTGCTCTACTTTTTGGGCTATAGTAATGGAAGAGGAGAGGGGCAGGGGATGAACACAGTCTGGGGATTCCACCTTGATATCTACTTTACCATTCATTTTCTCCTTGCACTGACGACTGGACCGAAAACATTCTTTCCAGCTGGGTCTTTGCAGCATTTTTTTTGTTTTTATTCCGCATTTTGTTTTTATTCCGCATCAGTCCCTTTAATTTTCACCTTTCAATTGGTCTACTTAACTATTATATTACGTGCCACCACCTCGCCTTAGTTCTCCCTTCGTCTCATTCAACCTGGTTGCAAGGACGGAGCTGCGGCGTCTAATTTAGACCCTTGTTTGTTCGTCGAGGATTTACCTCGAGCGTCTGAAATCCTTCCAGCGACACGTGGGAGGAAATAGTCTCTACATGTGCGCTGCAGAATCCGAGACAGAATACTGGTTACGTGCTTCTTGAAGCTTCTTAGCATTAAAGCCACAATGAGTGGTTGTACAGCAAACAGCTCCGTGAAATCCAGCCTATTTACCTGAAAGGAGAGTTTGGGACACTTCAAAGTCATACACCAGCCAGCACCCCAGAGTTTTGGGCACCGATTTTTTTCCTTGGTAGGAAAATAATGCAATGCAAGACCGAGGAAGGCAGCCCGTTTTTCTAACATTTCACACAAAAGAACAAAGCTTTGAAATCTGTGCCAACAAAACGTCAACAAGTACAGCGTTGCATCTAAATACCTGTAAACTCTGCAGTCGACACAATGTAAATACAGTTCATGGAAATAACATTATAACAAATAAACGAGAGCTTGGCCTTATAATTGGATTTTGTTTAAAAAAAATAGGACATCTAAATTATTGCTTTGAACTTCCAAGTTTAGTTTTATTAATTATATTTTGGAAATATACTTTAGAAACCTTACGGTAGCGCTCTTTACGGTTATTAGTTAATATACTGAATACCTGCATCAAGATATTATTAACCCGTTTATTGAATGAGGTTGTGTGGTGTCGCCTGTTTGACAATGAGGGTGTTTTTTTTATAAACTGCATTAGAATAAATTAGACATATAATCCACTATTGGGTCAAACTACTGCGTGACCCTGTCCCTATAACGGGAACAGACTCGGAAAGCCGATTAAAGGGACAAGAGTGTCATTCAAGGCTAATCTAACAGAAGGGACTTCTGTCTTCAGAACCGTCTCCTCGGCGCCTGCTTACACGTTCATTAAGTCCAAAGGAAAGGTAAGTTGCATGTTTTATTTAAAATGTTTACAAAGGCTGTCTTCACCATTGCCAAAAACCCTCATAACAAACTATTGAGATATTTATCAATATGACAAGTAATGTTCATAGAAATCTTAGATCCTCCCCAAACATACCAAATGTTTCTGTTGATTCTCTATTTTGTAGGTTGTATCGAAGAAAGAGAATGTTTGGTTATTGGTGGAAAGTCTCTTCTGTGTTTCCATATGTCCTTCTACTCAATTCCATTTTAGTGACAAATACAGGTACATTTTTTCAAATCAGTTAGCATGTCAAAATAATACGTAAAAAACACCATGTTTAACATAAGTTGTGTATTGAAGTTGCAGTGCAAAAGTAAATATTTGTGATGATTGTACTGTTCTTTCAAAAATGCATACAGGAGTGTAAATTGTGTTGAGCCAAGCGCATTTATTTTTGTTTAAACTTTACCTTTTTGGGTTTCTCTTCCTTTTGCTTTCTTGTACAAGGCATAACTGGCTGTGAATGATTCATGTCTGAGCACTGACAGTGAGTGTTAACAGGCCATTCAGCCATGGGTGATATCACAACCAAGCCTGGTGTTGTCCTGGCCCACCGTCCACATACCTGTGTGTTTGGCAAGCCATTCTGGACAGTGATCAGGAGTGGAAACTCTGGCAACATTCCCTTCCTTCGAGACTGGAACAAAATTGGAGACTAACTGTGGCATCATTGTTGCCATCCTGTCTGAGTCCAGGCAGCTCAGTACAAACAAGGGACCGAATTTGGAACTTGTATATTCTCCTATTCACTATTTAAACTTCCTGAAAAATATAATTTCAATCAGTCAAAACAAGAAAACCAAAATAATAGATTATTTTAATGTGATGAGGATTTGAGGGCAGATTATCTGACTTTAGCCATAGTTGGAAAGAGCATTTTGAAAATTATTTGAAATTAATACTATTTACAGTGGCCAGTTGCTATCTGGAATTATGAATAATTCAGAATTTAGAATAATTCAGACTTTCACAGAACTACAATTACAATCATTACTTGCCTTGATTCTTTACGAAGTAATAATAATGCTGCATCAGCTGTGGTTTATTTGTTAGCAATCTTGCCTCTGACTCAGATGTTTGTTGGTTTGGGATGTGCAAACAAACCGCAATTGGGAAAACCCCCAGAAAACACTGGAAATATTCAGCAAGGATGGTCGTGTTTGTAAAGAGTGAAACAGAGACAAACTTTAATTGGAATTCTGATAATCCCAGGCATTAACGGAGAGAGTTCTGCACAGTTGAAGGCTATAATTTTGAGTGTGACATTTTGAATGAGCATGAAAACAGGCCCTTCGGCCCACCGAGTCTAAACTGGCCATCAATCACCCTTTCATACTAGTTCCATGTTATCCCACTATCTCATCCGCTATCTCATCCACACTAGGGATAATTTACAGAGGCCAATTATCCTACAAACCTTGTGGCAGTTGTTCATGAGGAGCAAATACTTGAAAAATTGAAACCTATGAATAAAATTGAAAGTACCAGCTAAATTTTTGCTTGATTTCTGTCTTGATGTAAATCATTAATTTGTATTTTTTTTATACCATTATGAATTATGTTGTGGATTTTACTTAAATGTGTGCTTAGGTTTTTTTGAGTAAAGTTTAAATATGTTTCTCCAAGCATGCTAACTGTTTTAAATACTAAATACATTGTGCAGATGTTTTCAACTTATAAACCATTAAATATAAACTTGAAATGTTGTTGTATTTGGATTATTTGTAGCAAACAGAGGCCAGTTCTGAAGATATGAGGTATTTGTGATGAAATGCTCAAATCTTCAAACTTAATGTCTACAGTGATGAATTAAATATCATTCTATCTTAGCAACACGAGCTTTCTATAAATGTTGACAGATATTTATAGGGGTTCAAATTTTCAAATTATGGAATTTAAAAGGTTTATTGTGAAGAAAAAGTAAAAATCTATTTTCATTTTCTTCACTTAGCATACTTTTTAAAATCATTTTCAGGATAAATCTGTTTATTTAATTATTTTTTGATTACTGTAATTCATAAGTGATAGGAGCAGAATTAGGCCTGTCGGCCCATTAAGTCTACTCCGCAAAATGCTGACAAGTTGGGTCATCAGTAGTGCACATTTCGATTTGTCTTTATCAGATGTATTGAAGAGGACTTCAGGTGAGAGGAGACTGCGTCAAAATTCACCGGGCCTGCTTCATGGCAACATTAAGTCTCATGAAACGGGAAGCAATGTACAGATAAAAGATATGATTCGCCGACATAAACGAGCCCTTTTGTTTCCAAATGATATTAAACTTTGCCCAGAGGAAACTGTGTCACACGCCATCGACAGCTACCTCAAGTATTACAAGTTGAGAGGTAAGAAAGCTCCTGTTCATTATTTAACTTTCTCAACGATCTCCGGTAAAGACTTTATTTTTGTGGAACAATCATGCCTATCGCTGTGGATCGTTTGCACCCTCTGTTTTTGAAATATATTATTTACTGAAAGGAATTAGGAATGAATTATCATGAGATCTTGCATTTTATAGCAAAATAAATCTGCACGTTTTTGTAAAATCTGAAGTCTCTGATGATGCGTATTAAAGCCAGATGAACTGTTCTGTGGAATGCTGCAGCTCCTAGACCATTTCAGATGGATTTGATTAAGGCCAAAAACCTATTTCAAAGCCACTAATCCTGGATATCACTTATTCCTTCTGATAATAGCTAAACATAAGGAAAGAGAGCAGAGCTGGACAATAATCCAGCTGTGGCTGAACCAATATTTTATAAGGTTGTGCCATGACTTCCTAGTACTTGCATCCTATGTCTAGCAAATGAAGGCAAGTATTACACATTATTTTCTCATGCCTGATCTTCCACATCAACTCTGCTTACCCAAGCTCCCTATAACTATTGATTCCATTCATGCCCAAAAATTTCTCAATCTCAGCCATGACTGTACTCATTGAATCTAATGGGCTTAAAAGCAGAGGATTCAAATCTTTTCAGTGAAGAAATGTCTCCTCACCAAGTCATGGAGTAATTAAATCACAGAACATGGAAAAGGTCTCCCTGCCAATTAAATGTGCGGGGAGATCCCCCTGTCTTTAATGCCTTGTTTGTTGAGATGCTTATTAAATATGATGCCTGAAATGCATTGCCTCGCACTTATCAGGATTAAATTCCATCTATTATTTCTCTGTCCATCTTACCAACTCACTAATATCGTTTCCTAGCCTAAAATCACCTCCTCACTAGCAATAACACTACCAATAGTCATCGCATTGATAAATGTACTAATTGTACCTCTTACCTTCATATCCAAATTTAATGTGTATAACGAACAGTAATAGGCCTGTCCCACTTAGGCGATTTTGTGGGCAACTACAGGCGACTGCCACAAAATTTTCAACATGTTGAAAATTTTTCAGCGACAGTGGCAGCAACTTAGAAACATAGAAAATAGGTGCAGGAGTAGGCCATTCGGCCTTTCGAGCCTGCACCGCCATTCGATATGATCATGGCTGATCATCCAACTCGGTATCCCATCCCAACCTTCTCTCCATCCCTTTAGCCACAAGGGCCACATCTAACTCCCTCTTAAATATAGCCAATGAACTGGCTTCAACTACCTTCTGTGGCAGAGAATTCCACAGATTCAAATGATTTTCTCATCTCGGTCCTAAAAGACTTCCCTCTTATCCTTAAACTGTGACCCCTAGTTCTGGACTTCCCCAACATCGGGAATAATCTTCCTGCATCTAGCCTGTCCAACCCCTTAAGAATTTTGTAAGTTTCTATAAGATCCCCCCTCAATCTTCTAAATTCTAGCGTGTACAAGCAGAGTCTATCCAGTCTTTCTTCATATGAAAGTCCTGCCATCCCAGGAATCAGTCTGGTGAACCTTCTCTGTACTCCCTCTATGGCAAGAATGTCTTTCCTCAGATTAGGAGACCAAAACTGTACGCAATACTCCAGGTGTGGTCTCACCAAGACCCTGTACAACTGCAGTACAACCTCCCTGCTCTTATACTCAAATCCTTTTGCTATGAATGCTAACATACCATTTGCTTTCTTCACTGCCTGCTGCACCTGCATTCCTACTTTCAATGACTGGTGTACCATGCATTTCAATGACTGGCGTACCATGACACCCAGGTCTCGTTGCATCTCCCCATTTCCTAATCGGCCACCATTCAGATAACTACCTTTGAAATGGCCCAACAAGGTACTCCATTCACTGGGCATTAGGGATGGACAATAAATGCTGGCCCAGTTCAGATAACCTATGACTTTTGCTGTCATAGGTTGTCGTAGGTGGATTCCATTAAAATTAGTCCTTGGCAGTCGCCTAAAGAGTCGCCTAAGTAGGACAGGCCCATAAGGGTTCCAGTCCTACAGCACATTACTGATTACAGGCTTTAAATCACAAAGCAACTTTTGTTTATCACCTTCCTATTACAAAGCCAGTTTTAGATCCAGTTTGTCAACTTGTCCTGAATCCCAAGGATCTTACATGATGAACTAGTCTATCATGTGGGACCCTGTTAAAAGCTTTTTTTGAAGTTGTTTATATCGATGACATGTAGTTGCCTCTGCAAGAAAATTCAGTCAAATTGGTCAAGCACCATTTTAGTGCAGAACCAAGTTTAGAAACCTGATTGAAGGGGTTTAAACAAGGACTTCAGGAAAATTGGGTATGGATTTGCAAGATGACAGTACATTTAAAGACATCAGGGAGGAAAGAAATACAATAGATTATTGGTAGTTTGCAATGGCAGGGGAACTTGAGGGGTTTTCTCGGCTGATTTGGAGAACAGGAGGGTTGTTAACCATATAATTAATATGATCAACAAATGTGGAAGGCAGGAGAAAGGAATGAGTGGCCAGTTTACTGAGTATATGTTTGAAAGATCAGAAGATTTTCAAATGAGAGTTTGAAAAGGGCAGGAGGGAAGCTAAGAGAGGAAATTAGAGGATGTTGCAAGTTAAGGGTGTAAAATGGGTTACCCAAGAGAAAATCCAGTTTAATGAAAATTCTGGATGAAATTCTGATTTTATCTTTTGCTTGCTGCTGGTCACAGGCAACTACAGTGCATGCTTTTGGGACATAAATCCACTATCTTCTTACTACTATTGAAAATTGCCTGCAGCCCATGTAAACCATTGCCATACAATACCATAGCAATTAAGTTACTAAACTTGATCCAGAGCTCCAGGTTATTGACTGGGAGATCGGAATCCATTCTCTTGGGGGCTATGAATTCAAGTGATGAAATCAGGAATTAGAAAATGACTGAGAGCAATGATGACCATGAAACCATGCACAATTGTTGTAAAAAAAAAAACGATCTCTTGTATTAACTGTCCTTTGAAATGGCCCCACAAGGTACTCAATTCACTGGGCATTAGGGATGGACAATAAATGCTGGTCCAGTCAGTAAAACTCTTGAATGATTTTTATCTTTAAAGAAAGTAATGTTAGAACCTATTAAAGATGGCTGCATATATTTGTTATCACAGCCTTCTTGTAAACCCCCTATCTGTTATTTGCGTTAACTACCCTTCTAAACTCGGATGTGTTTCAAGCCACAGCTGTGCTTGGAAGTACATGTGTTCATATTAAATTTTTGCTATAAGTAGCTGTTGATTTCATTGCAGATTAGGAAATGAAATGCGTCCTGATTAGTAATCTGCTTTCCCCTGGACCTTTGTGAACTGCTTTGTTTACTGGTGCTAATTCAACACTGACAAATTGCTGCTATTACCTATAAAACAACAGTGGGATTTCACAGCTCCCTCAGTCTTCCATGCAGTTATTTGCAGAAGATTCACTTACTCTATTGCCAAAGAACTTATTCAAGACTTATGTAACTGCCAAGGCAACCACAAGCAAGTTGCGGCTGAACGGAAATACTGAATTTTGCTGGTTTTAGCTTGAAGTTTAACCTGTTTTGAATATTGGTGTGCTCTGCTGAGAATATAGGTATGTTTTGGTGATATGCCAATTAACCATTTGAACACAGTTAATGTGAGCCAGGATCCTCCAAACAGCAAATGATTTCATTTGAAATCCCAATAATCTTTCATTGTTCTCTTTTTGTTTTGCTTTGGTCAGTTGCAGCCAGTGGAATTTTACCTTATCATTATTTGTTTAACTGGTGGGGGTATAGTTGTGGGCTCTTAAGAACTGAGGTAGTTCCTTATTTCCAGAGTATATTTGAGATTGGGAATGCATTGCAGTGCAATCAGTATCCGTGGAGGGAAGGAGGAAGTTCAGGATCAGAATCTAGTGGGGTAGACGAGGATCAGAGGCCGCAGCCTTAGAATAAAGGAAGTACCTTCAGGAAAGAGATGAGGATAAATTTCTTTAGTCAGAGGGTGGTGAATCTGTGGAATTAATTGCCAAAGACGGCTGCGGAGGACAAGTCAATAGATATTTTTAAGGTGGAGATTGACAGAATATTGGTTGGTATGGGTGTCAGGGGTTATAGGGAGAAGGCAGGAGAATGGGTTTGAGAGTGAAAGATAGATCAGCCATGAATGATTGCTGGAGTAGACTTGATGGGCCAGATCGTCTAATCCTGCTCTTGGAACTAATGAACATTAAGCTTCAGGACTGAACAGAGGATTTTCAGAGTATTCACCTGATTGTATTTTTCCACCACAAAGCAAAGGAAACTACACTGTGAGCAGAAACTATAAGTTTATTAAATTGCTTATATATCCCTGCAGGCTGTGGATGTGAAAAGAGACAAAAGGTAGATGTTGCATCTCTTGTGGTTGAACCAGGGATGCCAGGTGAAGGGGCATGAGTGTTGGTGTAGATGGAGAAGTAAATCAATGGGAATGGTCCCCACAAAATGCTGAAAGGGGATGGGAAGATATCTTAACTTCTCATTGTACCCACCATCTTGTGTTTTTATTTTAAATTTAGTTCATGCAACGTATTTTGCTTAGATCTCATCAAAACCACTGGTACTAATGAATGAAAATAGATTCAAAAGGGGAAAGGTTTGCAGGCAGAGGTCCTTTGACAAGTTGTAGCCTGCTGATCAGTATGTAATAGAGATTGGACACACAATGCTGGAGTAATTCAGCGGGACGGGCAGCATCTGTGGAGGGGAATGGGTGACGTTTCGGGTCGTGACACTTCTTCAAACGTGGAGGATGTGCTCTCGGCGGATATGGAACTTGTCGTGGGTTACCTTAAGACCTGGAGACTAAAACTGAGTGTGGCAAGAACCACTACAACGGCCTTTCACCTGAACAACAAGGAAGCTCAACGCCAGCTAACTGTCACCCTCAATGAGTCACCCCGACCCTATAACCTAGATCGGCAGCTAACCTACAAGCAACACCTTGAAGCTACCCGTGATAAAGTCTTGGCGCAGACGAACCACCTGCGTTGCTTGGCTGGATGGTCATGGGGTGGTGCCAGGACATCTCTCCGAACCAGTGTTCTTGCACTCGTGTACAGCGCCGCTAAGTACGCCACCCCAGCAGCGCTCATACTAGCAAGCTAGACGCCATCCTCAACGACACCATGTGGATCATCACCGGCTGCCTATGCCCTACTCCGACGGATCTTCTGCTGGTGCTCACACCCGCCAAGATTTGCAGAGAGTACTTCACTCATAGGCTGGTGTGCAAGGCCCCATCGGACGCCAAACATCCTTTGCACTACCTCGCCCAGGACTCGCAGCAACTGGGACCTCAACGCCTGTCATCTTGTCGCCTCTTCTCCCACTATGCAACGACCCTGAGGTGTAAATTACCCAAGCCAAATATGAGGTGCTGTTCCTCCAATTTGCACTGGGCATCACTCTAACAATGGAGGAGGCCCAGGACAGGAAAGTCAGATTTGGAATGGGAGGGGGAGTTGAAGTGCTAAGCAAAGTTAAGACGGACTGAGCGGAGGTGTTCAGTGAAACGATCGCCGAGCCTGCACTTGGTCTCGATGTAGAGAAGTTGACACCTGGAATAGCGGATACAGTAGATGAGGTTGGAGGAGGTGCAAGTGAATCTCTGCCTCACCTGGAAAGACTGTTTGGGTCATTGGATGGAGTCGAGGAGGGGACGTATAGAGACAGGTGTTGCATCTCCTGCATCTGCAGGGGAAAATACCTGGGGAGGGGGGTGGTTTGGGTGAGAAGGGACAAGTTGACCACTGACCTCTAACTTCAAATAGCCCTTGCTTTCCTTCTCTATTCCCTCCCCCTTCCCCATTCTCCGACCAGTCTTACTGTCTCCGACTACATTCTATCTTTGTCCCGCCCACTCCCCTGACATCAGTCTGAAGAAGTGTCTCGACCCGAAACGTCAGTCATTCCTTCTCTCCAGAGATGCTGCCTGTCCTGCTGTTACTCTCGAAATTTTGTGTCCACCTTCGATTTAAACCAGCATCTGCAGTTCTTTCTTACGCATGTAATAGAGATTGTCAGCTTTAAGGTGCACATACAGTGGCTTGCAAAAGTATTCATACCCCTTGAACTTTTCCACATTTTGTCACGTTACAACCACAAACATAAATGTATTTTATTGGGATTTTATGTGATAGACCAACACAAAGTGGCGCATAATTGTGAAGTGGAAGGAAAATGATACATGGTTTTCAAATTTTTTTACAAATAAAAAACTGAAAAGTGTGGCGTGCAAAAGTATTCAGCCCCCTTTACTCTGATACCCCTAAATAAAATCCAGAGCAACCAATTGCCTTCAGAAGTCACCTAATTAGTAAATAGAGTCCACTTGTGTGTAATCTAATCTCAGTATAAATATAGCTGTTCTGTGACGGCCTCAGAGGTTTGTTAGAGAACTTTAGTGAACAAACGACACCATGAAGCCCAAGGAACACACCAGACAGGTCAGGGATAAAGTTGTGGAGAAGTTTAAAACAGGGTTAGGTTATAAAAAAATATCCCAAGCTTTGAACATCTCACGGAGCACTGTTCAATCCATCATCCGAAAATGGAAAGAGAATGGCACAACTGCAAACCTACCAAGACATGGCCGTCCACCTAAACTGACAGGCCGGGCAAGGAGAGCATTGATCAGAGAAGCAGCCAAGAGGCCCATGGTAACTCTGGAGGAGCTGCAGAGATCCACAGCTCAGGTGGGAGAGTCTGTCCACAGGACAACTATTAGTCGTGCACTCCACAAATCGGGCCTTTA
The DNA here is from genome assembly GCF_028641065.1 of Leucoraja erinaceus. Lineage (NCBI taxonomy): Eukaryota > Metazoa > Chordata > Chondrichthyes > Rajiformes > Rajidae > Leucoraja > Leucoraja erinaceus. Next base: position 39,249,072 of record NC_073389.1, read on the forward strand.
TGGAAGAGTGGCAAGAAGAAAGCCATTGTTGAAAAAAAGCTATAAGAAGTCCCGTTTGCAGTTTGTCACAAGCCATGTGGGGGAGACAGCAAACATGTGGAGGAAGGTGCTCTGATCAGATGAGACCAAAATTGAAGTTTTTGGCCTAAATGCAAAACGCTATGTGTGGCGGAAAACTGACACTGCACATCACCCTGAACACACCATCCCCACTGTGAAACATGGTGGTGGCAGCATCATGCTGTTGGGATGCTTTTCTTCAGCAGGGACAGGAAAACTGGTCAGAGTTGATGGGAAGATGGATGGAGCCAAATACAGGGCAATCTTGGAAGAAAACCTGTTAGAGTCTGCAAAAGACTTGAGACTGGGGCGGAGGTTCACCTTCCAGCAGGACAACAAACCTAAATATACAGCCAGAGCTACAATGGAATGGTTTAGATCAAAGCATATTCATGTGTTAGAATGGCCCAGTCAAAGTCCAGACCTAAATCCAATTGATAATCTCTGGCAAGACTTGAAAATTGCTGTTTACAGATGCTCTCCATCCAATCTGACTGAGCTTGAGCTATTTTGCAAAGAAGAATGGGCAAAAATTTCAGTCTCTAGATGTGCAAAGCTGGTAGAGACATACCCCAAAAGACTTGCAGTTGTAATTGCAGCGAAAGGTGGTTCTACAAAGTATTGATTCGGGGGGCTGAATACTTTTGCACGCCACACTTTTCAGTTATATATTTGTAAAAAAATTTGAAAACCATGTATCATTTTCCTTCCACTTCACAATTATGCACCACTTTGTGTTGGTCTATCACATAAAATCCCAATTAAATACATTTACGTTTGTGGTTGTAACGTGACAAAAAGTTCAAGGGGTATGAAAACTTTTGCAAGCCACTATCTCTTCACCAATGACCATGAGATAGAGATTAATCAGTTCCTGTCATAAATACATGGTACAGCAGTCTACAATGCAGATTCTGCCATTTAGCAGTATTCTGTACACAGCTGAGATTGCAGTCATATTATTGATAAGGAAACAGTCTTAGCTATGGAACCGCTGAAGACATGGTTTGACGGTAAGGATAATTAATTTAGCATCTACATCATTACTGACTTGAATAGCTGTTCAATAGTCCACATGCAGGGCCAACTTACAGCCAGGAGGATGATGGTAAAACACTGATGCATTTTTATAACTCACCATTGTGGCACGGTGGCGCAGTGGTAGAGTTGCTGCCTTACAGCGCCAGAGACATGGGTTCGAACCTGACTACGGGTGCTGTCTGTATGGAGTTTGTACATTCTCCCTGTGATCTGTGTGGGTTTTCTCCGGGAGCTCCGGTTTTCTCCCACACTCCAAAGACGTACAGGTTTGTAGGTTAATCGGCTTGGTAAGATTGTAAATTGTCCTGAGTGTGTATAGGATAGTATGGAATCGCTGCGCCGAAGGGCCTGTTCCGCGCTGTATCTCTAAACTAAAATCAGACACTTACTGATGTTTCAAACTTACAAACTTACATGGTAATTAGTCTATCGGACAATGAGAAGGTGAGTGGAATAGCTTTTTGATCACACGAGTCTCAAGGTAACACAGTTGCCATTGGGTGAATATGATAAGGGTAATCCTTCAGGGCAGAAGTAACAATTTAATAACAGTCGTATATGGGTGATCCCAGCAGTAGGACAATAATATGTTAGTTGGCCAAACAGGTTTAGTTGGCATATGCTTTGGTGCTCCTTAGTGTTTATCATTATTTTTCAAATCCTTTAGAATGGTGAGGCTTCCACAAGTGTTTGCCACCTAGTGAATTATTAAAAATAACTGTAGTTCAATCACTAATGTGCCTCTTGAAATTGAGTTTGTTCTTCAGATGGCAACGAGATATAGAGATAAATTACAATGAATCATAGAAAAGTTGATAAAAATAAGAAGATCTTCTAATATAACCATATTTCTCAGTTTGTCAAGAAGCAATATGGGAAGCATTCAAAATCTTCTGGGACAGGTTACCCGAGCGGCATGAACATCAGACTTGGATAGATGCTTGCAATCAAGGGCTCCTAAATATTTTTGACATTGGAATGAGTTTCAGCAAAACAGAAGAACACCAACACTTGATTATGGAGGTAATTTTTGGATTGTATCGTGGTTAATCGTGTTTAATTGGGGTGTATTTGTCATTATATGTTTTGCTCTCATTTATAATTTCTACTTCAATTGTCCCTTTTTTCATATGTTCTTACTTATGGTGATATGTTAAACTATGGTTCTGTTGGCAGCATTCAACGACTCGTCCACTTGGTCATTCTTTATGTATGAGCGAGGCCAGTGATCAAGGGGTTCAGGATTGTATTAGTTGACACAGCTCCTGTTTGCATTCACATTAGTATACTTCCAGCAGGGGACAGTGGAAGACAATCAACGGTGAATAGCTTGGCTAGCCTTTCTCTTCCCTTGCTGATGTAAAAATTGAAATAGCCTTGCCAGTACCCAGCAGGATTAAGGAACTCAAAGCAGACAAGAATCCAATTATGTTTTTGTCTGGGCTTTGAAATAAAAATGTTGTGATTATCTGGTGAGCACTTTAAAGCTATAAACTGCATTTTAAGTGTGAAAAGGGATATGTTTATAGACAGCTGAGTGTTCTATTTATACATAAATATAAATTACATTTCTGAAAGACTGAGATTCATGTGAATGTTGAACTCATTCGCTGATGGCGTCTAGTTGGCAAAATGGCTGCTTTTGGCTCTGCCCTGGGAATGTCTGCCTTCTTCATGAAGGTGTACAAAGGACATGTAGAAAACTGCAAAAAAAGACAATATAACATGATGTGACTGACATAAAGAGAATTATTATTGATTCCTGCTTGCCTAAAATGGACTTGACATAACTTGTACTTGTTTGACTTTATTACATTCTCTCTGCACCTGCTTTGATTTGAGATTAAAACCAAAGCTTTTCTGGAATATAGCTGGAAAGCTTGGTAAATAAATTCTGTCTAAATCAACAGAGAAGGGTAAATGAAGGTGAATAAGCAGCTTCTCCTGTCCTGTGTTTAATCTCTATTAGACATCAACAAAAGGAGCTATTTTGCTGCTAATACTCCTAAGTAGGTTTTGTGTGACAGATGTTTTTATGATTCTGCTAAAAAGATGTTACACCATCATTGTGGTATGCTTTATAAAGTTTGGATGTCAAGAGCATTCTATTTCTAAAGGGGCATGCAGTGAATTTGGCAACATAGTGAAGTATTTGCCTTGTATGGAGCCATTGAGCTGCTCATTCATAGTAACCTTGTGACTCATAAAAATAGATTTTTTTTTTGGCCCTAACTAACCCCCTGAATTTAATGTTTCTTTCACAGCAATAGTCATTTAAAAGGTGGAAGAAAGTCCAAAGTTTCATAATTGCTGATAGGGCATTTACAATGTTCTCTATTCTTGCACTAATGCCTTGCACTTTATTTTAGCCTGAGATCGATGTGCCTCCATTTTAACACATGCTTTTAATCCCAACTGCCTTCTTCAAAGGCAGTCATTCAGAATCGAGGATGACTTACTGCCACCTTAGTTCTATGTTGACTGGGGAGGTCAATGTGGGAAGTGTGGACTCTTCCACAGATGTTGCAGAGGGGGGTAGGCGTGACTGAATAGTTTGTGAGTCAACCCCGTTCTTTCTGTCATTCTGCCGCAGGCTTTCTAAATGCTTCTGATTCGTGGCTGCCCTGAGCATGACCTCTGCACTTTGAGCATTAGTAGGCCAAAGGTTCCCAGGAATTAGTGGGGATGCACCATCTTCTCAAGGAGGCTTTGAGAGTATCATTGAATCTTTTCCTCTGTCTACCTGGTAATCTCTTCCTGTCATTGAGCCCAGAATAGCAAGCAAGCCATAATCCTACCCAACAGAGCTAAAATAAGTAAAGACCAGTGACAAACCAGGCACTGTCATTGCTTGGGTCCTGTTAACTATACTCTGTTACAGCAACTGATGATTAGTCTTCAACGTTGAAGACCGCTGAGCTGCAAAATACTTTTATAACATTTGCAATATCCTGGGAGTGGCCACAGAAACTATCCCAAGGGATGCTTCATTAACTCCTTGGCTCCTGGAGCAGATTAAGCAGGGATCTTTCCAACCATCCAATTCTATTTACGTTGCTTTGTTACTTGCATGTGTTGTTGTGAGCATTGGTCAGGTCGGGGCGAGTTCCTCCTGGCCATGGGGACTATGTAATTCCATGCTACCTGCTCCATGGTCAGATAGTCGGTGACTAAACCATCTCCCCCACCTGGTTTGCCAGGTGAGGAGGGGGCTGTGGACTCCCAGCAGGACCAAAAACAAGACCTGTCAAAGGGCGGATGAGCATCTAGCGAGCCAACAGCCATCCACACTTCAGTAGAAGTTGCGCTCACTGTCGTACATAGCATTGCAAGAGATGATGATAAAGCACACGCCAAAATCCTACACTTCCAGCTGCAGAGGTACGCAGGAACTGGGGGACAGAGATGTGTGGTGCGTCCGTTCCCGTTGGAAACCAGCACCACTGCATCGCTAATGTTTTCAACAATGATGAATGAATGAATGTATCTCACCTACTTCATTTGAGGATTATCTTTAGGTTTCTATAGAAATGGTTTTGCTGGCTTGTTTTTGTACAGTGATCTCACTCACTTTGACTTTATGTTCAATGTATTCTGGTTTCAAATCTCCATGCAGAAGATTGTTTCTCTTTACAATAAGATAGACTTAAATTAATTCTGTTTCCACCCTGTCTTGGTAATTATACTACCAAGTAAATTTATCCCCTTTAACACAGACCAGCTGCTCAATCATGGTTAATCTCTTCGCTTGAAACATGAAAATAGTATTACATTTCAGCAAAACATGTGATTCAAGTGTAGTGATCACTGTTGTGCTGATGTTCCGCTTGGTGGATCTCTGAAACTGCATCAGGGACACTTTATAAAAACAATTTCAATGCCTTGATCACTGCTGGTGTTCTCAATAGAGAAGGAAACCAGAGTGAAAATGGTCGCCAGCTTGGTGAATAGAAAATTAGATTGATTAAATGAAGATTTGTTCATTGTTGAGATATTTTACTCGTGTCCTGAGGTTTAATATTATGGGTTGGCCTTGACTTGGGTTATCTTCCAATGGTCCAAGTGTGGTAAGGAAATTTGCAAAGTTCACCACTTCATGCTGCCTCGGCAAGGCCACCAGCGTAATCAAGGATGAGTCTCGCCTTCACTCCCTCTTCTCCCCTCTCTCATCAGGCAAAAGGTACAGTAGCATGAAAGTGCATACCTCCAGACTCGGGGACAGTTTCTTCCGAGCTGTTATCAGACTTCCTATCACGAACTAAGTCCTGACCTACAATCAATCTCATGGAAGACCCTTGGACTATCTTTAATTGGACTTTCCAGGACTTTCTTGCACTAACTTACTTGCTATTCCCTTTATCTTGTATCTGTACATTGTAGACGGCTTGATTGTAATCTTCAATAGTCTTTCTGCTGACTCGATAAAACGCAACAAAAAGGCGCAGTAGACGGGACAATAAACAAAACTAAGCTAATCACTGCAAAGTGATTTCCACAAGCAAGTATAAGTGGGAGGGTCAGAAAGGCATGTGACATCTCCTGTAGTGAAATAGTGTGTTACCAGTGCATCAATGGTGATGAAGGGAGCAATATCACAGCATGAATTAAACCTGAAGTATGAACATACAAGAGTGTTTGTAGCCAATGGAATTGTATAATCTAGAGACCACAGCTGGAAGCTGAACTTTAAACCCCATATCCTGCATATCGCTACAACATTACTTACCCTAGCGTTTCTCACTATTAATCTTTGTTCTTTCTGAGGAGCACAAATTGAAGATTATGGATTACGTCCATGTGCTGCACTACAATTATTGATTTGAATTTTCTAATTGCAAAATTATTTTAAATTGAAATTATTTTTTACTCGTTGAAAAGCAATGCCATTTATTGAATGGTTCAGTGATTTATGATTTGTATTGTTTTTCCTCATATTCCACTGAGAATGTTATTTCCTCCCTAGAAAGTATCTCTACAGATGGAAAATGTAAGTAGGTAAGTTGATTTCTATAGAATACATTTTCCATTGTTGGCAGTATATTAAATTCTTATATTCAAATTAAGGATCAGTCATTACAGAAAAATTAACCACATATTCTCTGATTCTTTTTTGTAAGTTCAACCCATGAAGACTTGTGCTTGTAAGTCCACATTTCATTCTGTTCCTTAGATCATGCAAATATGCTTTGTCGAAATTAGGCGCTTTCCTTTGCGGGGGAAAAAACGATATTCAGTACAAATTGTCTTGTATTGCTAACCTTAAATAGTGCCTGCAGAATTAGCTACCCCATGGTACTTTCCAATATTGGTACCAATTAAGTCAAACGTCAGGAAGGGTGTCCAGTGGGTCCCCAGCAATCTTTGGCAAATATTTACTCTTAAAATCTAAAGCTTTTATTCCACCACAGGTTTGCAATTGTACTTCGTGACTTCTAGTAATAAACACGCTTGTAGGAAGTTCTTCACCATATTACTTTAACAAAGGAATTAACTTCATGTGGAATGAAACGGTCATTGACTTTGTCAAAATACATCGTACAGCTTGATGTATCCTTATACATATGTGATAAGTGTTAAATATCCATTTCCTTTTTCCAGTCTAGAATCAATCACAACCACAAATGCAACATCATCAGAAAACAACTTTACGCTAGAAGGTTTGTAAATTTATTGGTCAACGTATTGTTTTAAATTGCTTTAGCAGTGAGACCTGGATAATCAAATTGATTTTCATGAAAGCGATGACAGCTGAGCTACCTCTCCAGAGAAAGAGTTTATTTTTGTAAAGAGACATATAAGACTTTTGTTCTCTCTAGTTTGATGCTTTGGTTCTGAACGTCTAGTACGCTTCACTTCTGTAAACTTCATTATGGTTTCCTGGTCTCTCAAAGGGATGAAGATGCAATAACAACTACCTTGTTAAATACTGTCCCTGAATTTTATAAATTCACAAGTCTAAATAATGTAAAATATAATGTAAAGATAAGATTGACTAAAATGTTACCAGGGATCAGGAACAAAGGGACTGGAGTTATTCTCCTTAAAGCAGAGAAGCTTAAAATACAGTTTGACACTGGTTTTTGGCAGCACAGTGGCACAGCTGGTAGAGCTACTGCCTCGCCATACCAGAGTCCCTGGTTCGATCCTGCCCAAAGGTGCTGTCTGTGTGGACTATGCACATCCACCTGGTGATTGCATGAATTTCCTCCAGGTGCTTCAGTTTCCTCCCACAATCCAGACATGCAGGTTTACAGGTTAATTGGCCCCTATAAAATTACCCCTAATGTGCAGGGAGTGGATGAAAAAATGGGAATATGTAAACCGTGTGTGAACAGGTGATTGATGGTCGGCATGGACTTGGTGGGCCAAAGGACCTGTTTCCATAAACCTTTCAGAATCTTAAACAGTTCTATCTTTGAACTTTTCATAATCATAAACCGTTTTGATGAAATAAATGAGGAGAAAGTTTCTGGTGGAAGTGGCTAGATTAAAGATGATTGTCAAAAGAATCGGAATCAGAATGAGGATTTTCAGTGAATTAGGTTAATATTTGAAGGAAAACATACATACGTTGAATGTATGTGGCATGTGGAAAGAACAGGGGACTGAATCTAATTAGTACAGTCACAAATGGACCAAATTGCCACCACCTATGTATGTAGCATGTCATTCTATGAATCTCTGATCAACTGACATATTCATCATAGAAAAATCTTAATTGTTTGCTTTTGATGTATATTTATTTCCTGAACCTTTTCTAGAGTTATGTAATAATACTCATGGGTTAATGACTTCAAACGCTCTAAATATTGAAAAATATTTTATTCTAGCTGCTGAAAGAATTTCCATTGATGGTATTAACATCTCAGTAGAAGGAAATGAGAACACTGTAAGTCTTGTTTTACCAGATTGTTTTAATGTTATAATTTGGAATTTAGAGAGATGAAGGGTAAAAAACATTTCAATGTTCTGTTTATCAGTCTTTAATTATAGCCAAAGACTAGGGATTTTTTAAAAGCTAGAATATATAACAACCCATCAAGTTGCTTCAAACACTACCCTTTCATTAGCATTGATATTACAAGGAATTACATCTGCACTGCTAAGCAACTAATCTACAGAAAGTGTGAAATGTGCTCTTTCTCAAGATTTTTTTCACCCAGTGCTTTGAAAGGAACCTTGGCTAAACATTGGCAAGACTGTCGCAGCCACCACAAACAAGGTGGGCTGAATGGCCTGTTTGTGTACACTCTGTATTTGAGATGTTCAATAGCTTGCAATACTTGAAAACAATACTTTCAAGGCATTCACTAAAGATTAATTTGTAATATTATGGAAGATTATTATAAAACAGAATGAAATATATAAATTCAGTTTTGTTATTATGTTAGGTGTTTTTATTTACTTTAAATAAGCACTCAACAAATATTCACAGACTTTTTTTTATCATTAATATGAATGAAAATAAATATATTTAGGGTTTTGTGGACAGGGACTTTGCACTTCACTACTTTTGATTTTGAAGGACCTATTTTCACCTGTAATTCATTTTAAAAAGAGGATTAGGTAAAATGGCAATAGCCAAAATGCCATATACCACCGGTTATGTTGTCCTTGCTTTTTGCCTTTCTCCAAGTCGGTAGCAGTGAGGATGATAGACAAGTCAGTGCCTTCACAATCTTTAACGGCCATCTCTTTTATCTGCAGCGTGCCTGGGCTTGAATGGAAAAGCTTATTCAGTGTCTGTAATCATGATATGGCAAATGCTCTATTATCATCCATCCCTGACTTTGAAAAGTGTTAGAATAAGCATCAGAATGCCTTATTGGGAAGTGAATATACACTGCAGAGGTAATGAAAGACAGTCTGACAAAATTGAACATGGGACTGCAAGCACAAAAGCCAGAATTGCATTTTTGGCCGCAATATTGAGGTCTATAGAATTGTGCGGCAGAGAACAGGTAATCAAAGGAATGTTAACCGCTTTGGATCCTTGCCCAGGTCTGATCTCGCTAGCATTGCATTTTCAAAACCATTAAAGATTAACAATATCTCAACAGAAGATAAACAGAATAAATAAATTGCAAATTCAAAAGCTAAAGGTCCCATTCATCTATATAATTAAAAGTCTCATCTTGACCACTTCCAGTCTGCACTGTATATTAATTTTAGATAAAACCCTACCATATGTTGCTATGATTTTGGCCATCTTACTCACAGTCCTCCTCCACTGAGCAGGCCCCGAGGATTTTTCCCATCGATGAAAAATAAAAAAGATATGAGTGTTTTAAAAAAAAAAAAAAAACCTTGAGATACTCTCGCCTGTATATCTGCAGAAAAAGATGAAAAATGTCTAAAATTGATTCTCCACCCTCTCCCCCTTCTCTCTCAGTCACACAGTCTCTCACCTGTTTTGGGCAGAATTTCTGGCAGTTTCTGAGCTGCCAGCCCACCAGGCCTGGGTGACTGAGCTGCCAGTCCACCAGGCCTGAGTGACTGAACTGCCAGCCCACCAGGCCTGAGTGACTGAGCTGCCAGCCCACCAGGCCTGAGTGACTGAGCTGCCAGCCCAAGAATCCATTTGGCCCACAATGTCCATGCTAGCCCTCTGGAAACCAGTCCTTTCGGCCCACAATACCCATACTAGCATTTCAGAAAGCCCCCCCCCCAACTGGCCAGCAATATTGGAATTGGTGGAGAGGTGGAATATTGCGTTGGGGGACCAGCCCTCCCAACGGGTCCTACTTAGTCTAGTATCATTTGTAAATGGTGGTCCATTGCCAACATTACTTGAAGCCATTGTGCTCTTCGTAATAAATTCAGACATATTGGCATGAAAAATTGACTTCAATATCATGGCCAAAAATGCAATTCTGGCTTTTGTACATTCTGCCCCATATTCAATTTTATCCGTCCATATCTTTTGTGTGTGTCTGCAGTGTATATTTCTTTCCCATTACAGTGTTTTGATATCCTATGGGGCTTTGGGTCTAAGGGGCTAGCACCACAATGAAAGGACTAGCATCAAAACACTGGAGGTCAGATACCAGCACACCTAATCTCTCACTCCACTAGTAACGCACTGCTGAATTTACAGATGATTCCAGATCTTAGCAGGGTCTTTAAATCTATGCCTGCTGTGGTTGATGTATCTAGTTTCTAAAGTTTCATAAATCCATTTCCTCTCAGTATCTACCCTTTCAACCCCTTTCAAAAACAATACGCTGTAGACTTGTAGCAAGTCCTCATCTAATTTTAAATTTCATCCCTTTGAAATAGAGGTTAATATTTTATTTGTCTTCTAATTGTTAGCTGTATCTGCATGTTACCTTCCTATGTTTCATACACCCCAAGACCCCTCTATGAATCAACCGACCATAGTGTCCCCATTTGAACAATAATCCTTAGTCTGTACTGAAGACTTTACGTCCATTGAGTTAATTTATTGAAATCCTTCTGTGGACTCTTTGTCTTCCTCACAACGTTTTCCCACTTGCCTTTCTATCATCAACCAATTTGGTTATGTGCATCCAGTCCCATCACCTAAGCCATTAATACGAATTGTAAATAATCAAACCCTGGGAGATAGCCCGGTAGTTACCTCACTAGTTCCATTTTACCAATTTGAAGTAGACCCATTAACCAATCTCTCTTTCTGTTCATCAGCCAAACTATATATGTCAATATATTTCTTCCACACAGTGAGCTCATAACGTGCACAGTAATGCTATCAAATACCTCTGAAAAACCAAATACACTCCATTTATTAGTTTCCCCAATCCTTCCTTGCTCCATCCCCAATAAATTGGCATGAACACAATATCCCTTTCATGAAATCATTTAGCGCCTCTTTGTGTGTTTTTTATAATTAAATAAATGTTCCTTAAGAATTCGTTAAGATTTTGAACTTTTTCCCAATGACAGATAACTGGTCTAAAGTTTCTCGCTTTCTACCTCCCTCCTCCTTTGATTTGTGGTATCTGTGGTTTTCTAATCTGTGTCTTTTCAGGATTTGTGGACAAACAATCATTATCTATCAACTTTGCTCAGAATTCGTTTTTTACTTTTTGTTCCTCCCTCCGTATTGCCTCCGGACCTCCGCCTATAATTGCAATGGTTTGTGTGCCCTCTACCAGGTCATTTCTTTCTACAAATGTGTCTGCAAATGCTATCGACCTGCCAACTTATACAAAAGCTGCTTCAAGACTTCATTAGATTTTCATTTTTTCCTTGAGTGGCTCATTTTGCCACCTTCAGTTTGTTAAAACTTGTTTCATGGTATTTTGACCATAGGCCTTTTAATTAATTAAAATAATTTAAACTTTATTAATTCTCTCAGGTTTATCATACGTTCTGACAAGTGAGGGATGTAAAATACACACATTTGGTCAGCCCTTGAAAGCTTCTCAGCTTTTTTTTGTTGTTTGTTGCTTTAATATTTGTGGTAACTGTAAAGTTTATCTGGTTTGGCTGAACAACGCTACAGTGGTTAGAAGACTCTGTAGTCAGAGGGACAGACAGGAGATGTTGTGGCCACAAATGGGTCTCTAGGATGGTGTATGGCTTCCCTGGCTCCAGGATCCAGGATGTCTCAGATTGGCTGCAGAATATTCTCATGCGGGAGGGTGAGCAGTCAGAGGTCGTTGTTGACATCAGTGGGTAGGAAAAGCAGTGAGGTCCTGAAGAGTGAATATAGGAAGGCAGGAAAGAGGTTAAAAAGCAGGACCTCGAGGGTGGAAGTTTCTGGATTACTTCCAGTGTCATGTGATAGTGAACGCAGGAATAGCAGGATAGACCAGATGAATACGTGACTCAGGAGCTGGTGTAGGGGGCAGGGTCTTGGGTTTTTGGATCATTGGGATCTATTCTGGGCGAGAGGTGACCTGTACAACATGGACAGTTTATACTTGAACTGGAGGGTGACAAATATCCTAGGAGGGAGGCTTGCTAGTACTACTCGGGAGGGTTTAAACTCGATAGGAGGCAGATGAGAGATTGGGAGAAAATTCTGTAGTCAAAGAAAGCAAGATTAGCACTACCGGTGGGTACATGGTAAAGACAGGTGAAAAATCAGTGATTTAAACTGCATTGACTTCAATGCTAATGGTTTAACAGGTATGGAAGATGAACTTGGCATGGATTGGCTTGGGGGACTAGGATATTGAGCGAAAAATGGCAGAGCGGAGGGTGACACTGGCAGCTCAATATTCCTGGGTATATATGCTGCAGATGTGGTGGAGGTGCAGGTAATAGAGGAGAGGGGATTTTGGCAACGCTTTTGACAAGGGCCCGCATGGTAGGCTGATTAGGTTAGAGCAGAAGTTTAGAGCGCATTGGATCTAAGGTGATCTAGCCAATTGAATTTAAAATTGGCTCAGAGGAAGGAGTCAAAAGGTAGTTGTGGAGGATTGTTTTTCTGATTGGAGGCCTGTGACCAGTGGAAGTACGCATACAAGATCACAGGAACTAGTGGTAGTTAAGTTCATTAGGTAGATGAAGGTTATCAGATGATCACCAGCTTATCTGTTTTATATCCCCATTTTAGATTCAAATTTGTTTGATGTAGTTGGAAATACGTTATTATTGCCACACATTATATCAAATAATATGATTATTTTATTCATATATTATTGAACAAAATAATCATATTATTCTTTTGATAATATATACATTATATTTTATATTATCCTATGCATTATTATATCTCTTTTTGATTTGTGTAAGGACATGGAAACCAACATCAATAAACTGAGAGTTTTGCTGCATAATAGGAATGGGACCTTTCATTGGACTTCTATGAACAGCCAAATTTCAATTAAATGGATGCTGAATGATTATGTTCCATAGGATGCTAATCTGTAGGAAAAATGGCATATTTTATCCAAAAATCAGCAAGATGATAATCAAATGACCTTCGGTTAAAAACAATATACATTTTAATATTCCATTAGCAGCATAATTAGTACTTTGGGGTGGCAACATTGTTCTACATTGGCAATAGCAAAAATAATTTAAGTTCCAATGACCTTGACACTGTTGTCCACATTAATTCCAGACCAAAGAGCCAATTTGTGCTGAGGAGCCTACCCCCATTAAGAATGCCTTAGAATTTCTCCAAAGGTTTTTTCAGATTGGTACTTGGAGACATCGGAAAAAGCCGACTTTCATTCTTTAATTTTGCCTTGGACTAAATCCAGGTTCCAGATAATAAAGCACAGTGTACTAATGTTCTCTATTAATCTGCTCCCCGAGGGTCCTGCATGTCATCAGACTAGCCTTACTGTTCAAGTATCTCTATTCTATTTTACTCTGTTATAATATCTCCTCTGTATTCATGTTGGAAATATATGGGGTAGTTTGATTTATGTTGGGTCAGATAGTAATGAATAATTTTCTACATTTTGGTAATTTATTCCTACACCCTCACAGACCCCTGGAGAAACTGAACAAGTTACAAAGAAGTCATCAAATCAAATTGTGGAATTCTTTATCCAGCTTGCTGGGGAGAATTATACCGGAGAGGAACTCTCTGATCCAGCTATGTGGGATTATCAGAAACTGACTGATCATGTCCATGCCAAGGTAAACTTAATGAAAGCCTGGAATGAAAGCCTGGAAAAGTGGTTGTCTGTGCCAATCAATGTTAGCATTAAACTTAGTCAATTTATAAGCAACAACAACCACAATATATTGTACATAATGAGATCTTAGAATGAGTTGACATCCAACGGCACTGCTCATGCTGGGTAGGAAGGTAAGTGCTTGAAATAATAATACACCATATCTTTATAGCACATGAGTGCAGTTGGGTGCAACCTTAGAAACTTTCTGTACTAAGTTTAATTAGAGTAAAATAAACTTGTTTTTTGGGGGTGTTTTACCTATTGTTGGGTACAAATCTTAAAATAAATTAGAATTCTTACATTGGTGAGGAGAATTTCTTGTTGAATCGAAAATGATGTGTTTCTTCTTGTGGGAAAATCTAGCCCACCAGCCACTGGGTCACCAACTTAATTCAGAGATGAGGTGAAATGCTTTTACCACATAAAGTTGAGAATCTTTGAAACACTTCCTCCACAAAGTGGGTGGTGGGAGCAGAGTCCATGAATACTTTTAGGGCAGATGTCCAATAGACACCAGAAAAGGAAGTAGGTGAAAGATTAAGAGTTGAGAGTGTTTGATTGTCAAATGTACCGACAACAGAACAGTGAAATTCTTACTTGCAGCAGCAAAACAGGCCTGTAAACACAATACGCATAGATAACATATTATAATAATAATAATAATAATAATAATAATATAATAATCTTTATTTATATAGCACTTTTCAACAAAACCAGTATTTGAACCAAAGTGCTTTACAGAGTTTGATTAAATTAATAGAACAGACCAAATGTCAATATATCCATACAAAAACAAAAAAGAGAAAAAAGAAAAAAAAGACACAGAACAGTACACTATAGAAATCAACATGAAACGTCCCCCCACAGCAGAATTCACTGTGAGGGAAGGCACTAAAAATATCCAGTCCTCCCCCTCATAGTCCACCCGAGGTCGGGGTCTATATGTGGCCTCCTTAGCCAACTCGATTTTCTCAGGCCCTCTGCCGCGAAGCTGGATCATCGGCGTCGGGTGAACATTCTTCAGCGGCCTGGACTGAAGCGGCCACTTCCTCCCTGAAGACTGCAATGTCCAAAGTTCTCAGGCCGCGCTGGCCGGACCGCTGACACTGGCGAACTCGGACATCAGGCCCCGTGGTGTTAAAATCCTGGGCCGCCCGCCCGCGGCTGGACGCTCTGCAGCCGCAGCTCAGCGATGTTGCAGTCGGCGTTCCCAGTGCCCCGGAGCTTACCCGAAGGCGACCCGGTAAGCATCGCCCGCTCCGTGCTGATGTTGGTGTCCCAGCATCTGCACCGCCGGCGAAGCTGTAGTCCCGGCAGGAAATCGTCGCTCCAGCGCTGCTCCAGCTCGATGGTAGGCCGCACAGAGAGGACGAAGAAGCGGTTCGGAAGAAAACCGCATCTCCGACCAGGTAGGACTGGGATAAAAACAGTTTCCCCCTTCCCCCCCCCCCCACCCACCACAGAAAAGAAGACTTCCAATTAAAAGTTCCCACAGACAGGACTAAAAATAAAAATAAAAAAGGGAGAAAGGACGGACTGCAGGAGGAGCAGCCATACACAACAGCGCATCACCCCCGCAGTCCGCCATCTTATTATAAAATTATAAATTATAATATTATAAACAAAAGCTCTGTGAATTAATAATCAAATTTCTGCAAGTAGATGGGAATCAGGTTGCGATAAGATCACACATAAATGACAGAACAGTTCAAAGGGCTAAATGGCCTTATTCCTGCTTCTCTGTTTGTTATTACTAACTTTATAGCCCAACACTTATGTCAATGTTTCTTGCTGTAATGCTTCACCCTAGAGTGAAGATCACACTCCCAAGTCAAATGATAAACGGTTCAACATATATCGCCTCCTCTCCAGACCCAGATTACCCCAACAATAATTGCGGAGCTGCAGTAGGCAGATAACACGTGTGCAGACTTACAGTTTTGAGTAATCATCAACAAATTCACAGAAAATTGAGCCTTAAGGGCCTGTCCCACTTACGTGTCCTTGGCATGCAAATTACATGACCTCGTGATCACGTTGAGCCGAGACGGTCGAGCGAAGGTCGGGCGCGATTACATGCGTACGCACAGCCGTCTGGACCGCGTGATGTTATTTGAAGATGGCCACAAAGCTGGAGTAACTCAGTGGGACCGGCAGCATTTCTGGAGAGAAGCAATGGGTGACGTTTTGTGTCGAGACTCTTCAGTCTGAAAAGAAGAGGTCTTGACCTGAAACGTCACCCATTACTTCTCTCCAGAGATGCTGCCGGTGCCGCTGAGTTACTCCAGCATTTTGTGGCCATCTTCAATTTTTTAGCCCTGCTCTGAGAGTAGAAGTGGGAGCGGATCCAGACTCCAACGGCCGTGAGCCCCGGGCCGAGCTCGGCGATCATTTGCCTGCTTCTGCTGCTGTTGAAGGCGAGACGTTGCGTCGCGCCAGGGTCTTGGACCTGTCCCATTTTGGCCGTCAGTTCCGCGACAGGCTGTTGGTGCGCGAAGATTTCGATCACTACAAAAATTTCGGAGCCCCACGCGATGTCGCGCACAACTACATACCCCTCCGTGCTTCTAAGTGGGACCGGCCCTTCGCGGCCATACGATGCCCGTGCGCCTCAACACGACCACGAGGTTGCGTAATTTGCGTGCCAAGGACACGTAAGTGGAACAGGCCCTTTACTCTCAACATCTGCAAGGCAAAGGTCTTCTCCCAACTTGACCCTTGTATAGCACCACCCGCCAGCAATGAAGGTCTATGATGAGAAATGATGACCACTTCCCATATTTCATGAGTCACCTCCCAGTGAAGGCAGATATTGATGATCAAATTCGGCATCATGTCCAATGCATTCATGCAGCATTTGGCAACTGAGGGGAAAAGTGTTTGGAGATCAAGGCCTCAAACATTGGTCAACTGGACAGCAGCTATCTCTACCTTCCAGTATGTTTGCGAATTTTGAACTACCTAGACCAGGCACTGGATAGATATCACCAATATTCTCTTGTAAAATTCTCTGCATCCACAGGCATAATTACGAAGGTAATTCTCTCCCAGGCTATCATTCCCATCACTGAGGCTCTCATTGCATTCAGTCAGCCCCTTAGGCAGGCCATGGGATTTCTATGCATCACATCAGATTCTCAAAGCAGACACTGTTTTCCAAGCATACCAAATGAATGGAGGATTCAAGGAATCATCAAAGCCTCTTGGAGTTTGTATGTTTTCCGCGTGACCTGCGTGGGTTTCGTCCGGGAACTCTGGTTTCCTCCCAAACTGTACAAAAGTACAAGGTTGTAGGCTAATTGGTTTGATATAATTATAAATTGTCCCTAGTGTGTCCAGGGAAGTGTTGCTAGTACTGGGATCGCTGGTCGGCGTGGACTCGATGGGCCTGTTTCTTCACTGCATCTCTAAACTAAATTAAAGAATTAGTTCTGCAAGACAATGAATGATAGAAGTGACATTTATTGTAATCAACTTATTTTGACAAACATTACAACAACATTGAAAAACAACACAAAGTATTTCATCTTAAATAAAATATCAAGCCGAAGACCACCATTCTGTTAATCAGGTGCTCTCCAAGAGGATTTTCAATGATTCCAGGTTGTGTCATATGTCTTCTTTCATATAAGCTAGAAGAAAATAATAGTCAAACTATGTTGTATTTTTTTCATTTGAGGAAAGTTTTTATCAATTAGTAGTTTATTTTTGTAGTTTAGATCATTGTTTTTGGTGCAAACTGGGCCTAGTGATCCAGATTTAAAATGTATTGAGAGATGCAAACAAGCTATCAAATTAGTTTGCCTTCACTGAACAATAAAAGTGGGTGAATTCCTTCCATATTCCCTACCTTATTTCCTACCACTATTTTGGAGTCATTTTATTTTCTAACTTTAGATGGGTGGGTTAAGAACAATGTGAATAGGCTTATCTTTTAACTATAGCAGCAAAAGGCAGTTCAACCTCAGCAGGATTCATAGAATAAAAGTCTGTAAACAAACACACACGTTGTTGACTGACATGGCTGCCCTATTTACTTTTTTCCTTCAGTGCTCTAAAGCTCAGGGCAACATAAATCATCACTACTTTGGAGGAAGAAAAGTTTCCTCAAGTTTGTTGTTACTTTTGAATAAATGCACACATGCGTGCAACATATTACCTTTATTTTCCTAAGCTATACTGGCATAAGCGTAACAGTGGATGTTGAAATAAGTCATACAATGGAGAAGTGAAGTGAATGCTTTAAGTCTGACGCAGAGTCTGGATGGTATACATAGGTCACCAGAAAATCTGTTCATTTGCACATGTACATTTACGAGGTTGGCAATATAGCCTAATACTTGTATTAAATCTGGCTGGTGGCATTGTATGTAACAAAAATAATGATTTGAATTTGCTCCAATCATCCAGATGCAGACTTAAAGTTTAATTACAATGCTTATGAATCATGAACCTAAAGTACTTCTGTCACAGGGTAGTGCGTGATTCCTGACCTTTACGTCTGTTGTTCTGCTTGATTTTCATGTTAGTCCAATGTTGTCACATTGTTCCAGGAAATCTGAATATCTGCCTGAATGAAACAATTAGAAAGATTCTTCTTGATGCATTGGTACTTCAAGTAAGAAGTGAAGACCTTTGCCTGTACGGATAATATTGAGTGACTTGAATTTGTGTCGCATGTTTCACTAACTCAGCTGGATCCAAACCAACAAAGAGTTGCTCTCCTGTGGGAAGTACTCCAGGTCATTTTGTGATCCACACGCTCCCACAGACAGCGGTGTGATAGAGACCAAATGGTTTGTTTTACTAAGGTGATTGAGGGATAGGTAGGTTCAGTGATACCAGTGATAGTTACCACTCTCTTCTTCAAAGTAATGCCATGTGATCTTTAACATTCACCTCAGGGTATGGAATTTAACATTCTATTTAATGCATTAGAAACATAGGAAATAGATGCAGGAGTAAGCCATTCAGTCCTTTGAGCCAGTACCGCCATTCAATATGATCATGGCTGATCATCCAAAATCAGTACCCCGTTCCTGCTTTCTCCCCTTATCCCTTCATTCCGTTAGCCCGAAGAGCTATATCTAACTCTCACTTGAATATATCCAGTGAATTGGCCTTCACTGCCTTCTGTGGTCGAGAATTCCACAGATTCACAACTCTCTGGGTGAAAATGTTTTTCCTCATCTCAGTCCTAAATGGCCTACCCCTTATTCTTAAAATGTGACCCCTGGTTCTGGACTTCCCCAACTTCGGGAACATTTTTTCTGCATTTAGCCTGTCCAATCCCTTAAGAATTGTATATGTTTCTATAAGATCTCCTCTCATCCTTCTAAATTCCAATGAATATAAGCCCAGTCGATCCATTCTTTCATCATATTTCAGTCTCGCCATCCGGTGAATTGGTGACCTACGCTGCACTCCCTCAATAGCAAGAATGTCCTTCTTCAAATTAAAGACCAAAACTGCACACATTTGTCTAAAGATCCCACCTTTGATAATGCAGCGCCAGCACCGGATTATTAATCGAGATGTTCAGATTGGAACATGGGCCTACAATTGAAAACCAAAATATTGTTTATGCTGGAATTCAGAAATTAAAAGATGTAGCCCTAAAAAGGTCAAGCAATGTCCATGGTCAAGAGAAGCTTAGTCAATATTTCATCTGACGATAGGCAGATCCCCTAAAGCATTGATTCTGTATTTCACTCAACACTAGTGCCCAACCAGCTGAGAATTTCCAGTGTTTTCTGTTTCTGTTTGAGTGAAGCTGCAGTTGTGGGTGAAATACTACCAATGGAGCCTTATTTATAGTAATTTATCACTGATTAGGCCCATTGGGCAGTCTCATCTGTAACACTGTTTCAAATTAATTCCTGTTTCTATATTCCAAATGGTTCTTTTCAAAATCTAAAGCTTTCATTGTACATATTTTTTTTAATTTCAGATGGAAAATATCTTTGGAAAATTCCCAGGATATCAAACAATTAATATCTTGGAGTTCAGGTTTGGGAACAATTGTAAAACGTATGCATTGGGTATCGTTTAATGTATAGCTTATAAATTCGAAGAGTGATCCTGACATGAAGTGGGTGTTTACTTGGTATTTTTTGTGACATCGAGCCAAGCAACTAAATGTATTATACCATAACATAGAGTATTTCATAGTCTCATTATTGTTTAAATTTTTATATGTTATCTGCTAAATGTATTAAGTAATTTTCTTATCCCACCTGCACTTAAAAAAAATGATTTTTCAACTTTAAAAATAATATGGGTAAATTATTGCAATTTTAATATTTTACATTTTAATACTTTGAAATCTAATATTAATGTTTTCAATTTCTATTTTAGGAAAAGCCAGAATCCAGACAGGTAAAATAATCTAAAATATCGCTGTAAATATATATACACACATTATCCATTGCAAATCTTGGAGTAAGTTCAGTTAATAGATTTATGCACTTTTTAAATGATTATCTTCTGTGTTTATAAAGCAGTTGTCCATATATTATATCCTCATGAAAGTTCTCCAACTGAAATGTGCCTGTCGGGTATCTGAATGCTGGGATTTGCTGTCTAATATACTTGACTTTGTTGTGTTTAAGGCAAAAGCCAGATCAAGGCATGCTCTATCGTCTAACCAAATTTTTGGCCGAGAATTCTTTGCAATAGAAAGATTTTAAAGTGTAGTATTACTTTGCAAAAAGATAACAAAAGTTGGAGCCCCTCAAAGATTCAAAAGAGCAATTTTCAGACAGCTTTTGAAATAAAAGGATAGATAGATTGGAGAAATCTTGTCAAATCGGATAAGCATCTGGAAATTAGTTAGATTTGTTATTTTTTAACCTAATTACAAATCTTCATTTTTTTGCAACTGAATCAATGAGACATTGCAATTCAATCAACCGTTTCTTTTAGCTTAGAGTTGAGTGAAGAATGGTTTTCTTCACGGCTGCAATGTGAATGGTCTATTGTGTCCTCAGGGTAGTTGCATTATTTATGCCCATATCTTGTCTCCACCCCACTCTGTAAAACTGCTAAATATAACGTGTAGGAAGGAACTGCAGATGTGACTCTGTCCAGGGACCCCGACAGTCCTTTCAGGTGAAGCAGAGGCCACTTGCACCCCATCCAATCTCATCTACTTTATCCCCTATTCTAGGTGTGGAATCCTATATATCTGCGAGACCAAATGCAGACTGTGTGAGCGTTTTGCTGAACACCTTAGCCCAGTGCGCCTTGACCTACGTGATATCCCAGTTGCCAAACACTTTAACTCCGCTTTCTATCCTGAGCCTCCTCCATTGTCAGAGTGAGGCCAAATGTAAATTGGCAGAACAGCTCCTCATATTTTGCTTGGGCCTCTTAGCCCACAGCCAACAATGGATCATTGTGGGCTCCACCTTTCCTTGATCATCGTTACTTTATGCATATCTTTCATTAATTTGTTCTATATCTCTCTATATCGGCGTCTATATATCTCGTTTCCCTTTCACCTGACTATCAGTCTGACGAATGGTCTCGACCTGAAACGTCACCTATTCCTTTTCTCTAGAGATGCTGCCTGACCCGCTGAGTTACTGTGTTGACCCGAAATAATGTGTTGACTTGAATGTCAGCAAACTGAAAATCATGTTAATCTCAGATCACCGACTGTCAAATTCCCCAACTATATAAATTAGCAATTTCCAAATTACGTTCTAAAGCTCACAAACTCTATTTACATGCTCTGAGCTCATTGGTAATATCTTCTCTATGTAAATAGAAATTGTTTGCGCCCACCATATCCTGATTATTAATCCATATTTGCAGTAATTTTGTGCTCCGTTAATCTCTATTTATTTTTATTTCATCCTGAGTAGCAGTAGTAATGTGACAGTTCACTGCACTGTTACATTTGATGTGAACACTGGCGTTTTACCAAACGAAACACTTCAATTCATCAACCTAAACTCCGAAAACATGGAAGATGACCTTCCCCTGGAAACTGAAAATCAACCTACAGCTGCGTACACAATTACTGACTTTAGGAATTACATAGTTGAGGCCTTGCATAAGGAAAATCTAATCGGAAATGGATCACCAACTTTTAATCCAGAGACCCTTCATTTTATTAATGGTAAAAGCTGTTACTTATGATCATTAAACTTGGAATTGGAAAATATGCTGACGCTCAAATTCTGCAGAAACAAAATTTCAAACCTTGTTCCATTGGATTTTTTCCTTTACAGAGCATTCAATGAATGAAGCATTAAACAGCATTAAAATTGAACTGGAAGATCAGACAATAGGTATTTACATTTTAGTGTCTTTGTGTGCTTTCTTTCTAGCTAAGCAACCACCTAGATGTACTGGGCAACATAGAAAGCTCTACGCTATTGCTGGGCCAGTTTGTGTTTAATCAGGTTAAGTTCATTGTCATGTACACAAGTACAGTGAGGTACAGGTACAATGAAAATCTTGCTTGCAGCAGCATTACATGCACATAGACATAGACAAACACACAAAAACATGCATAAATTATACATTAATTACACATAAGATTCTGCAAGGCAATAATTAGAACGAAAACTCTGCAAAAATCAATACATTGGTGCAAAGCACAATAAAAAAACAAAAACAAGTCCATGTTATTGCAAGAGGTGGACCATAGTATTCTCTGGTCGAAATAGGATTAGGGTTGTGCAGGAAAACCCATGTGATCAGAAGGGACAGCGTTCAAATTCTCCATTGGCAGCACCCATAGTCAAGATCGAACTTGGGTCCCTTGCGCTGTGATGTAGCAATTCTACCGCTGCTTTACTCATGACATTGGGCACCTGTCTGTATGTAGTTTGCACGTACTCCCTCTGACCATATGGGTTTTCCATGCGTGCTCCAGTTTCCTCCCAAATCCCAAAGATGTGTGGGGGGAGGGTTAATTGCCCACTGTAAATTACTCCTCATGCATTTAGTGATGGGAGATGGACACAAAGTACTGGAGTAACTCAGCAGGTCAGGCAGCACGTCTGGAGAAAAAGGGTGGGTGACGTTTCGGGTCCGAACCCTCCTTCGGAGAAACTAAGGTGAATTGGTGGGAATGTGGGGAGAATGAAATGGAATTGATTAAGAATTGGTATAAGTAGGTAGATGATTATTGACCAGTATTCAACAGGTCCATGGGCCTGTTTCCATGCTAGATGACTATAGACTCAGTGGTGAGTGCAAGAATTGTCACCCAACCTCCAGCATGTTGTATACTTTGGCACAGCTGTGTGCTGATATGGGCCTTGCAGCCAGCTGTACGTCTGTATGGAGCCAGTGGCTGGCTGTAAGCATGATCTGACCCATGAAGTATTCCTGACAATGACCAGGGCAGAATGGATGGAACTCTGAAAACCTTCTCTGCTAATCTGTTGTGGTGCCCCATGCTGACAATAACACTAGGTAATGTTGCATGGCAACTTGTATTTCTGCCAGAATACCCCCTGAGGGATCACGTGAATGAAATTGTCATATGTTGTTGTTGGCGGCTGTGAGTACAAAACTTTGGAAACTCTATCTACATAAAATATAGATTTTACACATTTGTGTGATAAAATTTTCTTAGTGCATTAACATATGACATATATATGTTTTTAAGACATCTATTGTTTGAGAAAGTTAAGTGAACAATATCTAACATTATCATTACCTTGCTAGGACATACCTTTAGAAAGGATACAAGGAGGAATTTCTTTAGTCAGAGGGTGGTGAATCTGGAATTCATTGCCATGGATGGCTGTGGAGGCCATTGGGTATTTTTTGAAGCGGAGATTGACAGGTTTTTGATTAGTAGGGATGTCAAAGGTTATGGGGAAAAGGCAGGAGAATGGGGTTGAGGAAGAAAGATAGATCAGCCATGATTGAATGGCGGAGTAGACTATGGGCCGAATGGCCTAATTCTGTTCCTATGACTAATTAATTTATCAATTTTACTGTTTGGTTTAAATCCCATGAAATCTAACCTTTCCCATCAAATCAAGCTGTTTGCCCAACTTCATTCAACCTTGATACGCACAGCTGTGATATTCATGCCAATTTTCATTCACCGTCAAAACTCACAGAGAATTAAAGACAGCGTGGCCAAGCTGTTTGCGCAAGGGTATGTAGACCCAGGGATCACAATCTCAACATAAGGCTCAGCCTTTCAGGTTGGGGATGAAAATAAATGTCCTTGTGGCACATTCCACTTGTGAGTTTCCCCAATAAAGTGCCTCATCCAGTATCTGACAATTGTTTCTCTCATCAATTTAAACAATTCTTCCAACATATTAAGTACCCATGTTATTTTTGGGGGATCAGCAGATTTAAGACAAAGCTGCCAGCTGCAAGATCACTTATGGTCCACAGCCTATCACTGAAGTGTAGAATAATATGGTTTATCAGAACTAACCTAACTACATTCTTAAATCCTGTGAATTTATGCTTTTGGCTATAGAACTTTCAAACAAAGAGGATGAAGACGGACAATACCTGGAGAGTAATGAAGCATCAGGACAATTCCATTCAACAATTATTGATCTGCCGTCTGTCCAAACAATTGAGGAAAGATGGCGGAACGCAGAAGCCTCCCCTGTCACTTTAACTTCTTTGGAGCCGCAAAGTATATCTGAGGAGCCAATGCCACTGCCAAGCAGCAGAGAGTTCCCAGTATTCGCACCATCTGGAACAGATGTGACCACAACAATTAATGTTGGTGAAAAAACAGAAGAGACCTCGGATCCCCTCACATCACAGATCCTTGTATCTGACGGTATAATAAAGCAGCCCATTTTTGACAAAGGTACCATTTTTGACTCCGAATCTGGTTCTGGGATTGAAGAAGAATATTTGTGGTCCTGGTCTACGATAGCTTCTCAAACAGTTTCTTCCAACAAGCCACTAAGTGGGACACAGGATAGCACTTCTAATCAGTCGGGAGGTGTGAAGACTCAGGATGATTTGTCTATGGATTATGATGCCAATCAATCCGACGTTAATATCAAGGGATTGATTACTAATCCAACTGCAGTAGGCATGGCCACAATCATCTCAAATGAAGCAGATGCACTTTGGTCAACTGAAGCAGCTTCAGGTTTTGGTGCTGGAATCATATCTCATGTTGCAGAGGCAATAACAAAAGAAGCCCCAGTTGAATGGATGCCAGAAAATGTGCTAGAATTAACAATGCAAACATCTGAACCAGCTGAAAATGACTTGGTTGCAGTGTTGCCAGTCACTGAATTATCCACAAAAGGTCAAGCTATAACAGAAACCTTTGTCGTGCAACCGTCTGGAGCACAGACATCTGCCAGAGGAAACCAAGCCACTGATTCATTCATCTTGGAACAGTTTGCCGCAGGATCTTATGCCAAAGGGCACATGTTAACTGAGTTGGCCACCATACAGCAAGAAATATTGGCATCAGCTGCCACAGGTCACACAATGATAAAGTCTTTGCCTGCGGAAAATGAGGCAGCAGAGACAACCACCACAGGCTCCATTAAGCAATTCCTTACAACAGTTTCCAACCTGGAGCAACTGACCACTGAGCAGTTATCCACTAGCAGTGGTCTCTCTGCATCACCATGGGCGCCCACGGAACTGGGCATTGATTCCTCCTCCACGGCTCAATCAATACTGGATTCTTCAAATATGATCCAGAAACACACAGAATTACCAAATGACGTGCAACTTTTTAGCAAAATACCTGCTGCAGTAGACACTGTGTCATCCAACATTAATGATACTGGATTGAACAATCCTGTCTTTCAGAACACAGATAGTTCTACAGTCGTTGAACGTGGTACTCGATCAACTACAGGGGTGCCCTATTCTGAGTACATTGCCAACACGTCTCTTGCATACAGCGGACCTGATAATGGTGCTAATTCTGCTAATGAAACCATTTGGGTTTTAAACCCCAGGACAACATCTGCAGCGGTGCAACCCACTGCCATACCGTCTGTCACATGGGATGTGGTGGGAGAGTATGTTACTTTGGAGCCCCGTGACGCTACTGTTATAGAGCACAATGAGGTCAAATCATCTCAAAGTGCATCGCAGGATAATGAAGAGTGGTCTGAGGTTCAAGATATCTCAGTTGAACTGGATCATTCAGACATAATCTATCCTCACGAAGAATCTAACAATGATGAAGAAATGGCAACTGGCTACAGAGAATATGGTGCTACCGCACCAACAGATCAACCTGTAGCAAGTGATAGTCGTACATCTTCACAGGCACTGATAGTCTTCTTCAGCCTGCGTGTTACAAATATGATTTTTTCAGATGACCTGTTCAACAAAAGTTCACATGAGTACATAACTTTAGAGCAGCGATTCCTGGAACTTGTAAGTTTACCATTTCAAATCTGCAAATTATGGTCCAGAATTTGTAGTCAGTGCTAAGATGACTGCTTTTCAGGGACCCTAAAATGCTTGTCACAAAGTTCTAGCAATCTCTGAGGCAAGAGCTAACACGTTTCTGATGTACACTGTAATAAGGCTTTAGGAAAACCAGTAGCTGTAATGTCACCAAGCTGGCTGAGGATTAATACTTAATACCTAAATCAGCAATATATTTTGTAGTAGATCAAGGTGATGCAGAGCTAGAATAGCTACCTTACGGCGCCAGAGACCTGGGTTTGATCCTGACCAGCCATGGCCACCCTGCTATAGAAAAGATGCCATTAAACTGGAAAGAGTGCAGAGAAAATCTACCAGGATGTTGCCAGGAACCAAGGCCCTGAGTCACAGCGAGAAGTTGAGCACATGTGGACTTTATTCCTTGGAATTCGGGAGGCTGAGAGATGATCTTTAGAGGTGCACATAATCATGAGGGGAATAGATAGGGTCTTTTTTTCCCGTGATTGGGGAATCAAGAATGAGGGGGGATAGGTTTAAGGTGAGGGGGGAAATGCTTAATACAAATCTTTGGGGCAGCTTTCGAGGAAGTAGTTGAGGTAGGTTTTAATAACAACATTTAAAAGATTTTGGAAAGGTATACGGTTCAGAAAGGTTTAGAAGGATATGGGCCAAATGTGGGCAAATGGGACTAGCTTATATGGGACAACTTGGTCAGGATGGATGGGTTGAGCTGAAGGACCCGTTTCCCTGCTGCTTGATTGTATGAGTCTACATCTAGCAATAGTTGTCCAATCCCTAATTGATCCATATTACTTTACAGTTATTTTGGTCTTTGAAATAATAAAATATATTGCTGATTTAGGTATAATTCGAAAAGGCTGACTGCAACCAAATTAAAACTTTATTTGGGCTATATCATCTGGGCTTCTACTTCCTTTCTCCATTCATTCTCAAATTCTACCCCTAATTTTTAATTTCAACTCCCTTTCTTCCAACCAATTATTAATCCAATTTACTCTCCATGGCTTCCCTGCCCTATACTATTTATAATATTACCCTAATTTAGTACTTTACTGAAGTTGGCTTTCCTGAATTCCACATACACTGCATCTAATATATTTCACTCTGCTACCACATTCATTTTCATCACAAGGAATTTGATGGTTTGTCGAGTTTAATAATCTCTTTGGAATTTGGGGAAAAAGTAGCAATAGAAAGCATAAAATGTGGAGATTAATATAGCTTTACGGCTGAATTTTTGTGCTTCTTTCCAGCTTGTTCCTTATTTGCAGTCCAATCTATCTGATTTTAAGCACCTTGAAATCCTGAACTTCAGAAATGGAAGCATCATTGTGAACAGCCGTATGAAGTTTGCAAAGCCTGTACCACAAGATGTCACCAATGCTGTTTATCTAATCTTAGATGACTTTTGCAACACAGCATACCAAAGAATGAACCTTGCCATTGATAGATTTTCTCTGGATGTTGAATCAGGTAGGCCATTCCTACTGTACTATGTTTGTTCATTCAATGTATATTTTTGAGAGTCCATTTGTCTACATAAAACATGGATGAGCTATGATAGGCCCTGATAATGATCTCAGAATCCCGGAGCAACAAGCATTCTGCTGGAGGAACTCAGTGGTTCAGGCAGCATATATGAAGGGAAATTGACAGTCAACATTAAAGGTCAGGGCCCTTCATCTGGACTGAATCTTGATCTAAAACGTTGACTGCCCCATTTTCTTCCTCGATGTTGCCTGACGTGCTCAGTTCTTCCAGCTGATTGTTGCTCCAAATTTCAGCATCTGCAATCACTTGCATCCATTAGATTCCTAGAGATTGGTCTAAACTCATGATCACCAAGGCATTTCCAAAATGTACTTGCCTAACCGAGCCAGCATTGTATCAACTTATGCACAACCATCTTCACATTCAGCATTAAGATAATAAAGAATGGTTTCAGATTAGGTTCCAAACACACTTAAAGTTGATGATGTCTGCTCGATACACGCTCAATGTAGCTGCTGGGAGTTGGGCCGGATAATAATATTTACATTGAATGCAAGTCCAAATAGCATTCATCTACATTTGTTTGTGTGGTCCCCCCATAAAACGCTGGAGTAACTCATCAACTCATCTGGATAGGCAGCATTTCTGGAGAGAAGGAATGGGTGACGTTTTAGGTCGAGACCCTTCTTCAGATTGGGAATGGGGGATTGTTTGTGGAATCACCAACTTCTCCTCCCCAAGGAGTTAAACCTGCCATTTTATCTTTGCCAACTCCTTGCCTGAAAGTAATTGAGGTAAACAAATGTATGTCCAAAACCCATGCCTTATTTCAATGCCTCTTTTCCAAATAGCGCTCATATTAGATCATAATGCTCTAAACGCTTTATCATGATATCATAAATCAGTTTTATTGTCTTCAGATAAAGTTTAATTGGTGCCAGCTCAAAACTCTGGTAAAAGCAGAATGTACACCACAAAACAGCTGGAAATTGTGTTTATTCACAATCAAAATCACAATAATACTTTATTAGCCAAGTATGTTTTGCAACATATGAGGAATTTTATTTGAAAGTCCGTCATAATAATAAAAAGAAACAGAACACACAAACACATTTTAACATAAACATCCACCACAGTGACCCTCCACAGTCCTCACTGTGATGGAAGGCGAAAAAAAGTTTAATCTCTTCCCTTTGCTCTCCCGCGGTCGGGGGCCTCGAGCCCTCTGTTGACGGGACGATCTTGACTCCCGCAGCCGGCGGCGTTTTGGGCCCTCCTCTTCGGGGCGATCCAGCTCCTGCATCGGGGGGGATGTCAGCTCCCTGCACCGGGCGATCGATCATTAGCCTCTCCCGACTGGGTGCTCTTGATGGTACGTCCGCAGCCTGCGGTTGGAGCGATCCCAGGCAAGGGATCGGCTCCGATATTAAGTCCACGCCCCGCGGTGGGGCCCAAAGTCAGTCCGAGGAGGCCTCCAGCTCCATCGACGATAGGCCGCAGAGCAACTGGAGACGCGACCTGGAAACATCGCGTCTCCGGCATGGTAAGAAACTGAAAAAAAAGTTTCCCCCGACCCATTCCCCCCACATAAAACAAACCGGAGAACACTTGCACAAACTTATAGAATGCACCAAAATAAAAAAAGACGAAAAAACAAACAGACTTCTGGCAGGGCTGCCAATCGTTCTGCGCCCCTGGTACATGTCTTTCATGCACCTTTTTCCAATTAGTTCCTTGCAGAATGATTATGTATCCCACTGTTATCCATTGTGTCTGCTGCATATTGAGTTGATCCCATGTGTATGTTCAAATGGTTCCATTGTTCACTATGAACAAATTGTGGCTAATGCACTCCTATGCCATGTAATTTCAGGTAATGGTGCAGACCCGTGCAAGTTTCAAGCATGTAATGAATATTCTGAATGCCTGGTAAACCACCAATCAGGCGAGGCTGAATGTGTCTGTGATACTGGGTATTTAAGCGTAGATGACCTGCCCTGTCAAAGTATTTGTGATATAGACACAGACTTCTGTCTCAATGATGGCAAATGTGATACAATTCCAGGCCAAGGAGCAATCTGCAGGTAAGTTGTGGTTGACTTTCTTCAGACACTAAACTGCCATTTCTTATCTTATTTATAGTGGCTGATGTAGTTATTTACAATTTCCCTGACACCCTATCTCTTACTTATTTCCCGTCCCACTTTTCCGAGTTACTCACGAACTCTCCCTAGTTTTCCCCTTGATTTGAGCTCGGAGAATTACGGTAATAGCCAGTCGTAGGTACTCAGGGCTATTTTTTGAAAAAATGTCCCGACTTACCTGATGCCCCGAGTTCCTACGGCTGGCATTACGAGCCGCTACGAAACATCTACGGACTCATACGAGCTCGCTACCGACATTCTCTGACATTCCCCGAGGTCGAATCAAGGGGAAAACTCGGGAGAGTTCGTGAGTAACTCGGGAAAGTGGGGCAGGTGCTTTACCTGAGATCATTAGCAGTTTTCAGCAGATCAAATCTTCTATTGTTGTTATTCTGTTAGTAACATCAAAAACATGAATTGTTTCCCCATTAAATTTGAGACAATCAAAATGATAATAAGTTTATCTATCCTTTTATTTTTTCATTTTGATTTGAGATAAGGTGAACTCTGGAAAATAATGACAGAAAGATACAAAATGCTCTAATGACTCAGTGGGTCAGGCAGCATCTCTGGAGAACATGGATAGGTGACATTTCGGGATGGCACCCTTTTGATGCTACCTGACCCACTGAGTTACTCCAGGATTTTGTGTCTATCTTTGGTAAACCAACATCTGTAGTTCCTTGTTATTACATCTGGAAAGTAACCATTATTCTGCCAAACTGGAGTGAAGCTAGTGTTTATGTCCAAACTTAGCAAACTGCAACTGAAACTGTACTTCAATATGCAATTTACAAGAATTTATCTTGTTGCCGACAGTGTGAAAGTGATGAAAAGTAATGATACGCTGCTATTAATGAGGACAGTTTCAAATGTTATAAGTAGTTAACACGACGTTTAAACAGTGTGAGTATTTGAAATGTTAATAATCGTGCTGGGGACAGTGCGGTGCTTCAAATGAATGTCTAACCACAGTTTAAGAATAAGAGGTAGGCCAGTTAGAACGGAGATGAGGAAAAACCTTTTCGCCCAGAGAGTTTGGAATCTGTGGAATTCTCTGCCTCAGAAGGCAGTGGAGGCCAATTCTCTGGATGATTTCAAGAGAGAGTTAGATAGAGCTCTTAAAGATAGCGGAGTCGGGGAATATGGCGAGAAGGCAGGAATGGGGGTACTGATTGTGGATGATCAGCCATGATCGTATTGAATGGCGGTGCTGGCTCGAAGGGCTGGTCCTGCACCTATTGTCTATTGCCTATTGTCTAAATGTCAATAGCGGAAGAATGATAGATTAACAAGATCTGCGATTACTAATAAGCTCAAAAATGTCTTCAACCTGGAAAGATTTGCAATGATCTTGCTGGTACTAAATGGTTTGATTTATAAGGAGAGTTTGCAAAGGCTGGGTGTGTTTTCCCTGGAGGGTGGTTGGCTGAGGTGTGGCCCTGTCGATATTTATAAAATCACGAGGGGCATTAATAAGCTGAATGGTCACAGCCTTTTCCCAGGGTACGTTTCCTAAGACCACAAAGTGTGGTGGATATATGGAATGAGTTGGCAGAGGCAGTACTAGAGATGGGTACATATACAACGTTTAAAAGTCATCATTTAGACAGCTACGTGGTTAGGAAAGGTTTAAAAGGATGTAAGCAAATGGGACCAGCTCAGCATCTTGGTCGGCATGGATTTGAGCCAGAGGGCCTGTCTCCTTGCTTTATGACTCCATGACTCTACACCAAAGAAACATATTTTCGATGAGGCTGGGTATCAAAAATCATGAAAGATACATTCATTCATAGATAGAAGCATTAGATTTGGTACTTCATACTGATAAGGATAAAGTGGTTTTCATAGATTGTATGAGAACCCAGAGCTAAGTGGAGCAACATTATGCATTGCCTTGCCGCATGTGATACTGCGAGGCAGTTTAGGTAATGTGAAGTGAGTTTTAACAGCTGTATGCGCATCTGGTTTCCATATAAATTGTGTGTCACTGATTACCAAATGAGTCTGTACCGGTGGAGGCCCCAAGCATAATAGCAGAGTTTTGCCTGAATGCTTCCACTGTTACTTTAACTGGCTTCAAGGAATCATAATGGAGGGATTCTGACCTCCCATAGAAGCCCAGCACTGCATTCCAACAGATCAGTGGCTTCTGTCGCAGCTTTCAGCTGGCAATGTGCCACGGGGCAATGCTGCAAGTGAGAGAGGACACTGTATTTGAAA
The DNA here is from genome assembly GCF_028641065.1 of Leucoraja erinaceus. Lineage (NCBI taxonomy): Eukaryota > Metazoa > Chordata > Chondrichthyes > Rajiformes > Rajidae > Leucoraja > Leucoraja erinaceus. Next base: position 39,281,050 of record NC_073389.1, read on the forward strand.
GTGAAATAGCCAGCAATTATAGCTACAAATGCCCATCATGACTAGTTGCAGCCATCCACCAGGACTTCATTAATTTGGGAAGTTTTTGATCACACAGAACTTCCACCAAGAACATAAAAAGACCCATAGCACAAAAAGTGATAAGAATGTACCTTGATATGTATACAAACTGGCTGGCTGGTTGGCTCCATCCTGGAGGTGGAGTTGGATTCACTGGAGATGGTCTTGGAGGGGAGGATGCTCCTCAAACTGCGGAGTTTGACAATACAGCTCACCCCCTCCATGACACCCTGGTCAACCTGAGGAGCACCTTCAGCAACAGACTGGTTTCAACTAAGATGCAGCTTAGAACGCCACAGGAGATCCCTTTTCTCTGTGGCTATCAAACCGTACATCTAAGGTGGTCAAAAAGGCTTTTGGCACTTTGACCTTCAGAGCATTGAGTATAGAATTTGGGAGGTCATGATGCAGTTGTATAAGACGTTGGTGAGACCGCATTTAGAATATTGTGTTCAGTTCTGGCCACCATGTTATAGGAAAGATATTGTCAAGCTTGAAAGGGTTCAGAAAAGATTTACGGGGATGTTGCCAGGACTAGAGGGTGTGAGCTATAGGGAGAGGTTGAATTGGCTGGGTCTCTATTCCATGAAGCGTAGGAGGTTGAAGAGCAATCTTATAGGTGTGTACAAAATCATGAGAGGAATAGATTGGGTAGATGTACAGAGTCTTTTGCCCAGAGTAGGGGAATTGAGGACCAGAGGACATAGGTTCAAGGTGAAGGGGAAAATATTTAATAGGAATCCGAGGGGTAACCTTTTCACACAAAGGGTGGTGGGTGCATGGAACAAGCTGCCAGAGGAAGTAGTTGAGGCTGGGACGATCCCATCATTTAAGAAATGGTTAGACAGGTACATGGATAGGACAGGTTTGGAGGGATATGAACCAAGCACAGGCAAGTGGAGCTAGTGTAGCTGGGACATTGTTAGCCAGCGTGGGCAAGTTGGGCCGAAGGGCCTGTATCCGCACTGTATCACTATGACTCTGACTCCTCCCCCTTCTGTTGTGGGGTTTACTGGCTCCCATTCCCCCCCCCCCCCCCCCCCGGGATAAAGCCTGGCAAGTGATAGGTGGCTACATTTGAGTGGGTTTTGATTGGTAGACGGGTGGAGTAAGTGACAATGCTTAGAGGTGAAAAGGAGATAAAAGGGTGTCCTATATGGTAAGGTGAGGAGCAGTGAAATGTAACTCCAGAGGGAGGAATGTGGGTGGAAGGGGACAGGCGAGAGGGGTACGAGGGAGGATAAAAGAGAAGTAGGGGACCTGGGGACGGGAGATGAGTGTATGAAGAAGGAGAAAGGAACAAAATGACATGGGTGGAAGATGGCGGGAGAAATGGATGCACATCAGTGGAGGTTACTGGAAAGATAGAGTAGGTCAGTTATTATTTGAAGCTGGAGAATTCATTGTTCATAATGCTGGGTTGTAATCTACCCAGGCAGAATATGAGGTGCTATTTCTCGTGTGTGCATGTACAACAGTGTCATTCCGACAATGGAGGAGGCCATGGACAGAAAGGTTGGTATGGGAAGTTAAATGGTAAGCAATTGGTAGATCCAGTAGGCCTTGCCTCTATGGAAAGGTGGGGACGGGAAGATGTAACTGGTGGTGGTATCACATTGAAGGTGGCAGAAATGTCGGTAGATGATGTGTTGGATGGGGCGACTGTTGGGGTGAAAGGTGAGGACCAAGTGAACTCTACCATTGTTCCGCCTGGGGAAGGCAGAACAAGCAGAACTACAGGATACAGGGGAGAGACAGGGATGAGGACTCCATCCACAAAAACAAGGCGCAAACCATGTTTAATACGGAAAGAACTGAAGAAACAAGTTGATGTTGTTTTATTTCTACCGTATCATACAGGGCTTTTTCTTTAGGTCATTTGCCATTCAGAAAGTTACATACAAATAAAGCAGATGTTGCTTTGTGTGATAACCTTGCACATATCATGGTCCTTACAAAATAAAAGTTCAGGGGTGTGTGGAGATGGTGCATTGGTCAGTTATAGACTTGTCATCTCCTGTTATTCTGCATCAGCCATTCAGTGAGGACTTGTGTCCCTTGACTACCACAATGTATTTAAGTCCTTCTAATAGTCCATGTATAAACTTGTCTAAAGCATTCAGGTTTCTGGTTCCACAGGTTTGAATTGTTGTTTAAGTGAAGTAATACAGGTACTATCTTTTAACGCGGCATTTAACATTGAAAAGGATTATGTTTTCACAGTTTTACATCATTTTCGCTAAGTGTTGAATAGTGAGGCATTTTTAAATGGTTTTCATCTAAAATTCTGTCTTTCTTTAATTGTGTACAAGAATTTTATGCCACTGGATTCTGAATATGCAACCTGTGAGTTCCCAAGGCTGATTGTGCTTGAAGTATTCCTGCACCTCGTTGTGGGTAGGCATTGAAGTTTGTGGTCTGTTTCTATCAGCTTCCTCTGTGTGGGGTTGAACACAGCTGTGTAATTGTTTCACACAGTCATTTAATGTGGAACTAGGTACATGGATCCAACTAACATCCCCCCCCCCCCCCCCCCCCCCCCCCCCCCCCCCCCCCCCTACACTAGTCCCACCTGCCCCCCGATTGCCCCATATCTCTCCAAAGCCATCCTATCCATGTATCTGTCCAAATATATTTTAAACAATGTGATAATACCTGCCTCAACTGCCTCCTCCGGCAGCTCGTTCCATATACCTGCCTCAACTGCCTCCTCCGGCAGCCCGTTCCATATACCTGCCACCATTTGTGTAAAAAAGTTTACCTTTCAGGTTCCTATTAAATCTTTCCCTTCCCTCACCTTAATCCTGAATCCTCTGGTTCTTGATTCCCTACTCTGGGTAAAAGACTGTGCATTTACCCTGTCTATTCCTCTCATGATCTTATACACCTCTATAAGACCACCCCTCATCCTCCTGTCCTCTGAGGATTAAGGTCCTCGCTTGCTCAATCTCTTCCTTAACTCCGGCTCTTGAGTCTTGGCAACCTCCAGTTTAAATTCCATTTGGAATATTTTGGAGGACCAAGAACCAGAACCAAGAACATTATTGCAAAGGTGGTTTGGGCTGGGTAAGTAGAATAGTGTGAAAAGAGCCTCTCAAACGTCATTCTAATCAATAATGTAGTTCTCACTGATTGTAATGTAACAGAAGCAGCATCTAGAGAAAAGGACCCAGTATTTAGTAAAGATATAGAAACAATAACTGTAGTTGCTGGTTTACACAAAAGGACACAAAGAGCTGAAGTAACTCAGTGGGTCAGGCAGCAACTCTGGAAAATATGGATAGGTGAAGTCTGAAAAGAGGTCCCGACCCGAAACATCACCTATGCATGTTCTCCAGAGATGCTGCTAGAACTGCTGAGCACTCTGTGTCCTCCAATATTTAGTACATTGGCTTCTTAACTGAAGAAAGAAACATGATGCAATAAAAGTTTGATGATCCTATATATAATTAATTGGAAATTGTGATGGTCCGGCTGTTGTCAAGTCAAGTCAAGTCAAGTTTATTTGTCACATACACATACGAGATGTGCAGTGAAATGAAAGTGTTGTCTATCTTCAAGTGTTGCACATGAAAAAAAGTGATTGTAAAAGAGTTTTGAGATATCAGTAGAAATAACAACCACTGAAATCTTGAGGGTCGTGAAGTATTGGTATTTTCAAAGGGAAATGTTTGATCTAAAATGTATAACAGTTATAGTCAATATGTAGCTGCACTTGTTTAAATGCATTAGTCAATTTTCTTCCCTTTTTCAAAGGTAGGACTTACCTATATGAGATTTGCATCAGGCATTGATTTCAGTGACATTAAATTTGTTTACAATAGGCAAAACATGAAATTTTAAGTAATATGATACTTAGGCAGATAAAATTCTGCAAGAATTCCAGCATCTTTTGCATGCAATAATGGGAATTTCATGCTTCCTTTGTAGCATGGTTGTCATTAATATTGACAGAATTGGTGCAAGTGACTTTTTTGTAATGTCTACAATGAGTTCCATTCCATCTGCCTGCTTCCCTCAACAGCAGTTAGTAACAATTTCAATAATGGAAAAATCTGTACCATAAATACTTCTGATAAGGTCTAAATTTGACAACAGTCCCATTGATTTGTTTTCACTGCATTCCCTTTAAAGTCACTCTATGACTCAAAAAGCCATCAATGCATTCCACTGGATGAGGTCACTGAATGCCAACGCAAAGCCACTTTCAGAATGATGAAAAGTAACTTGTTGGTTACAAAAATAACGCATTTAATCAACACTCAGTAGATGCTGTCTATTTGGTGATGCACAACATTTCACAAAGAAATCATTGACATCTTGCGAGTGTTGCTGGCAAGGGGTGTATTCACTGTCCATTCATGGGTGCCCAGAGAAGGTAGTGGTGTGTTCGCTTCTTGCTGGTTTGCTGCTGCTAAAGAGTTTGCCAAGTTACTTTGCAGTAGAGTCAGCACAGTTAGGGCGGCACAGTGACGCAGCTGTAGAGCTGCTGCCTTACAGCACCAGAGACCTGGGTTCGATCCTGACTATGGGTGTTGTCCGTAAGGCGTTTGCATGTTCTCCATGTGACCTTGTGGGTTTTTCCCAGGTGCTCCAGTTTCCTCCCACATTCCAAAGATGTTTTGTAGGTTAATTGGCTTTGTTAATAATTGTAAATTGTTACTAGTGTGTAGGATAGTACTAATGTGATATGATATATGATATGATATGCCATTTATTGTCACTATACATGTACAATGAAATTAAAAGCTGCTCGTACTCAGTGCATACATATCGTACTCAGTGCATACATATCGTACTCAGTGCAAACATATCGTACTCAGTGCATGTACGGGGTTCATTGGTCGGCGCGCACTCGGTTGGCTGAAGGGCCTGTTTCCGCGCTGTATTTCTAAACTAAACTAAGTTGATGTGAAACTAGAATCATGATTAAGGTCAGGCAGGATGCATACTTCTCTTTTGGAAATTCACATAGAACTTCACAGTGGTCTGCAGCACTAAACACACTATATAGTACCTGCTGTGCTCTATACTCCTGAAATACAGTTCTGTTGACATAAATGGAATTGAAATTTGGAAGTGGAGCAAAATGTGCAGCTGCTTCTGTTTAGTTGGGGATGAAGTTACAAACTGGGATGAATTTCTGGGCATTTTTTCTGTTTCTCTGGTCTCGGAACAAAGCTCTTCACTGCTGCTGAAGTTCAGCATTTAACTAATTGTGTTTAGGCCTGCATCGAGTTCCCAAGGTAGCAATTAAGGTTGCAGACTTTACCTACAGACCTGACTATGCACCATTCTTTCCCCCTACCATGACCAGCATTGTGTATGACTTTCTGACTGAAGGAAAAGTTGTCTTCTCCACGTGAGATTGATACAGAACACCAGTTTTATTATTGGCCACCGAGGCTGTTGAAAGTTGGGGATGTGGGGTGTGTACCAGAGAGAATGTTGGGCATGTGAATGTACAGGGATGCTGGTGACTTCCAGGGCAGCCAGAACATCCAATGATGTTGTCACCCAGTCTGGTATTGATTCATCATTGTTGCATGTACCGAGATGCATAGAAAAGCTTTGTTTGCATGCTATCCTGTCAAAACACATTATACATGAGGTCATGTACAAGTACAAGTAGTGCAAAGAGAAAATTAACAGTGTTACAATACAATAGTGTTTGTTGCAGACAAAAAGTCCAAGGTCTGCATTGAGGTAGGTTGGAAGATTTTGGGAGGACCATTCAGTAGTCTGATAAGAGCGGGGCCATAGCTGTTCCTGCATCTGGTGATACATGCTTTCAAACTTTTGTATTTTCTGTGTGATTGGAGAGGGGAGAAGAGGGAATGACTGGGGTGATAAGTGTCCTTGCTTATGTTGGCTGCTTTCCCGAGGCAAAGTGAAGTACAGATGGAGTTAGTAGTGGGGAGGCTGGTCTGTGTTATGGCTACATCCACAACTCTCTGATTTATTTTTTTTACCATTTGGGGCAGAGCTGTTGCCAAACCGAGCTGTGATTCATCCTGAAAGCATGCTTTCTGAGGTAAGAAGTTGGTAAGAGTCATTGGAGTCATGATAAACTTCCTTAGTCTTCTGAGGTTGTAGAGGCTCTGGGAGAGTTTCTTGGCCCTAGTTTAACTTGAAACACCAAGTCTTCATAGTCACATCATGTGAAGCTGCAGGCCTCAGAGTCTTCCTGATATTGGGCTTGATTCTCGGAGAACATTTGATGTCGAGCTTAAATCCTCAGGATTCATCCTGTCGAGTTCAAATCATCGAGGTCGACCAGGTCAGGCTTAGGTCTTTGGAGCCCATTCAATGTCAGGGTCAGGTCCTTAAAGGCCATCTGCTATCAAGTAATCCTAAAAGATCTTAAATTCAAGACCTACCCAATGACCGACTGGAACCATAACAGCCAATTCCATGGTTGGCACTGACTACAATTTCTAAGACTGGTTCTGTGGCACAGAGGAGTAGTGTGAAGCCAGACAGGGCTTTAGTGAAAGGAGGCTCAATAGTTAAGGGGACTATTTTTCTATCCAGGATGGTATGTGGCATCCGTGGTGTGGGGTCGAGGATGCCTTCACGGAAAGTTCTCAAGAGGGAGAGGGAGCAGTCAGAAGTCGTGCACTTTGAAACACATGACTTAGGTGGGAAGAGGTTCTGAAGAGTGAATATAGGAAGCTAGGCAAAATATTAAAAAGGTGGACCTTAGGTTAATAATCTCTGAATTACACCCGGTGCCACATGCTAGTATGAGTAGGAGGATAGGACAGATGAATGCTTGGCTGAAAATTTGGTGAGGGGAGCAGGGATTCAGGTTTTTGAACCTTTGGGATCTCTAAGTGGGACTGAAGTGACCTGTAGAGAGGGACGGGTTGCACCGGAACTGGAGGGAGACCAATATGCTGGTGGGCTGATTTGCTAGTCCTACCAGGGAGTGGAGATGTTGATCAGCATTTATAGGAGGACCTTGATCAGCAGGGTGAGTGGGCCGAGGAATGGCAAATACCGTTTAATAGATTTTGTGCCTTTTTCTCAAGATTGGGGAATCATGAACCAGAAGGCACAGGTTTCAGATGAGAGGGGAAAAAATTATTGGGAAACTGGCAGGCAACTATTTCCCACAGAAGGTGGTACTTTGATGGAATGAGTTGCACGAGGAAGTGGTTGAGGCAAATACAATGAAACCATTTAAAAGACATTTGAACATTTACATGGATAGGAAATCATTAGAGGGAATTACTGTTGGTGAAATGCAGACAAATGGGATCAGCTCAGATGGGCAACTGGGTCAGCACGGAGGGGTTGTGCTGAAGGGCCTGTTTCCATCCTGTATGACTATGATAACTTTAGCCTGAGGGATTCCCAGACAAAGCAGATGTTATTACGGTCACTTGTTTTTAAGGGTGGACTGGGAGGAAATGCAACCAACCTTAGGGCAGTGTGAAATGTTGGCTGTCTGGGTTTATAATGTGAGCAGATTTTTTTGGAAACAAAAACCCACTGCTCTAATGTATTTTTTTTAATAGCTTGGAGCATTGCCTGTAGAATTTAGTGGTCAGATCTCAGAAATAAATAGGCCCTGTATGATATTTTATTTTTCCTCTTTTGCTTAGTTAATATCATTTCATGAAATGTTGACAATTATAAAGACAGTTTGGCCCTTTGGGCCGTTACTGCTCTTGAGATCATCTGTTAAACTGCAGCACTTGTTGGAATAGAATTTTGGCATCCTTAACCACGATCCCATTATCCTCTTTTGTGTAGTTAATATTGAATGATCTATATGCAAATATTTTCCATAGGTCCCAATGCATATTGTTCTTACTACCTGAATCATTGCTCTTGACAATTGGACTCATTGCTCCATCTACTTAGCTCATTCTTTCAAAGCAGATCAACACACTTCAATAACCTTGCCCCTTGTCTCCTCTTGTAATCCACAGCTGTTTCCACAGCCAACATTCTTTTCCTGACCCATCTCTCCCCTCCCAATTACAACTTTGTTCTACACGATGAAATCATCGAATTGAAATCAATTTAAAATATAAACTTGTCCAACATTGTATTTCAGTTTTAAAACATAGAATATAGAACAGTACATCACTGTGGGCAGTGGGCAGGTGCTTTAGACCTGTACGGGAAGGTAGACGCTCCCGCCCCCACGAGTATTGGGCAGATGGGGGCTCATCAGCCTGGGAAGGCAGTCCATCTAGGAGAGGGAAAACTCTGATTTAAAACCTCCACTGCCTTGTGGCCATATCCAGTCATGGAAAAGGCCCCAGGAGTAAACCTCAAAAAATCCCAGTTGGAGCCCCTAAGGCAGTTCGCTGTTGTCTACAACCTCGCTTTGGCAGCTTCTGCGACGGCACTTGTGCCAAACTGTAACAGCCCTGCGGTTCCTTTGGATTGATCAGCTACGTGGCGAGGGGGACGTGCTGCATGGGCAACAGCCTGTCCTCCATATGACATTACCCAGGCTTGCATCCGACCAGGATGCATCACCCAGGGTCAGACATGACTGAGGGGGGGCCTACTACAGCACTGAAACAGGCCCTTCAGCTCACAATGCCTGTGTCAAACATGATGACGTTAATCTAATCTCATCTGCTTGCTTGTGATCCATAACCTTCCACCCCTGCATATGCATGTGATTATCCAAAAGCACCTTAAATGCCACAATCATTTGTGCCGCCACCACCACCACTGCATTGCATTTGAGGTGCCCACTGCCCTCGTTGTGTGAAAAAAACTTGCCCTGCATATCTCCTTTAACATTTTGTCTTTTCACCTTAACATGATATTCACTAGTCTTTGACTTTTCCACCCTGTCAAAACTTCTGACTGTCTACCCTATCTATGCCTCCCATAATTTTATATACTTCTATCAGATCTCCCCTCAATCTCCGACACTCCAGTGAAAACAATCTAAAGGCTGTATTTTTTTTAACTACTCTAGCTACTTTTGTTTCCATTTTCAGGGAGCGATGGATTTGGACCTTAAGACCCACCTGCACTTCAATTTTAAAGAGCTTTTGATTCAATCTTGGGGTATATCCAAGTCAAAACCTTAAGCGGAACTTTGTCTGTAACTAGGAGATACAAAAGAGTGTAGATGCTGGAGTCTGCAGCAGAAACCAGACTGCTGGAAAAACTCAGCAAGACAAACATGGGGGGTGCCTCCACAAATGCTGCTCGTCCCGCTGAGTTCCTCCAGCAGTTTTATTTTCTCTATAACTCCAATGAAGCATCCAATCACTGTTTGATAGTTTTGATAAATTGTCATTTGACAAATCGATCACAACAAGGATTGAGGGGGGTATTTCAAACATTAAATTCTAATTTAATTACTTGAGGTGTATGCAACATTGGAAAATAGGAACGTTAACTTTTTTGGAAATGTCAATTTATTTAATGAATGCTTGATTGTCATCTGATCTTAATTGTCACATGCAATAATAATAATAATAATAATTTTTATTTGCGGGCGCCTTTCAAAGTCTCAAGGACACCTTACAGAGATTAACAAGACAGAGAAAACATATAGTCGGAGTAAAATAAATAATAAGGACATCACCAGTACACAAATTAAAGACAGAAATCGTTCCAAAGACAAAAAATCAAAAAACACAATGTGAAGAGAGAGCAGCGGCAGCTAAACCGTGCCAGCGTCCACTCTCCTTTCCGCCAACCATCTTGGACACGGACCAACATCGCCAGTTTGGAGCTCCCAGGCTCCCAATGTTGATATCGGCTCCGCTCCGCCGACCCGCAGCCCGGAAGTGATGCAAGGTAGCAACCTGTTCCACAGACCAAAAATGGACACAATAAAATTAGACAATGCTATCAGAACTGTGTACAAATCAATAAAATTGCTCTGCTGATATGTTTGGCAAACTAATGTGAAGACTGTAACGGATTGAGTAAATTCTGCCCATTTATTCAATTACTGCAGTGTCATGTAAATTCATTTATGTGTAATACAGAGAAACCTTAAAAATTACACATTGGAGTATTTAACAGCACACATTATATGGTAATTTGCTTTCATTAAATAACAAATTTCTCTAACACAGAGAAAACTTAAAATGTTCATGTTGGAGTATTTAGCAGCACATAAAATAAGGTGATTCGCTCTTATAACAAATTTCTCCCTCGTGTGAAAATGACAAACCACATTACATACCAGTAGTTTGGAATCCCAGTTGGTTTCTCTAGCTGCAATGCACCTGTGCCCCACATCAGCCCTCTCTGCTCCCCCCCCATCTCCCAGGCAATGAATACTCCACCTCACGCATTCACCAGCTCATCCCCTGTCCCTCTCTCAATGAAAGATACCGCATGCACTTTAGCTGCTGTGAGCTGGAGGACTCTCATCCAGCAACCTAATATATTTGCATTCATACAGAAAGATATAATGAAGTGCAATTGTGTGCTTTTCACTGAGAATGTGATATTTGTGCCATCTGGAAACTCAAAAAATGGCAGACGGATTGCAACCCCAATTATGCAACATGATCTGTCCCAGTTCATGCTTGCTACCATAGCAGAGGAGTGAGAGCTATAGCTCCCTGAGGTGCCTCTTTCTCATGCACAGAATTTTTCTGCAAGACCTGGGACTCCCCAGTGCAGGTGAAGGATCCTTTACTGGCTCGCTGTCATGGAATGAGTTATAGTAGAGCTCTCTGAGTATTGGAGTTTCACCGGAAAGGGATGAAAGCCCCAAGCCCCATATCTCACACTGCAAGAATTTGTCAGCAGGGGTAATATCTTTCAATTTACTTGAAGAATCAGGACTGTGGAAAAGAGCAGATATCAAATCGCATCCCTCAGAGAATAGGGATCAGACTGTGCAATGAAACTCCCTGTATGCATTGCTGGCTTTATGGATATGTGTTTTTTTCATTCATTCACCGGATGTGGGGAGTTGCTGGCTGGGCCAACATTCATGACCCATCCCTCATTACTCCATAACTGAGTGACATTCCAGGGAGCTGTTGGGTGTCAATCATGCTATGGAGAGTCTGGGGTCACACACAGGCCAGACCAGATATGGGCTGCAGATTTTTTTTTTACAGTAATCCATTTCACAGCAACCATTATCGTGAATAACCTTATAGTTTAGTAAGTATTTTTCTTAAGAACTGTGTAATTATTAATAATTTTAATTGTAGGTATTTTTTGGGGGAATGGGGTCAGAGAAGAAATAGCAGCCATTATCTCCCCATGGTTGGAAAGGTTTTTCATTAAGTTCATGTGCATAAGTGATAGGAGCAGAATTAAGCCATTCAGCCCATCAAGTCTATGCCATTTAATCATGGCTGATCTATCTCTCCCTCTCTCCCATTCTCCTGCCTTCTCCCATAACCCCATATACCAGTACGAATCAAGAATCTATCTCTCTGCCTTTAAAATATCTATTGACTTGGCCTCCACAGCCTTCTGTGGCAATGAATTGCATAGATTCACCACCCTATGATTAATAACATTGTCAAGCCATTTATGAATCATTTATATAGGTAGTCAACAACTAAGTCAATAATAACTTTTGCCTGATCTTAATGTGTGCCACATAAAACCTGGAATAAAGTTAACCTTATTTTTTAATTTTAATATTTATATTTCTATTTTTGGTCAGGAGGAGTGAGATCTTCCTAGGTCCCATATGCAAGAACCAGGCTTGACCTGTCCCACGTTCACACTAGTGTAAGGTTGATTCTGACCTCTGGTGCTGTCTGTGTGAAGTCTTTGTGACCAAAGATGCTATAGCAAAGCTTTGCTATAGGATCTTTGTTTGTGACTGTGTGTTTCATCTCAATCTCAATTACCTCTGACAGACCAAAGAGGCGTAAATTACTCTTCCATGTAGATTAATGGCAAAAAGAATCAGAGGGATTGATGACCACAGGTGAGAAAAAAGTAAGTTGCAGGGCATTAGGAATAAGGAGAAGTGTTGGGCTTCATGTGATGGTTCCCCTGAGAGCCAGCATAGATATGAGGGCCAAATAACTCCCTTCTGCATCATTATAATTATAGGATCACTTCCTTCCTGGATATGGGGCTATCTGGAAAAAACCCTCTGCAATATATTTGTATTAGGGAAGCCTTTCCTGCCATTAATCTCCTTCTGCAAAATGATCTGCTGCAAATACTGCTGGTGAACAATTCTCGTGTTCCAAGACTGGAGAATCATCACTTTGGCATTGGTCAGATGTTGAATGACGTACTTGCTTTAATTCATGTTATCACCTTGAACAAAATATCACACACATGCACCACACTTAGGCACACATAAAGATGTAAAGAAGTACCTAATTAATATTTTCCATATCATGGCTATTATAAAGAGTTGCAATGAAGCTTGTTATATTTTCCTTTTATGCGCACACAGTACTCATTTCCAGTAAATCATAGTGAAACAAACATTCGCAGATGTAACAACAAAATAGTAGCCATGAATCCAGTAAATTGCATTGTCCTTCTGGTTTCTATTAATAATTGGAGGCTTATTACCATCTGAATTAGAAACATAAAAAAAAATAGGTGCAGGAGTAGGCCATTCAGCCCTTTGAGCCAGCCCTTCCATTCAATATGATCATGGCAGAACATCTAAAATCAGTACCCCATTCCTGCTTTCTCCACATATCTCTTGTTTCATTTAGCCCTCAGAGCTAAATCTAACTCCCACTTGAAAACATCCAATTAATGGCCTACACTGCCTTCTGTGGCAATTCATCTGATTATTTTATTATTTTGATTATTTTAACATAATCTCTTACAAGTGTTTTATAGTTTCATGCTCTTCTGAACGCTGGTTTGCATACAGGTAGTAGATTGAGGCGTCTGAATTGGGCAGAATATCATTCCGACCACTGAAGTCTTTAATATATAACCAGCAGTTAACCAGTTAAACTCGTCTGCATCACCTTCCATTCTCGTTTCCTTCTTAAAATCAAGGCAACTGACTTGAACTAAGTCACCAGATGGTCTGAGGTCCTGTAGACTGTGCCTGCATGACACAATGAAGTGTCAGATTTAAAATCTCATGGTAAAACTATTTTTTTTCCTTGGCAGGTGCCGTGTGGGTGAGAACTGGTGGTACAGAGGAGAGCACTGTGAAGAGTATGTTTCTGAAACACTCGTTGTGGGCATTGCTATCACCTCAGTCGCTGGTTTCCTTTTGGTAGCTTCCGTTGTGATTTTCTTTATAGCCAATATGCTCCGTGCTCAATATGCCAAAAGTGAAACTCGCGCATCGAGAGAGTAAGTACGTAGATACTTAAATAGTGGTGGGGAGGGGGAGGAGACAAATTGGAAATACAAGGATGGAGTTAAAGGGAAAGACACCAGAATTAACGGGACCGAAAGCTCTTGAAGGGATAGGAGAGTATGGCCAAGTGAAATAAGAATATAAGAAGTAAAGTGGGTGACCTTGAAGCTCAGATAGAGATTGGTAGATATGACATTGTGGGGATTACATTGTGGAGACATGGCTGCAGGAGGATCGGGACTAGGAACTGAATATTCAGGGTTATTTGTCCTATAGAAAGGACAGGCAGGTGGGCAGAGGACGTGGGGTAGCTCTGTTGGTGAGGGATGAAATTCGGTCCCTTGCGAGGGGTGACATAGGGACTGACGATGTAGAGTCGCTATGGATAGAATTGAGGAATTGTAAAGTTAAGAAGACAATAATGGGAGTTTATCTACAGGCCCCCAAATAGTAGCCCGGATATAGGATGCAAGTTGCCGCTGGAGTTAATTGGCATGGAACAAAGGTAATGTCACTGTGGTTATGGGAGATTTCAATATGCAGGTAGACTGGGAAAATCAGGTTGGTTCAGGACCCCAAGAAAGGGAGTTTGTAGAGTGCCTCCGAATTAAAATTAAAATACAGATGGATTCTTAGAGCAGCTCGAACTGGAGCCTACCAGAGAGCAGGCAATTCTGGATTTAGTGTTGTCTAATGAACCACATTTAATAAGGGAACTCAAGGTAAAGGAACTGCTTGGAGGTAGTGACCATAATGTGATAAGTCTGCAATTTGAGAGGGAAATGGTTAAATCAGAAGTGTTAGTGTTGCAGTTGAACAAAGGGGACTATGAAGGCATGAGAGAGGAGCTAAGGTTGACTGGAAAAGGATCCAAGCAGGAATGACAGTGGATCAGCAATGGCAGGAATTTCTGGGCATAATCCAGAAGATGCAGGATCATATTCCAAAGAGGAAGAAAGATTCTAAGGGGAGTAAGAGGCAACCTTGGCTGTCAGGGAAGTTAAGGATGGAATAAAACTAAAAGAAAAGTTGTATAACATAGCAAAGTGTAGTGGGAAGCCAGAGGATTGGGAAACTTTCAAAGGACAACAGAAGGTAACCAAAAGGGCAATAGTGGGTGAAAAGATGAAGCACGAGGGTAAGCTGGCCAAGAATATAAAGAAGGATAGTAAAAACTTATTTAGGTATGTTAAGAGAAAAATATTAATGAAGACAAATGTGGGTCCCTTGAAGGCAGAAACATGTGAAATTATTATGAGGAACAAGGAAATGGCAGAAGAGTTGAACAGGTACTATGTTTCTATCTTCACTAAGGAAGACACAAACAATCTCCCAGATGTACTAGAGGATAGAAGGTCTGGGGAGACAGGAACTGAAAAAAATTTGCATTAATCGAGAAATAGTATTGGGTAGTCTGATGGGACTGGAGGTTGATAAATCCCCAGGGCCTAATGGTCTGCATCCCAGGGTATTCAAGGTGGCTCTAGAAATTGTGGACGCATTGGTGATTATTTTCCAATGTTCTATAGATTCAGGATCAGTTACTGTGGTTTGGAGGGTAGCTAATGTTATTCCACTTTTCAAGAAAGGAGCGAGAGAGAAAACGGGGAATTATAGACCAGTTAGCCTGATATCGGTGGTGGGGAAGATGCTGGAGTCAATTATTAAAGAAGTATTAATGGCGCATTTAAATAGCGGTAAAAGGATTGATCCAAGTCAGCATGGATTTATGAAGGGGAAATCCTGCTTGACTAATCTTCTGGAATTTTTTGAGGATGTGACAAGTATAATGGATGAAGGAGAGCCAGTGGATGTAGTGTATCTGGACTTTCAGAAAGCCTTTGATAAGGTCCCACACAGGAGATCAGTGGGCAAAATTAGAGCACATGGTATTGGGGCTGGGGTATTGACATGGATAGAGAATTGGTTGGCTGGCAGGAAACAAAGAGTAGGAATAAACGGGTCCCTGTCAGAATGGCAGGCAGTGGCAAGTGGAGCGCCGCAAGGTTCAGTGCTGGGGCCGCAACTATTTACAATATATATTAATGATTTACATAATGGGATTTAAAGTAACACTAGCAAATTTGCAGATGACCCAAAGCTGGGTTGCAGTGTGAACTGTGAAGAGGATGCTAGGAGGTTGCAGGGTGACTTGGACAGGTTTAGCGAGTGGGCATGGCAGATGAAGTATAATGTAGATAAATCTGATGTTATCCACTCTGGCGACAAGAACAAGGGGGCAGAGTATTATCTCAATGGTGCTAGATTAGGAAAAAGGGAAGTGCAACAAGACCTGGGTGTCCTTGTCCACTAGTCACTGAAAGTAAACATGCAGGTACAGCTGGCAGTGAAGAACGTTAATGGCATGTTGGCCTTCATAACGAGAGGATTTGAGTATAGGAGTAAAGAGATCCTTCTGCAGTTGTGCAGGGCCCTGGTGAGACCACATCTGGAGTATTGTGTGCAGTTTTGATCTCCTAATTTGAGGAAGGACATCCTTGCAATTGAGGCAGTGCAGCGTAGGTTCACGAGATTAATCCCCGAGATGGCGGGATTGTCATATGAGGAAAGATTGGAAAGACTGGGCTTGTATTCACTGGAGTTTAGAAGGATGAAAGGCTATCTCATAGAACAGTATAAAATTATAAAAGGACTGGACAAGCTAAATGCAGGAAAAATGTTCCCAATGACAGGGGGAGTCCAGAACCAGGGGTCAAAGTCTAAGAATAAAGGGGCGGCCATTTAAAACTGAGATGTGAAAACACTTTTTCACCCAGAGAGTTGTGAATTTGTGGAATTCTCTGCCACAGAAGGCAGTAGAGGCTAATTCACTGGATGAATTTAAAAGGGAGTTAGATAGAGCTCTAGGAGCTAACAGAATCAAGGGATATGGGGAGAAGGCAGGCACGGGTTACTGATTGTGGATGAGCAGCCATGATCACAATGAATGGCGGTGCATTTTCTATGGTTCTATGTCTCTATAAATGGATAGATTAAAAATAGCATTAAATAGCATTAAAATTTTAATGCTATTTAATGCTCCCTTTGTTAGAACAATATGAAGCAGGCTGTTAAGGTAGAGATTGACAGGTTCTTAATTAGTCAGGGTTTATGGGGAGAAGGCAGGAGAATGGTGTTGAGAGGGAAAGATAGATCAGCCATGATTGAATGGAGGAGTAGACTAGATTGACTGAATGGCCGAATTCTGCTCCTATAATTTATGAATTTATGACCTCATGACTCGTGTTTGATGCCTTGAGCAACCCCAACGTGCCAGTAGACTAGTGAAAGACTAGACGATTCCCCATGATAGGTGAGTTGCCTGCAGAGCACCCAAGGACTCAACTGAGATACACTGGAATTCCACACCGTTGGTACCTTGCGTACCTTTCATCCCTTATTCTAGAAACCCCCAAATTCTGGCTAATTAAGTTTCTGTGGGGAACCCATAGCAGGCATCAATGGATATGACATCAATTCTTCTACATAAAAACAGTATTTTGTCCAACTGGTCTGCATTCCCTACAAGCCTCCTCCAGTTTACACCAGCTAATCCCAACAATATGTCTTTTCTTCCTTTCTCCTTTGCATGTTTATTTAACTTTCTCTTAAAAACAACACGATAACAAGATCCATATTCTAAACATTCTTTGGTGAAATATTTGTTTTTGAATTCCTAACTGGATTCTTTCCTTAAAATATTTATACTGTTGACTTGCTCTGATTAGACCAGAACTCGAAGGTGGAACCAGCCTTTCTCATCACTGATTTAACAAACTTTTCACAAATTTCCCTTCCTTTTTACAATGAAAATGAATCTCAGCTTGTGCAATCTTTGACAGCTCTGGCTTCTTCATTTTCAATCTAAAATGCAAAAAGTGAATTCAGTTATCATCAGAAGATTGAACATTGTGCTATATTTCTTCCAATAATAATCGAAGATTATGGTTTCCTATCAAATCTTGGTGGATGTGACAATTTTTTTTTAAATTATCAAATTTTGTCCTTGCCTGTTAATAAAACTCATATTTAGTTACTCGAATGTAGAAAAAGATTTTGTATTGTTTGTCGTTACAGTTTTAACGTAAAAAATGTGCCATTTCTCCATTAGAGATGACGATAGCCTGGCCTCAGCGGAAAATGGGACAAAATATAACCCTATGTATGAGAGTGATGCCACGACTGCATATAGCCACTACAAGAGACGCTACCCACATTTATCCCCAAACAGTTCAAGCAGTGGAGAGACATCTGCCAACTTCAGCAGCGATGAGATTCGACATGTCTATGAGTCCACTGAACTTAGCAAAGAGGTAGAGTTCAGAAAGTTTACGGTTTTGTAATTTAAATTTATTTGAGCTGCATTAGATTAAGCATTGAAGTTAGGTCCAATGCAGCTTCAATAATGATTACGCCTGATGAGGATCTGGTTTCAATCGATTGTGTAAAAATAATCGATGTTAACACTGCTTTCGTAAAATAAAATTTCCAATGAACCATGGAACACTATAAATTTGCATTTTAACATTGAAGTACATATGGGGTTAATGGATGCCTTTTAACGTAGGTCTATGTCACTTAGATGTAATGTTAATTTATGGTGCAAAATAAAGTATAGCCGTACAGAAGTCATACTTCTACAACAGTAAGCTTGTAAGCCTCATGAGAGTTATGTTCTTCACTTAAGATAACAAGAGACTGCCTGACAAATCTGATGAACTTTCATTTTCTGCAATGGAATTGCAATTTTGATGACTGCCCTTTGGACAATTTTCTTCATCAATCAATCACAGCCATTTGGCTACCAGGCAAAACATATCTTAGTTGCATATCTTTCCCCTGAAGTCAAGTTTAAAGTGATTATTTTAACCACTACTGATGTCAGCTGACTCATTTGGCAGCATCCTAACCTCTAAATGAGAAGGTTTTGGGTTCGATTCCTGCTCCAGGGACTCCATTAGAAAAATGTAGGCTGTCACCCCTGTGCCTCATTACCAGAGTTTCTTCCTTTTGGATAAGATAATAAGCCAATAAAAACTATCAAGTCAATGTGGAAGGTCACCTTTTTTTAAAAAGAGCATGAGAATTATCATTCTAAGTCGCCAGGATCAGCATATATGTTCACAATAACTTGCCCTGCTGTAGAACATATTGAGATGACTTGAAACAATGGAAGGCATGATATGAATTCAAGTTTATTATTTTCTGTTTTCATTAATGACATTATGGCAAAAGCAAATCTAGCTTAACTCACAAAATTATTTTGTGTGTTAGAAAATGAGACAGACTTAATTATCAAGCTACTGACTGTGCTTATTATTGCTATTCTAGGAAATTCAAGACAGACTTCGGATAATAGATCTGTATACTAAGGATAAGCAGTTTGCAGAGTTTGTGCGACAACATCAGACGTAAGTTGTGTATATTGTGCTCACAAAATCGTGGCACGGCAGAAGGGACTGTTATGAAACTTAATATTGTCATAGTAAAATGTGGACATCTTCAAAGTCATGGTACAAATCACTTGGCGCGTTTCAGGATTAAGGGATCCCCTTACATTTACGTTGCGTCATATAACGTTACCAAATTCCTCATATTAGAGAAATAAAAAATGAGATATAATCTTAAAATTCAATCTTGTTACGACAGGAAGAAATTTTCACACTATCTAAAATCTATTCCCCATAATATTGTGGATGTGACACACATGGATCATTTCAGAATAACGTTGATAGATAAAAACATTAGAAGTAGAAGCAGAAAGAGGCCATTTTGGCCCATGTACCTGCTCCACCATTCATTAATGTCATGGTTGAACTTCTTCCTCAGTGGTGCTGTCTTGCATTAATTAATCCCACATTCATTTATTCTCTAATATTCAACTATCTTTAAACTCTGTCTTGAATGTCGTCGGCAACCAAGCTCATGGAAAGAGACTACAAAAGAATCACAGCCTTCTGGGTGAGGACATTTTTCTCACATCAAACCTTAGTGACTAACTGCGACTGTGACCTTTGGTTCCCAGGGGAAATGTTATCACCTTGTTAATCCCTGTAAGAATCTTTTTCAATGAGAATGTCTCTCGTTCTCCTCAACTCAATCTGAAGGCCCGTTCTGGGTTAAAGTCTCCTCAAAGGACACCGTCCTGTTTCCAGGAATGAATTGACAAATCTTTGTCACATCGCCTCAGTTTAAAATGTATCCTTCCTTGAGATGCAAGATCAGTCATGTACATGGTATTTCACATAAAATATCACCAGGGCACTATACAAATTTTGTTGGGAATTTTTCATCTTACAAATACTTCAATATACCATTTTCCTAATTATTTGCTGAATCAGCATGTCATCCGTCATAATTTACCAGGGTGCTTGTGTTCTACTGAACACCAATTCCTTTCAATTTCTAATCATTTGAAAAATGTGCTGAGTTTATTTTCTACCAAAGTGGATGACCTGACATTTTCCCCACATTATATTGCACCTGTTACATCTTCACTGATATACTCAACGTCCATATACTTCTAAAGCCTCTATACATCCTCCTTACAACCCCATATAATCACTTAGTTTTGTACTATCAGTAAATTTGGACATATTACACTTAGTCCCATCAATGAAATCATTCATGGTTACACAGAAAAGCTGGAGAAACATTCATATTGATTCAGATTCAGAAAAACGAGGCTAGCACAGATCACTGCAGTGTTGTACTCATTACGGGACCCAACCCACAATTGACTATTTTATTCCTACTCTCTATTTTCTGTCTTTCAACCAATTGAGAAAATGTGGCAAGTCTCAAAAAGCTCATGCAGGTAGACTATGTCTGAAGACCTGACATAGATCTCGACCTGAAACATCACCCATTCCTTCTCTCCAGGGATGCTGCCTGTCCCGCTGAGTTACTCCAGCTTTTTGTGTCTATCTTCAGACTATAACCTACTTTGTGTAACGATTGTAATGCTAACTGTAGATGTAACTGCTGGACCCACCAACAGAACAACTAAAGCCAAATTAGTTGCACGTCACTGATGACCAGAACACACTCGTTCAAACCAAACCAATCTAACATTGAATAACTCACAAGGCAAATAATTTCAATTGCTCCTGAAACTTATTTTAAAATTAATGCAGCCTAGCTTAATGCAACATACTGGAATGATACCATGGAAGAATGTAGACACTAGGAACTGCAGATGCTGGTTTAGCAAGGAAAGACACAAAATGCTGGAGTAACTCAGTAGGTCAGGTAGAAAACATCATATTTTTCTTCCACTCCTACTGTTTAAAACTGCTCTGATTTTATTATGCTGTATCAATGCAGCTTGATTTATGTGTCTAAATAATGAATATCAATATATATGATTATTGTGTGCTTATTAAACATGGATAGGTGGTGCTTCAGGTTGGGACCCTTCTTCAGATTATGGAATTTTGTGCACCACATCTGAATATAGGTTTCGGATTTGCTGTGCATCATGCATTTCCAGTTTAAGTTTATTCGCACGAATTTTGTATCCAGATGATTGACAAAGTGACTCATTATGGAACTTTAATCAAAATAATCCCATATTTTTTAAGTTAAGATTAAGAGTATTTATTGTTAAATGGTCCTAGATACATCTGACTAGCCCAGCTAAACAATAGCATGGTATATTTATGCTACTTCTAATTGACATATCTTTTCTTTTTCTCCCATAGAGCCATGGCTAATAACCCAAAAAATCCTCCAAGCTAGTCACTCAGAAGGAGAAAATATAAATGGGTAACAATTCTGAGTTTAATATTTTATTAAAATACCTTATTAATGTAAAATATTATTTAAAAAAATAGAAAATCAACTTTGTTTCCAAGCACTAAAAAGTCTCAGTGGGAAGGGGTGACAGTGATCCTTATATCCTTCCCTCCTGATATTGATTTCAACGGGATTGCAAATCGGGGTGAGGTTGCAACAAGCAGCCAATGATAGCACCAGACATCAAAGTCAGATTCCCACACTTACATACTGCAACGGAGAACGGAGAATGGGGGAGGGGGGGAGTGTATATCGCCAACGATGGATCTATAAGCCATAAAAAGAAAGTGTGTTCTTGAGTAGAAAAAAATGGAAAACTAAAGAACTTACATCAACACATTAAATCTGGGATGAACCATCTCGATAATTGGAAACAGTTCCACTCTGTGTTTAGTAAAAGGAATAAAGAAAATTTTACAAGAAAAAAGCAATAATGATGTGCTAGAATGATTCTAGAACTACACTCATTTAGTCAGACTGAAAGGTGACCAAAAACAAAGGTGACCTTTAGATTGATGTTACAGATTATGAAATGACTTGACAGAGCAGTAGATATTTCCACTTGCAATTGAGACTACGTGGGGGCCAAGAGAGTAGTATACAGTAAATTAGGAGCTTGCTGTACAAGAGGAAAGTAGCATGTGTGTACTTAAGAGGAAGCTAAGTGAAAATAGTAGAGCAAAAGGAATTGATGGAAAAACTGATTGGGTCAGATGAGATAAACGAATTAATTTTTTTTCTCACCATTTAGCAAAATAATATCTATTTATATTTTGGATACTCCAGAATGAAGGAGAGGACATTGTCTGATCACTGGAGCTAGTTTAGTTTAGAGATACCGCGTGGAAACAGGCCTTTCGGCCCACCGAAACCACGGCAACCATCGATCACCCATTCACATTATGCTGTTCTACTTTCGCGTCCTTTCCTTACACACCAGGGATAATTTACAGAGGCCAATTAACCTGAAAACCTGCACATCTTTGGGATGTGGGAGCATGAGGAAGAACGTGCAAACTCCACACAGCCAGCACAGCACCCAAGGTGAACGATTGAACCAGGATCTCTGGAGCTGTGGGGCAGTGGCTCTACTACCTAAGCCACTGTGCCTTTATTAGGAGAATCCATTTTCAATTTTCATCAGGTCGAATCAAGAGAGGACCAGTTTTAATAATCAGGCCAGAATATTGACTACATGCTGGGTGTGGAACTCCTGCTTACACCCCCTTGGAGGAGCTTAAATTACATCATGTTGCTGATAAATGAATCCTTTGTCTCTGTACAGATTGTTCAATCTTCTATCGACCAATGATGGAAAAGGCAAGAAATGAATATGACTGTTCAGGTGCTCACAAAATCATTGTTACTATAGTAACAGAAACACATTGGTAACTTCGAATATGGTTGTTATGTGGTTCCATCATTTTATTAATTTCTGAAGTTACAGTATTGCTGTATTAGAATTTTATCAAGTTTGCTATGTAGAAGCTTAAGAAGAAAGGAAATAATGTTAGTATTAGTATTTAAATACAATGAAATTCTATGTAGAGTTGAGTAAAAATTCTTGCAGAATTGAGGGATCATAATAGCAGAACGTTATTAGTAAATGAGTAGGTCTAAAGAAGAATTCTGAATGCTTAAACAGGACTGTAAAATGATAGCTGTTATTTTACTCGGGTGGATAGGGACCAGAATTGAAAAACTAGCCAAATTTCCTCTCCAGAGCCCATAGGGCTGACACTAATTTTAGCTACATTTAGCCACTTTACCCAAGGTCAGGCCTGCAACCTGATTTAGATTTGGGCCAAACGTAGAATGAAATAAGGTAGACAAAAAAGCTGGAGAAACTCAGCGGGTGAGGCAGCATCTATGGAGCGAAGGAATAGGTGACGTTTCGGGTCGAGACCCTTCTTCAGAACCAGCATCTGCAGTTCTTTCTTAAATGTAGAATGAAATAAAGTACTTTCTGGCATTGTAACTGTTAAAGATCCAGTTCATTGGTTTCATTGAAAACAAGACCCTTCAATGAACAGCAATTAAAATATACTGGACACATTTCTATGATTTGTACAGAACATCCTCTGGAAATGAACTGATTTCATTTATACAGTTCGTCAATCAATTATGTCCCAAAGTCAGCAAATATCCAAACATCACTCAATATAGTAAACAAATCTCCACAGTCTTGTAATAAATAACATCAAAACCACCTAAGACTGATAAGAAAGAAAAAATACTGAAATTGGACAAAGTGAGTCAGAGAGTAGTTCATAACTCGGTCTTTTGAAATTCAAAATGTTATGGAAGCTGCTAGGTACAGGTGTCCCTAAGTTAGGGGTTCAAAACCCAAGGATGGCCAGTATTCCACATCTAGGTGTTTAAGAAGGAACTGCAGATTTTGGAAAATTGAAGGTACACAAAAATGCTGGAGAAACTCAGCGGGTGCAGCAGCATCTATGGAGTGAAGGAAATAGGCAACATTTTGGGCCGAAACCCTTCTTCAGACTGAAGAAGGGTTCTCCAGTCTGAAGAAGGGTTTTGGCCCGAAACATTGCCTATTTCCTTCGCTCCATAGATGCTGCTGCGCCCGCTGAGTTTCTCCAGCATTTTTGTGTACCTTCCACATCTAGGTGACTTGTTATGCTTCACAACATTCTGTACTTTTTTTCTTACACTCCTACAGTTTAAAACTGCTCTGATTTTATTATGCTGCATCAATGCAGCTTGATTTATGCATCTTCATAATGAATATCAATATATATGATTGTTGAGCGCGAATTAAATATTTGCATCATGCCACGTTCATAATCCATTCCATAGCCAATTAAATTATGTAACATGCTTGTATTTTTTAATTTAAAAAAATAGTTTTGATATGGTCAGGTTTGCACTGAATGCTTAAACCCAATCAATGCAATTTATTAGCATGCTTAAAACAAGAAAGTACAATTGCTGAAACCCTGAAATGAAAGTGGGATATGCTGGAGATGTTTTGTAAGTTATGTTTTCAGGTCCTTCCATCAGAATTGGAAAATAACTGACATGCTGAGTATCTCCACCATATCCTGTTTGTATTTTATTGCTAACTTGAGATAAATTTAAGTGGCTGAATAAATCACCTGAGCAAGAGGAGAGACCGAGTGGTGACTGTTGAGCTCATCTGCATGTGCACTTTGCCCCTTCCCTTCATGAAAATCGACCGTGCAGTGAAATTGTCTTCTAAACTGTTACGACTTGTAAACATGTCATAAGTATAGCATAACAGGTTTTTAACAAGAATTTTAACACAAAATGAACATGCATAGGAAAATGATGTAGAAAAGAAAATGATGGAAAAATGATAATAATTTAGTGGTAAACGTTAATATTCTGGGATTTATTTTATCCAATCATAAATCATCACTAGTTTTTTGGAAATCCTGCATTGTGTTTCAGTCGATAATTAAGATGTATCAAGTGAATGTACTGACTGTCATTCTGAATAAATTCAATTAATTGGATTAAATGTAAGCACCATTTACATAAACTACCAACCCTAGCAAATATGATTTAATTTGGATGTTTACTGAATACAATAAATCCACCACATTTATTAATTTCTAAAAATGTAATCACTGCACTTTGAGTAATTAATTTTCTGAAAATGTTTTGTGATATTTTGAAAATTTATATAAATATAAATACAACTTTTATCTTGATGTATATTTTTTCTGTTCTTTTCACATTTTTATTGTGATTGCTCTCAAAACCAGCTTCTATTTTAAGCTATTTTTCGGGAAATCAGTCTCAGCTCCCTGCACACATACCTGCAGCACTTTTTAAAAATAATCTTACTGTAAGAATTGTTCGTTACCCCGCTGAAGGATACCAAAGCTTTGGGGGCTTTGTATTTGTGTTTGTAGCAACCGTAGTTTCATTCTTTTATTTTAGAATTGTGCGCAATAGAAAAATAGATTTAAGATATAACTCAATCAGTATAATTTTCAGAATGTGATCATTCCACTCTGTTGTGGACACTTAACTTGAAACATATTGACATTTAAAAACAGAAAAATGCAATGGGTCTGACCTGAATAATGCAGAATGAGCCATTTCTATATTTAAATGACCACTTTTATTGAAATAAGCTGTGTAAAATTCATTCCTTTTGTACATTTGATGCACACCTTTTTTAAAATTAAATTAGAACGTTCTTAATACCTGCTTTGTGTTTCATCACTTCAATGCTTTGGTGTTTACATTACTAATTGAATGCACATTATTTCTAGTCTTCAATCAAATATTATTAATATCAAGGTTTTCAAGATAGGCTTGGGAGTTCTCTGCAGGCTGTGAGTCCCAGAAAATCAAGTAAAATCTCAAGGCTGAAAGAAATCATACTCTGCACTTTTTGTTTCAGGACCTCAGCTTGTGGCAGGGTCATATCTCACCTGGGACACTAACCTTCAGGCCAATTTTCGTAAGTAGGGAGGCACAGCAGAGTTTGGCTACAATATCTCTCTGGATACACCATTGAAGATTAGAAAGCAAATCTGCGAAACAAAAGGTTTTTTGAAAGTCTCCTCTGATAGAACATGGAATATAGAACATAAATCATTATATAAACATAATAGAACATAGATGCTGGAGTCAATTATAAAAGATGATAGAACATAGATGCTGGAGTCAATTATAAAAGATGAAATAGCGGCACATTTGGATAGCAGTAACAGGATCGGCCCAAGTCAGCATGGATTTACAAAGGGGAAATCGTGCTTGACTAATCTTCTGGAATCTTTTGAGGGTGTAACTAGGAAAATGGACAAGGGAGAGCCAGTGGATGTTGTGTACCTGGACTTTCAGAAAGCATTTGATAAGGTCCCACATAGGAGATTAGTGGGCAAAATTAGGGCACATGGTATTGGGGGTAGAGTGCTGACATGGATAGAAAATTGGTTGGCAGACAGGAAACAAAGAGTAGGGATTAACGGGTCCCTTTCTGAATGGCAGGCAGTGACTAGTGGGGTACCGCAAGGCTCGGTGCTAGGACTGCAGCTATTTACAATATACATCAATGATTTAGATGAAGGGATTCAAAGTAACATTAGCAAAATTGTAGATGACACAAAGCTGGGTGGCAGTGTGAACTGTGAGGAGAATGCTATGATAATGCAGGGTGACTTGGACAGGTTGGATGAATGGGCAGATGCATGGCCGATGCAGTTTAATGTGGATAAATGTGAGGTTATCCGCTTTGGTAGCAAAAACAGGGAGGCAGATTACTATCTAAATGGTGTCAAGTTGGGAAAAGGAGAAGTACAACGGGATCTGGGGGTCCTTGTTCATCAGTCAATGAAAGTAAACATGCAGGTACAGCAGGCAGTGAAGTAAGCAAATGGCATGTTGGCCTTTATAACGAGAAGTTGAGTATTGGAGCAAAGAGGTCCTTCTGCAGTTGTATAGGGCCCTAGGGAGACCACACCTGGAGTATTGTGTGCAGTTTTTGTCCCCGAATTTGAGGAAGGACATTCTTGCTATTGAGGGAGTGCAGCGTAGATTTACAAGGTTAATTACCGGGATGGCGGGACTGTCACATGCTGAGAGAATGGAGTGGCTGGGCTTGTATACTCTGGAGTTTAGAAGGATAAGAGGGGATCGTATTGAAACATGTAAGATTATTAAGGGTTTGGACATGCTAGAGGCAGGAAACATGTTCCTGATGTTGGGGGAGTCCAGAACCAGGGGCCACACACCACAGTTTAAGAATAAGGGTTAAGCCATTTAGAACGGCGACGAGGAAACACTTTTTCTCACAGAGAGTTGTGAGTCTGTGGAATTCTCTTCCTCAGAGGGCAGTGGTGGCCGGTTCTCTGGATACTTTCAAGAGAGAGCTAGATAGGGCTCTTAAATATAGTGGAGTCAGAGGATATGGGGAGGAGGCAGGAATGGGGTATTGATTGGGGATGATCAGCCATGATCACATCGAATAGCGGTGCTGGCTCAAAGGGCCGAATGGCTTACTCCTGCACCTATTGTCTATTGTCTAAATCAGTGCAGCACAAGAACAGGCCATTTGGCCCACATTGTCCGTGCCAAACATGCCTGCTCATAATCCATATCTCTCCATTCTGTGCATGTCCAAACTCTTGAGCAAAAGTCTCTTAAATGCCACTATCATATCTGCCTCAACCATTACCTCTGGCAGAACATTCCAGGCACTTGTCACCCGCTGAGTAAAAAGAAAACAACTTGCCGTGCATTCTGGTCTTTGACATTTGCACCCTGGTACAAAGTTTCTGATTGTCTACCCTATCTATGCTTTCCATAATTGTATATACTTCTATCAGGTCTCCCTGTAACCTCTGGCATTCCAGAGAAAGAATCCAAATCTACACAACCTCTCCCAATGTCTGATATCCCGTAATCCATGCATCACACTGGTAAACCTCCTCTACATCCTTTCTAAAGCATCCAAATCCTTCTTGTAAATGGGACGGCCATGCAATATTCTGAAAGCAGCCTAACCAATGTCCCATAAAGCTGCATTGAAACATATAAACATAGAAAATAGGTGCAAGAGTAAGCCATTTTGCCCTTCAAGGCTGATCATCCAAGATCAGTACCCCGTTCACCATATCCCTTGATTCCCTTAACCCTAAGAGCCCAATCTAACTCTGCATCATGACTTCCTCATTCTTATGCTCAATGCCCTGACCTATGAAAGCAAATATGCCGTAAGCTTTCAATTACCACTCTATCTACATGTGTTGCCACTTTCAGGGAGTTATGAACTTGGATCCCAAGATCCCTCTGCACCTCCCAATAATATTGAGGACCAGTAAGTTGCAGCCACTACGCTGCAGGCTAAAAGACAGGGTATTTAATTTGGATGCTATGTGTACAGATTTATTATAAACCATATGATCTAGGAATCACTCGCATGCCTGCTTCACCATTCAATATGATTATGACTGATCACTTATTTGGCATCAATTCAATATACATGCCTTCCCCTTATCCTCATCTATAAAATCCACTGTGGTCTTCAATGCATTCAATTTTCAAAGATTCCTGCCATTTACAAGATGTTTAAGAAGGAGCTGCAGATGCTGGAAAAATCAAAGGTATATAAAAATGCTGGATAAACTCAGCGGGTGAGGCAGCATCTATGGAGCGAAGGATTAGGTGACGTTTCGGGTCAAGACCCTTCTTCAGACTAATGTGGGGCGGGAAGAAGTAAGGAAGAGGCGGAGACAGTGGAAAGAGGGAGAAAGCAAGGACTACCTGAAATTGGAGGAATTCAATGTTCATACCGCTGGGGTGTAAAATACCCAAGCGAAACTATCCACGTGTCATTTACAAGAGGTTCTTTCTCATCAGAGTAGGCAACTCCTTTAATCGGAAGCCATGCTCTTTTGCTTTAGATTTCCCCCATGAGGGAAAAGTTCCTCAGGGTCTATCTTGTGAAGCTCCCTCAGCATTTGATGTGTTTTAATGAGATCAGCTCTTTGAAGGGCAATAAATATATTTGTGGGATCACATATGAGGTGACGGAAATGTTGGAGGATGATGTGTTGGATGCGGAGGCATCTTAGAAGGGTCCGGACCCAGAACATCACCTATCCTTTTTCTCCAGAGATGTTGCCCAATCTACTGAGTAACTCCAGAACGTTGTGTCTATCTTAAGTATAAACCAAACCTGGGTCAACCATTCCTTAAAAGAAACATCCTTTATCGAGGAATCAGTTTTGTCAATCTTTCCAGAATTAACTACAATTATACTGTAAGTCGATTCCTCCTCGAATATGGCATACTTTTCTTTTGTGTGTTATCGATCTTAGCTAGAGTTAAACATCCCATTTGCTTTCCTATTTACAAACTCCTTGCATGCTAACTTTGTGTTTTAGGTATGAAGACATCCAGATCCTCTGTGCTGCAGCACTCTGCAATTTATTTCCATTTAACTATTATCCTGCTTTTCCGTTCTGTCTCCCAATATGGAGAATTTCACATTTTCCTCCATCATATTTTATCTACTAAATCTTTTCCCTTCATATCTGTAATCCATTGCAGATGCTTGTGTCCCCACAAATCACTTTTCCATCTGTTTTGGTGTCATCAGCAAATTTAGGTGCATTAGGCTTGAATCCTTCATCTACACTTTACTATGGTCTGTTAGACATTGCTGCCAGCAAATGATCAACATGATCCAGTTTGTCAACCTGAAATCTCAGCTCCATATTTTGAGTTCGCCAATCCTCTTCCCATCCCCAACTCTATGCAGTGTCGTGTAGTAACCTTCTACATGACATCATATCAGATGCTTCTGGTAAATCCAATATTAACAGGTTCCACATCCTTCTCTCTACTTTCTACATCTTCAAAGAAATCTAATAAACACAATTTCCCCTTCATAAAACAATGTTAAATGCCTAGTTGTAGTATAATTTTCTAAGTACTTTTATTGCTTCCATAATGATGGAGTCCAGACTTTTTACAATGACAGATGTTAGAATAGGTGCAACATAAACTCCTGAGGGGATCTTGACAGGGTGGCTGTGGAGAGGATGTTTCCTCATGGATGAATGCAGAATCTTTGGCGACTGTTTAAAATTAATGTATTGCCCATTTAATGCGAAGTCTTTCTCAGAACATGCTGATGCTTGCAATCTCACTTCATCAAGAAGGCAGTGGAAGCAGACTATTTGACTAAGGCAGAGGTTGAGAGATATTCTAAAGTAAGAAGGTGAAATGTTACCACGAGTAGATGGGAAAATGGAATTGAGAATTAATTTAGATAACCATGATCTTATCGTAGAAACAAGGGACTGCAGATACTCGTTTAGCAAGGAAACACACAAAATGTTGGAGTAATTCAGCAGTTCAGACATCATCCCTAAAGAATATGGATCGGTGACGTTTCGGGTTGAAACCCGAAATGTCACCTATCCATGTTCTCCAGGGATGCTCCCTGACCTGCTGAGTTACTCCAGGATTTTATGTCTTACCATCATCTTATTAACTGGCTGAGCAGGTTCAAGGAGCCCTCTGGCTCACTCCAGCCCCTTTCACCGTTTAAATGTTCTCGGGTCTCTGTTTTCTCTCTCCCTCCTTTGAATGGCGTGTTCTATTTATGGTTCTCCAATCCACTGGAATCTTTCCAAAATATAGGGAATTTTGAAAGATTACAACTCAAGCATCCACTATCTTAAGAGCAATTTTCCAAACCCCCAGATGCAGGCCATTGCATTGAGGGGGTTTGTCACCCTTTGAATCTATTAGAGATCAAAATAGAAAATGCTGGAAACACTCAGCAGGTCAGTCAGCATCTGTGGAAAGAGAAAGAGTTGAAGACTGTTACAAATTGACAGT
This sequence comes from Leucoraja erinaceus, assembly GCF_028641065.1. NCBI lineage: Eukaryota > Metazoa > Chordata > Chondrichthyes > Rajiformes > Rajidae > Leucoraja > Leucoraja erinaceus. Next base: position 39,311,522 of record NC_073389.1, read on the forward strand.
CACAGCCTGACAGAACATTTCCTTCTTTCTACAATGCTGGTGCTATTGCCCTGTGAATTGAGACATTTTTTCCATATCAATCCTTGAGCCATTCATTCCCTTCCCTTACAATCTTTAAGATTCTGCCTTTGAATTTAGACTCTAAACTTCCTCAGCAGAGCCTTATATAACCACAACAACTGGATCATTCCCCTCCCATCCCAAGTTCCCCATCAGCAGGCAGTGAAAGTCCTTTACCCTGGGTCCAAGCAGATAATATTTGGGACATATGGCTTGTGGCTGCAAGGATTAGTGTCTGCCACTTAGCTGTACTCTACAGTACAACTGTTATATTCATTTCCACTCCCCATCTTTAATATCCCCTCTGTACTACAGTATTAAACTTCCATGGTAATTTATCTCATCCTCTCTGTAGTCCCTTTTTTTGACTTCACAGACTGCAAGAATCTCACACCTGTTAAACAAGTGTAAGCACTAAAGGTCCTTTAATGCAACTGGATTAAAATATCTGGATCTTTCTGGGTTTTGGGTTTTCATACCTTCCTCATTCTTGTTGTATGTACCCTCATGTTCCCATCCACTGGCACAATCTATAGCTGTGACTCATACCTCAACATTGTCGATGAATGTACCCATCGCATTCTGTGACTAACACAGCCTTTGGCCATCTCAGTGAATGTGTTTGAAGTTCATGGTCAACGGTGCAACACTAATCAACGCCCACCGTTGAAACGTGGACTCCTGTAGCAAGCACCTCAAGGTGCAGGAGAAATATCACCAACTCTCGGCAAAATATTCCAAATCAATTGGCAAGATAAGTAATTAATATCAATGTCCTCACTCAAGCTACTATCTTCAGCATTGTGCCTCTAACTATATTTCATCAGCTCCAGTGGGCAAACCATGACACCTACATGCTCAACACCAGAATCCAAGGATGAATATGTTTCTTAATGCCTCCTTTAAAAAATGTACAGTATATCACTGTCTTCTAAACTACTCACTGCCCTCCAGTCCGGTTGTGGCACAATCCGGGGGTGATGCATTCAGCCCATCAGTCACTTCAGAACTCACTGAATTGGACTAGAATCAAGTCAGCTTTGTACCCGAAAGACGGCCTATGGAGAAGAACACTGCAAATTAAATTGGAAGCGAACGCTCAAGTTACTTAAAACTTTAACAGTAAAATCATTAAACTTGCTGAGCTAATTCTTAATTCCCACACTTTGAAAGATTCCACCTCCTGCACTTGGCTGAAATGTGCATCCTGTGCCTGCCAATGTAATTGTGAATCTATTATACATTACCTGCTCCTTTCACTGGGAAATAGAAGGAATGTAAAAGCAGTGATGATCTGACAGCAATTTCTTTGACCTCCATCTGCAAAAAGGTAAATAGCTTGAGCAAGGCTGGTCTAGTTTCTCATGGTCCTGTGAATTGTAACCAATTGTGTTTTCCTCCTGAGATTACATGTAATTTGGTCTGGAGCAGATTCAAGCTATTTGCCTCTTCAAATTCAATGGGTAAGCTATTCCAAACTCAATCTATTTCAGCTCATTTTTATTATGTTTTGATTTGTTCTATTTGAACAGTTTGTCATGATATCATCCAAACTACCTGTACTACCTGTCTGCACCTTGAAACATGGGTAAAGCAGGAGAAAGGATAATATAAACTGTGTAACCTGAAAATGACTGTCAATTTTACTGTGCAAGAACTATGCAGAACAATTAGGAGATGTGATAAAGTTAAAAATATAGACTTTAAGCACAAAAAAAAACTGTATTTAAAGGACATTGTGATCTTAGGACATCCAAACTACTTTTCAGATGAATCAATTTTGATTTTTTTCTAATAGTACATGTACTGTATTGTCAAGAACCATGGCAATGAGTTTTGTGCCCTACAATGGCCCAGGAGTGACAATAAACAGATGATTAAAGGGAGTTTGCAGGTTCAACAAATGCCTTAACCAGACACGAGGAACTGCAGATGTTGGAATCTTGATCAAAAGACAGATATTGCCTGACCTCTGAGTATCTCCAGCACTTAGTGTTTTTGGCTCAAAATTCTACAGTTATGATTATCATTCAAGCCATGGATTCCTTGAAGCCACCCAGGGTGTGGCTGGAGGGATTCAGAGATTCAGGAATTTATGTATTCCCCCATGAGCACAAATGTTTGCTGCATTAAGTTTCACAACAACTTAGAGAAGTCTTATTTTCTTTCCATCAATATTGTCGTTCAGCATTGTCTGTCTCCTGGTTCAGCTAATCAGTATTACTGTTGCATATTTGTCATGTTGAATTTTTTCAGTATTTTAACTACTAACAAATCTTCAGCATAATCTATGTTTGAAGTACAGGACACTTAACAATATATAGAAGTCCTTTTTTAAATCCTTGAGTTGAATTCGGATGCTTGTTTTATAGAACGTTGCTCCTACAGCATTTTATAGAACATTGCTCCTGCTGCATTGGCAACAAGCATTTCACTACACCAATAAATAACCTTTGAACCTTTGAATAGACCCTTCAGCCAGGTAAAAGTTATTTACCTAGGGTAGGGAATCAAAATCAGAGGGCATAAGTTTGAGGTGAGAGGGGCAAGATTTAATAGGAGCCTGAGTGGTAACTTTATCATTCAAATGGTGGTGGGTATATATAAGGAGTTGCCAGAGGACATAGTTGAGGCAGGCACCAATAAAGCATTCAAAAGACATTTGGACAGTTACATGGATAGGAAAGGTTTACAGATATGGGCCAAACAAAAGTTAATGATATATTTTAGTCAGCACGGACGAGTTGGGCCGAAGGACCTGTTTCCATACTGTATGATTATATGACTCTTACTGTAGCTAATACCTTCTAATCCAGGCAGTGTTCAGGTAGTTAATAAAGACTCCACCTCCTTCCTGTAATATTGCGCACAATATGTTCTTCAGAGATGCTGCCTAACCCACTGAATTAGTTCAGCACTTTGTGTCCTTTTCACATTATTCCAAATGTGGCCTAACCAAAATTTTATGCAGTTGCAACATGGCTTCCTGATTCTTGTACTCAATGCCCAGACTGATGAAGGCAAACCTATGCTTTCCCTATCTACTTGTGTTGTCACTTTCACGGAGCAAATTCCTTTGTACATCAATGCTTTTAAGGGTATATATGCTGTTAATTGTATACTTTCCCCTTACGTTCAACCTCCCAAAGTGTAACACCTCACACTTTCTCGGATTAAACTCTATCCGCCATTTCTCTGCCTAGAGCTGTAACTGATTTATATCTTCACTGTCCCGCGAGTCCACCAGTTTCCCCCAGATGTCTGATAGCCTATACTGACAAATGGTTTCTGAGAACTGTGACTCCCTGACAAGGTGTTTATTTTCTGTTGGCCTCTGATCACCAGATGCATATTCCCAGATATCAGAATGTGATTAGCCAATCCATACCAACATTTCTCCGAAATCTATCCAAGATGCAGATGAAACATACTTTTTAGTTTAGTGTAGTTTAGAGATACAACATCCATGCCGACCAGCAATCCCCGCACATTAATACTATCCTCCACACACTAGCGACAATTTACAATTATAATCAAGCCAATTAACCTATAAAGCTGTACATATTTGGAGTGTGGGCGGAAACCTAAGATCTCGGTGAAAACCCACGTGGTCACGGGGAGAATGTACAAACTTCATCCAAACAGCACTCGTAGTCGGGATCGAACCTGAGTCTCCAACGCTGTCAGCGTTCTGCAGCAACTTTACCTCTGTGCCACCGTGCTGCCCTGTGGCCCGCAACTTACTAAGCTGTGTTCGCTGCATAAATTGTGCACAAACTACATGCATCTTTACAGAAATCTCTGAAGCTATTTTAAAATACAGTGAGCGAGGATTGGTATTTTTTAATGGTATAGCTAGGAAATGTTTCAAATATACCACAAATTAGTTAGCATTTGAAAAGAGAAAGATTGATTAATACTTTGGGTTGGGTTCTAAATTTGTAGATTTATCACACTTGTGATTCTCCGTGGATTGCCACCTTGTCGTGGTGCAGAAGCTTGTGTAGTCCTGAGATCCTGAAGGCGATGCCGTCTGGAGCTATGCTCCTGGTAGGGCCACACATGGCGGTAAGGTTGAGGGGGAGGACTCTGACAAAGAGCAATCCAACCAAGACCTCAACGGTGGAACAGGCAGAGGATGATGGTTGACCTTAGTGGAGTGTCACAATGGCTGGGAAGGCAGATGAAGGCTGCAGCAGAAAAGAGTCTCCGGTCGTCTTGGACTCCATGCCATGGATCCTGACCCAAATCTGTCATGAACCATGTGGTGGTTGTCTGTGCACCAGTCTCCCCACGTTAAACAAAGTCACACACTGGCGCCCTCCAACCATGGAGACACCCATGGTCAGCCATGACCGAAGGTGGCCTAAGAAGACGATTCACCTACAATACATCTGCAAAGTTCTTCCTGTACCTCTGAGTGGCCCACAGAATCAGTGAGTCTTCAATCTTTCTGTTGGATGTAATTTTCTGTCTATTTTGAAATGTTGCAATCTGATGAGATTTTGCTCTGTGCTTCCATTCCAAAGAAATGGTTAATTGCATTCTAACCTGCTTACCGGAGAACCTATGGGATTACGTTGGGAATGCTTCCCACATTCCGCTAGATTTTTCTTTCCGTTGACTTCAGTGGAAAGTAAAACCAAACAGTATAAACGGAGACAGCTGATCTGATACCCGGTTGATTTCCTACTGAGCAGGTTAGCTATATGAGACCCATTTTGGTTTTATTTAAGATCAGTAATGTGGCTCAAAGTCTCCCTTTCCTGCTGCTGTGAGTCTCTTGTATAAAATGAATTTTAGGTGGCTTCCGTATGCTACCCCGTGGGAAGAAGTACTGAATTTAATTCATCAGATGGCGGAGGAAGTTTGAAAACGTTGTTAGTTCAGGAGGAACTTTCTTGAGATTGGCAACGACACAAAATTGAACTGCTCCAAATTACAGGTGAACCGATGCAATCTCTCATCTGATGAATCGAGTGGCCTTGATGTGATCGTATCTAGTTCCTTGTATGGACCTGCAGCACGGCCAGTTCAGTTTATTTGTAGCGTGTAAAGCCGGATGTTCCGACTGGTGTAATTTTAATACTGGCTGTAATCCTAGATTTACAGTAAGACTGATTGGAAAGTCTAGACTGAAGTGTCTACTGGAAGTTAGAAACTTAAATACAGTCATCTCATTTTCCTCTCAGTATGGAACAGATTATTTTAACATAGTAGGCGTTATTATTGCACTGGTAATTACATTTTACGAAGGCCAGATGTAACAAGTGGATTGGTGCTTGGGGTTCTGTTTTTTACTCTTACTTGGAGGGAAAGACAGAGCTTTCTTGCTCAGGTGCTCTATAAATGGGTGACCATCTGGAAACTGGAAAATGAAAGCAGTAAAATAAAATTGTTCAAGTTGTTTTAAGCAATAACCTTGAGTTAAGACTTTATCCGTGTTGATGTTGGCGTCAGCCGCATGAATGGATCGCAAAGGCAGTCTCATCATCTCAGTGAACAACGACAGAGTGGTCAGACTCAGTGAATGCCTTTCCACAGACCAACTGAGGGTGGCCATGTGGTGAGGTATAACCAGGGGGAAGGAGGTATCTCCAGAGTGTGTGTTGCATGCATTTCCAGACAATCGCCTGCCTGATCAAATCTCATACCATAAACTGCACCACATCACTGTGAGATATGGGCTGCAGAGTCTGGCAGGGATCACAGCAGTTTGGATCGATGTGCATAATATATTGTTGTTGTGCAATCTGGAGTAAGACATCAAGTCTATAGTATTGTGTTGTGTTCTGAGATGGCTGATTAGACCGAGCTTCTTTCTCACAGGTGATAGAGGTGTAGGGATGCTGTAGAATCACTGGTACTTGATTCTCAAGATTCTGTTTCCCTCTTTGCTTCCTCATATGAACAAGTACCACTTTTTACATATATGGTTTGCCAAAAAGACCAATTCAATGCTTATCAAGAAGGCACTCGATCCAACATCTTGCCGATCCACATGATGTGGATGCTGCCTGGCCCGTTGAGTAACTCCAGCACTGTGTCTTTATTCACAATCCAATGTGTGGTTGTTCCCACTGGTATATGTCGATATTGAAACTCTTCAGGGATGTTCTAAGTGGTGTATTTGAATCTCATTCTACCACATGATTGTTTGCCCTCGGTCAGCTCTCCATAAAGTAGAACCTTTGGTATTCAGTCATTCTGATATCTGTTCTTCTGATATCTGCTGCCCTTCTAATCTGTGATCCTTTCAGCAATGTGTAAATGCTGGGTTGATTGTCTGGAACAGAAGATGTGTCTGGAATCTTGTCTTGCTACTTGCTGTGATGTATTCTGCACAGACAACATGTGGAAGTGATTAAACTGTCTTGGTACTGTCCACTGTCCGTGTTTTGCAAGTGTAGAGTAAGGTGTGTATGACAACAGCACAAAACACATTTGGGTTGCTCATTTGGTTGATTCTTCTTCATACCAACACTTTACTTCTCAGTCTTCCAAATACAGAGCTGGTTTTTGCAGTTATGTTGTTTAGTTTAGATTAGTTTATTGTTATTTACTCATGTACAAGGTACAGTGAAAAGCTTTTGTTGCGTGCTAACCAGTCAGCGGAAAGACAATACATGATTACAATCAAGCCATCCACAGAATACAGACACATGCTGTCGTTGACTTGGTTATCAATGTTGACTGATCTTGAGAGAGGGCTGCTGAGGATTGTGAACATGTCAACTACTGAAAGCCTTTGAACATCTACGAGGATGTTTGGTTCTGTGTGTGGGGTGATTAGTGCAGGTTAGTGCATAGTTTCTGTTTTATTTTTGCTCATTGTAAGGCCAAAGCTGCCACAGGTAATGGACAAATTTGTCCAAGATTTCCTGCGTATCAGTCTTAGGATAAGGGATTGACTATCATATACTGGGATGAAAAGTTTCTTCACCTTGAAAATTGTGTATCAAAGTAATTATTTGCCACATAACCTGTGGCTGTGACTGAGATCAAATATTTGTTGGCAGTTTCAAGCAGTATAAAATCAGAATGGGAAGTTGATGCAGCCATCTTATTGAACGGTTTACTACAGTACCCTTGAGTCCGGACCTGAAACGTTGCCTATCCATTCTCTCTCCAGCATTTTGTGTCTCTCTCCACAGATGCTGCCTGATCCATTGAGTTACATCAGTGCATTGTGTTTTGCTTAAGATTACAGTTTGCAGTTTTTATGTTTTATGTTCACCACGATGCAGTGCAAAGATATTGGGAATTAGTCAAAGTACCCTGCTGGGAACCTAAGACCTAAGCACCCTGCTGGGAACCTAAGATGCTGGCCGACAATTCTGTTGGTTCTAACATTCACTGTCAAGTTGCCTTTAACAACACTGTTCTAGAGCTTCTCAACAGAAAATTCATTCTGCATAACATCAAATGCAAATTCTGGAATTATTGGGTGCCACATTTATAATGTGTTAATGCGATACATGTAAAATATATGTTCAAATTAAAGCAAGTTTTGGCAAGGCATCGGTCATAAACAAAGGGGAATGCAAACCTATGTTTGGAGCCTTTTATTATGCCACTGCAATTGGATCTAGTAGAGCCAAGAAGGCATTGCTTGGGATAAGCGGTGTACCATTGACATTTGTCAGTACGTTGTTCAACACACCCATAGGTGAGGGAGCCGTTGTCACTGAAAATACCCTGACCGATGAAGGCAAGTACACCATAAGCCATCTTTACCACTATCTACTCGCATTGCCACTTTCAGAGAGTATGTACTTGACTCCACGATCTTTCTATACATCAATGCTGTTAAGGTTCTTGCCATGAACCGTATATTTTCCTTGTACATTCAACCTCCTAAAGTGAAACATTTCACAGTTGCTCAGATTAAACTCCATTTGGCATTTCTGTATCCATATCTCTCACTGATCAAATTCCCATTGTATCCTTTGACAGCCTTCCTCAGTGTCTGCTACTCCACCAATGATTGTGTCGTATGCAAACTTACAAACCAATCCACCTACATATATGTCTAAGTTGTTTATACATGTATCACAACCAGTAGAGGTCCCAGCACAGATGTCTGCAGAACACCACTTGTCATGGACCTTCAGCCAGAACAACATCCTTCCACTACTACCCTCTGACTTCAATGAGTAAGCTCATTCTGAAACCAAACTACCAAATTCTACGTATCTTAAGAATGGGTGGAACCGTGATACAGTGATAGAGCTGCTGCCTTACAGCACCAGAGACCCGGGTTCGATCCTGACTATGGGTGCTGTCTGTACAGAGTTTGTACATTCTGCCTGTGACCACATGGGTTTTCCCTGGGTGTTCCGGTTTCCTCCCACACTCCAAATACATATAGCTATGTCAGTTAATTGGCTTGAGTAAAGATTGTAAATTGTCCCTAGTGTGTAGGATAATGTTAGTGTACTGGGATTGCTGGTCAGCGTGGACTCAATGGTACAAAGGGCTTGTTTCCATGCTGTATCTCTAAACTAAACTAAACTAAACTAAACTAATCTTCTGGATCACCCTACCATGAGGGACTTTATTAAATACCTTACTAAAATCCATTTAGACCACATCCATTGCTCTACCCTCATTAATCATTGTTGGCACCTCCCCAAAAAAACCTAGTGAAACATGACCTGCCATGGACAAAGCTATGCTGACTGTCCCTAATTAACCCATTCTCTTCCAAATGCGAGTAAATCCTTTCCTGAAGAATCCTTTCCATTAGCTTCCCTACCGCTGATGAGAGACTCACCTGGATTATCACTACTTCCCCTCTTAAACAAAGGAACAACATTGGCTATTCTCCAGTCCTCTGGGATCTCGCCTATGGCTAAAGAGGATACAAAGATTGTTGTCAAGGCCCCTGCAATCTCCTCTCTTGCCTCTCCAAATCACTTGGTATAGTTACCATCTGGCCTCAACTTGACCTGACTTTCTTACTCAATCCTCCTTGCAATAAAGACAATATTCCACTAGCCCGAAAAAAAAAAAAATCAGAAAAATAAAAAATGCTGTACACATTCGGCACGTCAGGCAGCAACTGTGGGCTGTGAAAAAGAGTTAACATTTTAAGTCAAAGGCTGATCTGACAAAGGGTCCTCAACACTATTTCTCTCACACAGATGCTGCCTGACCTGCTGAGTGTTTCCACTATTTTTGATTTATATTCCATTAATTCAGCTGTATCTGCATTTTATCTTCTGTTTCATGTTCAAAGACACTCAAATCTTTCTTTCGCAACTTTCTACACACACTTTCCATTCAAATGGTGGTCAGATTTTCAATCCTTCCGAAAAAAATGAATACCATCATTATACGTCTTCTGCCAGGAATTTAACCACTCACTTAACCTCACATTAGATTATTTGCCAAGAAATTCTATCCACTCTTTTATCTCTTCGTCGCATCTACTTTCCCAACTATCGATGAGCAAATTTTGCTGTGTGAACCCCTTAATCTAAGTAATTAATACAAATCGTAAACAGTTGGGGCCGCAGTGCTGATCCCTGCGGCACTCCACTAAGAAGAATTATTAGGACAGGGAGGGAGCCGTCTGTCTGCTAGGGTCAGGCTTTTGGTGAAGCAGCCTAACCTGAGATTCTTAAGTCTTGTTTTCATTATTAGATTATATTTGGTTCAAGATTCAGAACAGAAAGATTGGCACAACATGAGCTATTACTGCATGTTTACATTACACTTCTATTTAGTTAATGTGCTCAGTGATATTAATCTATTGGCCTTTGATGCACGCACTTTTCTTTGCTTGCTGCAGAGTATGACAGGAGATTTATGTTAAGCTATTTATACTGTCTGATGTAAGTCTCAGTTAGTTTAAATCCAGTAGTTAAAGATAGTGGTGCAGAGGAAGAAAAGGCATACACTGATTTAGAAGCAGTCTGTATGATGACCGACTGTTATGGTCCTAATTGTCCTTTCCCTCTGAATAGCCAGGATTCCAGCTAAAGACAGGCACAGTGAGCTAGAGGTGTGAGCAGTAAGGGGAAGGTTCACTTTGGGCACTGTGAGGAGGCATCAGGAAGACGATTCAGCTCAGAGATTTACTGGCTAATGTTGGCACACATCTAAAACATCTGGCTATTATTACATCGCATTTTGCGTGAGATTGCTGTGCAAAAATCGAGTGCAATGTTTCCTACATCACAACAGTGGCTGCGATTCAAAACAAACATTGGAACATAAGTATTACGAGAAGGCTAATTGATCCCTTGAATCTGCTCCGCCATTCAATAATATGCTGGCTGATCCACCATTGGCTTAAACATCGCTTTCCCATTCTCTCCCAATAACCTCATGTTTCATCCTTAAATATATCCACACTTCCCCGAGCTAGAGAATTCCAAAGAGTCACAACTGTATGAGACAAGGAATTCCTCTTCAGTTCTATCTGAAACAGGCAATCTTTTTTTTCTGGAATGATGTCCTTTAGTTTAGATATTAAACTCATGAAAACATCCTCTCGACGTCCACCCTGTCCATCCCTTACTGTGGTCTCAGGAAGATCACCTCACATTCATCTAAATTTCAATGAGTATTAACCCAACTGCTCAAACTTTCTTTTTGTCAACCCTTCACCCCAAGAATTCTCAGTGAACCTTCTCTGCACTGCTTCTATTGTGAGTATATCACTCCGTGAACATGTTAATGAGCTGTGCACAGCTCACTATGTACCATCTCACAATCGTCCTCAAAACCTGCATCAAAACCTTCCTTCTTTTATACTCTCTTCACATCATCACAAACACAAACATTTCATTAGCTGTCCTAACTACTTGCTGTGCATGCACTTTGAGTTATCCTCAAAGGAATATGAAAAAAATGTGCTAAATAGTAAGTGTGTCAAAGGTTACGGAGAGAAGGCAGGAGAATGGGGTTGAGAGAGAAAAATAAATCAACCACGATTAAATGTCAGAATAGATTCGATGGGCCGAATGGCCTAATTCTACTCCAACGTCTTATGGTCTTATTGTAATGTTCTTTTGGAATGATTGGAATGGAAGATTTTTATTTCAAGGGACAATTTAAATGTTATCCATGAGCTTTCAGCAGCTATGCAATATTGGAAATGTGTGAACAGCAAAATGGTGATTAGGTAAAGTAGATTAGCAATGGGATTTTATTTTGCCCTTCAAGTGAGATTTGCATTAATTAGTACTAATGACGATAATACATTCAGAGACTTGTGTCTAGTTATAAATTTCCCGTTTAAAAATTAAGATCATACTGAAAAGGTTCTCCGATATCAAGAGCAGATTTATTACTGTTATTGCTAGTTGTTTATAGTTAAAATGCTTAAAAGCATTAAGTACAAATGTGGCATTAGAAGTATGTTCAGCTGTAAATTGTGCAGTTAAATACCAGCACCTGTCTTCCCTCTGCTATATTAGTAGTCTTAATCAGTTTATTTTAAACACTTTCAAAAATAGCAGATGCGATGTTTGTTTCCTAATGGGGTCTTATGACATAAAAGACCATTTGGTCCAGCAAGTCTATGCCAGCTCATGGAGCAATCTGTTATCTATGATTTTATCCCATGCAGGTTGTAGGCTTGAAAAAAATGATACCCACATTCCACCCTTCACCACTATTTTATAGTATATTTCATTCATCATCCTGTCATAGCAAAGATCTAAAAGATTTTAGCTTGTAATAGAGAAATCTAATTCAGATGCAAATTGTAATACTTTGTATACATGTAGAAAATCAGATCTTGGATACATTTAGAAAATCTGATCTTGTCTCAAAGGGAACATTAACATTTATCTTGATGAAAAAATTATTTCCATAAACCCACAAAGGAGATATGTTGCCAATTAGTGACAAATGATCGCAAAGGACAAACAGAGGGGGATGCATTACCAAACGAAGACTCTTCGGAAAAGATGACAAGCTGATTATACTTATGTATAAGAAGGAGCTGCAGATGCTGGTTTAAACCGAAGATAGACACAAAAAGCTGGAGTAACTCAGTGGGGCAGGAGCATCTCTGGAGAAAAGGAATAGGTGACGTTTCAGGTCGAGACCCTTCTTCAGACTCAGTCTGAGTTACTCCAGCTTTTTATGCCTATATAATGAACATTAATAGTTCAGAAATCCAAATTACAGCAAAAATACAATATTAGCTAACAGAAAATAACCATTCTACCTTGTGTATCTTTGAATCTATTCTAATGGTCTAATTAGGTAAATATACATCTCCAGATTGCCAAACGCTACATCAACAGCCAGGCATTAAATATAATATCAGGATTTTCCTTTATCCATTTTATTATGTGGCCTCTTCTACATCAAAGGTGTAACTTGATTTGATGCCAGTCTCAATTGAGCGACTTGGCCAAGAATTGATGTGAGGTTCACTGAGTTGAAACTGATAAAATGATAAGCAGACAGTCCAGCATCATTCCTTGTTTCTTGCTTATATTTCATTAGAAGGCCTAGCCATAGAAAGAGGACACCATATGAACGTTAATAATTGTGGTTTGAGATTGTCAGTAAGTCAATAATTATCAACATTTTCAAAGTGAAAACAATTTTAATCTGTATTTTGAATTTAGATGCCGAAGTTGTTTAATTAAAACAAATTGATTATTTGCAATAAGTTAGCGTGAAATGTCAATAAACTGTCAATATCTGAGTCTTGATATTTACCTATTTGAATAAATCCTGTGGCTGGGATTTTCCTCTCTGATTGAGAAAGAATATGGTGTTTCATGGCTTAGACACCATGAAACTAGTCCCACTGCCAACCCTACAGCACTTCCAACGCCAATGGAGGTAATTTCAGTTTGATTTAACCCAATTCATCTATAAAATTACAAGGACTACAAAGCAGCCTGTGGAATTTCTATATAACCCAGTAGCATTCTGGCAAATCTACCCTGGTCTCCTTCCGAGACCATGATATATTTTCTCGAGGTGTGATCAGGTTCCCTGAAACCCCATGATGCTCCAGGTATTGTTTAAATAAACCTTTACATATTTGCCAATTGATTTCAACCTTTGACATTTAGTTTGTCTTGTATATAAGCCTCAGCTTTAATGCCATGGATATTTTATGTCACAACCTGAAATTTTCATGTTCATAAATCAAAGGAGAAGTAGTCCATTCGGCCCATCAAGTCTACTCCACCATTCAATCATGGCTGATCTATCTTTCCCTCTCAACCCCATTCTCCTGCCTTCTCCCAGTAATCTTTGACCTCTACTAATCAAGTACCTCTCAATGTCTGCTTTTAAAATACCCAAAGCCTCTACAGCCATCTGTGGCAATGAATTTCATAGATTCACCACCCTCTGACTAAAGAGATTCCTCCTCATCCCCTTTCTAAAGATGTGCCCTTTTATACTGAGATAATCTTAATTATCTGTGTATATATGGACTTTGGATCTCCACGTTATTTCCCCCAAAGTTCACCGATCTAGATCCAACGTGGATCTGCGTTGAAATCCATTTGCCACTATTTCATATATCAAATCTTTTCAAATTTTATGCATCTAGCCATATTGCTTACTGTGCATTTCTAGATCTAACCAGGAAATTTGCAGCAAGGAATTGTGTAAGTGTTGGACCACAGGGAGATAAGGGAGCAACTTCCCTCTCTCCCCCACTGCTTCCATTGTAATGGAAAACTGGCAGAGCTTCATCACAATATCTCCCCAGATGATTGCTACTCTTCCCTCCAATTTTTTCCTCACAGTAAGGACACAATTTGCAACATCAGGCCACAATTACTTAAATACAATTTATACTGAGTTTAGTGGCCATTTCACAAAATTAAGAACCAAAAATAACCTTGGTGATCAAATTAAAATATTAAATAGATTATTTGCTTTCTTCACTTCTGAAATATCTCGGTGGTTTTAAGTGCTTTAGGTTGACCAGAGTATGTGCAAGGTGTGCTAGTTATATGTAGGAATTTTTACGTTCTTATTCATTTGAAATGAAGTACAGTAGACTGACAGTCTTAAACTGCAGATTTTGTAAATTATGGCAAGATTTAGAAGTATTCGTAGCCGAACATATGGAGAAATCATCAAATTCTCTGTTGTAAAGAATCTGGAGTATTTTCTGTTTAACTCTTTGAGCACAAAAGGAACATAAAGTTTTTTTTTAAAGTATCTTTCTCCTCCAATGATGTCTGCTCCATCGGGTCATCCAGGCACCAGTCCAAGAAACTGATCACACTGATAGGACGCTGCCAACAGTGGCACGGAGCGGTGGAGCAGAGAGGAGGACATCGAGTTGTAGAGGTTGGCCAGGCCAACCTCTACAACTCCAACCCAGTGTGTCCGCATAGAACAATGGTGCTTTATATGGCCAAGTTAAGATTCTACATTTTCAACAACTTTGAAATTGAAGGGTACAAATGGCACCGAAAATGTGACTACTCTCGAGTACTCTTACTATTCTTATATTCCTGTACGTACAATATACAATGTCCCTATATACAATAGGATACTTATAATACAATAAGATTTTTATTGAACTGTGTGCAAAAAAGGAATAACATTGTACCATAAGTTAATGTGACAATAAGTTACCACTGAGACCCATTTAAAGTGGCGTGAGAGGGGCCTTTGTGGAGCTTAAAAGCTGATGTTGAGCAACTAGGCCAAATGGACTGAAAAACATTTAATGCAATCATATGCTTAGGTTTTCATCTTGTATTGATTTCACCAAAAATAAAAGTGACTGCTATAGAAAGGATCCAGTAAATAATCCAACATTCTTCGATTTTCTTTATCTTCCCTCTCTTCTCTCTTCCTCACTATCAGTGCGAGAGCTATCACCTCGCTCTGTGCCACAAAATAGATTGGCAAAAGTTGTGTGATATTTGGAAGTGTGTTTTAAGTTGCAGCCACATACATTAAGACAGGCAAAGAGATTGCAAATGTTGTGGAAGTAAATGTTTGGGCAATGCTCACAGAGTCCATGATTCTTTACTGTTTGGAGTACAGTTTTGGCCAGCACTATTGTAGCCCTATAGTTAAAGTCGTAAATTCTGAATCGCCTGCCTCTCAACTCTTTCTCAGCTATGAAATTTCGCACAGTCCTCACCATAACTTCCAGTAAAAGGAGGAACAGAAATCATCAGGGGAAATATTTTGCAAAGTTTTGTCAGATCTCCAGTAGAATGCTAGCAAAAGGCTCTCAGGATAGAATGGGAAGCTGCTCTATCAAATCCCAGAGGCCCAACACTCATGGAATTCCATGCTGCGTTTCTAGTTTAGATTAAGATAAGTAACATGTGGATGGATTTGTAAAATTATATAGAGATTTGATAGATTAAGAAAGTGGGCAAAATAGATTTCAGTGTAGGCAACAATCAGATCATCCACTTTTGGATGTGAAACCATTAGATTAGAGAACATTCTTGTTATCTATTCCTGTGATTTATCATGCTGCCTCGCTTTTTGTAGACTTCCTGTCTTGGACAGGAAGTGGACCTCCTTCAGCCCCAATATGGTTGCCCTCTCTCTTTGCCTCACTTCTTCCAAAGGAAGGTCAGACTGTTTAATTTTCAAACAGCTAAAAGTAAGCTTATGCGAAGTTGCAAGCTTGCCTCTTCAGGGCTCTTCACTAATTCCAATTCAAAACTGCACTCAAAATTTCATTTTCAGATGCACTGAAAGCATATTTCAATTATTTTACCGAGCTATCTTCATTGAGTGCCCTTACAATGGAAAGTCCCAAGGGAACGTAATAATCCTGACACTCTTGCAGTTGGAGACACATGGAACAGCAGGTGCTGGAATATTGAGCAAAACACTAAGCGATCAAGGAGCTCAGCAGGTCAGGCAGCATCTGTAGAGGAAATGGTCAGATGACGTTTCAGGTCAGGACGCTTCTTCAGACTGGGCGGGGTTATTATGTAGCTAAAAACTGGAATAAGGTTGGAAACACTTCATATTTCAGCTCAGATATGAGAGCTTAAGTTTAAACATTTAGAACATATACATTTAACATATTATTTGTACATTTATAACAAATATTTGGCCTTCCAGTTTCAAAAATATT
This sequence comes from Leucoraja erinaceus, assembly GCF_028641065.1. Taxonomy (NCBI): domain Eukaryota; kingdom Metazoa; phylum Chordata; class Chondrichthyes; order Rajiformes; family Rajidae; genus Leucoraja; species Leucoraja erinaceus. The sequence goes on from NC_073389.1 coordinate 39,327,642, forward strand.
TTTAATGAATTTTGGCAATTCTACTTCATATTAAATAAAATTGGGTATCATCAGTGATTTTCAGCCCTGTTTCTCATTTCCCTCTCTGACATGTTGCATTACTTTAGGTTACCATGATATCCTGGCATATGCTGCTCCTTTATAATCTGACAGCTGATTTTTAAAAGATTTGTGAACTGTGATGGCACTTCGCTGGCAGTGGTATGTGTTGAATGCTGACGAGAATGTGCAACAGATGATTCAGCAGTAGCAAGAGAGATTGCAGAAATATTCACAGGTAACCCAAGCAAACAGGAACAAATTGTCACCTAACACGCAATGCGGAGAGAAGTCATAGTTAGGTCCTTAGTGCTATTGGATGTGGTTTTAATTGGCAGATTAACAAGACAATGGTTCAAATGAGTTTATTCATCTGATTATCTGGTGGACCATCCAGTCTCCAGTATTAGCTTTCATCCTACTTTCACTGTGTCATTCTCACCGTGAACCTTTGCCAACACCTTCTCCATGTTCAGTCACAGTTGCCGACATACAATTGTAGAAGAATGTCACAAGGAAGTTGTCCACTCAGCCCAATGAATTTGCGATGACGTGCTGAAAGAAAATAAATCGAGTTTTCCCCCACTCCTGATTCCTTATTGTCACAGCACTGCAGGTTTTCTCCTGCAAGCATTTATCCAATTCCTCATTTGAAAGGGAATTGAATCTGCTATCACTGTAACTTTCAAATGCCCATTCCAAACCCCACTTTTTCTAATCAATTAAAATATCTGGTGGCCACTGCAAACAGTTTCCATTTACTCAAGGCAACCTGTTCATGGTGATGAGACATCTATAGCAGACCTACAGCATCAATAGAAGACATGTATAACAGTTGGAACATGGATAGGACAGGTTTGGAGAGATATGGGCCAAACGCGGGCAGGTGGGATTAGTGTAGCTGGGACACGTTGGCCGGTGTTGGCAAGTTGGGCTGAAGGGCCTGATTCCATGCTGTATGATTCTATGACTTCCTCTTAGACATCTCTGTTCAAAGGAGATTAACCAAGGATTTAAAGTCTTTGTATATTTCAATAATTCCTCATCTCTGACCTTTCCTCTTCACATTCCCCCCACACAGTGTTGGGCTGGGAACTGCAAGTTGCTCCAGCCTGGGTACATTGAACAGTACAGCACAAGACCAACATCTCATCCCACAATATCCATGGCAAGCATGATGCCAAGTTAATCTCCTCTGCCTGCACATAGCCTCTTCAACATATCTGTTGTGTCTGCTTCCATCACCACCTCTGGCAACTCATTCCAGGCACCCACCACTACCTGTATAAAAAAACGTCCCTGCACATCTCTTTTAAACTTTCCTCCTCTGATCATAAATCTTTGCCTGCTAGTCTTTGACGTTTCCATCCTGGAAATACGGTTCTTATTGTTTACCCTATCCTATGGGTAGAACGGGTGCTTTAAATTGAACCTCTTGGCTTTCAACTCTAGTTTGCAAAGAGCCAAGGACCCTCCCTGCTTCGCTAACCACCCTGGTAGCTGTGCATAAACACCCCAGATTGCTTTGGTACACACATAAAATTTTTCCATTCAGCGTGTGCTTCCTGTACTCATTCTTCCTACCAAGATTTATATCCTCGCACTTTCCAATGTTGAATTGTATCTGGCACATATCCTGCAGAGCCTGACTCTGCCCCCTTGAAGCCTGTTACCTTCGTCATCATTGATGGCTATACTTTAAAGTGTTGTGCCATTTGCAAAATTGGGAATTATACCTTGTACTAAATCCAAGTACTTTAAATCAAAACCAGCAGTGGTACAAATACTGAATGCGGGGAGCTGCGCTATATACCTGCACAGTATAACTCCATCCAGCCTGAACAGTAATCATTTTAATTTCCAAAGCCGCTTTTGTGCTCCATACACTTTCAGCTTATCCTATTATGTTAACAAGCTAATATTTGTTAATTTATCACATAAGAATTAAAACAAAATTTGCTTTTGAAATTTGTGCTCACTCGCCCCAATGACTCCTCCTGATCTCACCAGATCTGTGTCTTTTAAGTTCTTCGTCTTTCTTTTCCTCTTTACCAATAGCTGCTGCTTTAGTTAATATTAACAGTAATACATTAACAAAGCCAAAGCCTTTTTCGCTTCAGAAATGCAGGTTTTATCCTTGGATGCTGGCAGTGAGGAGTTTGCACATTTTCCATGTTTAAGTAAGGATTTCCTCGATACGCTCTGGTTCCTTCCACATCTCTATGGCATGCTCGCAAGTTAGAGAAGCAAGGAGCAGCAGATGCTGGTTTACAAAAAAAGGCAGCATCCATCTGGTCATTCCTGATAACTCCGTATTTTGGTAGAGCAAACACGTGGGTTTGTTGGTTAATTGGCATCTGTAAAATTGCACCTCAAGTTTAGGTAGTGGGGTATCATAGAATTAGTGTGAAGGGGTGATAGAAGGTCGGCGTGAACTTGTACGGCCAAAGGGCTTATTTTCATGCTGTATCTCTAAACTAAACTAAATCACCCATTTATGATAAGTGCCATATCCAAGGGAGTTAGTACACTGTTGGAGATGATATCATTCAGATGAGATGTTACCTGGGACAGTCTGCCTGTTTTGTTACATACCAAGGTTTATGTGGTTCTTGACGAAAAGCTTAGATTCATTTCAATTCTCCTATTCATTATTACTACCTTAATCAACAGTATCAAATAAAAAGAATGGTTAGAAATCATATAAAAAAAACAACAGATGCTGGAATTCCAGAGTAATTCCAGAACAAAAATAATGCTGGAAACACACAGCTGGTTAGGCAGCTGCTGTTTTTTTCTATCTCACTGGCCGCTTTTGGTGGAAGTCATCCATCTGTGATATTGGCTCATTTTCTCTCTCTCCATTTGTCTATCCTGACCTGCGGGCAAGTCCCAAGGCTCTGCTATTAGTACCATGTAACTCAGACAAAGAAATGTAATCATCCTCATGCAACTCTGGCCTCACCCTCCTGTTGTCTTATCCAATCACCCTGCCACTTCTCTGCAAGTTGAAACAACAGTTTTTAATCTCTTTATCAGTTCTGACAAAGGATCTTTTAATGAAGCATTAACTGTTCCTCTACCCATAGTCTTTACTTTACTTTAGACTATAGAGAGACAGCGCAGAACAGGCCCTGTGGCCCACCGAGTCTGTGACAACCAATGGTCACCCCATACACTAACGCTATCCTGCACACCCTGGAGAAAACCCAGGCGGTCACAGGGGGAGTGTACAAACTCTGTACAGACAGCACCCGTAGTCAGGATCGAACCTGGGTCTCTCGCGCTGTAAGGCAATGACTCTACCATTGGGCAAATGAGCCGCCCGTTAGTGGTACAGCATTAACTGCCTCATAGTGCCAGAGACCTGGGTTCAAACCTGACTTTAGGTGCTCTCTGTGAGTTTGTTCATTCTCCCTGCAACTGTGTGGGTTTTCTCCTGGTACTCTGATTTCTTCCCAAAGACGTTGGGTTGGTAGGTTAATTTGGTTACTGTAAATTGTCCCTAGTGTGCAGGAAAGAGATAAAATTCAGGGGAAGTAATGGAAATGTAAGGAGAATTAAAAATGAGTTGAATGTAGGATTAGAATAAATGGATGATTGATATATGGGGCACGTGATGGGACAAAGAGCCTGCTTCTGTGCCAATGCCAACACCCAATGTTCCTAACATCTACAAGTTCCTGCCTAACCTGTTGAATGTTTCCAGCAGTGTTTTATTAAAATTTTTGAATAAATGATTGTTCATCTTACTTATTTTTTAGTTTAGTTTTTATTTATAGATACAGCACGGAAACAGGCCCTATCGGCCCACTGAGCCCGTGCCAACCAGCGAACCCCGTACAGCAGCATTATCCTACACACTGGAACAATTTACAGTTCTTACCAAAGCCAATTAACCTAGAAACCTGTGCATGGTTGGAATGTGGGAGGAAACTGGAGCTCACGGGGAGAACGTACAAAGTCTGTACAGACAGCATCCTTACTCAGGATTGAACCCGGGTCTCTGGTGCTGTAAGGCAGCAGCTCTACCGCTACACCACCATGCCGCCCCAATTGCTTTTGTGACTTTGCTGTGTGAACTTTTACTACCATCTTTGCCTGTGTATCAGTGATTATATTTTAGACATATTAGAGTGTGTTACCGTTGATTACTATGGGAGTGTGATGGAGATGGGAGGGCTGTTGATTTAATGTGAAAAGATTCAGATTGTGAAGGGTTACAAAGAGCAATATTTCTGAAGCATGCAGGCACCAAGAGAATGGGAAATCTTTTGGCCATTTCGATCTTTCCGTGCTACCAGCAATCACCAGATTCAAATTCTTGGGACCTCTGCTCATGGGAGAACTGTGTATGTTGTTATCAAGCCAAATGATGCAAAATGAGGGGCTTTCCAGAAACAAAAGAAGATGCTGGAATGAGACAATAAATATTTATTTCCCAACGTTAACCACTATTTAAGCAGAATTTTAGCAACATATTAAACTAGTTGCCATTGAATTTCCCCTCCAGTTTTTGCCAAGAGTACATGCAGCATTTTTTTCAGTAAAGTCACATCTGAAGTCAGATGGCAATAGAAGGTCAAATATACCCTGCGCTATGTTTTAATAAGTGCTAATTAAAAGCAACTGGTAACACCGATAATGTTGAGGGCTTCATCTACGGTAAAATCATACATAAAATGATAGTTCCTGATTCTTCCACAAAATCTTTCCACGGTCTTATTTCATCCAGATTTTCTAGTAAATCCCTGGTGGGTGACTCAAGCTGTTATAATATCAGACGAGATTTTGTGCAGGGTAAATTGTTAGTTGTTAGTTGTTAGCTCCTCCACAATGAATTATTCACACATTATATTTGTGGTGTAAAGCCTTGGAGGTTAAAACTAGTGACGTTCATCGTTCACCAGAAAAAGAGAAAGTCAAGTCAAGTTTATTTGTCACACACACATACAAGATGTGCAGTGAAATGAATGTGGCAATGCCTGTGGATTGTGAAAACACAACAGAATAGAACAGAACAGAACCAGTATTTACATTTTAGAATAAATAAATAAAAAAAGACACAACACAACAGTAAATTAGTCCCTGGTGAGATAAGAGTTTACAGTCCTGGTGGCCTGTGGGAAGAAACTCCGTCTCATCCTCTCTGTTTTCACAGCGTGACAGCGGAGGCGTTTGCCTGACCGTAGCAGCTAGAACAGTCCGTTGCTGGGGTGGTAGGGATCCCTCATTATGATGCTGGCTCTGGATCTGCACCTCCTGGTGTATAGGTCATGCAGGGGGGTGAGTGTAGTTCCCATAGTGCGTTCGGCCGAGGGACCACGGACTTGGCCAGGGAGAGCACTGGAGCAAGCTGAGTAGCACAAGACTTTAGTACTCGCCCAGATATACCATCTGGGCCTACCGCTTTCCTTGTGTTCACACGCATCAGAGTGCACATCCCCAGCGGTGGGCCTCCCTCTAGCCTCTCTAACCAGCGCGCTGACGGTGTTGTTGTTAGCCGGCGAGCTAGGGGTGATGTTGCCCGTCTCGAATCGGGCATAAAAGGGTTCAGGTCATCAGCTAGGGAGGTGCCAGCACTGCTGGTTGAGGGGGTCTGCTCTGGTTGTTAGTTATAGTCCGTAGCCCCAGCCAAAGGCATCTGGTGACCCACTGTTCCATCTGAGACTTCATCCTGTCCCTGCACCTCCTTTTTGCGCCCTTCACCACCCTTCGTAGTCTGTAGGTCAATCAATAGTGTCACCTCCCTCAAACAGGTGACCATATACCCGAATCAGGAGTTGGATGCACAGGTGCGAGTCAGGCTACAAGCTGAAAGCAAATGGACACCGCTCCAGGTCAGGCGATTTGAGCCTAGGAAAGGGCTAACCTGAAGAGGGGCATCTTAAGCACTGCCATGGGGATTGAGGAGCACTTCTACATGTTATCGACGCATGTGGCAAGGCATCCAGGCCATCACGTTGCAATGACGTCCGTTAATCACTTCTATGGCCGCTTCGACAGGGACAATCCACGAGGCTGTGCACTGATGTCTCTGGAACTTGCTTGGAACATATTCCAGTCGACATCGCTCAGGGCCTGTGCTGCGCATCTTGCAGACGTCTGGATGGCCTCTGAACTTGCCCAACCGTTTCCCATCCCTCGTCACTGCCATCGTCCCGTGCTAAAACACTCCATACGGGCAGCAATGAAAAATGTTGCACGTGGTCCCATCATCACAAAAGTGCTTCGAGGGCTGGTGAAATCAAAAGCTGCCTACCCCCCACACTGGATCCCTTCCTTTGAACGGCAGTGTCGGAGGATGGTCTCAATGTTCTTCACTCCCCCTCCCACCTCGACAACAGAGACACTTACGTGATGAATGTTGTACATAGATTACAGTTAGGCATTCACCCATTTTTCCATTTGCCTTATTAAAATCGGTCCAGGGCACCACCCCTAGCCACATCCGGGTACTGGACTTTTAACTGTTGACCCCATCTGTAAGGTACATCGTGTAGGGCCGATAGTGCCACGTCGGTGTCTGCATGCGGTGGTATGTAGACGGCTGTGATGATCACTGAGCTGAACTCCTGAGGAAGGTAGAATGGACGGCATGAGATCGTCAGATGCTCCACGTCCGGCGAGCAGCAACGAGAAAGCGTCTTAATATTGCTCGGGTTGCAGCAGTTATTGTTGGTCATGAAGCAAACTCCTCCACCCTTTGATTTCCCGGATTCTTCCGTTCTGTCCCACATCTCAAAGTCATGTTAACATAGCAAAAGTGGGATAACATAGAACTCGTGTGAACAAGTGATAGATGATCGACACTAAACTCGGTGGGCCGAAGGACCTGACCTGATCAAAAGGAAAAGAGGATGTATCTTTAAATTAATAAGATCAAATAATAAAGATTTAAGGATTACTTAGTTGTTTTAATTTTTACATTCTGAATTCACCTTGCTAAAACTAAAATGACCTCTGATGGTCTTGGCAGCAGATATTTGTCAACACAAGACCTATTCTCGGGAAGATAAGCTATTGTGTTAAGTCACACAGTTCAACCACTGTCAATTCTAATCAGTGAAGGCACAGGAGGCATAATACGATTATGTTAAATGCCACCATTGTCGGATACTCCATCTAGAGGCTCAGATGCGGTAAAAGTCTTGTTTGTTTAATCGGAAAGAGTCTTACGGCATTGACAGATGTCATTTAAACTTCCATAACTAAATGGCATATTGCCAATCATCATCCAAGACTCTAATTAACCAGCAACATTGAAATAAATGTTATTTTGACAACATTTATTATTATGAAAAAAAACTGATAAGAACCTAATCCTTTTCTTTTTACAAAATGTGTAGGAAGAAGGAGGGTCTCGACCCAAAACGTTACCCATTCCTTCTCTCCAGAGATGGTGCCTGTCCCGCTGAGTTACTCCAGCTTTTTCTGTCTATCTTGCTTTTCTTTTTGCGTTCATTTCTTCTTCAGCTGTACTTGGTAAATATTTGCATCTACCAATGTAAGTATGTGAACAATCTGTGGTGCAGAATTTTTCTCTCTTGCATTAATTGTCGGAATCAATTTGTTCCCAGTGTCTTAATGATTAGAGCTTCTCTAAAATGCCTTAAAAACGAGCCTTGATGTTTGTTGCAGAAAAGATCCACTGTTTTCCCCAGTGTAACATTTGCTTGTCAGCTTCATTCAGTTGTTGAGATTGGAGGAAATAGTACAAATAATGCCCATTTAAGGTTTATCTCATGCTGTGGACCTGAATTTAATCAACACTGAGTTGGACTTGTCTGAACGCATTTCCTTTCATTGATAGTTTTTAGGGGAAGGAAATGCTTGCATGAATGGTCTAATGAACATAATAAGCAGAATATGAAAAGGTGATTTGACGTGCCAAACCCATTCAAACCTGCTGTGTTACGCTTTCATATGATTTTTAATAGCATTAGATGTGCCCTCTTGTCCAGGTCATTATAGTTTTTACTCAACCTACTATGGTTTACTACAATCTGCTGGCCACTCAGATCCCTTGTTTGCTTTCCCACTATTATCATGCCTAATCTGGTGAGGATTGTTGGTGTGACCATCAGAGTAAAATGGTTACGTTTCAAGAAGATCAAGATTTTACACAGATGTTGCATTGTGTAAGAATAAAAACTTAACAGCTAATACTTCCATTGTGTAGGGCGTGCTTAAATGCAGCACAGATTGACATACAATAATGGGAATGCAGTGTTCTAAAATGGGATTAACCCAAATTTATATATACCCCTGAATATTACCTCTTAATTTTCTCTTAATTCCCAAATTCAGTCCTCGAGCAGCTAATAATTTTAAGTGGCAGCATTTAGTCATGTATGATAGGTCATGTTGTGGTCAAATTGATATATAATTATTAAGATGTTTGGTAAGAAATTGCCTTTAAAACTTGACAAGAAACATGTTAAAGTTCCAAGTGAACTGTTGGAAAAGAGTAGATGAACTGATTCGAGACCATAGATTGCAAATAGTTTACATATGCATAATATCTAAGTGTGCTATACTTTTGAATAAAATCATTTATTTCTCTAATTATGGTTACTCCCTTTGGTTCAGCCTGCATTGGTGCTCAAGAAATGCAGATGCAGATTTGCACATTAATGGCATTTAGGACCTGGCTGGTATATATCCTCTCTGCCAAAATTACTACCTATTCCAAAGTACTCAGAGAATGCAAAGCTAAGTGCATCTTATTCCCCGTCACTACAAATCATCTCTTTAAACATTGCTATCCTGAAATCAACAACCTCCCTCAATTTTTCCCACTTTTAGTTTAGTATAGTTTAGAGTTACAGTGTGGAAAGAGGCCCTTCGGCCCACCGAGTCCGCGTCGACCAGCGATCCCTGCAAATATTAACACTATCCTAGGGACAATTTTTACTTTTACCAAGCCAATTAACCTACAAATCTGTACGTCTTTGGAGTGTGGGAGGAAACCGAAGATCTCAGAGAAAACCCACGTAGGTTACGGGGAGAACGTACAAACTCCGTACAGACAAGCACCCGTAGTCGGGATCAAACCCGGGTCTCTGGCACTGCATTCGCTGTAAGGCAGCAACTCTACCACTGCGCCCGCCACTTCATAAAATTCACCCCACATTTTCATCAACTCCCCCCAGATTCTATCATCCACCTGCACACAAGGGACAACTTGCAGTGGCCATTAATCTACCAAACTCTGTGATGAACATCACAAGGAAGTTGCACACCCTATTCATACAGGCAGATGTTCCTAATTGACCAAGACTCTGTTTTTTAAACTTATTAATCTTCCATTCAAATACTTGTGTGATATTCTCATAAGTACGTAGCTCTCCTGCTCTAATACTATATAAGAATTGTACAATCATCAAAATCCAGCCTCCTTTTCTACACTTTCTCTCTCTTTTTCTTTCCCTCCTCCTCCCTGCCTCACCACCTCATCTTACATTATTTTACTGTTAATATCCGCAGCCATCTATTCTCAAAGGATAACACTTTGACCAAGCTTTTGGTTGCCTGCCCAAATATGTCCTCTTTTGCCACTGTGTTGTTTATGTTCGATTATGCTCCTGTTGAGCACCCGTTTAGTGGTGTAATGAGAGAAATAGATTGGGTAGACCCAGAGTGGCTTGCCCAGAGAAGAGGAATCGAGAACCAGAGGACATAGGTTTAAGGTGTGTGGAGAAAGATTTAATAGGAACCTGAGGGGTATGGTTATCATATGAAGGTAGTGGGTGTATGGAACGAACTGCCAGAGGAGGTAGTTGATGCAGGTAGTATTGTAACATTTAAGAAATATTTAGGCAGGAGAAATGTTTAGAGAGAGAAATGAGCCAAAAGCCGACAAGTACGACTAGTGTAGATTGGACATGTTGGTCGGTATTGGGCAAGTTGGGCCAATTGGCCTGTTTCCATGCTGTGTGACTCTGACTCTTTGACTGTGCAACTATATATGTGCAAGTTGGTTGTGCGTCCATTTGTTTTGATGTATGCGTCAGATTATTCATAGCTCACTCATTGTTCTGGAATGCGAGTTGTGGGTCCAGTGCGAGGTGTGGCCAGGATCCAGGGTATGGCCAGGGCCTGTCCCGGCTGTGGGGTGGGTGTAGGACTGGAGGCGGCGTTGTGGTCGAAAACACCAGGGGTCAAGAACGTGAGCAGGTCTGTGGTTGGAGCATTATATATTTAATGCTCCCTTTAAACCCATCGGGTTCCCTGGAAAATCTATTACACTACTATGCAGTTGAGTAAAAAAAACAGTATGCAAGTCTGTTTAGGTATCAATAGATCAATGACAAATAGTTCAGAGAATCTGTTAGTCTGGTATTACCAATGGTCAAAGGGTGCCGCATAAGCATTTGGGCAGCTTACACCCCAGTGGTATGAACATTGGCTTCTCTAACTTCAAGTAACCCTTGCTTTCCCCCACTTTCCAACCCCCCTCCCCTCCCAGTTCTCCGACCAATCTGACTGTCTCCAACTACATTCTATCTCTGTTTGCTTAGTTGTTACCTTCCCGCCAGCTAACAATGATCTATTCTACATTTTTCTTGAACCGCATCCCCTTTGTCCTGGTTTCACACCTCACACTTCCTTATCTATGTATCTCCCTCTCCCCTGACATCAGTCTGAGGGTGAATTTTCAGTAAGTGTCTACTTTGGTGTCCCTCTATATTGATACTGTATATAAGGAAAATCCGTAATTCTATCCCATTTTTCCTTTCTCTATATTGTTAATAAACATAATCCTCATAAATAAAGACCAAACCCTAAATGAAGTTAGATAGAGCTTGAGGGGCTAGTGGAATCAAGGGATATGGGGAGAAGGCAGGCACGGGTTATTGATTGGGGACGATCAGCCATGATCACAATGAATGGCGGTGCTGGCTCGAAGGGCCGAATGGCCTCCTCCTGCACCTATTTTCTATGTTTCTATGAATAAAGTGTTTTTTTTTAAAAATCCGATATTCGATGCCCCCCCCGAAAAACGCATGTCCCAATGGTTCCTTGTAAAAATTCAAGTCGGCATATTTATTTAATGGCGGATCTATCTGAAATGACAAAATACTTTTAAATGGTAGGTATTAATAATTAAAATATTTATCACCCTTAAAAATAGTCCTCTATTCTTGATAAAATTATAAATCTTACCTTTTTTTCAAAAATTTCTTGTCCCGCCAAATGGAGTCATTTATTGTCACTCACCTGTGTTGAGCAATCCCTCATGGATTTAAATGGCATAGACGAGCACTTCCACCTTCAAAAGACCGCGGAATTCACCCCTTGTTCCCCTAAGGAGGAGGAACAGGGCTGAAGAGGGCCGGGCGTGGAGAGGGACATCGGGTCATGGGAAAAGGTGACGGCTATAACAGGCCTTTGTGTCCGCCTGGAGCTGGAGCTGGAGTCCGGGTGATCGCGGATAAGTGCAAGAGATGGCCGTGACGGATATGGCGGATTAATACCTCCCACAGTCGGCCTCGATGGCATGGAGGATAAGGTCCCCAGGTCTTCTCACCGGGCCCTTGTGCAGCATTTGCCTCCATCTGCTTCTCCCCCTACCACCTCTCCCATTCCCAGTTTACGGGAGTGTTCCTGATCACCAGGAGTGTCCTTGATCACCGGGAGTGTCCAGGCCTGTTAGTTCCATTAGTTGATCCATGGGATAATTGCCGGGACTCCTGTCCATGACATAGTTTGCAGATGACGTGAATAACCCTAGCCCTAGCCCTAACCCTAGCCCGAACCCTAGCCTTAACCCCAGCCCTAACCCCAGCCCTAACCCCAGCCCTAACCCCAGCCCTAACCCTAGTCCTAGTCCTAACCCTAACACTAGCCCTAACCCTAGCCCTAGCCCTAACCATAGTTTTAGTCATCTCCGTCAAGTGGCACACCTGAACTTGATCATCTCCATCACGCCGAGTCATATCCGCCACAGAGTATTTTATGCACGTAATGTGTAAAATAATACGACAATTACCATAATTATCAATTGTAATTGATAAATGAACACTATGCATCTGTCTATTCATCTGAAGTTAATATTGTTTTAGAGGAAGTTGGTGAAATGTTATGTGACGGTTACCATTCTTGCTGAAAATCACCACTTTTATCGGCAGTAAACTGTTACGAAGGTTTAAAATCAATGCGTTAGACTGAAAACATTTTTTTTTTCATGGTTTATTTAAGGAATATACTCTATAATTTGAAAGACTGTGACAAAAATTTGATTTTATATTCTTAAATCAGTTATACTTTACAGTGTTGTTCATCACATAAATGCGAAGGATATGACTGAATGCAATGGGTAACCTGGAAAAAGAAGAGGGAAAAATAAATTATATTCTCTACAAGATTGCGCCAAACATATTTTTCCCATAGTAGAGACGTTCATCTATGTGAAACATCATTCAAGGTTGTAAAAATGCAAGTTTTATTTTCGGGTTTCCAGAAACTTAAAAGTAGACATTTACTGAAGAATCACCTCTGAAGAAGGGACTTGACCTGAAACGTCACACATTCCTTCTCTCCAGAAATGCTGCCTGTCCCGCAGTTACTCCAGCATTTTGTGTCTATCTTCTGTCGCACAATTGAAGTTTTACTTTTTGTGGATTTATTTGATCATTAAAACTATGTTTAGTGAAAAGACTGTGAGAGATGATGCAAGAACTAAATACATCGAATTAATGCAATTTAAAAGTACTTGTGTGCATTTTTGCTGTTTTTAAAATAGAATGTACTTTGTTCTTCTGGAAACTGGAGTGGTGCTTTTCAAAAAAACAGTTGCTGCCTTTTCTTGGTGGATCAACTGAAGTCTGTAGCTAAGCAGAAGATTAGCATTTTTCCAGCCCAGCCAAATATTCTGTCATTTCTTCACTTACCTAACAAATTACTGTAAAACTCACCCTCTAAAGTGCTGAAACCTTGCTGTACTGGATTGGTTTATACTTGGTTAATATCAAGGGAGAAACATTTCATGCAGTAAGCAGTAATTTCCGAAACGTGGTACCATAAGCAGTATTCTGACAGTGAGCAATTGCCACGTCAGTACACTGCGAGTTACATCTGGTAGAACTTACAATCTGTATCTTGGCGTTGGGACAGTCTTTTCCTTAGTAACTGGAACGAGCATCAAAAGCCCCATGAAATGATTGAGAAGGCCTGATTTGGCCTGCATGTTTGCGTATGCTTACCATCAGGACCAGATATGTGATTGCCTTGTTTAGCCTTTTCAAATAACAGTGACACAGGTCTGGCAAGTGAATAGATTTTGTTTCATTTATAAACACCAGCAGTCCAAATAGATTGAAATGCCTGTTTCAATGCTATCAATTTAATATAATGGGGTACATTTACTTTTAGATCTCAATAGTAGAGCTGCCTGACGAAAAATAAAAAAAACTCATCCTGTTTGAATTATACCAATCACCCAGTTGCATTGGGCCATCATGATGCAGCTGTACAAGTCGTTGGTGAGACCACACTTGGAGTACGGTGTGTACTTCTGGTTACCCAACTACATGAAGAATGTTATTAAGTTAGAAAGGGTGCAGAAGAGATTCACCAGAATGTTACCTGGGCTTGCTGCTTTGAGTTTTTGGGAGATGTTGGAAAGACTGGGACCTTTTTTGTTTGGAGCATATGAGGCTGAGGGGTGACCTTATTGAGATGTACAAGATCATGAGGGGCATGGACAAAGTGAACGCATGATAGAGTGATTAAAAAGTGAGAATGCATATGCTTAAGGTTAGAGCGCAGAGATTTAAGAGGAACCTCAGTGGCAATTTTTCACTCAGAGGGTTGTTCTTGTATCTGTAATGAGCTGCCAGAGAATGCTATAGAAGCAGATACAACATCGACTTCTAACAGACATTTGGACAAAGAAGGATAGAAAGGGTTTTGAGGTCTATGAGCCTTGATCAGTCTGACGAAGGGTCCAGACCCTGTCAATTTTCCTTCATAGATGCTGCCTGACCAGCTGAGTATCTCCAGCATTTTGTTTTTCACTTAGCATTCTAGCATCTGCAGTCTCTAGTGCCTTCATTCTATTAGATTGATGATGATGTCTTTGAGTTTTCATTAATTTTTGTGGCTTGAATGGCATCCTTTTGTCCTGTAAATGTTAATGCTTTTTTAATGAAGGTTGAGGTAATGAAGTATGTTACTTTTAAATGTGTTACTATTGGGCCTGTGTCTTTTACATTTAATTTTTATGTCAATTTTATTAGTTATTAGACAAACGCAATATTCAGCCAAACTGCGCATGCGCGGCGGAAGGGCCCGCAATGCGCAGGCGCGACTACTGCGTTCAAAGTTGTGCCGTTGACGACAGAAATTAAGTGAATAGAGGAACTGTGCTGTTTGTAAAATAGAACAAAACTTACCCGTGGAGCCGTTGGGTCCCCGTTGTGAGGCCAGGCAAGTACACAGGAAACAAAATGGTGATTTGAAAATCGGCAAACGCCCCAACTGTGCATGCGCGTATACTGGGCCCACTGCACACGCGCAGGTAGACAGCGTCATTTTGCGATTGTGACGCAGCTGATGGGCCTCCTCCAACTGCGCAGGCGTGGCCGGCAGTGGGGCTGCTGTCCCGTTGCGACGCGAGTGATCCCCATTGTGACGCAAGTCATGGCAACCCTCCCACAACTGCGCAGGAACGGCTGGCAAGTGGGAGCACGACTGTAAAGTTTATTAAAGATTCCCCTCCCCCAACGCAATATTCTCCCAGTAGCACTCACCTATAGGGTGATTTTACCAAATGTCAAATGAGCGTAGATCCCCCCTCACGTGACCGAAAATTTTAACTGGAGGACATATGTCACTTCGGTACATGTTAGTGAATGGGGAAACACGCACTTTCACACCCGTTAAAAACATGGAAAACGGCCGATTTTTGAGCTGAAAGTTTCTGTGCTAGTCGGGGTGACCGTGAAGCACAGCGACTTAAATTGTCAGGCAAAAAAAAAGATAGAAAGTAAGGTAATTACAAGAGGGAACTGAAGGTGGAAAACAGCGGAAGTGAACAGCCGACATTTGCCGTGGAGATTTAAAGATCCAAAATATCGGGAATTATCGCGATTGCTCGCTGAATTTCATCAAAAGTAAGGCATTATTAACTTACTTTTGATGAAATTCAGCGAGCAAACGCGATAATTCCCGATATTTTGGATCTTTAAATCTCCACGGCAAATGTCGGCTGTTCACTTCCACTGTTTTCCACCTTCAGTTCCCTCTTGTAATTACCTTACTTTCTATCTTTTATTTTGCCTGAAAATTTAGGTCGCTGTGCTTCACGGTCACCCCGACTAGCACAGAAACGTTCAGCTCAAAAATTGTCCGTTTTCCATGTTTTTAACGGGTGTGAAAGTGCGTGTTTCCCCATTCACTAACATGTACCGAAGTGACATATGTCCTCCAGTTAAAATTTTCGGTCACGTGAGGGGGGATCTACGCTCATTTGACATTTGGTGAAATCACCCTATACATGACGCTGGATGTTAAAATGGCGATCCCGGCCCGGCAATCCTCACCCAACTGCACAGGCATGGCCGACGGGTCCCCATTGTGATGCCAGAGATCGCCGTTGTGACGTGAGTCAAAATAGTGATTTCAAGATGGTGGCGGGCCAACTGCGCAGGTGCAACTGCCGCATTCAAAGTTGTGCTGTTGACAGCAGAAATTAAGTTAAAGTTAATAAAGTGAATAGAGGACCCGTGGAGTGGTTTGTAAAATAGAACAAAACTTACCCGTGGAGCCATTGCGCACATGTATACTAAACTGTGAGCGTGGTTTTATGACCTTGAGTGCTCTTAATGTGGTTTGAAAATGAAAATGTGGTTGGTTTGAAATAAAGCACAGCAAATGGTTGGTGGTGGTTGGTTTGAAATAAAGTACAACAAATGGTTGGTGGTGGTTGGTTTGAAATAAAGCACAGCAAATGGTTGGTGGTGGATGGTTTGAAATGGCAAATGATTAAAAGTCTCAACTTGACAACTTCCTTTTGTATTGTATATTGATTTTAGATAAAACGCTACCACTTATGGCTGTGATTTTTGGCTATCATACTAAGTCCCCTTCTGCTCATCGGGTGCAGAGGATTCTTCCCATCAATGAAAAATAAAAGTGTTATTAATGTTGAGAATCTCTCTCTTGTCAATCACTCGATGAAGGCCACGCCCATTACGGTGGGAGGGGGAGGGATTATATAACCCAGAAGTGTGGGTGTGGCCCAGTCTCTGCAAGATGGGGGAGAGGTCATGACTGTCTGAGCTGTGAATCAACTGACACACTGAATGTCTACTGAACTGTGAGTGTGGTGTTTATGGGTGGTTTTATGGTGGTTTCACACTGCTTGAAATGTGGTATGAAACTGCATTTGAATGTGGTGGCCTTGCAACACACACACACACACACACACACACACACACACACACACACACACACACACACACACACACACACACACACACACACACACACACACCCCTCCCCCACACCCCACACACACACCATTCATCCACAGCCCCCAACTGCGCAGGCGCGGCTGACGGGTTCCCATTGTGACGCCAGAGATCCCTGATGAGATGCGAGTCACGGCAACCAGCCCTCCCTCAACTGCGCCTCGCCATCCCTCTTCCTACCCCTATCCTCCTCCATTCCCCCTCATCCCCAGCACTTCTGCCCCCTCCTCTTCATTCTCCCTTTTCTTTCCCCTCTCCTCCTCTCCTGCCCCACTCCCTCCCTCACCTCTGCCTCCCTCTCTTTTCCCCCACACTTAGTCACTCACTCCCTCCCTCCATAACCCCTCTCCCTTTCCTATGCCTCTTGACGTCATTGTGAGGTGGAAGATGCTGTGTTTTTAAAACGGTTTAAAAAAAATGTAAATGAGATGCCATTGTGATGTAATGGTGGAACGCTGCTGAGTGTTTTATAATTTAAATGAGATCCCATTGTGGTGTCATTGTGGGGTGGAACACTGCTGATGGGCAGTTAGTGAGTAGGGTGAGTAAGGTGGCCAAAAATTGTAGCGCTCTCACGTACTGTTTTGGCATAGTCGGAGGATCACACTCATTATGCGCACGCACACAGACATATAATAATAAACAAATATCCTAGACCAACTGCACATGGGAGGCTTGGTACCCCAATGCAATATTCCACCATTAACCCATAGCCCCCATTGGAGGTGTGGTCCCCCAACTCAACCCGTTCCCCAATGTAGCGGGAAGATGTGAAACTTCTTCAAGGAGGCAATGTGGACCTCCATCTTCACCTGTCCCACAATGCGCCGTGTGGTTCGGGTCTGAGGGTCGGGGACTTCCTGGCACAGGGAGATCATATAGGAGGGGAGAGAGAGCCCGGGACGGAGCAGTCAGCCTTCCGCCCAGTAGATACCCACCAACCACCACCTCCACCAGATGCGCCTGTGACGAAGGATACAGTGGCTAGCTGGCGGGTGGGCCGGCAGAAGGCGCTGAGGTGATGGCCGGTTCCGCTGTCCGGTCCCGGCCGAACACCTCCGCTCGGTCCACATTAACCAACCTGATCTCCCTGTGGTTCAGCACTTCAACTCCCCCTCCCATTTCGAATCCGACCTCTCACTCCTGGGCCTCCTCCATGGCCAGAGTGAGCACCACTGGAAATTGGAGGAGCAGCACCTCATATTCTGCTCGGGCAGTTTGCACCCTAGCGGCATAAACATTGACTTCTGGGGCCTGTAAATAGAGTAGGAACTGAGAATCTGAAATAGATGTGTCCACACCAGTTTTTATGGACTAAACACGAGCATATGGACTAAATACGGGTAGGTGGAACTAGTGCAGCTCAAACTTGTTGGCCGGTGTGGGCAAGTTGGGCCAAAGGGCCTGTTTCCACGCTGCATCACTATGACTATGACTCTCGAATGCCATTCAGACTTTGGGGTACGATATGTTGCTTTTCCAGTCACAGTTTCACTCCATGACTGGCTTTGATTTCAAAGTGCTTGTAGCAGACGGAAGAGACTTGTTCAGCCTTACCCTCCTTGCAGAAACCTGGTGAGCTGCCAGTAACATTCTACCAAATTACTTAACTTATTCATGTACTATTGTCCATTTTACTCTTCTGAATAGAGGGCAAAGATGCAACCAGTGCCCAAATGGGAATTTTAACTGGCTTTCAATTAAGTGAAGAAGAATGGGGTCGAGAGGGAAAAATAGATCAGCCATGATTGAATGGTGGAGCAAACTTGATTGGCTGAATGGCCTCATTCTCTTCCTATGTCTTATGGTCTTGTATCACCCCAGAAGAGGGACAAAGGTTCACCTTTTAAAAAAAGTCTTTGTGACAAAAAGTCTTGTCGGTAAAATGTCATTGGACATCTTCAGTGTAGGGGGAAGATTATTGTAGAATTATTTTTATACATTTAATTTCTTAGTTTTTCCATTTACAATAATTATTTGTTGACATTTATTCATTTAAAAAAAATCAACTGCCAAATTTATAAGGGGTACATTTAAATTTAATTATGTAAATTGGGTGTTGTTGGTGATATTAAGAAGAATTATAGCCAATGAATTTCATTTTCAGGGCATTCTCCACAAACCTCGCTTCATACAGTATGTGCCCTCCATACCACCAGGGGGTGCTTGTGGTTTGGAATGGTTAATTCAGAAGCACTCAAACCTTTTGAGTCCTGCATGGTTTTGAGATTGAGAAATACATGAAGGGTGGCATACAGATTGCCAGCACATTTCTCAATTTTATATTAATTGAAATCTTGCATAAGTGAATCGGAAAGGCTTCGGTGATGGATCGGCTGAGTATATTTGAGGCCCAGGTTAGCAGATGTTTGGATAATAATGGGTTCAGAGGTTCATCACAACCTTCCATCCAATTCATCTTGATGGTGCATTGCACTGGTAAGTATAGTCCAGCATGCCTGCCATCCTAGCCTTTTCCTTTTCACTACTCTACCTTCTGAGAAAGGATAAAGGAGCATGAAAACTTTGACATCCTGACTGAAGAAATTGTTCTTCCCCACAGCTATCAGACCCCTGAATCAATCACTTCTTTCACACCCCAATCACAGAGGTGCTGCCAATACTCTTACTATTTTTTTTATTTTTTTTTAATTTTATTTTTATTAGAAGTACAGTAAATTACAATAATACACATCAGATATATCTTATTACATTTGTTGTACCACTTCGTTTTTCGAGCTTTTAAAAAGATAGAAATAAAAGAAGTAAGGAAAGTGTGCAAGAATCGTGAAGGTGCAGGAAAGTGTTGGGGAAAGAAATCCTCTTAGGGAAGAAGTTAGAGAAGGAAGTAAAGAAAGGAAATAAGACCATAGAAAGAAAAGAAAAAAAAGGAAAAACAATCGCTCTATTGTAACTCAAAACGCTGCAAAAAAGGATATACCAACCGTATATATATACTTTTAAAAATTTATTTTAATCCTGGTACCATTTATATTTTAAATTACTATTGCACCTTATGCTTGTAATAGTTCCATACTCTTACTCTTAACTACCTGATTAGGTATTTGTTATTGTAGTTTAATATTAGTCTGCACCCCTTGGATTTTGCACTGCAATCTTGCATTACATTGCTGTTTTTGGACTCATCATTATGTTTATTGTTGTACTTATCATTATTATATGTATACTGTTTACTCTGTGAGCTCCATGTGAATAAGGAATTCCATTGCGCTCTGGTTTATGGCAATGAACTAATCTGCAATCTGCTAAGGGTTTAAATCAGAAAAGTGGCACTGAGGTAAAATATCAGTGAAGATCCTACTGAATGACAATAATTCCAATAATTTACTGTAGCCTTTTTTCTGTGTTCTAGTGCAATGATAATTATGCATTAACAAGGCATTATGACGTATGAAATAAAACATGAACACAGTATTTAAAATTGCAAGAGTTGGAGTAACTCAGCAGGTTACTTCTTTTCGTGCCCATCTTGTTACAAATGTTGGCCTCGCTGTCATCGTCCATCCTGAAAAGGTCGTATGCATTCGGCGACAATCAGTGGAAGCCATCACTTGTCGCAGTAGAAGATGGTGGTAGCAGAACTACCTCAGGATACTTCCAGTTTCCAGCCCCGCGACATGGACGCTTCTGCTATGGGGCCACTCAGCAGGTCAGACATCTCTGGAGAAAATGGATAGGCGATGTTTCGGGTCAGGATCCTTCTTCAGACTGATTGGAGGGGAGGGTTGGAGGATTGGAAGCAAGAAAAGACAAGGACAAATCAGATGACCTCAGGCAGCGAGGTTCCCTCATAGGCCGATTGTTGGCTAGGGACGGTGTGATCCGAAGAGGAATACATCGTTATGAACTGTGGAACTGGATAACTAACTTTAAATGGAGCAGGAGGGAGGGGGGGGGGGGGGGGGGGGGGGGGAGTGGAGGAGAGTGTCAGTATAAGTTACCTAAAATTAGAGTATTCAGTGTTCATACCACTGGTAAGCTACTCAAGTAAAATACGAGGTGCTGTTCCTCCAATTTGAATGTGGCCTCATTTTGGCAAAGGAGAAGGTTCAGTACAGAAAGGTCAATGTGGGAATGGGAAGGGTAGTAGAAAAGGTTAGCAGCCAGGAGATCCAGTAGGCCTTGGCGGACTGAGAATAAGCGTTCAGCGAAATTGTTGCCATGTTTAGAAACATAGAAAATATGTGCAGGAGTAGGCCATTCAGCCCTTCAAGCCATTTAATATGATCATGGCTGATCATCTAAAATCAGTACCCTGTTCCTGCTTTCTCCCCATAATCCCTTGATTCCATTAACTCTAAGAGCTATATATAATTCTCTCTTGAAAACATCCAGTGAATTGGCCTCCACTGCCTTCTGTGGCAGAGAATTCCAGATCACAACTCTCTGGGTGAAAATGTTTTTCCACATCTCAGTCCCAAATGGCCTACCCCTTATTCTTAAACTGTGACCCCTGGTTCTGGATTCCCCCAATATCGGGAACTGGTTTACTGTTTGTCTCGCCAGTGTACATTTTGCATTTTTCATTACAGATTTATTTGAACTTCCATGCATATGCCTTGGGGGCAGCACTGTGTTGGACCTGGTAGAGTTGCGCCAGTGACCTGGGTTCGATTCTGACCTTGGGTGCTGTCCGTGTGGAGTGTGCATGTTCATTCTGTGACTGTGTGGGCTTCCTCCCACGTTCCAAAGACATGCAGGTTTGTAGGTTAAATCGCCTCTTTAAAATTGCCCAAAGTTATAGAGCGTGGATGCGAAAGTGGGATAACAAAGAACTATTGAGACCATGTAATAGATGGTTGGCAATGATTTGGTGGGCCTAAGGGTCTGATTCCATGCTGTACATTCCTCCTCATCTCCTTTCTAAAGGTGCATCCTTTTATTCTGCAGCTGTGCCCTCTGGCCCTAGGCTCACCCACAGTGGAAACATCCTCTCCGCATCCACTATCCAGGCCTTTTACTATTCGGTAAGTTTCAATGAGGTCCCCCTCATCATTCTAAATTCTAGCAAGTACAGGCTCAGTACTGTCAAATACTCATCATAATTTAAGCCAATCATCCCCGGTATAATCCTCGTAAACCTCCTCTGTAAGGTATTTCACGTATTTGAAGTAAAGTGCTAATTTCAGTACAGAACATCAAACTGTGGAATTCTCTACCACAGAAGGCAGTGGAGGCCAATTCACTGGATGTATTCAAGAGACAGTTAGGTATAGCTCTTAGGGCTAAAGGAATCAAGTGGTATGGGGAAAAAGTAGGAACAGGGTACTGATTCTGGATGATCAGCCATGATCATATTGACTGGCGGTGCTGACTCAAAGAGCCAAATGTCCTACTGCTGCACCTACTTTCTATGTTTCCATGTTGGATTGCTGCAGAAATACACCAGCTTCACCTTAGCAAAGGAAATCCACCATCCTTACCAAGACTTGTTTATACAGTATTTGACTTCAGGCTCACCAATGTTCATGACTGGAGTACCCTCTGAAATGGGCCAACAAGCCACTCAGTTCAAGGACAATTAGAGATGGTTAGCTTCAAGCACTGTGTGACGTCATATTTCATCGGTAAATAAAGCAGAGAAAAAAAGATTGCCTTTAACTAAGGAAAATAAGGTGGGCTCTTTTGAAAATAGAGAAGGCAACCAAGCAACTTACAGTACTCCTGTGATTCTCACAATAGGTTGTACGTCATCAGAGTTCAGAGTGTCAAGAAAAAAAATCAGTAACAGAGAATGAAGAAAAGAGGGAACAAAAACAATAAAAAGACTTGCATTCCTAGTGCACCTTTAATAACCTTGGGATATCCCAGAGCACTTACAGCTAATGAAAAACGTTTGACATATAGACACTGTTGGAAACAAGACAGGCTATTTTCACACAAACTCCCACAAACAGCTGTATGATAATGAGTGGATCAACTATTTTTGTGACCGAACTGGGAATTAAACACTGGAGAGGAAACTTGGCCTGAATCTTATGTATTTTTTATACATTTTTAGTATTTCTCTGAAACTCAAAACCACGCAGAGTAAGAAATAAGTATGATTGAATGTCCCTAATTCTGTAAAAGGTCATCAACATTAAACATTAAATAAAACACTACAAATGCTGAAAACACAGCTAGTCAGGAAACATCTATACAAGACAAAACAGAGATAACATCTTTGATGTTAAGATTGAATATCTTTCAACAGAAATTGAATATTCAGAAAGCACGCTAGTTTTAATTGGCAGAGACTGTGGGCTGGAAGGACAGGACAAAGGGAATGTCTTTGTGGGGGTGAGGCCAGGGTTGCTAAGATGATAGAAACAAAGAACTACAGATGCTGGTTAATGCTCAAAAGGTCACAAAGTCTACTTTAGTAGGTCAGGAATCATCTCTGGAGAACATGGATAGGGTGACGTTTTGGGTCAAGTCTGAAGAAGGGTTCGACCCAAAATGTCACCTATCCATGTTCTCCAGAGATGCTGCCTGACCCACTCAGTTACTCCAGCACTTTGTGTCCTTTAACTGAAACTTGACCAAGTGGGACCCGTTGGGTCTCTGTCACATGGGAGGACTGGTTCCCCAACGCAAACCGTTTCTCCAACGCAATATTCCTCCACTCACCTGTTCCCCGAAAGCAACCCGTTCCCCCAACGCAATATTTCACCTCTCACCCATAGCCCCCAACTGCGTAGGGTCGACTCATTTCCCCTTATGCCCCAGCACTCACTCCCCTTGCTGCCAGGACTCAGTGTTCTGTGATTGCAACATTGTTGCGGGCAGAGCCAGCAAGGATTTGGATTTTTGACACTTAGAGGTTAAGTGAAAAGTCAAATTCTTAAAGGTTTAAATGTGAATAACTTGTAAAATATACCATCAATCTGAATGAAACCTGATACAATACACCACAGGACAATGGTGAGTAAGGCGGACCAAAAATTGTAGTGCTATCGTGTACCGTTTTGGCATAATTCAGGCCATGAATCACACACATGCACTCACAGGACAATGGTGAGTAAGGCGGTCCAAAAATTGTAGTGCTATCGTGTACCGTTTTGGCATAATTCAGGCCATGAATCACACACATGCACTCACTGACAAGATGAGAGTTTTAGTAATATATAGATTATACCTTTTGTGAAGCCACCTTGTCATTAGACTAATAAGTTAGTGATAGAGAGACTGAGGGAGGGGGGGGGGGGGGGGGGGGGGGGATTAGATAAACAAAATAAAAGGATCAGGAACCATTCTCATGTTGGAAATGCACACCAGGCAGAGATAGTAGGAGAGAAGAACTGAGTTGATAACTTTGTAACAGAAATTAATTCTGATTCAAACAGAAAAAGCAAATTGCCTGAAATTGTTGAATTTAATACTAAGTCTAGAAGGCTTCAACGTGCCCAGACAGGGCACAAGTTGTTTACATCGAGTGTCAGTGGGACAGTGCAGGGTGCCACTGATGGAGAGATCTAGAGTGGGAGTATCAACAACAGTGATCGACAACAGAAGCTCTGCAGACTGAATGAGGTGCTCCATAAAGCTCTCACCCACTCAGAGACATTAATTTGTCCTATCCATCTTCCCCTTGTCTGCTCCGTAAGTTAAAACACACTTGTTTTGTCACTTCTCCAGTTTGTGGCCACACATTTCATGAGATTTTGTATTGCAATCTGTTGTCAATGGGACTCTAATGCTACACACTGCCATCTACAGGGAATCAATGATGTGTGTGATCCAAATAAGTAACTCCATATCCCTTCAACAAATCACATTCAACTAATTCTTACTGTGGAGCACACCATCTCAATCTTGAAGTGTATATTGAGACAATTACTTCAATGTAAAATGATTTACTGGTAAGATAAAGTGAAGAAAAGATGGATTAAAAAGGCAAAGAGAAAAAGTTATTTTTGAATGTTGATAAATTTCAAACATTATTTCAAATCTGATGGTTATTTCTCAAACCTATAATTTCAGACTCAATGAATGCTTAATGCATACCAGTTACATTGGAATTGTCAAGCTCTGTTTTTCCGATGTGCTTAGTGTAAACTCAGTTGGTAGGCATTGTAAAAGCAGCAAACTGAGGCGATCATTAAAGAAAGCCCATCAACGCATTTACTTCCTTAGAAGATTGAGGAGATTCGGTATGTCAATTAATACTTTCTTGAACTTCTACAGGTGTACAGTAGAGAGCATATTGACTGGGTGCATCACGGCCTGGTTCAGCAACTCGAACACCCAGGAATGAAGAAGATTTCAAAAAGTGGTGTACACTACCCAGTCCATCATAGGTACTTACCTCCCCACCATCGAAGAGATCCAGAGGAGCTACTGCCTTAAAACGGCAACCGGTATCATCAGGGACCCACATCACCCTGGTCACGCTCACATTTCACTTCAGCCATCGGGAAGAAGTTACAGTGGTGCAACGGTACAGCGCTTGCAGTGCCGGAGATCCGGGTTCAATCCCGACTAAGGGTGCTGTCTGTACAGAGTTTGTACGTTCTCCCCGCGACCGCTTGGCTTTCTCCGAGATCTTCGGTTTCCTTCCACACTCCAAAGATGTACGATCATGGTGTATGTGCAAATTGTCCCAAGATGGTGTTAATGTGCGATCGGATCGCTGGTCGGTGCGGACTCGGTGGGCCGAACAGCCTGTTTCCGTGCTACATCTCTAAACTAAACTAAACTGTAATGTCCAGGTTCAGAAGCAGCTTCATCCCTACAACCATCAGGCTATTAAACACCAGAACTTCTAACTAATTACTGAACTCCATAGACTTGGGGGCATTGTTATTTGTCTTTGTACTATTATTCTTTGTTTGTTTTATTTATATACAGACATTTTTGTTGTTTGCTACAGTGTTTACAGCGTACTATGTTTAGATATCTGTTGTGCTGCTGCGAGTAAGAATTTCATTGTTTCGTTTCGGAACTCTTGACATGTTTATATGCCTGCATTCTGAGTCTCACGGCAAGGACCAGTGTGCCAAAGCTTGTGGTTGGACAGGGCATAATGTACACCATGTTCCTGAAAATGTACTTGAATCCACATGTATTTAATTATGGTGTGCACTGAAAGCCTGTTATGACAAATCAGATAATTAATCGGAAATGGATCGTGGATCATGCTTCTCGGCAGCCACTAGTTTGCAGAATAAATCATGGACGAACATACAAAGCATGGTCTTGACTTCAGTACCTGTATGGTGCAGAAATATATAATGCACTAGACTAAGTGCAGACCCGTTGGGTCTGCTCCCCCAACACAATATTTCACCACTCACCCATAGCCACCAACTATGCAGGCACGGCTCATTTCCCCTCATCCCCCAGCACTCCCACCCCCTCCTCTTCACCCTCCCTCTTCTTTCCCCTCTCCTCAGTCACTCCCTATCTGGTCCGTCACAAAGTCATGGACGAGGGGCCAGGGCTCGGGCTCGGGCATAACTCCAGAGCCCAGCTTGGCTGCGGCCTGGGCTCCAACTCCAGGCTTTGCCCCGACTCCAGCCCCAGGCTCGGTCGCGGCCCTGACTCAGGCACCGAGCTTGGGCACGACTCCAGCCCTCTGCTCGGCCGCTGCCTGGGCTCCAGTCCAGGCCCTGACTTCATCTCTGGGTTCGTCCCTGACCCTGAACCCAGGCTCGTTATTGGTTCCAGCCCAGGCCGCGGCTTCTTTCTTGGCCCCAGTCACGGCCCCATCCCAAGCCCCGGGCTCGGCCCTCACTGCAGCACCAGCCCAGCCCAGGCTCGGCTCCAGCCTGAGCCCAGTCCCCGGGCTCGGCCTGTGGCCATAGCAGCATGTCGGGTGCTGCCGCTACTTCACAGAGGCGCCCTCCAGCCGACTGACAGCGGATGCGGCCAATCAGTGCGGCAAAGGTGCGATGGTGCAGGAAGGGGCATTGCCGTCCCGGCCGTGGTGTTGACTGACAGGAGAGGAGACCAATCTGCGTGGTGCTGAATGACAGAAGAGACCAATCTGCACATTTGTGGTTTTAAAGATTTTTAAACCTTAGGGGGGGGGAGGGGGAGGGGGGGAAGAGGGGGAAAAGGGGGAGGGGGGGGAAGAGGGGAGGGGGGAAGGGGGGAGGGGGGGGGAGGGAACAGGGGAGGGAGGGGGGGGGGGGGGAAGGGGGGGGGGGGGGGGAGGGGGGAGGGAGGGGGGGGGGGGAGGGGGGGGGGGGGAAGGGGGAGGGGGGGGAAGGGGGGGGGGGGGGAGGGGGGGGGGGGGGGGAAGGGGAGGGAGGGGGGGAAGGGGGGAAGGGGGGGGAGGGGGGGGAGAGGCCCGGCTGCATCTTTTGAATAATGGTAGGAGGTAGAATAGTGGGGGGGGGGGGGGGGGGGGGGGGGGGGGGTGACATCACTTACAGCACGAGCAAGATGGCAGGCACGCAGATCCATTGTGACATCATCAGTGAAAGACAGTCGTTTTTATTGCAAAGTGTTGTCCGATGTTTGAACAATTTCAGTAATAACTTGAGAAATAAAGCATGGACTTATCAGATAAGGCGATTTCGGACTCCATGGAAAAAATCTCTACTCGGCACTTCCTGGACCCAATGAATGGACTCGACTTTTGGGTCGGCATTGGCGCTCCCTTGAGCCAATCAATCCATCCCAAAGGGGGAGGGGCAGTCAGCGCTTCCTGGAGCCATTTAATTGACTCAACATTTGGGTCGGCATCAGCATTCCCTTGGGGAAAAAATCTTACTCCCCTTGAAGCTGCTGATCCCATTTTCTCTCTGTCACCTCTCCCTCCTTCTCCTTTTCCACTCTGTCACTGGACTGAGCCCAGGGACAGAACAGTCCTGACCTGCTGGGGTCCCACAGGGATGTAACATTCCTGTTTATTTGGGGACTAATCAAGGACGGAACTTCTGCTTAGCTGCGGACCTCCTCAGGCATTGGACAGTCCTGATTAACTGGGGACCCCTCAGGGATGGTCCAGTCCCCCTCAGGGATTCCTCAGGGATGGACCAGTCCTGATTAGCTGGGGACATTCGGGGACAGACCAGTGCTGATTTGCTGGGGACACATAGGGGATGGAACAATCCTGATTAACTAGGGACCCTCAGATTTAAGGTCAGTGGAAGTAGGTGGTTTGTTTTCTTTAATTTTAATTAGTCTAAATGTCTTTAATTAATTTATGTTCAATTTTACATAAATATGTTATTTTGCACAAGATATATTTCTAGAAGTAGGGTTTTATAGTTTTCATGTGTTTCAGCTATTTTTTTTACAGTTCCTGATGATCACAGAGAAACAGTTGGTAAGGCCTGGTGGTCTCAATCTCTGCCACCCAAGGCTCAGTAACAGCTGGTGGGCTGTTCTGCTTGGCCAGATAGCAACAGCAGCAAGGCTGCCAGCTCTGTTGGACTTGGAGGACCAAAAGAGACAAGTGGAGACCACATTGGGATGTAGTGACAGTGGTGGCAAGGGTTGGGTGACTGAGCACAAACTGCAGGCAAGACAGACACAAATCAACCCAATGATCTCTGGAGAAAAATCACAACCAACACAAATCTATATTACTAAAAGTCTGATCTTGACCACTTCCTGTTGTTCTGTATATTGATTTTAGAAAAAACGCTGCCGCTTACGGCTGTGATTTTTGGCCATCTTACTCGGAGCCCCCCTCCGCTGTGCAGGACAAGAGGATTTTCCCCATCAATGAAAAATAAAAGAGTTATTAGTGTTTAAAAAATGTTGAGATTCTCTCTCCTCAAGGCCATGCCCCTTCCGGAGGGACTATAAAACCCGGAAGTGTTGAGTGCATCAGTCAGTCTCTGTAAGATGGGGGAGCAAGAGGGTCACATCTCAGTCTGAGCTGTGAATAACACTGAACACATGTCTACTAAACTGTGAGTGTGGTTTTAGTGACCTTGAGTGCCCTTAATGTGGTTTGAAAATGAAAATGTGGTTGGTTTGAAATAAAGCACAGCAAATGGTTGGTGGTGGTTGGTTTGAAATAAAGCACAGCAAATGGTTAGTGGTGGTTGGTTTGAAATAAAGCACAGCAAATGGTTGGTGGTGGTTGGTTTGAATTAAAGCACAGCAAATGATTGGTGGTGGTTGGTTTGAAATGGCAAATGATTAAAAGGCTAAGCTTGACAACTTCCTTTTGCACTGTATATTGATTATAGATAAAACACTACCACTTACGGCTGTGATTTTTGGCCATCGTACTCGGTTCCCCTCTGCTCATTAGGTGCAGAGGATTCTTCCCATCAATGAAAAATAAAAGTGTTATCAGTGTTTAAAAAATGTTGAGAATCTCTCTCCTGTCAATCACGCCATGAAGGCCATGACCCTTCCTGTGGAAGGGGGCAGGGATCAAGTGTGGGTGTGGCCCAGTCTCTTCAACATGGGGGAGGGAGAGGCCTGAGCTGTGAATCAACTGAACACACTGAATGTCTACTGAACTGTGAGTGTGGTGTTTTGTGGTGTATTGTGTGGTTTTATGGTGATTTCACCCTGCATGAAATGGTATGAAACTGCATTTGAATGTGGTGGCCTTGCACCCTGTATGAAATGTTATGAAACTGCACTTGAATTTGGTGGTCTTGCACCCTGCCTGAAGTGGGCAGAAACTGCACTTGAATTCGGTGGCCTTGCACCCTTCTGGAAGTGGCAGGAAACTGCACTTGAATTTGGTGGCCTTGCACCCTGCTTGAAGTGGTACAAAACTGCACTTGAATTTGGTGGCCTTGCACCCTGCTTGAAATGGAATTCAAGAAATAGCCGTGAGTCAACTGCCAGCCCACCAGCCATGAGAGAGCTGCCAGCACATCAGGCTTGAGTGACTGAGCTGCCACCCCAAGAATCCATTTTGCCCACAATGTCCATACTAGCTCTCTGGAAACCAGTCCTTTCAGCCCACAACACCCATACTAGTGCTCCAGAAAGCCCCCCCCCCCCCCACCATCCCCACTGACCACCAATATTGGAATTGGTGGAGAGGTGGAATATTGCATTGGGGTGCCCTCCCGTGTGACCATGGGATCCAACGGGTCCCACTTAGTCTAGTTACTTGATAAAACAGGTATTATATTCCTTATCTTCAGCTGTCATCATGCATGGCTAGTTCATGTATTCACTCCTTCTTTTCTTCAAATCTGACTGCACCAATGGGTTCCCCTTAAGAACTGCTCTTCTTTTTCAAACTTTGTTTTCTCTTGATGGTATTACCTTCCCACAAAACTCACTGCAATTCAAATTCAGCGTTACACACATCAAAAAATTAGCTCCATCTAATGTAATAAGTGATAGCCTCTGTGTCACCATGGTGCAGCCTTCTCAACCTTTCCACCCATTTTCACATTGTTGTTATGACTGTTATTCTCCTCTAATGCTTATCCTCCCTGAGTCCACCTTAATGGAGCTGACCAAAGATGGTTTTATATCTGGTTCTTTAAATGCACCAGCTTCAACAACATCTTTACTTTGAATTCCCTGTATTGTTAGCACAAAGTCCCACAAGGACCTGTTGTAGCCCATTCAACTTCCTGATCTACATGCTGCCAACACCAACAACGTTATCACAACAAAAAGTTTTCCACAAACTCCAAGAATATCCAGATCTGTTTCTCTACCACTTATCTTAGTGCAATGTTAAAATGGCTGCTACTAGGCTCGCATGGCAAGGCCTGCACAATTGATCAAGAGATGCAAGTTTATATCTTACCATAATAAAGGTGGGCTGGGAGGAGGGTGATTTAAAATTATGTAATTAAATAAACTTGATGGTACTGATGGCATAAGTTCCTGATGGCTCCCATCCACTCAAGTGCAGTGTATACGTGACATTAAGCCCACCTGACTGTTTATTTGATGCCTGGACCTTATCCTCATTAGCCTACACTGCCTCTCCTTTTTGTGAATCCAATCTTACTCTTATCACTATCCTTGTAATCTTTGACAGGATTTTGAAATCCAATGTTCCTCTGATTCTGTCTCCGGGTCATCGAGTGGCGCCGTGCGCACCAGCCTCGCCAGCAGTTTGTCTGTCATTTCACCCTTTTTGTTATTTTCAGTGTGTCAAAAGTATGGTTTTGGAGGGGGGGGGGGAATATGGGAAACTGTTTCCCCAGTCACTTCCTGGTCGAGGATTGTCTTTTCTCCGAGTCACATCTTCGCCCCCCCCCCCCCCCCCCCCCCCCCCCCCCCCCCCCCCCCCCCCCCCTCCTACCAACTGGATTGGTACGGCCTTTCCTGCCGGAGACCGGCCAGAACTTCAGCAGCGGCGCAGCACTGAATTCCATCGTGGAGTGGGCGATGCCTTACCGGGCATCGCCTGTGTTGGAGCTCCGGAGTGTTGGACCTGCTGCTTTAACACCATGGAGCTGTGATTGCGGAGCTTCTAGCCGCGGGCGGCGCTGACTTTAATATCACGGAATCCTGGGATCTTTTACCGAGGGTCGCCAGCGTTGAATCTCCGCCCAGTTCGGCCTGTGGACTTTGGGAGCCGCGGTCTCCGGTAGGAAACGGCTGATTCGGAAGCTCCAAGCCGCGGAGAGTGTTATCCGTTCCGGCTTTGGAGTTCCGATCATCTGGCGAGAGGGCCTGAACATCGGGCCGTCCGTAGCGGCGACTGCGGAGGGCTCAAAGGCCCTGACCATGGGTGAACAAAGAGGAAGATGACTGAACTTTATTGCCTTCCCTCACAGTGGGAAACGTTGATTCTGCTCTGTGGAGATGTTCATGTTAAATTTTATCACGTGTTCTTTTTATTCGTATGGTTGTATGCAAACTCAAATCTCACTGTACCAATTGGTGCATGTGATAATAAATGTAACATGAAATTGAACTAGAAATCTAATGCTTCTGTGGCTGCCTCCACTCTGAAAAGTTATCTTCTGACTTGCATTTGAATCTCTTTTTTTCAACAATTCCCAACACCAATTTTTTTACCCAACTTTTTATATACAAGTGAACCTGGTTTGTATTTCTTTATTAATGTGCTTGTCAGTATATTACAACATACTTATCAAATTTATAGTCTTACAACTGTAATGTCCAGTTTCAGGAGCAGTTTCATCCCAACAACCGTTAGGCTAGTAAACACTAACACCTCCAACTAAGTTCCGAACTGCATAGACTTGATTGTTTTTGTCTATGCACTATTATTGTTTTCTTGCTTTTTGATATAACTTTAAACTTTTATAACTTCTCTTTTGTTGTTTATTGTGGTGTTTACGGAGTTTTTTCTTTACATATTTGTGGTGCTGCAGCAAGTAAGAATTTCAAGGACAATAAAGCACTTTGACTTTTGACTCTTAATATGCGGCTATGAAAGATTTTGCATGGTAATTTTAATGATTTTTCTTACAGATGCTTCCTAATATCACATTTATTTTACTACTGTTCCTTGGACTCTGGACTGTGAGATAAAATCTGTTTAAAAATAATGGGCATCGTAGAGTTTGGTAAAAAATAAAATCACTAGCAATAATCACATCAAAAATTGAATAGAAAACACAGGTAACAAAAAGTCCAGGAAAAATATGTTGTTTTTAACGTTAACTGTGTGACTAGTACTGGCAGGGACCAGGTATGATATCATAATAGTGCCACTGTTTGAGTGCACTTGGTGCTGTGCTTGAATGACTATAGCAGAGTCAAAATAACAAGCCAGGTTTCCATGTCATCATTACCACACATGCTGAATACATAAATAATAGATAGCTTTGGGGAGCTATTGAGGTTCAGGCAATATATGCCCTTGAGCCCCCAAACCTCTAAAAATTAGAATAAATAAGCACTTTAAATATATAGCAAAGTCCCTTTTTTTATATTTTTCCCTTCCAAACAGAAGGAAGTTTCATTCTGCTGAAAACACTTTCGGTGACTGGCAGATGATGTTAATAACACATTACTTTCAAAGGTCAAAGCATGCTGAGTTTTTCCAAAACTTCAAACTCACAGTGTAATATCAGACAAGCCAAAACCATTCCACAAGATCATTCAAGTACAAAGTTTACTGCCATAAATTGCAAATATTAATAATAATGTCTCGGACGACAGAACAACAGTGATTGCTGAGTTATAGGGTTCATTGAAAAGCTGAAAGGGTAGAGGAAAGATAAGTTTAGTCGTGGAATTATGTTGAATGTGGCATGTCACCCTGACAATATGAACAGTTATGTCAGATGCTATTTGTTGACTGCAGCTCAGCATTCAACACCATGATACCAAATAAGCTAATCTCCAAACTCCTGAATCTTGGCCTATAGCTGGCATCTAAACTACATGACTTGCAGACATCAGATGATTAGAAATAGTCGTAATGTTTCCTCCACTCTCAACACTGATGCCCCTCAGTGTTATGTGCGCAGTCCTTTGTTCCATTCCCCGCATGGCCAAGCACAGCGCCAACTTGATCTTTAAATTCACTGTTGTCAGATGAATCAAAACTAATGATGAGATAGAAAACAAAAAAGTGATAGAGAAACTTGCGTCATGATGTTGTAACGACAATCTTAATGTCAGCAAGACAAAAACGTTAGTTATTGACCTAAGAAAGCGAGGGGGTGAACACAATCAATCAATCAATCAATCAACCTTTATTGTCATCTTGCAAGCAACAAGTACAGTGCAAAATGAAAAGACGTTTCCCAGTGAATAGCGGAGCCTCGCACATGAAATTTAAAACACTTCTCACATAATAACACTAAAAAAAACAATCCAGTCCCTGATGGAACAGAATAAATAGTTAAAATCAGGTAAAAAACACAATGTTAAAATACAGTAAACCAATCATAAAAAAAATGTCCGGGGCCGCTGATTTAAGTGGCCAGTGCCAGTTATTAAAGTGTCCGTGCCAGCCGCAGAGTCAAGTCAAGTGACTGTGAGTGCAGAGTGACTGTTTAGCAGCCTCACAGCCTGTGGTAGGAAGCTGTTTAGCAGCCTCGTAGTCCGGGCTTTGATGCTTCGATATCTCTTGCCTGATGGCAAGAGATCCAGGTGTGTGTGGAGGGGGTGCAGTTTGTCCTTGGCAATTCTCTGTGCTTTCTTCAGACAGCGGCTCTGGAACAGTTCTTGTACCGAGGGTAGGGAGACGCCAATAATCCTCTCTGCTCCCCTCACTACCCTCTGCAGAGCCTTCCTGTCCGAGCAGTTGCAGGTGCAGTACCACGTATTGATGCAGTACGTGAGTACAGACTCCACCGTGCCCCTGTAGAAAGTCCTGAGGATGTTGGTGGGGAGTGAGGCCTGTTTTAGTTTCCTCAGGAAGTGCAGTCGCTGATGGGCCCGTTTGACGGTCCCAGTGGTGTTCCTGGACCAGGTGAGGTTGTCTGTTATCTGCACACCGAGGAACTTTATGCTCTCCACTCTCTCCACTGCAGTGCCACTAATGTTGAGCGGTGTATGCTCTGGCTGCGCCCTCCTGAAGTCGACAACCATCTCCTTAGTTTTTTCGACATTCAATTCCAGGTTATTTTTGCCGCACCAGTCCACCAGTTGTTCTACTTCCTCCCTGTACCTTGTTTCGTCATCTCCACTGATGAGTCCCACCACTGTAGTGTCGTCCGCGAACTTTATGATTTTATTGTCCCTGAATCTGGCAGCACAGTCATGTGTGAGCAGTGTGAACAACAGCGGGCTGAGCACACAGCCTTGAGGGGAGCCGGTGCTCAGCGTGATCGAGCCTGAAGTGTTCTTGCCAACTGTCCTGTCCTCATGAACGGAGTTGCTATAAAGATAGTCAACATCTCCAAGTTCTCTCCAAGCATCATTGCTTCCCACTCTGATGTGGTGATCAAGAAAGCACATTGGTGTATTTACATTTATAAGTGTCTGAAACGATTCAGCATGTCCACGAGGATTCTCTCAAACATCTGCAGATGCATTGTATGAAGTAATCACATGCCTAGCTAGTGTCACATTCTCAGCCTATTATGGCAACTGCCCTGCTCTTGACTGCTTGAATGTACAGAGAACGGCAAGCACAGTCCAGTCTATCACGGCTTTGGTACTTCCTTCAATTTAATCCATCTTGATGGTGCATTGCAACAGGAAGGCTGGAAGTACCATCAAGGCCGCTTGCCACCCTGGCCATTCTCTTTTCTCTCCTACTTCTGGGAAAAGGTACATGAACTTGAAAGCCCAGATGGCCAAACTTCAAAACAGCTTTCTCCCCATTGTTGTTCGACTCCTTAACCAATCACCTTTATCACACCCTCTTCACAGTGCTGTGATGAATTCTTACCTCCACCTTATTCGGTTATTCTGTTGCTGTACTTAAGTATTCTTTTTTGCACTGCACTACAATCTTTGCATCATTCCGTTATTCTGCAATCGTTGTTATTTATTGTTGTATTTGCATTACTGTAGGTGTATTTCTTTTGTTTGTGAGCTTCATGGACACAAGGAATTTCGGTGAATACTGGTGTATTTGGCAATAAAACAAATCTGAATCTGACATTGAATGGGGACGCTGGTGGAATGGAAACTGAAGATCGGTGAAAGTGAAATCCAGCATTGGGGAGAAGACCAAGTGAAACCAGAGGTGCAGGAAATGCATGAGACATAGTGGAGGATTCTGCCCACTGTGAAAGACAGAAGTCACTGTTAAGGGAAAAAAAAACAACATCTCAGAGGGACATATGTGAAAAGTCTTGTCATTCTAGCAGAAGCCGTGGAAAAGCAGCAACTGGGAGAATGGAAAGAGCCCGTAAAAATGAGGTGAGGTGGGAGGAAGCATGGCCAAGATAGGTCATATTCTGCAATTTTGTGTTTGTTTCCTGGATTGGAGAGGGAGAGGGAGAAATAAATTGTTAAAGGTGGACCATGTTGGGGAGAAGGGTGGAAATCTGCAGAAGAAGCAATGAAATGTTTGAGTTCCACGCAATGTAGGAATCGGCACCAATGCAGTTGTCAATGTTCTGAAGGCAGCTGGAGTAGGACTGAAATAAGAACATCGAACAATACAGCACATGAACAGGCCTTTTGGCCCACAATGTCTGTACCAAACACGATGCCAAAACCAACTCTTATTAAACTGCACATTATCTATATCCCTCCAATCCCCACATATCAATGTGCCCATCCAAAATTATATTAAATGCCACTCTTGTATCTGCCTCCACTGTCTCCCCTGACAGTGTGCACCAGGCACCTACAACCCTCTGTGTAAAAAAACTTGCTCTGCACATGTCCATATAAACTTTGTGCCTCTCACATTAAAGCTATTCCCTCTAGA
The DNA here is from genome assembly GCF_028641065.1 of Leucoraja erinaceus. Taxonomy (NCBI): domain Eukaryota; kingdom Metazoa; phylum Chordata; class Chondrichthyes; order Rajiformes; family Rajidae; genus Leucoraja; species Leucoraja erinaceus. The sequence goes on from NC_073389.1 coordinate 39,363,372, forward strand.
ATTTGAACACAGGTCCACGTATCTCACCGAAAGTCAGGGATAGTTAGAGTCATGCGAATTGCTACAACTTTGCATCAAACTAATTGTTGAATTTGTTTCTCAACAGCAGCAGTGACACCTTAACATGGCGATATGAAGCAAGTAAAAAAGACAAGCGCTCCAATTATACCAGCATTCTGATTTAAATTTGGATTATTTAAATTTATAATACTCCAAACCGAGTCTGAATTCTTTCAGAAGAGGGTGGGGTGGTTAGGTCAAAGTGAGAGCTTTGATCACAAATAAGTGGAAAATTAAGAGAATTACTGGAAAATGCATGTGGGACATATGGCTGTGTCTGGTCGTGGTTGAGGGATTGGGGCCAAGGGGCAGGGACAATGAAACCTTTTTTTACTCGCAGGCATTTTTTAACATATTGAATAAAACGCCGCGACCTAGCTGAAGGCTCGAGTAAGCGGAGACCAATCTCGAGCATGAAGGAGAGTTACGAAGACCTCCTATGACCTCGTGTAGACCATGCTGAGAGTATGAGTCGAGGGCAAACTCGCCAGAACTCGCGGATTAGGTTGCCCAAGTGGGACAGGCCCTTTGGAGAGTTTCAAACACATGGGAAAGCTGAAGCAGATATTTGTACAGCTTCCTGAAACAGGTCTAATTTACAACCATCCTAACTAATAGCTCTCATTCTCCATCTTTGATATCTGAACCCTGAATAGCTAAGGCTTCCTCCTAGATTGGATGCCCAAGTGTGTTCCTTGGCACTGAGTGCCACTTATTTTACAGACGAAGGCATGGGATTTGTTTTGGGACATACTGAAATGTTACGGTGAATGAGCCACGAGCAGAATGAGAAGGTGATATGGGGCAGGAACGTATCATGTTGATATCCATGAGGAGGGGTCAAGGGCAAGAATGCTGAGGTTTCCTGGGGGAATCCCTGTAGCAGTGACATTACCTGTGCTTGCTGTGAGGTTAGCGGTGGTTGCTGATCTACAATAGGACATGGGAACAATCAGCAAGAACTTTGTTACCTTGTTACATTAGCTTGGAATCCATTCTTGTGCAACTGCAAGATTTTTCCAGGCCATCACAGATTAGCATGTGTCACGGGTTATGGGGAGAAGGTAGGATAATGGGGTTGAGAGGGGAAGGTGGATCAGTCATGATTGAATGGCAGAGTACACTTGATGGGCCAATTAGCTAAATTCTGCTCCTATAACTTATGAACATGAACTACGGCTGATCCGGTATTAATTTCGAGCTCTGAGTGGAACAGAGGATCTTCACATGGTGTCAATTGTTGCACCTCATTCTTCAGGGTTGCATTTGAAATTGTGGGTTCTTTCTTGTGACAGTACGGATACTGATTAACATCAGTCTATAAGGTGGACAGAAGAGCTGGATTTTAGGGTCAGGATAAGAATGAGTATCTGTGCCATCCTGGCAGTACCTGATCAATAGCAGTGGCCATTTGAGAGAGAACAGGTTACAGGAAAACAAGTGGAGTAATAGATCTGAAGACCCAGTATACATTTGATGGGCTGATTGAACTCCTTCTGTGCATTAAGAACATTTAAAATATGAAAACAATGAAATACCTCTATTTAAAAATAACCATTTATGCAATATTATGGTGAAAGAAATCTGAGACTCGCTGCCTCCGTAGGTAGTGCTTTTTATCCTCCTTTCTAGAATTTAGTGCCCGTAGACAAAGCCCTGTTAGTTTGATTGCATTTGATAGGTCAGAATTGCTGTCCTGGGAAGATAACCTTATACTGGAATTTTCAAACCTATAGAGATATTTTAGCAAATATAATTATATCAAAGCCACCTGGATTTGCTAATTGTTTTATGGCATTTTTGCATGCATACATTTATACTATTTTACAGTGGAGGCATTATAGCTTATGTTCAATGCTTAGAAAAGAAAGGAAAGAAGCTTTAATGAAAATGAAACGGAATATCTATACATGATATTAACAAGCATTGCGGTCGATGTGCAAGTTCCAAATGAAAGAGATAGATACTTGAGAGGCTGTTACAATGTTGTAATCCACTAAGGACATTCCAATGATATCGAGTGGCAATGACTTTTGAACATTACCTGAAAGTAAGGTTTGATTTCTAACTGTTAGTTTATTTGAGGTGTTTGTAATTTTTCCTCGTGAATTCCAATGTTCTTTCTTCAAATTCTAAAGTTGGGTGTGCAGTCATCTTCTTGGCTATGGTTCAGTCTGTGTATGGTTAACTGCAAATTGTATCAATGTGTGCAGTATTTTTTGTCTGAATGAAAATAATTAAATATAGAATAGTCCATGGAAAACAATAGATTAGAGGTTTCGTAGTTATTTGGAGGATCAGTAACTCATGAAAAGATAAATACAAAATAAACAAGAGACCACATGAGATGTGGTACATCTGGACATCAAATATTTTGCATGATGATGCAAATGGAATACTTCCCAGCTTATTTATGCCATTCCATAGTTTATCATACACAGAGACGCTGTTACAGTGCAGGCAAGTGGAGGTCATGAATCAAAAGCATTTAACACATCAGTCACCCATAATAACTAACTGGAAATTAGAGATTTTCAGATTTTACAGAAAATATAATCCTCAGGCCATGACAGGTGGCAACAAGTGGACAGCTATGCAATTTTAAGACTCACTTTAGGCATCATGTGTGCTTACATAGTGAATGCAAAATTTGATTTGGAATATAAATAATATTAATTGACAGGGACTTTTAACATTAGAACTAAATAGGTAAATGATACGTTGCAAATTTTTTGATTTAAAGAATTATTAAGTAAAGTTGGGTGGCAATTGAAGCTGTAGGAAACTTTCTTCTGCACCAATCTCCCCTCAAGTAAGGTGGTTATGTAATTAAATATATTATTCAGAGGATGTACAATAGAGTCTTTGTGACTCACTATAAAATAAGCCACTGGGTAGTGCTGGGCTTCAGGTGCCAGTGAATTATGAGATCTGGCTCCGGGGTTTGTTTTGGCTATGAGTTAAATTTTTATTCCACATGGGTGGAGGCTGCTTTGGAGGTTTATTTTTCTTTGAGATACGATTATGCTCTGGCAATAAATAATGTAATATCATACCTTCTGTCAATTTCTTCTGTTTCTTCAAGATCATCCTGGATTTGATGCCTAAAAGCTACAAATAGGACATAAAAGATAAATCAGTGTTTCATATACTTAAAGATTGCTTGAGCTATCAAGAGCCTCGTTTAAGTATTGATGGTCCATTGAAAAAAAAATCCCATCTTGTATATTCTTGGCTTCTCGGTAATGTGTTTTGCAGACACACATTAGTTTCCTGGCCAATACTCGTTGCTTTTGACTTATGAGATCTGGATGTCAAAGGACAGTGCCATTTTTCAACCTCATCTTTTCCTTGTTATAATGCCTGTTATATACTTTGGGGAATTTATGTCTCAGTGGTTTAACATGTGTGCCAATAGGTAAATGCATGATTTGGAAACATTACTTCTTTTTGATACACTTGCCATAAGGAGAAATGGATACTCAAGTTGAAAAGCAAACAACTGCATGTGCTGAAAAGCTGAAATGACAATACAAATCACTGAGTATTCAACAGGCCAAGCAGTACCCGTGGAGAGAGAAACAGAGTTAATATTTCAGGTCAGTGACTTCTCATCACAACTAGGAAAAGGTACAAAGCAAATTGCAGTGAAGGGCAATGGGTGGGGAAAAAAATGGGGAAATGGAAGATAGGGTGGAGACCAAGAGAAACTGAATGAGTAGATGCTGTTGTCAGCTAAGAGAGGACGGTCATGGTTCCTTAAATTGCAGGTAATATGTCTGGAAGAATTGTAGAGGAAGGAAGATGACAGAGAAGAACAGTCGAAAAAAACAATATTGGGCATGTAATATGCAGAACACAACAATAACTGGAAATGTGAAATCAAGGAAGATGTTGGAACTAAACAGCAGGTCAGGCAGAGTCTGTGCAGATGGTAAAACTAAGTTAATGTTACAGGTTGATTATCTCACATCAGAACCAGGCAATTCTAAAACAATCTTGGTCCCCAAGATGGTACATGAGCTGTAGCTTAACCATCTTATGTTGGGCTTTGTTAGAAAGGCCAGCAACAAAGATCAGAATGGGAGAGGGGTTAAAGTGATAGGCAACTGGATGCTCTGGGATAACCTTGTGGGCTGCATATAGATGCTTTGCAAAATGCTGGCTCAATTTCTACAATGTAGAGGAACAACATTAAGCACAATATGCTGTTCACTAAATTGGACGGAATGCAAGGGAACTGCTACTTCACCTTGAAAGTGTCCCTGTTTGTGTCCCTGAATAGTGTAGCGAATTACATAAAGGGAAGGTTTGTCACCCCTGCAATTGCATTGGAAGGTGCCATGGGATGAGGAGTGGAAATTGGTGGATATGGAAGAGGTATCCAGAAAGTCACCATGGGTATGGTCCTTTCTGAACCATTAAAGGGGAGTGGAAGACCAGGTGTGTCCACTAATGGCATCTCTGAGGGTGTGCAGACATTTCTGAATATATTCCATTGAATGTGGAGGCTGATGGTGTGAAGGCAAGGACAACAGAATATAGACACAAAAAGCAGGAGTAACTCAGCGGGACAGGCCGCATCTCTGGAGAGAAGGAATGGGTGACGTTTCGGATCGAGACCATTCTTCAGACATACAAAATCCCTATTCTGTCTCTGAATGGGTGGAGAGACTTTGTGAGCAGAAGTGCAGGAATTGACATTGAGAACCATGATTATAAAAATAATCTCAGAGGCACTTGGGTGGAAAAATTCATTAGTACAGATAAAACTGAGCAAGAGATACGGAGAATAGAGTGGAGTCCTTACAGGAAGCAGGGTGTGAAGTCATGCAGTCAAGATAGCTGTGGGCTTGTACAGGATATTGGTTGCTAATTTGGTTTAGTTTTTTTTTAGTTTAGTTTAGTTTGGAGATACAACGTGGAAACAGGCTCATTGGCCCATTGAGTCCGCACTGAGCAGCAATCACCCATACACTATTTCTATCCTACACACTAACAACAATTTATGGAAATCAATTAACATACAAACCTACGCACCTTTGGGATTTAGAATTTACCTTACTTTACACCTTAGAGGTACAGTAAGGAAACAGTACTTTGGCCGCAACGAGTCCGCACCGAATAGCAATCACACCGTACACTAACACTATCCTACACACTATGGACCATTTACAATTTTACCAAAGCCAATTGCAAACCTACAAACATGATTCCACTGCTTTCCAGTGTTAGATACCTGTGGAACTGTTTTATTCACATACATGCGTCACACTCATATATCTTGTTGCACGCCGATGCTCTTTTATTGAGTTCTGAGCTTACTGTCTTCAACAAAGGATACTAATAACTCCATGTCCATTATTCGTCAATGAAAACAGCCTTGTAAGAGTGCCTCAGATGTGACACTTTAACAATGCTATGGATAACAATTACATTTACTTTAATCTCATACCTCTTTTCCTCTTCTTCTCCCATAACGAACAGCTCCACCATCCACCATCTCCAGCATTTCATCTGCCTGACCCAGCTTGTTGCTACTTTCAAAATATTTTCTTTTACTTGAATCATTTCCTCCCAATGGTGATTTGCACAGGCCAGAATCATGCCTGGCTCTTAGTACTGATAGAGGACTGATGCATAAAATCACTTGTACTTAGTCTGACATCAACCTTTTTCGATTTGAGAGATCTGGATGTTTTAAGATAGTCATTTTTGTAACCCCCTCCTGTTTTTCATCACATATGTCTGTAACTCAGCAGTTTAAAATCTCTTCCTATAGTTTGTTCTGTGTTCTGAGGGTCCATTTGAGCCTGTAAAAATGTTGCCATACATTCATATTCTAGTTATTACTCTCCATTAAATTGTTAGCACATATATTTAGGAACTCCCGATATCAACGAGAGTGTATTTGAACCGTATTCGTCAGATATTAGTATTGGTATTGGATTGTTTTTGTATCAGGTAACTTAAGATATAGTGATAAACTTTGTTATTGTGTTATCCAGTTGAATATGATCAACCATACACAAGTACAACAGAAAATGCTAAAGAGAAAAATATCAGAGTGCAGAATACAGGGTTATCATGTTACAGCTATAAAGAAAATGCAGATAAAAAGAAGTGTAAGGGCTATAATAGGGTAGGTTGGGAGAAATAGTTTGATAACAGTAGGGAAGAAGCTGTTCCTTAATCTTGTGGTGCATGCTTTCAAGCTTTTGCATCTTCTATCTGACGGGAGAGGGGAGAAGAGGGAATGACCAAGGTGAAAATGTTCCTTGATTATGTTGGCTGTTTCCTGTGGTGTATATCACTGGTGTGTGCGGGACTGGACAACCTCCAGTACTCTGCAATTCCTTGTGATCTACGGCAGAGCTGTTGCCAACCAAGCTGCGATGCACGACAATAGGATGCTTTCTATGGTGCATCTGTAGAAGTTCGTGAGACATGTTGGTTTGCTTTCTTGGCTGTAGGTTAGCCCAGGATAAATGGTTGGTGGCATCAATATCTAGGCACCTTTGATGGTGATTGAGGCACGTAGAGCACCACACATCTGTAGCAACCTATGTGCACCACTAATCAATTCACCAGAGACTCAAAAAAAATCTTCTGGGTGAAACAGCAATTTGTGTTTACTCTTCAATCTGGTATATTGAATTTATTGCATATGATGCAGTCTCTTTCACTATGAGTATGGGCGGAAATTCCGGGGGGGCCAGAGGGGACACATCCCCCCCCATGTTTTAAGAGGTGGGGACATCCCCCCCCCAAGTTTTTGTGATCCCGATTTTAAAATCTCCGCTTTTAGCGCTGGATTGAGCCTCCGAAGCCTCGCGCGTGTGTGTGAGTGTGCGCATGCGCGCATGGCCGCCAAAAAATTGTGTCCCCCCCGTCCCCTCCATATTTTGATAGCGAGTTCCGCTCTTGACTATGAGCATACTTGACCTTTGATAAGGTTCTGCACGGTAGGCTGCTCAGGAAGGTTTGACCACATGGGATCCAGGGAGAGCTAGCTAAAGGATCTAAAGGATATAGAATTGGCTTCTTGGTAGGAGGCAGAGACTGATGGTGGAAGGTTATTTTTCAGACTGGAGGCTTGTGACTACTGGTGTGCCTCAGGTATCCATGCTGGACCTATTGCTATTTGTCATCCATATCAATAATATGGATGAGAATGTACAAGGCATGATTAACAAGTTTACAGCCAACACTAGAATAGGTGGTATTATAAACAATGAGGATGTTTATCAATACAAAAATACTTTATTAGCCAAGTATGTTTTGCAACATATGAGGAACTTCATTTGCCAAGTCAGTCATACCAATAAAAAGCATCAGGACACACAAATTACATTTTAACATAAACATCCATCACAGTTGACTCCTCAATGTGATGGAAGGCAAAATAAAAGTTCAATCTCTTCCCTTCTTTGTTCTCCCGCGGTCAGGGGCCTCGAGGCTTCTGTTGACGGGACGACCTTGACTCCCGTAGCCAGCGGTCTTACCCTCCGCATTGGGGCGATCAGCTTCCTGCATTGGGGGGGAATCACAGCTCCCGGGTCGGGGCTGGTCGAACCTCTGCGTTGTTGGAGCTTCTCGACTCGGTCTCACCTGAGACAGCGAGCCCTTGATGGTGAAAATCCACAAGCCGCGGTTGGAGTGATCCCAGGCAAGAGGTCAGCCCCGATGGTAAGTCCATGCCCCGCAGTGGGGCTCAGTCAGTCCCGAGGAGGCCCCCAGTTCCATGATCTACAATGGGATCTTGATCAGCTGGGAAAGTGGGTCGAGGAATAGCTAATGGAATTTAAGTTCGATAAGTGTGAGGTGCATTTTGGGAAGTCCAACCAGGGTAGGATCTTCACAGTGATGGCAGGCCCTGGAGAGTAATATAGAGAGATTTAGGAGTACACATCACATAGTCAGGATCAAACCCAAGTTTCTGGTACTGTAAGGCAGCAACTTTACTGCTGTGCCACTGTATTTTGTTCCTGCTATCTTCTCACATATCTTAATCTGTTGGCTCATGGTACTACATCAATTTCCTTCCTGAATATATTTAATATTATGACCTCAATTGCCTTATGGCAAAGCAAACTCCACACATTCACAGTTCTTTGGGTGAAGAAATGTATCCATATCTTAATCCCAAATAGCCTACCTTGCCCCCTAAGGCTGTGACCCCTGGTTCTGGATTTCCCATTTGGAAATGATTTCCCATCAATGACAACTGCACTAGCCTGACCTTATTAGCATTTATTAGTTTCAATGAGGTCTTCTTTCCAAATTCTATGTCCAATCAACTGAATAGACAATAGCCAATAGGTGCAGGAGTAGGCCATTTGGTCCTTCGAGCCAGCAAGAGTCAAGAGTCAAGAGTCAATTTAATTGTCATTTGGACCCCTAGAGGTCCAAACGAAATGCCGTTTCTGCAGCCATACATTACACACAAATAGACCCAGACACAACATAATTACAATTTTACATAAACATCCATCCCATAGCTGTGATGGAAGGCCAAAAAAAAAACATTATCTCTCCACTGCCATCTCCCCCCCCCCCCCCCCCCGCTATCAGAGTTTAAGAAAGCCCCCGGCTATGGCGATTGTCCCACGGCTCTCTGTGCGCTGAAAATATCCAGAGAACCGGGCGGGAGAATTCTCCGTTGCCTCCAAAAGCGGTCTCTCTCTCCAGGGAGCCGCGGGCTCCCGGCGCCGCTCCGCAGAGGGCATGCAAGACAATCTTCCATCACATGTCAACGGTGAGCTGTTGCCCCCCTCGTTGCGGCCTCAAACAACGGAACCCGACGAGAAAAAGGTCTCTCCAGTGCAGAGAGATCGTTCCAAAGAACCTTCGGACCAGAAGCACGGGCACAGTTCCCCACCGCAGCCGGTGCAGTGCCAGAGACAACTGGATTCGATCCTGGGCGCAGTGCAGTGGGCCCCCGTTCCGCGCTGGGAGTTTATAAAAGTTTTCTCAATTCAGATTCAGATTCAGATTCAATCTTTATCAGATTCAATCTTTATTGTCATTGTGCAGTGTACAGTACAGAGACACCGAAATGCAGTTAGCATCTCACCCAGTAGAGCGAACATAGAATAAAATGGAACAGTAAAATCTATCATGTCAGCTGTGCCCTCTCAGAGATCGTTCCAAAGAACCTTTGGGAAGCACGTGACAGTTGCAGCTTTGCAGTGCCAGAGACCTGGGTTCGATCCTGGGTGCAGTGGACTCAGTGGGCCGAAGGACCTGTTCCGCGCTGCGTTTATAAACTCAATTCAGATTCAGATTCAGATTCAATCTTTATCAGATTCAATCTTTATTGTCATTGTGCAGTGTACAGCCACAGGGAAGAAGAACATGAATAATGTAACCTATATATGGTACATACAGTAGCATGGTGCAAGAGACCTGTAGCGTCTGTCCTGGGAGGGGGAGGAGGCAGAGTAAACAGTCTGTGTCTGTGGCTGGGGTGAGAGCAGTCCTTGACGATGCTGCGCGCTCTTCGCAGACATCGCTTGCTCTGGACAGACTCAATGGAGGGAGTGACGAACCGGTGATGCGTTGGGCAATTTTCACCACTCTCTGCAGTGCTTTCCGGTCGGAGACAGAGCAGTTGCCATACCATACTGTGATACAGTTGGTGAGGATGCTCTCGATGCCCTGCACTTTTTCTGCAGAATCGAATTCTGCACATGATATTAATGTTGTGATCTCATCAAGCCTCTATACAATTGCATTAAGACTTCCCTGTCATATACTCAATTACTCTCACTATGATGGCCAAAATACCATTCTTAAATACCTCATTACACCCGCTTGCTTACCTTGAATGATTGGTGCGCAAGGGCAGCCAATTCCTGTTGCACCGCTCACTTTCCTTAGGAAAGTGGAATGCAGAATAATAATCTGCATTCCTCTTTTTGCCAAATACAGAATAGCCACATCATTCTTCTACTTTGTTGCAATCAAACGTGATTAACAGAACCTTGGTTGTGAAAATGGACTACCGACCAATATCCGTTTCAGTGCATGGTGCAGATACTGTACATTTCAAGTTTTATTCACAATCACATATTTGATGTGAATTATGTCGCTGAACACATAAGATTGTTTGGCGTTGCATACTAATCAAATGGTAATGTAAATTCTCTGATAACATTTGCCAGCCCTGTCAATCTAGGCTGCACCATTCCAGCTAAGGCAATGCATTATTATACATAGGAAACCTGATGCACTGTAGCAGGAAGCACACCCATCTCCCACTTGCACTAATTAAATGAACTAGTATGCTGGAATAAATGGAATCAATTAAATGCTGCCAGTAGACCTTGCGCTTTCGTGCCAGGTCTGAGGTTTTGATCTTCAAACACTCGTTTCCTCAATCATGCGAAGGCTGAAGTCAACGGTGAATTTCACCATTGACGCCTGACTTTGTTGACAGTGGCTGTGAAGTATGAGAGGAGGTTTGTTTCCCAACGTCTTTTCCACGAACTTTATTATCAGAGGTAACATTCTGTCAACACCAAAGGTGTTCAATGCCTGCAATTGATTTGTGATCTCAAATGTGATTTGCTGGTACACATAACAATTCAAAATCAGGCTACATTTATCACCAATCTTTACATCAATATTATCACCTGCTTTTGTGTTGATTTTCTGACCATTCAACTAATTTAATAAAATAATTATTAAAAAGCATAATTAAACACATATTAAAATTAAAATTCTAGCTAGTTGTTTAACTTTTTAGTGGTGTCAGTATGTAATATCAGTATGTACCGTCACCAAAAGAGCACTGATTGATTTGGTGGGTTAGGGAATGTAGCAAGACTGGTGGTATAATTGTTGAGAAACTGAATTTAATGATGATTTTATTAAATGCTAATTAATTTGTAAAGTTGTTTGCCCAAATTATACTGTATGTTGTGCACCACAATTCAGCACAAGCCCTTTCATTTCTCAATTTGAAATTTTACATCTATCTCGACTTAATGCCGTTAGAACTAAACTACAGATCCCATTTACATAAAACTGGAATAGCTGCTGCATTTTCAGGATGTACTGCTGTTGGAAAGACTGATGGATGTTGGGTTTGAAGTCTCTACTGGAATAATGGGATCAATGGCACTTCCAGTGAACTTGCTATTTTAGTAATACCAATCCATCTGCCCTCCCAAATACAACTCAACCCAACAGGTTAATTATATGGAATTCATTCTATGGAAGATCAAATATACCTGTAAAGAACTGGTGGTATGTTGAAGGTATGAACCAATACATTCCAATTACTGAGTGTAAACTGGATTATTTTAGTAAAATAAATGGTGTTTATTTCAGTACTATGGAAGGTCAGAGAGATTTTGGGTGTAGGTTTATTTTAATTTTAAGAACAGTATTTTAGTTCGATAAGACCATAAAGGAAAGGTGGTATAGTGACGCAGCTGATAGAGCTGCTGCCTCACAGTGCCAGAGACCCAGGTTCAATCATGACCTTGGGTGCTGTCTGTGGGTAGTTTGTACATTTTCCCTGTGACCGCATGGGTTTCCACCAGGTACTCCAGTTTCTTCCCACTTTACAAACACATGGCACTTCCAGTTTGTAGGTTAATTGGGATCTAGAAATTTCCCGTACTGTATGAGCAGTGGATGAAAAGGTAGGATAACATAGAAATAGTGTGAACGGGTAAAGATTGATGGCCGGTTTCGATTCAGAGGGTCGAAGGGTCTATTCTGTGCTATATCTCTAAATGAAACTAAATTAAACTAAACTAAATCCATCGGGATTTTAGGGATTACTGTGTGATATAGAAAATAAGACCCAAGAGAATACAATAAAGTCTATCTAAAATGAAAAAAAGCTCAGTTAGAGTCAAGTATACAGTATCGTAGTCCAAAATAGAACAATTATTGAGATTTTAGATAGGGTCAAACACACGATTATTTAGATACCAGATGGACTTCTACGTCTTGCATATGGCGTGCACAGCCTAAAGTTGTTGGTCGACTTGTTTTATTTGATCTAATTGTTTGTGCACGTCGGGTTGATTGCATTATTCGAAACAGGGTGGACCACGTGAAAGTTGCAATCTCCCACCCTGCCAGATGGACTGAAGGTATATTAATGAAACAAGATGGATTTTTTTTCAGAAGCAAAGCAAAGATTATGGGCTAATATAATAAAATGTTTCAAGTAATGACATTTTAGGACAAGAGAAATACTATGTTAGAATTGCTACAGAATCAAAGGAGGCCTTTCACAGTGCAAATCAGTTCCACTCCCTATATTTACAATATATCATCTCTCAAGTATCTATTCAATCACTTGCAATGTTCTGTTTGAATCTGCTTTCAACTTTCTTTCAGGTAATGATTTCACAAATCACTGCATGAAAAAGATTGTTCCTATGCCATTGCAGATATAATTGTCTCCAGTGGGCAATGAATCTAGAAGATGGCTCTATGGAACAAAGACCGATTGCAGTAGATTCATAACAGACAGCAACTAATCTTTTCCCATTGTGAATAGTAAGGCTGCACTATTTTCTTGCATGGTTCATGCCAGAGAAAGGAATGGTGCAGCACAATTTGCAGTTAGCAAATAAAATGGACCTACCTGACATGATACTCCTTGTGGGGACTTGTAGGGAAAGGATGATCTTATCCTTCGCATCAAGGCCTGGGGACACAAAAACAAATCATTACATGGGATGGCCAAAGCAAGCAGGAAAATGAAATCAAATGAACAGGAAAACCTTTGATTGTTATCTGAGCCATGTCTTTTTGGTTAATCAGAATGCTTCAGAAACTTTCAAAAGCAAATTCACAAAACAAACGCTTCTATGCAATTTGGAAAACAAGTACAACATTTTAAAGCACGCTAATTCTTCAAAAAAAATCTAAATTAACTTCTATTTACCAAAGTTTATTGCAGCTGTTTCCTACATTAAAATCAACGGGGAAGCACTGCCTGTGCCTCCTCCAATTTGGCACAGGATTGGACTGCAATCAGCTGCTGTTGACAGCAATTTTGCATTTTTATGCTGGCTGTGTGGAAATTACTGTCAGTTACTTGTGGCAATGAAGAGTTTTGCTGATGATGCCTCCTTAGAATCCAGGCTGTTGACAGATCCCAAGATCCGATTGAACAGGTGAGCAAAGAGAAAGGGGAACAGGTAGAACTGCTTGTTCAAGTATTGAGTAAATACTGGCATGGCATGACCAACTCAAATTGCCTACTTCCATGTTGGAACTTCTACAATTTTATTTAAAAAAATGCACAACTGTATATAAAAAAAATAATCCTTTCCAACATAAACTTTAATTATATTAGATGCAGATGTCAAAGTTGTTTGTATATTCTTCCCATATGACTCAGAAACGATTTATATCCTAATTACATGCAGTTAGCTGAAATGGTTCTAATTCTAACTTTCCACTTCCTTCGACCAAGGATGCTTATCACAAGCCAATGTACAACAGGACAACATCTGCAAGAGAGGATGGTGTGATGCAAGTACCAATAAAAATGGGAAAGAACACTTGCATTTATAATGCATTGGCCGAGAGCTTCCATGGGCTCACAAATCACAACATCAAATCAGTTATCTTTTTAAATGAATGTAAAGAACTACAGCAGCCAATTTCCATACAACAATGGTCACACAAAATGCAGTGGCATGCTCAAAGAGATAGTAGGCCTGAGTATTTCATGGCTGAGTGTCTGTGCCGGCTTGGGTATTTTGATTCCATTACCAGGCCAAGGTACCGGAAGTGCATACTGAAAAGAAGTAGTGAGGGAAGCAGGGTGTTTGGGTCTCTTGGAGAATAGGGCAAGTTGCTGTTTATTGAACTTTTTATTGTATAGAAGTTTATTGAACTTCCAGCTGTTTCTTATGTATGTTACATTGACATGGGGGTAGAAAGTATACATAGATGAAAAGGAAGACAAGTTTACAGGAAAAAAGAGAGCTTAAAAATAGAAATGTGTTATTTTTAAATATCTGTGTCTATCAATCATCAGAAATCAGGATGTACTGGCTTTGGAGAGAATCCAGAGAAGGTTTACAAGAATGATCCCAGGAATGAGTAGGTTAACATATGATGAGCTTTTGACACCACTGGGCCAATATTCACTGGAGTTTAGAAGGATGATGGGGGACTTTGAAACGTGCAGAGCAGTGAAAGGCTTGGATAGAGTGGATGTGGATAGGTTGTTTCCACTAGTGGGAGAGTCTGGGACTAGAGTTCATAGCCTCAGAATTAAAGGACGTTCTTTTAGGAAGGAGATGAGGAGGAATTTCTTTAGTCAGAGGGTGGTGAATCTGTGGAATTCTTTGCCACAGAAGGCTGTGGAGGCCAAGTCAGTGGACATATTTAAGGGAGAGATAGATAGATTCTTGATTAGTACGGGTGTCAGAAGTTATGGGGAGGGCAGAAGAATGGGGTTAGGAGAGATAGATCAGCCATGATTGAATGCCGGAGTAGACTTGATGGGCCAAATGGCCTAATTCTACTATTACGTGATCAGGAGGAATGACTCTCCACACTTGGGGGTAATTATTTTTCAATGCCAGACTTATAATAAACTGTTGGAAGTGCTCATGAGTAAAATGGTTAGAGTTCATAATTCCCTGGCCAGATCAATTCATGCCTTTTGTATTTTTTAGTTGACTCACCAATCTAACTCTTAGGTTGTTTTCAGCTTGAATCATATATCACAAGAAGCATATTATGTTCACTGTTAGTTTGACAGAAAGATTTGAGTGATCTACTTAATGTAGTGACAAGAGCAAAATGCTGGAGACCTTTGACACTGATCTCACAAATACATTAAAGATGAGGGAAATGAACTGTTTAAAATAAATCTGACAGATTTCATAACAACATAAGAAATGGGAGTAGGAGTAGGCATTTGACCTGATTAATGAGTCATCAATTGTTCGTGTGAAAGAACACTAGATTATCAGGTCTGGGTGATTTAAGCAAATAAAAATAGAAATAAATGTGTGGGTAGTATAAATCTTAAGTTAAAACAAGCAGTACTGGAAAAATACACAGTAAATATACTTTCATTCAGATAAAAAGAGATGTTAAATCATTGGCGGCCCTTTACAAAACCAGATAAGGAAGGTTAAGGAAGCCCTTTCTCATACATATCCTAACATACTGTAGGTTTGCAAGAAGCTGGTACCTGCAAGCAGTTAGTAGCCACTTTAAATCTGTTTCATACATTTGATGAAGAGTTAAGTCTAGAGACGGCAAAGAAGCAAAGGAACGTCTGATTATAAAAACATACGATGAAGTTAACAATGGCAGGTACAAACTTCCTTGACATGTGAGCTTAGATCTGAATCAAAGTTATATTTGTATGCTCCTTAAAGTCTTTTATATAAGTTAACTGAGAAGCAACTTGAGCATATCCAGAATAGAACCTTTAACAAGTTGGAAGCAATGGGGTATCCTCCATGGATCTACTGAGTGCCAGCAAGCAGTGAGACAACAATTTTCACCTCCATGGATTGAAAGGAATGTATAGCTGTGCATAATTTAGACTGTGAACTCTCAATACTAGACCACTTTGGCTTTCTGGACTATAAATCTCTAATGGAAATAACATGGCTATAGTTGTTAGTGAAATAACAGCACTGAAAGCACACATGCCAAAAGAAAAGTCAATTTTTTTTGCCGTGGATATGGTATCTATTAGCTCAGTTGGAAATGATTTGGCTTCTGGATATGTCTGAGGATTTTGATTCTGTGCAATTCATATATCCCAGTTCACTTCAGCATGCAATGCATTGTTGGAGCCAAAATCCTTTATTTACAGCATTCTGCTCAGCAGAAAATTAAATTCTTATTTCAGCTGCAGATATTCAAATTGACATTAAAAAAATGGCCCTAGAAATTTGCTTACACCCAGACCATTACCTCCACCTTCAAAGTCATGCATCGCTGTACCCCTACCTCAGTTATCTGCTGCTGAAAACTTTATTTAGGCTCATGTGACATTCAGTCTCAACTATTTCAAGGACATTTGTATCCTCATGCCTCCCAGCTGCCATAGTTTTGAATTCACCTAAAATTCTGCTGCTTTGTGTTCTAACTCACACAAAATCCCAGACAACCGTTTTAAAACATGGTGCAACAAGCTTACATGGAATTCTACTGGCTTGTCTCTATATGGGTTAAAAGCTGAAGATGCACCTGCCCTTCTCCAGAATGTTACTGCAGTTTATGTAATGCTACATCCTTCCCCGTTTAAAAAAAATGTAAAGGGAGTCCATGACTACTTTGCAATATGCTCGGGTGACTCGAGAAACAGCTAATAGTTGACCGTATGTGCAAGCTTCACATTGTGGGAATGTGGCTTTCAATAGTGCTAAATTTATGAGGTTAAATATTTGACATGAAAATCTGAATGCTGGGTGTTAAAGACTGTTGACAAGGGAATGGTGGGAGTGTAGTTAATTAAGCAGTGGTTAAGGCCAGTGGTGTAGTTGGGTAGGATTTGACATGTGTAGCCTGAACTCGCTCACCTTGGCAACTTATGAAATATTGTTAAGCCTCTTCACGATGCATTGGAACTACATTCCTGGCAAATACCAGTGTCTCCTGAGCACATGTCTGGAGGAGCTTCTAAACACTAGAACACCCCCTCCCCACAGACACTGCATGTCTCTCCTTCTCTCAATATCTTACATCAAAACTTCAAGTGCATTGCCAGACAAACTGCATGCTCCCTTGCAAATACAGCAAATATGCTGTATGCTTGTGGATTTTAGCTCTGCATTCAACGCCATTGTGCCAGAGCTATTACACTCTAAACTCTCCCAGCTTACTGTGCCTGAACCCTTCTGCCAGTGGATCACCAATCTCCAGACAGACAGGAAGCAGCATGTGAGGCTGGGAAAATACATCTTGGACCCGCTGACCCTCAGCATTGGAGCACCGCAAGGCTGCGTACTCTCCCTTCTTCTTTACTGTCTATACACTAATGACTGCACCTCCACAGCATGCTCTGTCAAGCTTCTCAAGATGACACAACCCTGATTGGACTGATCCAGGATGGGGAGGAATCTGCTGACAGGAAGTTACACAGCTGGCTTCCTGGTGCCATTGCAAGAACCTGGAGCTCAATGCTCTTAAGACAGTGGAATTGATTGTAGACTTTAGGAGAGCTCCCCCCCACCCCACTCACCATCCACAACACTACAGTCACAACTGGAGTCATTTAAGTTCCTTGGAACCATCAACTCCAGGGACCTCAAATGGGTGGCCACCATCGACTCCACAGACAAAAAAGCCCTGCTGCAGCAGCTGAGAAAACACAACCTGCCACAGTCAATGATGGTCCAATTTTACACTACCATCATATAGTCTGTCCTCACCATCTCCATGGTCTGGTTTGGTTCAGTCACCAAGCATGACATCCGGAAGCTGCAGTGCATCGTTCGATCAGCCGAGAAGGTTGTTGGCTGCAACACTCAAGGACTGCAAGCTGCCAGGAAGCGAGTGGGCAAGATCATCTCCCACCACTCTCACCCTGGCCGCAACCTATTGAAGTACTACTCTCTGGGAGGTGATTCCGGACTATCAAAGCCGCCACAGCCAGACATAAAAACAGGCTCTACTCAACAGCCAAAAGTCTGTAGCCTCTTTTTGCTCTGGTATTTTATTTCATATGTTTAAATTATAATGTTTTATTTTTAATTGTCTACTGTATATTATGTTTCTATCCTTGCGAGTAAAGCACCAAGGCAAAGTCCTTCTATGTATACATACTTGGCAAATAAAATGTATTCAATTCAATTCAATAATATAGGATTTAAAGCTCAAAATCACTTTACAAAGAATTCCACCACTACTTGCAACCATAATGTACCTTCCCCTTAAGAAGAGCAGGGTGCCTTTAAGTATCACTTGACCTCTCAATATTGAGTCTTCTTTAGTTGCCTGTGGAGAATGTATCGTGCAGAATTGTTATGGGGGAATTTCCAGTTGGAACTTAAGTCAGTTCTGACACTCCATAGATTTCACTGGAGATTTTAGTGCTGTGGTTTAGAAGGCAGAATGAAAGGCAAGATGTTTGTTTAATCATTTTATTTTTGTTGTATGTGTTGAATTATTTTGTTTGTATGGTTTTAATTAAGATTTTCATTTTATTTTGCAGGTTTTTTAAAATCCTTTTCATATTTTTATAATTATATATTTAATGTTAATATCAAACTCAGTGACAGCTTTGATAGCAGACATCTTCTGCCAACGCCTGCTGGGTGTTCTAGGAGTGGGGCTTTTGTATTATACCGTCTCAAGCCTAATTGCTTTTCAAGGCTCGCTGCCTGATTCAAGGGTGCCCAGGGTCAACAAAAACAAGGTTCCATATCTGGCCCAGGTAAGTGTGGACATGTGCAGGCTTAGGTGGTGATTGCATATGGTGGGCCAGGTTTTCAGCACAATGTGGTCATCATTCCACACCTCATTGCTCTTTTGAACAGTTCCATTTATGTATTTACAAAAGTATACTTGTATGTGCTTTATCGAGAACATAGAAAAGTACAGAGCAGGAACAAGCCCTTCGGTCCATAATGGGTGTGCCGCATATAAAGCCAAGATAAACTAATCTGTTAGGACTGCACATGATTCCATTCTCTGTCATATCCATTTGCCTAAAAGCCTCTTTAATACCTTATTTTGAATCCTGTTACGATTCTATTCTATATCTATTAGGAAGGTCATATATGCTTTTTGTACAATGCACAAAGACACTATAAATAAAAACACAACCAACATGAATGTTGTAAAAGTGGTGAACATAAACCAAGCTCCTGTTGGGTGCCATTTCACTGTGTGGGTGTTGAGTTTTCATGAAGGCATGCAAGGTAAAAATTGAAACATTTAATAATAATAATAATAATAATAATAATAATAATAATAATAATATATCTTTATTGTCATTGTACAAGTCAACAAGATTAAGATTGCAACCGTATCGATGCTATAAAATGAATAAATAAGGTAAAAGTACAAATAGGTCCATGTACACGAGGTTAAAAATTACAGCAGCTGTCACTGTGTTGAGATAAGTCAGTTGTGCCATTTGATTATGGGGGCAAAGACAGATTATGGGGGATGCTTAGCAGACTGATTCAGTGCAGTTGTAGCTTTAGGCAAAAAGCTACTTCTCAGTCTGGAGGTGCAGGCGTAAAAGGCCTTATAATGCCAGATGGTAGAAGTTCAAACAGGCGGTGGCATGGGTATGTGGAGTCCTTACAGATGCTGACGGCTTCTCTGAGGCAGCATGTGTTATAGATGGAAGGAGGCAACTGTGTAGCGTGGAATAGAATTCGAGTATACTGAAGCGTACTGACCTCCAGGCATCTTGAAAGAGGAGCATGGATGTAGTGGAGAGCAAGGGAAAAGGAAATCTTCCAAAGGGAAACTGGCACCGGTATGTCTCGAGTTTGAGGACCCGATGGTTGGCATTAGTTTTGAGGGGGAAGACGATGAGTACTTAGAAGATTGAGAAAGTGTTAAAATTAGAAATTCATGGCCATCACCTTATTCCTCTTGCGTTGCCCGCATTTTAGATACACATTGTGTAGCTTGTGAATGGAATGGACAATCAGATTCTGCAGCACAGGATTCCTTAACCCCGACTGCTCCATTAATAATAGATAGTCTGGGATTTCACGGTACCAGAAGCAAAACAATAAAGACAACTCAAGTAGTTAAGGACAAGGAATGTAGGGGAAGGGTACAGCAACCAGAGTATTCTTGCGAGTCTAAACTAGACGAGTTGGACGAGTAGCGAGAGAGGAAAGGGAGTAATTTAGAAGGTACCGTGAACCGCCAAAGGAAGAGGAAGATATATCTGGGAGTGAGACAATAATTGAAGAAACTGAGATGGATCCCGATATGGCAGAAAGTATAAACACAAAACAGATAACTAATCGGCAGTTCCCCATCAGGGAAATGCCTAATCCTTTGATTCGGCCAGTGCAGTTGGTGTAAATAATCACCGCACAATAAAAGTCTATACACCATGGAAGCCCAATGACTGAATTGCCTTCCCACTAATGTGACTGAATACCAAGTTTAAGAAGATACCGAACATCAGGATTAGGCCAGTGTTATACGTGTGGGGGAATAGGTCACTAGAGAAGGGAGTGCACAACTAGAGAAAGGAACAAAAGAGGGAGTCACAGAAAAAAATAGTAGTGACCCCTGGACTCCCTTAAGGCAATGTTACTCCATAGTGACCCCTCAATGGTGGTCCTCAGATCTGGACAAAGAACCCGCACTCCATATTACACTGGCTTATGACAGGAATGGGAAGAATAAAGAGCTGGAAGTATGCAGCAAGTATGCAGATGATACAACGGTGATTGGCCTCATCAGCAACAACGATGAGCTGGCCTACAGGGAGGAGGTCCAGCACTTAGCAGCATGGTGTGCTGACAACAACCTGGCCCTTAACTCCAAGAAGACCAAGGAGCTCATTGTAGACTTCAGGAAGTCCAGAGGCGGCACGCACACCCCCATCCACATTAACGGGACGGAGGTGGAACGTGTTTCTAGCTTCAGGTTCCTGGGAGTCAACATCTCCGATGACCTCTCTTGGACCCACAATACCTCTACTCTGATCAAGAAGGCTCATCAGCGTCTCTTCTTCCTGAGGAGACTGAAGAAGGTCCATCTGTCTCCTCAGATCCTGGTGAACTTCTACCGCTGCACCATCGAGAGCATCCTTACCAACTGCATCACAGTATGGTATGGCAACTGCTCTGTCTCCGACCGGAAGGCATTGCAGAGGGTGGTGAAAATTGCCCAACGCATCACCGGTTCCTCGCTCCCCTCCATTGAGTCTGTCCAAAGCAAGCGCTGTCTGCGGAGGGCGCTCAGCATCGCCAAGGACTGCTCTCACCCTAACCATGGACTGTTTACCCTCCTACCATCCGGGAGGCGCTACAGGTCTCTCCGTTGCCGAACCAGCAGGTCGAGGAACAGCTTCTTTCCGGTGGCTGTCACTCTACTCAACAACGTACCTCGGTGACTGCCAATCACCACCCCCCCCCGGATATTTATTATTATTTATTCAAATCGTTTGCTATGTCGCTCTTCCAGGGAGATGCTAAATGCATTTTGTTGTCTGTGTACTGTACACTGACAATGACAATTAAAATTAAAATTGAATCTGAATCTGGAAGCCTTCTTTAAACCACATGAAGGACAGGACTGGGAAGTAAAAGTTTTGGCACTAGTTGAGGAAGAGGAGGGAGCTATAAACTACACTGAGACATCAGCGAGTGCAAGAGATGTAGGAGTAATAATGAAAAGGGGAAATCATTACGGTAGGCCCAAACAAAGTCAAACGTATTTAATTAAGCTGTTGTTGAGTTCATTATGTCTTTAGGACAGTGTTGCCTGCCTACGCCATCATCTGAGGAGTGAGGTATACGAGCATGTGAACCCTCAAGAACGGGCAGAAGCCACAGCTCGGGTAGGATGTGTAACCATCAATACCATCCAAGTAGCTCCCCAGAGAAGGGTAACACTGTTCCTCCAATGGCCAAGAAGATTAGGGCCACCAACAACATTAACGATTTGGGAAATGCCAGAATACAATAAAGGTTGCTCCTTACAGTGGCATTCCTACTCTTGCAGATCCAAAATTAAGAAGACGAAGAAGGCCAATATACTAATATGAAATTCAATAACAATTAACTTGATGGTAGAGCTGCTCCACACATACACTAGTGCCAAATCCTGCAAACATCAGAATTTAGGAAAATTAAGAACCCAACACTTCATACCAGTGAAGAAGATGAACTAAGTCTCCTAGAACTAAGAAAGTACAAGAAGCCTTCAAAGATCATTGAGGCAAGCTCCAACTTAAAGAGACCATTTTACTGTACTTTACTGTACTTAGGCCATTTGGAAAAATGGACTGAAAGATGGCAGATGGAGTTTAATGCTGATAAATGTGAGGTGCTACACCTTGGCAGGACAAATCAAAATAGGACGTACATGGTAAATGGTAGGGAATTGAAGAATACAGTTGAACAGAGGGATCTGGGTATAACCGTGCATAGTTCCTTGAAGGTGGAATCTCATATAGATAGGGTAGTAAAGAAAGCTTTTGGTATGCTAGCCTTTATAAATCAGAGCATTGAGTATAGAAGCTGGGATGTAATGTTAAAATTGTACAAGGCATTGGTGAGACCAAATCTGGAGTATGGTGTACAATTTTGGTCGCCCAATTATAGGAAGGATGTCAAAAAAATAGAGAGAGTACCGAGGAGATTTACTAGAATGTTGCCTGGGTTTCAACAACTAAGTTACAGAGATAGGTTGAATAAGTTAGGTCTTTATTCTCTGGAGCGCAGAAGGTTAAGGGGGGACCTGATAGAGGTCTTTAAAATGATGAGAGGGAGAGACAGAGTTGATGTGGACAAGCTTTTCCCTTTGAGAATAGGGAAGATTCAAACAAGAGGACATGACTTCAGAATTAAGGGACAGAAGTTTAGGGGTAATATGAGGGGGAACATCTTTACTCAGAGGGTGGTAGCGGTGTGGAATGAGCTTCCAGTGGAAGTGGTGGAGGTAGGTTCATTGGTATCATTTAAAAATAAATTGGATAGGCATATGGATGAGAAGGGAATGGAGGGTTATGGTATGAGTGCAGGCAGGTGGGACTAAGGGGAAAAAAAAAATTGTTCGGCACGGACTTGTAGGGCCAAGATGGCCTGTTTCCGTGCTGTAATTGTTATATGGTTATATGGTTACTCCTTTAGCTGTATGGGCAATCTTAAATTAAAAACAGAAACACGAGCATTGACATTGCTCTGTGGTCCGGGGACACCCACTCTCCACCCAAATTTAACTACCCTCTATCAGGAAATCATTGAAATGACTTTAAAATCTAACACTTAATAATGGCCTATCAAGATTTCATGGGATCAATTTCAAAGATTGTTGAAATTTTTTGATTTGGGCACAGTATATAGATTAACCTGGTATCTTTTCTTGTCTCACCCCCAGAAGAGCAATCAGAAGCGGGACATGACGTCTATTTGTCAAAGAGGAGGAAACATATGTAAGAGAGGACATTGAGGGAAGCATCTATAGAGGACTCTGACATAACATTATATGTGGACGGGAGTGCATTGGACCATGGGGTGAGAGATTGTCTGGGTTTGCAATTGTTAACCAGAATGCAGAGATTGTAGAAGTAGCTGCTTTTGAGTCGCCCTATTCAGCACAGCAGGTGGAATTGTATGCTTTAATTCGGGCTTGTATTATTGAGGAAAATGTAAAAGTAAATATTTACAATGATTCTCGGTATGCATTTGGAGTGGTGCTTGATTTTGGCCAATTATGGAAAAACAGGGGATTTCTAACTTCTGCAGGAACCCAAATTTCAAATAAACAATTGGTAACAGATTTATTGAGTCCTTAATGCTACCCAGCCAATTTCTGTTATGAAATGTAGCACCCACACTAAAGGACAGACTCCAGTAGATATCGGGAATTGTAATTCGGATTTAGTAGCAAAGGAAGTATCACGGGAACGCAAGATGGTGGTGCCCAAAATGATGAGGCAGACTAAAAGATTAACTAACAAGTCCCCCTCGGAGAGACTGATGCCAATCATCCAAGAACGATGGCGACAACTTGGGTGTTTACTGGATTGTATGACTGGACTATGGACCACTGCAGGGGGGGAGGCTTCCATGACAGATTCATTAGTAGTATGGGTTATAGAGTGCATGCACTATGCAACCCATTGTGGTGTAAGAGCAGTAGGGGACACTCTATTGGTGGCATCCAAGGCAGGGGTTTCTGCGGCAATAGATGGGATTTGAGGATGGTGTACTGCCTTCCTGGTGC
The DNA here is from genome assembly GCF_028641065.1 of Leucoraja erinaceus. Taxonomy (NCBI): domain Eukaryota; kingdom Metazoa; phylum Chordata; class Chondrichthyes; order Rajiformes; family Rajidae; genus Leucoraja; species Leucoraja erinaceus. Next base: position 39,387,321 of record NC_073389.1, read on the forward strand.
CAGGGTCCAGGATGTCATGGACAGAGTGCAGAAAATCCTCAAGGGCGAAGGTGAACAGCCGGAAGTGGTAGTGCATGTCGGCACAAATGATGTCGGAAAGAAGGGGATGAATATTCTGCAGCGCGACTTTAGAGAGCTCGAAAAAATGCTGAAAAGCAGGACCTCCAGGGTTGTTATCTCCGGTTTGCTTCAAGTTCCTCATGCTGGCGATAGCAGGAACAGGGAGATACGGGACCTGAATGTGTGGCTGAGGAACTGGTGCAGGGGGCAGGGATTTAGATTCTTAGATCACTGGGATCTGTTTTGGGGTAAGGGGGAACTGTACAAAAGGGACGGATTGCATCTTAACAGGTGGGGGACCAGCATTCTGGCAGGCAGGTTTGCCACTGCTACACGGGTGGTTTTAAACTGAATAAGGGGGGTGGGGTGTCAAATGGGATAGGCGAGGATGGAGTTAAGGGATAGTTAATGACCCCAGAATTAATGGGAAAGGAAGCTCACAAAGGGATAGGAGAGCATGGCCAAGTGTAATAGGGATCGATGTGGAAGGAATTAAAAGTATTGTATATGAATGCGCGAAGTATAAGAAGTAAAGTTGATGAGCTCGAGGCTCAGTTAGAGGTTGGTAGACATGACATCGTGGGGATTACTGAGACGTGGCTGCAAGAGGATCGGGCCTGGGAACTTAATATTCAGGGTTATACATCCTATAGAAAGGACAGACAGGTGAGCAGGGGAGGGGGGGGTAGCTCTGCTGGTGAGGGAGGGAATTCAGTCTCTTGCAAGGGAAGACATAGGGACTGACGAGATAGAGTCCCTGTGGATTGAGTTGAGGAATTGTAAAGGCAAGAGGACACTAATTGGTGTTATTTACAGACCCCCAAATAGTAACCCGGATGTAGGGTGTAAGTTGCAGCAGGAGTTAAAACTAGCATGTAACAAAGGTAATGCCACTGTGGTGATGGGGGATTTCAATATGCAGGTAGACTGGGAAAATCAGGTTGGTTCAGGACCCCAAGTAAGAGAGTTTGTAGAGTGCCTCCGAGATGGATTCTTAGAGCAGCTTGTAATGGAGCCGACCAGAGAAAAGGCAATTCTGGATTTAGTGTTGTCCAATGAACCAGATATGATAAGAGAACTCGAGGTAAAGGAACCGCTTGGAGGTAGTGATCATAATATGATTAGTTTTAATCTGCAATTTGAGAAGGAGAAGGTTAAATCGGAAGTGGCAGTGATGCAGTTGAACAAAGAAAACTATGAAGGCATGAGAGGGGAGCTGGCCAAAGTAGACTGGAAAGGGTGGAACAGCAATGGCAGGAATTTCTGGGCATAATCCGGAAGACGCAGGATCATTTCATTCCAAAAAGGAAGAAAGATTCTAAGGGGAGTAGGAGACAGTAAAAGCTTATTTCGATATGTTAAGGGAAAAAGAGTAGCAAAGTCAAATGTGGGTCCCTTGAAGGCAGACACGGGTGAAATTATTATGGGCAACAAGGAAATGGCAGAAGAGTTGAATAGCTACTTCGGACCTGTCTTCACTAAGGAAGACACAAACAATCTCCCAGATGTACTGGAGGACAGAGGATCTGAGGGGGTAGAGGAAGTTGAAAGAAATTTTCATTCGATGAGAAATAGTATTGGGTAGGCTAGTGGTACTGAAGGATGATAAATCCCCTGGGCCTGATGGTCTGCATCCCAGGGTCCTCAGGGAGGTGGCTCTAGAAATAGTGGATGCATTGGTGATCATTTTCCAATGTTCAATAGATTCAAGATCATTCCTGTGGATTGGAGGATAGCTAATGTTATCCCACTTTTCAAGAAAGGAGCGAGAGAGAAAACGGGGAATTACAGACCAGTTAACCTGACTTCGTGGTGGGAAAGATGCTGGAGTCAATTATTAAAGAGGTAATAATGGGGCATTTGGATAGCAGTAAAAGGATTAGTCCAAGTCAACATGGATTTATGAAAGGGAAATCATGCTTGATTAATGTTCTGGAATTTTTTGAGGATGTGACAAGTAAAATGGATGAAGGGGTGTCAGTGGATATAGTGTATCTAGACTTTCAGAAAGCCTTTGATAAGGTCCCGCACGGGAGACTGGTGACTAAAATTAAAGCACATGGTATTGGGGGTAGGGTGTTGACATGGATAGAAAATTGGTTGGCAGACCAGAAGCAAAGAGTAAGAGTGAACGGGTCCTTTTCAGAATGGCAGGCAGTGGCGAGTGGAGTGCTGCAAGGCTCGGTGTTGGGGCCGCAACTGTTTACCACATATATTAATGATTTAGAAGAGGGAATTAGGAGCAACACTAACAAGTTTGCAGATAACACAAAGCTGGGTGGCAGTGTAAACTGTGAAGAGGATGTTAGGAGGTTGCAGGGTGACCTGGACAGGTTGAGTGCATGGGCAGATGCATGGCAGATGCAGTATAATATAGATAAATGTAAGGTTATCCACTTTGGTGGCAAAAACAAGGGGGCAAATTATTATCTCAATGGGGTTAGGTTAGGTAAGGGGGAGGAGGTACAGCGAGACCTGGGTGTCCTTGTACACCGGTCACTGAAAGTTTGCATGCAGGTGCAACAGGCAGTGAAGAAAGCTAATGGAATGTTGGCCTTCATAACGAGAGGATTTCAGTATAGGAGTAAAGAGGTACTTCTGCAGTTGTATAGGGCTCTGGTGAGACCACATCTGGAGTATTGTATACATTTTTGGTCTCCTAATTTGAGGAAGGACATCCTTGTGAGATTGATCCCTGGGATGGCGGGACTGTCATGAGGAAAGATTGAAAAGACTAGGCTTGTATTAACTAGAGTTTAGAAGGATGAGGGGGAATCTTATAGAAACATATACAATTATAAAAGGACTGGACAAGCTAGATGCAGGAAAAATGTTCCCAATGTTGGGCGAGTCCAGAACCAGGGGCCACAGTCTTAGAATAAAGGGGAGGTCATTTAAGACTGAGGTGAGAAAAAACTTTTGCACCCAGAGAGTTGTGAATTTATGGAATTCCCTGCCGCAGAGGGCAGTGGAGGCCAAATCACTGAATGGATTTAAGAGAGAGTTAGATAGAGCTCTAGGGGCTAGTGGAATCAAGGATAATGAGGAGAAGGCAGGCACGAGATATTGATTGGGGACGATCAGCCATGATCACAATGAATGGCGGTGCTGGCTCAAAGGGTCGAATGGCCTCCTGCATCTATTTTCTATGTTTCTATGAAGGCGGGGACAGGATTTGGCTGGATTAAATTATTCCCCATAGTTATTTCAAATTAACCTTAACATGTGGAGAAATGTATACAGCCAAAATAATAACAACGGAAAACTCCCGAGGCAGATAAAACAGCCTACATTTAAGCAGATATTCCAGATCTGGGGAACAGTAGCTCTCTATTGCAGTATGGTTGGTGCACCAGTCATTATTGATGAAGATACAGAGCCCACCACTCCTGCTCTCACCGGAGTCCTTTGTTCTGTCTGCACGGTGCAATGTCCAGCTCATTAGCTCCACAGCCCTGTCGGGAACCAGCACATTGAGCCACGTCTCTGTTAAATTCAGCACGCAGCAATCTTTCAGGGATCTCTGTGTACTGAGCTATAGCCTTACTTCATCCAACTTGTTAATGAGTGACCGGACATTTGCGAGGAAAACGCTTGGTAAAGATGGTCTGTGTGGAGCCCTTCGTAGCTTGGCCTGCACCCCCACACGCCATCCACACTTTTGCTTTCTCTCACGGCGCCGCGTCCAATATTGAGCAGTTCCATGACATGAGCGATTTGCACTGTCAACTAACCTTGGCATTAAGATAATGAAAATAAGTAAATAGCATTAATAGCATCGATTTGGAGAGCACAAAGCCGCTGCATCTGGACGCGCCACCATCTTAAGTCTAAGTATTTTGTTCAAGTTTGCAAGTTGAATTGTACATTTGAATATACTGTACATGGTTCGACTGATCCAGAAATCTGTAGGTAAGCTCAACACTGGTTCAGTTGGCTTTTCGAAAATAATTACCATAATACTTTTACTATAAAATATATATGAATTAAAATTAAAATCCAGTCTCGACCATCACAGTTTCATTGGACAATAATATTCTTTCATTGCAAATAAATAATTGAAACATTTTCAGATGTTAAGAATAGCAGAACCTAACAAGATGATTGGTCCTGGAAAAGAAAATATGAGAAGGATTTTTAATTAACAGGATGCTCTTAATACAATTACTACTTGTTGTATTTCATTGATAGGGATGAGGGAATTGAAAGCTTTGTGGCCAAGTTTGCAGATGATACGAAGATAGGTGGAGTGGCAGGTAGTGTAGAGAAAGCAGGGACACTGCAGAAGGACTTGGACAGGTTGGGGCAAAGAAGTGGTTAAATAGAATACAGCATACCAATGTGAGGAGTCATGCATTGTGGAAGTAGGAATAAAGCCGTAGTGTATTTTCTAAATGGGGAGAGAATTCAGAGAGGTACAAAGGGACTTGGGAGTGCTGGGACAGGATTCCAAAAAAGTTCATTTGCAAATCGAATCGGTAGTAAGGAAGGCAAATACAATGCAGACATTTATTTTGAGAGGACTAGAATATTTAAATAAAGGGATGTAATGCTGAGGCTTTATTAGGCACTGGTCAGACCGTATTTGGATTATTGTGAGCAGTTTTGGGCCCCATATCTGAAGAAGGATGTGCTGGCATTGGAGAGGGCCCAGGGAGGTTTATGAGAATGATCCCAGGAATGATTGGGTTAACATATGATGAGCATTTGATGGCACTGGGCCTGTAAACGCTGGAGTTTAGAAGGGAGGACCTCATTGAAACTTACCACATAGAGAAAAGCCTGGATAGCCTGGATGTAGAGAAGACGTTTCCACTAGTGGGAGAGTCTAGGACCAGAGGCCTAGCCTCAGAATAAAAGGACGTCCCTGGAGGTTAGGCCATTCCTTGGGTCATCCCCCTTGGCTATTGAGGGACAGGGGCGTTGGTCTGCCATGGGGTTACCTGAGGCCCTTCTCGTGGGCGTGTGTGTTCTAGCTGCTACATTAAACTACTGTTGAACCTGCCCGACGTCTGGCCTTTTCCTGACCTCGTCCAGGCCGCTACAACTGGTGACCCCGTCGTTCATCACACGTCGTGATGGATAACAATGCGGTTTCAGTTAAACTCTCTACTCTGTGGACCAAAGAGCCTGACATCTGGTTCCAGCAGGCAGAGGCACAGTTTGCTCTGTGAGGGGTAACTGTTGACGAAACAAAATACTTTCACGTGGTCAGCACGCTTGACCAAGCGACTGCGAGGCGGGTTAAGCCTTACCTCAGCAACCCCCTGGTTCCTTTCCTTTAGAAAGGAAATGAGGAGGAATTTATTTAGTCAGAGGGTGGTAAATTTTGGAATTCATTGCGCCAGAAGGCTGTCAATTGATATTTTTAAGGCAGAGATTGACACATTCTTGATTATTATGTGCGTCAGGGGTTATGGGGAGAAGGCAGGATAATGGGAGGTTGAGAGCAAACGATAGATCAGCCATGATTAAATGGCAGAGTAGACCTGATGGGCCGAATGGCCTAATGGCCCAATTCTGCTTCTATAACTTATGAACTTCTGTACTTATGAACACAATATAATGTACCACAGGAATATCTGATTTAATCTGATACCATTGCAGATATAATTGCAATTCTACTTAGCATAATATCAAACACATTGCCGATGAAGCTGCTGATGCTGGGTAGAGACACTCCTTATCATATTCCTCCACCCGATCATCTTCAATGCCTGCCTCAAGACTCAGGTTTTGGACCTTCTCGCATGCAGCCCTTCCTCCAGCACAGGCTTCTACCTTTGGTTTGCTGGATCATACTGCACACAGTGCAATGCCACACAGTGTCTGAACCTGATGGATGTGTTCTGCAGCACCCATCCCACCCCCTCTACACCTCCCATAGACCGATGAAGGCAGTGGAGTCCAATGGCATTAATTGCTGTGATATTTAGGTGGCTCTTGCCCCTGTCCCACTTAGGAAACATTAATGGAAACCTCTGGAGACTTTGCGCCCCACCCAAGGTTTCCGTGCGGTTTCCGGAGGTTGCAGGTAGTGGAAGCAGGTAGGGAGACTGACAAAAACCTCCGGGAACCGCACGGAAACCTTGTGTGGGGCGCAAAGTCTCCAGAGGTTTCCGTTCAGGTTTCCTAAGTGGGACAGGGGCATTACACTGCATTTCTGCTCAGTTGATGTGTTGAAGTGCAAATTAGTGTGAGAAGCAACCAAAGTCAATGGCTTTAGAATAAATCCTCCAGAATAATGCTGACCGATGCAAATATCTGGCAGAGTAAACTTCCTCAAGATAAAGAATCGTTGGAGTCACAGGAAACATCACATTCGCCATATAAAATTCTTGTGACCTGCTGGGAATTTAGGAAGAAGAATTGTTTTATGTTCATGAATAGTTTCTGGGTTATTATTCAAAGCCCAAGGGGCACTTGAGTCCTGTCAATGGTAAGCATTCATGGTAAACCATCAATGCTGGAGAATTGCACTGCCTGAAATGCCACGCTCTCCACTCTGAAATCACAGCAAGAAAAAAGCTTTTTTTTTTTTACAAGTCGTGAGTCATAGTAGCCTCTGATGTTACGTTGAGCAGAAAATTGAGAACTATTATTCACTTGTTAGAGACAATATTGCAGCTGCTCTTAGAGAGAACATCCTGGAGGGCTCACCCAGTCAGTCTGAAGAGGGTCCCGGACCTGAAACGACATCTCGTCATATTCTTCAGAGATGCTGCCTGAGTTACTCCAGCACTCTTTTCCCCAGTAAGGCCATATGGGTAGAGCTCAGGAATAGGATAGGTACAATCACTATGACAAGGTTATCCCAATAGCCAGCGGCAGATGGATGCACAGCTAGGCAGGCAGGGAAGATATAAAAACAACTGACTTGTTGAAATGTGAGATTTTAATTTCCCTAGTATGGACAGGGACTCCCTTAGTGCCAGATACTTAGATGGACAGAATTTGTTAGGTGCATCTAGGAGGGCTTCTTGCAACAGATGTGTAGATGGTCCAGCTGGGGATGGAGTTGGCCTAGACCAGGGGTGGGGAACTTTTTCATGTTGGAATGCCGCATTAAGTTAGCTGTAATGTAATAAGGTCGCATTCAAGAAACTTAAATTAGATATACTTCAAAATGTACATTATTTTATAAAAATCTAACTACTGTGAACTAACTTCAAGAAAATGAAAAAATGTTGTTAATTCAAAGGACAAAGGACAAAGGACATTTATTGTCACATACACCAATTGGTGTAGCGAAATTCTAAAGTTAACTAACCTTTTAATGACTTTGTTGTGACTGCTTTTTGTGGGAGGTTAACATACATTTTAGTGTTGCATTAGAACTAAATCATGAGCATAACAGGTGTTAAAATAGCCCTCATGACTTACTAATGTTTTCATTGTTGCCGTCAGTCGGGGAGGATTATTTAGTTGAATCTTCTTTTACTCTTTGGTATTTTAAATACGTTCATTTCAAAATTAAAATTAAAATAATAAAAGACGAACAAAAACATATTAATAAAATTAAAATAAAAGGATTTGACTACAAAATTTGGATTCAGTCAATAGGCCGCACTTAATGGACGAGATACGGCCTTAAGGCCACAGGTTCCCCACCTCTGTCCTAGACCTTGTATTGACAAATGAGCCTGACCAAGTGATCAGAAATTCAGTGGGAGAACATTTTGGTTTCAATTGCCACAACTCTAAGTTTCTTATGGAAAAACATAAGGCTGGACCTAGGGGTCCAGCGCTAAATTATGAGAGGGCTAATTATAATAATATTACGGAGAGTAAATTGGGAATACCTCTCATTTGGTGAATCCACCTACCCATTGTAGATGCGATTTATCCAAACTAAGTCGATTGTAGACTGGATTATCTACAATCAAAACGCCTCACTGATGATAATTCACATCTAGCCTGTTCCTTCTTCTTGTGTATGGCATGCACAGCCTAAAGTTGCAGGACAACTTGTTCTATTTGATTGTGATCCCAGGTTGATGACATTCATCGAAACAGGGCGGAAGGTTGCAATCTCCCACCCCAGCCTGTTCCTGTGAAGGTAGGGATGGTAAGATTCAGGAACCTTGGATGACACACACACACACACACACACACACACACACACACACACACACACACACACACACACACACACACACACACACACACACACACACACACACACACACACACACACACACACACACACACACACACACACACACACACACACACACACACACACACACACACACACACACACACACACACACACACACACACACACACACACACACACACACACACACACACACACACACACACACACACACACACACACACACACACACACACACACACAAAAAAGTCAAGTCAAGTTTATTTGTCACATACACATACGAGATGTGCAGTGAAATGAAAGTGGCATTTTAGATGCGGGCATTTAGAACATTTAGAAACGGGCATTTAACATTACCAGTCGGGCATCCTTGGTTCTGAAAACTCGTGCTTACGTTTTTTTCCCCCAATGAGCCAATGAAAACGCCTGGTCAGCAAAGGCGATAAAATAAAACTATCTACGACTACCTCTATTACCCATAACTACATGGCGACCCACTACAACTGCACCTACGACTACAGGATCATCGATTTCCTCCATGGCGACCAATTTTTAGTCGCAGAAAATGTTTCAACATGTTGAAAAGTTTGTGGCGACCATACTGAGGACTCGACTAGTTCCCAGAATGCGGGAACTCATCACGACCATGAAGGACACTCACCAGAGATCACCAGCGAACATGTGGAGACCATGTGATGATCATGGGGCGAGCACAGTGTCTCCTGCACTCGCCTAAAAAGTCGCCTATGTGGGACAGGCCCTTTAGGAATTTACTTGCATTTGTAAAGGTACAGACCTAGTAGGCATAGTCTGCAAGGCTTTGTGCAGAGGAGACTATGTCTTACAAACTTGGTTGAGTTTTTTGAGGAAGTGGCAAAGATGATTGAGAGGATAGTGCTGTGGATGTTGTCTACATGGACTTAAGTGAAGCATTTGACAGATCCCTCGTGGTAGGTTGATCCAGAAGATCAAGTCATGTGGAATCCAGGGTGAGTTGATCGGTTGGATTCAAATTTGTTTTGGTCATAGAAGACAAGGAGAATGATCAGAGAATGCTCCAGAATGATTAGTACTGGGACATCTAATTTCAATATATATGAATGACATGGATGAAACTAGGAGATATGATTAGCAAGTTTGCAGATGACACAAAAAACTTTGGGAGGTGAAATGTAAGAGGAGAGGAGACAGTTGGTGATAAAATATTTAACAGTGTTTCAGTACAAAGGGGTCTTGGGCCCAAGTCCATAACCCTCTGAAAATGGCAACATAAGTAGATAGTGGTAAAGGAAATGTACATTATTCTGCCCTTCATCAGGTAGGGCAATGAATATGTGTCGGGAGGTCACGATGCAGCTTTGCTTTATACAACTTTGGTTTGGCCATATTACGAGTATTGTGTGTAGTTCTGGTCACCTCATTACAGAAAAAATGCGGAGGCTTTGGAGAAGGTGCAGAAGAGGATTAACAGAATGCTGCCTGGATCAGAGGGCATTTTAAGGCAGGGTTGGACAAATTTGAGTTGTTTTCACTGGAACTTCAGAGGTTGATGGGAGACCAAGTAGATGTATTTAACATCATGAGAGGCATAGATATGGTAGACATTTAGAACCTTTTTCTTGGGGCTAACATAGTTCAGTGACTAAATGATGCACAAACATCTTATTGTTAGCCATAGGAAATTATTTGTCATCTGGGAAGTATTTGAGCACATTCTGAAATTGCTCTGGCAGATCTCCTGATTTCAGAGGAAAATCCCTTTAAATCTCATGAAACGAGAAGAGAGGGTATTTTTTCCAAATTCCCCTGAGACTATTTCCTGACAATCATTGTGCTGAGTTCCAAGTCAAATTTGTATTAGCGTGGGTTGAAACTAACGTCCATGCCATGAATTGTACATTTAGGGGCATTACCGATGTGCAGATGTGGATCAGGTCAAGTGCCCGATCCAATTTTGCATCTGGCACAGTTTCACCTGAAAATGATTACTAATGCAGTTTACAAAATCGATCTTAGATCACTTAGGCTGTGAAAATTAAAATAACACACGTTAATCGGGTTTCTGGGCAATTGTACTCTACCTGCTACCTTTTTACCACCTCGGTTAAGCTGTATATATCCGTTTGTAGATGGTGCCTTCCTCACATTTCTAGAGTTGGCAGTATCTCAGAAGATAACAATGCCAGTTGATAGATAAACCTGGAAATTTATGTGGAGGAGAAAAATGATCACTGATTTCTATCATTCATTTATTCCAGATGGTTCCCCACAAGATAAGCTCTATGTTGACCATAAAAGATTTGAAAGCAAAGAGAGCTTCTTCTTCTTCTTGCGTATGGCGAGCACAGCCTAAAGTTGTAGGCCAACTGGTTCTATTTGATCTTATTTGATAGTGCACACCGGGTTGATTGCATTCGTCGAAACAGGGCGGACCACGTGAAGGTTGCAATCTTTCACCCCAAGCAAATAGATGATTAATCTATCTAATGACGTTGCAAACCAATAGTTTACGCTTTTTATGTGGCAAGATGGGTAGAAGTTATTGTTTATTATTTAAGCCTATTTTAACACTGATGTCTTATGCTGCTCATTGGAATGATTGCTGGGTGTCAAGGATCTGTACCCAGAGGACCAACACTCTGTATCTGAAACGGATTACTGAGGCAGGGGGGCACTGTTGCTGATACATAGGCAGTGCGCTGAATGAAGGATCATCTGACAAAATGAAACTGGGTAAGCTAGGGCATTCTTTAGACTTTAGAGATACAACGCGGAAACAGGCCCTTTGGCACACCGAGTCCGCGCCGACCAGTGATCACCATGTGCACAAACACTATTCTGCACACTAGGGACAATTTATAATTTTACCAAAGTAAATTAACCTACGAACCTGTACTTCTTTGGAGTGTGGGAGGAAACCAGAACACCCGGAGAAAAACCATGTAGTCACAGGGAGAATGTACAAACTATACTGTGTTCAACTGTGATGAAGTGCTTTGAGAGGCTGGTCCTGGCCCACATTAAATCCTCACTCCCACCCATCCTGGATCAGCATCAGTTTGCATATAGAGCTAATAGGTCAACAGAGGACGCCATCAATATAGCTCTACATTCTGCACTGTCTCAGCTGGAGTGCCCCGGCTCGTATGTGAGGATGTTGTTTGTAGATTTTAGTTCTGCATTTAATACCATAATCCCCAGCAGAATGGTGGCAAACTGTCTGACCTGGGTGTTAATGCCAACACATGCAGATGGATCAAGGACTTTTTAACAGGCCATCCACAGACTGTCAGGATGGGGTCCAATCACTCCCCAGTCCTGACGCTCAGCACAGGAGCGCCACAAGGTAGTGTGCTGAGTTCCATCTTATACACAATATATACCCATGACTGCACACCAATACACCGCACAAACCAGATCATCAAGTTTGCGGATGACACGACTGTGGTGGGACTGATAAACAACAACGACGAGTCTGCCTACAGAGATGAAGTCCAAAAACTGACTGTCTGGTGCACTAAAAATAACCTGGTACACAACACAACAAAAACAAAAAAACTGGTTATTGACTTCAGGAGGAGGAGAGAGGAACCTGATCCGCCCTACATCAAAGGAGACATGGTGGAGAGAGTCACTGACTTTAAGTTCCTGGGAATATACATCTGCTAGGACCTCAAATGGACAATGAATCCTATGGCATCCTGGTGTGGTTTGCTAGCTGCACTGTGGCTGAGAGGAGGGCGCTGCAGAGAGTTATTAAAACTGCACAGAGCATCACAAACGCTCAACTGCCCTCCCTGATTGACATATACAGGGCCCGATGCTTACGCCGGGCCACAAACATCAAGCAGGACACATATTATTTCTAATATTAAGTGCTATAGTCCCTGCAAAGGTGATATAAATTGAAAACAGACTAATGCATCCCTTGACACATTTCACTGTGTTAAAGGTGCTATAAAACAAAATTCTTGTTGCTGCAAAAGTACTGCCCTTCCTGATGTGGCAGTAGAGGGTAATAACTTTTCATCATGACTTAATGACAAGTTTTGTAATGACTGAATGACAACTTTGCTATAAATTATACTGCCAAAATAACAGAATTGGAAATTTGGAAAATTACTTGTAGCCAACTAATACTTAAGGGCAGCACAGTGGCACAGCTAGTAGAGCTGATGCCTCACAGCACCAGAATCCCAGATTTGATTCTGACCTCAGGTGCTTTCTCCTCCACGTTATTTTCCAGGTTTGCACATTCTCCTTTGAACTGTTTTCATTAAATGAAATGAGACTGCTATGAGAATGCAGGGTGACTTGGACAGGTTGGGGGAGTGGGCAAATGCATGACAGATGAAGTTTAATGCGGATAAATGTGAGGTTATCCACTTTGGTAGCAAAAACAGGAAGGCAGATTACTATTTAAATGGTGTCAAGTTGGGAAAAGGGGAAAATGGCATAGTTGGGAAAAGGGGAAGTACAACGGGATCTGGGGGTCCTTGTACATCAGTCTATGAAAGTAAGCATGCATGTACAGCAGGCAGCGAAGAAAGCAAATGGCATGTTGGCCTTCATAAGAAGAGGAATCGAATATAGGAGCAAAGAGGTCCTTCTGCAGTTGTACAGAGCTTTAGTCAGACCACACCTGGAGTATTGTGTGCAGTTTTGGTCCCCTAATTTGAGGAAGGACATTCTTGCTATTGAGGGAGTGCAGCGTAGGTTTACAAGGTTAATTCCCGGGATGCCGGGACTGTCATATGCTGAGATAATGGAGCAGCTGGGCTTGTACACTCTGGAGTTTAGAAGGATAGAAACATAGAAATTAGGTGCAGGAGTAGGCCATTCGGCCCTTCGAGCCTGCACCGCCATTCAATATGATCAAGGCTGATCATCCAACTCAGTATCCCGTACCTGCCTTCTCTCCATACCCCCTGATCCCCTTAGCCACAAGGGCCACATCTAACTCCCTCTTAAATATAGCCAATGAACTGGCCTCGACTACCCTCTGTGGCAGAGAGTTCCAGAGATTCACCACTCTCTGTGTGAAAAAAGTTCTTCTCATCTCGGTTTTAAAGGATTTCCCCTTTATCCTTAAGCTGTGACCCCTTGTCCTGGACTTCCCTAACATCGGGAACAATCTTCCTGCATCTAGCCTGTCCAACCCCTTAAGAATTTTGTAAGTTTCTATAAGATCCCCTCTCAATCTTCTAAATTCTAGAGAGTATAAACCAAGTCTATCCAGTCTTTCTTCATAAGACAGTCCTGACATTCCAGGAATCAGTCTGGTGAACCTTCTCTGCACTCCCTCTATGGCAATAATGTCCTTCCTCAGATTTGGAGACCAAAACTGTACGCAATACTCCAGGTGTGGTCTCACCAAGACCTTGTACAACTGCAGTAGAACCTCTCTGCTCCTATACTCAAATCCTTTTGCAATGAAAGCTAACATACCATTCGCTTTCTTTACTGCCTGCTGCATCTGCATGCCTACCTTCAATGACTGGTGTACCATGACACCCAGGTCTCGCTGCATCTCCCCCTTTCCCAATCGGCCACCATTTAGATAATAGTCTGCTTTCCTATTTTTGCCACCAAAATGGATAACCTCACATTTATCCACATTATACTGCATCTGCCAAACATTTGCCCACTCACCCAGCCTATCCAAGTCACCCTGCAGTCTCCTAGCATCCTCCTCACAGCTAACACTGCCCCCCAGCTTAGTGTCATCCGCAAACTTGGAGATATTGCCTTCAATTCCCTCATCCAGATCATTAATATATATTGTAAATAGCTGGGGTCCCAGTACTGAGCCTTGGGGTACCCCACTAGTCACTGCCTGCCATTGTGAAAAGGACCCGTTTACTCCTACTCTTTGCTTCCTGTTTGCCAGCCAGTTCTCTATCCACATCAATACTGAACCCCCAATGCCTTGTGCTTTAAGTTTGTATACTAATTTCTTATGTGGGACCTTGTCGAAAGCCTTCTGGAAGTCCAGATACACCACATCCACTGGTTCTCCCCTATCCACGCTACTAGTTACATCCTCGAAAAATTCTATAAGATTTGTCAGACATGATTTACCTTTCGTAAATCCATGCTGACTTTGTCCAATGATTTCACCACTTTCCAAATGTGCTGCTATCCCATCTTTAATAACTGACTCTAGCAGTTTCCCCACTACCGATGTTAGACTAACTGGTCTGTAATTCCCCATTTTCTCTCTCCCTCCCTTCTTAAAAAGTGGGGTTACGTTTGCTACCCGCCAATCTTCAGGAACTACTCCAGAATCTAAAGAGTTTTGAAAGATTATTACTAATGCATCCACTATTTCTGGAGCTACTTCCTTAAGTACTCTGGGATGCAGCCTATCTGGCCCTGGGGATTTATCGGCCTTTAATCCATTCAATTTACCCAACACCACTTCCCGGCTAACCTGGATTTCACTCAATTCCTCCAACTCCTTTGACCCGCGGTCCCCTACTATTTCCAGCAATTTATTTATGTCTTCCTTAGTGAAGACGGAACCAAAGTAGTTATTCAATTGGTCCGCCATATCCTTGTTCCCCATGATCAACTCCCCTGTTTCTGACTGCAAGGGACCTACATTTGTTTTAACTAATCTCTTTCTTTTCACATATCTATAAAAACTTTTGCAGTCAGTTTTTATGTTCCCTGCCAGTTTTCTTTCATATTCTATTTTTCCTTTCCTAATTAAGCCCTTTGTCCTCCTCTGCTGGTCTTTGAATTTCTCCCAGTCCTCCGGTATGCTGCTTTTTCTGGCTAATTTGTACGCATCATCCTTCGCTTTGATACTATCCCTGATTTCCCTTGTTATCCATGGATGTACTACCTTCCCTGATTTATTCTTTTGCCAAACTGGGATGAACAATTTTTGTAGTTCATCCATGCAGTCTTTAAATGTCTTCCATTGCATATCCACCGTCAACCCTTTTAGAATTAATTGCCAGTCAATCTTGGCCAATTCACGTCTCATACCCTCAAAGTTACCTTTCTTTAAGTTCAGAACCATTGTTTCTGAATTAACAATGTCACTCTCCATCCTAATGAAGAACTCAACCATATTATGTCACTCTTGCCAAGGGGGCACGTTTGCCCAAGGGCACACGTACAACAGATTGCTAACTAACCCTCCTCAGGTGTCTCCATCATTCTCCTCCATACCCAGTCTAAAATAGCCTGCTCTCTCGTTGGTTCCTCTACATGTTGATTTAGATAACTATCCCGCATACATTCCAAGAAATCCTCTTCCTCAGCACCCCTGCCAATTTGATTCACCCAATCTATATGTAGATTGAAGTCACCCATTATAACCGTTTTGCCTTTGTCGCACGCATTTCTAATTTCCTGTTTGATACCATCTCCAACTTCACTACTACTGTTAGGTGGCGTGTACACAACACCCACCAGCGTTTTCTGCCCCTTAGTGTTTCGCAGCTCTACCCATACCGATTCCACATCCTCCAAACTAATGTCCTTCCTTTCCATTGCATTAATCCCCTCTCTAATCAGTAACGCTACCCCACCTCCTTTTCCTTTCTGTCTATCCCTCCTGAATATTGAATATCCCTGGATGTTCAGCTCCCAGCCTTGGTCACCCTGGAGCCATGTCTCCGTGATCCCAACTATATCATAGTCATTAATAGCTATCTGCACATTCAACTCATCCACCTTATTACGAATGCTCCTTGCATTGAGACACAAAGCATTCAGGCTTGTTTTTACAACACTCTTACCCCTTACACAATTATGTTGAAAAGTGGCCCTTTTTGATTTTTGCCCTGGTTTTGTCTGCCTGCCACTTTTACTTTTCACCTTGCTACCTATTTCTTCTACCCTCATTTTACACCCTTCGGTCTCTACGCTCACACATTTAAGAAACCCTTTCCCTTTAACTCCATCCTCCACTGTCCCATTCAACACCCCACCCCCCTTATTCAGTTTAAAGCCACCCGTGTAGCAGTGGCAAACCTGCCTGCCAGAATGCTGGTCCCACACCTGTTAAGATGCAATCCGTCCCTTCTGTACAGTTCCCCCTTACCCCAGAACAGATCCCAGTGATCTAAGAATCTAAATCCCTGCCCCGTGCACCAGTTCCTCAGCCACACGTTCAGGTCCCGTATCTCCCTGTTCCTGCTCTCGCCAGCACGGGGAACTGGAAGCAAACCGGAGATAACAACCCTGGAGGTCCTGCTTTTCAACATTTTTCCGAGCTCTCTAAAGTCACGCTGCAGAATATTCATCCCCTTCTTTCCGACATCGTTTGTGCCGACATGCACTACCACTTCCGGATGTTCACCTTCGCCCTTGAGGATTTTCTGCACTCTGTCCGTGACATCCTGGATCCTGGCACCGGGAAGGCAGCACACCATCCTCGCATCCCGTCTGTTGCCGCAGAAACCCCTGTCCGTACCTCTCACGATGGAGTCTCCCACTACAATGGCCTTGCCTGCCTTAGGCCTTTTTGGTTTTGGCTCAACAGCCCTATTCGCATCACAGGCCAGTCCGCCGCTCACGTCTTCTGTCCCAACAGCTTCTAAGTGGATTAACCTGTTTACAAGAGGTACATCACCCGGGGACGTTGGCATTCCATGCTTTCCTCCCTTTCTCACTGTCTCCCACCTTCTCTCTTCCAGTACCTTAGGTGTAACAATCGTACTGTAGGACTTGTCGAGGAACGACTCCGTTTCTCGTACGAACCGGAGGTCATCCACTTGCTTCTCCAGTTCCCCAACACGGCCCTTCAGGAGCTCTACCTGGATGCACTTCTCGCATTTGTAGCAGCCAGAGGCACCAGCGGTGTCCTTGACCTCCCACATACTGCAAGCATCGCACTGAATCAGCTTGCCTGACATCTCCTTCTTTCGTCTCCCTCTCAAGCGTATTGCGTGGTCTCCTCTCCGAAGACTCTCGAGCCAAAGACTCACACTTTTCTCACAGGGCACTGACTCTCGAGCCAAAGACTCACACTTTTCTCACAGGGCTCCGCACACTTCGCTCACTCACTGCCGCTCGCAAAGAGCTGTCCTGCTTAAATTGACTGATAAATTGCCTGATTTACCAATTTACAGAGCAAATTCCTCAGTTTTCAACTGTTTCCACCCCTCTCCTCCCACTTGGGCTAGAGCCAATCAGTCGTATCTCTTGCTAATCTGTTGCTGCTGTTGTTCCTCCCAAATCTACAGCAGGTCTGAACCTGGATGAGAGGCTATCTCATTGAAACATTTAAGATTGTTAAGGGTTTGGACACGCTAGAGGCAGGAAACATGTTCCCGATGTTGGGGGAATCCAGAACCAGGGGCCACAGTTTAAGAATAAGGAGTAAGCCATTTAGAATGGAGACGAGGAAACACTTTTTCTCACAGAGAGTGGGCGAGTCTGTGGAATTCTCTGCCTCAGAGGGTGGTGGAGGCAGAGAAATGGAGGGTTCTCTGGATGCTTTTATGAGAGAGCTAGATAGGGCTCTTAAAAATAGCGGAGTCAGGGGATATGGGGAGAAGGCAGGAACGGGGTACTGTTTCACTTGTGAGCCCCCTCCCCCTCCCAATCCCCCACCCCCATGACTAGAGGACAATGACTACCTGACAGTGATAGCGTGACACTTTTAGATCCTACTGTATGTTGTCATTAAAGAGTTGGTTTTAAAATACATATTGGATTCACCGCGGAGCAGGCGATGCTTTACCTGGATTGCTGTTTGAAGCTCTGGAGTGTTGGGCTAGCTGCTTCAACATCATGGAGCTGTGGTTTGCGGAGCTCCCAGCCTCGGGCTGCATTGATTTCAACATCGCAGAGCCCTGGGATCCTTTTGCCGAGGGCCGCGTGAATGTACGCCCTGCTCAGCCTGTGGACTTCGGGTGGTGCAGGAGGGAAGGGAAGATTTGACCAGGGAGTTACGGAGGGAGCAGTCTTTGCGGAAAGCAGACACGGGGGGAGATGGGAAGATGTGGCGAGTAGTGGGGTCATGTTGGAGGTGGCGAAACTGACGGAGGACTATTTGTTGTATGTGACGGCTAGTGGGATGAAAGGTGAGGACTAGGGGGACTCTGTCCTTGTTACGAGTGGGGGGGATGGGGAGAGAGAGTGTTATGGGGTATGGAAGATACCCTGGTGAGAGCCTCATCTATAGTAGGGGAGGGGAACCCCCATTCCCTGAAGAATGAGGACATTTCCGATGGAGTCCTTACAGGAAGCAGGGTGGGAATAATAGTAGTCTAGATAGCCATTGGAGTCAGTGGATTTATAGTGGAGGTCGGTCAGTAGTCTATCACCTGTGATGGGGATAGTGAGGTCAAGAAATGGTAGGGAAGTGTCGGAAATGGTCCAGGTGTATTTGAGTGCCAGATGGAAGTTAGTGGTGAAGCGGATGAAGTCAGTCAGTTGTGTGTGGATGCAGGAGGTGGCACCAAAGCAATCATCGATGTAGCGGAGGTTGAGGTCGGGGATAGGGCCCTGTTACGCCTCGAACAAAGATTGTTCAACGTACCCGACAAAGAGGCAGGCATAGCTGGGGCCCATGCGCGTGCCCATAGCTACGCCTCGTATTTGGAAGAAAGGGGAGGAGTCAAACGAGAAGTTATTGAGGGTAAGGACCAACTCCGCTAGGCGGAGGAGAGTATCAGTGGACATTCCTGCACTCCTCATTCCAACTATTCCACTTACTGGGACATGACTATGTGTTGCCTAGGATGATAAATACAGAGTTAAAAGAGCAAAATGATTAACAAAGATAGGGAGAGGGTGAAACAAGCAGAAAATAAACAATGGAAAACCACCTGCAACTTAAATCATATTAGTTTTGAGAAATGACTGCAGTTTTGGGAAACTAGCTATTGCAGGGAATTTAGAAATCTTCATTCTGATAAAGAATGAAAGTGAAAGAAAAATCTAACATTAACTCTTCTTAATCCCACCATCAAATAAAACAGTAAGTACTAATCATACCAGGAAATGGAGGAATGAGTAAAGGAACAGAACAAAATAATTGGTAGGTGCAGCAATAACACAATATTCCAATTCACTATGAAATTAGCTGCCTTGCTTACTCAGTAATTGCACATAATCATTGAATCAAAACTCTGATGGCATTGTCGCCACAAAAGTTTAAATAAAATTATTCGCACAGTTGTTAAAAAAAACATGAATTGAGGAAAAACTGTTAAATCTTCGTAACATTGATTCTTAAAAGGAATTCACATCAGAAGCTTTTATCTTTGAGAATGGTTATGGCCCTACATTCCTGGGGAAGTTTGGCAGATGTTGGGAACTGAACAAATTAGTAAACTGTAAACTCGGAATAAATGTTAAAGTTGACTGGAATCATCATGGGTTAAAAGCTTTTTTTTTGGTACAAATAGATACATTTCTTTTTCAGGTTGCCAGGTATCACTGCCTTGCCGAAGCAAAAATGGGACCATAACCAATCACCTAAATACCAACTTAATCTTGGCATATATTGTAGTGGAGAGCTATTCAAAGAATACTATAACATCTTGTAGCAATCACAGAATACTTCACTAAAAAAACAAATTGCTGTGACTGGATAATAACGTATCTGCTCACAAATATGGTGATCTCCTGCATCTCCTGCCAAATATCTGACAACATCGATGACCCACGTCCAAGATGAGAGGAAACATAATACAGGACTAGTATTTAACAAAACTTCAGTTATATCCAATATTGGCTGAAAAGTTTTCCAAATACAAACCGTGAAGTGCATCAGTCAATTTGAGAGACAAGGGCGTAATATTCCGCTGGCATCTAATAAAATTAAGATGGATGAAGGAATTTAAACATTCAAAAAGTACTTTTGGTGTGTGTAATTAATTGTCATAGCTAACATAATATTGTTAAGGGATTTAGGAAAGCAAAGCAACCCCAAACAGTTTAATGGCAAACATGCAAGATCATTTCTATCATTTTCCCTGCCATGGAATTATGCTCCCACAGGAACCGTTTTGTGAGTCAGCAGCAAGAACATAACATTTGTCATAGACCATGAAGATTACCATGTTTAAAATACTGATTCTCCTCTCTTCCTAAACAATTCTCAACCTGGCACAGACTATTGAGGATTTGTAAAGTCAACAAGTCGGTTAAGCAGCCAGTCAGGTTATTGGGGATTCTCATAAATAACTAATGGAATAAAACCCGTAAATTATCTCTAATCTTATAATCATTTTAAGGCTAGCAAACAAATGTTTCATTTATTCAATTTCAGGATTAAGGATATACTATTATTGTCCACTCCTAGATGTTCTTGTGAAAGTAGTAATGTAATGCCTTCTTGAAATGATGCAGCCTCTCTGACGATGGCACTCCCATAACTTTATTGGGTAGGGACATCCAGGGTATAAACCCAGCTATAATGAAGGATTGATTATGTTTCCAAAAACAGGTCGGTGGGACACCTGGAGGAGACCTTGCACCTGCTGCCGTTTTCATTTGCTTGTTGCCTATGTCCTTATTTTAAAGATTTTAGTTTAGAGAAACAGTGCGGAAATGGGCCCTTCATCTCACTGAGTCCACACCTTCTTGGTTATAAAGTTTGGAGAGTTGGGTGTTGCTGTTGGAGTGCCCCAGGAGAGTAACTATGGTGTATTTTGTGAATGTTACATCGCTGTACTCCAGTCCTGGAAGATTAGAGGTGGTTTAGGGTGATTGATGGGGTGCCAATCAATCTTCTTTGTTCTGGATGCTGTTGAGCTGTTTGGGTTTGGTCGGAGCTGCACACATCCAGGCAAGTGCAAAGTCTTCCTTGTAAATCTGGATTGTGGCTTGTAGACTTTGGGATATCGGGAAGCAGAAGACACACGCACACGCAAAACCTCATTGAAAGGTACCAAATAGTGAAAGGCTTGGATAGAGTGGATGTGGAGAGAATGTTTCCACTAGTGGGAGAGTCTAGGACCAGAGGTCATAACCTCAGAATTAAAGGACATGCCTTTAGGGAGGATATGAGGAGGAATCTCTTTAGTCGGTGGGTGGTGAATCTGTGGAATTCTTTGCCACAGAAGGCCCTGGAGGCCAATGTATATATTTTAAGGCAAAGATAGATAGATTCTTGATTAGTATGAGTGTCAATGGTTATAGTGAGAAGGCAGGAGAATGGGGTTAGGTGGGAGAGATAGATCAGCCATGATTAAATGGCAGTGTAGACTTGATGGGCCAAATAGCCTAATTCTACTTCTATCACATGACAAATTTAAATAAAACTTTCAGCAATGGGCATGATATCAAAAGTAATCCATGTGAAAAGAAAGCTAATTAAAGTCTTCATTGAATGGTGCTTGATATAAATAGGAAACTGACTACACTTTGACTCGTATATATCCATAGTGCAATCAAACTACTTTGGCTGAATGGATGTAACAGGAACATATTGCTCCATTACAATGACAATTGATAAAGTACCTGTAATATAGCGAAATGTCACTTTGGGGTTTGCAGGAATGTAATAAGACGATTTTAAAAAAAGTTAAATAGCACCAAGATGCAGAAAAAAATTAGAAAGATCAACCAATGATTCAGTCAAGGAGATAGTTTTAAAAAGGTTTTAAAGAATGATTAAAAAAAAAAGGACAGTTATGGAGAAAATTCTGGAGATTACTGTTCATATGTATGAAACTGGAATAACAGTGGAGTAAAGAAGGTGAGAGATGAACAAAAAAAAACAGTTGGAGATACTCTGCGGACTGTAGGGGTAAATGTGGATACACAGATTGAAAGCGTGAGATTGAAGAGATTTGAACACAATGGAAAATTGTCTTTATCTTTTATCTCCTTTTCATCTCAACATCAATCCACATGTCTCCTTTTCATCTCCACATCACATCAAATTCACATCACCTGTATCCACCTATTACTTGCCAATCTTTGTCCTGCCCCACCTCTCTTTTCCATCTTTCTTCTCCCTATATCTGTCTGAAGAAGGGTCCCGACTCAAAACGCTGCCTATCCATATACTCCAGAGATGCTGTCTGACCCCGAGTCATTTTTTGGTTTTATTTTGGGTAAAAAAGCATCTGAAGTTCCTTGTGTCTTCAAAATGATCATGACCATTCAGCAGAATTAGTTGTACGATATATTGGTAAAGTTGAGCTTCAGATGAGCTGTTGTTGGTGGAGGGAGGAAAAGGAGAAAACTTTAACCCAACAAACCAGCACCTTTGGAGAAAAGGAATAGGTGATGTTTCAGATCGAGATCCTTCTCCAGAGATGTTGCCTGACCCGCTGAGTTACTGCAGCATTTTGTGTGCATCCGCATTGATGACTGGTGCTCAGCTTTCGCCAGCACTGGGGGGGTTAACCGACAGCGGTGCAGCTGACAGTCCCCGGCCTGTCGGAGAAGGGGGTTCCTCGGGTGTTGGAGCAGATTTGAGCTGGAGTTAGCGCTTCTTCTCCGCGCTGGCTGTAAGCGTGGGGCCGCCACTGCTCCAGGCCGGTTTCCCGTCAGTCCAGGGTCACCCCGGATATCTCCGTCCGCTCCCGGACAGGGATGGGACACTCGGCAGGGGACGGGAACAGTCGAGTAGCAATTCAACAGCGCCTGTAGCGCCAGAGACCCAGGTTCGATCATGACTACGGATGAAACGCCAGTCTGTATACATGCAGCAGCTTAGCTGCCGGAATGTTTATCCCCAGTGACCTATGACCTGCGCATGCGCAGTTGGAATACCGAACTCGCTTATTATGTCCACGGGGAACTTGTTACATATAGACAGCTTGGGTAATGCCAAAGAGGTGCTCAATATGGCAGACAGGTGGACAAAAGTGCTGGAGAAACTCAGCGGGTGTGGCAGCATCTATGGAGCAAAGGAGATAGTCAAAGTTTCGGGCTGAAACCCTTCTTCAGACTTATGTAAGGTTGGAGGGGGGGAGGGAGAAGAAGAAAGAAGAAAGGAAGAGGAGGAGCCAGAGGGCTGAGGGAGAGCTGAGAAGGAGAGAAGACAGCAAGGGCTACCGGAAATTGAAGAAGTCAATGTTCATTCCGCTAGGGTGCACACTGCCCAAGCGGAATATGAGGTGCTGCACCTCCAATTTCCGGTGGTGCTCACTCTGGCCATGAAGGAGGCCCAGGACAGAAAGGTCGGATTCGGAATGGGAGGGGGAGTTAAAGTGCTGAGCCACAGGGAGATCAATTTAGTTAATGCGGACCGAGCGGAGGTGTTCGGCGAAACGATCGCCAAGCCTACGCTTGGTCTCATCGATGTAGATCAAGTGCTGAGCCATAGGGAGAGATCAACGCCACATATTGCACCTCTGCATTGAGCGTGATACACAACAAAACAATAAAGCTACTCTGGAAAAAATGCCATTGTAACAAGAAGGGTCTCGACCCGAAACATCACCTATTCCTTCTCTCCAGAGATGCTGCCTGTCCTGCTGAGTTACTCCAGCATTTTGTGTCTGCCATTGTAACAAAGATGCTCAGTACTATTTGCTTTAATAACAAGTGAACAGCTAATGCCTTGCTGTGCCTTTTATTGGACGCGTCTTAATGCCTGTACCTATAACATATGCTGAATGAATGAGCAATTTTTATTCGGCTGTAATGCAGCAGGTGAAGCGAAATGCAGAGTGAAGGATATCTTGGAATATCCTGATTCTAATTGGCAACACAATGTCTTTTTCTGCCAGTAATTTTAAATGCACCTTTAATAACACCGTTTATCAAAAGATTACGATAACATATATGCCGAGCTCTTCTGTTGATTAATGAGGTAACTATCAAAACTTCAGCTCAACGATAGGGTACACAATAAGGTGCATATCTATTATCACCACCTTACAAGCTGCCTTCAGGGTGCAGCAGTTGTATTTCCAACCTTCATTTCCATAAATGGCAAATGTCCATTAGGAGCTCAAAAATGGTGACATGATTCGCGCAACAAATATCAAATATAATTAAAACTGAAACATTTTGGTTGCCTGGTTTGCGAGATCCCTTTGCAAAGTGGAACCGCGAGGGGGAATGTTATTTCGACAGGGGCGCGAGTTCCGCATAAGTTTTAGATGTAAACTCTCTTCGGTGCAAAGGGAGTTATTTTTCCTCATTTAGCAAGAGTTAGCAAAGTCCATTGCAGCAGCGTGTTCGCAAGCAGAACTTACTTATACGACTTCACAGAGGTTGCCAATTTCTTCCTCAGTTTTATATGTGTGGCGTCTGACGGCGCGGGGTCTCCTCCCACTAGTACTTGATGGTGCTTTACTTTAAGCTTCAGGCTCACTGCTGATCCAGGTCTGCAAGAGAGAGCTTCTCTCAAGCCTGCTCCTCCGCAAAATGTCTGTCAAATTTATTTTCGTTGTTCTCGGCGGGATTGTTCTAAGTTTGGTGGATAATGCAAGGATTTTGCCAAGAGGTAAGCGAAGAAACTATTCCATTGCCATGGTGCAACATTAAATTACTAAAAACAAACAATGTTATATCACTGCCAATATTTAACGATCTTGTTTTTATTAATCTCCTCGCTATCCTCACTTCTTTTCTGTGCTTGGTGGGGGTAATAATTCCATTATTTACATGTGGACTTTGATAGTGGTCATTGGCTTGTTATTAGAGTCTGGTGAGCCAGACCCAGCGTTGACTGGACCTCCTTACCCGCACAAGTGCAAACAATCGCATCTTGGAGAGCTATGAAATCAAGGACAGGACCCGTGAATTTACACCCCTATGACTGGACCAATTCCAGTTCCCCTCCAGCTGTTACAGTTGGATCAACCAATTGAACGGGAACTGAACTGACCTGGGATCTTGCTTGGCTGATGGGTTAACCAAATATTTCCAGACATATTGGGGGACAATATATATATATATATATATATATATATATATATATATTCTTATATTCAGTACTTACATATACATATATATATATATGTAAGTACTGAATATATATATATAAAGTACTGACCATGATTATCAGTTTGTTCTTGAATAATCATTAACGATGTAATATTCTTTACCCTTTGAAGAAGGGTCTCGACCCGAAATGTCACCTATACCTTCTCTCCAGAGATCCTGCCTGTCCCGCTGAGTTACTCCAACATTTAGTGTCTATCTTCGGTTTAAACCGGCATCTTCAGTTCCATCCTGCATATAATGTTATTTTAACCTCTTTTTAAACTAGGTTGCAAACTTGTGCTTTTACAAATTAGAGTCAATTATTTCAACAATAATTCAGAACTGAGCCTTTTCAGATAAGCTGTGATATCTGTGTTTTATTTCATATCTGTATCTTTCAAATTATGAGTAGCATAGATACCATGATAGTTACAATTTACAAACCTTTAATGTTGTGCTCCCAATTACTTTTCATACACTTGTGGAAATTGGGAATGCTTGGATCTTGAAAACATGTGTATAGTGGCAGTAATATGCAAATATGTTACATGATCTGATCTATTTGAATTCTGGACGATATTAAAATTGCTGTCAAATTATGAACAACTATGACAATCTAATTGGCTATTGTGTAATGTGACCCACACACAGGAGTAAACTCATAGTCCTTTATTGTAACACAAGAGGAGGAAACATTACTTGCTATCGTCTCCGTAGTCAGCATCAAGTCTGACAGTGAGATGGTGAAGTGCCGTTATCAATAGTCCAGGGTAGGGATGAAGATCTGGACTGGACTATATTTGGAATGTGCAGCATGCATAATATGTGTGGTGATAGATATAGTAAAGGTAGGCTAATATAGTTAATCTTCTTCATTCCTCTTAAGGAATTAACCCATAATAAAAATAGATGTGATAATCAAATGTTAAGAATCCACCACAACATGCAAAATATATGTGACACTGATTACATGTGGTAGGTATAAGTAAACTGAAGGGAATAGCACCAAAGGAAGTTCAAACATAATCCTGGCACTTTGGGTTAGGCTTGCAGATGCGACCTGCACGTGTATGGTACAGTCCTGCATTTCCTTCCTTTACCTGGTCTTCAACGGGAGGCATGGGTTCGAATCCCACTTCTGACACCATGTCATGTAGTGTGACCCATACACAGGAGTAACAACTCATAGCCCTTATTCAAACACAAGCGGAGGAAACATTACATGTCTCTGGCGTCAGCATCGTCTGACCGTGAGATGGTGAAGTACAATTATCAATAGTCCAGGGTAGGGATGAAGATCCGGACTGGAGTACATATGGAATGTGCAGCATGTATAATATGTGTGGTGATAGATGTAGTAAAGGTATGCTAATATAGTTAATCTACAGCTATGCTGGCAGATATTTTCAAAGATGCACCTTTCATTTAAAAAGGGTATTGTGAATTAACAATGGAATTTACCTGCTTAATGATGTGAACAATGGCATAAAAAATGAAAGATCTGGACATACAGTGATATCTCAAAGCCTCTATGAGTTGGATGATCAGCCATGATAATATTGAATGGCGGTGGAGGCTCGAAGGGCCGAATGGCCTACTCCTGCACCTATTTTCTATGTTTCTATGTTTCTATAGCCAGTAGGCTACTTTTGAAATGTGATCACAACTGCAGGAAATGCAGTATCAAAATTGTAGTCAGGAAGCTCTTACTTGGCATACATACCATCTTTCGGTGTAACAGCCAAACTGCTGGAGGAACTCAGCAGGTCGAACAGTATCTGTGTGAGGAAAGGAATTCACAGCTTTTCCGATGGAGAATCCACATCAGGACTCAAATGATGTTTGAGTGCACAATGTTGGTGTTCAACCTGCTGAGTTTCTCCAGCCGTTCTTTTGCTCCAGATTACAGCATCTGCAGTCTCTTGTGCCTCCATATTCAGGTGCAACATGGCAGATGTACAGATAAACTCAAACTTCTGAATCAGGTCCCGCACGGGAGACTGGTGATTAAAATTAGAGCACATGGTATTGGGGGTAGGGTGTTGACATGGATAGAAAATTGGTTGGCAGACAGGAAGCAAAAAAGAACGGGTCCTTTTCAGAATGGCAGGCAGTGGCGAGTGGAGTGTCGCAAGGCTTGGTGTTGGGGCCACAACTGTTTACCATATATATTAATGATTTGGAAGAGGGAATTGAGAGCAACACTAGCAAGTTTGCGGATGACACAAAGCTCGGTGGCAGTGTGAACTGTGAAGAGGATGTTAGGAGGTTGCAGGGTGACCTGGACAGATTGAGTGAGTGGGATGATGTGTGGCAGATGCAGTATAATATAAATAAATGTGAGGTTATCCACTTTGGCGGCAAAAACAAGGGGGCAGTTTATTATCTCAATGGGGTTAGGTTAGGTAAGGGGGAGATGCAGTGAGACCTGGGCGTCCTTGTACACCAGTCACTGAAAGTTGGCGTGGAGGTACAGCAGGCAGTGAAGAAAGCTAATGGAATGTTGGCCTTCATAATAAGAGGATTTCAGAAAAAGGAGTAAAGAGGTTCTTCTGCAATTGTATAGGGCTCTGGTGAGAACACATCTGGAGTATTGTGTACAGTTTTGGTCTCCTAATTTGAGGAAGGACATCCTTGTGATTGAGGCAGTGCAGCGTAGGTTCACGAGATTGATCCCTGGGATGGCGGGACTGTCATATGAGGAAGGATTGAAAAGACTAGGCTTGTATTCACTGGAGTTTAGAAAGATGAGGGGGATCTTATAAAAACATATACAATTATAAAAGGACTGGACAAGCTAGATGTAGGAAAAATGTTCCCAATGTTGGGCGAGTCCAGAACCAGGGGCCACAGTCTTAGAATAAAGGGGAAGCCATTTCTCACCAATTCCGAGGTGAGAAAAAACTTTTTCACCCAGAGAGTTGTGAATTTGTGGAATTGCCTGCCACAGAGGGCAGTGGAGGCTAAGTCACTGGATGGATTTAAGATAGAGCTCTAGGGGCTAGTGGAATCAAGGGATATGGGGAGAAGGCAGGCACGGGTTATTGATTGGGGACGATCAGCCATGATCACAATGAATGGTGGTGCTGGCTCGAAGGCCCGAATGGCCTCCTCCTGCAACTATTTTCTATGTTTTTATGTTTCTATTTTAAATCCTTCAGACTTTGAGTGAAAATTTAGTGCCAATTCATGTTGAGTCACGGATGTAGGCGATTAGCTTTGGATTGTCAGTTTGGCTTCAAACAAGCCATGCAGGCAACAGAGATATTAAATATTTATACCAATTATTCTGGGCTAGATTTAAAAATGAAAGCATTATGCTCATACATTCTTTGCTAAATCCTCGTGGATTAGTTAACTTCAAATTATAAAGCCTGCAATGCCATATATAAAATACCCTTTTGGCTTCATTCCCACTTCTTTTGTCATGATATCGGAACACCTCTGTGATAATGATAACACTAAATTGATAGTCATACCTACATTTGTAACTGTGGTTCTTGGTTCTATTACATATAATAGGTAACATTAAAAAGATTGTTCTTTTGTCTTTCCACCTCTAGTAGTGCTGTGGTGTGAGTAAGCTTCATTTAGTTCAGAGACCTGTTGCAATTTAATGCAAAGACATGTATGTCCTGTTGCCAATTCAATTTCTTGGAACTAAACATAATAGCTTTCATGTCATAATTGTACATTTATCTACATATCTATTAACCTTGTATTTATATTGTCGTCATTGTAGTTTCATGGAAAAAGTTGCTCACTTTAAAAATATTTAGTTTTTCTGTTTACTGACTGAATTTTGAATATGTGTTTTGTTTTCAGCACATTTGCCACTCAGATTGCCGAATCAAAGACTGTAGGCAAGAGTCTGCAGATTTGCCATAAATATGCATGAATATTGCCGAATCAAAGGGACAGGGTCAGATGAGCAAGCAATAAAATGCTGGTTTGCAGATAAAAGTGGGCAAGAAAAATAAAAGCCACTTTTCAACATAATTGAAGGGTAGTTGTAAAAACGGAAGGTTTGTGTCATGCAAGGAGCATTCGTAGAACAGATGGTAACTGATTTGGGGAGACATGGAGGGTGACCAAGGCGGCTGATCCAGATATATTCAACATTGACAGAAAGGAAAAGGAGGTGGGGTAGCGTTATTTAGTAAGGCATTAGTTTGACAATCGGTATGGGTCCCGAAGAAGTAGGGTGGGTGTTTTGTGTACTGATTCAAACAGAAGATGCGTGCGACAAAGATGCAATGGGATCCACAGTGCTGACTTGGTACTTGGATTCCAGAAATGGCTTACACATAACGAACGTTACAATGGGAAGGGTGTTATTCTGGCTGGAGATCAATGATTACTGATCTTCTACGGGAATCATTACTGAGATCTCTGTTGTATGTTATATTGGAGAAAGATGTAGATGGGTTGGTTAGTAAGTTGAAGATGGAAAGATAAGGATGGAGTTAAAGGGAAAGAGAGTATAGGCAAAGTTAAGAAATACACCAGAATTAACGGGACAGAAAGCTCAACAAGGGATAGGATAGTATGGACAAGTGAAATAGGAATCGATGTGAAAGGTGAGGTGAGTAATGGATTAAAAGTATTATATATGAATGCACAAAGTATTAGAAATAAAGTGGGTGAGCTTGAGGCTCAGTTAGAAATTGGCAAGTATGATGTTGTGGGAATTACAGAGACATGACTGCATGAGGACCAGGGCTGGAAACTGAATATTCAGGGGTATATGTCCCATCAAAAAGACAGACATGTGAGCAGAGGGGGTGGGATGGCTCTGTTGGTGAGGAATGAAATTCAGTCCCTTGCAAAGGGTGACATAGAATTGGAGATGTAGAGTCAGTATGGATAGAACTGAGGAATTATATGGGGGAAAAAAACCCTCATGGGAGTTATCTACAGGCCCCCAAACAGTAGCCTGGATATAGGGTGCAAGTTGAATCAAGAAATAAAATTGGCATGTTGCAAAGGTAATACAACGGTGGTTATGGGAGATATCAACATGCAGGTAGATTGGGAAAATCAGGTTGGTTCTGGACCTCAAGAAAGGGAGTTTGTGCTTCTTCTAGAAGAAGCAATGAATATTAAGGCTGATACACAAAAACTAATATCATACTTTTATAATAATATATTAAATAGAGAATTACCCTCAACAGAGGCACTAAGGGAAGATTGGGAACATGAACTAATGAGAAAGATCCAGAAGGATAGATGGGAAAAGTATCTGATGAACACACATAATTGTTCCATTAATGAAAGACATAATTTAATTCAATTTAAATTATTACATAGGCTATATTATTCAAAAACGGGGTTGAATAAATTTTACCCAAACGTCTCTCCCAGATGCGATAAATGTTTGTTTCAAAATGCTAAAATAACACATTTATTTGTAAGATGTATAAAGTTGAATAAATTTTGGAGCGATATATTTGATATATTTACAAAGCTTTTCAAGTCACGAATAGAACCTAATACAGAATGGATTATATTTGGAATAATAGTAGAAGATATCAATTTAAATAAGGACCAAAACGTTTTTTTAAAATTATGGGTTAATAATTGGAAAGAAATTGATAATTAAATTTTGGAAAAATACAGCTATTCCAACAGTTAAAATGTGGATTGGGAATATGACGGACATAGCACGCCTTGAAGAAATGAGACTCCGACTAATAGATAAATATGACCAATTCTTAAGGAGTTGTTCCCCTTTTATCGACTTTTTGGAATCATGTGATGCAGCGGTATCGTAAAGATTACTGATTTTAGGTCAGGTCGTGGATAGATTTACATCCCCGAATAAAGATTTGAAAATTTATCTTTTAAGGGCCTTTTGCTCCTATTTCTACTTTCCACATTTTCTTTTCTTATACACACACTTCACGTTTTTCTATTTTCTACTATCTATTTTTCCTCTTTTTCTCTTTCTCCAATTTTTTTTTTCCCCCTTCTTCTTGTCTTTCTTATTTTCTTTTCAAAAACATAAAACTAGAGGTTGTACATAGAATGTATAATTACGTTATGACATAGTTGGCACCTAAAATTAGGTCCCACTGTATTGTTTTGTATTGTACTAACTTGTAATAAAATAAAATAAATTCAAAAAGGGAGTTTGTGGAGTACCTCCGAGATGGATTCTTAGAGCAGCTTGTATTGCAGCCTACCAGGGAGAAGGCAATTCTGGATTTAGTGTTAAGGGAACTCGAGGTAAAGAGGCCATTAGGAGGTAGTGACCATAATATGATAAGTTTTGATCTACAATTTGAGAGGGAGAAGGGTAAATCGGAAGTGTCAGTATTACAGTTGAGCAAAGGGCACTATGGAGCCATGAGGGAGGAGATGACCAAAGTTGACTGGAAAGATACCCTAGCAGGGATGACAGTGGAACAACAATGGGAGGTTTTTCTGGGAATAATACAGAAGGTGCAGGATCAGTTCATTCCAAAGGGGAAGAAAGATTCTAAGGGGAGTAAGACTCGACTGTGGCTGACAAGGGAAGTCATGGACTGTATAAAAATAAAAGAGAAGATGTATAACATAGCGAAGATAAGCGGGAAGCCAGAGGGTTGGGAAACTTTTAAAGAGCTACAGAAGATAACTAAAAAGACAATACGGAGAGAAATGATGAGGTACGATGGTAAGCTAGCCAAGAATATAAAGGAGGATAGTGAAAGCTTCTTTAGGTATGTGAAGAGGAAAACGGTAGTTAAGACCAAATTTGGAATCTTGAAGCCAGAAACAGGTGAATTTATTATGGGTAACAAGTAAATGGCAGACGAGTTGGACAGGTTATTTGGATCTTCACTAAGGAAGACACAAACAATCTACCCGATGTACCAGTAGCCAGAGGACCTAGGGTGATGGAGGAACTGAAGGAAATTCACATTAGGCAGGAAATGGTGTTGAGTAGACTGATGGGACTGAAGGCTGATAAATCCCCAGGGCCTGATGGTCTGTATTCCAGGGTACTTAAGGAAGTGGCTCTAGAAATTGGATGCATTGGTGATCATTTTCCAATGTTCTATAGATTCAGGATCAGTTCCTGTGGATTCGAGGGTAGCTAATGTTATCCCACTTTTTAAGAAAGGAGGGAAAGAGAAAACAGGGAATTACAGACCAGTTAGCCTGACATCGGTGGTGGGGAAGATGCTGGAGTCAATTATAAAAGATGAAATAGCGGCACATTTGGATAGCAGTAACAGGATTGGTCCGAGTCAGCATGGATTTACGAAGGGGAAATCATGCTTGACTAATCTTCTGGAATTTTTTGAGGATGTAACTAGGTAAATGGAGTCAAGTCAAGTGAGTTTATTGTCATGTGTCCCTGTATAGGACAATGAAATTCTTGCTTTGCTTCAGCACACAGAACATAGTAGGCATTTACTACAAAACAGATAAGTGTGTCCATATACCATAATATAAATATATACACACATGAATAAATAAACTGATAAAGTGCAAATAACAGAAAATGGGTTATTAATAACCTTGTCCATTTAATAATATTAAATGGACAAGGGAGAGGCAGTGGATATAGTGTACCTGGACTTTCAGAAAGCCTTTGATAAGGTCCCACATAGGAGATTAATGGGCAAAATTTAGAGCACATGGAATTGGGGGCAGGATACTGACATGGATAGAAAATTGGTTGGCAGACAGGAAACAAAGAGTAGGGATTAACGGGTCCCTTTCAGAATGGCAGGCAGTGACTAGTGGGGTACTGCAAGGCCCGGTGCTGGGACTGCAGCTATTTACAATATACATTAATGATTTAGAAGAAGGGAGAAGGGAAATATAATTTAATCAATAAGTTATTTACTACTGATATCTGCTATCAACAGTGGCAAAGGGGAATCACATCAGAGCAGTAAAAAAATACTTCCCTACCTGTCAACCTAAATTGTTTTTGCACAATGCATATAAACTAATTTCATTAGGTTATTGGAATTGTGGGTACCAATTGGCAGAGTTGAAGAATTAATGTTGTTGTTGTTTAATTTCTACCAGGATTTAGTTACTTTTTGTAGAAATTGAAAGTCCCACATTTGTTCCTTAAAATTTGATCATGCACTGAGAAGGCCATATGGTGTTCTGGGTCTATATAGTCATATAACAACTCATTATTAAGGAAATTGTTATAT
Organism: Leucoraja erinaceus; assembly: GCF_028641065.1. Taxonomy (NCBI): domain Eukaryota; kingdom Metazoa; phylum Chordata; class Chondrichthyes; order Rajiformes; family Rajidae; genus Leucoraja; species Leucoraja erinaceus. The sequence continues at coordinate 39,420,525 of NC_073389.1, forward strand.
TTGCACATAATTGTTTCTCAAAAATGTTTCACACCAACCTAAAAGGATAGAGTGAACTTTAGTTTAACATTTTAATGTCCTGGATTTTACCGAATGGACCCATTGCCCACACCTATCACTGAATTTTCTTTTCACCCAAACTTACCTTCTGTGAACCTAAGATGTTGTTCTCGTTTGTCCATATGGCCCTGGAGCCAACCAGAAAGGTTATGGGTGGTAGCAGAGCCTCAAACAATTTAATGTAGTTGATAGGGCTGGACTGGAACTAAACCCCTCCATGCAATTCCATTTTATCAGGTGACAAACTCCCACCACCAGCATTGCTGTTTATCAATTTATTTTATAATGTTTGGGGCCCCTTGTCAACACTGGCAAAATCAACTTTACTTGTCTGCCCTAATCGCCCTTGCAGGGGAGGTGATGAGTTATCTTCTTGAATTGCTGCAGTCTTTCTTTTGGTAGTGTTATCACATTGGTTCAGTATTTATACTTAGTAACAATAAAGAATTGGCAATATATTTCCATGACACTGCCCGGTCCATCATGGGTACTTACCTCCCCACCATCGAAATAATCGACAGGAGACATTGCTTCAAAAAGGCAACCACTGTAATCACCCTGGCCATGCCCTTATTTCACTCCTAACATTGGGAAGAAGGTATAGGAGTCTGAATAACATGACCACCAGGTTCAAGAATAACTTCTTCCCACTAACCATCAGGCTCCTGAACACTACACAATAGTAATCTCAATTTATAAATGTCTATGAACCACCTTTGGTTGGAGTATGGGATTTTAGCACATATTATTTCTTGGATTTTATGTGGTTTGTTATAAATTTCTTTAATTTTATGTGGTTTATTATGTGCCTATTATAAATCCTGTGGATAATGTGTTTATAGGCCTGTTATGCTGTTGCAAGTAAAATGTTTATTGTTCCGTTGTTGGTAGATATGATAGTTGACACCTTTGACTCTTGGCGTGTTGTATGATTAGAAAGGAACATGCAGGCGATGATGTTTCCATGCAATTGAAGCATGTGCTCCTTGGTGGTAGAGGTTGAGGGTGTTGCCAGACAGGTCTAGGCAAATAAATAATACACACTAACCACCTGTGTCAGTGGTAGAAGGACTAAATGGTTAGAGTAAGCCATTTGTTCTTATGACTTGGATATTCATAAGAAAATAAGACTATTAATAAGTGAAATAAATATATCAAAAAGGTTAACAAAGCATAAAATGTTAACTTGAAGCATAAAATGTTTTGAAAGTTTACTAAATGTTGTACAGTTATTATTTATCTATGAGCTCACTTATTCAATGGGAATCTTGAGTAATCTACATCTCTATCCTTGAACTCAATTTCAAATCCAACAATGGAGCAAAGCCATGACATCAACTGTGCAGATCAGGCAGCTGGTTTGGATTTACGCATTTGCACAGGAGGCCTGAAGCTTATCAGCACTCTTGCTGCAAAATTTGGGTCATTATGATGCATGTGATGCAACATAATGCATTTGACTAAATTATGTAGTAGGGATAAATTCCATGGTGCTGGAAAATGGATGTGGGGGTTGCAATGCATAGCAATTATTCAATTTATGCCCCTTTGATGCAATGCAAATAGTGCACAAACATCATGCTACCAGTCCATCAGAATGATTGTACCATCAGCCAATACTCATTGCATCGATCAGTGAATTAACTGCACAGGATTAATTCCACAAGCACTGGTCAAACTAGCTTGTCCTATATAAGGTCCGCATGCATCTCTTTAATGGGAGTGTATTTTGCCTTTAGGAACTGATGGGTGTGAGTGTAGAGCTGAATATAACAGGATGAAACAGGCATGACATTAGAGGGTAGAAAAGAACAGCAGATGCTGGTTTAAAGCGAAGGTTGACACAAAATGCTGGAGTATCTCAGTGGGACAGGCAGCATCCCTGGAGAGAAGAAATGGGTGACGTTTCAGGTTGAGACCCTTCTTCAGATTGAAGTCTTGAAGTCTTGAAGTTCCAAGAATCTGAAGAAGGGTCTCGGCCCAAAAAATCACCCATTCTTTCTCTCCAGAGATGCTGCCTGTCCTGCTGAGTTACTCCAGCATTTTGTGTCTATCTATGACATAGGAGGTCATTGTCTCCAAACAGAACTTAATAGAGAAAGTGAAAAAGAGAGAGGTATTCTACCCATGAGACGCCAGCAGGTCCTCCAGGCAAATAAGATAACAGCTCAGATAACTCAGGAGATGAATGGCAAGAATCAAACACTGGTACCTGGATCTCGGAAAGGCTTTCTATGCATTGTCAGGTTCACCACATACATATGCAGATGTTATATCCATTTATACACACTACTTAATGCAGCTCCATCACTAACTTATCAACAATATGTCAATAAGGACTCATAGCTAACACTTTACCCATTTAGTGCTACGAGTTGCCTCACAAGTTCCCGCATTACACAAACTGCATAACTGCCAGCTATTCAATCATGACTTGCACATCGCCCAAACACAAAACAAACCTTTGAGGAACTCAGTTGTCAGGCAGTAATTGTGAAGAGAATAGACGGACAATGTTTTGGATTGTGACCCAACTTCAGACTGATTGGAGTAGGGGGGGAGAAAGCTGGAAAGGGGAGGTGGAATAATAAGGCCTGGCAAGGCCTTAGGTGCTTACTGGTGAGGAGGGGCAATTGGCAGATTAATGGAATGTGACAAAGACTGGAGGAGAAAAAGAGACAGAAAAGCATCAGCTGAGTGAAACGTAAAGCTTGAGGGAGAGAGGTGGGTGAAAGGGGATGGGGAAGTGGAAAGAGGAATGATAAAAGAGAAATATGGTATTCGGTGATGGGAACATACAGAGAAGGGAAAATAAATAAGATGACTGAAGTGGTTGGAGATGATGGGAGAAATGTGTGTGCACTAGAGTGGGAGGAGCAGAGGAAAGACGATTAGGATATTGGAGAATTCAATATTCATACTGTTGAGCTGCAGGGTACCCAAGTGAAGTATGATGTGCTGTTCTTCCAGTTTGTGTGTTGCCTCACTTTGGCAATGGAGGAGGCCAAGGACAGAAAGGTCAGTATGGGAAAGGGCATTAAAATGGTTAGCAGCTAGAAGCTCCAACAAGTCTTGGCGGACAGAGTGCAAGTGTACAGTGAAATGTCGCCTCGTCTGTGTTTCAACTTGCTGATGTAAAAGAGGCCATAACTGGAGCACTGGGATACTTGCATGGGCCCAATTTGACAAACACTTGTGCAAGCCATTTTAACTCCACTTCTCATTCCAGCCCGTACATTTTTGACCTTGGCCTCCTCATTGCCAGAGTGAGGCCACATACAAACTAGAAGAGCACTTGGGTTGATTACAGTCCAATGGTATGAACATTGAATTCTCCGATTTGAATTAAGCAAGCCCCTCCCTTTACCCTGCCTTTACCCTGCCACAGCACTCCTGTGCACATTTCCCTAAACATCTCCAACCATCCCAGTCACCATGCTCCTTTCTCATCCTCTACATGCTCATCCCTGAGCCCAACATTTCCATGTATTCCCCCTTTTTCCCCTCCCCTACCCCCTTCCACCTACATCCCCCCCTCTCTCTTTACATTTCACTTCTCTTCTTTCCTTATCTGACACCTCTTTGTCTTTTCACATCTACCCTTTGTCACTTACTCCACCCATCTATCAAATAACACCCCCTTCACCTATTTCCACTTTTCACTTGCCAAGCTTTGTCACACCAACCATCTCCCTTTTCCAGCTTTCAACTACCTACTCCAATCAACATGAAGAAGGGACTGAAACATCGCTACTCCATTCACTCCACAGATGCGACCCTCCCTCACTTTTGCTCAAGATTCCATCATCTGTAGTTTCTTTTGTCTCCACTTCACCCAATACATATTGTGCGGCACTCATTAAATCTCTTGCAGGATAATGTGTCATATGTTGCCTCCGGCATCTGACTGGTGGATTACATGTGTAGCTACATGACTTCATCTCCATGAAGGATTTGAAACACATATAAATAGAGACGTGGTGAACAGCAACAGGAATAAAATGATCAAATATTTTCATCATATTGCTTCTTGCAACACATCTTGCTCCACCCCTATCCTACAACCTATGTTGAATTACAAACTGCAGATGGAGTAAGCATATACCCTTTGCCTCTGCTACCCTCGCCGTAGCCTAACCTTCTGTCTTTCTCTTCTCAGAAAACAAGTGGCCAGGAAATGAGGCAAATGCCAGAAGAAGAAGATGAAGATATTCTGACATCTAACTTAATACTTGAAATCCTCAGATAAACACTTCATCAAACATGTTCTGGTTCTACTTTTAATTAATTCACAGAGGTGGACTATTTATTTCACATCCCTTGAATTCAGTGCTTTGTGGGGCTAGTTTGGGTGAGAAGTTAATACGTTATTATTTATTTGGAATGCAATCAGACCAAATTATGTATGGAGACATTCTAACAATAATCTACCAGGTTCTTCATCACCATAATTGATGCATGCCCTTTGATGATTTAATTTACTGACATTTATTTTCCCAGCAGCTTTATGATCATTAGTTCAGGTACCGGCATTGCATAACCACCACGCCACTTTATTTCTTAGATGTTAACATAAAGACAGGATTAGTCATTAAACACGACTGGACTGAAGCCAAGGCAGAAACACAAGTCGAGAAAAACATTTTTCACACAGAGTGGTGAATCTCTGGAATTCTCTGCCACAGAATGTAGTTGAGGCCAGTTCATTGGCTATATTTAAGAGGGAGTTAGATGTGACCCTTGTGGCTAAAGGGATCAGGGGGTATGGAGAGAAGGCAGGTACAAGATACTGAGTTGGATGATCAGCCATGATCATATTGAATGGCGGTGCAGGCTCGAAGGGCCGAATGGCCTACTCCTGCACCTATTTTCTATGTTTCTATGTTTCTATACTTCCTTGAAGGCAGGTATTGCACAAGGATGTACATTAACGTTTAGATGAGGCAGCCCACAGATGTAACTTATTGCAGATGATCATGCAATGGTTGTTGTATTGACGGGCCTATCAGAAAGCCTATGTGAATGTCAAGTAGTTTGCAATCAATTGTGCAACAGGGGTTTGCACTGAGCTTGTAACACACCTTTTCCTGCATTAAGGTGGTGTAGGATGGCAGTAAAAATGCAGAAACTGCATTTTTAAAGTAAAGCATATGTCAAAGTTAGGTTTCCATTGGCTTGGATTGCTGCCATTATGGCTCTCGTTCCAGCACTTAAGCAGTTTTGTGGGATGTTTCAGCGGTCCAGCAATCTGTCCTCCATTTGATTACAAGGATTACTAAAACAAGTCAGTGACAGTGGCTTAATGGGGCATAAACTTGTAGTCTTCTCTGAAGGTGACATAATTGTACATCCCACCACTGCTGCAGTGCCAATATCCTAATTTCTGCCTGTAAACCAGTCATTCCAAATTAGAGCCAGGCCACTCAGAACTACGCGAGTTCGTTCTTTGGGGACATTTGCAGCCTCCTGAAATTTGAAGCTTCTGAGATAGCAGTCAGGCAAAAGGGTCTGTGAAGACTGGACAAGGGTGATAGTTATTGGTGCTAATAGTTGGTATCATTTTTGCTTTGGTATGGAATGTTTAATTATGTGTTGTCATTTTTTTTTTAGCAGGTGCTCAGGATAGAGGGAAGGTATTGTTGTTGGATTGTGAAGAATGGGGAATGAAGAATTATCTTCATGGGTAATATAGCAAGATTAGTTGGTCATAGATAAAGAGTCCATCGAGGCTATGCATGTGGCTGCCTCCTTCACACTGTTCAGATAAAGGTAGGGCTGATCCTCATGATCCTATGGTTGTGCAGCATGCAACAGAATATAATTAATCTCAAGAACTCCTCTGCCAAATATTGCATATATACAGGGCTATCCAGCCATTAGATTCTATGCTTAATTGTACCTGTAAATCCGCCTGATCACAAGCATGTGGGTTGAACTTTGGAATCAGGAATGATGTGATGGTCTTCTTACCAAACACTTGCAATTTGTCTGCCAAGGCCTGCTGGAGCATACACACTGCCCCATATCATCTCCCAGTACCCCACTTGACCTGCACCTTTCTCCTCCACTGTATGGTTATCTCCAATGTTGAGTTTTCCTGTAAACGTTTTCCTCTTGTCTCTTATTCTCTTCCCCCCCTTTCACCCATATCCGTCCATCGGGCTTTAGATTTCATTCCTCCTCTTCTTTCCTTATCTGACATCCTTTTATCTTTCTTTTCACCTCTTGCCTTTGTTACTTACTCCACCCATCTGCTGATTACCCACTGCCTCATCTGTATCCAGCCATTACTTGCCAAGCTTTGTCTCCACTCCCACCTCTCTTTTCTAGATATTGAAACTCTGATTAGAAACAAGGAGGGTCAGGTACACACAGCAGGTGTCGAGTGAATCACTGAAGGAGTAGAGGGGATGCAAGATAATGCTTAAGAAGGAAATCTGGAGGGCAAAAGTGGGATTGAGATAGCATATAGTCTACATGGAAACGCAAGGAACTGCAGATGCTAGAATTATGCAAAGAACACAAACTTGTGAAATAACTCAGTTGGTCAGGCAACATCTCTGGAGGCCAAGATGCTGCCTGACCTGCTGAGTGGAATTTATGTTACAGTCTATATGGAAAGGCCTTTGATAAGGTTCTGCATGGTAGGCTACTCTGGAAAATTAAATCGCATGGGATCCAGGGAAAGCTCACTGACCAAATAAAGAATAGCCTTCATGATAAGAAGCAGAGGGTGATGCCATGAGTGTGTGATGATGGTGTACCTCAGGTTGGGGGGGGGGGGGGTGGGGGGGGGGGGGGGGGGGGGGGGGGGGGGGAGGCATTTGCTGTCTATCAAGGATTTGTAAAATAATGTAAAAAGTATGGTTATTAATTTTGCAGTTGACACTAAAATAGGAGGAATAGTAAACCGTGAAGAAGGTTATCAAGAATTACAGTGGTATTTTAATCATCTGGGAAAGTGGACCAAGGAATTGCAAATAGAATTTAAATCAGATATGTGTGAGCTGTTGTATTTTGGCGGCCAACTCAGGGTAGGACTTTCACAGTGAATGGTAGGGCCCTGGGGAATGTTGTAGAACAGGATGACCTGGGAGTACAAATACATAGTTCCTTGTAAGTGGTGTCACAGATAGAGAGAGTGATGAAGAAGACTTTGGCATGCTGGCCTTCATCAGTCAGGGGACTGTAAAGAAGTTGAGATGTTACGTTGCAGTTGTACAAGATGTTGGTGAGGGTGCACTTGGGTAGTATCTTGAGTTTTGGTCATCTTGCTATGGGAAAGGCCATTAAGCTGGAAAGAATGCAGAAAAGATATGAGGATACTTTCATGATTTGAATGACTGTGTTATCGGAAGAGGTTGGGCAGGCTAAGACTTTATTCATTGAAGTAGGAAACTAAGCAGTGGTCTTTATAAGTGGATAAAATCATGAGGGGAATAGATAGCGTGAAATGCACACAGCCTTGTTCACTAGGATGGGGAGTCAATAACTGGAGGGCAAAGGTTGAAGGAGTGGAAATATTTAATAGGAACCTGATGGGCAACTTTTTCCACAGTATGCGGTACCTGTATGGAATGAGCCGCCAGAAGAATGGTTGAGGCAGTGCTAGCACAACATTTAAAGGACATTTGGACAGATATACTGTGTGGATAGGAAAGATTTGGAGGGTTACGTGTCAAAACCAGCATGGACGAGTGAGCCCGAGGGCATGTTTCCATACTGTATTACATTAAGACTCTAAATCTAGTCTGCTCTGCATGAGAATAGATTCTCCTGGATATTAATTGAATAGATACTTCGTATTTGCCAAACAGAACATGTGTTCAATGGTATTTTATTATAATAGCTATTGTGTGAGCCAGATTACATTATTGGATAAAGGTTTGTAGACCAGGTTCGTTAAAATTCTGTACACTGAAACTAGCAGTTAGCATGAATATGAGTGACTGGTAAAATCAATTAATTATCTCATGTAGAGATAATTCTAATCTGAAGTTACTATTGTAGTATAATTAGAATGACTAACCTATCTCCCTTTACCTCCCTTTTCTTTTATATTAGCAGTAATCGAGCCAGGCAAAACTAAGATCTATTCAAGCCAACTCTCTATGTGGCTTGGCCTTGAATCACAGAGAAAGAAAAGTAGACAAGTTCTGGCATTTGCTGACTTTCCTTTAGTTCATGTTCGGTGCATATTTTGGAAATACAGCACTGTAGGGTATATGATAAAGTGATTATCATGATACAATATAGATGGTGGAATATTGCTTATTTTTAGGAAGTAAATTACATCAGAATTAGGTATCCAATGGAAACACATGGCCTTTAACACATTTACTGATGTTTAATATTAATGTTAGTGGTTCTAGATCTTAATGAAGTTGCAATCAAATTTTAAGCACTTGATTCTCACTTTATATCAAGTTTCATATTTTCAATTTGTCTTGGCTTCGGTTTTGGCACAGATAGACCTCTGACTCACTCAGACCCAGTTCTACCTTGGCAATGCCTTGTTAACTAAATTCTGTTTTCTGTGACCATTTTTTATGTATTGGTCGTGGACTGACCGCAGGCTATGAATGAATACAAGTCAGTCACTCAGTCGTTTAGTTTATACAAAAACCTACTTGTCTGCTTCACCAAGGCATTTACTTTGTATAGGTATGTTTATCTTGTGCTTGTCACCTGCAACTTTGGTCCCTAAGGCTGATGGTTGGTATCATTTTTATTATTCTTCTTCCCTGAGATTTGTGATCAAAACCTTAATAGAAGTGAATGAGTGAGAGATGAATATGGCCAGTAGCTATCACCTTAAGTCAATAATGTCAGTGATCAAACATACATTTCTCCACTATTACTTTATAAAACAAATCAAAATATGATCATATTTTATCTCCATAAACACTTTTATAAGACACATATATATGTTGTCAAGCATGTACTCAAATATATGTTGTAAGCATTAACTGAAATGATAATATAAAGCAAATTGCATGTAGGTAGCTGCATTAATATATAGGTTTTGTTTCAATGTTGTGAATGATCCGGTGTCTCAAACAGTGATTTATGCAGATACTTACGTACTATAAAAAATTATTGCTTTACATATTCTTACATAACTTATTACAGATTCAATTCAGCGATTGGCTACAGCATCCCAGTGATCACTGTAAAATTGATATTAACTGTAAAAAAGTGAATCACTCTTGTTTTCTTTGTAGAGATATACACCTCTTTAAAATCATCCCTCAGCCTCCTGTGCTCTAAGGAATAAAGTCCAAGACTGGCCACCCTCTCCCTATAGTTCAGGCCCTCAACTCCTGACAACATCCTTGTAAATCTTCTCTGCACTCTTTCCAGTTTAAAAACATCCTTCCTACAGCAGGATGACCAGAACAGAACACATTACCCCAATGCGGCCTCAGCAACATCTTGTACAACTGTGACATGACATCTCAACTTCTATACTCAATACCTTAACTGAAGAAGGCCAATATACGAAAAGCCTTGTTGACCACCCTATCTATTTGTGACACCACTTCAATGACCTGCACACCTAGAACCTTCTACTCTGCAACAGTCCCCACGATTCTGCCATTCCCTGAGAAAGCCCTACGCTTGTGTAACTTCCCAAAATGCAACACCTCACACTTATAACCATATAACATATAACCATATAACAATTACAGCACGGAAACAGGTCATCTCAACCCTTCTAGTCCGTGCCGAACACGTAGTCTCCCCTAGTCCCATACACCTGCATTCAGACCATAACCCTCCATACCTTTCCCGTCCATATAACTATCCAATTTATTTTTAAATGATAAAAACGAACCAGCCTCCACCACCTTCACTGGAAGCTCATTCCACACAACCACCACTCTCTGAGTAAAGAAGTTCCCCCTCATGTTACCCCTAAACTTCTGTCCCTTAATTCTCCAGTCATGTCCCCTTGTTTGAATCTTCCCTACTCTCAGTGGGAAAAGCTTATCCACGTCAACTCTGTCAACTTATCTGCATTAAATTTCATTAATCATTCCTCATCCCACTCGTACAACTGATCAAGACCCTGTTGCAATTTTTGATATCTCTTGCTATCTATGATATCATCCACTTTAGTGTCATCTGCAAACTCACTAATCATGTCTCATCTCATCGAAATCGTTGATATAAACCGTAAACAGCAATGGGCCCAACACCAATCCAAAACATAACCTTGCACCATCACTTGCTGCTTTCTTCCTCAAAAACAATTTTCTATCCAGTTGGCGACCTAACCTTCCAGAGCACCCTACCATGTGGAACTTTATCAAATACCTTGCTGAAGTCTGTATAAACAATATCTGCGGCTTTTTCCTCATCAAATTCTATGGTTACTTCTTCAAAAAAATTCCATCAGATTCTTGGCCCTCAGAAGAGCAAAGATGTTAGTATTAACCCTTTTATTGTTTTGGAACTTTTGCTTCCTTTTTCTGTATTTCTATACTTTTCTCTTTATACATGTGACAAATGATTGTTAGCTACAGGTCATTAGATAATAGAAGCTTTATTTCTGATGCTGTGGATTCACTATTGAGCTGATGAAAGTGATTAGAAAGCAATAAACATCCCTCTTTCCTATTTTTGGAGGGAACCTAACTATAACGTATCCAACATTTCACACATGGGTATAATTTATTTTCTTAAAAGGACTTGAGTGGGAAGATCACCAAACTAAAACTTTTATTCTGGCAGGTATTCAGTCTGGCACTGTTTATTTCCATAAAAACATTTACTAATTTGCAGACTGTTGTTACTGGAGTAAAGCGATACAGGGGGATTTAATTCCTGATTAAATTTATGAGCCTTGAAATTCTTTTAGGCTTGTTTAGATGTCTGAAATGGATCCAGACACAGAGTGCCACCCATCCTGAAAACCATACTCCAACCCAAAGTTAGGCCTTTGGTATCATCAGTATTAATTTGAATTGGGCAAATTACTGGTGACTGTCACAACTCCACTCCATTTTGGTGGCAAAAACAGGAAAGCAGACTATTATCTAAATGGTGGCTGACTAGGAAAAGGGGAGATGCAGCGAGACCTGGGTGTCATGGTACACCAGTCATTGAAAGTAGGCATGCAGGTGCAGCAGGCAGTGAAGAAAGCAAATGGTATGTTAGCTTTCATAGCAAAAGAATTTGAGTATAGGAGCAGAGAGGTTCTACTGCAGTTGTACAGGGTCTTGGTGAGACCACACCTGGAGTATTGCGTACAGTTTTGGTCTCCAAATCTGAGGAAGGACATTATTGCCATAGAGGGAGTGCAGAGACGATTCACCAGACTGATTCCTGGGATGTAAGGACTGTCTTATGAAGAAAGATTAGATAGACTTGGTTTATACTCTCTAGAATGTAGGAGATTGAGAGGGGATCATATAGAAACTTACAAAATTCTTAAGGGGTTGGACAGGCTAGATGCAGGAAGATTGTTCCCGATGTTGGGGAAGTCCAGGACAAGGGGTCACAGCTTAAGGATAAGGGGGAAATCCTTTAAAACCGAGATGAGAAGAACTTTTTTCACACAGAGAATGGTGAATCTCTGGAACTCTCTTCCACAGAGGGTAGTTGAGGCCAGTTCATTGGCTATATTTAAAAGGGAGTTAGATGTGGCCCTTGTGGCTAAGGGGATCGGAGGGTATGGAGAGAAGGCAGGTACGGGATACTGAGTTGGATGATCAGCCATGATCATATTGAATGGCGGTGCAGGCTCAAAGGGCCGAATGGCCTACTCCTGCACCTAATTTCTATGTTTCTATGTTTCCACGGGCAGTTTATTGGAAATAATATGAAAATCTGACTGAATACCATGAGAATGTTACTCCTTACTGAGGTCTGTAGAAGATGAGCTCACAGTATCAGGATATGGATTAAGATTAAGTTGGTGAGGCTGCACGTGTAGTTATATTTGGTTTGGTCACTGGCTATAGGAAATATATTGTTAATGTGGAAAGAGTTTCGAAAAAAATTACAAGGAAGTTGCCAAGACTTGTGAGATTGAGTTAAAGGGAGAGGTTAGGATTTTATTCTATACAGCATTGGAGACTGAAGGGGTAAACACGTAGAGGTTGTATAAAATCATGAGGGGCATGAATGCCACAGTCTTCTTCCCAGGGGAGAGAATCAAGAAGCAGAGGGTATAGATTTAAGGAGTGAGGGGAAAGATTTATTAGGAACCAAAGCAGCACATGTTTTTACACAGAGGGTGGTATGCATATGAAACAAGTGGTTGAGGCAGGTACAATTACAACATTTAAAAGACATTTGCACAGGTATACGGATAGGAAAGGTTTAGAGGGTGTGGGTCAAACACTGGCAAATGGGACAAGCTTAAATGGGCATCTAATTGGAATAGACATGTGGGGTAGAAGGGTCTGTTTCTGTGCTGTGCAACTATATGACTCTTTTATATCAAGGTGAGAAAACATTTCTTCCTTCAGAGGATGGTGAACCTGCGTAATTCTCTATCGCAAGGTGATGGGCAATTCCCTCAATATATTTATCAACAGATGGATAGATTTTCATCTGTTTTAAAATACATCGAAGAAAGTGACCAGAAATATGGCGTAGAGATAGAAGAATAGCTATGATCCTGCTTCTACAGTATTTACTGTGTTTGTACTATGGATCACTCAACTTAACAGCTACAGTTTGATGGTACATTTTGTGAGAGGCATGAACATTATCATGGGGTGGGTATATTCAGGATACCATGGATACATGGTGCACTCATGCTCCACAGGAGCATCAAGTAAAAGGACAAGGATCCTGAAGAGAGCAGAACAGGCAAAATCCATTGGTTAGTGAGGCCCATCATTCCCACAGGCAAGGCAACATGTGCTTGTGTTAGGCAAATACCCACAAATCCACTTTTAACAATATGGTGGATGCCACAATGAATCTGTTATGGAACTGAGTTTAGGCAATAAGAGACATGAATTTGAAGTCATTCAGAATCCACTTGCTTACTTAGTTGCTTCATCAGATCAGATTCAGATTCAGATTCAATTTAATTGTCATTGTCAGTGTACAGTACAGAGACAACGAAATGCATTTAGCATCTCCCTTGAAGAGCGACATAGCAAACGATTTGAATAAATAATAATAAGTGTCCGGGGGGGGGGGGGGGGGGGGGGGGGGGGGTCGTGATTGGCAGTCACCGATAGAGATAGGTATGGAAATATACTGTTTATTATCTTTACATGTTGCACAATCATGGTTGATTTGTAAATGGGCCATGCCTTATTCGGAGGAATAGTATGAAAAAAGCCTCCTTTTCGATATCTGTAAAAATCAGCGTGAACTGAAATATGTCTACTACTTCTCAGGGAAAGAGAAAGAAGCCCAGAATCCGAGAGAAGCGTAAGTAGATGGGTTGATGAAGGAAATTGATGAATGTAGGGGAAGGGTCAAGTGTTGAGAGGGTGTGGAATTCCTCTCCCTCCTCAAACCCCACCTTCAGCAGAACCCTAGGGCCCAACAAGTTAAAGTAACCCACATGTTAAATGACAATATATTTTTTATCAATGTAAATTCCTAAATGTAAAGCAAGTTTGAATAATCTGTTAACGTCAAGTGCTAGATAGTATCATCTCTGTTCAAAGTGCAGTGTGGCTTGGCTCCTTTTGTAGCTTTTTATTACTCTGACCATGCCAGACTAACCAGTGTTGGTCGTATTTACTGTAAGTTGTGATAGAACCATCATGTGAATGTGGTATTATTCTCTGTGGCTGAGGGCGTGGAGACATAAACCTCCTTGTACACTCATTTTAACAGTGGATTAAAAACCATGTGTGACTGTTAAGACACTAGAGGCATTTTTTTGGTGTTGTTAGTTAATTGTTGTCAGCTGAGAGTAGTCATCTGGCAATATCACCATGAGCCTTAGAACAGAAACTTGCTTTCACAGACCTCTCAAAGCACAGGATATTCGTCAGGAAAATGATTATCTGCCTGGAAAATAAACCTCCCAAATTGGGCCATTGCTTTCCTTTACAGAACAAAATCACGGAAAAATACTGAACGTAATCTTTGGACAAAATAAATCATTGGCTCCAAATTATATAATTGATTATTTCACGAGCTTTCCACTTGTTTAACATATCTCCTTGGGACCACCTGTCACAAAGAGTCTTCAGTTTACAAAATAAAATCCACTATTGGGATTATTTGGATTGACTATAGCTCATGCCAAATTTAGAAGAATTTATTATATTCTTAATCAGTGGAGTTAAATCTCCAAGACCAATGCTGAATATGTCGAACATTCCTGACGATGGACTCTGAATATGTTGTGGTCACAAGACTAAATCATTGGTGATGGTGCAGTAGTGATATTTGTGGTCAGAAAAGAAAGCTATGAGCAATAAATTGATTAGTCCAGACATGGAGGAAAAATATTCCTTAAAGGGATATAGAAAATATAAATGCAAACACCAAATAGAGCGAGGCAGAAGGATTACTTTGAAGGCTGAGATGGGACCATTTAGAGCTTTCTTTACATAGAAGATGGTTAATATCCAGTTGGGTTTACTAGGACACTGACTTCATTTAAGAAACACTAAATTCTGCAATGGGTGGATGAACAGGTTGGTGATCTGGAAAGATATCAACCTGGCTTAATAAGTTGTTTTATTCAATCCTATATTTTAATTAACTTTAGCTGTGTTGTACCCAATATCTGAGGAAGGATGTGCTGGCTCTGGAGAGGGTCCAGAGGACTTTTACAAGAATGATACCAGGAATTGGGTTAGCATATGATGAGCGTTTGACAGCACTGTGCCTCTACTTGATGGAGTTTAGAAGGTTGAGGGGGGACCTCATTGAAACTTACAGAATAATGAAAGGCATTGATCGAGTGGATGTGGAAAGAATGTTTCCACTGGTGGGAGCGTCTAGGACCAGAGGTCATAGCCTCAGTATTAAAGGGAGCTCTTTTAGAAAGGAGGTGAGGAGGAACTTCTTTAGTCATAGGGTAGTTAATCTGTGGAATTTATTGCCACAGAGGGCTGTGAAGGCCAGGTCATTTGTTATTTTTAAGGCAGAGATAGACAAATTCTTGGTTTGAACGGGTGTCAAGGGTTATGGGGAGAAGGCAGCAAAATGGGATTAGGGGGCAGAGATTGAAGGTCGAAGACAGTCGCTGAAAAGTCGCATTAGTGGGACAGGCCCTTTACATTCTAACCATTCTTTCATCGTTATTTTCCAACAGATGTGCCTCCAGGGAAACTGTCATAGTGAAGACTTTTAAGAACATTAATATGAGATCATTAGCCTTGTAACATCAAATTAATTTGATATGTTCCAGTGAGAAAGCAATTTAAATTTGATTCCAGGAAGTATTAAGCCACTTTTTCCACCCAAAGTTGTGCAGACAACTCTTTTTACAAATGCAAGCTTTTTGCTTTGTACTTTCTTCTAAAACTTCATTTAAAGCTATATATAACTTGTACATATCGCATGATAACAAGATGACAAGAATCAAAGCAGTTACAATAGGTTGCCTCTCTTCCCATAGAGCAGATATTCCTTCTTATCCAGCCCTAAACTGATGGTCTATAGCAATACATGTGGCAGCATCTGGGGAGAGAATGGATAGGCAATGTTTTGGATTTGGAACCTTCTTCAGATTCTTCAGACCTGAAGCATTACCTGTCATTTCCCTCCCCAGATGCTACCTGACCGATAGTTCCTCCTGCACTTTTTGATTAGATATATGCAAGAAAAGAATATCTTCTGAGATAGAGGTTGAGGTGTACTGTTGGGGAGACATTTATTCATGGTCCTAACAATAGAATGATAGAATATAAAGTTGACTTTCTCTAACATTACATTCTCAAACAGCACAATTAATCAAAAATGAAATAAGAAATCGGAAAGTAGGAAAAAGAACAGGATGCAGCCCTTTGCAGGCTACATACCAGCATATTTACAAATAATCATCAGGTATGAGTAGATAATGTTGCATGTAAAGCAATCACCATCTTGTCTAGCCAGTCCACATGGCAAATATTTGAGAGGAACAAGCACTTTCGTAGCATAAATAGAAATGGACCTGGTGAGTAGGTATGTATTCACACTGTGCTCTTGTTCATGTTATCTAGGAGCAGGAAGCATTTGAGCAGGACACAGTTTGTTAGTGAATAACACCCCTCCACTACCATACATCGGCACCTATCACTAAGACAATTTGATATCCATTTAGCCAGCTTATCCCTCCAGACTGGCCTACCACGACGATCTTGTGAAACACCTTATTAAAGTCAATGTAGGCAATGTTTAGCGCCCTGCCCTTATCAATCCTCTTTGTTACCTCTTCAAAGAGCGTGATCAAATTTGTGAGACACGATTTACCACACACAAAGCCATGTAGACTATTCTTAAGCAGTTCTTGCCTTTGAAAATACTGATAGATCCTATCGCTTGGAATAACCTCCAGCAACTTTTCCACAAGTGATGTTGGGCTCACCAACATGTAGTTCCCTGGATAATCCTTACAGCTGTAAGTCCCTGGCTAATTCTTCAATAAAGGCATAACATTAGCAACCCTCCAGCCTTCAGCTATCTCCCCTGTGGCAAAAGATGATGCAAAATCTCTGCCAGGGCCACTGTAATTTCTTCCCTAGCTTCCCAATATGTTATTGATCATGCTCTGGGGATTAATCCACCTTAATATACTTTAACATCGTCAGCACCTCCTTTTTTGTAATGTTGATATGTTTTAAAACATTACTATTTATTTTCCCTAATTCCTCAGCTGCCATGATCTTTTCACAGTTAATACAGATGAGAAATATTCATGTAAAATCTCCAGTTAAGCCAATTCGTAGAACTGATTGTTTACTTTTTGATTTTAAGAGAAAAATATCAACATGTGTTCCCCTACATTTAAAATTGCTTGGCATTTAAAAAAATCTAGACTGGGTCTCTGGGCAAAGCCCTGGTAAATCTTTTCTCTTTCAACATTAGATATATTGTTTTGATCTTTGTATAATATGTCATTTAGTTTGCTAATATATATGATGGAATGTTTGACATACCCACCACTTTAGTTTCATAATCCATGTAAGTATTTGTTTACTCATATATTATACTTATAATTGCAGGTTTCTCATCACCTCAGAGACTGTGTCAGCCTTTTTTGTAAACTGTTGGAAAACATTTGTTTTTTGGTTGACAAAAAATGATTTATAGCCTCATTCTCTGAGATATAGGCCATTTAATTATCTTGTCTGCCAACTCTTTGAAATAAGTATCCAACTAGGCCTATTTCTCTGTTCTTATAGCCCTACTAGTTTCTCATTGTTGAATAATTTCTGTGTAATAATGATTTATCCAGCAGGTGGAGTTTTTATGATACTGGCACAAAATTTGTTGCAATTTTGTCCAGAAATTGGACTATGAAGTAACATGCGTTTATGCACAATACAATTCTATTTCTGTGAAAAATTAAACTAATCAGAAAGCAGTGATTTCCTGCTAGGTGTTACATGTAGCTGAGCTTAAACTTCACACTGCCTTTTAGGCTTGCTCTAGCAGTACCGCAAAGAGATAAAACTTTCCTGAGTAGGTCTCAGACTGAATTCTGGCAATGAAACCCTCTTTCATGCATGCTTGGCTTAGTTTATGATTATCATGTGTACAGAGATACAGTGAAAAGCTATTTTTGCATGCTATCCAGTC
Organism: Leucoraja erinaceus; assembly: GCF_028641065.1. Classification (NCBI taxonomy): domain Eukaryota; kingdom Metazoa; phylum Chordata; class Chondrichthyes; order Rajiformes; family Rajidae; genus Leucoraja; species Leucoraja erinaceus. Next base: position 39,438,306 of record NC_073389.1, read on the forward strand.
AAATCATACCATATGTTAGATTAATAGAATCTCGTTGACATTCTGGTGACATCTTGCAATTTGCAGTCTCCAAAATGTCTGATTCAAGGAGATATGCAATTTCTTGTATTCTCACTTTAAGTGTGGCACTGGGTTGATGATCTCTCTCCCCCTCTCTCTCCCCCTCTCCCCCTCTCCCCCTCTCCCCCCCTCTCCCCCTCTCCCCCTCCCCCCCCCCCTCCTCCCCCCTCCCCCCCCTCTCCTGCTCTCTCCCTCTCCCCCTCTCCCCCTCTCTCCCTCTCCCCCTCTCCCCCTCTCCCTCTCTCCCTCTCTCCCCCTCTCCCCCTCTCTCTCTCTCTCCCTCCCCCTCTCTCCCTCTCCCCCTCTCCCCCTCTCTCCCTCTCTCTCCCTCTCTCCCTCTCTCCCCAGGCTACTGATCTGCAGATTTTTGATCAGTAATCTACATAGCTGATTCCCCAGTTCCATCACTCCTTAATGACATGTGTTTCTCTGTAATCTTTGGCAGCTGATCCTCCTCTTTACAATCCTTTCATATTCAACTCCAACCCTATACTTCCAATTCCCATCTGACCCCTACCATTATGATCCTGTTTCAATGACCACTCTTTGAGCTTTGATCCTTGCCTACCTATGCCACCACCACTCCCCTACATTGGTCTCTTTTACTATGTGACTCAACTAACGTAATTCCCTTTGGTGAATTAAGGGAATCTAATGCAATGTTGTTTAATAATGTATGACAACTTAGTTATTATATGTTGGTGAATGTCCCACCAATGATACATAAATTGTTCATTGGTTTGGAACATTGGTTTGGTACATATTGAATGTTTAATGAGCCAATTGTACGTTATTAAAATATTGTGCTATTGTTAGAGAAAATGATGACCTATTCAAATCTATACTTTACCTCGATGCACATAACAAATTGTACAGTCTATAAACAGTATTTTCCCAATTTGAAAGGAATATAGAAACATTTTCTGTAAATGAAAATTCTGACAATAAAACTAGTCAGACTTTAAAAATGCATTGTACAATTTCCAAATAAGTAATGTATAAGAAAGAACTGCAGATGCTGGATTAAATTGAAGGTAGACACAAAATGCTGGAGTAACTCAGCAGGTGAGGCAGCATCTCTGGAGAGAAGGAATGGGTGACGTTTCGGGTCGAGACCCTACTTCAGATTGATGTCAGGGGAGGGGGCAGGACAAAGATAGAATGTAGGCGGACACATTGTATCCGCCTACATTCTATCTTAGTCCCGCCCCCTCCCCTGACATCAGTCTGAAGAAGGGTCTCGACCTGCAACGTCGACCATTTCTTCTCTCTAAAGATGCTGCCTCACCTGCTGAGTTACTCCAGCTTTTTGTTTCTACCTTCCAAATTAATAAGTTGTTGGCTGCACAACCTGTTAGTTACTTCCTAGCAATGAGAATAAGGAGCCATTTAGAACGGAGACGCCGAAACACTTTTTCTCACAGAGAGTGGTGAGTCTGTGGAATTCTCTGCCTCAGAAGGCGGTGGAGGCAGGTTCTCTGGATGCTTTCAAGAGAGAGCTAGATAGGGCTCTTAAAAATAACAGAGTCAGGGGATATAGGGAGAAGGCAGGAATGGGGTACTGATTGGGGATGATCAGCCATGATCACATTGAATGGCGGTGCTGGCTCGAAGGGCCGATGGCCTACTCTTGCACCTATTGTCTTTTGTCTATTGTCTATAATGACCAAGTTGACAATCGTGAATACATTGTGAGATGTAATCATACCAATGCATGTATAAATTTGTGAATATTTAGCAAGTAAATTCAGATATGATTTACAAAGAGAAAAGCAATAAAAAATGTTGTGGAAAATGTAAAATGTTTTCACATACAAATGGTAACAAGCCTAAGTATCAAGGGGAGTAGAGATAGAAAAGGTGGAGACAGAACCGAGATGGATTGGGTGTGGGGAAAATAAATGGAGGGTGTGGGTCACTGAAATTTTAAAATTTAGTGTTATGCCATTGGATTATGGGCTACCTAGGCAGAATATAAGGTTTAGTTAAGTTTAGTTTAGCGATACAATGCGGAAACAAGCCCTCAGCCCACTGGGTCTGCACCGACCAGTGATCCCCGCACATTAACACTATCCTACACCCACTAGGGACAATTAACCTACAAACCTGTACGTCTTTGGAGTGTGGGAGGAAACCGAAGATCTCAGAGAAAACCTACACGGGGAGAACGTACAAACTCCGTACTGACAATTTCCGTAGTTGGGGTTGAACCTGGGTCTCTGGCGCTGCATTTGCTGTAAGGCAGCAACTCTACCGCTGTGCCATCGTGACCGTTGTTGTTCTTTGAGTTTGCATTTGGGCTTACCGTCGTTTCCCATTCCCATCTGGTTCCATCATTAACAGAACTATCTAGATGGTTTTCTTCTCCTTTGGTTCACCTTTCTTATCCTTGCCCTCTCCTCCACCTGGTTCCATGTGCTCAACATCACTCCCTTGTCTGGTTCCACCTATCACCTACCAACCCAAGTCTCTATCCGTCCATTCTCCTCTCCAACCCAGTTCTATTTAGTTAATCTCCACCCCACCCTTTCTATGTGTCATCTACCAACCTCTGCCTCAACACGCCCCCCTCCCCCTATCTCACCTGCCTTCAACCTGCCCATCATCTCCTCTTCCTCCTCTGTTTCTACCTTTCACCTACCAGCCCCTGTGTCACCTCTCTCTCTTACATTTGTATACTGTATATCTTCCCTCAACACTCTCTGTTCCAATATTACTGTTTGGAATCCAAAACGTGCTATTGCAAGTTGAATTGATCAGTTTATACACAATGTTTTGGCTTGTTAACAGCATATTTTGAAGATTTCCTTTTTTAATAAAATAGTTTAAATTATAATTTCACATGAAGTTTCTTGCAGAACGTTCTGAAAGCATTTATTAAGATAATCCTGTAACTGGGACTCCAAATTAGATTTGCTTTCATTTGTAGTAGCCTGAAGCTGTGCTACATGTCTCAAAATGCCCAGAGATAGGCAATTTAAACATAATTAGCTCTCATTATCAGCATATAAATAAATGACAAGTTGCACATGACAAGGAAAAACACCTATCCAAAAGTAATGCAAATTGAATGAATGAAAATGTATTATTTTGAATAACTTAGCTGACATATTTGCTCAACGGGTCATGGCATGTCCTCTAATACTCTGCAGTCCTTTCGCTTATTAAGATTTTATCAAGGTAACGTCAACTATTGTGTAATAGTCAATGAAAAAAGTATTTGAATGAAAGTGTACCATGAACAATATTATATCAGAGTTGATAAATTAGAAGTTTAAACCTGTATGGAAGGGCTAACAAAATTGATGTCATTAGACGGATATCAACCTTAATGGTTGTTGCACAACAGGAAGGATGTGGTGGCAATAGAGAAGGTGCAAAAGAGATTTTGCTTGGAATGTGGGACTGTAGTTACAAAGAGCGATTGATTAGGCTGAGTTTATTCTCACTGGGCCGTGGAAGCTGTGGGAGAACCTTACAGAGATTTATAAAGTTATGAGAGGCAGGGAAAGGATAGAGAAGGTTTTCCTAGAGTAAGATTTTTCAGAGCTAGAGGACAAAGGTCTAAGGTGGGAGGAAATAAATTTTAAAGAAGATCGAATAAGTATGTTTTTCACACTAATTGGACGGGTTATTTAGTTAATCTCCACCCCACCAGGAATGGGATGCTAGATGTGTGGCAGAAGCAGATACAGTTGTGTTTAAAGGGCATTTGGACAAGTACTTTGATAGGAAAGGCATAGAGGGATACAGGCTTTTTGCAGGCAAATAGGACTGGGTTCAATTCTAGATAAAAAACAGTCAATATTGTAAATGCTCAGCAGAATGATCAGCATCTATCATCAAAAGCATTGCTAAAGTTTCAGTTATACTGTTTCTTCTGATCCACAGTGTGTAGTCTTGCTTTGCCTCTTGCATGGTGTTGCAACAACAAATATAACATAACAAGGTTAAACCACCACTTGGTTCATGTAGATCTGAAGATCACACTGTGATTGACAGAATTCTAAAACTAGTTCAGTAAAAGATAGTCAGATCTTAATAGTGGTTAATTATACGGATAGATTGAAAGAGGTGAAGATGTTTAGTTTGCAGAATCATATCTTGTTGGTTGTTTAAGAAAATTAAAGACAAAGGGATAGGTCAGTTATCATAGGTCAGTTATTTAGGCTATGTGATGTGAGAAATCATCATAAAATACTTTGGCTAGATATGAGGAGAATATTGCTCTGTAGAACTGATTACTGATACCTGTAGTGAATATGAACTTGTAATTGTTCTTTAACAAGGAAACTCAGAATCATCCTGGCTGGGGAGGACATTTCCAAAAATGGAGAGAAAGTTTATAATTGGCAGAAATTATCAAGTATCATGGAGAATAAGTCGAGTGAAATTTTATTTGATAGCTTTGAGATTGTTAAGGGATTGGGCAAGCTAGAGCAGGAAATATGTTCCCGATGTTGGGGGAGTCCAGAGCCAGGGGCCACAGTTTAAGAATAAGGGGTAAGCCATTTTGAACAGAGATGAGGAAACACTTTTTCACACAGAGAGTTGTGTCTCTGGAATTCTCTGCCTCAGAAGCAGTGGAGGCCGGTTCTCTGGATACTTTCAAGAGAGAGCTAGATAGGGCTCTTAAAGATAGCGGAATTAGGGAATATGGGGAGAAGGCAGGAACGGAGTACTGATTGTGGATGATCAGCCATGATCACATTGAATGGCGGTGCTGGCTCAAAGGGCCGAAAGCCTACTCCTGCACCTATTATCTATTGTTCTATTGTTCCACTGGAGTCTAGTTTCCCAAATGATTTTCCGAATTAGCTTGTTTTAGGTATCTTATTGGGTGAATTAACATTAGGTATCTGATGGTCTTTTGTCCGCGACCATGATAGAGGTATTCTGCAACCAATTGGCCTATTAACATTGCACAGAGTATGTCAAATGTTACAGGTCATGACCTGGATATTTTTGTTGAAGTATTAATCTGCAGCAACTTTTTTGTCCTGGCAAAATCACTTACATTAGTCACCATTTTTGTCTTTCTTTGTGAAGGCGATAGAAATGTGTGAGAATTTGTCTTACAATACCATTCTTTGCCAATACCTTACAATACCATTCTTACCATACCATTGACAATACCATTCTTTTCCATTGTGATTCCAGACCCACCAATGTAGTTGAGTCTTAAGTTCAGAGATAATTAGTGTTATCAAGTAAAAGCTTGCCAGTGATGTCCATATCTTGTGAGTGATCAAATAAAAACACACACACCAACAGCAATGCAACAATGACCACGTGGTCTGTTTTAGAAACACTGATCAGAGAATAATTCACTGCTCTGGAAGTCGGGGATAACTCTCTTGCTCTTCCTCCAAATAATTTTGTTGGGTCTTTAGCAACCATCTGTGAGGGCAAATAGAGCTTTATTAAACTATTCTTTCATGTTGCACTGGAATATGGTTTTAGATTTCTCAAACGATATCTAAATCCAACATATTTTAATTAAGTTTCATAAAAATTGATCCACACTGTCATCTCGACCTCACAAGTCTTTTCTAAATTCCAAAACCTTGATTTCTTGTTCCTTCAGGAAAATCTTTGTATTGTAATTGTAATTGTATTGTAATTCATTTATTAGCCAAGTATGTAATAATAATAATAAACTTTATTTCGGACTGAAGGTCCAGACAAGGGACAACATTACATAGAAATACATTGCATATAAAAACACCATAAAATACATATAGAATCTTAGTGTATCACTTATCAACAACTGAGCGGCAAGCTTTATCCCCTGCGCTGTGATGGCACGAAAATCTTCGCTTACATCAGCCTGTAGCTGCATGACATGCTTCATAAAACAGACCTCAGCTGCTCCATTCCAAGTAGGATTGAGACATCCATGTTAGAAAATGTCACTGGCGGCAGTTTATCCAAGTAATGAGAGACAAATCTGGGAGTGTTCCCCCACACTCATTCATTACTCTAAGGCAACTCTTTGTTGACATTTTTCTGTGCCCCTTTATGGGAAATGTTCCACTGTGTAGTGGGGCAGAGTTCAAACTGAACTTTTTTGTGGACTCTATCCACTCAGGATCAAAAGTGTTCGCAGCCAAAAGTACGATCTCATCCTGGTTTAATATCTTAACTTTTGCAGCAAGAAAATCCTCGTCCTCAACAATAACCTTACCGTCAATAGACTTGTAGATCTCAGGCTTTACTCTAGACCGGCTAAGACTAGGAGCAATGCCCATCATCTTCACCTGCCAGCTGCCCGTGGCCGATGCACCCGCTCCCCGCTGCCTGTTGCCCGGCCCCAAGCTCCACCGCCTGTTGCCTGGCTCCAAGCTCCGGGTCTCTCCGCTGCCCCCAGCTCCGGGAATTTGATTTGCCATAGAGTCATACCAAAAAAGCAACTACATAAAAGTTAACATAAACATCCACCACATCGGCTCCCCCACATACCTCACAGCGATGGAAGGCAATAAAGTCTTATCTTCTTTCCTCCTTATTCTCCCACGGACGGGGCAGTCAAACCATCCACAGTCAGGGCAATCGACGCTCCCGCGATCGGGGCGGTCGAAGCTCCTGCGGCTTGGAGCTCCCAAAGTCGTTCCCTAACTAAGGGACTGTGAGCTCCACGATGTGAAGTCCACAGGCTCCTGCGGTTGGAGCTCCCGAAGTCAATCCCCAGCAAGAGGCCACCAGCTCCTCGATGTTAGGCCACAGTGCAGACTGAGATACGATACAGTCGAGGAAATAGATTAAAAAAGGTTTCCCTCATCCCTCCCCATACAAAACTAAAGATACACTTAAAATATATTTAACAACAGACTAAAAGCAACAAAAGAAGAGAAAGGACAGACATACTGTTGGTGAGGCTGCCATCGTACGGCGCCACCCGGTTTGCACGGCCTCTATCTATCTCCTACTGGAAATATCCTACAAGTTCTCACCATTCCATTTAGAAATAGAATGCTGACTAGCTTTCAAGTCATATTGCCTTTCCATCAGCACGCTCCACATTTTTTAAACAGTGAATTTAATAGCTGAATTCAACTATTTGTGGATAAACACAGAATGAAGAAAACTACTTACAATTAAGGACTGTTACTTTGATGTGATTCCAGGGTAAATGTTCACACATGAGTTTGTAATTTGGGTGATGTCTGATTTTGATGCAATTTTAGCTGACAAATTTTTCAAGAAGAATAAACAGCCACAGTTATGATCTAGATTTATTTATTTGTTATCAATCACAGATTCCTCATTGCTTTATTCATAATGTTCATGACAAAATACTAAAACCAAACTTTTTATGACAAATTTGAATACAATATTCTATACGAATATGAATATTCCATCGGGTGGCACCGATGGCAGCCTCGCCATCAGCCTGTATGTTATTTCGAATTTTTGTTATTTTTAGTATGTCTGAAATGTATGTTTTAATGTTTTTTCGGTATGTCTTATGGGGGGGGTAGGGGGAATAGGAGGAAACCTTTTTCAGTCACTTACCTTGACGGAGATGTGATCTTTCTCCACCCCCCCCCCCCCCCCCCCCCCCCCCCCCCCCCCCCCCGCGGCCTAACAACTGGATTGGTGCGTCTTTTCCTGGAGACTGACCCGGAGCTTCAAGCCGCAAGCACGGCACAGATTTACCATCACGGAGCGGGCGATCCTTTGCCGAGAATCACTGTGGAAGTAACTCAGCAGGTCAGGCAGCATCTCTGGAGATGTATTGGGCTGGGTCCCTTCTTCAGACTCAGCCGAAATGTCATCTATCCATGGTCTCCAGAGATACTGCCCGACTCGCTGAATTACTTCAGCACTTTATATCACTCACTGAAAGGGATCCAACTCTTCTGTGGTCTATGATAACAACAATCCCTTTGTGCAATTAAATTAACTCTCACAAATAATTATTTATCCTTTTTGGCTTCAACACTTTATCCAAAACATTTCATTTTTAGAAACAATACTAATATGCAATGAGAATAAGTAGAGTTACTTATCAAGAATCTTTTAAGACTTCTTATATTCAGCAGTTATTTTTGTCACCTCTATAATTTTAGTTTCATAAGAATCGAAGCATTCCTGGTTTAATTTCAAGTCAAATGTTCTGCTACTACCTCAAAGAGTTAAATAATTTAAGATTATTTCTTTTATAAATTGATTCCAGGTTAATATTGCTGTTCAATACTTGCAAACAAAGCTTAACTCTAATTTGGTTATGCCGCTGGTGTTTTTATACCTTTCCTTTGAAAGCAGCCAAGATATTTGTGTGCCATATGACTGACATAGTTCCTGATAATGAAATTGATTATTGACATTTAGGTGAGAAAATGTGCACATAAACCGCTATCTCACCTGGGTGGACTGCTATGGTACTTTGGAGAAGGTATAGGGGCAGGTGTTGCATCTCCTGCGACTGCAGGGGAAAGTGCCTTAGGAGAAGGTGGTTTAGGTGGGAAGGGATGGCTGTACCACGGAGTTGTGGAGGGAACGGTCTCTGTGAAAGACAGAGAAAAGTGGGGTGGGAAGATGTGATTGGTGGTGGGAAACCTTTGAAGATGGTAGAAATGTTGGAGAATGATATGTTGGATGCTGAGGCTGGTGGGTTGAAATGTAATGACCAGGGGAACTCTAGCCTTCTATCTGTTGGGAGGGGGGAGCAAGAGCAGAACCACAGGACAGAGGAGATGTGGTTGTGGGATCCACATTTACTTAAGAAAGTAAATTCCTACAATGTAAAGTCCTACAATGGAAAGCCTTATCTTGGGAACAGATGTGGTGGAGTCAGTGAAATTGAGAATAGGGTCAAGGTGGGTGGAGGTGTAGTCCAGCTAATGGGAAATTAGTGGGCATGTTGTAAACGTCAGTCAATTATTGTCTGTTCCTTGTGATGGAGACAGTGATTTGAACAAAAGGGTGAGAGGTATCAGAGATAGTCCAAGTGAATCTGCAGGCGAGGCGGAAGTTAGTGGTAAAGTTAATTAAAAGTCAATGAGCTGCACAGGTGCAGGAGACGGGTCTGAAGCAGTCATGAATGTTGTGGTGAAAGAGTTGGGGGCTGGTGTCAGAGTATGTTTGGACCAAGGACTGGTCAACTTAAACAGCAAAAAGGCAGCATACTGCAGCTGGGGCCCGAAGTGAGTCACCGTGGCTACACGTTTAATTTTGAGAAAGAGAGAGGAGTTAAAAGACCTGAAGAAATGTGAGGTGAGGGTGGGGAAATTGTGAGGGTGAAATATAAAAAATATACAGTACATGTCAGTATGCTTAGGTGCGAGCATTGATATACAGTGCGATCTAAGGGTACAAGTACAAAGCTCCCTGTAACAGCAATACAAGTAGATAGTTTGGCTTAAAGAATGGTTTTATGGGCTTAGAGTCATATAGTCATAGATACAATACAATACAATACAATACAATTTATTTGTAATGTTGAAATGTTGTTTCTGCAGTCATACATACAAGAAAAAAAAGACCCAAGACACAACACAATTTACACAGACATCCATCACAGCGCATCTCCACCTCGCTGTGATGGAAGGCAAAAAAAAGTATCTCTCCCCTGCACTTTCCTCTCCCCCCGATGTCAGAGTCAAAGTCAGAGCCAACCGGCGGGCGATAACAATTGTCCCGCGGCCATTAACGCCGCGCCGGGTGATGCAAGGCCGCGCTCCGGGTCTTGTTGTTGGAGCCCCGGGCGGGCGCTGGCAAAGTCCCGCAGCCGTTGAAGCCGCGCCGGGCGATGATGTAAGGCCTCGCTCCAGGTCATCCTCGACCCCGCTACTCGGGCGGGAGAAGTCGCCGTTGCGGAAGCCCCGAAAAGCAGTCTCCCAGCAGGGACCCGCGGGCTCCCGGTGTCACTGTCCACCAGACCTGCGGTAAGCCTCCGAATCTCCGAGGGTCGGGTTGCAGCAGCGCGCCACCACCGCTCCTCCTGCTCCGGACTCGGCCAGCTCCGTGATGGTGAGTAGCTCCGCAGCTCCGTGACTGGAGCCCCAGGACGTTCTTATCTTAAGAACGGTGCAGCCCCAACGACAACGGAGACCCAACAGGGAAAGGTCGGGTTCTCCGCGCAGGGGATAGATTTTTTAAAGTTTCCCCCCCCCACCCCACACACACACACATACCATCATCAAAAAAAAAAAAAACTACATTAAAACGGGACAAAAAATAACAAAAAGACAGACGGACTGCAGAGGCCGCTGCTGACGAGAGTCGCACCGCCCACTGAAATACAACTGCAGTATCTCTGGAATCTAAAGCGTGGAAACAGGCCCTTCGGCCCAACTCACCCATACTGGTCAACAATGCCCCAGCTACACTAGTCCCACTTACCTGCATTTGCTCCATAACCCTCCAAACCAGTCCATTCTTGCTTTCATAATTTTAAGCATTAGCCAGAAAGACGTGGAAGCTTTGGAGAGGTTGCAGAAGAGGTTCACCAGAATCTTGCCTAGATAAGAGAGTGTTAACTAAATAATAGGGAGCATAGATTTAAGGCAAGGGGGGGAAGGTTAAAGGAGTTTTATTTTTACAAAGAGAATGGCAGGTGCCTGGAATATGCTGCCAGGGGTGCTGGAGGGAGCAGACATGATAACAATGTTTAAGAGGCATTTAGATAGAAACATGAACAGACAGAGTGCAGGGATGGTAGAGTTGCTGCCTTACAGCAAAAATGCAGCGCCGGAGACCCGGGTTCGATCCCTACAACAGGCGCTGTCTGTACAAAGTTTGTACGTTCTCCCCGTGACCTGCGTTTTCTCCGAGATCTTCAGTTTCTTCCCACATTACAAAGTCGTACAGGTTTGTAGTTTAATTGACTTGATAAATGTAAAAATTGTCCAGTATAAATTGTCCAACTTCCAGTATAGTCCCTGGTGGACTCTTTGGAAGTGATGACCACAAGTTACAAGGTACAAGGGATACAGACCACATGCAGGCAGATGTGCAGCTTCAATTGGCATCATGGTCCTGACAGACATTATGAGCTTAAGAGCTTGTTCCTGTACTGTACTTTGCTGTGTTCATGTCAGCAGACTTACAGACGATTACTCATGTGCTCTCTTTTTTGCTTATGTTCCACTTTTCACAAACTCTAATCTATATAAGCTTTTGTTGTTTATTTCATGATTCATGAAGTCATACTCACCTATCATCTGTACAATACAATACCATTTATTTGTCATTTGAACCTCACATGAGGTTCAAACGAAATTTGGTTTCTGCAGTCATACAAGAAAATAACCAAGACACACACCAACACAATTTACACAAACATCCATCACAGTGAATCTCCTCCTCACTGTGATGGAAGGCAAAGTCTTGTCTCTCCCCTGCTCTCCATTCTACTCCCGGTGTCAAAGTCAAAGCCCCCGGCGGGCGCTAGCAAGTCCGCGGCCATTTAAAGCCGCGCCGGGCGATGTAAGGCCCTGCTCCAACCCCTCTTTCAACCCCGCAATTCGGGCGGGAGAAGTCGCCATTGCCGGTGCCCCGCAAAGCGGTCTCCCACCAGGAACCCGCTGGCTCCCATTATTTCCTATCCTGTCAATGCTTAAAATTTCTAAGATTTCTGTGCCTGAATCACTTATGACCTAATTCCTGCATTCTAACTCTAAAACTCTACATTCTAGAATTCTACAATTTCCCCAACTCTAACCTATTCACCATACTGACAAAAACCTCCGAGAACCGCACGTAAACCTTGGGTGGGGCCCAAAGTCTCCAGAGGTTTCCGTTCAGGTTTCCTAAATGGGACGGGGGCATTTAGGCTCTATTAAATTTCCATGCGACAGGCCCTTAACCAAAAGTATCATAAGCACACAAGGCAATATTTTAAAGGCAGTCAGCAGACACTGTGGAAATTCTAGGCCACTATGATCTCTCACTTGCATTGGTGTTGTCAATTATTTCTCTATAATATACAATTAAGGAATAGAGAAGACTTCATTTTTAATAATAATAATGGATGGGATTTATATAGCGCCTTTCTAGATACTCAAGGCGCTTTACATCGCATTATTCATTCACTCCTCAGTCACACTCGGTGGTGGTGAGCTACTTCTGTAGCCACAGCTGCCCTGGGGCAGACTGACGGAAGCGTGACTGCTTATCTGCGCCTAAGGCCCCTCCGACCACCACCAGTCATTCACACACATTCACACACATTCACACGCAGGCAAAGGTGGGTGAAGTGTCTTGCCCAAGGACACAACGACAGTATGCACTCCAAGCTGGATTCGAACCGGCTACCTTCCGGTCGCCAGCCGAACACTTAGCCCATTGCGCCATCTGTCGTCCATTTTTGACTTGTGAATGATCAATGGAATGGTGTAACAAATGTAATAAAGTGGCATTAGGTAGATAATGTCATTTTTTCTTCCTGTTTGCTGTTTCAAATGGATACAGGAAGGATACTTTCAAAAGTTGCTTGAGCTGGCATTTCACATTCGTAGCTTTAAACTAATGCAGCCGTTGCATAGCAGAAATATGCAGATTCTGTGCTCTCAATACCAGAACTGATAAAGTGGTTAGGTCTCATTTCTACTCCATATACCCCCAAAAAGTATTGTTCCAGCAAAAAAAAAAGCATGTACATGTCATGTGCCTTACAGTTTGCTCTGTTATTCGGTTTGTCTTAAAAAATAATTAATCTGATTTGAATTGCATTCCTCCTAAAACCAAAATGTTTTTCAACTTTTAAATATTCAACTATGCGGATAGCCACATAAGAGAAAAAAAATAGGCAATTATTTTCTCATTTGTATGCTGCATACAGTACTAAAGATGGAAAACAACAGTACTAAAGAGACAAAAACAAAACCGCAATTGGCGGATATGCTCAGCAAGATTGGCAGCATTTGTGGATCGAGTATGCTTCAGGGCAATAATCTTACATCAGGATATTATGGTGAAGGAATATCGACCTGAAATGATAGCTTTTTGTCTCTCTTCATGATTGCTGCCTGACTCACTGTGCATGATTAGCGTTCTCTGTGTTACCAGTATGTATTTTCAATCATTTCCTATTTCACATTATTCGCCAACTCTATCGATTCTTTTGATGAAGGTGTTATCCTATGAAGAAAGATGGAATAATAATTTCTTACACTCCCTTGAGTTTAGACAAATGAGAAATGCAAGATTCTGAGAGAGACTGAAAGAACAAAAGTATGGAGAGGTTAGAGGACATGATCCGAAGACAAGTGGTTTGCTATTGGGGCTGATAAGTATCTTTAAATTTTTGGAATTCTTTGTCTCAGAGGCTGTGGTACCTCCGTTTTTGGCTGGCATAGATGAAGTTTTGGACATGAAGGAAAACAGATGTGGAAATTAGGAGTGAATGGCAATAAGGCACTGGACCAGCTTTGATCTTATTGAAAGGCAGAACAACCTTGCGAGATAATGTGATTTACTTCCATTTACATTTCCTGTGTTCTTACCTTTCCCCTTTAATTTGGCCCCTGTGGAATTATACGTGATATTAAACAGTCATTAACAGCTCTGTATTAGCACTAATAAAGCCAATGTGATGACAATGGTAAAACACAAAGCTTTAATTATTATTTTATTAAGTCTGCAACTACTTTGCTGCACAGAATCTATAAAATGTGACACCTTGAAGATTTGAAAGCATTGCAATGATCATTTACTGGGATTGCTTTTGAATGATTAACCTACTACTTTAATATTTGAAAGCAAGGAGGTGTTCCAATGGCGGATTGCCATCCATGGGGTGAACCTGACTCCATAAGCTAAAACAAATTATTGCGTTTTGGGTAATTGTTGAACATTTCTAGCAAATATGGATTTTCATTCCTATTAATGATCTGGATGATGGAATTGAAGGCAATATCTCCAAGTTTGCGGATGACACTAAGCTGGGGGGCAGTGTTAGCTGTGAGGAGGATGCTAGGAGACTGCAAGGTGACTTGGATAGGCTGGGTGAGTGGGCAAATGCTTGGCAGATGCAGTATAATGTGGATAAATGTGAGGTTATCCATTTTGGTGGCAAAAACGGGAAAGCAGACTATTATCTAAATGGTGGCCGATTGGGAAAGGGGGAGATGCAGCGAGACCTGGGTGTCATGGTACACCAGTCATTGAAGGTAGGCATGTAGGTGCAGCAGGCAGTAAAGAAAGCGAATGGTATGTTACCTTTCATTGTAAAAGGATTTGAGTAAAGGAGCAGGGAGGTTCTACTGCAGTTGTACAGGGTCTTGGTGAGACCACACCTGGAGTATTGCGTACAGTTTTGGTCTCCAAATCTGAGGAAGGACATTATTGCCATGGAGGGAGTGCAGAGAAGGTTCGCCAGACTAATTCCTGGGATGTACGGACTGTCTTATGAAGAAAGACTGGATAGACTTGGTTTATACTCTCTAGAATTTAGGAGATTGAGAGGGGATCTTATAGAACCTTACAAAATTCTTAAGGGGTTGGATAGACTAGATTCAGGAAGATTGTGCCCGATGTTGGGGAAGTCCAGGACAAGGGGGTCACAGCTTAAGGATAAGGGGGGAAATCCTTTAAAAATCGAGATGAGAAGAACTTTTTTCACACAGAGAGTGGTGAATCTCTGGAACTCTCTGCCACAGAGGGTAGTTGAGGCCAGTTCATTGGCTATATTTAAGAAGGAGTTAGATGTGGCCCTTGTGGCTAAGGGGATCAGGGGGTATGGAGAGAAGGCAGGTATGGGATACTGAGTTGGATGATCAGCCATGATCATATTGAATGGCGGTGCAGGCTCGAAGGGCCGAATGGCCTACTCCTGCACCTAATTTCTATGTTTCTATGTTTCTATTATTAAAATAATATCGTTAAATAGTTGCTCTTAAGAATTTCTGAGATGAAAAATAATAAGTAAAAGTAGGAAGGGTTTGGAAATCAAAATCTCTTCGATATATCATACATATCATATATCATACATCAATGCAGATGGCAATGACAAAGTACATCCTTTTTAGGAGTCTGTGAATTAAATAAATACTCAAAAGTTTAAATAATATGAAGATGTTGTAACTCTTTAGTTACTTTGTTTTCTTAAGACATTTTTATGCAAATACCATTTGTTATTGTAATGTGACCCGAAGCATCATCCATTCCTTCTCTCCAGAATAGCTGCGTGTCCCACTGAGTGACTCCAGCATTTTGTATCTATCTTTGGTGTAAACCAGCATCTGCATATCCTTCGTACGCACAACTTTTGCAATGCAGATCATAAAAGAGAGAAAATGTTTATTACTGCACTCTTAATTTGACAATTGTGTTAGTATTAAGTGGGAAATAAATTATAGAATATTTGCTTTACTCTAGAGTTGGAAGGTGTTAATTCAGAAGCCGAGGTTGTTTGTTGCAATGCATTTTGTTAATAATGCAGGAGCCATGATGATGAATAGGGGAAAAACCAAAGATGTGCTTTTATTCTGGACAGAGTAAATGTTCTTATTGATGAAACAGCATTCCTTCAGTCAAGTAAAGAGAATTTTTTCAATCATGACTTATGTCTTGTGTCCATGTCTTAAGTCCATCTTGATGGAACCCAGTTAGCCATTTTTTTACATACTTATAAAATCCGTTTGCCATTCTTTACTACCCCATGCCAATATTTGCTTTTGCCCTGTCTTTGCTTTTCCATTATAGTTTTAGACTTCCAGCTGCAAGTTGATGTCAGCTAACATGCAGCCTTCCGAGATCGCAAACAGACGCTGCATCGTGACGGGGAATCTCCGAGTGGAAATGCTCAGCCGAGCAGGCGACGTCTGCGGAAAGACTAAGAGTTAAAGCTTCAATTCTGACTGAAGGGTATCGATCTCATGCATAAACATCCCTTCTCTCTCTCTCTCTCCGCAGACGCCGCTCGACTACTTGAGCATTTCCCTTTTCAAGTCGAAGAACCATGTTGGCCGATGCAGTTGTAGTGTGCGAATTTTGTCGGCTACCTGCACTTTTCTTTTTCAACAGATGCAAGTAACGAGAGACTCGCGAAGCTCGAGCATCATGACACATCAAGAAGGATCCCCTTTAAAGAGTCATTTTGTATTTCCTGTCCCTCGGCTAATTTGCAGACTCCTGTTTAGTAGAGGCTTGGGTTGCTATGTTAATTTATATCGTTAATAGCAAGGATTAGGCAAGTTTGATGGGCCGAATGTCCTATTTCTACTCCTATATCTTTTGAACTTCCCCTAGATAAAATGAACAGATATGTCCAGAAACTTCCAAGTTATTTATGTATTCCTCTTACTTGAATTTATCTCTCCGTTCTGCCCAGTGGGTTTTGTACTCCCCCTCCACATGCAAATTTACTTTACCTATTTCCTTTTGTTTGTCCCCAGTTAAAAGACAAAGCTTAAAAGTGAGGATTACTGCAAAGGATGACAGTATTGTTCTGCAATATCTTAGCACCAGCCCCGTCATCAAGCTTCAAGGCTATGTTCTTGGACTCGGTGGTCGATTCTCCAGGCAGAATATCACGCTCCCTGTCAATGGAGATCCAATCGAAGTTGATGTTGGTAAGAACTCTAATTCATGTGTTTTTGCTTAAAGTCTGGGCAATTAAAACCATTTGTGCACCAGTGCAATGACATTGTACAAAAGATATGCGTGCTCGTCAACTCTCCCTATTTCCCTTTTGGCACTATACTGACATGTTAAAACATTATGAGAACTTGTCACTTGATACCTGAGGAAAATATCACTTGATCGCTCATAAAGTGACAAATGGTTTCTGTTTTATGTTTTGGGATGACCTTATGTACAAATCTGCTTAGAAGTGAATTGAAGTTTGACTCAATTTTTTTGTTTATTTTGATCAATTATTCTCCACTGAGAAGAACCCACAATTTTAATTTAGTTTTAATGTATTTCTCTGAATGTTTTCACAAAAACACTTACATACTGAGGCACAACTTGCCATAAGATATTTCATCCTAAAGGGAGCCCCATGTAAAGAGAATACTTCATATTCCTGGGTGAATGTTTTATAAACAGGATATTTTAATGTGTTTTACACTTGATTGTTTACTCCTCAGGCACCATCTGTTTTGGGGCGCTGGGAGATAGAATGGAAGCCAATTGACCCTAGCAAGCTAATGAATGGCATCTGCAGTTAGATTGAGGATTGGTTTGCAGTTGATGATTTTTTCCATGCATGGTTATGGATGTACAAATTGATAAACATGCAGTAACAGAAACAAGGTCACATTTTTAACCATTAACTTTCTGTACATGGTAGGTTCATTGATAGCAATTAAACTTTAGCATATTGTTAAAATAATCTAAGACCTAATAAGATCCAGATTTAACAAAAAAAGCCCCATAACAAAAGTTCGCATCACTTCAGACTAACTCCAATATTCAACCACAGAATCTTCACACTCTTTAATTTTATTCATTGGTGAGATTAAATTACATAATGGCCATTTTCGTGCAGCTAATGGCTCGATCTATGCCACTTGAAAAAAATGGATTTCCAGATTTGGTCTTGGAGCTGCTGTAACAATGTTACATAAATAATGATGTGCACTATTAGTCTATTTTGACAGCAAATTAAGGCCTAATGTTTTGAATAAACCAGATGTTCAAAAAAAATGTATTTTACTGCATTTTACTTTACATGAACCAAAAATTAAACCACGATGAAGAAGTCCTGAATTATTTGTTTGAAGGACTTCAAAATTCTTTTTAATTGTAATTTGGAAGGCAAATATTGTCAATTAAAATGTTGACTATTCCTGAAGTCCTAAAGCTATACCTATAAAGCTGGAGGATATGATTTTCTGATTATATACGATGACTCAACATGTACTGGCTCATCTTGAAGAAAGCGAAGAAATTAAATGATAAGCATTTTGGAAGGCCTTTAACCTACATAATTAGTGAGCAATATTTTCAGTCTTTATTGAAAAGAGTAAGGACAATTGACCTGAATCCTCAAGTAAAATACCTTTCCCTTGTCACAAAAACAAATATGTATCAATGATTAAATAAACATATCTAATCACAGATAAAATACTGTCAGGTCAATAGGGGCAGTTTAATAGGGGCATTGCCGTGTTGAACACATTTAGTGAACGCAAAGAAAGTTCCAGATATTGCTACATTGGAGAGATATGTAACGTGTCCTTCTAAAGTGAAGAAGAATATCAAAGACTGTTGTTTCTCTTATTTTCCCCCATTCACAGAGTTTTGGAGCAGTATTAGCAAACAACTGGGGACAGATTGTGATGACGTAAATCTTATTTAAGTTATTTATGTTAACAATTGTGAAACTATTGGTAAATAGTAATTAATGTGCAAAATAGTTGATTTACTTCACCGGAGTATTTAGCCTCTTCCGAAGTGTTCATGAGTTTTCCCTATTGACAAATTACCAGAATTTTAATCAGGCTGTTTTAAGGTAGTTGAGTATTGAGGTAAAAAAAAACATAGCTTATACCTTATCAGTGCCTTGCATCCTTTCAGTAACAATACTGTGGAGAGGTGAAATAATTATTCATACAGATAACATTCCAAAATGAAAAATAACTCTCTTCCCATAGATGTAGACTGACTCACTGAGTGTTTCGAGTATTTTATTTTAGATTTCAGCATCTGCAGTTTTTTTGATTGCCAAAGATTATCATTGAACAGTATTATTGCTCATTCTCTTGAATTAGTATCAACAGATAATTAGTAAACAGTGGAGGAAAATGAGTAAAAAAATTAAGTTTGCATTGGGAATGTAAGTGATAGTTTCAATAAGTTTTGGTAAAAGTTGGTGCTTTAAGCAGTAACTATTTAAAAAAGAAAAAAATAATTCAAATTAACAGCAGGATAATCAAAGACCCTTCTGTATGGAATATGTACATAAACAAAATAGTTAATCATTCACAGCTGCAGGTTTTGATCTTCCAACTTGGAGTCAGAAATTTTGTTTGAAGAACCAAATATCTGCAAACAGTTTACAAGAATGGCTAGATTGTATTAAATATGTACAAACAAAATTCTGTAATTTCTTACACAGGATAATAACATCAAATGATTCCTTGGAATGAAGATAATATGAGTTATGCAGTCTTATTGAAGTGGGTAGTAAAAGGAAGCAACAATAAATGCATCTGGATGTTTTTATTTTTAATATGAACCTAAGAATACTGATTCAGACCTGGCGATGTGTTGAACATACAATGTATTCATATTCACAGTGCCAACAGGCTTTCAGCCAATCAATTCTCAAGAGGAAAATATAATTTATGAAATAAATAAACATGTTCTACAGCTATTACTAATGCATTAAGACTGTTGATTGTTTCTCAGTTGATTCTGCATTGTCCAATGCATAATATCACCATTTTCAAAGTATTATTTTTATTGTTTTGTTTGTAGTAGCTGATATATTGACAGATGAAACATTTGTGAAATTATTCTCTTTTTCCAATGTTGGAACTTGGGGATGTGTGAATGTGCAAGGTCACATAGGGACGTGTGTATGGGAAATACATGGCGAATAACAAATCTCTGGCAACCATTTCATTTTGGGGCATGTCAATGGCATAAGAATAAAATTGCAAGATGAAAATCCTTATATTTATGCTTTATACTTTGGTATTTTGATTCCAATTAAAACACCTTTGTTAAAAAGAAAATGCCAACTGTTTGATCTAATTTTTAATCCAAATTATACAGTCTCAGAGAGAATTTATATTTTTGCTCAATATATGTGCCACTTTGAAAAGTATGAATTAATAATTAAATGTAAAGAATCGTCACTGATCAAGATAGAATTATTAATTAATTAAATTATTAATTCAATGATTTTCTAGATCACTTAATGAAAAGGGTATTGGACTATCAAAACCTTGGATCTGGTGCAAGCTTTACTGCCTACCAGGCAACAATGATGCCTGCCTTTTCTATTTGCTTATAAGACCTGGATTATCTTTAGGCACTGGAAAAATGCCATCACTGCTGTCTCCACAAAATCCTCAAATTCACTTGATTGATGAGAAAACCATTGTTATTGACATCACTCAGGACAACATCCTTACCTTTGAGGCCTTGTTACAGTTAGTTAGCTTCATTGGATAAGTCATGTCACTACTATGCCAAACACTAGACCCCAAAGCAAGGTCTCCATTTACAACTTTCTCATGGGAAGCCTTCATGAAGATATGCATCACCCGTAATGGTTCCATAGAATCTGATACACAGATGCTCAAAGTGGAGAAGGAAGATTATCCTTGAATATCCTTGAGTATTGTGCTCTAAATTGCTGTCAGATTAGTGTTGAGTGCTCTTCGATGTCATGTGCAGGGCATAACAGCACTGTAGTTAGTAGCAAAGTGTCACAGTTTCAGAGAGGTGGATTTGATCCTGAACTTGGCTACTGTCAATGCAGAGTTTTCATATTTTGTCTGTGATTGTGTGAATTTGCTCCAGATGCTCTGATTTGCTCTCATCTTCAAAAACACACTGATAGATAAATTGGCTACTTTAATTTATCCCCTGGTGTAGGTAAATGGCCTAATGAATCAAAGGAAAGTTGATGATAACACGTGAAAGACTATGTTGCAGGATGCAGAGAGATAGGAGAAGTGGAATGCAACTAATGGGATTGCTCCCTTGTGAGTCAATATGAACCAAAGAAATAGCAAGCATTGCCAATGCTCATGTATGCACTCCAGCTTCTTATGGTGACCCTCACCACAGGATTCTTTAGTGTTTGGATAATTAAAATAATCTTGAATTTTTAAAGGGTTCCTTACCCAATTCAAATGTAATATCTTTGATTAAGAACACATTTGATTTGTGAAATAACTGTTGTGATTTAAAAAATATATATATATATATTCAATTGCCTTAATTTGTGTTTGTTTTAGAGTTCAATCCCAAGTATCTTGTTGCAGTTCATCCAGTGGCTGAGCAGAACAACGCTGCCTTAGGGAAGAAATGTAAAGGTTCGGAATTTTATTTCTGACTGAGTATGATTAAAGTTGAAATTCTACCACATTCTATACATTTTGTACACTGCCCTCTTTCTTTGCCCGATCTGTTCAAGCCTGCATGTACACAAGAGTATGCCAGAAACTGCAGTTGCTTGAGGCTAATAGAAAATCAGAAGAAAACACATGTCAGCTTTTAAAAATTCTAGTTTGGTTCAATTTGAATAATCCATGTGAAATCCATGTGCTCTGATATCACATCAAGTTTATTCACAGCCAAAATCGCAAAACCTTATGAGCAATGTAGAAATGAAGCAGCAAGTAAAGCTCTTCATATTAAATTGCATTTATTTCAGACAGAACTTTATTTTTTTTTTGGCTTGTCTTATGCATTGTTCATTTAACAGTTTCACTCAAGTGCCTGTATGTAACATGGAAGATTTTCCTTTCCTTCCATCATGTTCATAAGACATATGAGCAGAATCAGGCCATTTGACCCATCAAGTCTGCTCTGCCATTCGATCCAGACTGATCTAATCTTCCCTCTCAATCCCATTCTCCTGCCTTTTCTCCGTAACCTTTGAAGTCTTTACTAATCACTAATCTTTGTACTTATGGTCTTTTGAATTTATAATACAATCTGTCTAGACTCATATTACTCACCCCTAATGCTTTTGCTTCTAATTTATGAGGGCATGTGTTGTGCTAGGAATCCTGGGTATCAATAAAAAAGCTTTTTAATTCTTTGACTGCACGATAGAAATCATGGTTCTTTCTGTTGCCGAACATCATTCTTCTTGGATCGCACAGTGCTGCACACCATGATCAGAGTTGTTATTGGCTTTGCGAAGATGTCATGCAGCTGGAGAGCAATTAAGATGTTGCATATTTGTATGGCAACATCATTGATGGCTATTTCCAGGCTGTATTTGTTAATTTTTCTCTTGATAATAACTTGATTAAATGTAATGTCACAGTTCAAAAATACATTGTTACATCCATTAGTCCCAACATTAAACCTGTAGCATTCGACATAATATTTCCAATAATGTTGATCATAAATTTTTTGCCGACAAAAGTGGATTCCCAAGAGAAACTAATTGCAATTTGATATTTACGTACAAATGAGGAACACCCAATTTTATTCTGGCATTTAATAAGATCATTACTGATCTGACTGTAACCTCACTCTGATTTCCTGTCAACTCTCAAGCTTTCGTACGTTGCTTATCAAGGAAATATATACATCTGCCTGAAAAGATGGCACAGTAGTAGGGGCAGCACAGTGGCGCAGGTTTGATCCTGACCTCGGATGCTGTCTGTGTGGAGTTCACACATTCTCCCTGTGAGCATATGGGTTTCCTTCGAGTGCTCCAGTTTCCTCCCACATTTGTAGGTTGATTGGCTTCTGTAAATTGCCCCTAGTGTCTAAGGAGTGGATGAGAATATGGAATAACATAGCTCTAGTGTGAATTGGTCAGTGTGGACTTGGAAGACCAAAGGGTTGTTTCTTTTAATCAATCAAAAAACATTTTAAAATTCACTGGGGCTTTTGAGGAAGGGAGTTCCAAAGACTTATAGAAACATAGAAAATAGGTGCAGGAGTAGGCCATTCGGCCCTTTGAGCCGGCGCCACCATTCAATATGATCATGGCTGATCATCCAACTCAGTATCCTGTACCTGCCTTCTCTCCATACCCCCTGATCCCTTTAGCCACAAGGGCCACATCTAACTCCCTCTTAAATATAGCCAATGAACTGGCCTCAACTACCTTCTGCGGGAGAGAATTCCAGAGGTTCACCACTCTCTGTGTGAAAAAAGTTTTCCTCATCTCGGTCCTAAAAGATTTCCCCCTTATCCTTAAACTGTGACCCCTTGTTCTGGACTTCCCCAACATCGGGAACAATCTTCCTGCATCTAACCTGTCCAACCCCTTAAGAATTTTGTAAGTTTCTATAAGATCCCCCCTCAATCTTCTAAAATCTAGCGAGTTCAAACCGAGTCTATCCAGTCTTTCTTCAGATGAAAGTCCTGCCATCCCAGGAATCAGTCTGGTGAACCTTCTCTGTACTCCCTCTATGGCAAGAATGTCTTTCCATCTCGACGAGATCCTTTGAGAGATAAAATTTCACCTCACCTTGATCTCAGATGGGTGAGCCAATTATTTACAAAGTGAACACTTAACTACAAAATTAACCAACATAGGAAACATTCATTCCTATGCTTTGCATTACAAGGAGTGAATAGAACTAGTTGTTGACTGGGATCCACAATAGTTGGGTCCCCAGAAAGGTTTTCTCCAATTGATTATTTAAATATCTGCTAATCAGTTAAAATGTGGAAGAAGGAACTGCAGATGCTGGTTTAAACCGAAGATAGACACAAAAAGCTGGAGACGATATGTGTAAGAACCCCTCCCTTCTCTCCAGAGATGCTGCCTGTCCCACTGAGTTACTCCAGCTTTTTGTGTCTATCTTCTGCCTATCAGAACCGGTTTTGGCATGCCTTTAGAACTTTGAACTGATCGGCAACCAATCAGTTCAACAGAATCTTTGTATCAAGCTTTTTTGACCTTGTTTCCATTAAAGCATATATTTTTGGAATCCTTAACTACTTCCATAGGCCAAGCCATCCATTCTTTGAACAAGAAAGCCAAACTGCAATAGAGGTGCACATCAGGTTTAGCTATTCACCATCTTTAATAAAAAACCTTCCACAGCACCGATCTTCCATTTTTATAGCCATTGTGAAATATCCAATCTTCTATCCTTGAAAGCCCTTGTCAATTTTACAGAGAACTCCTTATTTGAAACTGTCTGATCAGGTTTCTGCTCCATCTACATTATTAAATGCTCTGGTCACACAAAATCGCACATGATTATACAAAAGCTAATCTAGTTGTACTCGCCTTGACAGATATCCTTTTGTCATGGTGAGTCACATAATGATATTCCAATAGCTCTCTGCCATTATCTAGCCAGATGGAACAATTCCATACATAACTTACAAAATCAACTGAATCACCATTATTGGTTACTCTTTTTGTGTCTCAATTAACTTCAGATGTTTCTCAAATCTTCCTTGGCTCCATTCTATTTCTCATACATATTCTGTTCCCTGCTAACTTTCTCCAAAAAACTTCCTGAAGCTCCATCTGCAAATTGACAAAACTAATCTCAACCACCATAAACTTGCATGACATTCAAACAAGGACTCCCCTGTAACTTATTTGGTGACCATTTCACCGAACACTTTGACTCAACCCGCCGAGGCCTATTAGATCTTCCGATTGCTAATCATTTTTGCTCTTCTCATTCCCATACTGACCTTTCTGTCCTGGGCCTCCTCCATTGCCAGACTGAAGCCATATGCAAACTGAAGGAACAGCACCTCATATTCCGCTTTGGTAGGTTACAAGCCAATGGTATGTCCATTGAGCTCTCCAATTTCTCTAACTATAAACCCCCCTCCCTTCTTCCCCCATCCCTTTTGCCCCTCTCTCCTCTGTGCCTCACGTGGACTCTCACCTATCTCACTCCTCTCTCTTGCCTTCCACCTGCATTCCTTCTTCAAGCTTCACAATTCACAACAATTCAATCATTTTGTTTTACAACTTATGTCTTTTCCTCTGTGGCCTTTGTCCAGCCATCTGCCCATAAACCCCCACCTGTATCCAGGACTAGCAGAACTGAAAGCTCCTCCAACAATAGTGAGAAAATTAAAGCTACTAATTAGGTTTTGTTCTCAATCAACTAACTCAATCATCTGATTTGTATCAATCTGAAGCTCAGCCAAAGCTACAATTTTGAGGCATTATTAATATCTGAAATCTTCAGCCATGACATTGTTTTGTTCTTGGTTCTTAACATCATCCAGAACTTGCTGTTCTGCTCCTAATGGTCCAACTGGGTTTACTTATCTCTCTTGCATGAACTGACTGTCGATGTCACAATTTTAAATTCCTTATCCTTGTTTACAGATCCTTTAACCTTCCAATTCTCTACAAACCCTTCAATGGCGTAATCCTTTGAAATGTGCGCACTGTTCTAATTTGGGCTTCTGGTGATTCTTTACATTTGTACATTCAACCATTGGCAGATATGCCGTCGGCTGTGAAGAGCCTAAACTCTGGGATTCCCCCCCCCAAACCTCACTAACTCTTTCTGCCTTTTAAAATACTCCTTAAAATCTGCCCCTTTGGTTGGCTATCTGCTCTAATATCTCCTTAACAAGCTTGGCAACAATTGCTGTTTAATAAAACTCCTGTAAAAAAATTTTGGAACATAGACATAAGTGTTGGAAATTTTGTGCAGGTCGAGTCCCATCTCTGGAGAGAGAAACGGTTGGCATTTCTAGTCTGTAATCCTTCATTGGAAGGGAATTGTTTTCAGGTTTCCAGTATCAGTAATTTTTTTTTTTACATTTTTTGGTAAAGATTTTGTATGAATGGAAATTGTTGTTCTGCATTTTGGTATGCACTGACTCCTATGCCGTAGCCTCATCACATTGTTTTAAAATGTTCATCGATACCCGTTGCTGCTCCTGGCATGCTTTTTGCTGTTCGTCATTAAACAAGAATTAGAACCTTGCTTGATGGTAGAACAGGATATGTGCCAAGTCATTGAGGATGGGTAATTGTTTGGTCCTCAAGGACTACCTAATAAGAGAAAGGATGAAATTACAGACTGTTTACTCAAATGGTATGATCAGCTTTCGAATTTATTTGTACTGAAAGCTGAAACCTAAACAATTATTTTCATTCCAGAATGAATGGCTTAAGTATGGAGAATGTATTGACATGCAAACTGTCATGCCATTTTAGGTCATCTTGATCTTCACAAGCCACCGCAGTTAACAATAGATCCTCGAACCCCTACCTCGGTGTTTCTGACATGGACGCCGCACAGTTTTAAAGATAAAGGTTATAAGGTTGGAAAGGAATGTGAAATTGAAAGGTAATATTTCTGAAAATGTATGCATTGAATTCAGAAACCATTTATACAGGCGTAATCAGTTGAATAATGCTTTTTAATTTTGATATATATATATGTGTGTGTGTGTGTATAGATATATATATATATATATTTGATCGGTGTAAGATATCAAATTTTCTCAAGGTTGAGTTTTCTCATATAAGTTGCTGAATCTTTAGCCATGAACACAAAGGTGGGCAATTTGAGTAAAGTGGCCCAAGAAATAGTGGGGGATATCTGATTGCTGATTCATAGTTCAAGCACCTTGCACAGAGTCTGCTGTTGGATGACCAGGGTGTGGCAGAGTTTATTTTAGTTTATTAATGTCGTGTGTACCGAGGTACTGTGAAATTTATTTTAGGTGCGTGCTATCCAGTCATTGAAATTACTATACATAATTGCAGATAAGCCATCCACATCTTACAAATACAGGGTAAAGGGTATTACATTCACTGCAAGATAAAATCCAATTAAAGATAGTTATAAGGTTTCCAATGAGGTAGATGGGAGGTCAAGACCACGCTTCAGCAGGTGTGAGGACAGTTCAGTTGCCTGATAACAGCTGGGAATAGACTGTCCCTGAATTTGGAGGCTTTTAAAACGTTAGTATCTCTTGCCTGATAGGAGAGGGAAAAAGAGGAGTGACCGGGAAGGGAGGGGTTGAGACTAGTCCTTGATTATGCTAGTGGCCTTGCCGAGGTAGTGTGAAGTGTAGATGGAGGCAATGAAAAGTAGGTTGATTTGCACGATGGTCTGGGTTACGTTCACAATTCACTGCTATTTCTTGCAGTCTTGGATGGAACTGTTCCTAAACCATGCTGTGACACATCCCGATAAAATGCTTTCTAGGGCTTATCTGTAGAAGTTGGTGAGGGTCTTTGGGGATATGTCGAACTTCCTAAATTTTCTAAGGATATAGAGGTGTTGGTGTGCTTTCTTGTCCAATGTGGCTGATCCAGGACAAATTGCTTGTGATATTTATTCCGAGGAGCTTGAAGCTTTCCACCATCTCTACTTTGGGGTGTGTGTACTGCTTTGCTTCCTGAAGTCAATTGGAGCTTATGATCCAATGTGATTTTGCGATCTTATGTCTGTTAATAATGCAATTAACATAATGATACATATCAGGGTAATCAACAGAAGTAATATAAAAAAAATTAAAGTTGGGGATTAGAAACATATTCTGAATTGAAGGAATGCAGATTTAAAGAAGGCTTGTTGGGCAGTGTGACTTGTACAGGAGGAGAAAGGCAATGGAAGATCTTAAAATTGATGAAGATTTTAAAATGGTGATATTTTCCATCCTTGGTCTCTCTGCCATGCTTGCTGTTATGGCCTTTTCACTGGCTAGCACACAGGAAAACCCTGACAATCCTAAGCAAAAAATACAGCAAATTTTAGTTATAGGCAACCTCCCAGTGCTACAGCCACTTGGGTGACAGAAATTTGCCCTTATATATTTCACAAATCACTACCAAAAAATTTGAGATTGGGACAAAATTCACACCTATGGAATGTGTGGGGGGGAAAAAGTAGATAAATAAACACAATATAATTTTTTTTTTAATTATGTTTCTTGACATGAATGCAGAACACAAGACTATGTTATGGAAAATTGCAATATGGATAATTTTCTAGGATCGTATCTCCCCATAATGGGTGCGCTTGTAATACATCAATTATCCAACCACTAGTGGTGTGATAACAAATTGCAAATAACCATACATGGTGCATATATTTGCAGAAATAACAGCACAGCCTTAATCTTACTTTCATGAAGTTGCTGCAATTGCTTATTAATATATCAGTAAACCTAATTTTAAATATTAGGCTTGGTACTAAACAGCAGAAGAAACAATTACAGTGCCCTTCATTATGTTTGGGATAAAGACCCATCATTTATTTATTTGCCTCTGTAATCCACAAATTGTAATAGAAGAAATTACATGTGGTTAAAGTGTACATTGTCAGATTTTATGAATTGCCCCCCCCCATTTCAGGGCAGCATAATGTTTGGGACACATGGCTTCACAGACATTTGGAAATGCTCAGGTGTGTTTCATTGCCTCCTTAATGCAGGTATAAGAGAGCTCTCAGCACCTAGTCTTTCCTCCAGTCTTTCCATCACCTTTGGAAACTTTTATTGCTGTTTATCAACATGAGGACCAAATATGTGCTAATGAAATTCAAAGAAACCATATGAGATAGAGTGTCTGCACAATGACCAGTGTCTGCAGAAGACTTCATGAACAGAAATACAGAGGCTATAATGCAAGATGCAAACCACTGGTTAGCCGCAAGAATAGGATGACCAGGTTACAGTTTGCCAAGAAGTACTTAAAAGAGCAACCACATTTCTGGAAAAAGGTCTTGTGGACAGATGAGACGAAGATTAACTTATATCAGAGTGATGGCAAGAGCAAAGTATGGAGGAGAGAAGGAACTGCCCAAGATCCAAAGCATACCACCTCATCTGTGAAACACGGTGGTGGGGGTGTTATGGCCTGGGCATGTCTGTTTGCTGAAGGTACTGGCTCTCTTATCTTTATTGATGATACAACTGCTGATGGTATTAGTATAATGAATTTTGAAGCGTATAGACACATCCTATCTACTCAAGTTGAAACAAATGCCTCAAAACTCATTGGCTGACAGTTCATTCTACTGCAAGAAATGATCCCCAAAATACTGCTAAAGCAACAAAGGAGTTTTTCAAAGCTTAAAAAATGGTCAATTCTTGAGTGGCCAAGTTAATCACCCGATATGAACCCAATTGAGCATGCCTTTTATATGCTGAAGGGAAAACTGAAGGGGACTCGCCCCCAAAACAAGCATAAGCTAAAAATGGCTGCAATACAGGCCTGGAAAAAGACACCCAGCAACCAATGTATTCCAAACATTATGGTGCCCTGAAACAGGAGGACTATGTATAAACACTGCTGTAATTTCTACATGGTGAAACCAAAATGTATAAAAATTGCCTTTATTAAAATCTGACAATGTGCACTTTAACTACGTGATTTTTTTTTCTATTACAAATCTCACATTGTGGAGTATAGAGGCAAATAAATAAATGATGGGTCTTTGTCCCAAACATTGTGGGGGGGGGGGGTTCATCCTTGCAATGCCAATCAACCTGCCCAACCCAGGTAGGAAACAATTTAAACTGTGTGGAGGTCATGCCTCCATTTAAACTTACTTATTATTTTTCACTCTTAATCTTAATCCAATGTTTCTTTCTAGTTGTTAAATATTGTAAAATAAAAGATGAAACATACTGGAAATGTACATAAACAGTCTTCATGGAGAGAGAGGAAAGGTGTTTATGTCCTGGGCTGACTTTAATCAGTTTTGATTCAAGGTCATTAACTTGAGATTTTAACTCAATTGTGGTTCAAAGATATTGCCTGATTTCCACTATTCGTAGTTTTCATTTGTGAAGTAATTAGTAATTAATCTTTATTTTTTCTACGTATCTCTAATATGCTCTTCTTTTGCATTTTCTCCTGTTCAACTCTCCCTTCAATTTCATTAATGGAAGAGAGTACAGTCAGTCTGGCTTCGCTTTCAGTGAGATTCCAATGATGCCCCTTTGACCTGACTCTAACGTCTTCACTCTACATTTATCACCAGATTACAAATAAAAAACTTTAAACCTGAGTAGTAGTGGGAAAACTTCAGTCAAATTAGTGGGCTCTTAACTAAATTAGTTCTGAATAGAAATACAATATTTTTGATTCTGGTGATTAATGCGAATAAATAAGAAGTGACAATTCTGGCAAAATGGACTGAGACCAGCTGCTGGCAATGGAGAAAGACATTGCAGTTGGACAATTTCAGATTGTATACACCCAGTTAATCTAGCAAGCCTTCTGAGTAAAACTGAGAAGGAAGTTATGTTTTTCCAGGAACACTTTCTGAGTTGTGTCACCCCTTGTAACAGCGCCAGCCAAAGGCAGCACAGCATTGCTTGTTTCATACTAGTAAATGTGAGAGTGTTGGGGAGAAAATGTGAGGGTACCAGAAGAAAGTCCTGGAGTGACATAATTATGACTGGGAAAGAGATGCAAGGAACCACAAAGGAAACATATTGATAGTTTTCATAACAAAATAGAACGATACATAATTCTGTGGGAAATAAGAAAGAGGAGAATGATTGTTTTTAACTTGCCAGTCCTGGTGAGGCCGTGGAATTATTTTCTGCCTACAGTCCACACCTGGGAACAATGCTAATTTCATTGACATCTTTAGAGGATGCTCCATTGCTACTGATTAATTTACCTGTGCACAAATCTTTGATTAAAGGATACAAGGACCACATTTGTTCATTTCTTGCAAAGTTGCATTTAAGAGCCTGGACAGATTAAAGCTGCTTCTGTTTCAGAATCTCACTTTCTACCAATCACTTCTGAAAAGTGCAACTCCTTCTTCATGGGTTCATAGAATCATGGAAGTTTGCAATGCAGGAGGATGTCATGTAGCCTGGTGTATGGGTTGGGTCTTACAAAGAGCCGTTCAATAGTGATTACTCTGCTTAATTCCAGAACTCCAAAAGTGAACTTTCCACGATTTAATGTTGACAGTTTATTGATTCAAATTAAGTAATCCATTTGAAAGAGTGTGATTACTGACCACATCACGAGGACATCAGGGAATTCCAATCCATCACATGTACTTGCTATATATCTAAACTCAATATTGCCCGCAATCACAATAGCCCCAACAGGCTGTTTTTTTACTTAAGGTAAAACTAACTTGACATTATATATTGAGTTGGCTGTATATCAGCTTTGGTACTTATTTTTATTTAATATGCTTTGATGCTGTTAAAACCAAATGTGGCAGACACATTGGCTTTTCCAACAAATATACATTTTCTGATGCTAAGGGCAAAAGTAAAAGGAAGATTGTTGCCAGTGTAGAGTTACAAAACTGAGATATTTAATATAAGATAGATAAAAGCAACATAATTACTTAAAAATACTAATTCTTAATCTTATTTTAACTGAATCACTTTAGGGTATTTTAACTATGTATAAGCATAAAAACTATCCCCAAAATAGGATAATAAAATTGAAAAGTGCCGAGCATGTAATAAATAATACAATGTTTGTAATAAATTTACTGTTGCCACTGTGGCACTAACTTGTTAACATTTTGTATGTGAACTGGATATGGACTGCTGTGCAAAACATGCCAGGCAATAATTTTTTGCAAGGACATTTCTGTCCCTCATTTGCTCTGTGAAGTCAAAAGTTAATTCAGTCCTGCAGTAAACAGTGTTCTCTTTAAAATGCGGCATTCTCATTTTAGAGGGTTACAAGAGAAGACCTTTGAAAGTATTTTAAAATCATTTAACTGTGAAATATTTAGTGAGCTGGAAAGGCCAGTAGCTTTTTAGAAAAAGGATGAGAGCCAGTCTTGTATATAGAACAGAGTCACACAGCATGGAAACAAGCCCTTCTGCCCAACTCGTCCATGCCAGCAAACATGCCCATCTAAGCTAGTCCTATTTACCCATGTACTGTATATTACTTAAAAGCTCATGTCAAATTGCTTAACGAGACATGAACATTCTGGTCATGAACAAACTAAATCATTTTGGATTATTTTGTTTCGGGTGATTGTAACAAATACTGTTCTTTTCATTTAGTTTTATATTCTTCTGCTGTATTAAATTCAGTAATTTGCTTTTATAAGATTTTATTGGCTCATGGTATATGTTTATCTGAACGATGCATACAATAGTAAATTTCCAGGAAAAAATGACATTGATGTTCCATTCGTGAATTTTTTGACGTTTGAATCTTGCCAAATTCAATAGATTACTTGGGCTCATTTTGAAATAATATTTGGTAATAACTTGCATCACAGTGGTGGATACCATTCATTAAAATGTTGGCACTGCTTAATCCCAGATGAGCAAAAATATTTGTTAATTCAATTTAGAACTTTTTACAATTTTGTGGCAATTGCAGATATGAAATTGAAGGTGATTTTGCAGGCCTTTTTTATTCCAGGGAAGCCAAACAATTTCAAAGTTCGAATATTGCAGTATAAGAATAATTGAAATGGAAGCATAGTAGATTTCTTGTCACATACAAAGTATATGACATTAGAATACAGAGATTAAAATCTAGCAAAGATTTGATTCATACAATAGGGGGCCAAATTTCAGCCACCACCTCCTTTTCCTGTCACTCAGCCTATTCTGAGCAATTCAGCAAGAATGTCATTTTTGCTGCTTCATTTTGTTTGAGCAAAATCTAAAGTACGACAATGAGAAGTATTTATCTGTTTCCTCTGGGAGAAACAACTGTCACATTTCATTTAAAAGAAGCTTTTTTCGTAAGGAAAACATTGCAGGTTTTGAAAATCTGAAGTGAAAGAGCTGGAAAAACACTGGTGAGCTGGAAGCAGACAGCGGTGAGCTGCTGCCTTAAACCACTACTGTCCATTCAGTACAGGAATTCCCATTGTGTTGTTTGCTGTTAGGGAATTCTATAAGACCTTAATGTTTGGATTGTTATCAGGATGCATCGTATCATGGTCAGTATATGAATTTGTTATGTCCCCTTGTAATACTTTTAAATTTCCTTTTAGGCAATTCACTGTCCGGTACAGAGAAAAGGAGCGAGACAAGAAATGGAAATATCAGTTATGCCCAACAAGTGAAACAACAATAGACAATTTAAAACCAAACACTGTTTATGAATTTGGGATACGAATAACAAAAGCAAAAGAGGATGGCATTTGGAGCAAGCCCAAGACCTACACCACTACCGTGACTCGTAAGATCTTTTGTGTGATATATGACAGCACTAATATAGTATTTTGACTTTAATTATACAAAGGAGCAGGGTGGTTGGAGATGGTAGCAGAAAGATGTGCACACCAGGGTGGGGTCAGAGTGAGGGGCGCAATTAGAGTGTAAGTGGAATATGAGTTTGCGTGTGGCCTCACTATGGCAATGAAGGAGGCTAATGCCCCTGTCCCACTTAGGAAACCTGAATGGAAACCTCTGGAGACTTTGTACCCCACCCAAGGTTTCCGTGCGGTTCCCAGAGGTTGCAGGTGGTTGCCAGAGGTTGCAGGTAGTGGAAGCAGGTAGGGAGACTGACAAAAAACCTCCGGGAATCGCACGGAAACCTTGGGTGGGGCGCAAAGTCTCCAGAGGTTTCCGTTGAGGTTTCCTAAGTGGGACAGCGGCATAAGAACAAAAAGTTCAGTATAGAAAGGGAAAGAGGAGATAAAATGGTCAGCAACCAGGAGATCTAGCAGGTCACCTTTATTTCCTCTGACCCCACCCCAGCAAGCATACATTTCTTCCACCTTCTCCAGCCATCCCAATCACCCTACTCCATTGCACCTCCCCCCCCCCACCCTTCACTCATTCCCATCCCCGTCCATATTTCCATTTTATCCCCGAACCCCGCAACTCTTTTCTCTGCCTATGTCCTTTTCCACTCATAACTCTTCCATACATTGAGTAGTTCATCAATCTTGGAAAGCCATTAGGTTGGTTGCTTATCATAGAACCAGTACAACTATGGTGTATATGGCAATATTTTATCTGAAGAAATATTCAATTGGGTAATAAACGTTTTGTCCCTATAGATTATTTTTGGTGCAAGACCAAAATTTAACTTTGATATTAAAAATAATGAATGTTGATTCAGTCCAAGAGAAGCTTTACATTTTAACCCATCTTTTCTTATCTGACATCCTTTTGTCTCCTTTTCACCTCTAGTCACAGATTCCACCCATCTGTCAATCAATCCCACCTCCTACCCTTCACCTTTATTGATCTATCACTTGCCAGATTTTGGATCACCCACACTTTCTCTGAAGAAGAGTTCTGACTCAGAACATCGCCTGTCCATTTCCTCCACAGATGTTGTCTGACCTACTGAGTTCCTGCAGCCCTTTGTTTTTTGCTAAAGATTCCAGCATCTGCAGTTTCTTGTGGCTCCATCAAATATGACAAGATGTTTGAAATTGCTACCCATACATTGAATTGTTTATTAATCTTGGAAGGCCATTAGGTTTGTTGTTTATTATAGAGCCAGTGCAACTAAGATGCATATGGCAATATTTTGTCGAAAGAAAGAATCAATTGGGTCATATTATGTATATTGATCATGTTGAGTGACTAATTATATCACGTTGCAAGAACAAAATGTAACTTTGATATTAAAAATAGTTCATGTTGATTCAGTATGAGATAAGAAATCATGACAAAACCACATGAAACTGTATTTAGAAGGAACAAATGAACATCTAGATCGATATGAATAGTTACATCTAATAACATTGAGCGACAACCGAGATTGCAAAAATATATGGAGAGCAATAGGAACTGAGTGAGCAAATGTGACTGATAGGATTGTTCTACAGAAAACCAACGGGCTGAATGGGGTCCTTCTGAGCCACACATCTTCATTAACTATTATTAATGTAGTCTGGGGAAATGGAATACTGTATGTTATATTATTTATTTTTGTTTTTAATTACATTTTTTTAATTAAATTTAATAAATGTAGTTTAATTGACAAATGACTGAATGTGCTTAATGTATTTGTAATATGATTATTGTTTTGTTTAGCTCAACCGAGAAGCACCACAAATGGCCAAAGTAAAAAGAAATCAAATAAACTTGAAGTGAACTTTAACAGTGGGAATACCAAGCATACAAGGAAACCTGGGGTAGGTTGCTTTGCCTCCTGGCATCTACCACTCTATGTGGAACACCGTATTAAAATATATTTAATTTCATTAAACAGCCATTTAGGTAAGTAGGTCCTCTCACAGTTAGGATTGTTTACTTATGGACAGCCCATATATAGAAAGGAACTGACACTCTGGGAGACCGGCAGGGTGGATTTTCCAGCTGCTGCAGGTGTGTAGGTATCTTAGACATGTGTTAACTTGGCTCACAGCAGTATCTGAAGCTATAGTTTAGCAACACATTGCCCTTGGTTAGCCAATGTAATTTTAATATAATGCTAGGCAGTCCAATTTTCGACTTGGAACTATTTGGGTTACGATCAATTCGCTGGAATGGAATCTTCTTATAACCTGTGGAGGATCTGTAATTCAAGAATGATTTTATCGTTAAAATATAAAGTACTATATCTACAAATTAGAACTTTGCAATGGAACCAAATTCAGAACCAAATGATAGTTTTATCATTTTGTGGTGTCCATATTGGTAGATTTCTCTGTCAATACAGCCAGCTTGATGAACCTATATGAGAGAATAATTTATGTCATATCAACCAAACCAAGCCATTATCAACCTCACTTGAGAATTCTGAAAAATGAAAAGTAATAACAGTCACTTGAAGACATAAAATTTGGATTACATAAAATTACATGGTAATTAAGCTGTTCCAGATGGTATTTTAAATGGTGGGAAATCATTAAAACTATGTGAAAGTATATTTTTTTGTAGTGCATTATAGAACCTATTTTGTTTGCTCGTTATTACTTTGGCTACCTTTGCCATTGTTTCATAATTTCAATGTTTTGTAATTTTGGAAAGGTTCAGTGGAGCAGAAAGAAAAGGGGAGAGGGTTATTATGTACAAAGTACATTTTGCATGACAAGAAGAAAATGTTGGCAACAATATATTTTGCACTAGGTCATAAATAGTCCTATTCATTATTCAGTAAAAAAGCTATTTATTAAAAATTCCTGCATAAATCATTTGTGACTTCTCATAAAATAATACACAGGGGCTCACCAGAAATCAAGTCCAATCATTATAACATCTACAGTATCTTGCAGAACAATAAATTAAGTCATATCATGACCAAGTTCATTTTAGCCTGTCAGACTTTAGTGCAACAATTTAATGTTTTAAATGTCATCAATAAACAGTTTTAGCGGAAGTTTAATAACAATGCTGATGAGAAAAAGATTATTGGTAACCCACCGCTAATCAGATTGGATTCTGTGATTTGGTACAGTAAAACTGCCCTTGAATGGGAAAGACAAGCTATTTTGCAGCAAATATTCCAATGAATACGATTGGTATTATATTAGGTGAGACATTGTTTTGAATGTCCATTCTCCTTCCAAATCAGTACTATGGACATTGACTTCTCTAACTTCAGATAGCCCTTACTTTCCCTCTCTCTCCATCCCCTCTCACCTCCCAGTTCTCCCACCAGTCTTACTGTCTCTGACTACATTCTAGTTCTGTCCCACCCACTCCCCTGACATCAGTCTGAAGAAGGGTCTCAACCCGAAACATCCCCCCTTCCGTCTCTCCAGAGATGCTGCCTGTCCCGCTGAGTTACTCCAGCATTTTGTGTCTACCTATGAATTCCTATTCTGATTTCCCTGGGCAATGTAGAATTTTGTGTACATTTACTTAAGTAACATTCACTTCAGTATCAACATACATACAAGATACATTACAAGATACATTTAATTGTCATTTGGACCTCTTGAGGTCCAAACGAAATGCCGTTTCTGCAGCCATACATTACAAACACATAGACCCAAGACACAACATAATTTACATAAACATCCATCACATCGCTGTGATGGAAGGCCAAATAAACTTATCTCTCCACTGCACTCTCCCCCCCCCATGTCAGAGTCAAAGTCAAAGCCCCCGGCTGGCGATGGCGATTGTCCCGCGGCCATTAAAGCCACGCCGGGTGGTGCGAGGTCGCACACCGGGTCTTGCTGTTGGAGCCCCCGGCGTGCGCTTGCAGAGTCCCGCGGCCATTTCAAGCCGCGCGGGGCAGTGATGTAGGCCCTGCTCCAGGAGCTCTTCAACCCCGCAACGGGGGAAGTCGCCGTTGCGAGAGCCCTGAAAAGCGGTCTCCCTCCAGGGAGCCGCGAGCTCCCGGTGCCGCCGTCCACAGACCTGCCGTTGGAGCCTCCGACTCTCCGGTCGGGCCGCAGCAGCAGCAGCAGCAGCAGCAGCAGCAGCTCTCCTCCACCGCTCCACCCGCTCCGGACTCGGCCAGCCCCGCGACGGCGACGGGTGAGTTGTAGCACCAGAGTCCCCGGCTTCTTCCTGTTGGAGGCCGCTCCTCGTTGCGGCCCCAACGACAACGGAAACCCGACGAGAAAATGGTTGGGTCTCCAGTGCAGGGAGAGATTTAAAAAGTTTCCCCCACCCCACCCCCACCCCCCCATACACACACACCCCAACAAAAAAATAACAAAAACTACATTAAAACACAGACAGAAAATAATAAAACGCGGACAGACTGCAGAGGCCGCTGCTGACCAGAGTCGCGCCGCCCACCGGACCATATGTCAATCCATTCACTTTTTTGGTGCAGCGAGCATACAATTTTATTGCTTCCATGTTTTTAATTTTGTCAGGATTTGCCCACTGCTGGTGACACAATTTACTATCTTAGGTAATGGGATTAGTTTATTATTATCATTTGTACTGAGGTACAATGAAAAACTTTTGTTTGCATGCTATCCAATCAAATTGGATAATATTATACATGAATAAAATCAAGCCATACACATGTACAATGGGTAGAGTGACAAGAAAAAAGACCAGTGCAGAATATAGTACAGAAAATAGTGTAAAAAATCCAGAAAAAAAGTTGAATGGACTCAATAAGATAGGTTGAAAAATCAGGACTGTGCCCTAGTTTATGGAAGGACTGTTCAGAAATCTGATAACAGAGAGGGAAATATTGTTCCTGAGGCTGGTGATACATGTTTTCATGTTTTTTTTATCTAAGACAATAGACAATGTGCAGAAGTAGGCCCTTCGGCCCTTCGAGCCAGCACTTTTGTCTGATGGTAGCAGAGAGAAGGAATAACCAGGGTGAAAAAGGAAATGGTTGTCACTATAGTTGGCAATGGTGATAATCTGTACCACAAACTGTTGCAGTGGTTGATGATAGCGAATTCCAGGATTATCAACCCAGCAATGTTTGAATGCAGACATCAGAATAATGTTCTTTGACAGGCTCTTCCCCGTTAAGGCCATGGAGATCATGGGAAAAACAGAGTTGAAGACATTTTGATGTTACAATCACCATATGCATTGTTGCTGTGAAAGGATAATGAGTTGGGTGAAATAAACATCAATGATGTAACAGCATTGTCCTGGATAATGCTGAATTAATGCACAGCTGCACTCATCCATGCAGGTAGTCAATGTTTTATTGTGATGCTGATAAGATTTGACATTTATATGGTTTTGAGGTGAATAATTAGTATCTGCCATGCTCTTCATGGCCACATTGATATTGTACTTGCAGTTCAGCTTCTGGTTAACAGAGCTTCTTGCGGTGTTAAAGGGGGTCGATTTAGTAATGGCAGCGATACTAATGATTCAGTGGAGATCTGATCCTTCTCCTGCTGAGGTTAATCATTACCATGTACCATGTATAGTATATTAATGCTATTTGTTAAAATAGTCCTAAGAGAAGCTGTACAACTTTTATTATGGAAGAAAAGTAGCTCACTAATTGGACAGCTCAAAATGACTGAGCTGAGAAGAGATTTCAGAGGAACTTCTATCATAATGTTTTGGAGTTGCAGTAACTGGCTTCTGAACAATGTTGCCTTTTAACACTGATGGCATATTTTCAGGGCTGATTTGCATCCAATGTTCGACACACAGTATATTTTTAATAAAAATAGAAAATATTGATAAATTCAGCAGGTTAGGCAACTTTTGCAGAAAGAGAAACAGAATTAAAGTTACAAATTTAAATCTTTTTACCAGACCTTGAAAAAAGAGTTTCAAATTACAGAGGGGAGGGGAAGGATAGATGGGTCAAAAGGATGATGTTAGAGAGAGTGAGGACTCAAGGTAACTCGTCGCTGGAGGTGCCTGGGACTGTAAACATTGGGGCCACATCTCCCCTAATGGTCACATGAACTCAGTTCCACAGAAGTTTCCAGTCCAACCAACGTCAAATAAGTTCAGATGAATTTCAAGGGCAGCATGACAAACTAAAACACATGAAGAACGTTTTGCTTCTATATTCACCAGCCTGTAATTTTCCAGTTCGCTGAAAATTATTGGACAAATTCACATGTTGGCATGTGTATGTGGAAATTCCTGACACATTTATTCAATACTCATTTTGAGAAAAATTGTAGTTGCCATAATGGAAACAAAGTCTAGCTCAAAAGACTAGCGAGAATATCTGATCAGATGTTAAACTTGGTCTGAAAGTAAAGATTTATGGAAGAAAGCTGAATGAATGCAAAACTTTGTAGTTAGAATAGATCAGAAGACCTTCAATGGAATAAAATATTGGGCAGGAAAATATAAAGGAAGTTTGAAAAAAATGTTTAACAAAAACAATTTCAAGAGAGCGTTTTTATGTAGAAGATTAGGATGAAAGTGAACAATTTGGAATATCGTGATCGATAATTGATTTGTCATGAATTAATTGTTTTGTGTAAAATTGTACTTGTCAGAAGTTAACTTATCATTCATAGTAGTCAATAGAGTTATATAATGAGCTATATAAGATGCGTTATATAAGTTGTGCTATACAAGTTGTGCGATATAAGATGTGCTATATAAGTTATATAAGATGCTGCCTCTCCTGCTGAGTTACTCTAGCATTTTGTGTCTACCTTTGATTTAAATCAGCATCTGCACTTCTTTCTTACTCACGTTATCTAATGTGCCACAGGCCTGATTTCAACATTATAACCTCTGCATTGTAAGACATCTGCCTAACACATCTTGAAAACATTTAAATATCTTTGTTGGCTTGAAAAAAGGATGATGTGAACAACCTGTTGTCATACAATTCCCAGCAGCAATATTTTTATGAGCCTGCATGGAGTTGTTAAGGGTTTGGAGAAATCTTTTTACTTGTTGCAT
The DNA here is from genome assembly GCF_028641065.1 of Leucoraja erinaceus. Classification (NCBI taxonomy): domain Eukaryota; kingdom Metazoa; phylum Chordata; class Chondrichthyes; order Rajiformes; family Rajidae; genus Leucoraja; species Leucoraja erinaceus. The sequence goes on from NC_073389.1 coordinate 39,478,110, forward strand.
TTTTGGGATTAGTACACAAATGATTAGTGATATAACCAAAAATAACTAGGCTAATATTTACAGTCAAAATAATGACCAGGCTAATAGCAAATGGCATGGCAAGTTCAGGCAACCAACAGATGCATAAAGTTGGCAAATAATATTTTGATTTAACATTACTTGCAAAGCATAATGCCTCGGATAATAATTCATTTCTTTATTAGTTTTATCTGGAACATCAACTGAATAAGGCTCATAAGTTCCTGTTTATATAAAGTACAGATTTCAGATGCTGAAATCTGGAGCAAAAAACAAACTGCCAGAGGAACTCAGTGGGTTAAGCAGCATCTGTGGAGGCAAAAGAATGGTTGATGGTTTGCGTCAGGGCTGAGAGCAAGGGAAGATAGCCAATCTAAAGAGGTCAGCGAGAGGGGTGCGTCAGGAACCAATCATGACTCTGTCGCATATCTGAGTAATCCAGCTAGTCCTACTCAAAGATCTAATCCAGCTAGTCCTACTTCTCTACTTGCTGAAAATTCTGAAAACAATTTCCTATGCTTATCCTGTTCTCCTTCAAATGCTACAGTTGAATTCTGTTCCACTGCTACATCTGGCAGTACATTCCTGACAACAGTCATTTGCTGTGTAAAAATATTTTTCCTCAATTCACTTTTTTTTTTGCCAATTACCTTTATTCTTTTACACCAGTATAAAGAATTTCCTTCTCTCTCCCTTGACTATACCTCTTATGATTTTAAGTACTTTCAGCTGATCTCTCACAGTCTGATCTGTTCCAAGGAGAACAGCTTCTCTGGTGTATCCATTTACCTGAACTCATTTTGAGATATCTTTTCTGTGATCCCTCTAAATTATTGGCTTCCAGTACTAGATATACTATTTTAATTGTATTTAATTAATGTTTTATGAGGATCTGTTTGTTCTTCATTTAAAAAAAAATCAAATGCTTTGTTATGTGGTTATATCCAGGACAGTTTTATGATCTTTAGAACAGACTTCTGAATCTGACGGTTCAAATGAGTTCAGTTTGGACTAGATCTCAGAAAATCTTTAAGATTTATAAATTCAGGTGATTTAGACTTAGATTCTCCTAGCTCTTTTAGAAAAAAATACTTTGACAATGGCATATAATAGTTCCTCATTTGTTCAATTCATTTGGTTATATTCAGGGGGTTTATTTGGATTCTGCTACCTGTAACTGCAAAAAATCTGATTATCAAAAGCAAAAAACATTTCTGCAAGTACTCAACAGGTTGAGCAACATGTCAGGAGAGAGAAAGGCATTGACGTGAATCATTATTCTGCTTTTCTCTCTATACAAGATGCCTTGGCCTGCTGATCTTGACCTGTATTTTTTTATTTTATTTTATTCACAAATTGATTATTTTTCAGTCAGATTTCATAATGATTCCTCAATTCAGTTTACTAGTTTAGGTCAGGCAGTGTCTATGGACAGAAAAACAGAGTTAATGTTTCAGACTTGAGATACTTCATCAATGTTTTTTGGAATATAACTTTTTAGAAGGTAAAACATCTTGATGAAACCGCAAACTTGATAAAAATTGCAGGGAGTAAAAGGTTCTAAAACAGTTACCACATAATCAGTATGTCGGAAAATATGCTTATTGATAAATATTACTACACTATATTGTTTTCCTTCATAACATTAACATAATATAATTAGCATGGTAAATGTCTTTTCCACCACTTATAGATGTAACTCGCATTGAATTTACATGTTGACAATTTTATAATACTTTGGCATTAGAAGGAAAGAATTTTCAGATAATTTTGAGTTACTCTACAATGTAACCTATGAATTATAGCCTTTGCTCAATTTTCTCATCATTTATTAAAATTAAGTTATTAATATCAGTACGATACACTTTATAAAGTTAAAAATCATGTGGGTGAAAAACAGACAGCCCCCTTCAACCCCCCACCAAAACTAGTCTAAGAAGTTACTCTGTCTATGATTTATACTTGCTTCTTATCATCGCAAAAAAGTACAGCTCTGATTTGAAGCAGTGCAGTGTTTCAGATTGCAAATAAACTGGCTAATTTTTCAATGGGTCCACAGATCATACAATTATATGGCAGAAAAGAAGATCAATGCTGGCTCCCAGTAGAGCAACTCCAACAGTTCCATTCCCCTGGTATTTCCCTGTCGCTCGACAGATTACTCTTTGTCAAGCGCTTGTCTAATTCCCCTTTGAAGGGCACATATTGATTCTTAGAAATTCTAATCACAGTCTGTGTAACATTATTTTTCCTTCCAACTCCCTTGCCAAAATATTGCCTGGTCCATGCATCATCTGCTCATGGGAAAGGGTCCCTTTATTTCTATTTATCTAAACCAGTACATATCATTCAAATCTTCTCTCAACCCCGAGAATAATGCAAATTTTTCTCATCATGAAATCTTTCATCTCTGGAACCCTGATAGTAAATCTTTACTGCATCCTGTCTAGGAACTTCACATTCTTCCTCTGTAGTGACTGAAATTGGATGCAGTAATCCTATCCTGGCCTACCAGTGTGTTTATAAGCATTATAAATAGAACACGAAATGGTACAAAATGCTGGAGCAACTCAATGGGACCGGCAGCATCTCTGGATAGAAGGAATGGGTGATGTTTCGGGTCAAGGCCCTTCTTCAGACTGAATCAGGGGAGAGAGAGATACAGAGATAAGGAAGTGTAAGGTGAAAACGAGTCCAAATGGATGAAGCTCAAGGAAAATGTAGTCAAATCAAGCATCATTGTTAACTAGGAAAAGATCACTACAAGGCAAACCTGCATTTTGTATATATCATCAGTTTAAACCAGCATCTGCAGTTCTTTCCTACAATAGAACGGTACAACACAGGAACAGGCCCATGAGCTCACGATTCCATGCCGAACATGATGCTAAAGTAAACTAATCTCTGCCTGCATGTGATCCATATCCCTCCATTCCCTGTGTATTCATGTGCATACTGTATCTAAAAACCTCTTAAATGCCACTATTGCATTTGCCTCCCCCTGGCGATGCATTCCAGGTATCCTTCACTCACTGCGTAAAACAAATCTTCCCTCGCACATCTCCTTTGAACTTCCCCCTCTGACCTTAAAGTTATGCCCTCTAATCTTTGACCTTTTGGGGGGAAGATTCTATAGTCTAGTTGTATTTCCTGAGATAAAGATCAAATCAGTCGAGTGAAGCTCAGCGGCAGGATACAACCCACAGTCCAACGAGCATCAATACCCCAGTGGCTAAGGAGAGTAATCCAAGCACAACATCTGAGAACCCGGAATCCAGCCAAACGCAGCCTGCTTTGGAGAAGAAGGTGCAAGGCCACAGACGTCATGTGAAGTGGTGCAGCAAGAAAGAGTGGCAACAATCGACGCAGACCAGATTAAGATCCTAGATGGACTTCAAGGAACAGTGGAGATCAAACTGGAGAAAATGAGTGATATGATCTATTCCTACTGGGCAGAAAGGTTCGGAACCAACAAGGAGGAAAGAACAACCCTTACCAAACTCAGAAGGCAGCGAGAAATCGAGCGCCTAATCAAAGAGAGAAGGGACCTGAGGAAACGGTGGAGGAAATCCTCACTGGAGGAAAGAGTGGGCATCAACCTTCTGCAAGTAAATCTAAAGGAACGCCTGGGAAGACTGCGGAGAGCAGAAACCCTCAGAACTTGACGCAAGAAGAAAGAGAGGGCAAGAACATCCTTCTACAAGGATCTCTTCTGATTTGTGAAAGGACTCTTCACAAAGGAAAAGAACAGTCACTTAAGGTGTCAAAGAGGGAATTGGAGGTCCACCTGAAATCAACATACACAGGCAACCAAAGATTTGAGCAGAGGGGGATACCTCCAGACATGCCACCCATTCCACAACCAGAACATCAGTTGGACAACAGCCTCCCAAGTTGGAGCGAAGTCGAAAAAGCCACAAGGAAGGCAAGGGCAGCTATAGCTCCAGGACCAAACGGAGTTCCATACTGGCTGTACAAAAATATCCAAATGTTCTACGGTTCTTATGGAGGCAAATGAAGATACCATCCCAAAAGCATGGTGAAGAGCAGGGGGAGTGGTGATCTCCAAGGAAAAAGATGCCTTAAACATAGACCAATTCCGGAAAATCAAACTCTTGAATGTTGAAGGGAAGCTCTTCTTTAGCATTGTTCTGAGAATGATAACCTACCTGAAACAGAACAACCTGATTGATATGTCGGTACAGAAAGCTAGTATACCAGGCTTCTCTGGCAGCTTAGAATACACAAGCATGATATGGCATCAAATCCAGTCTGCAAAAAGGGAAGGAAGAGATCTGCATGCCTTATTCCTGGACGTAGCCAATGCTTTTGGATCTGTTCCTGATTCTCTCCTCTGGACAGCCTTCGAGTTCTTCCATGTGCCAAAGACCTGGTCAGAAACTATTTCCAAGATTTGCAATTCTGTATTACAACAACAGGATACACAATATCATGGCAATCACTGGAAGTGGGAATAATGGCAGGTTGCGGCAGCTCCCCGCTAACCTTCACCATGGCGATGGAAGTGATCATCCGAGCTGCCAAGTGGACCATAGGAGGAGAGCGGCTGCAGTCTGGGCAGCGGCTACCTCCCATTCGCGTCTACATGGATGACATGACCACACTGACCTCAACCATTGCATATATCAAGCACCTGCTGGAAAAGCTTCATGTGAACATAACATGGGCCTGGATGAAGTTGAAACCTAGCAAATCCGGGAGCATATCCATCATCAGAGGAAAAATCATAGACAAGCGATTCCACATTGATGAAACACCCATTCCGATGGTGTCAGAGCTGCTAGTCAAGAGTTTAGAACGGTTGTACAATGCAAGCCCCAAAGACTCAGACCAGTGTGACCAACTGAGGGAAAAAACCATCGAAGGCCTTGCTAGCATAGACAAGACCCCGCTTCCTGGTAAGCTGAAACTGTGGTGCCTGCAGTTTGGATTGTTCTCCCGTCTGATGTGGCCTCTGACGGTCTACGAGGTCCCCATCACCAAAGTCGAGAAGCTGGAGAGGACAGTCAGTTCGTACATCAAGAAGTGGCTTGGACTCCCGCGTTGCCTCAGCAATATCGGCTTGTATGGACACAGCGCTCTAGAACTGCCTGTCTCTAGCTTCACAGAAGAATACAAATGCACCAAAGTGAGGCTAGACATGACCCTGACCGAGTCTCAAGATGATGCGGTACGAGCGGCTGCTCCCAGACTGGCAACTGGGAGGAAGTTGACCCCATCAGAGGCTGTACAGCAAGCAAAATCTGCTCTCAGGCATGGAGATGGAGATATGGTAGGACAGGTGCAGCAGGGAAGAGGTGGGATTGGACTCGGGCCAAGTCGACCCACATGGCACAAGGCAACATTCACCCAGAGAAGAAAGCTGGTAGTTGCTGAGGTCCGTCAGCAAGAGGAGGCAGAGAGATGCGCAAAGGCAGTCTCACAGTCCAAACAGGGCCAGTGGACTATGGGGAAAACATGGAGCATCATAAGCTTACCTGGAAGGATCTGTGGGAGATAGAAGGAAGCCATCCTAGCTTCATCATCAGGGCCACCTATGATGTTCTTCCCACACCCAAGAACCTAAACCAGTGGTTTGGAGAAGATCCATCATGTGGACCCGATCTTGTGGTCAACCTCACAGAAGTCCCTGTACATCGCGGAGTTAACTGTGCCTTGGGAGGCTGCAGTTAGTGAAGCGCATCAACGCAAATGTCTGAAGCATTCAGACTTAGCAGCCGAGGCAGAACATTGCGGTTGGCGTACCCAGGTGTTCCCTGTAGAGGTTGGTTGTAGAGGGTTTGTAGCCATGTCAACAACCAGACTCCTGAAGGGAATGGGATTTCGAGGACAGGCCTTCCGGCAAGCCGTCAGGTCACTGTCAGAGACTGCCGAGCGAAGCAGCAACTGGCTGTGGCAGAAGAGGAAGGACTCCAACTGGGCTGCAAAATGACCAGCATGGGGGGTAAAATGGAGGGGAGCTCATCTGGGACACCAGGTGTTGCTGTTCAGATTCAGATTCAGATTCAAACTTTATTGTCATTGTGCAGTGTACAGTACAGAGACAACGAAATGCAGTTAGCATCTCCCTAGAAGAGCGACATAGAATATGAGCAATAAATAAATATATTTACGTGCAGTCATAATAGTGCATTATTTTTTTCCTGGTGGAAGGAGTGTCCGGGGGGAGGGGGGAGGTGATTGGCAATCACCGAGGCACAGTGTTGAGTAATGTAACAGCCGCAGGGAAGAAGCTGTTCCTGGACCTGCTGGATGGCAACGGAGAGACCTGTAGCGCCTCCCGGATGGTAAGAGGGTAAACAGTCTGTGGTTGGGTTGAGAGCAGTCCTTGATGATGCTGAGCCGGCGAACTGATCGTGGACAATATGAAAGGATATGACATCGTATGAATTGTGCATTGATTGAGGATACCTGACAATTTTGGACTGATGCAACAGCAGCAGTTTACCTCTATATTCTGCCATTAATACTGTGTAACATCCTGAGACCCATAATAGAACCATCTCAAAGAAATTGACTGCCTCTCAACAGGTTCTTAGTCCTCCTGCCAATCTGTCCAGGGTGTTTTGTGGATGCTGTTGGGTTTGCGTACCAAATGCAGAGTCATCAGCACAACAATTTGTGAATTGATTCTCCATAAATCTTGAGTAAGGTGCAAAGTTTACTCAATTTGAGAAATTTGTGTAAAGTTGCATGTGTGACTGGGGTTACATGTTTTCTGACATCACTCATGACTGTTGTTAACCTTGGCCCAGTGATGGTTTTCTGAGATGCGAATGTGTCGTCCGCTCTGATGCTTCAGTGCAACATGGAGTGAGTATTTAATTTAAAGACAAGCTATCTTTTAGATGAGAAGCAAAAATGAGGACAACTTAGACAGATGGGAATTCACTTTTCAAAAATGTGCTTTGGAGTTGTCACAATATCCTGGCCAACATTTATGCAAACCAGGATCATTACAACAGATTTTCTAGTTATTTATTTTACAGCTGTTTCCGTTGGACAGGAGGCCTCGTAATCTCCTCCACTGTCTTATATTGCAGAGGAGGCAGCTGAACAGCTCCTATGCCAAAGCTTTCCTGACAAGAAAGAAATGCGTTAAGATTTATTTATATTTGGATTTTTTTCTTCTCTGAAATAACTAGGATCTGCACTAATAAACGCTCATAGTTGGTGCGTTGATAGCAGGTTGGCTGAATGGTAGAAGACAGAGATGGGCAATAAAGGGGGCTTTTTCTGTTTGGCTGCCAGTAACTAGCGGTGGTCCGCAAGAGTAGGTATTGGGGCCGCTACTCTTTACAGTGTATATAAATGATTTGGATGAGGGAATTGAAGGCTTTGCGGCCAAGTTTGCAGATGATACATAGATAGGTGGAGGGGCAGATAGTGTTGAGAAAGCAGGGACTCTGCAGAAGGACTTGAACAGGTTGGGAGAGTGGGCTGAGCGGTGGCAGATGGAATACAACGTAGCAAATTGCGGAGTCATGCATCTTGGTAGTAGGAATATAGCCATAAACTATTTTCTAAATGGGGAGAGAATTCAGAAATTGGAGATGCAAAGGGACTTGGTAGTGCTAGTGCAGGATTCCTAAAAAGTTAATTTGCAAGTAGAAGGTAGTAAGGAAGGCGAATGCAATGCTAATATTTGTTTTGGGTGACAGGACAGCTGAGGCTTTACAAGGCACTGGACAGACCACATTTGGAGTATTGTGAGCAGTCTTGGGTCCCATATAACCATATAACAATTACAGCACGGAAACAGGGCATCTCGGCCCTTCTAGTCCGTGCCAAACACGTATTATCCCCTAGTCCCATCTACCTGCACTCAGACCATAACCCTCCATTCCTTTCCCGTCCATACAACTATCCAATTTATTTTTAAATGATAAAATCAAACCTGCCTCCACCACCTCCACTGGAAGCTCATTCCACACAGCTACCACTCTCTGAATAAAGAAGTTCCCCCTCATGCTACCCCTAAACTTCTGTCCCTTAATTCTCAAGTCATGTCCTCTTGTTTGAATCTTCCCTAGTCAGTGGGAAAAGCTTATCCATGTCAACTCTGTCTATCCCTCTCATCATTTTAAAGACCTCTATCAAGTCCTCCCTTAACCTTCTGCGCTCCAAAGAATAAAGACCTAACTTATTCAACCTTTCTCTGTAATTTAGTTGCTAAAACCCAGGCAACATTCTAGTAAATCTCCTCTGTACTCTCTCTATTTTGTTGACATCCTTCCTATAATTAGGCGACCAAAATTGTACACCATACTCCAGAATTGGCCTCACCAATGCCTTGTACAATTTTAACATTACATCCCAACTTCTATACTCAATGCTCTGATTTATAAAGGCCAGCACACCAAAAGCTTTCTTTACCACCCTATCTACATGAGATTCCACCTTCAGGGAACTGTGCACAGTTATTCCTAGATCCCTCTGTTCAACTGCATTCCTCAATTCACTACCATTTACCAAGTACATCCTATTTTGATTTGTCCTGCAAAGATGTAGCACCTCACACTTATCAGCATTAAACTCCATCTGCCACCTTTCAGCCCCCTCTTCCAACTGGCCTAAATCTCTCTGTAGATTTTGAAAATCTACTTCATTATCCACAATACCACCTATTTTAGTATCATCTGCATACTTACTAATCCAATTTACCACACCATCATCCAGATCATTGATGTACATGACAAACAACAGTGGACCCAACACAGATCCCTGTGGCAACCCACTAGTCACTGGCCTCCAACCTGACAAACAACCATCCACCATTACTCTCTGGCATCTCCCATTCAGCCACTGTTGAATCCATCTTGCTACTCCACCATTAATACCCAACAATTGAACCTTCTTAACCAACCTTCCATGAGGAACCTTGTCAAAGGCCTTACTGGAGTCCATATATACAACATCCACTGCTTTACCCTCATCAATTTCCCAAGTAACCTCTTCAAAAAATTCAAGAAGATTAGTCAAACATGACCTTCCAGGCACAAATCCATGTTGACTGTTCCTAATCTGACCCTGTTTATCCAGATGCTTATATATATATTATCTCCAAGTATCCTTTCCATTAATTTGCCCACCACTGACGTCAAACTAACAGGTCTATAATTGCTAGGTTTACTCTTAGAACACTTTTTAAACAATGGAACAACATGCGCAGTCGCCAATCCTCCGGCACTATTCCCGTTTCTAATGACATTTGAAATATTTCTGTCATAGCCCCTGCTATTTCTACACTAACTTCCCTCAATTCCTAGGGAATATCCTGTCCGGACCTGGACACTTATCCACTTTTATATTTTTCAAAAGTGTCAGTACTTCCTCTTCTTTGAATCTCATAGTTTCCATAGCTACTCTACTTGTTTCCCTTACCTCACATAATTCAATATTCCTTTTCCTTGGTGAATACCGAAGAAAATAAATTGTTCAATATCTTCCCCCATCTCTTTTGGCTCTGCAGATAGCTGTCCACTCTGACTCTTTAATGGATCAATTTTATCCCTCGTTATCCTTTTGCTATTAATATAGCTGTAGAAACCCTTTGGATTTACTTTCACCTTACCAAAGCAACCTCATACCTTCTTTTAGCTTTTCTAATTTATTTCTTAAGATTCTTTTTACATTCCTTATACTCCTCAAGCATCTCATTTACTCTATGCTGCCTATAATTATTGTAGATCTCTCTCTTTTCCGAACGAAATGTCCAATTTCCCTTGAAAACCATGGCTCTTTCCAATTTTTACTATTTCCTTTCAACCGAACAGGGACATAAAGATTCTGTACTCTTAAAATTTCACCTTTAAATGTCCTCCATTTCTCTTCCACATCTTTCCCATAAAACAAAATGTCGCAATACACTCCTTTTAAATCCTTTCGCATCTCCTCAAAGTTAGCCTTTCTCCAATCAAAAATCTCAACCCTAGGTCCAGTTCTGACCCTCTCCATAATTATATTGAAACTAATGGTATTGTGATCACTGGACCCGAACTGTTCCCCAACACATACCTCTGCCACCTGACCTGTCTCATTTCCTAACAGGAGGTCCAGCATCGCCCCTTCTCTAGTAGGTACCTCAATGTATTACTGCTAAAAACTATCCTGCACACATTTTAAAAATTCCAAACCATCCAGCCCATTTACAGAATGTGTTTCACAGTCTATGTGTGGAAAATTGAAATCTCCCACAATCACTACCTTGTGCTTACTACTAATATCTGCAATCTCCTTACATATTTGCTCTTCCAATTCTCGCTCCCCATTTGGCGGTCTATAATACACCCCTATAAGTGTTGCTACCCCTTTCCCATTTCTCAGTTCCACCCAAATAGCCTCCCTAGACGAGCCCTCTAATCTATCCTGCCAAAGCACTGCTGTAATATCTTCCCTGACAAGCAATGCAACACCTCCACCTCTTGCCCCTCCAATTCTATCACACCTGAAGCAACGAAACACCTGGAATATTTAGTTTCCAATCACAGTCCTCCTGCAACCATGTTTCACTGATTGCCACAACATCATACTTCCAGGTGTCAATCCAGGCTCTAAGCTCATCCACCTTTCTTACAATGCTCCTAGCATTAAAATATACACATTTAAGAAACCCACCCCCTCTTATTCTCTGTTTATTGTCTTTTTCTTCTTTCTCTCCTACATTTTGGGTCCGAGTGCTACCCTTCTCTGCCTCCTGCCTCACACACTGACTGCTAGCTTTCCCTATTTGAGTCCCTACCCCAACCGTTCTAGTTTAAAGTCTCCCCAGTAGCCTATCTGAGGAAGGATGTGCTGGCATCAGAGAGGGTCCAGAGGAGGTTTACAAGAATGATCCCAGGAATAACTGGGTTAACATATTATGAGTATTTGAAGGCACTGAGCTTGCACTTGCTGGAGTTTGGAAGGAAGAGTGGGAACGTCATTGAAACTTATCGAATAGTGAAAGGCACCTGGATAGAGTGGATGTGGAGAGGATGTTTCCACTAGTGGGAGAGTCTAGGATCGGGGCAATAGCCTCAGAATAAAAGGACATCCTTTAGAAAGGAGATGAGAAGGAATTTCTTTAGTCAGAGGATGGTGAATCAGTGGAATTCATTGCCACAGACTGCTATGGAGGTCAACTCTTGATTAGTAAGGGTGTCAGGGGGAGAATAGGGATGAGAGGGAAAGATAGATCTGCTGTGATTGAATGGCCAAATTGACTGAATCTTCTAGAAATTATGAACATTGCATGTACATCTGTAGATCTCTGCTGATACTCCATTCGTTTTGGATGCTATTCCATTCTTCTTCTTCCTGGCATATCATGTCCTCATGGGGAAGGGAAATTGATATTTCTATGCATATTTTATGGATTAGTGGTGGCTGGTCATAAGTGACTGACTGGCAGAGGTACACCAAATCTGGTTCATCTCACAAAGTAATTGACTACAAAACAGTAATATTTCATTAGATTTGGTGACAATTAATCACCCTGTCTTGAATTTTATATGCAGCAAATATGTTGGCATGGAGACTGTGGGGTAGTTGAAGGTGGTGATAGGTTTTGAAATTCAATTGTTGGAAGTTCTAGAATTAAAGGAATGTATAGCTACTGGTTGTTGTTCTCGTGAAGGTAGTAAACGATGGCTTGTTTGTAGAACATGATACAGCCCCTGTCCCCAGCTGAATATCTGACTGTGGGACCAGCACCATCTCCTCTGTCCACTAATGCACAATGAATGGACAACTACACTTGAACAGTAATGTCTCTTCTGTGCAGTTGGAAGATGTTTCTGTTTGTTTAGCCCTTTAGCGATGTGTGGGAAATCAAGAGTTGATCTTGAACCTCGAAATGGTCAGTAGAAAGTGGAAACCAGCTTGGATATTTCGTGGAGTGAAGCAGAACGGAAGTAATGTAGTAGATCATTGTTTGTGAAGGAACATGGAAGTAGATTGATCTGCTATGGCTATTTTGATGGCTATGAGCTTTTGGTACAACTTGGATTGGATTTGTTTGCTAGGTTTGTGCTCTACCTATATTTTTAATCTGCACTGTCATTGAACAGATATAATAGTTAGATTATCTACATCATTGAAGGCTGCAGGTAGCGGCACACAATTTACTAATAATATTAGAATCCAATAAAGCTGTACTCTTTCATGTACCACAGTTAGAAATTGAAGTCAAGAATAATGAAATCTGAATTTTGTTATTCATAAACTGAAGTGCACATCTATTTTTAATTCTTCTACCAGTGACAGCAAGTGAGCTAACAAGTATCTGGATCATTTTTATTTCTAATTTAAGTCCTCAATGTTTCGTTGTTGATTACATAGTTATACGCATTAATTCTGCATGTTGTGTTTTTCAAATCGGGTCCCTAGCTATGTATTCTATTTAATCTAGAATCAAGCTGAAAACTGACTTAATCAAACTGATACACTTATACAGATAGAATAACAGATCAGATTGCACGTTGGAATATGCTGCGTTGTCAACTTGCCACCTGCAACTGTTTGATTATCAGCAGCTGTGAAATAGCTCCATCAACTTGGATTGTTTTTATATGTCTCCGGCAGCAATTGCTGCTTTAGATTTTCACTGGACCAATTACTTTTTGGCTGTTGGTATTATAAAAAGTGGAGAGGTGATCTTCGTTCCCAAACAAAGGGATTGGGCAGCATTAAGGTTGTCCATCTTTCTTCTACCTTCAATTCTCATTAACTGTATCACATTTACAGCACGATCTCCTTCTTTATAAAGCCAAAAGGTTGTCATTCGGGAATCTTGTGCAAAAAAAAATGGTGTGCAGGAATTAATCTAATTCTGCATTTAAATGGTTTCAAAATTATTTCTTGATTCATAACATGGATCCTTGGCATTTTGCTAGTCAGAGAACTAAGCAAACATGGACATTTTCCTGTTCATTTCACATTGACACAATTGAAAATCCAGTCTAGACCAGCTAATAATAATGAACATAATCTTTTATTAGAATGAGAATACAGAACAATAGAGAGTACGAAGAAAATAAAACATAAAGCAAACAAGTTTTGTACCATCCCACTAATTATAGTTCCATCTCAAAAAAGTAACTTCCTTCAGAGAGCATAATCATTGACCTTCCTCCATCATGTGTCAGTAATGAAGCTAATAGATGATAATTGTACATTGTTCAATTCCATGTCCAGCTCCTCGGAAAATGAAGCAATCTGCAACTACTTCCAGCAGAGCCTTTTATTCAGATTGCAGGGTTTTGAGCTGAAATGTCAACCATTCATCTCCAACACAGGTGTTCCATCTCCATCATAGATGTTCCTCTACATGCTGAGTTCCAGGCAGATTGTTTGTTGCTCCTTTTATTCCTACTTTCCTGCGTTTCTCTATTACTGTCCCTTTTAATCTTAATTCATCTTCAGTTCAGATCAGTCTATGTTTGTCTTTAACTTTTAAATTATTTTACTTACATTTGGCATTCCCCTGAAAAACAATTAAGTATATCATATTAAATAAAGTGGAATTTTGAAAGGGAATCAGGAAGAGAATCAAATGTATCAAGTTGCTTGTAGAACCTGAAAACTGAGAAAGGCAATTCATGGTAATTTGTATTTCTTTCAGCTAACAGAGATAACTAATAATAATAATAATGGAATGAGAAAAGTAAAGGGATTGGGTGCACCTAGTTCAGGTAAGTCTTTCTACTGAAAAAAATATCCCTCAGATTAATATTTGTGTTTTAAGTTCTGATAATCAATTGCATTCCAATTAATATACTGCGGCGTACCATGTCATCAGAAATATAAATATTTTTGATAGTAAAACAAAATTGTTTCATCTCGTTTCTTACTGGTATTAGCTTATTATGGTCAAATGTACTGAGATATCCATTCAAATCCTACCATACATGAGTACAATCAAGCCATAGACATATACAACAGGACATAAAAATATCAGAGTAGCAGCGGGAATAAATGTTTTTCTTTGTATTGGATTGTTACATGCTTATATTGATAACTTCCAAAGCTAGTCACTAAGCCAAAAGCTATGCACTGTTAATATGTACTTTAATATATTTATATGAAGTTGTGATGTATTTCTCAGACATTTTATTCCATTTCTAGCAAACAACAGAACAAACTGGACACTACATTTACCCGAAAAGCCTAATCTTAATACAAAAGCAGTCATAGGTACGTTATAATTCAAAATAACAATCTCCTTGTATTCTTTGTATATTGTCATACAGGTATTAGGTGAGTTTACTCTCTGCGCTCATGGGCTGAATATTTAGGTATTGTAATTATTAATTTCATTATTAATGTTCAGGTAAACAATTCAGAAGTTCATGTTGAGAATTACATACCTAATAGGCCCTTTATCAAGAGTCAAGAGTCAAGAGTCAAGAGTCAATTTAATTGTCATTTGGACCCCTGAAGGTCCAAACGAAATGCCGTTTCTGCAGCCATACATTACACACAAATAGACCCCAGACACAACATAATTACATTTAACATAAACATCCATCACATAGCTGTGATGGAAGGCCAAAAAAATTATCTCTCCACTGCACTCTCCCCCCCCCGATGTCAGAGTCAAAGTTATTTATATCATTGAGTCATCACAGATATATGTAACGCATACAATATTCAACTTTTTAAAGGGGAAGTTGAAAATGCATCAACATTGTCATGAATACCACATTTTCTATATTTACTGTAAGATTTGTAGTTGTGATTTTTTTTTAACTTTTACAAACTTGTACTTTACAAATTCTCTATCAGTTTTCAGTTTGCCTTAAGTACTATATCTTAGTTTATAAAATAACATTGTTCTTCCAAGTCAGGGTTTAATTTCCTCTGCTGGCTAATATCTTCCTTAAAAAAGGTATAAATAAATAATGATTTACTTGGACATAATTACAAATGGGATTTTTATGCAGTGTTTTTCTCTGGTGCTTCATGACCAAGATTGTTATGTTTTATGTATTCTAATCAAATGGAAATAAACCTCACCTTTTAAATCAACGCCTTTTATAGATAGAGATGAGTCATGAAATTATCATTGATATGTCTCCCTTCCGTTTTGTTACTCCATCATTACCACCATTATACCAACCATGATATTAAGAAAGGATATCCTGCCCATGCTCCATTATTACTGCAGGCTGGATTCACTGTTCATATTCCATTAAAATGTCCTTGCATCAAGATAAGTGCTAAAATTGCAGGTCAGTGTAGAGAGGTTGATAAATGGCGACACATGGATGATATATTTTATTTATATAGCAAACGGCATATTGAGTTTAGTTTAGTTTATTGTCACATGTAGTGAGATACAGTGAAAAACTTATGTTGCGTGCTAACCAGTCAGCGGAAAGACAATACATGATTACAATCGAGCCAATACAGAAACATGATAAAGGAAATAACATTTAGTGCATGATAAAATCCAGTTAAGTCCGATTAAAGATGGTTAAGGGTCTCCAATGTGGCAGATAACAGCATGGACCCGCTCTCTGGCTGTTGATAGAATGGTTCAGTTACCTGACAGCAACTGGGGAGAAACCATCTGAATCTTGAGGCGCCCATTTTCCCACTTCTATACCTCTGGTTTGATGGGTGAGGGAAGAAGAGGCAGTGACCGGGGTGAGTTTCATCCTTGATTATGCTGATGGCCTTACCAAGGCAGTGTGAAGTGTAAATGGAATACATGGATGGGAGGTTAGTTTGTGTGATTGTCTGAGCTGCGACTAAAATTCTCTGCATTTTCTTGCGGGTTTTGCATGGAGCTGTTCCCAAACCTGGCTGTGATGCATCCCGATAAAATGCTTTCTACAGTGCATCAGTAGATGTTGATGAGAGTTGTTGGGACATACCAAACATTCTTAAACATTCTCAGGGAGTAGAGGTGTTGGTGTACTTTCTTGCCCATTGCTTTGATATGGGTGGTCCAGCACAAGCTGCTGGTGATATTTTCTACTAGCAATTTGAAACTTACAACTATCTCTACTTTGGTGCCATCAATGCATACCGGGGGTATGTGTACCACTATGGAGCATCAATGTCAAGGTTAGCATTCAGCATCCCTTTGAAAAGTGTACCTCATGCTAATAATCTCTCTGATATTAGGATAGGTCCTTAGTGCTATCGTTTAATGTCAGAGCTTGATTTGCTGGCAAGGATGGTATATCCATGTCTAATTGATGTTTCATTTGGAAGGCAATTTGTGAATGATGGTGCACTTCTTCTTCCAGCTTGTGGATTGGTGGGCTTGGGAGGTGAAGCAGTCCATTTTCTAAATGGAGCACCTAGCATCCATGTTGTGGCATTGCTGGATTGAGCAAATACTAGCTTGATGATTGGAATGCCAATCAAGTGGGCTTGTTTTATTTGGACGGGTCAAATGCTTTTTTGCGTTTACTTGTCCAGGAAAGTGGAGAATAATTCTCTTGCACATATTTGAGACTTCTCCAATCATGTTTCTAGTAAACACTGAGCCCATGGGACGGTTTGTTAGGTATCTGAAACACTAATGCCATTGATTGTCGTGGAAAGGTAAATAGACTCTCTCTTTTACTGGAGATTGTCATAGTGTGATTGCAGATTTGAGGTTTTGTTTCTTGCAACCTAGACAGTTGTGAATGCTACTGAACATTGTGCAGTCAGCAATGAATTTTCCCACTTCTGACATCTATTGAATGGAAGGTAACTGATGAAGCATCTGAGGAATGTGGAGCCTGATTTGGGGAATTTCTGTCATAGTGTTTTGAGGCTGAGATGATTGATTACATCAACCACAAGCATCTCACTTTGTGCTTGGGATGATTCTATTCATTAGACAATTTTACTCAGACTGTTTGGTGCCACACATG
This sequence comes from Leucoraja erinaceus, assembly GCF_028641065.1. Taxonomy (NCBI): domain Eukaryota; kingdom Metazoa; phylum Chordata; class Chondrichthyes; order Rajiformes; family Rajidae; genus Leucoraja; species Leucoraja erinaceus. The sequence continues at coordinate 39,495,005 of NC_073389.1, forward strand.
GTAAAAATGCACCCTTAATGTCAAACTAAGCTCTTTTATCTATACAAGGATATGAAGAAATCTGGAGCTGAGCGATTCTTAATAAACTTAGAATCAGTGTGCATACCATGGCTGTGTAGCTCGACCCATCTTTAATGGTGTGCCTACAAAATGAACTACAATTCCTGATAAGATTATCAATAATTGTTTTCAGGTGGCCAGTCAACTTCAAACAGTGCAGACGTCCATCCTGGGAAAAGTTCATCACCAAAACCTGTTATTACAAGTAAACCAGGTACAGTGATAGATTTACAGTTATTATTGTCACATGTACTGAGATACAGTGCATGAGAACAGCTTTGTTTTGCATGCTATCCAATTTACCATACAGAGGTCAGTCTGAAGGAGTAGAGTATAAGAGCAAAGAGGTCCTTCTGCAGTTGTACAGGGCCTTAGTGAGACCACACCTAGAGTATTGGCCTCCAAATTTGGAGCAGTTTTGGTCTCCAAATTTGAGGAAAGACATTCTTGCTATTGAGGGAGTGCAACGTAGATTCACAAAGTTAATTCCCGGGACTGTCATATGTTGATAGAACAGAGTGATTGGGCTTGTATACACTGGAATTTAGAAGGATGAGAGGATATCTTATTGAAACATATGAGATTATTATGGGATTGGAAATGCTAGAGGCAGGAAGCATGTTCCCAATGTTGGGGGAGTCCACAGTTTAAGAATAAGGGGTAGGCCATTTAGAATGGAGATAAGGAAAAACGTTTTCACCCAGAGAGTTGTGAATCTGTGGAATTCTTTGCCTCAGAAGACAGTAGAGGCCAATCCTCTGGATGTTTCAAGAGAGAGTTAGATGGAGCTCCTAAAGATAGCAGAGTTCAGGGATATGGGGAGAAGGCAAGAACGGGGTACTGATTGTGAATGATCAGGCATGATTACAATGAACGGCTCGAAGGGCCGAATTATCTATTCCTGCACCTATTCTCTATTTTCTATAACCATGAAGCAAAGTCTATCTTATGGGAAGATATAAAGGAAATACTGAAAGAATATTTACTTGCCAACTGATTCTTCCAGACAAATTAAACGAGGAAAGTATTCCTGCTGTCTGTGCCTTAATGGGCTCCAACATTTTAGTGCCTGCATTAATTATTGGAAAGGTGTTCCATTTTAGATAAATCAGTTTAACTCCCAATCAATGAGCAGGAATTCAAGGGACAGAATGACTGTTACAATTGCAAAAATCAGAAATCCACACAAACTCATCTCCATCATAGCCATTTGTCGTTATAATAAGTTGGTGGCTGGAAAAATCAGCCATTTGCCAGAAACAGATATGTAATTACAACATTTTAATAAGGGCATGTGCCTCGTATTTCCACCATTGGCAGGATCTATAAGATGTGCTGCCTGAAGAAGGAAGCTAATATCATCAAAAACCCACACCACTTAAGCCATGCTATTCCAGCACTGCTATCATCAAGATGAAGATACATGAATCTAAGAATTCCCTCCAGGTTCAAGAATAATTTCTTCCCATCAACCATGAGGTTCTTTAACCATCCAACACATCCCTAGCCACAACCCTTACCTCAGCACCGAACCACTATAGACTTTGAAATACTGTGGTTGCTCTAGCTGCTTTGGTTTTGGCCTGGTTTACTTAGAATAATGGACAATTTATTGTTTATTTACTGTTGTTGGTTGTCGCAGCAAGTAAGACTCATTGTTCCATTTACTATCCAATGCAGAGATAAATAAACACTCAGGATTCTCTTGATTGATAATTCTCTAGTCAAGTCTCAGGATACTCAGAAGCAGAAGGGAAGGCAAATGAATGCTTTTCCAGCACTGCTTGTGAACCAGCAGGGGCACAAGTACATTATTACTCCACCACTAAAATAATTTCCCCAAAGCATAACTTACTTTTCATTGCCCCAGCACCAAATGAGCACCCTGCTGCTCATAACAGGATATATGTCAGTATTATACTGCAGTCTTATAACCCAACTTTTGTCCCCACAATCTAAACAACTGGCCGACCATCAACTGTTCCCCTGCAACTTCACACTGTGATCTAATGGCTCCCAGTTTCCTTTCAGACTATGACTTCAACTGTAGTATTTTGCATCCCTGGTCTTATCAACGATGCAGTATAGCTCATCTGGTCTCACTGTTGACCTTGCAACTACAATGTCTCCCTCCAGCCTCTTTGCTCTCAGCATACGACCTACTACCATAGGTTTTCCCAGACAACAACAAGACAAGCTGTCGCACTGACTGACAGCTGGCTAGGAACAGATACATTTTTGTTCTGCAGGGAAAAAAAATGCGAGGGCATTTATATATGATCCACCTTTTCAGGATTCCCTATTGCTGCTACTTCCTTGCCTCTCCAAAATAATAGGATCAATAATTAATTCTGATTTTTAATATTTTTATTTTTTAGTATCTTTCAAAAATGAATACATTGCTTTTGTTCTATTTGACACAGAGCACACTCGTGATCGGTTGCATGACAAGGAAGTCATAAAAGAAGGTAGGATGAATAAAAAATTAAGAGGTGGCAATGCTGTATACTTGCCTCTGGAAATAACAGCCAAACCAGATATTTAAGCAGTAAATTTATGACTTTTGTTTGCCAGGAACACATCTTGTGAATTTGGCCATGTATCCCATATATTAATTATTATAAATGGACCAAATGCTATCAGTGGAAGAATGGCCAATTTTCCAATAAGCATCTCTTCTGAGATAACTTAGAATTGAATTTTCCATTAATCTGACATTTTCACAAAGCTAATGAGTATAGTCAGTTTCAGAAATGGAAAAATATATACTCCTTGGCAAAGGAAAAGTATAGTTCTGAGACTGGGAGTTAGCCACATTGCCAAGGAAAAGATTAGCATTTCATCTGACCAACACTATAAATACATTGTCAGGAAGCACTTAATGTTGTCATGATGTGCAAAGTAGAAATGTTCCATTCTGCAGTTCATCTTTCACCTTCATGAATACCACTGCAGGAAAAAATAAATTTCATTCTAAGTTAAGAAAGGGGTAGTAACACAAATTACCAAATGATAAAATAATTAATTGTTATATTGATAGTTAACACATTGCTGTTATTTTATTTCAAATCTTAGAACAAAGACAATTCGCAAATTAAGTTAGCCCATAGAACTGGAACCTAATGACTTTATCATAATAACAAATCTTATGAAACTGTGATTTCATGTCATTTGCTGATAAAGGGTGTTAAAGTAACTCTAAAGAAACTTGAGTTGGGGTTTATAAATTATCTTGTTGTTTTTATAACATATCATCTTATGTGTGCAGAGACTACAAACACTGTCTCTAAATCAGCACTGAAAAGGAGCAAAACAAGAAAAGAAAATGACAAACCAGCAATGAAGCCCTTGACAACTAAAGGTAATGGCCTGGGTATTGGACTGGGTGAAAAAGGATGTCTGGGTAACAACTGGTCATTTTTTACTTTTCAAATCATTCCCTAGGCTCTCTCATACAGATCTACAACATGAGGCAACCAATCACACCATTGAATGTACATCCTAAAGTCCTCTAGTGAAAATCATCATACTCCACTTCCCCCATTGCCACTCCTCCCACCCATCTTCTGAACCTGCCATCTTTCCTTAAGCTCTCCCTCAGTATAAATTCACTAAACTATTTGCAATCACCTCCCCCCCCCCCTGTCAGTCTATCACATGGTTCGCCATTCCTTTTATTACAATAATTTATGTGAGCCAGTGAGATTGTTTCATTCACCCATTTCCTCCATCATCACTACCCTGACTTATTTTCTTTCGGTATCATGAAGAAAAACTCTTCAATTTTTTCACTTACAGTTTCAAAATTTCAACTGTGGAATATCTGACATTCATATGGAACTAGTCTACTAAACCAAAACTAGTCTCCACCTTAAATAGCCGAGACCCCATTAAAATAATTTACCTTGGCTACTTTCCATTATAGCCTCATCTCCACTTTCTGGAGTCTAGATTGTTGATTTGTGTGAATATTGCTCCCAACTGGCTTATCCAGTCGCTGCTAGATCTACTAGAATTCAAAAAGAGAGACAGCACAAAGCCCTACACTCATTTGCAAAGCAGAATTACCATGGACTGCAAATATGAATCCCATGTTCACGTGAATGCTGATCTCTAACTGCACCAACTCTTTTGACTCCCCTACCATCTCATAGTTGTAATATTACCTGCCTGATATTTCCTCCTTTATTTTCCTGTGACTAAACATTGGAAAGACCAAAGCCACTGCCTTTAATCTCAGTCACTAAGTTAGTACATAATCCTGTGACTCCATCCTTTTCATTGGCATTGATCAGCAACTAAACCTTGCTGTTCATAACTATGTCTCATGTTTGACCATATCCTTCATCCCATTTTTCGTGGTCAGTATTTCCCCACAGCCTAGCCCCAAAACTTTCATCCATGCCATATTACCTCTTGAGCTGGCTATGGCTTGCTTCTTCTTCTCTAAACTCAGCAGCCCATGTCCTAACTTGCACCAAAAAAACCTTCACCTATCAGCAGAGTGCTCTAATATCCTTTAGTGTATCATTGAGCTCAATGCCCAATTTTGTGTGATAACTTTCTTGCAACGTGCCTTGGGACACTTTTAGTTTAGTTTAGAGATACAGCGCAGAAACAGGCCCTTCTGCCCACTGAATCCACACCAACCAGCGATCCCCGCACATTAACACTATCCTACACACACTAGGGACAATATTTTACATGTTATACCAAGCCAATTAACCTGCAAACCTGTACGTCTTTGGAGTGTGTGAGGACACCGAAGATCTTGGAGAAAACTCTCGCAGGTTACGGGGAGAATGTACAAACTCCATATAGGCAGCACCCATAGTCAGGATCGAACCCTGGACCTGGGGCTCTGGCGCTGTCAGGCAGAAACACTTTCTCAGCGCCACCGTGCCGCCCATGTAACTTGATTAACGTAAATTGATTATGATAAAGCATTATATAAGCACATTGTTCTTGAAGTGCAAAATAAGTAGGTATAAGCAGAGACAAATGCAACTTAAGTTCTCACAAATGGAAATTGTGCCTACAAAAACTGATGTTATCTAGCCAACAGATTGCATTTGGAACTTAATTCCCCTTATACAGTTCTTGGGATGGCCTTGTCCACATTGGAATAACATTTGTTTTTGATATTAAGGTATAATGTTCTTATAAATCTTTTGTGTTACGCTCCGGAACTTTAGTGATGCTGTTCCAAACTTTTATTGTAACACAGCCTGAGGGCCAAAGGAAACGTAGATGCCAAGTTTCTGTCATTGTTTTGGCATGGAGAGAGGATGGTTTAGTTTGTCTGTCTGAATAATGATAGGACATAAGGGCAAGCTCCCACAGGCTTATAAAGTCCGTTTTTTTTAAATGGGAATTAAATAATAGCTGTCTTTACAGTCATATGTTCCATTTTGAATTACAGAATCCAAGCTGTCATCCTCAGCCACTCCATCCTTCCCATCAAAACCTATGCTTAATTCTGACAGAACAGGTAAGCCATCAATATTTTTCAGATTCCTATATATATACAGATTCCTATATATATATATTCTATGAAGATTATTGGTTAAATAGTATGTTCTTCTATTATATATATATATATATATATATATATATATATATATATATATATATATATATATCCAGACAGAAGTAAAACAAACATCTCTGAATATTGAGAATAATTCCAAATCATTTATATGGACATTTTAGTTTGAAGTAACTTGTCTACTATGTCTTCAGACTATGAACTCGTGATTAAAGAAACTTCCACTACATGCACAAAGGCACAAATAAAGAAATGCATAGCACTGAAATGAAGATATTATCTGCTTTTCCTCATTTACATTGTTCCAATAGTTCTCAAGTGACATGATCCAATTTATTTGAACTTATTAATATGTGCAATGCAGTGCCTTTGAGGTCGTTAACCTTTGGCTGTGTAGCATGTATTTCATGAATATAACTGCAATCCTGTCTGGATCTTGCAGAAAGAAATTAATCACTGTGAAGTTATTAATTTGCCAGAGCACAAGACTTAATTGTATTAATTGAGTGCCTCGTTCTCATTGTCTGTGAATGTTTGAAGCAAAAATAATTTTGCTCCGTTGTTTTAGCATGGTAATTTGATACTTGCATGAAGTGAAAAATTTTAGACAACACCCTGTAACGTCTGGCTGAATAATCTGTTTCTTAATAGCTGTGAAGTTGTAACTGTTCATCATCCTTGTACTTAGACTGACATCACAAATGGCTAACAAAAGAAAATATTTCTCTGTGTTCCTTCTGCAATCTTATTTTTCAGTGTGCTTCGTAGTGCATTTTGGAACCATATTTTATATTTGGCTTTGTAGTGATATTTGCTTGAGGCTCACATTTTGGTTGTCGCACGTTTTCATGTTTTACCATAATGCCAACAAACTTTTAACATTAATATAGTTTGGTTGCCGGTTGCATTCTATCAAAGGGATATGGAATGGCACCTTGCAGAGATATATACGTCATCATGTATTGCTGCATGGCATGGTATAGTAACGTCGTGTTTATGCAATGCCATGTAACAGAACTCATCATTGTATTTTGCGATTGGATTGCTATGATTCCTTTAATAACTAAAGGTTTTGTTCTCATTGTTATGGCCGACCAAGGTGATTGTGCATGCATTATGCTCAAACTTTGTTTCATTGGAAAGTATTGACATTACAAGGAATTGTTATCTTCAATAACTTTACGTTTTTTTCTGCAAAAATTACAGAAATTCAGTTCCCAGTTTTCCTCACTCCAAGCGCAGCTTCTGAACATGATACCATGGATGAATTCACAGGTAGCCCTGTTCATCGGAATAACAAGGAGTGTATTATCTGATTAGATAATTCACATTATAAATTGTGAATTATGTCAGGAAATTAATTTTATTAGTGTAAACAGTCTTAATTTTTCTAGGCATTAAGATCTAATTTACCAAACTTGGAAATGTAAAATTCTTCGTCGATTACGTATTTCAACGTGAACCAAGTCAGGATTCTTTACCCAAATTACATTTTTTCTTCTTCAGGAAACTATATCCAATAACTGAAACTATATGCAATATTTTTCAATCTGTGTGAGGCTGTATTCTGTTCATGTTTTATTTTTCCACATTTTTGTGGACCATTGCTATAGCCTTTAGCTGAGAGGATGGATGGGTAATTTCTAACAGTGATTACTAAAATGATTTTATGGATTAATTGCAGAGATGTGAGCAAATTCATTATCACCAGTATTAATTTACTGTGTGGACAGATTACTGGACTACATTAATTATTTCCATAGGAACCTAACTAGAATGAGAAAGTCTGTAATGTGCAGTAATGTTTGAATCTGCATTTTACTATCTCATTAGCTTGCAAGTTGGTGGTTTAAAATATTTGCATCTTTAAATCCTCAATTGTGCATGTGATGTTCTATCAATTACATGGTGTGCTACAACTTCCAGTAATGTTCAACATATTTTGGTTAAGCATATGGTCTGATTAGCAAGCTGGAAACTGAATAGACAACATCAGAATGTTGTAAGTTTTCCCAGAAAACTATTAATAGTACATGGTGTCAATGTGTTTCTCAAGATGCCAATTAGGAAGTAAAATGTATTCTTTATCCCATTTTGATAAAAAATTTTCGTAACTTGATCAGGAAAATATTTCAACTTAATTTTCTAAAATGCGTTGCAGAACCTGAGATGCCATCTTCTACTAAAATGCCATTCAATATATTAAGAACAACTTCAGACCATACTGATGTGGGCAATCAGGATCTTCCAGGTAGTTTCTATGTGTAGGGGTTCTATTTGCATGAAAGGAAACAAACATAATGTAACATATACAGCTTATCAGTATGAGAATTTCTAATGATTCATATGTTTCATGTCAATGGTCATGATAAGAATCGTTTGAAATATAAAACCTGCTGTGTCTACCACAATGTATAATGGTAATTAGGGATGGTTTTCAAAGCCAATTAATCAGTAACAAATAATGTGCTGGATGGCATAACATGTATTAGACATTGAAAGTTGGCATCTGGGGGTCGGTGGCTTTGTCTATTGATGGATCAGGACATGGGCTTCGATTATTGGAAGATGGGAGCCTTAGGTACAATGGGTATGGTGTCATTTTTTTGGGTATTCAGTGGGTTGGCAGTCAAGGAGTGGAAAGTAGTGACATAGGTTAATTGGGTAATTGGCTCCCTGGCTGACTAGGAATGTTGATAGGTGGTGGGTAAAGGACCTTTCTTTGGTGGTGTTCCTGTACAGAGTCCAACTGTGGTGGAAGGAACCAAAAACTCGCTCCAGGAACAATGTGTTATATGTTCTCACATTGTTCTACAGCAGTTGCCTTGATGTCTCACAGTGAGAACTGCAACGTTTCTGTAATGATGCGAAATGAATCAGAAATAGAAATGTTTAAGAAGGAACTGCAGATGCTGAAAAATCAAAGGTAGACAAAAATGCTGGAGAAACTCAGCGGGTGAGGCAGCATCTATGGAGCAAAGGAAACCAGAAATAGAAATTGTCACTTTTTCAAGCTTAACACAAAGTTGGAGTAACTCATTGGGTCAGGCAGCATCTATGGAGGGAATGGATAAGCAACATTGTTCAGACTGAGACTGAAAAAGGGCCCTGACCCAAAACATTGCCTATCCAGACCCTCCACAAGAGCTGCCTGAACACTGAGTTACTCCAGCATTTGTGTTTTGCCCAAGATTCCGGCATCTGCAGTTCCTTGTGTCTCCAATGTCACTTTTTGCTTAGAATCATGCCCATATATATTCAAATTGTACTGTAATTGTAATTTTATAATTCCCTGAATTGATGCTTTCTTCATATCACAGATTCTGTTCCCAAACACAGCCATTACTAAATGTGTAGCTCTTTCATCGCAGAGCTTATTTGTATAACACCCATATCAAATATTAGATTATATGATACTATTAAAATATCAAGGAAGCTGTAGTTGTAATTTTGTGGATGATATAATAAATTGACATTTGGTTTGCCCTGTCCATTGGATGTAAAAGATCCAGTAGGAACAGATTTCATGAAGAATAGGGTTAATTCTCCTCATAGCCTTGATAATAATTATCTGGACTGCTATTATTGGGAACAATTCTGGTTATTATCATATTCCCCCCTCATCATTCTAATTTCCCCAAGTATATGCCCAGAGTCATCAAATGCTCCTCATATGTTAGCTCAATCAACCCTAGGATCATTCAAATAAACATCCTCTGAAGCCTCTCCAACACCAGCATATTCTTCCTCGGATATGGGACCCAAAACTGTTCACAATATCCCAAATGTGGTCTGCTTTAAAAAGCTTTAGCATTATATCCTTACTTTAATATTCTAGTTCTCTCAAAATGAATGCTAACATTGCATTTGCCTTCCTTATTACTGACTCAACCTGCAAATTAATCTCCTCTCATTAATAAAATCGCAAAGGGCCTACTTGAGTATTGTAAGAGCAGTAATTATTATTGTTTTCCAGAATAGGGCATTTGATGGAATAGTTTTAACCAATCATCATTGGGATATTAGTATTCTCTACCTAGTTTGATATGTATCTCGTAACAATTTTTGAAATATCAAGTAATTTGATACACATCATATGTTGACAATTCAATCCAGAAGCTGACAGCTAATGAAATTATGTTCAAGCATACACCTGCCTTTCGCAGAGGTCGATGTCAGCACTTTTTTAAATATTGAGTAAGCCACTATTTAGCATTTATATGTGAAGAATGTTGAAAGAAGAATACGTTGAAATGCATTGATGCATTTTTGATACTTCATTTTGAATTACTACACGTTCTCAAAATAATTGATTTCACAACTAACCACTTTATTAGGGGATGTTAGTTGTCCCATCATAAATGTTGTTATTTGAGTCAACTTTATTTTTATTATGATGTTGGATATGATTTATTTTTGCAGTGATATTTTATTTAAATATTCAAAATATTTGTTCTTTTCCACATATCATCCAGAAATTGAGTTGCCATCCTCCAGCAATTCATTTTTAAACCCTCCAGACACTCCATCTGCATTAGATTCCATGGGAACAAAGCAGTTCACAGGTAGTTACATGGATATGAGATTTTTCTTGGACAGCTGCAGCAAGTTGCATGTAATTGTTTATGAGACGTGGCGTGTCATTCTAATGCTTTCTTAGCTTTAATATACAAGTTCATGATTTCATGGTCTTGAGTGTTTTGACACCTGATACATTGCATGACCAATGCAAAAATACTCTGATTGTGTTTAAAAGTAATCTAATGGAATGTTTGGAATTGATAAATAACAGTTTGGTTGTCTAACGTTTAAACAGTTCACCTGCATGATGTGCAGTACATGGTCAATAAAACCTGGCATGGAAATGAGAAATACAGACGCAACAAATTTGATGGAATATTTTAAGAAATGTATTGGACAATACGAGAACTATACTGCTTGATCCATTTCAGAGATATAAATTTGTGCCTCTAGTTTGCTTTTTAACTCTTTCCATATCAAGAGATTATTTCACCATTTGGTGGACAGGGAATATGTATCTAGGTCTGAACCAGAGGTGTTTGATGCATCTCCAAAAGGCACAAAAACGACCTCCTATTAAGCCACTCTTCCCTTTCAGAAAATTGATTAGCTTCCATTTCCACTGTGAATTTAAACCATTGAAAAGGATATGATAATGAGTCTACGTCTGCACATACAAAATTAGAAAAGAGCTGCCAAACCATCAGCATGGCCTAAACTCATGATGGCTGGAATCTTGGATTTGTGGCATCCTCTTTCACTTCCACTGCTTTATATCTTCTACAATACAAATAGAGAAAAAATGGCCAATAGTAGAACAATTACTCTGCTTTCTGCCAGAAAGCAATATTCCAGTTTCACAGATCATGACATTAAAGGGCTCTTCTACAGGATACAATTCTGCTTTTTCAACAGAGCTGAAGTGAGTCAGTGCCTACTACATTAATGACCATTAGCTTCCAGAAACTAGGAAAAGAAGAATTGCATAACATCCAGTCTATTCCTGTTTGCGCAGAGTTTACGTCCACGTCCCTTAGTGTTTGTTAAATTGCAGCATTCTAACAATAGGTATGCTATGTAATTTAATAGACTTGTTAGGTCATCTCATTCAAAAAATGATTGCAAAAAATTGTTTGGATCCCAAATGTAAACAAGAAAAACATGAATTATCAGCCATTTGGTTTATGGTATACCACCAAAACATTCAGTTTTATATATTCATTTATATATTCTATGTATTAATATATGAATATATATGCTTATATGCCATATATTAATACCGATATTATTCACTGATATTATGTAGTGACTCCATATCTAGAACAAGACTTTTGACTTTCTAAATGCATTCTATTTAACCGGGAGAAGTCATTCCGAAAAGCGTTCCTACGTCTTTTGCAGAAATAATAATTATTTTATTCCACTTCAATTATTTTTACTTGAATTCTCATTTCAAATACCATGTTATGTAACCACAGAGAAAATGATTACCTTTCTGATTTCACACCTATTAATCTGTACCAGCCCACTGCATTGCCAAGCTGCGTCTACCATAGTTGTCCTACATCAGTTAATGTGGATGATCACAGTGTTTGTTTTCTCTGAAATAAATTACAGAACCTGAGATGCCACCTACAAGCAGTAAACTTTTCGATCCAACATCTGAACCTGATGACATGGATACACAAACATTCACAGGTAGCTCAGTGATGCATAAAAAAATTGTGATGTCTTTTACAATATACTGCATGCATTATATTTCACCTTTCAACAGCATCATTTTTGTCATCTACATTTGCATTTGTATACATAATAGTTTTCAATGAGAGCATGTTGGGGTTTTTTCCAGTTACTTAGTCGGATTTGGGGCTGTTTGCATGATAGGTATTTGTACTTTTCTCAAAAAAAATTATTGGTCCACAAACTGGACTGAAATGTACTGATTTATTGCTACATTTCATGATGGTTTTTTTCCACATTTAATTCATTCCAAAAACTATAAATTGCACAAACCATATTTACAATCTTTTTTTAACAATCTGTATAAATCCTCCCTTTCTATCCTACTCCCAATTCTCACCTGCATTACTTTTGAAAATTGTCGATAAGTTCATATTCATTTTCATGCAAGTTCTTTTGAACAGTTCTTTGGAAGACACAGAAGGAAACTTGGCTGATTTTCATTTTCTCATTTTACGCCACTCATATGTTTAACTCAGAATTGCACTGCTTGAAAAAATTGTGGACTATGCTTTTGTTGCTTGTATATTGATGCACTAATGTGTTGTATTCGAAGCTATTTATCATCTTGCCCATCACAAATAGTAGAACCTGAGGTGAAGTTCACTGCATTCAGAGTTCTGTTTCAGATATCCTTTTCAAGTATAGGGCCTGTCGCACTTACGTGTCCTTGGCATGCAAATGACGCAACCCCGTCATCGTGTTGAGGCGCACGGGCATCGTATGGCCGCGCGGGGCCGGTCCCACTGAGAAGCGCGGATGGGTATATAGTTGTGTGTGACATCGCGCGGGGCTCCGAAATTTTTATAGTGAACGAAAGCAAAATCTTCACGCGCCAACGGCCTGACGCGTAACTGACGGCCAAAGTGGGACTGGCCCAAGACCCTGGCGCAACGCAATGTCTCGCCTCCAACAGCAGCAGAAGCAGGCAAACGATCGCCAAACTCGGCCTGGGGCTGACGGCCATTGCGGTCCGGATCCGCCCCCACTTCTACACTCAGAGCGGGGCCAAGAATATTGAAGATGGACACAAAATGCAGGAGTAACTCAGCGGGACTGGCAGCATCTCTGAAGAGATGCAATGGGTGACTTTTTGGGTCAAGACCCTTCTTTTCAGACTGAAGAAGAGTCTCGACACGAAACATCACCCATTGCTTCTCTCCAGAGATGCTGCCGGTCCCGCTGAGTTACTCCAGCTTTGTGTCCATCTTCAAATGACGCCACATGCTCCAGATGGCTGTGCGTACGCATGAAATCGCACGCGACCTTCGTGGGACCGTCGCGGCTCAACGCGACCACAAGGTCGCGTAATTTGCATGCCAAGGACACGTAAGTGGGACAGGCCCTTAAGGATGTGTAAGTTTCATTTCTATCATAATAATTTCAAACATTTGGAGCTTTTGAACAAGGACTCAACACAGTTTGTCGTTAAAGCTCAGTAATGGTCCAAATGCGACTTCTTCAGCATCTAGTTTGTAGTCCTTTAACCATAAAAAATATGTAATTTCTCATAATCTACTTGCTATTGCATGAAAGCTGCACAAGAGGAAATAAGTTAGTAAGGTAAGTAAATTGAATTAAGTAATGTATTCTTTTACTAGTGTACGCTTTGCTTTTAAGCTTTAGGAGGATATCAATGATACTCCAATATGTATTTCAAGAATATCATTGAAATCCTCCTAAAGTATCCTCCTAAAGCAGAGTATTTCTTCTTTCGCTTTCCTCAAGACATTGTTTACTAGTTAATCTACAATCCTTTGTTCTGGCATTTGGGCTTTTGAAGAAAGTAAAACACAAGATAAATCCAGAAAATGCCAAGACATATTTAGTAGGTATGGAGAGTAAAATAAAATAAATATTTTGTTTAAATGAGTGTGAGGAACAGCATTTACATATATCAACTTCTGTGAAGGTCTATTGCTGTCTTCCAGACTCAACACTGAGTTCGACAATTTCAGATAATCACTCCTCCTGCATATGTACTCTGATTTCCAACATTTTCGCTGATTTCATATTCATTCCACATCATTATTCTAAATTTCTACATCCTTCAAGCTTTTGCTATCATTTATCACCCCTTTTGTCATACAATTTCTCCTGCCTTTCATCCTATCACTGTCTTGCTTTTTGTTCCTTCCTCCCCTTGACTCTGCATTTTAAAACTTTTTTAACTGTAGCCCTAGTCCTATGAAGGATTTTTTTTTTACCTCAACCATTGACTGACTGTTTCTATATAAATGCTGCCTGATATGTAATGTCCAGCATTCTACTGCTTTTATTTCAGGTTTCGAGCATAAGCCATGTCCTTGCTTTTGCATTGCAATATAAGCATTATTTCTTACTATTCTGATGGTCATTCAATTACTTCCATTGTTTTGGAGCCAAACTGTGTCGTTGTTTTCACTTTCATCATCCGTGCCATTCCTGTATCCTCCTTGTGCAGACTGTTAGAAGAATTATTGTGGAATCAGGATCTATTGGGCTTCCTTGTCCCAAAAAAACCTTAGTGTCAGTGAGGATAGATGAGGACCAACCAACAAGAAGCGAGGATAGAGGAAGGAGAATACAGAATAATTTGGAGGGGAAGGAGCAACACGATGTAAGGGAGGAAAGGCTGTGCATGTTTGAACTGATATGTCAGAGGATAAAGATGCCAGTTCGAATTGAAAAGGGAAAGGATCACCATGAATTGAGCACAGGACAAAAATATATCCATGAATGTAGCCTATTACCATGTCTATTCGAGATTTTCCAATAGCTATAAGAACCGTGGCAAGCACTGCATGAATGCAACTATTCCATCTTAACGTTATTCTGCATGTTGTCACTTTTATTAGTTTAGTTAACTTGTTTGACAGTGCAAAGTGCACGCATGTCTCGTGTTATACATTTATGTTTAATTTCCTTATTAGAGAAGGAAAATTTGTCAACTTCCTACTCATTTTGCTGAACTCAGACCTACTTTGCAGAACAGTTGTTGGCTTCAGAACTCTTCCTGTCACTCCTTTTGTGCAGTTTGTGTGGATTTCAGTCTGTGGGATTGATATGTGCTGTGTATCTATGTCTTCTTTAAAACAATGCATTTGATTTTTACCTTTGTTTACAAATTGTCAGTTTTATTTGGTTTCTCTGAAATGCATTACAGAGCCTAAAATACGATACTCCAGCACCTCCTCTCTCAATCCAGTTCCTGAATCAGTTACTATGGACACGGAGATATTCACAGGTAGTTTGACAATGGCTGTTATATAACTGCCTTTTTGAAAGAATAGGCTGCATTTCTATAAAAAGAAGTGCACTTTACCTTGGAATGCTTTAATGTCAATATGTTGTAATATGCAAAGTAAGTGAAGATAGTGTTGCAAAGCATATTTTGTGATCTAGCATCCATAAAGAATTATTCATCTTGCATCAAAGTTAATATTATATTTGCTAGACCTGTTTTTCATGATGAATGATAACTTATGCCTGCAAGTCAATTATTGTCTTTGATCAAACAATATGGGCATTAAACTTTATCTGGAATATATTTTACATAGGACAAACTGAATAAGTTTGAGGGTCTTTTAGATATAATTATTTATGTGCTTGGATATTCTTCCATTGAAACTACTGTGGCATCTTATAATATTTGAAATTACAGGCATTTTTCTTTGTTTCTATGAATGATATTACAGAGCTTCCATCCAGTACTAGTTCATTTTCGTCCAGTTCAGATATGGTTTCCAAACCTGATGTCGTGCACACAGAGTGGTTCACAGGTAGATTATTGACTAGAGCATGTTGCGCTGTGTTGCTGTATGTGCTGAATTCAGCATATCCATTGTGCACCTCATATATTTAAATACATAAGTGATGAGTACAATATTGTATTAGTCACCAGTAGTCATCCATGTCATGTGAGCATGTTCCAGCAAAAGTTATGTTGTCTGGTTGATGGCTTTTTCTCAATGTAGTCAAGAATTGGTTTGCTTTTGCAAAGTGCGCAAGTCAGCAAACAGCATGCAAATGAGCACTGATAAGCAACATAATTCAATTATATGTAAAATCTACCTTGCTTGGGCACGACACATTATTTAAAATCAAAGTGAATCATTGCTTGGAAAGTCCACGTTTTTGTCTACGTTGTGTCTTGTCCGGCTGGTTACTTCCACTTCGCAGATTATTTTGTGTATTTTTTTAATTTTTGTGCCTTCTGCTTTAATCACAGAACTAGTGTAAATGATTTTATATGCAGCATGGATTTCATGCATTGTACTTTATTGGTATAGTTGCTATATGGTTTCTAATCTAACATTTAGTCTGTATACAATTTGCATGAATTGTGCTCTTTGGTGTTTGAAGCATTTCAGTGGACTTTGAGGATGATGAAGGAAAAAAAAAATCAAATCTGTTAAAAAGGTGTTTTCTTCCATTTGGTAAAAAACAAAGTATGAGGAACCATCCTCCAGTGGTGCATTTTACATCTATTCACCCACAACCTCAGCACCTGATAATGTGAAACAATTCACAGATAGTTAGTGCATATGAGATAGATATATCTATTATCAATAACAATAATGTGTTGCTCAATATCAACAATATGTACTATAGTTACATGTGGGAGACTTCAATGACCATCATCAGTAGCAGCACGGTATTATCACCATAGACTGAGATGGCAGAATCCTGAAGTTCAGAGCTCTGGACTGGATAGCCAGTAAGCAGCAATTGAACCAATACAAGGGATAAGTCTGTACAATCACATCCTTACCAGTGTACCTATTGTAAATGCATCGGTTGATGACAGCACTGGTACAAGTGACCAATGTGCAGTTCTTGTGTAGCCTAAGTCTTGGCTTGATACTGAGTGCATTACCATCATGTTACGTTGTTCTCCAATGTTGCTAAATAATACTGACTCTGAATCGGTCTGGCAATTCAGTATCATGAGGTGAGGTAGACTGTTAGCGGCAGCAGATATGTACATTACCACATTTACCTGCCAGTTACGGTTAGCTTAACTTTCATTCTACTGTTGCAATCAAGCTGAGGATCAACCCTAGTTAAATTAGGGGTGCAGGCGGAGAGCGGCATTTGTTGCCCAAAAAAGTGAGATGGAAAACTTATGAAGCTGCAGCAGAAGACAACATGTATGCTAAACATAACATGCAACAGTCTGAACCAACCAGTACATCAGATTACAACTCTGCTGTCCAGACATATCCGGTCATGATTGGTGGTGGTCAATTCAGCAGGTAAGAGCAGGAGGAGGCTCCAAAAACATTTATATCCTCCGGATTGGATTGGCCAGGCCCAACACATAAATGCCGAAGACGAGACTGAATGGTGGAAAGATGGAATGAAAAATGAGTCGGCAAAGTCATTGTCATCCTGTTGAAAGCTATTCAATATTTACGAGAGAATGCTGCAAGGATTGAGTAAAAGAATCATATTAATTGTTGGAAATAACAGAAACATCTGTTGTGGGACATCCTTAGCTAAAGTTCCAAACCAAATGTTGTAGAAGTTTTTGCATCAGCCATTCTAAGGAGAAAATGTCTGTAGAGGGAAACTTGATGGAGTCTTGCAGTGCAGTTTTTGTCTCCTAATCTGAGGAAAGACAGTCTTGCCGTAGAGGGAGTACAGAGAAGGTTCACCAGACTGATTCCTGGGATGTCAGGATTTACATATGAAGAAAGACTGGATAGACTCGGCTTGTACTCGCTAGAATTTAGAAGATTGAGGGGGGATCTTATAGAAACTTACAAAATTCTTAAGGGGTTGGACAGGCTGGATGCAGGAAGATTGTTCCCGATGTTGGGGAAGTCCAGAACAAGGGGTCACAGCTTAAGGATAAGGGGGACATTTTTTGGGACTGAGATGAGAAAAACATTTTTCACTCAGAGAGTGGTGAATCTCTGGAATTCTCTGCCACAGGTAGTTGAGGCCAGTTTATTAGCTATATTTCAGAGGGAGTTAGATGTAGTCCTTGTGGCTAAAGGGATCAGGCGGTATGGATAGAAGGCAGGTACAGGATACTGAGTTGGATGATCAGCCATGATCATACTGAATGGCGGTGCAGGCTCGAAGGGCCAAATAGCCTACTCCTGCACCTATTTTCTATGTTTCTATGTTTCTATGGACATTGAATGTCATTAAAGTAGTTAATTACGAATTTAAAAAAGTAATTTGCTTAGGTATTTTATTCCTGTCAGATCATTGACTTAACAGTTGGAAGATCAGGAGTTGTAAATCCCTGTGTCTGTTGTTTGGCATTGTGTTTGATGAAGTTAATAATGGCAAGTATAACATTGGTGTCCAGCAATATAAATAAGCTATAACAAAGCATACATTATTTTAATTTATCATTTTAGATATTTATTTGATTCATTTTGACTGAGTGAACAGCTTCAATATTGCATTTGTTCAGCCAGTTGGTATGGTAAATATCTCAGGTACTTCGCAAGAGTGTATGAAACAAAATCTTCAAACATCAGTGGCCTTTATATTGGTTAATCAGAGATATCTTGCTTGTGATTGGGAACTAAAATTGACCATTCTTTGTGTGACATTAATTTCCTTTAAATTCCCATTTCCTCAAGTTATGAAACTATGACCTGTGTCTTACAAATAGTTGTGATAATTAATTTTACTTTGGAATGAATATTGTAGTGAAAGCTGTACATGTCCACTATTTGTATCAAATGTGATATTTTCACAAATTTTAAAGTACATCACTGTAAAACACTCGGGTTTGCCTGAAATGCACTGCATTGGACCAAATACTTCAAATGAGAAAATATTGTAAATAAATAGTATTTCTAAAATTAATTTACATTCTTTCCCGAATCATCTTACCCTGATAACATTTTATAGACATTTAGAGAAAGTCCATCACTTAGTCATTTTATTCTGATGTTTTTGAAAGGCACATCAAAGAATTCTGTTAAGAATGTGCATTAATTAAAGTATAACCACTTTCACACAGTCAGATCTATTTTTAAAACCATACATCTGTTTCCTCTTCAGCATTAATAATTCTGTGGTCTGTTGATGCATAATTACAAATGTATTAAAGATTGAATAGAATAGAGTTTTGCGCACTATGAAAAAACAAAATATCTAAATGACATAGGAAAGTTGAATAAATGGAATAGTTCAGCTACATTCTTGGTGTCTGTGGTTTGCAGGCATGAGGGGTTGCAAGGTATACTTCTGCACCTATTTTCTTATGTTCATATCACGGAGTTTGCTCTTTGTTTTGACCAAATTGCAGAACGTGTGGTTGAGCCCACCGCCAATTCATTTTTCACCACCTCAAATACAATTTATGAATTTGATTCTCCACAACGGGAGCAGATTTCAGGTAGTATGTAGATAAGTTATGGCATGGATGCACACTTCCTTGTCCTGTTCACCACTGGAATGCAAACACATTATCTATGTGCTTTCTTGCTCTTGAAAGATGGAAAGTGGCAAAATACATCAATAAGCCAATATACAATCACGCAGTGCAATACATTAGAAATAGTTTGGTAAGCAAATCTACATATTTTAGCTTTAGAATCTAGCTTTAGTCAGGTATCAATGTATCAATGACAATTTGCATGAATCAAATTATTAAGTGAACAATTTGCATGGAGGTGTAATTTAAATGCATCAGATTACTTCAGAGTACTGCTTAGCTTGATCAATGTATTCCATCATTCTTGGCCACTGCTCTGCATATATTTATATGGTTTTGAATTTGGAATGCTATAAATGTTCACATCTTAATTGATACCATGCAAAACAGTCCAGTTGGTAAAATACATGCTTTATTTGTATTCTCTGAATAAGTTCCAGAATTTGGGAAACCATTCTTGAGCAGTTCGCCTGTCAACTCTTTAGAATCATCTAAAAATGATGCAGTGGAACCAAAACAATCCACAGGTATTCTCAACGAGAAACTTGAATTAGCCTTGATTTTTTTAAATGTGTTAATTCCATCATTTTATTCACATATATAAATGTTGTTGTTATTGTCAGTTTCATTTTCTCACCTGAAATGAAAAATCAGAAGGTCCGAATGACCAGTGAGAAATTTGCATCCTTAAACGTAGAAAATGTGATTGACCAGCAGTCAGTTAGAGTATTTGCATAAAGTAGATTCCTAATCAGTAGCTCATGAAACTATAGCTCACAGGTACTTAAACATGTGTACTTTGTTGCTCCTAAATAGCGCATTATTCTGAGGATTCATTCTACACCTTTGGTGGTAGAACATTGTTAAATATACCTAGGATCATTTGGATTATTTTGGTTGGAAAGAATTTCTGAGATGTATATCACGAAATTGGTTTAAGTATTCATCTCCCTTATCTCCCTCTTGTTGGAGATGACTTTTGAGATGGAGTCATGATTTGCAGATAAAGTGCAGAATCGATGAGCTGATCTTTTCGTATCCTATGTTCTCATATGTTTGCTTGTTACCTGAAAGCACTGTTTGGTGAAGTGCTCTGTATCGATGTACATTTTTAAACATTATATTTAGTCGGCATTCAGAACCATTTTGACTTCTGAGTGCAGTAATGATGGAGTGTATTGGAAATAGCTGAACATGATTTGGATTATGAGAAAAAAAAAACCTTTAGAAATGAAAATAATAGTGTACAAAAGCATGAAAAGAACAAAATACACAAATGGCCTTATCATTAGTTGTGATTATTATTTCTTGCTTACCACTTTAGTTCATTGATTGACTTGTTTCTTTGCTACTCTTCTAATGCCGGCTTTCACCAAAATGTGTTTTGTTGACTTAAGGTCTTGAGTCGCTGCTTTCTTTTACCGTTGACTGCATGTTTGTGCTGAAAATCAGTATTTGGTAAAACATAAGAACAAAAGAACTAAAAACAGGTTAGGGTAATTGGACCTTCACATGCACTCAGCCATTCAAAAGATCATGGCTGATCTTCATTTTAGCACCACTTTTATATGCTTTATATATAAACCTCTATCAACTCCTGTTTTTAGTGTACAAGTATGAGAACCTCCTCAACCCGCCTAGCTCAAACTCCAACAAGTGGAAATCCCCAGACTGGAAAGCTACATGTTCTGCCTCTGCCTATGTACTGCTATTCTACATTAGCAGTACATAGACTTAGCAACCCAGATGTGATCATCTCCCCATCTATCTTGTCACGTCATGTGAGAATTTTGCATATTGTGCCAAACATGATGTCAAGTTAAACTAATCTTATCTGCCTGCTCATAATCCATATCCCTCCATATCCCTGACATAAGGTATCAAATGGCCAACCTGCTTCTTTTCCTTGTATTCTTAAGTTCTAGAACAGGGGTTCCCAACATTTTTTGTCCCGTTTACACCTGGCAACTTTAATAGCACATAACAATGTTATTTCACTTATTTATGAACAACTAATGATGAACAGATACCGGTATACCAGAACCAAACACAGTCAGTCAATGAGAAAATATATGTACAAATCGAGAATCAACAAATTTACCCCCTGGGTAGGAAACATTTACCCCCTGGGGGTAAATTTACCCCAGGTTGGGAAACCTTGTTCTAGAACACTCACAGCATTGTGGGAGTAGCTTCACTAGAAGGTATGCAGCAGTTCAGGAAGACTGCTCACCGCCACCAGGAAATTAGGTTGTGTAAAGGGCCTGTCCTATTTACGCAATTTTTTCGCCGACTGCCGGCACCCGTCATTGTCGCAGCAGGTCGCTGAAAATTTTCAATGTGTTGAAAATCCAGTGGCGACCAGAAAAAGGTACGACTATTTGGGCAATTACTCATGACCATACAGGCGTCACCCCGCGACATGTCTGGAAAGAATGGTGGAACAACCATGTGCCACACTAATGTGCTGGGAGAAAATGTCACTGTTGATAGGAAAATTTAATGTTCATCTGGGACTGCCAGAACATCTATCAATGGAAAGTGAAATCATCCTTGAATGTAAGCTTGAGCAAATCTATTCAAATGTGCA
The DNA here is from genome assembly GCF_028641065.1 of Leucoraja erinaceus. Taxonomy (NCBI): domain Eukaryota; kingdom Metazoa; phylum Chordata; class Chondrichthyes; order Rajiformes; family Rajidae; genus Leucoraja; species Leucoraja erinaceus. The sequence goes on from NC_073389.1 coordinate 39,516,851, forward strand.
AAGTATTTCTGAAATTATAACTGAACTATCTGTAAGAGATGATCTGCTATAGAACCTGGTGAATTTAAAGAGAAAATATATCCCGAGTGAAGGGCACTTGTCTTGTCAATGAAGATGTTTTGTTGGGGAAGTGTAGTAATTATTAGATCATATGGTAATATATTTAAGGTTTCCTTCATAACCGTGGCAGTTAGATTAAAAAGACGTGTTAGAAGAAATGTTTGTGAGCCAGAGGAATTTTCACTGCTAACTTGGACAAAATAAATTCCCAAGTCCAAGATGGTTCAAGTTCCTCTTTATTTTTGCTGTCAACAACAAAACATAAATGCTTATCTTTTTCCTTCAGACCTTTTTTGATTGATAAACACTGTTGGCCATACGACAAGGTGTGGGTTCCTTTTGGAAAAATGTTAATTCATTTTCTGAATCCAAGAATTTTATATTTTTTCCAATGCACATGCTAGAATCATCATTCACCACAAGTAAAGCCTTCATCACTTCAAATCCAATTACTGATGCAGACAACAAAGTTCAACAGCCATTTGCAGGTAATTTTAATTTTAAACGCAGCAAAAAATACCTAACTTTTGTTTAAAGATAAATTGTTGGCATCTCTTAACATTGGGAAAACACAAACCATTCAACTTATCTCTTCCTTTGCTGGTTATCTTTCCAAATTTATAATATGTAGTAAACATGATACTCAAAGTTTAGATTGGCACAGGAAAGGACAAGGAGCTTGCCAGCTTACTTATTCGGAGGACACCCAATTTTAAATAATTTTAAAAACAGACTTGTCAAATTGGGGTCAAATATTTGAGAACATGTAGTTCTGCCTAAAATGCACGAGTTTCCATTGTGCTAAATGGATATAATGTGTTTGAGAAATTGGGGAAGACTATTTGTATTATGTGGGCTGAATAGGTTATCACGTGTAGTTATTCAAAAAGACCTTTAGTTTCTGAAAATCCTGCAGGAAAATAATTTTGTTATTACGGGTCTGAAATTTTCTGGGCCTAAATCCTCTATTCCCTATTAACACATTTGTTTTCTTAACATGATTTTCTATAACGTGAGGTTTCTTAGATATGCAGCTATAGCATCATAGCAGAACTACCTGTACCATAGTAACAATCTCGATATAGATAGCTAATGAGACCACATCTGAAATGTTCTCGACAAGTCTGGTTTCCCTTTCTAGAAAAAGTTGTGTCAGAGGGAGTGCTGTGAAGATTTATCAGATTAATTCCTGGGATGATGTTTGTTATTTGAGAAAGCATTAAACGGAATAGGCATGTGTCCTCTTTAATTCAGAAGAATGAGAAGTGACCTCATTGAAATATATAAAATTCTTGCCTACGTGACAGTGTAGATTCAGAGGTGATGTTTTCCCAAGCTAGGTTCCCAGATATCACATCATCAAACCACGGGATCAGTCATTCAGGACAGCGATAACAAGAAATAGCTTTACCCAGGTGGTAGTCAGTCTTTAGAAATTTCTAACAAAGAAAATTGTGCAAGTTTAGTTGTTGAGTATATTCATGGCAGAGATTAAAAGATATTTAGACATTAAGGGATTCAAGAGACAAGGAGTCAATATGAGAAACTGGTGTTGATGGAAAAGGTCAGCTGTCATCTAACAAAATTATGATATGCAGAATTAAAAACCTCTGCCTCTGTGTTATGTTCTTGTAATCAGAGGGAATATGGAAAGAAAAAGACCGATAAAGTAGCATGCGGAATTCTGGCAATCAAAATGTCTTGGCAATATCTTTCTAAACAATTAAATGGTGGTAAAAAGAGACGTGGCCAATTGGAGATCATAAAGGAGAGTTACGTTTGAAGCCAGAGAACATCAATGAGTCAGAATGGATGTGGCAGCTCAATACCAGGCATCAATGAGACCCTGTGGACCACAATCAGTGAGATTTGTGTTCCAACACAATCTGTAACTTATTAGCTGGCATATCTTTCACTCTGACATTTTAGCAAGATAGGGGATCAACCCTGCTTCAGTTGGAAGGGCATGGTCACTATAATCAAGTGCCAAATTTGTGAATCTGAAAAACAGTGCTTCATCCATTCTAAATAGAAAAACAACCCACAACATACGTTATATCGAGCCAAGGGATCCCATGACCAAAAAGGCTAAACAAACCTGCAGCTTCACAACATCTGATTATGAATGACGGTAGGCAGTTAAATAGCTGATAGGATGTTTTTGGGTTACCTGCAAGAATAGCAGAGTCCATTAAGTGAGTCGCAAAGTTAAGGTCAACCTAAAGCACCAAATGCTTTTAGTTGGCCTCCTCCTAAGAGCCCAATCATTGCACGCCAGTCTTCAGCCAATTTGGTTCACTCTATGTAATATCAATGCACAATTGAGAGCACTGGATATAGCAAAAGCTATGAGACCAAACATCCTGGCTGTAGTAAGATTTTCACTCAAGTACCAACTGTGCTCCATCCAAGTTGTCCCAGTACATTTATAGTATTGGTATTTACCCGAAAATTACGTCTGGTTCATGAAAAGTTCATGAAATCTTTCAAAGTTGGAATATATCATTGACAGTACTATCTGGAGGCACGCACTCACCACTAACCTGCTCAACGTTGCCCAGTTTGGATTTTGCCGAGACTGCTCAGCTCCAGAACTCACCTTTGACAGTGTAATTAAGTTAACTTTCAGGAATTGCACGTGTTTGACCACACCACATCAAAGATCCAATTGACTGATTGAAAATGGCACAAGGAACTCTGGTGAAGATGGTCAGGGGGCATCAAAGGAAAAATATGTAAGGATTTGGAGTCATATCCTGCACAAAAGAAGGTGGTTGCGGTTGATAGCGATCAATTATCGCATCTCCTGTTCATTATGATTCCTCAGCGCAGTGTCCTGGCCAAACTATTTTCAATTCCTTCATCAACAACCAATTATAAAATCATGAGTGGCATTGTTCATTGATAATTGCATAATGTTACTTCCATTCGCAACTCTTCAGCAAATGGAATGATCCTTGCAGAAAGACCTGGACGATATTTAGGCAGAGGCTGGAAGTGGGAAACGAATATCACACCTAAATCATAGACCATTGGCAGCAAGAGATTGTCTAACATTCAAATGTATTACCATCATTGAGCCCCAGATCATCAACAGCCTGGGGGATCATCATTGATCAGAAACTCAACTGCACCTGCCACATAATTATGCAGATACAAGAGCAAGATAGAAACTGAGTATCTTTGGGCAAGTGACAGCCAGAAGCCATTCCACCATCAATAAGGCACAAGTCAGGCGAACAGTGGAATACTCTCCACCTGCCCTCAAGAAGCTTAACACCATCAAGGGCAAAGCAGCGTATTGATCAGTAGCCCATCTCCCACACTAAACATGCATTCCCTCTTCAACTGGTGCACCTGTGGCTGAAGTGTTCGCCATCTAGAAAATGCTTGATTTTTTTCTCACCTGGCCTACTCTGATATCAGTATCAAACTCATGATCTCTATAATCAAGAAGGACACAAGTATTAAATGCATGGATACACCACCTTCTGGAAATTTCCCATAAATCTTACTTGATCCTGATATGAAAATAAACCTTTGTTCCTTCGCTTCCCTGGAGCTAATTCCTTGCCTTCTCTACTCAACAGCATAGGTGGTACTTTCAACAGCAATCTGTGTTTTTATAGGAGAGTACTTTAACCAGCAGGACTGCAATGGGATAAGGAGGTGGCAGTGTAAACATAGAGTAAATTATTTTATTTCCAGACCAGCCCTAAAACATGCCTAGTGATTTATTTCGCTCATGAATTCTCTGAATGAATTCTTTGTTGATACTTCATGGAAGATCTTGCATCTGTTTTGAATCTGTTGAATGGCCAACCACAAAATTATTATGAACCAGTAACATGAAGTTCAGACACTACACAGAGATGCAGCGTATTATGGACAGCAATATCTGTTTTCTTCCCTTTAGAGTACAGGGCAAGAACTGGCAGTTCTTTATTAACTGAAGCTGATTGCATGTGATGTGTTTAAACCTGTCATTAGTACACAAAAATATAACAGCAGATGTAAGCTATTGATGTCATTGTTTCTGTGAAAAACTGATGCACGGGCACTGATTTGAATTTTGGATGCGTTAGGACAAGCTTGACCGAGAAACAAAAAAAACTGCTGGTTCTGGAAATCGGAAATAAAGCAGAAAATGTTGGGAAAATCTAACAGATCAGTTGGCATCTGTAGAGAGAGCGAGGCAGGTTAACTTTTCAAGTCATTGACCTTTAGTCAGAGCAGTTTGGCGATATGGGTCAAACATAGGCAAACGGGCCTAACTTTGATGAGTACAGGTATCTTGGTCAGCATGGATAAGTAGGGCTCAAGGACTTGCATCTGAGCTGTATGACTAAAGGTTATTAAGCTGAAACATTGACTCTTCTCCCACAATGGAAATGTTGTTGACAAAACAGTTTGTCTTGACCAACAAACTGCAGTGCACGTAATATTCAGATAGGGTCAGAAGTCCAAAATGTGGCCTCCCACTTAATTTTAACACAGTAATACACAATACAATACCATACAATACCGTTTATTGCCATTTGAACCTAAGTTCAAACAACATTTCGTTTCTGCAGTCATACGAACAAGAAAAAAAACCCAAGACACACAATTAACACAATTTACACGGACATCCATCACAGTGAATCTCCAAACACCTCCTCACTGTGATGGAAGGCAAAGTCTTGTCTCTTCACAGTACTTTATTCTTTCCCGATGTTAAAGCCCCCGGCGGGCGATGGTAAGTCCCGCGGCCGTTAAAGCCGTGCCGGGCGATGCAAGTCCCCGCTCCGGATCATTTTTAACCCCGCGATTCGGGCGGGAGAAGTTGCCGTTGCGGCAGCTCCGAAAAGTGGTCTCGCACCAGGGACTTGCGAGCTCCCGATGTTACCGTCCGCCAGACCTGTCGCTGGAGCCTCCAAAGCTCTGAAGTCGGGTAACAGCCGTGCGCCACCACTGCTCTCCACGCTCCAAAGCTGGCCAGCTCCGCGATGGTGTGTCCGCAGGCTCTGCGACTGGGGCTCCAGGTTGATTTCGGTTGGAGGTCGCTCCACAGTGCTAGGCCCCAACGACTGCGTCACCAACTTAGGCACCTTGATGCTAAAACTCCAATGTTTCAAGATTTTCCTTATATCTTTATGGTTGATTGTTTCCTTTAACTTATCTTCATTCTAGATACTAGCGATACCATGGTGCAGCTAGCAGAGCTGTTACCTCGAATATCCAGCATTCCTGGTGCAATCCTGATCTCTGGTGCTTTCTGTGGAGTTTACACGCCCTTTATTTGACAGTATGAGTTTCCACCAGATGGTTTTGTTTCCTCCCACATACTGAAAGCGCATGGATTGGTAGGTGGATTGGCCATTGTAAATTACCCCTTGCGTGCAAATGAGGAACATTGATCGAAATATTGTGAAAGGGAAATGGATTAGAGTAGGATTAGTATAAAAATGACTACTTAATGGTCGAATATGGATATACATGTGGTGAAGGGCCTGTTTCCATGGTGTATCTCTGAACTAAACAAAAATGCACTTTTATCAGTAACAGTGCTGCAATGCTGCATAAATGGAAAATTGCATTTAATATTTTTGTTATCTAGATTATGCACTACTAGATTCTGACACTCCGATTACTGTGTATGAAGTTAATAACCCTGAAGAGAAAGAATCCACAGGTATTCCCAGCAATACTTAACTCTGGGTTACATATTTTAGCTTGTACAGTTATACAGAAGAATATTTATACGAAACAGTTGGATCTCTTTCTCACGTTATTCAGTAATCTTTATTCATGTTTACAATGGAGCAAATTATGTTAATATTCATTCCACACCCATAATAGTTTGAAGAGTTTTTGTTAAGTCTCCTGCATAATTTTTCCTGATTCCTTGGAAACACTTGGGAATTCACATGAGACAGAATATTTGTGTTAAAGCATGAACTGATGGGGAAACGTGTAGTATTTGACTGGAATGACAGGATATGTGGTGGGATTGTGGGACAATGGCAAGGAAGTGGAGTCAGCGAACTTAGCAGGAGACTCAACCTATTTTTGCATCCCAAATAACCTGGGATGATGGACAAGGTGAGCTTATTACTGTTTGATGAAATCTGATGGCATCCCCAAAGCCTTACCGCTCGTCACTTTATTTTCATGTTTCATGTATTTTGTATTTTTTATGACTGTTGACAAATTAATTACTCTCCTGGGATAAATAAAGTTCTATCATATCGTAAAGTACCTTCCAACTCGTCCATTAGCGTATCAGACATTTGGCACACGTGACTGCTCCGGTAGATTTTCTATTTTAATGTAAGTTTGGAGCTACTGTGACACTTTCTAATTTTCTAATTTTCTAATTTTATTTACTTATCGGGCATTTGTTTTTTTCTAATTAATTATGTTATAATTTTATTTCTAGAATATGTAACAAGAAATGGGGTGACTTATACATCGTGGTTTTCATTATATTGCCCGTGATGTGTTACTTTGCTTATAAATTGGGCATTTCAAAAGATTTGGTACAAAATATGTAAACTACTGGAGTAACTCAGCGGGCCAAGCAGTATCTGTGGAGGCAAAGAGATATATGACATTGTAGGTCAAGAACCCTGAATTAAAACTGAAAGTATAAACTGAACAATTTGTTTTTTGCTCAAGATTCCAGCATCTGCAGTCTCTTATGTTTCAAAAGATTTATTTTGCAGCTAATAGAACATTCACATTAATTTTGGTTGAAGAATCATCAATCAAATACTTTTAATGTACAAAGAATATTTAAATTTAATAGCTGAGTCAGTTGATGTACCATTTCTCAATAAGTTTTAAAATTGCACGTATTTCTGTGCAGCCACAGAATCGCAAAAGATATTCTAATTCAAATATATTTACTGGTAGAACTCTTTCATCATTGATTAAGAATTTTGTACTTGATTTCCTTCTTTTCCTCTTAGTGCCAGCCTTTGACACTTCTGAAGTGTTCACTTTAAAGTCAGACAATGAGTTGGTGGCCTCCGACTCTTCACATGTGTTCAATCCAATCACACAGACCACAGATACTGAACCAACAGGTACTTCTGACAATATGTGTGCTTTGTATGTAAGGCTGAGGAATGAGTACATATACGTGTGTGTTAACACCTTTGCTGAGTTGTCAAAAACATGGTCATGTGCTGTACACACAATACCATACCTTTTGCAAAGTAGCTTTTACATGTTTTGCATGAAATCATTCAATGTCACGGTTTCCATGAGGTTGCTTTTGCTTGGTCACCAATGCACTCAATCTAGTCTTAATCTGTGAAGGCCTCTCACTTCCACTAAGACATTGGCTCTGAGAAGATGGACAAGGTCCTGAACTGCATTCATGGAAGCCATGCTCTAATGTAGTCATGTGTTTGCAAAAAAGCTTAAAAAAATAATTTAAGATTAAATATTCACAATTTTAAAATGTAATATAATAAACCATTTAAAACATAAGAAACTTTCAAAGTGATACAAAGTCTACCCTCTAGAGAGGATAGGTTGCGGAAGCATTTATAACGGAATTTGGTTCGAGCAGATGGAGCGTCCCCACAGTTACACTGCAGAGGTTGTTGCAATTGACAAGCAATTGCTGTGATCGACACTTAACTCTTTTAAACAAAGTAACAAACAGCTTTAGTATTTTTAGCTTACAGTAACAAAAATAGATTTTAGCTGTACACTTAGTAGGCAGTTTAGTGTCTTTGGAAGGAGAAGTGGAATTAATGTTTTAAGGTCGATGTCCTTTTAACCTGAACTTAGAATTATGCACAAATAAGCTTGTGGTGTTCTGATTTCCTACAATATCCCATAGATGTGCTGGTTGGTAGATTTATTGGCCGCGTGTAGCAGAGCATTAAAATCAGGGGTGACTTGATAGGCATGAGGGGAAAATAATAAATGGGATCAAGGTAAAATAGTGTAAATGAGTAGTGGATAGTTGGCAAAGACTTAATGGGCAGAAGGATACATTTAGTGCTGTATCTCTCGATAACACTGTGACTCTATGATCTGGATTTCTACATGCATGCAAGCATGTACAGTAGTTCTGAATTTCCTGGTTCTGCAGTTCCACTCATAACTGCTAACATTTTAGTGGAAATTTTGAATGATGGAGCAATCCACCACCGCAAGCAAATGTGCTTAGTTTTGTTGGAATATTTGGTCAACAATTCATTAATTGCCGTTTGGCTGTAAATTAGTTGTCATTTCATCGAGGTTGCATTGTGAAGTTTATTGGGTCGAAATTAGTTTTTCTGTAGTGAAAAAATTGTTGCCAGCATGAATTATTTTGAAGAATTTGAATTAATGAGTGAAATATTATCTATAATTTAATATTGTAAGAGGCCACATGGTGCACATCTGAATAGATAGATAGAATTTAGATAGATAGAATTTATTGCCACACAACCAGGGTCGGTGGAATTTGGGTTGTCAGCAGCAGGACAATAATAAAGAACACACAGCCACAATAAAAATGTAACACAAACATCCTGTATACAGTATAGTGAATGTTTTATCGTGAAAGAATCTGGTTACGTTATAATGATGCCCAGTGGAACATTTATTTTACTGAGAATTTAAGACTTTTTATTTGGCTTCCTTATCGTCAGCTGCAGACTATGAGGGACCAAACTATGGCATTCTTAATGTGTTCACTTCAATCACTATATTTGGAAATAATATGGGAGTTCCATTCCTGGCATATAGTCAGGAATGTACTAAATAATCAACAGGATATGTTCAGGTTTGCATGGTATCAAATAGTATGCCACATAGATGCTATGCTGCACCTTCTTAGTGTTCATTTAATGTTCATTGTACTTTGCATAATTTATATTTGTTGGCACTTCACCGTCTTGCATGATTGTCATTTGTCACTACACAAAATAATTTTGGGGGAAAATAGCAATTTGCTGCATCATTCATCATATTTCAGCATTTAAATGATGTGTGTTGAATTCTGTGATCAAACAATTCACTTCATGAAGCTTGGTGACTGTGCTTGGGTCTAAAATGTCTAACAGCCAGTTATGGCTTGAATGAAAAATATTTGACATTGTTTGGTTTTCCATTTGTTTTCCTATTGCTTTTGTACTGGTTATTTTAAGTAATATTTAATTAATTACCATAATGACTAGGCATAGTTCATGATTTTATGACATGACCAAATAGAGTAGTTCTAACTTGGGAATTGTTCCAATTTTGAAATCAGAGAATGAGATCAATTCCAAAACAGTTCTATTTTCCAATGAAGTCGAGTTGGGCAAATATCGGTATCGATACAGCTCAGAGTTCATTTTCCCTGATCTCACAGTTCTCCAAGCAGCATTCTACTTGCTCTTACCCAGAAACATGGATAGGACAGGTTTGGAGGGATGTGGACCAAATGCTGGCAGGTGGGACTGGCATAGCTGGGACATGTTGGCCGGTATGGGCAAGTTGGACCGAATGGCTTGTTTCTCACAATGTATCACTTTATGACTCTATGACTCTGTGAAACTGACTTCAATTCCTTCTTGGGCAGTTCCTCAGGATCCATGGTGATATGCTTCTACTTCAGTTCTTTGGATTTTAAGGTGGCTGAAAATTCTTTGGCGTAAGTCACAGACTATGTCAGCTGAGTCAGGTGGAACCTTATGGGCCAGGTGACATTGTAGTGTGGAATTTTGTGCATTCCTTATGCTGTTTATGAATGACCTTCATGTCCTCTCATCATGGACCAAGGATTCCCATGGGTTGGTGAGGATGTCACAATATTTCCTATAGATTTTTAGAAGTTCTTGGAATAACTTTGTCCATCCCCTCAGAAAACGTTTTCCCCCAACTAGTTCCTAGTGATGCTTTTCAAGAATCTTTTGTTTGGCATGTGGATTTTGATCATCTAGGTGGTTGGTTGAGTGTGACATTTGCCCAGGAGAGAATGTTGGCATAGTATTTCTTACCTGCCAATTGGAGTGTTGTGGATGCAGCAGTGGTGGTATTCAGTGCATTGAGCAGCCTACTGATGGCTATCCATAACTCTTGAACATTATAGGAAGTTGAGAATTGCTGCTGCTCAGTTAACCATGAGCTTGATACTGGTTTGAGATATTGGTCATCAAAGATAATTTACCGGCTGTACAGGAAGCTGTGGTATCTTTCATCAATTATTTCTGCTTTTGATGTGATATGGCTGCTAAGATGTGGAAGTGGTCCATGCTTTCCAAGCTCCATCTATAAACCATGGTTCTTAGTGAGGTAGATATGTAAAGGGCCTTACCGATGTTTAGTGCATGTTCCATCCTTGTATTTGCTCCTGTAAAAGAGCCAACAGTAACTTGGAGATTTCAGTAGCCACTTTCGTAAGTTCTGTTAGCAAATTAAATTGATGAAGGAAACTGAGGGAGAATCTGCTAGTAGTGAAGACAATGAAGGTTGGATCTTCTATAAATTAAACACATTGCTGTTCAAAATCGATTGGTATTGAAGTGAAGAATACAGAGAGGGCACTGGATAGCACAGCTTGTTTGTCCCTGGAGTACATAGATTGTGCTTGAGATGGACCCGTTGGTTACCATCACAACATGCATCTCTTTGTTTCACATGCTTTGAATAGTGTTGAATTTCGTAGGACAGCTAGATTTGTGAAGGATTCTCCATAATCTTCAATCATATGCCCTTGTGAGTATAAAAAGGCCTAATACAGATGTTGGTAGTATCTTTACACTGTACCTGGGAGGACCCGTGATTTTCTCTTTAGTATATAACAGGAAGACACTCTATTTACTATGTTTAAGAGGGGTTTCGGCGTGAAACGTTGCCTATTTCCTTCGCTCCATAGATGCTGCTGCACCCGCTGAGTTTCTCCAGCTTTTCTGTGTAACACTCTATTTACTATGATTGTTGTCTCCATTCTTGCAGACGATTAAGCTAGACGTGTCTCTGAGGTTCTGTGCCCTGCTATATCCCTGGATGGACACTTAATACCTCATATTTTTAACAACGTTAAAGAAAACCATTCAGCACAATGACATTGGATCAGTGATATTGTAAAGAAGTTAGAAAGTACTACCTTAGGGATCTAGCATCTTTTCACCCTTTGCAGATCTCTAACAGTTCCAATACCAGTACCCTGCAGCCCGTTATCCCACATTGCTGACAGTCATTGATGTAGTGAACTTACCAACAGAGGAAATTAGGAAACCTGTTGCAAAAGCTCTATCTTCTATTCACAGTTAATGAATGTTTGATACTTTTGTGAGACACGTTTGATAGCAGCAAGTTAAATATATTGACATAATTTTTAAAAATGAACAGTACATTGCCTATTCCCTGGAAATAGGCATTGCATTCTTTGTAATCTGACTCATTGAACACAGAATTATGAAAGAATAGGGAGCTATTCAACGGTATGATGAATAAATGAGATTTATTCTGCAAAGGTATGGCATTGTAATGATATAAAAGAAATGTGTTGAATAATTGGTGGTGGTACATGTCAGAGGGTGATAGGTGGAGGGTTGTTTTTCAGGTTGAAGGTCTGTAAGGTTGGTACTGGGTCCATTGTTATTTGTTACCTACATTAACAATTGGGATGAGAATATAGTTGCATTGTTAGTAAGTTTATGGATGGGACCAAATTGGTGGTACATTGGTAAAGAATGATGTGATGTAATACAACTAATCATAACGGTAAAGAAATATATTCATCAAAACAAGTGACTATTTTAATGAGAAATTAAGAATTTTGTCTCTGCCTTTTTTTCTTACCCCTTCAATACATACAATGCCACCATCTAATACTAATTTCTTCAAATCACTCTCTAGCTGTAAACTAAAACCCACCAAGCCACCTAATTTATTCAATAGAATTCCTGCATCAGAACGAGCCAACAGTCCAGTTATTGATGTTGTAGGTATTTTGAGGATATTCATGTATTTTTCTGTGAACCCAGGGTTGGAGTAGTTGCCTGTTGAGAATTGTGTAAAATAACAGAGCAAAGACATATGTTGTAAATGCTATACCCCACTCAGTCACACCTTGCACAGTTAATGTAGGAATTTTAAATGTGATACTTTTTTCTGTTAGATTATTTGACCAGTGTTTTTCTTGAAGTTTAAAGAGTGTGCTTGACTGTAAACTTTCAATTTGATACTTAATTTGTTCTAATTGTTGAATAATAATTGGTATTTATATTGTGATGCAGCATGGGCTGTCTCCTTATTAGCACTTTCATCAGAAATCTTCAGAATAATACATTTATTTGGCTGAAAATTAAGTAATGAATTCTTTAGTCATGTATGAAAATAATTAACTACATAATTTTGGTATTCCATCGCATCCACTTAAATTTACTCTAATGATAAAGGGTGTTTTACTCTACATACTTTTGCATTCTAAAAACAGACATATATTGCTATCAATGGCTCAATGGTTGAATGAAACCATTATGGTCAGGCCATAACCTCTTGGTCTTTGACTCTGCATATGTGTTCAATCCAAACCCCAAATCAGTAAAAGCTATAACAAGAGATGCTGATGTTACAAGTATTATCGACCATGTTTGTATGTTGATTGTTCGTATTTGTGCTAAATTAAAAGTTTAAACTTCAGCTTAGAAATTCGGTTGCATGAAAATTGATTGTGTCTTGAGTGCAACACACTTGTGACCATTTCAGGGACAAATATGACCAGTCATTTCCACTAGTGATTTGATGCTGTTTCCATTATCATTCTGGTGCGATGCCCCTTTAAAGCTTTGACCGGCACGAGCTAACCTTGGGCACACTAGGAACAACCAGTTTTTTACAATTCTGCTATTTCTTTAGTAGCTTGATTTAAAGAAGGCTCTCTTAAATTGGACCCTCCCAACACTAGGAGCCCAATTTGAGCAGGGGCATATTAATTTAGTTAGTACTAGCTCTCATCATGCTCTGCCAACCCACCCATCTCACTCAACCAACAGACCCCCAGCCCCTACTCCTCAACCAAATGATGACCTTTAGCTAACGCCACACCATTGCTTCATAGCCACTTCACCTCACCACTGAATACCAACGCAGCCATGACTTAATTGGATTCTCAATCATGCACTCCCAAGGCCATGAAGGGGTGTTCAAATATCATTCTATCCATGTATCCCAATCAGATTCCTACACTCTCTACAACTCAATTAGCCCTGGACACATCCCTGCAGCAACCCCCTATCCCTCTCCCTGCTCAATTTCTATATTCCTGTCTCTGCCTGTCCATTTTCTATCCCTTGAGACACTTCTCCCAGACCCCAGTCAACCATCGACTTCTCCAAACAGCCAACATCCACACTGCCACACCCGTCTTTTTGCTTTCACTCAAGCATCCTGCAAGATGATTGCTGTCGTATTGTTGAACAAGTTAGGGCTTTATTCTTTGGAGCGCAGAAGGTTAAGGGGGGACTTGATAGAGGTTTTTAAAATGATGAGAGGGATAGACAGAGTTGACGTGGAAAAGCTTTTCCCACTGAGAGTAGGGAAGATTCAAACAAGGGGACATGACATGAGAATTAAGGGACTGAAGTTTAGGGGTAACATGAGGGGGAACTTCTTTACTCAGAGAGTGGTAGCTGTGTGGAATGAGCTTCCAGTGAAGGTGGTGGAGGCAGGTTCGTTTTTATCATTTAAAAATAAATTGGATAGTTATATGGATGGGAAGGGAATGGAGGGTTATGGTCTGAGCGCAGGTATATAGGACTAGGGGAGATTATGTGTTCGGCACGGACTAGAAGAGTCGAGATGGCCTGTTTCCGTGCTGTAATTGTTATATGGGTTATATGGTTATATGGTATGTCGGGGCATTGAGTGTAAGAGTCCGGAGGTCATGATGCAGCTTAAAATTATGAATGGCATAGGTAGGATGGAAAAATCAAATACTAGAGGACCTAGCCTTTCAGGTGAGAGGGGAAAAGTTTAAAGGAGATGTGCGGGGCAGGTTTACGCAAAGGGTGGTGAATGCCTGGAATACGAAGCCGGGGGGGTGGTGCTTGAGACAAATATGATAGTGGCATTTAAGAGACTTTTGAATCAGCATATGGATATGCAAGAAATGGAGGGTTATGTATTATGTGTAGGTAGATAAGAGATTGTCTAGCATCATGTTTGGCTGAAGGGCCTGTTCTTGTGCTTCACTGTTCTATGTTCTATAACAGTTCATGGGCCTCGCAGCCACACAAGACAGTTTGTGCCTCCTTGTGTACTGATTTTGTTACTCATCAGCCGTTTTACAATGTCAAATCCAAAGTGATTAAATTTGTAGACCTTTGTCAGAAATTTTCATTTAAATGCTGTGCTTATGGTGCATTTGTTAGTTTGTGTGAATCTTTGTTGCAATTCATTCAGTGTCAATTCATACCATATATTAAGGGAGCAATCCACTGCATATCTGTATTTACCCATCTTGCCTATCTTTGTTGGTTTAGTTTGTCAATGTGCTTACTTATTGACTTTGGAGTTTGTCTGTCTGTTCAGTGTTTGTGAACGGATTATGACTTTATTGTTGTGAGATTTATTGAATGATAATTAGCTTTGATGTAGTAAAACACTATTGCATGGATTATTTGTTGTTAAATCACTCGTATTTGATGCATTATGAGATGCATGCAATTCATTACTCATTGTGTTATACATTGTTTAGCAGCAAAAGAAAAGAAAAATACTTTTCAAAATAAATGGTTGCAATTGAATATGTATGTTTTTATAATGAACAAATTACCTTTTGGTTTATTTTATATTCTAATGGCATCGGCGAATCAAACAATATCAGCAAAATAATAAATGATTTATTTTAATGAGAGGTTAAGAATTTTTGTGTCTGGCTTCTTTCTTATTCCCCAGGCTACATGGAGCCAACCGCTGATGCTCCTAACATGTTCAGAACAAGTTCAGGGACTAAATCACAAATCATTGATACTCCTGTGTTCACTTCGATCCCTGAATCTGTACCAACTAAAATACGAGTTACTGAAGTTACAGGTACTTCTGACAATATTTGTGTCTGAACTTGGGTGTGAGGTAAATCATAGTTGCATGTTGAAATTTGTGCTTAAGTGTCTGAAAGTGGAGACACACGCTGCAGTTGCCATGCCACTCCTTTCTAGTTTAGTGTTCAGTCAGTCTGCGTGTGAGATGTATATGTTAAGTCACTGCCTTGCATGGAATCCATTCATTCCAGTTGCACAATTTATATGGAATGAACAATCCACTGCAATTCACAAAGACTTGAACCACCTTTGCTTTTTTCTGATGCATTACTTGTCAATGTCCCTTCCTCATCTAGTTTATAGATTGCGCTTGGCTATAATTTGTCATTCAGTTTATTAAATCTACTTTACACCAAAGCTTTTTAGATTATCATTGGCTTTTGGGTTGTGGAAGCAATGTTATGCATGGACTGTCTGTTGTCATCTCACTCAAATGCAACATTTTCTGTAAATAATTAATTTGTTAATATGTATGGATTGTTTTATGAAAATTATATTGTCAATTTGTGTTTGTGTTGGAATTCCGTGGTACCTTGGGGAGGTTTACATGGGAGATGTTTTTTAAAAATCCTGCTACCTTTTTATTTCCTCAGACCATACAGTATCATCTTCTCAAACTCCTAATGTGGTCACCTTATTGCCAGGTCATAAGCAGCCAGTGTCTGACTCTCCTCCACATGTGTTGAATCCAGCCATAAAATCTGAACCAGCTAAAATAAGATTTAGTGAAGTCACAGGTACTTTTGACATTACTTGTGTCTTGGGTGTGAGCTCCAGAATGCTGTACTATAAAAATTATGTGTTCAGGTCACTTGTGTGAAGCCTATATCTTAATGATTATGCATAGGGGGCATTTGTTGCTTCACTGTTTTGCATTCAACTAATGCAAAGCCTTGGCACCGATTATAGGAAATAAGCCGTCCAATGCACTCCTTGTGGAATTAATGGATTTCCATGTACCTGCTGGATTATTTAATCAATGTGCTTCTTTCATGAAATTTGTGCTTTGCAATTGAGAAGGATAATGAGGTAATGGGGAATAGATCAGGAGCGTGATGGAATACTCTCCACTTGCCTGGATGAGTGCAGCTTCAACCGCATTCAAGAAACAAGCAGGCTATTATACAGGACGTAGTAGCCCACCTGATAGGGAGCCTAATCCAAACCCATCACTGACTTCACCACTAATGCGTTGTAGCAGGAGTTTATACTGTCGACAGGATGTGTGCAGCAACTCGCCACAATTCCATAGACAGCAGCTTCCAAACCCACAATCACTTCCAGCTAGAATGACTAAGGCAGGAAAACATGGGGAGATCACCACCTCGAAGTTGCCCTCCCAGCCACACATCATCTTGACGTCGATATATATCACCATTGCTTCAAATTTGATGGGCAAAATCCTGTCACTTCCTCTCTTCCTGTGTGGATATACCTACAGCTCAAGGTCTGTAGTGGTTCAAGAAGGCATCTCACTCCCATCTTCTCAAGAGCAATGGACAATCAATTCAGCCTGTAAATTCCACATCCCTTGGATGAATACAATTAATGTGTCAGTGTGTTTGCACAAAATAAATAATAGAGGTGGCATGTGGACATTTTTTAAATGAAAGGATTCACTGATAGGAATTAATAATCAAAGAATATAATTTCCATATGAATCAGATTGTTTTATTGTAGGCAGCTATACAACTTAAAACACAATGTTGGAAGGTTTGTTGAATGCCGTTTTAAAGGTACCTTCCAGTAGTAATTTGGATAAATACATGAAAGATAAAAGGAACAGTCAAGGAATAATTGTGTGCATCTCACAATGACCTGCAATAGTCAAAAGGCCTCCTCCAATGCTATAATTTGAATATTCCTGATGAGATAACGTGTCAACCTGCTGTTGAAATGTTGTGAAGCTTATTGAATGAATATTGTCTTTGAATATTATCTAATGGAGAGTCTAATATCACATAACATTTTTGAATAACAATTAAATAACTTTTCATTTTATATTGCACATAAAATGTTGCACTAATTGTTATATTTGAATCCATTGAATATTATTATATGATAACAGAAAAATAAGACTGTTCATTTAAGTCTGCTGCAAGGACAACCAGTGAATGCTGCTACCACACAGCTTCAGCAAACTGGTTTTGAGCCTCATTTCAGATCACAGGATCATGTGATAGGAGTAGAATTAGGCCATTCGGCCCATCAAGTCTACTTTGCCATTCAATCATGGCTGATCTATCTCTCCCTCCAAACCCCATTTCCCTGCCTACTCCCCATAACCTCTGATACCCGTACTAATCAAGAATCAATCTAGCTCTGCCTTAAATTATCCATTGACTTTGCCTCCACAGCCTTCTGTGGCAAAGGATTCCATGGATTCACCACTCTCTGACTAAATAAATTTCTCCTCATCTCCTTCCTTAAAGAATGTCCTTTCATTCTGAGGTTATGACGTCTCGTCCTAGACTCTCCCACTGTGGAAACATCCTCTCCGCATTCCCTCTATTCAAGCCTTTCATTACTCTGTACATTTCAAGGAGGTCCCCCCTCATTTTTCTAAACTCCAGCGAATATTGGCTCAGTGCCGCCCTCTTATGTTAACCTATTCATTCCTGGGATCATTCTTGTAAATCTCCTCTGGACCCTCTCTAGAGCCAGTACATCCTTTCTCCGATATGGCACCCAAAATTGCTCTATTTGTGGAGTTAACATTCTTCATGTGACTATGCATTTTCTCTAGATGCTGCAGTTTATTAGCCCAAGTCAAAATGTGCTAAACACAAACTGTTGGTTGAACTCAGCGGGTCAGACAGTATCTGTGAAGGGAAACGGACAGATGGCATTTCAGATTGAGGCATGTCTTCAGACTGGTGGAGAAGAGGGCAATCACCACTGTAACCCATCACCTCTTTCTAGCAGCAATCTCCCCTTCACCCCAGTCCAAGGAAGGGTCCCGGCCCAAAACATTCTCTGTCCATTTCCCTCAATGGTTGCTACCTGACCCCTTGAATTCCTTCAGCTGTTTCTTTCCCAAGATTTCAGCATATACAGTCTCTTGTTTCTTAATAACTGCAATCAATAACTCTAATGTAAGAACTGTGTGGCACAAGAAGAGCGGCGACCTGTTGGTATGTGAGTGAGTGTTGCAAGGAAATAAGAGGCAGTATGGAACTGACGAGATTGCTCTGTTAGGTTCCCCTATAATTCCAATGGACTGGATGACTTTGTTCCGTACTGTATTAAATCATTAAGTAATGGTAGTGTTCAATGTGCTAATGTACATAGGAAACTACTAAGCGTCAGGTGTACATTTACAAGATATTTAGAATTTTGTAATTTGACTTCCTTTTTATCCTTAGAAGACCATGAATTGTCAACTTCTCACACAACTAAAGTGTTCACTTTAATATCTGGCCATGAGCGGCAAGCCACAGACATTCCCAGTGTGATCAATCCAATCCCAGAGCCTGATCCTGCTAAGATAGGAGAGGCAGAATTTACAGGTAGTCCTAACAATCTCTGTATTCCATGTTTGAAGTAAACAATAGAGTAAATAATTAAAAGTGTATGCTTAGGTTTATCACAATTAAGGAAAAAAATCTGGACACGTGCCACAGATGCCATGTTATGATTTTAAAATAATATATATGTTAATATTTGAATTGGTTGTGTATAAGGCATGGAAGAGCCTGGAAACACAAACATGCTGTGCCCTTAGATGTCTGTCCTTAACTTGCTTCATCATTGTTGGCAACAATGTGAGTGATTGCTGCAAGGAAAAAACAGGCGGTATTGGACTGATGGGATCCCTCTGTTAGGTTCTCATATAATTCCCATGGGCTAGTGGAGTTGTTCCATACTCTATAAATAATTAACTAATGGTAGTGTTCAATGTGCTAATAAACATAGGAAACTACTCAGTGTCAGGTGCACGTTTAGAAGATATTTAGAATTTTGTAATTTGACTTCCTTTTTATCCTTAGAAGACCATGAATTGTCAACTTCTCACACAACTAAAGTGTTCACATTAATATCTGGCTATGAACGGCAAGCTACAGACATTCCCAGTGTGATCAATCCAATCCCAGAACCTGATCCTGCTAAGATAGGAGAGGCAGATGTTACAGGTAGTTCTAACAATCTGTGTATTTTATGTTTGAATTAAGCAATGGAGCAAATAATTAAAAATGCATGTTTAGGTTAATCACAATTAAGGGAAATAGTCTGCACACGTGCCACAGATGCCATACTAGGCTTTTACGTGAAAATTTGTATTGGTTGTGTGTAAGGCATGGAAGAAGCTGGAAAACTCAAACATACTGTACACTTAGATGTCTGTCCTTGATTTGCTTCTTCTTTGCTGGCGACAAAATGTGAGTGAGTGTAGCAGGGAAATAAGAGACGGTATGGAATTGATGGGTTCGCTCTTAGGTTCCCATATAATTCCAATGGGCTGGATGGCTTTGTTCCGTACTGTATTAAATAATTAACCAATGGTAGTGTTCAATGTGCTAATGTACATAGGAAACTACTAAGCATCAGGTGTACGTTTACAAGATATTTAGAATTTTGTAACTCGGCTTCCTTTTTATCCTTAGAAGACCATGAATTGTCAACTTCTCACACAACTAAACTGTTCACTTTAATATCTGGCTATGAACGGCAAGCCACAGACATTCCCAGTGTGATCAATCCAATCCCCGAATCCGATCGTACTAAGATAGTCGAGGCAGATGTTACAGGTAGTTCTAACAATCTGTGTATTTTATGTTTGACGTAAGCATGGAGCAAATAATTAAAAGTGCATGCTTATGTTTATCACAATTAAGGAAAAAAGTCTGGACATGTGCCACAGTTGCCATGATATGCTTTTACATGAATATTTATATGAAGATTTGTATTGGTTGTGTGTAAGCCCATGGAAGAGCCTGGAAAACACAAACAAACTGCAATTATGGTCTTTCCTTAACTTGCTTCGTCATTGTTGGCGACAATGTGACTGAGTGTTGCAAGGAAATAAGAGGGGGTATGGGACTGATGGGATCGCTCTATTATGTTCTCGTATCATTCAAATGAGCTGAATGATTTTGTTCCGTACTGTATTAAATAATTATGTAATGGTAGTGTTCAATGTGCTAATATACATAGGAAACTACTTGGCACAAGTGTATGTTCAGAAGATATTTAGACATTGGTAATTTGGCTTTTTTATCCTTAGAAGACCATGAATTATCAACTTCTCACACAACTAAAGTGTTCACTTTAATATCTGGCTATGAACGACAAGCCACAGACATTCCCAGTGTGATCAATCCACTCCCAGAACCTGATCCTACTAATATGGGAGATACAGATATTACAGGTAGTTCTAACAATCTGTGTATTTTATGTTTGAAGTAAACAATGAAGCAAATAATTACAAATGCATGCTTAGGTTTATCACAATTAAGGAAAACAGTCTGGACATGTGCCACAGATGCCAGGTATGCTTTTACATGCATATTTATGTGAATATTTGTAATGGTTGTGTGTAAGTTATGGAAGAGCCTGGAAAACACAAACATACTCATCACACAAATATCTTTCCTTAATTTGCTTCTTCGTTGTTGGCGACGATGTGAGAGAGTGTTGCAATGAACAGGTACTTTGGATTGGATCCGCCTTTACTCAGGAGGACACAAACAATCTTCCTGATGTACTAGTGGCCAGAGGATCTAGGGTGACGGAGGAACTGAAGGAAATTCACATTAGGCAGAAAATGGTGTTGGGTAGACTGATGGGACGGAAGTTGATAAATCCCCAAGGCCTGATGCTCTGCATCCCAGGGTACCTAACGAAGTGGCTCTAGAAATCATGGACGCTTTGGTGATCATTTTCCAATGTTCGAAAGATTCAGGATCAGTTCCTGTGGGTTGGAGGGTAGCTAATGTTATCCCACTTTTTAAGAAAGGAGGGAAAGAGAAAACAGGGAATTATAGGCTAGTTAGCCTGTCATCGGTGGTGGGGAAGATGCTGGTGTCAATTATAAAAGATGAAATAGGGGCACATTTGAATAGCGGTATCAGAATAGGTCCAAGTCAGCATGGAATTACAAAGGGGAAATCATGCTTGACTAATCTTCTGGAAATTTTTGAGGATGTAGCTGGGAAAATGGACAAGGGAGAGCCAGTGGATGTAGTGTACCTGGACTTTCAGAAAGCATTTGATAAGGTCCCACATAGGAGATTAGAGGGCAAAATTAGATCACATGGTATAAGGGTAGAGTGCTGACATGGATAGAAAATTGGTTAGCAGGCAGGAAACAAAGAGTAGGGATTGACGGGTCCCTTTCAGAATGGTGACTAATGGTGTACCGTAAGGCTCGGTCCTGGGACCGCAGCTATTTACAATGTATATTAATGATTTGATGAAGGGATTGAAAGTAACATTAGCAAATTTGCAGATGACACAAAGCTGGGTGGCAGTGTGAACGGTGAGGAGGATGCTATGAGGATGCAGGGTGACTTGGACAATTTGGGTGAGTGGGCAGATGCATGGCAGATGCAGTTTAATGTGGATAAATGTGAGATTATCCACATCGGTGGCAAAAACAGGAAGGCAGATTACTATATAAATTGTGACGAGTTGGAAAAAGGGGAAGTACAGTGGGATCTGGGGAGTGCTTGTTCATCAGTCACTGAAAGTAAGCATGCAGGTACAGCAGGCAGTGAAGAAAGCGAATTACATGTTGGCCTTCATAACAAGAGGAGTTGAACATTGGAGCAAAGAGGTCCTTCTGCAGTTGTACAGGGCCCTAGTGAGACCACACCTGGAGTATTATGTGCAATTTTGGTCTCCAAATTTGAGGAAGGACATTTTTGCTATTGAGGGAGTGCAATGGTTCACAAGGTTAATTCCTGGGATGACAGGACTTTCATATGTTGATAGAATGGAATGGCTGGGCTTGTATACTCTGGAATTTAGAATGACGAGAGGGGATCTTGTTGAAACATATAAGATTATTAAGGGTTTGGACATGCTAGAGGCAGGAAACATGTTCCCGATGTTGGGGGAGTCCAGAAACTGGGGCCACATTTTAAGGATAGGGGCTAAGCCATTTAGAATGGAGATGAGGAAATACCTTTTCACACAGAGAGTTGTGAGTCTATGGAATTCTCTGCCTCAGAGGGTGGTGGAGGCCGGTTCTCTGGATGCTTTCAAGAGAGAGCTAGATAGGGCTCTTGAAAATAGCGGAGTCAAGGGATATGGAGAGAAGGCAGGAACGGGGTACTGATTGGGGATGATCAGCCATGATCACATTGAATGGCGGTGCTGGCTCGAAGGGCCGAATGGCCTACTCCTGCACCTATTGGTCTATTGTATTAAATAATAAAGTAATGATAATGTTCAACGTGCCAATATACATAGGAAACTACTTAATGCAGGTGTACATTCAGAAGATGTTTAGAATTTTGTAATTTGGCTTCCTTTTTATCCTTAGAAGACCATGAATTGTCAACTTCTCACACAACTAAAGTGTTCTCTTTTATATCTGGCTATGAACGGCAAGCCACAGACATTCCCAGTGTGACTAATCCAATCCCAGAACCCGATCCTACTAACGCAGGAGAGGCAGAATTTACAGGTAGTTCTAACAATATGTGTATTCTATATTTAAAATAAGCAATGGAGTAAATAATTGAAAGTGCATGCTTGGGTTCATCACAATTAAGGAAAAACGCCTGGACAGGTGCCACAGTTGCCATACTAGGCCTTTATGTGAATATTTGTTTTGGTTATGTGTAAGGCATGGAAGAGCATGCAAAGCACAGCATACTGTACACTTAGCTGTCTTTCCTTAACTTGCTTCATCATTGTTGGCAACAATGTGAGAGAGCGTTGGAAGAAAATAAGAGGCGGTATGAAACTGATGAGATTGCTCTGTTTGGTTCTCATATAATTCTAATGAGCTGGATGACTTTGTTCCTTACTGTATTAAAAAATTAAGTAATGATTATTTACAATGTGCTAATATTCATAGGAAACTACATGGTGCAGATGCACATTTAGAAGATGTTTAGAATTTTGTAACTTGGCTTCCTTTTTATTCTTAGAGGACCATGAATTGTCAACTTCTCACACAATTAAAGTGTTCACCAGCATTCCCAGTTTGATCAATCCAATCCCCGAACCTGATCCTGCTAAGATAAGACAGGCAGAATTTTCAGGTATAGACAATAGATGCAGGAGTAGGCCATTTAGCCCTTTGAGCCAGCACAACCATTCAATGTGATCATGGCTGATCATCCCCAATCAGTGCCCCGATCCTGCCTTCTCCCCATATCCCCTGACTCCGCTATTTTTAAGAGCCCTATCTTGCTCTCCTTTGAAAGCATCCAGAGAACCCGCCTCCACCGCCCTCTGAGGCAAAGAATTCCACAGATTCACCACTCTCTGTGTGAGAAAGTGTTTCCTCATCTCCGCTCTAAATGGCCTACTCCTTTTTCTTAAACTGTGGCCCCTGGTTCTGGACTCCCCCAACATCGGGAACATGTTTCCTGTCTCTAGCATGTCCAAACCCTCTCATCTTTCTAAACTCCAGAGTGTACAAGGCCAGCTGCTCGATTCTCTCTCCATATGACAGTCCCGCCATGCCGGGAATTAACCTTGTAAACCTACTCTGCACTCCCTCAATAGCAAGAATGTCCTTCCTCAAATTAGGGGACTAAAACTGTACACAATACTCCAGGTGTGGTCTCACTAGGGCTCTGCACAACTGCAGAAGGACTTCTTTGCTCCTATATTCGATTCCTCTTGTTATAAAGGCCAATATGCCATTTGCTTTCTTTACTTCCAGCTGTACCTGCATGCTTACTTTCATAGACTGATGTACAAGAACCCC
This sequence comes from Leucoraja erinaceus, assembly GCF_028641065.1. Taxonomy (NCBI): domain Eukaryota; kingdom Metazoa; phylum Chordata; class Chondrichthyes; order Rajiformes; family Rajidae; genus Leucoraja; species Leucoraja erinaceus. The sequence goes on from NC_073389.1 coordinate 39,540,818, forward strand.
CAGATCCCATTTGTACTTTCCCTTTTCCCAACTTGATGCCATTTATATAGTAATCTGCCTTCCTGTTTTTGCTACCAAAGTGGATAACCTCACATTTATCCGCATTAAACTGCATCTGCCATGCATCTGCCCACTCCCCCAACCTGTCAAAGTCACCCTGCATTCTCATGGAATCCTCCTCACAGTTCACACTGCCACCCAGTTTTGTGTCATCTGCAAATTTGCTAATGTTACTTTCAATGCCTTCATCCCAATCATTGATGTATATTGTAAATAGCTGCGGTCCCAGTACCGAGCCTTGTGGTACCCCACTAGTCACTGCCTGCCAATCTGAAAGGGACCTGTTAATCCCTACTCTTTGTTTACTGTCGGCCAACCACTTCTCTATCCATGTCAGCACTCTACCCCCAATACCATGTGCCCTAATTTTGCCCACTAATCTCCTATGTGGAACCTTATCAAATGCTTTCAGAAAGTCCAGGTGCACTACATCCACTGGCTCTCCCTTGTCCGTTTTCCTAGTTACATCTTCAAAAAATTCCAGAAGATTAGTCAAGCATGATTTCCCGTTCGTAAATCCATGCTGACTCGGACCGATCCTGTTACTGCTATCCAAATGTTCAGCTATCTCATTTTTTATAATTGACTCCAGCATCTTCCCCACCACCGATGTCAGGCTAACTGGTCTATAATTCCCTGTTTTCTCTCTCCCGCCTTTCTTAAACAGTGGGATAACATTAGCTACCCTCCAATCCACAGGAACTGATCCTGAGTCAATAGAACATTGGAAAATTATCACCAATGCATCCACGATTTCTAGAGCCACTTGCTTAAGTACCCTGGGATGCAGACCACCAGGCCCTGGGAATAAATCAGCCTTCAGTCCCATCAGACTATCCAACACCATTTCCTGCCAAATGTGGATTTCCTTCAGTTCCTCTGTCACCCCAGATCCTCTGGCCACTACTATATCAGGAAGATTGTTTGTGTCCTCCTTAATGAAGACAGATCCAAAGTACCTGTTCAACTCATCTGCCATTTCCTTGTTCCCCATAATAAATTCACCTTTTCGGTCTTCAAGGGTCCAACTTTGGTCTTAACTAATTTTTTCCTCTTCACATACCTAAAGAAGCTTTATTTCTCTATCCATGTCAGCACTCTACCCCCAATACCATGTGCCCTAATTTTGACTACTAATCTCCTGTGTGGGACCTGCTTTATATTCTTGGCTAGCTTACCTTCATACCTCATCTTTTCTACCCGTATTGTCTTTTTGGTTATCTTCTGTTGTTCTTTAAACATTACCCAATCCCCTTGCTTCCCGCTCACTTGCTTCCCGCTCGCTTTTATTTTTATACTGTCCCTGACGTCCCTTGTCAGCCATGGTCGTCCCTTTCTCCCCTTGGAATCTTTCTTCCTCCTAGGAATGAACTGATCCTGCACCTTCTCTATCGTTCTTAGAAACACCTGACATATTTGTTCCACTGTCATCCCTGCTAGTGTATCTTTCCAGTCAACTTTGGCCAGCTCCCTCCTTATGGCCCCATAGTCCCCTTTATTCAACTGCAACACTGAGACCCCCGTTCTACTCTTCTTTGTTGGTAGTTCCAACAATCTGTGTATTCTATGTTTGAAGTAAGCAATGGAGCAAATAATTAAAAGCGCATTCTTAGGTTTATCACAATTTAGGAAAAAAGTCTGGACATGTGCCACAGATGCCATGTTATGCTTTTACATGAATATTTATGTGAATATTTGGATTGGTTGTGTGTAAGCCATGGAAGAGCCTGGAAAACGCAAACATACTGTACACTTATGGTCTTTCCTTAACTTGCTTCGTCATTGTTGGCGACAATGTGAGTGAGTGTTGCAAGGAAATAGGAGGGGGTATGGGACTGATGGGATCGCTCTATGACTTTCTCGTATCATTCCAATGGGCTGGATGACTTTGTTCGTACTGTATTAAATAATCAAGTAATGGTCGTGTTCAATGTGCTAATGTACATAAGAAACTACTTAGCGCAGGTGTATGTTCAGAAGATATTTAGAATTTTGTAATTTGGCTTCCTTTTTATCCTTAGAAAACCATGAATTATCAACTTCTCACACAACTAAAGTGTTCACTTTAATATCTGGCTATGAACGGCAAGCCACAGACATTCCCAGTGTGATCAATCCAATCCCAGAACCCGATCCTACTAATATAGTGGAGACAGATGTTACAGGTAGTTCTAACAATCTGTGTATTTTATGTTTGAAGTTATCAATGAAGCAAATAATTAAAAATGCATGCTTATGTTTATCATAATTAAGGAGAAGAGTCTGGACACGTGCCACAGTTGCCACGGTGTGCTTTTACATGACTATTTATATGAATATTTGTAATGGATGTGTGTAAGTTATGGAAGACCCTGGAAAACACAAACATACTCGACACATAGATATCTTTCCTTAATTTGCTTCTTCGTTGTTGGAAACAATGTGAGAGAGTGTTGCCAGGAAATAAGAGGCGGTATGAGACTGATGGGATTGCTCTGTTAGGTTCGCATCTCATATAATTCCAATGAGCTGGATGATTTTGTTCCATACTGTATTAAATAATTAACTAATGATAATGTTAAATGTGCTAATATACAAAGAAAACTACTCAATGCAGGTGTACATTCAGAAGATGTTTGGAATTTTATAATTTGGCTTACTTTTTATCCTTAGAAGACCATGAATTGTCAACTTCTCACACAACTACAGTGTTCTCTTTAATATCTGGCAATGAACGGCAAGCCACAGACATTCCCAGTGTGATTAATCCAATCCCAGAACTTGATCCTGCTAAGATAGGAGAGGCAGAATTTACAGGTAGTCCTAACAATATGTGTATTCTATGTTTATAAAAAGCAATGGAGCAAATAATTAAAAGTGCATGCTTAGGTTTATCACAATTCAGGAAAAACGTCTGAACACATGCCACAGATGCCATGTTATGCTTTTACATGAATATTTATGTGAAAATATGTATTGGTTGTGTGTAAGGCATGGAAGAGCCTGGAAACCACTAACATACTGTGCCCTTAGATGTTAACTTTGTTCATTATTGTTGGCAACAATGTGAATGATTGCTGCAAGGAAAAAACAGACGGTATTGGACTGATGGGATTGCTCTATGAGGTTCTCGTATAATTCCCATGGGCTGGAGGACGTTGTTCTATACTTTATAAATAATTAAATAATTATAGTGTTCAATGTGCTAATATACATAAGAATCTACTTAGTGCAGGTGTATGATCAGAGAATATTTAGAATTTTGAAATTGGCTTCCTTTTTATCCTTAGAAGACCATGAATTGTCAACTTCTCACACAACTACAGTGTTCTCTTTAATATCTGGTTATGAACGGCAAGCCACAGACATTCCCAGTGTGATCAATCAAATCCCAGAACCCGATCCTACTGAGATAGGAGAGGCAGATGTTACAGGTAGTCCTAACAATATTATGTATTCCATGTTTGAAATAAGCAATGGAGTAAATGAAGAGCATGCAAAACACAGCATACTGTACACTTAGCTGTCTTTCCTTAACTTGCTTCATCATTGTTGGCAACAATGTGAGGGAGAGTTGGAAGGAAATAAGAGGCGGTATGAGTGATGGGATTGCTCTGTTTGGTTCTCATATAATTCTAATAAGCTGGATGACTTTGTTCCTTACTGTATTAAATAATTAAGTAATGATTATTTTCAATGAGCTAATATTCATAGGAAACTACTCAGTGCAGGTGTACATTCAGAAGATGGTTAGATTTTTGTAACTTGGCTTCCTTTTTATCCATAGAAGACCATGAATTGTCAACTTCTCACACAACTACAGTGTTCTCTTTAATGTCTGGCTATGAACAGCAAGCCACAGACATTCCCAGTGTGATCAATCCAATCCCAGAACTTGATCCTGCTAAGATAGGAGAGGCAGAATTTACAGGTAGTCCTAACAATATGTATATTCTATGTTTGAAATAAGCAATGGAGCAAATAATCAAAAGTGCATGCTTAGGTTTATCACTTTTATGGAAAAAGGTCTCGACACGTGCCACAGTTGCCATGGTATGCATGAAAGGAACTCATATTATACACTTATGGTCTTTCCTTAACTTGCTTTGTCATTGTTGGTGACAATGTGAGTGAATGTTGCAAGGAAATAGGAGGGGGTATGGGACTGATGGGATCGCTCTATGAGGTTCTCGTATCATTCCAATGGACTGGATGACTTTGCTCGTACTGTATTAAATAATCAAGTAATGGTCGTGTTCAATGTGCTAATGTGCATAAGAAACTACTTAGCGCAGGTGTATGTTCAGAAGATATTTAGAATTTTGTAATTTGGCTTCCTTTTTATCCTTAGAAAACCATGAATTATCAACTTCTCACACAACTAAAGTGTTCACTTTAATATCTGGCTATGAACGGCAAGCCACAGACATTCCCAGTGTGATCAATCCAATCCCAGAACCCGATCCTACTAATATAGTGGAGACAGATGTTACAGGTAGTTCTAACAATCTGTGTATTTTATGTTTGAAGTTATCAATGAAGCAAATAATTAAAAATGCATGCTTATGTTTATCACAATTAAGGAGAAGAGTCTGGACACATGCCACAGTTGCCACGGTATGCTTTTACATGACTATTTATATGAATATTTGTAATGGTTGTGTGTAAGTTATGGAAGACCCTGGAAAACACAAACATACTCGACACATAGATATCTTTCCTTAATTTGCTTCTTCGTTGTTGGAAACAATGTGAGAGAGTGTTGCCAGGAAATAAGAGGCGGTATGAGACTGATGGGATTGCTCTGTTAGGTTCCCATCTCATATAATTCCAATGAGCTAGATGATTTTGTTCCATACTGTATTAAATAATTAACTAATGATAATGTTAAATCTGCTAATATACAAAGGAAACTACTCAATGCAGGTGTACATTCAGAAGATGTTTGGAATTTTATAATTTGGCTTACTTTTTATCCTTAGAAGACCATGAATTGTCAACTTCTCACACAACTACAGTGTTCTCTTTAATATCTGGCAATGAACGGCAAGCCACAGACATTCCCAGTGTGATTAATCCAATCCCAGAACCTGATCCTGCTAGGATAGGAGAGGCAGAATTTACAGGTAGTCCTAACAATATGTGTATTCTATGTTTATAAAAAGCAATGGAGCAAATAATTAAAAGTGCATGCTTAGGTTTATCACAATTCAGGAAAAACGTCTGGACACATGCCACAGATGCCATGTTATGCTTTTACATGAATATTTATGTAAAAATATGTATTGGTTGTGTGTAAGGCATGGAAGAGCCTGGAAACCACTAACATACTGTGCCCTTAAATGTAGTCCTTAACTTGGTTCATTAATGTTGGCAACAATCTGAATGATTGCTGCAAGTAAAAAACAGGCGGTATTGGACTGATGGGATTGCTCTATGAGGTTCTCGTATAATTCCCATGGGCTGGAGGACGTTGTTCTATACTTTATAAATAATTAAATAATTATAGTGTTCAAAGTGCTAATATACATAAGAAACTACTTAGTGCAGGTGTATGATCAGAGAATATTTAGAATTTTGTAATTTGGCTTCCTTTTTATCCTTAGAAGACCATGAATTGTCAACTTCTCACACAACTACAGTGTTCTCTTTAATATCTGGTTATGAACGGCAAGCCACAGACATTCCCAGTGTGATTAATCCAATCCCAGAACCCGATCCTACTGAGATAGGAGAGGCAGATGTTACAGGTAGTCCTAACAATATTATGTATTCCATGTTTGAAATAAGCAATGGAGTAAATAATTAAAAGTGCATGCTTAGGTTTATCACAATTAAGGAGAAATTTCTGGACAGGTGCCACAGATGCCATGCCAGGCCTTTATGTTAATATTTGTTTTGGTTATGTGTAAGCCATGGCAGAGCATGCAAAACACAGCATACTGTACACTTAGCTGTCTTTCCTTAACTTGCTTCATCATTGTTGGCAACAATGTGAGGGAGAGTTGGAAGGAAATAAGAGGCAGTATGAGTGATGGGGTTGCACTGTTTGGTTCTCATATAATTCTAATAAGCTGGATAACTTTGTTCCTTACTGTATTAAATAATTAAGTAATGATTATTTTCAATGAGCTAATATTCATGGGAAACTACTCAGTGCAGGTGTACATTCAGAAGATGGTTAGAATTTTGTAACTTGGCTTCCTTTTTATCCATAGAAGACCATGAATTGTCAACTTCTCACACAACTACAGTGTTCTCTTTAATATCTGGCTATGAACAGCAAGCCACAGACATTCCCAGTGTGATCAATCCAATCCCAGAACTTGATCCTGCTAAGATAGGAGAGGCAGAATTTACAGGTAGTCCTAACAATATGTATATTCTATGTTTGAAATAAGCAATGGAGCAAATAATCAAAAGTGCATGCTTAGGTTTATCACTTTTATGGAAAAAAGTCTCGACACGTGCCACAGTGCCATGGTATGCTTTTACATGGTATGCATGAAAGGAACTCATACTGTACACTTATGGTCTTTCCTTAACTTGCTTCGTCATTGTTGGCGACAATGTGAGTGAATGTTGCAAGGAAACAGGAGGGGGTATGGGACTGATGGGATCGCTCTATGAGGTTCTCGTATCATTCCAATGGACTGGATGACTTTGTTCGTACTGTATTAAATAATCAAGTAATGGTCGTGTTCAATGTGCTAATGTACATAAGAAACTACTTAGCGCAGGTGTATGTTCAGAAGATATTTAGAATTTTGTAATTTGGCTTCCTTTTTATCCTTAGAAAACCATGAATTATCAACTTCTCACACAACTAAAGTGTTCACTTTAATATCTGGCTATGAACGGCAAGCCACAGACATTCCCAGTGTGATCAATCCAATCCCAGAACCCGATCCTACTAATATAGTGGAGACAGATGTTACAGGTAGTTCTAACAATCTGTGTATTTTATGTTTGAATTTATCAATGAAGCAAATAATTAAAAATGCATGCTTATGTTTATCATAATTAAGGAGAAGAGTCTGGACACGTGCCACAGTTGCCACGGTATGCTTTTACATGACTATTTATATGAATATTTGTAATGGTTGTGTGTAAGTTATGGAAGACCCTGGAAAACACAAACATACTCGACACATAGATATCTTTCCTTAATTTGCTTCTTCGTTGTTGGAAACAATGTGAGAGAGTGTTGCCAGGAAATAAGAGGCGGTATGAGACTGATGGGATTGCTCTGTTAGGTTCCCATCTCATATAATTCCAATGAGCTGGATGATTTTGTTCCATACTGTATTAAATAATTAACTAATGATAATGTTAAATGTGCTAATATACAAAGGAAACTACTCAATGCAGGTGTACATTCAGAAGATGTTTGGAATTTTATAATTTGGCTTACTTTTTATCCTTAGAAGACCATGAATTGTCAACTTCTCACACAACTACAGTGTTCTCTTTAATATCTGGCTATGAACGGCAAGCCACAGACATTCCCAGTGTGATTAATCCAATCCCAGAACCTGATCCTGCTAAGATAGGAGAGGCAGAATTTACAGGTAGTCCTAACAATATGTGTATTCTATGTTTACAAAAAGCAATGGAGCAAATAATTAAAAGTGCATGCTTATGTTTATCACAATTCAGGAAAAATGTCTGGACACATGCCACAGATGCCATGTTATGCTTTTACATGAATATTTATGTGAATATTTGTATTGGTTGTGTGTAAGGCATGGAAGAGCCTGGAAACCACTAACATACTGTGCCCTTAGATGTAGTCCTTAACTTGGTTCATTATTGTTGGCAACAATGTGAATGATTGCTGCAAGGAAAAAACAGGCGGTATTGGACTGATGGGATTGCTCTATGAGGTTCTCGTATAATTCCCATGGGCTGGAGGACGTTGTTCTATACTTTATAAATAATTAAATAATTATAGTGTTCAAAGTGCTAATATACATAGGAAACTACTTAGTGCAGGTGTATTATCAAAGAATATTTAGAATTTTGTAATTTGGCTTCCTTTTTATCCTTAGAAGACCATGAATTATCAACTGCTCATACAACTAAAGTGTTCTCTTTTACATCTGGCTATGAATGGCAAGCCACAGACATTCCCAGTGTGATTAATCCAATCCCAGAACCCAATCCTACTGAGATAGGAGAGGCAGATGTTACAGGTAGTTCTAACAATCTGTGTATTTTATGTTTGAAGTAAGCAATGGAGCAAATAATTAAAAGTGCATGCTTATGTTTATCGCAATTAAGGAAGAAAGTCTGGACATGTGCCACAGATGCCATGTTATGCTTTTACATGAATATTTTTGTGAAAATTTGTATTGGTTGTGTGTAAAGTATGGAAGAGCCTGGAAAACAAGCATACTCCACACATAGATATATTTCCTTAATTTGCTTTTCGTTGTTGGCCAAACCCAGAGCCCCACTATCATTTTCCACATTCCCATTTTTCCCATTCCACCATGCATGACCTTGATTTTAGCAAACCTATCCTAAAATACATGCAATCTGTTCTGTGCTCTGGTACCGATATTGGGAATTGGGAAAAGCACGGCATATCACCTGGAGTTAAGCATTTTGCTCATCCATGCTAGAATAAATGAGCATATTTCATAAAACTTTGAGTTTGTTTGAGAAGTGATGTGTTAACCTATTCAGTCTCTGTTTCTTCTGATTTATTGAATTATGAATAGCCTCTAAATAATGGATGTAATGTTGCAGTGTGGAGAGTCTCATGTAATGTCGTGCATTCAATTATTTTGAACTATATTGAATCAGTGAACTTAATCAATTATATTGTCGTGATAGTTTTGTGTTACATAAAATCTGTTTTAGCTGTGGCAATTATTGCCGCATTGGAAACCATCTAATGTAATTGTAATAAGTTCAATTTTCAACAATAATTTGATTTGAACATTTAATATCCAGCTTACTTCCAGTACAGCAGACCGTGTTGCCGACCTCTAACATACCTAACATCTTCTGTTTAATCTCAGACATTAACGTACCTGTCACTGACATTTCAAATGTTCCAAATGCACTCCACGCGTCTGACACTACTAAAATAGAAGATACAGAAATAACAGGTATTTCTGATAATGTTTGTGTCTTACTGTAAACTGCAGCCAGAGCAAAAATAATTTGCATGTTGAGATGCCTGTTAAAATAACAGGAAATTATTTTTTATGTTATAGATCTGTCTCACATTATTTGTGTTGCTCCTGTGTAAAATATTTAATAGTCAATATAACAGCTTGCATGACATAACAGGAAACGACTAATCTTCCATATTGCCTGGGAATTTACTTGTACTTGTACTTGATTAATTATTATGTTGCATAGTTCAGAAAATTCAGATATCACATTTCAACAGGAACCGTTAGGAAATAATAAATAGATCTGGTGTAAAGATTGTAGGGATAAGGAGGTTGTGGTGAGACAGTGGGAACCATGCAAGTTTGCTATGTAATAATGACAATGCTCTATAATGGAATATAATTAATTTATGAAAGTTCATGCATCATCATGCAAGATTAAGAATTTTGTACCTGGCTTCTTCCTTATCCCGAGCAGACCAGGTGGTGCCAACCTCGGACACTAGTAACGTATTTACTTTAATGTTAAACCATGAGCTGCCGGTTACTGATGTGATCGATCCAATCCTAGAATCTCAACCAACTAGGATGAGAGATACAGAAGTTGCAGGTACTTCTGACAATACTTTCACTTGGGAATTTAACTGATTGCTGGAGTGGCAGAATTTTTTGACACATGCTATAAATTCTATGCCATAATGTTTCTGTTAAATTCATGTTCAAGTTACTTGTATGTGAAGTAATTTTATTGCCGGATACATTATCTTGCATACAATTATTCAGTAATATGCCAAAGCATCTATCATAGCAGCCCACCGCATATCTCCTCCTGAAATTTATGCATTTGGTTTGAGGTTATTTAGACAACAAACTTATTTCATGGAGTTTTGAGTCCAGAGCATATCATTGCTGTGTTGTTGGGAAAATTACTTAAACGGTAGTTCCATTTGAAAGGTGAAAACTTTGTAACTGCATGTTGTTGTAACATTTTTATATGAATAACTTTGAGAAATATTGATTTAATTGTGCAATGCTGCAACGACAATAGTACCAGAGTCACAATTCATGGTTGCAATGAAATTCACTTAATATTCTCAGAATGAAGAAAGGTTCAGTTATACTCCCCATAATGATGTCTATCAAAACAATGTTTTATTATTTTTGTTAGATAGTAATTAAATTAGACATTTAGTTCCATTTTATCCCCTCGGGTCATGATGTGATGATCTCTGACACTCTAATGCATTAAATTTAATTCCAGTCTTTGAGTTTCCAGTCACAAACATTCCTATTGTGTTCACTCCAAATCCTAAATCTGAAGTTATTAAGACAGGCTATATCAAAGTTACAGGCACTTCTGATTGAGGATATAATTAGTGATGGATTGTAGGGTTTGAGCTAAAAAGACAAAGAACATGTGCTGTAGGTGCACTGCCACTAAAACTATGTTCAAGTTTCCAGTGTATAACAAGTTTTTGACAATAATCTGTCTACAGGCAACTGTTCATTTTCATTGCAAATATTGGAAATGAACACTGTTGCATTTTTCCTGTAAGAGAGCATTTAAATATCTTTGTTAAATTATTTGGCCATGCTTCTTATTTCATGACATTTAGAGACCAGCAAAGTCTATCAACTTCTCTTGGGCATATTTTGTGGCATGGAGCATCTGTTCTTATATCTGATCATTTGAGTAATGTTGAGTTCATGAGGCAATGCTTCATGTTCATTTGATTTTGCACTTTATGAAAAGTATTATTCATGTTTACATTAGTTTTGCATATTTAGTTTTATTGCACTGTAAGAACAGATGTGCTGCATCAATACATAACTACGATGTCTAGCATTTTCAATATTATTCACAGAAACAACATAGATTCAGAAAATAAGAATTCTGTTTTTTATCCCTTTAGACCACTTGGTTTCAACTTCTCGCACTCCTAAAGTGCTTACTTTAATAACAGGCCTAAATCCTCTGGTTTCTGATACTCCTAATGTGATCAATCCAATCCCAGAAACTGAGCGCACTAAGATAAAAGAATTTGACGTTACAGGTATTTCTGCCAATATTTGTTCCTTGGTTGTTTAGGTGTGTGCTAAAGCAATAGAAGTTTAGCGTGCATGCTTTTAATGCTATGCCACACAATCCCCGTGTAATCAGTGTTCACATTGCATGTGTGTAAAATATATCAACATGCTGTCTTGCATGCCGTTCATTCAATGTTGTGGCACAGTTTAGGGGAAATCCACTTCATATTTCTTAAAATTTGTATTTTATGCTTACCTTTGTTAGGTTAGTTTGTCAATGTCCTCGTTTTACTGAGTTTAGGGATTGCTTAGCTGTAAAGTGTTTGTTCATTCACCAATGACAATATTGTTGAAAAGTGTATTAAGTAATAATTAGCTGTGACATAGTGGAAAGAATGTTGCTCATGAACTTTCTCATCATACCATATATATCAGATTTTATTGTCAATCAATCAATCAATCAATCAATCAACCTTTATTGTCATCTTGCAAAACAACAGTTGTACAGTGCAAAATGGGAAGACGTTTCCCTGGGAATACCGGAGCATCGCCCATGAAACTTAAAACATTTCACACATAATAACAGTAAAAACAATCCAGTCCCTGATGAAACAGTATAAATAGATAAAAGCAGGTAAAACAGCAACATTAAAATGCAGTAAAAACAGTCATTAAAATGTCCAGGGCAGCTGATTTGAGTGGCCAGTGCCAGAGTTATTAAAATGTCAGTGCAAAGCCGCAGAATCAGGTGGGGTGACTGTTTAGCAGCCTCACAGCCTGTGGCAGGAAGCTGTTTAGCAGTCTGGTAGTCCGGGCTTTGATGCTACGATATCTCTTGCCTGATGGCAGGAGATCCAGGTGTGTGTGGAGGGGGTGCAGTTGGTGTATTATTGGCGTATTATTGAATGAATTAATCAATAATTGGGGCACATTTTTTATTGCGCTGAAATCACTGGCTACATGCCCCGGGGTTACACAGTTCCAGTATGGTCCATGACCCAGTGTTCACAAAGTCTCAGCTCCCAGTGCCTTGGCATAACTACCAACTGAGTCTGTGCATAGACTGCTCATTGCACACACAAGATGTCTTTGACAGCTTATTTAATGTCAATGTGTCAGCTGTTGTTGACTGAATGTGTTGGGCATTTGCAAATTGTTAGTAACACTTTGAACTTGTTTAAAAAAAAAAGTCAATATACATTTGCAAAATAATTATATTACATTTAAGATCCAAAATACATTGACCCTCTAAAAATGAATTTAAGACCCAGCTAAGCTAGACACAAATTTGCCTGTGTCCCTCTTTCCATCCAATAGTCTTTCCTATCCATGTATCAAATGGTTAGAAAATGTATAGAGGTTTATGCTACACCATTGGAGTCCATGAAAAGTCAATAGAGGCAACCATTGCACCTCCTACCCTGTTTAGTTTAAACTCGGGCTCTGATCTAGTATTTAGTAACATTCCTATTGTAATTCATCCAATCCCTAAATCGAAATCATACTAATCGCAATATTTTTGTCATGAAAGTGAGTTTAAGAATAAATAACCATGTACAGGGAGAGGATTGTGCCAAAGTACCAGATTGTTAAGCAAAGTTCTGAAGCTGCTATTCCATGTGTACACTGTTAAATGTTTGTTTGGATTACTTGTCTGCAAAGTGTCTGTGATTATCCATACACTACCTGCATGGAATTCAACCAGCTCTCGGCTATTCTGTTGTAATGTTTATTAAATGCTAAATCACTTTTCTGTAGTAGGAACATTGCTGCTGCATGGAGTGTCTGTTGTTTTATTACTCTTTGTGAATATTGTGGTGCTAAAAAGTATTATTCATAGTGGAAAAATATTACTGCATGGTTTATCTATTGTCATACCATTTGTTTAAATCATTTTGAGTAACTTGGATTAATTAGGCATAACATTCGATTAGTTTGGTACTGTAAAAATGTATTACCAATTAGTGTAGTTCATCACTTGACATGAATACATTTAGTAATTTAGTAGTTAGATTAATTATTCTACATTGTTGCAGTGTAATAATGTACAGGAATACAATTGTGTACATCAAAACGATATAAAAACATTTTCAGGCAAGATTAAAATTTGTACCTGGCTTCTTCTTATTCCCTCAGACCATGAGGTGCCAACTTCTAACATGTTCAGTTTAATCCCAGACTCTGATCCACCAGCTACTGACATTCCTAATATCCTCAATCCCATAACCAAGTCTGAAGACATAGGAGATATTAAAGTTGCAGGTACCTTTGATAACATTTGTGCGTTGAGTGTGTAATGAGAAATAGATAAAATAATAATAAATTCACGCTGAGGTTTCTATAAGAGTGCCAGAAACTAAGGCCACATGCTGTACAAGCTTTTACAGTTAAATCTGTGTTAAAGTTGCAAGTATTCATGTATATAACCTGTTTAATGTTGAGCCAAATTGACAAATCTTTTGCATATCTTCATCAGATGTTGATGTTGGAATCTTAGGCGTGTGATAAAAAAGACAGTTAAGAAAAGCAATACTAATGAGAGTAAAGAAGTTTGTTGATAGTAAGGAGAATAGTCTTAGTTAACAGAACGAGTTTGATTAACTGGTAAATTGGGTCTGTCGCTAATAGATGGGATTTAATAATAATAGTTTAATGTGGGGGAGTAAGAGGGTTGGTGAGTATATCGGGGGGGGGGGGGAGAAGGAGGGAGGTGGATCCATCCAATGGATGGCTGCAATTTGATGTTTCCAGGCAGAATAGAAGGTTGGAGACTAAGTGTTGATAAATGGGATTGGTATGGTTAAGTATTTGACGGTTGGTTTTGACCTGGTAGGCCTGTTTTTGTGTTGGATGCCTCTATCATTTGGGCAACATTCTTACATAGCTGGAAATAGAGGCTTTGTTTTGTGCTAACCTGTCATTGCGACTGGATGGAAACATTGCGTTTCTCAAATGGCAGCAACCCTGCTTCATGGATTTCCTGGTACTAGATTATGCTTTGTGAATAATATCAAATGAATATAGTGCCCTCTATAATGTTTGGGACAAAGACCCATCATTTATTTATTTGTCTCTGTACTCCACAATTTGAGATTTGTAATAGAAAAAAAATCACATGTGGATAAAGTGCACATTATCAGATTTTACTAAAGGCCAGTTTTATACATTTTGGTTTCACCATGTTGAAATTAAAGCAGTGTTTATACATAGTCCCCCCCCCATTTCAGGGCACCATAATATTTGAGACACAGCAATGTCATGTAAATGAAAGTAGTCATGTTTAGTATTTTGTTGCATAGACTTTGCATGCTTGAAGTCTGCGATTCATGGACATCACCAGTTGCTGGGTGTCTTCTCTGATGATTCTCAGCCAGGCCTGTATTGCATCCATCTTTAGCTTATGCTTGTTTTGGGGGCTAGTCCCCTTCAGTTTTCTCTTCAGTATATAGAAGGCATGCTGAATTGGGTTCAGATCGGGTGATTGACGGCCACTCAAGAATTGACCTTTTCCAGCTTTGAAAAACTCCTTTGTTGCTTTAACAGTATGTTTGGGATCATTGTCTTGTTGTAGAATGAACCGCCGGCCAATGGGTTTTGAGGGATTTGTTTGAACTTGAGCAGGTGGGATGTGTATATACACTTCAGAATTAATTATGCTACTATCATCAGCAGATGTATCATCAATGAAGATAAGTGAGCCAGTGCCTTCAGCAGCCATACATGCCCAGGCCATAACACCCCCAGCACTGGGTTTCACAGATGAGGTGGTATGCTTTGGATCTTGGGCAGTTCCTCCACACTTTGTTCTTGCCATCATTCTGATATAAGTTAATCTTCATCTCATCTGTCCACAAGACCTTTTTTCAGAACTGTGGTTGCTCTTTTAAGTACTTCTTGGCAAACATTTACCTGGCCATCCTATTTGTGCGGCTAACCTGTGGTTTGTATCTTGCAATGTTGCCTCTGTATTTCTGTTCATGAAGTCTTCTGCCGACAGTGGTCATTGATATATCCACATCTAACTCCTGAAGACTGTTTTTGATCTGTTGGGCATGTGTTTGGGGATGTTTCTTTATTATAGAGAGGAACAGTTGTGGAGTTCTTCCTTGGCCTGCCAGTTCCTTTGCGAGTAGTAAGCTCACCAGTGCACTCTTTCTTCTTAATGATGTTCCAAACAGTTGATTTTGGTAAGCCTAAGGTTTGGCTGATGTCTCTAACAGTTTTATTCTTGTTTCTCAGTCTCATAATGGTTTATTTGACTTTCATTGGCACAACTCTGGTCCTCATGTTGATAAACAACAATAAAAGTTTCCAAAGGTGATGGAAAGACTGGAGGAAAGACTAGATGCTGAGAGCTCTCTTATACCTGCATTAAGGAGGCAGTTAAACACACTTGAGCAAATACAAATGCCTGTAACTCATGTGTCCCAAACAATATGGTGCCCTGAAATGGGGGGACTATGTATAAACACTGCATGGTGAAACCAAAATGTATAAAAATTGCCTTAAATAAAATCTGACAATGTGCACTTTAACCACATTGTGATATTTTCTATTGCAAATCCCAAAATGTGGAGTACAGTGGCAAATAAATAAATGATGGGTCTTTTTCCCAAATAATATGGAGGGCACTGTATCTATTTGATAATTGTGTGCAAAGTAACATTATTAATTAAATTGTATTCCTTTTATGCAGGAATTCAAAACTATTACTTTAAACAACAAGTATAATTTCCTTGTGAGACTACACATTTTCTCTCTGCCTTCCTTCTTATCTCTTTAGATGATGAGGTGCCAAGCTCAGATATTCCGTTTGTGGTCACATTAATGCCGAACTATGTGCTGCCACTCACTGATACTCCTAATATGATCAATCCAATCCCAGAACCTGAACGTGCTAATGTAAAAGATACTGAAGTTAAAGGTACTTCTGCCTTCATGTGTGTGCTTTTCATGTTGAGGTTTGTTATAAGGTGACAAGAAATTACCTTACTTGTAGAATTGCTGCCTTCCTTGTTCAATGGGTGCAAAGTGTTTTTGATAGTAAAGTAATTAACATGCATGCGACTTATTCAATGTCACAAACAGTATGAAATGAGCAACATAGAGCTTCTCACTCTTGAAATCATGTGTATTATCACATGTGCAGAGATATAGTAAAAAAACTTTGTTTTGCATGCTAACCAGTCAAATTATACTATACAAAAGTACAATCAAGTCATAAATGTGTATGTAATGCTAATAGATAAAGGAAACATAGTGCAAAACATATTGTTGCAGCTACAGAGAAAGTGGTAATAATAAAAAGTGCAAGAGCCACCATGAGATAGATGGGGAGATCAGCAACGCACGCTTCGTTTTTTCAAGGTCTCTTCAAGGAAGTGATAATAACAGGGATAGTGCTGTTCTAGAATCTTTTGTTTCATCTTCCCAACAGGAGAGGGAAGAAGAGAGAATGAAGTGGGCCTGGGTGGACATTAATTATATTGGCTGCTTTCCTGAGGCAGCGTGCAGTAGATGGAGGCAATGGTGGTGATGGGAAGGGAGGTTTTGTTTGCATGATAGACTGGGCTGCATCCACAACTCTCTGCTACTTCCTGCGGTCTTGGGCTAAGCAGTTGTCAAACCAAGAAATTGATGAGTAATTGGAGACGTTGGTGACGCTCCATTGGAGTACTGTGTTCAGCTTTAGTGACATGCGATAGGAAAGATGTCATTAAGCTGGAAAAAATGCAAAGCAGATTTACAAAGATATTGCCAGGTCTTGAGGACCTGAAAATAGGGAAAGGTTGGACAGACTGGGACTTTATTCATTGGAGTGTAGGAGGATGAGGGATGAGGCGTATAAAATTATGAGGGGAATGGAAAGTGTGGATGCACAATCTTTTAGCCTGGTTAAGGGAATCAAGAACCATAGGATAAAGGTTCAGGGGGAGAGGGACAAAATTTAATAGGAAACTGAGGGGTGACGTTTTCCACTCTGAGAGGGTGGTGGGTATATGGAACGAGCTGCCAGAGGAGGTAGTTGAGGCATGTACTATAACAGTGTTTGAAAGACACTTGGAGTCAGGTCAAGTCAAGTTTATTTGTCACATACACATACGAGCAACAAAGAACTGCAGATGCTGGTTAATACACAAAAGGACACAAAGTGTTGGAGTAACTCAGCAGGTCAGGCAGCATCACTGGAAAACATGGTTACCCGACGTTTTGTTTCAGGGCTCTTCAGACTGATTGTTGAGGGGGAGAAAGTGGCTGGAAAAGGGGAGAGGCAATAGGGCGACATAAGCAATAGGGAGTTAGAACAAAGGCCAGAGATAAGAACAGATCTGAGACTGGTTTGAAGAGTTGTGCAATGTGAAGCCAGAGGGAGAAACGTAGGTGGAGGGGGGAGGATACAAATAGGTGGGAGTCCAGGTGGGGCACAGGGGTGGGAAGGGGTGGAGCAGTGGGGGATGTTTGGTGTAAGTTAGTTAGAGGTTACCATAAATTGGAGAATTCAATGTTCATACTGTTGGATTGTAAACTACCCAAATGGGAATATTGGATGCTGTTCCTCCAGTTTGTGTGTGGCCTCACTCTGGCAATAGAGGAGGCCCAAGACAAAGAGGTCAGTGTGGGAATGGGAAGGGGAGTTAAAATAGTTTGCAACCGGGACATCCAGTAGTCCATGGCGGACTGAGTGCAAGTGGTCAGCGAAATGGTTGTCAAGTATACACTTAGTCTCGTCGATGTACAGGATGCCACAACAGGAACACCAAAATGCAGTAGATGAGGTTAGAAGAGGTGCGTGTGAACGTACATGGATACATAGATGAGCGAGATATGGGGCAAAAATGTGCTCATCTCTGCTCATTGAACGATATTTGTCAATCCATCGGTGCATGCTGTGTTTTATCATTTTTGTATCATTTTAAAACAAATCCAAATGGTGCATAAGATGCGAAGTAATTTTCAGGGTTAGATCCTTCAGGATAATTTAATTTCCTGTATTTCATGCTTCCTTTGCATCCTATCAGACTGAAATGCCAACATCTGACACTCCAAATTTGGTTATTTTAGAGCCAGACCATGAGTTCTTCGACACTGATACATCTAATATAATTAGGTTTAGAACCTGATTGTGCTCAGATAACAGATAATGAGCATTTGTGCTTTGAGTATTGATGTTTCCTGGAATTTCATGCATTGTGATTATTTTATTCTCATTGTACTCTAGCTGGGCAGCACATTGTCAGCCAATCATGGCCATGAATTTGCGAAGATTATTTGCCATTAAATTAGTACTGATTTGGGGAAACAATGATTGGCATGAAGTGGCAATATCACTGTAATGTTTTTATTACCATTAAATTTAATTGGTGAACATGTTAATTTGATACTTTTATATTATTCATAGTTCCACTTGAATACACAATAAGATAAATTGTAAAACATTGTCACAATTTGACGATGCCCAGTAAAATGATTTTTTGTCCAAAACACTATTTTCTTCCTTATCCCTTCAACTCACAAGGTGACAACCTCTGACACGCCTAATATATGTAACATCCCAGATTGAAAAATGCTATTAACATTACTAATGTGTGCAATTCCATATTGAGTCCTGAACATTCTAACTTTGGGATGCTAAGGTTCCAGGTGTGGCTGCCCCTATTTGTGCCTTGAGCGTGGACTGTGCAATGGAATAATTGATATACACAAACTGAGGTTTGTACATATGTACCTGTAGCAGAAAGTTAGGCCATGCCGTTTTATTGGTATTTAGGTTACAGGTTTGTGAAGTGCATTTGATAGTCGTGCCACAGTTTAAATTAACTGTGAAATTCACTAAATGCGTCTTGGAATGAAGCAATTTTTAAAATCTTTTTCGTATTATTTGGACAAAATTGTAAATCAACTGCTCATGACTATAATGTTTATGGATAGTAACATTATTTTGTGCTGTTATACTATTGCTGGTTAATATTGAATTTGTACACAGTGTATTATACACTGGTTAGTTCATGGTTTCACGCTATCCATACAAATTAATTATGTGAAATGAATAAGAATAATTTTGCGAAATTGGTACATAATAGTCCTATAATTCAATATTAATCATGAGAATAACTAGTTATAAACGTGAGAAAACCAGTATTTTGTATCCAGCTTCCTTCTTATCTCTTCAGACCATGAGGTGAAAGTCTCAGAAGCTACTACTAGCGTGTTCACTTTAATGCCTGACGGTGGGCTGCCAGTCACTGATATTGCTAATGTGATCAATCCAATCCCAGAACCTGAGCATGCTCAGATAAGTGATACTGAAGGTACAGGTACCTTTAACAATATTTATGACTTAAGCTTGTGTTATAGTGATGGAAATTTAGGGCACATGCAGCAAGTGCTACCACACGCTTTTACAGTTACGTGCGTTATGATTGTCAATGCACTATATTGCTTGCAGCTTACAATGTTGTATCACGGCCCATGTGACATAAGCAATGCGTTGTAATTCTATGTCTTTGTTTTATGTATTTTGCTTTTTTTGTTGGGTTATTGTGCATATTTCATTGAGTTTATACATGGCTTAGATGTAAATGTGCTGTCCGCTGATCAGAACTATTTTGTTGAGAAGTTTATCGAATAATGATTGGATTTCATGCAATGGAAATTATATAGCACATACTTTTCATTATTGTTCTCGTACATGATTCTTCTCGAATAATACCGGATTAATTGGTCACCACTTTCTATTGAACGTAGTTTAGTATATCAAAACTATTATTAGTTGTGTAATTCATGGTTAGCTTCAATATTAAAATTATGAAAACAAATGCAGTATATTGATACAGTGATGATACCTGGTACTACTGCTATGTTCATCAAAATACCATGAGGATTTTGTATCTGGATTCCATCTTAACCCCTTGAACCAGCCCAGTTGAACCTCGCCAATGTCATCGACATTCCTGAGATGATGATTGGAATCTCCTAATCTGAATTTGCTAAGATTTACTGACATTCTGGCAATATTCGTGCCTTTGTGAATCTAGGAAATCAGTACCTAGTAACTATATATGGCAATATGCCCTTATGCAACAGGAATTTAGGACACATTCTAAAATGCCATTTGACTTTATAATTGAATGGTGGTATAATTCACTTGTGTCTGAATGTATTTGACAAGTCAGTGCACTGTCTTGCTTGCAACTTGTAACAAAAACGATATGAAATGATGACACTGCTCTTCATTTCATGGGATTTAGTGATTCTGCTTATTTCTGTTGGACTATTTGTGCAGCACATCTTTGGAGAAATTTAGATGCTGTGCTTGGCTATAAAGTGTTTGTCAAATTGTTGTGTCTGATTTGTCGTAGTGTGCTGGATGGTAATACAACATTTTAATGCATGGATTGTCTATTGCCATTTAAATCATGT
This sequence comes from Leucoraja erinaceus, assembly GCF_028641065.1. Lineage (NCBI taxonomy): Eukaryota > Metazoa > Chordata > Chondrichthyes > Rajiformes > Rajidae > Leucoraja > Leucoraja erinaceus. The sequence continues at coordinate 39,561,433 of NC_073389.1, forward strand.
ACACTTTTGCTTTGAATATTTCTAATGTAATTGTCCTGAACATCAAGGAGAAAGTTTAACTTTTGTTGCTGTTATTGATTGTCTGCAAAAATATTAGTTAATGGTTGTATTTAACAGCGCGCGGCCGATTATCTTGAAATTACTGGTATTAATGTTGTTAGAAGTTGTATTCAACCTGCAACCAGTACAGTCGTCCACAACATTATTGTGATTTGATATTATTTGAAAGATAATTTTGAATGTTTTATGCATGGTTACATTTGAATTAATTGCTTGTCCTTAGAATGTCGTTGTAGGGCCAATTCAGCAATGGTGATACATTAATGTCCTATAACAAAGAGAAGAAATTAATTCATAAGCTGCTGAGTGTTTTCAACATGGTGCAACTGAAAAATTATTTTTTCCCCTGTAAGAGACAAAAATGGCCATTTTCTAGTAATTTTGTACAGCTCTAGTAATACCACCGGGCCAGTTGAGGGTTGGATGGGGAAGTTGATACTCACACTTCAGGATGTGAATTGTATGTCATTCATACACAAGGTCCCTTCATTTCTGATGTAACACTCAATGATATATCTTAAATTAAAAAAAAAAATTAGGAGGTCAAAAAGGAGACATGAAATGGCCTTAGCAAGCAGGACTATGGTGAATCCTCAAACCTTTACCGTTCAAAGTAAAGGGGTAATCCGGGAAAGAATGTGACCTCTCTGAGAAATCTACATGGGGAGCCAGAGGATATGAGTGGGTTCCTAAATGAATATTTCTCATCGGTATTCACCTTGAGCAAGATGTAGAGGATGGAGAGAGAGAGGAGTTAGAGGAGGAATATGTTGCTATTTTACAACATGTTCATATGTGGAAGGGAATTTTGGAACATATTAAGACAGTTAAATGCCCCGGGCCTGATTCTATTCTTAGATTATATTCAAAACAGTGGTGTTTGCTGGGGCTCCAAGGAGAGTTATGTATCTTTGCTAGCCTCGAATGACGTTCCAGAAGCAATGGTGATCTGAAGGGCAGGTTTTTTGCATAATGAACCAACCGCCAGGATAAGTGGTGGAGGCAAACAGAACTACAAGTCAATAGACAATATGTGCAGGAGTAGGCCATTTGAGCCAGCACCACCATTCAATGTGATCATGGCTGATCATCCCCAATATGTACCCCATATCCCCTGACTCCGCTATCTTTACAACATTTAAAAGGCTTATGGACAGTTACTGGGATAGAAAAGGAGTAGAGGGCTATGGGTCTAATGGAGGTAAATGGTAGGCATTTTGGTTGTCGCTATGCTGTAGAACACTATGATTCCATTACCTCAATTTTTATTTTTAACAAAAACTGTATTTCTAAGTTATTTTGTTATTTGGATTGGAATAAAATCTCTCCTCTGAAAGGACTGGGAGAATTTTACATGGAAGCTTCTTTATTCTTTTGGAATAGCCACTACATTTATGAAAGTGCACACAACCACCCTTGCATGCTTTTCACTTGGTTTATTTCATTTGGTATATTTGTTATTTGTTACAGACCATGAACTCTCAACATCTAAGACTGCAAAATTGTCTAATCCAACCCATGTTTATAATGCAGGAGAGAAAAAACAGACAGGTATTCAAAAAGCTATCAGGCTCTAAATAATAGTGCTATAAATACTGACCATGGAAGACATTTTATGCACATTCACCTTTTGCATTTTGCATGATTTTTTTTCTATTAGCTGTTGTGTCTGACAATTTAAATACATTTATACAATTAATTTAGTGGAATTATCTACAGCAATTTGCTTGAAGTGTGCTTGGTAATTATTTATATTTGACCATATTAAATTAAACAGCTGCAGCAGAGTATTTTAACTATGGCAAAGCTGATGTGCATGAGATACTATGGAATCATTAACAAGTGGTCTTTAGGGTGAATAACGTATGAAATATAAAAGACCAGTTTGGTTTATGTTCAAAACTAGTGCAAGAAATCAGATGGAATAACTGTCTATAATAATATGTACCAGGAATATCATCGGGGGTCCACAGCTAGTGTTGGAGATAAAACATTCAGATTTCTTATCAATTCATTGGCTAGATTGAAATAAACATATTGGTCCAATACAAAAACAGACACAAATGTTTCAGATGCCAAATAGGCAGGTTATTACTCTTCTGGGTAAAGACACAAGATTTGTATTTGGTTTCTTTGTCATCCTTTACAGAACATAAACTGCCAATCTCTGACACTTCACATGTGTTTATTCCAACCCCTGTTTCTGAGATTGACCACATAGAAGACAAGACATTCACAGGTACTTGTGGTAAATTGTGGTGTGAATAGTAATGATGCTACATAATGTTATGCAGAATTGATAGGTTTGATAATATTTTATGTAACCCATTCTAGAATTCTGTTATTTTGGTGATTTACAATTTGTGTTGTATCCTTAAGGTATATTCACTTTAAAGAAACCTAAGATGCAACATTGTACATTAAAAAAATAACAGCTAGTGAATTGACATTTAGTTTAATAAGTATTTATGCTGCAAAATCAGCGATCATCTATTTATATTTGCATTTTAATGCATGGCTAAAGTGATACTCATTTGATATTGAGACTGAATGTCCATTTTAAAGTTATGCTACACCACAATGACCTCAAGTTTATTTATTTGAAAATTATACTGGGTATGTAGTGTAAGTGTATAGTGCATGGAGTTCTTTTGATTGCTCATCTGTAAAATATACTTGCTGGGCACTGTCATACATTGCATGGATTATAAAGGTAGTGTTTGGCTATGTTTGTGTTTAGGAACTATGGAAAGAATGGTTAGATAATTGCATCAACAGCAAGTGTGTGTCTCACAATGCTGGATTTTGTTGTTGCATCCACTCATTGTTTCTTTCATTATCATGGCTATGCTGTGTAGATTTTGTCAGGAAATTAATCTGCTGTGCTTCTCAGATTTAATAATTAGTTTTGCTATTCTTACTAACTAGAAAATGGACCAGAATGTTTAGGGAAATGCTGATTAATACTGGGCATTTCCCTGCTTTAGTATTACTTAGTTTTGGATCCTAGCTTGATTGACTTGCCCTTCTGACTCCATTGTGCTCCAATATTGGATACCTCATTGAATTGAATTGAATTCCTTTATTGTCATTCAGACCTTACAGTCTGAACGAAATTTCGTGCCTGCAGTCATACATACAATCATACAATAATAAACAACACTAAACACAAATTAACATCCACCACAGTGTATCCTCCAAGCACCTCCTCACTGTGGTGGAGGCAAAAATCTTAGGGCTGCAGTCTCTTCCCTCCTCTTCTCCCTCTGCGTTCCACCCTCGAGCTGGGCCACTCTGACGGGAGCACCACAGCCCCTCACGGGAGTGTTTCAACCCCTCGCCAGACTGCCCTCACGGGAGCGTCACAGCCCCTCACGGGAGTGTCTCAACCCCTCGCCACGCCGCCCTCACGGGAACGTCACAGCCCCTCACGGGAGCGCCGTTCCAGCCCCGAGCTGGGCCACCCTCATGGGAGCGAGCCCAGGGTGAGTCCTGACTGGCTGCCTCCGGAGTCTCGAGGTCACCAGCTCCGCCATTAGGCCTCAGCGCAGACATAGGCAGAGAAGGGGGATACGACAAAAAAGTCGCATTCCCCCGAAGGGAGAGACAGCAAGCCCCGTTTCAACCCCCCACCCCCCACATAAACACAACCTAAAAACCAAAAACTTAACTAGACAAAACAGAAAAAAAAAAAAAAACAACACAAAAAAGTAAAGACAAACGGACTGCAGGCGAGCTGCAGCCGTTCACCAGCACCGCCACTTCCGGAAATGATCATGGAGTCAAACAGAAAATGACATGGTTGTGTAGTTTCACATCACATACTCTGGGGAATCTGATATCTGAACAATTCCATTCATTTGTATTGCGACAAACAGCTGAGAGGGAACAAGGTTAGTATCTTATAATTTACACTTTTCAAAATTAAATGTTTGGTTGAACATTTTTAATAGTTTCTTCTGAAATGTTCTTAACTGATGTTAATTTGTAATTTTGAATTTGTAACGGGGCAGGTTTTCTGCTGTCTCACAATTAATGGCTCTTTGCCGCTGAGCTACGCCATTTGTTCTGGTAAGTCGCTAGATACAGTCTTCCTCTGCAAGCCCGGATCCCGGCTCTACAACATGGCTGAGGGGAGCAGAGGGGGAGTTTTGGCAGATACCCATTTGGACTCAGAAAATGGCTTTGATATTTGCAAATGTTCACTAACATTTGGGACCAGTTTAAATTTAACATTCAAACGCAAGCGTCATAGAATCAGAGACATACAGCGGGGAAACATGTCCTACAGCTCTACGTCCCACCACGTCTGCATACACCACTGAGAACTTATTTTACACTTAATCCTGCACCCACCACAATTTAATTCTTATTCTCGTCATATTTACATACTAAAAACATTGACATTACCAAATAACAAATAAATAAATAACTACTAAACCTGTCCCCAGAAACTGACCTCTACTCTTCATTTAACATCTACCACATTTAACTTAATGCAGGCTCAGCAGTCAGACTTCCCTGTTGGACTCCATGAGTTCACCTATGCAGCATAAGAGCAGTCAACAGCAGGAGGGCAGCAGATATCACTGCTGACTTGGGCACATGCCAGTGCTGGAAGTTGTGATCTCATCACTCAGTATTAGAATTGACACTGGATCAGAAGTACCAGGCTGGTTATTCAAAACCCCTCACAGTTTTGATCATGTTTGGCTTGCTATTGAACAATTTTCTCAATGTTTTATTGAAAACAAATTCTGCCTCCCCACATGGCTCATTAGGCCTTGTTATCATTCAGGCCTCATTGTTGAGGATTGAGCTGGCAATTAATAGTAAAGTGACAGCGAATACATATGAGGTAAGTTTTGACTTTTTTTTCCTTGCACTGCTGAATCCCTGCTGACTCACCACTTGCAGAGAGTTTGAGCCCAATTTCATTTCCAGTTACAAATTGGAGGGTTTTACAGATCTTTCTACTTGCTGACATCTCATGGAAGACAGGTTTTTAAAAATGTCCAATGCTTGAATAATAATGCATATTAAATCTGTTTTCAGGGGCTTTATACCAGAAAATAGTTGGAAATTAAGCTTGGGCTCTTTAAGGTGGAATTGACTTTTAGAGTGTGTTATTGCTGCTGAACAGACAAACAGCTGACCAATGAAACCAAATACCTTTATCCATTTTGTGATATCCAGATACCAACTATGCCAGGAAATTATGAAATATCAGCAGGAGGTTGCAGAGAAAATAGTTTCCTTGACCACAGCTTTTGAGTTGACGGTAATAGAGGAGGCAGCAAGTGAACTAAAAGATGGCTGCATTAGAAATAAAGACCTGCTGATACTTGGGGTAACTGTATTAATTTTGGAGCAATGTCTTAAGTCAAATTTTCCATCAACTTTTCCCAAATAAAGCTGATGCTAGGAATAGCATTACATCATTGGTGTCTAGCAAAGCTAGACTAGGTGGAAAGTTTAGAACAATTTCTCAGTTATATTCATCAGGAGCAAACTTAATGACAGGAATCTCACCAGGAGTCAGTTAAAACTAAAATAAGGTGATACCTTCAGTGGGGTCAAAAGTGAGTCAGTTGGGTGAAGGCAAGTACTGTTGCAATGAATTGGATTAAGGAGGAAAATAAAGCTGCTAAATGCTTCGTTGCACATCTTTGCCGTGTGGGTAAGTCAGTAACTCACATGAAGTAAATGGATTGCACCTGGATCCACCAGCATGCGCAGGTTTGGATTATTTCCCTTCCATGTTCACCAGCTTTGTGTAGGGGCATCTCCAGCACAAATTAAATCATTTCTGTAAAAATCACTAGTTGAGACATGGCTGTAGTATTCAGCATTAGAAATATCCTGTACCTACAATTGCAATAAATACTGTACATGTGTATTGTTCTAATTAATATTAGCATTCCTTTGTGTTCCTTTGTGTACATATTTTAAGTTGGTCTCTATGGATGACCACAACATTGTATTTCATATTTTCCAAATTTCATCCTGTCCATGATCACCCCACGTTACAAACTTATGTCTTCCCAGTGAAGTATATAAGAAAACTGTACCTGAGCACCTGACATTGAAAGCCACAGGCTGTATTCATATAGTTATGTGACTAGAACTGCACACACTACTACAAGTGGGGTTTCACCAACGTCTTTTTGAGCTGCATCATGATGTCCCAACTTTGCTGCTCAATTCCCTTCCCAATGGAGGCAAGCATGCCAAATGACTTCTTCACCACACAGACCACCTGACTTGCGAATTTTATGGAACCATGCACCAAACCCCCAAATCCCTCTGTTTTGCAACACCCTCCAGGGCTCTCCCATTTACTATCTAAGTCCTGCCATGGTTTAACATACCAAAGGGCAACACCCCATACTTTTGTCAGTTAAATTCCATTTGTCATTCCATGGTCCACCTAACCAACAGATCTAGTTCTTGTTGTAAACTTAGATATCCATCCTTACTGTCTACTGTATCACTAATTTTGGTGTCATCTGCAAATTTACTAACAATATTAATGACATTGTCATCTAAATCTTTAAAGTATATAACAAACAACCAGGGACCTAGCACTGACCCCTGCGGCACATTAATAGTCACAGGCCTCCAATCAGATAAACAGGGAACCGATCAGATAAACAACCCTCTGCGACCAGCCTTCGACTCCTTCCTACAAGCCAGTTTTGAATCCAATTGGCCAGCTCACCTTGAATTCCATTCAATACAATCTTCCAGTCAGCCTACCATGTGGAAGCTTATCAAAGACCTTGCTAAACTCCATATAGACAACGTCCACTGCCCTGCCCTCATCAATCTTTTTGATGGTCTCTTCAAAAAATCTCTTTCAGATTTGTAAGATATGATTTCTTATACACAAAGCCATGCTAACTATTCCTAATCATTCCACTCCTATCCAAATGCTGGTAGACCCTGTCCCTAAGAATCCCTTCCAACAACATGCCTCCACTAACGCAGGTTCACTGGCCTGTAGTTCACTGGCTTGGCTTTGCTGCCCTTCTTAAATAGTGCTACAACATTATTTACTCTTCAGTCTACCAGAATTTTAGCTGTGGTAATGATGATACAAATATCTCTGCAAGAGCCTTTGCAATTTCCTCACTAGCTTCCCACAAGGTCCCAGGATGTACTTGGTCAGACCCTGGAGATTTATCCATCTCCATTTGCTTTAAAACTGCCAATACCTCGTCTTTGAGCACTTGTATAGTAATATCACATTAGTACACTATAATAATACATATGGAAAGTAGAAAGTAGTTGCCTAGTCAGTGAGATCATCTTCATCCACATCAAATGAAAGTAAGTATCTGATCTTTGGGATTCAGCTTTTGAAAATTGTTGCAGATACGGGTGAATGGAAGCAAGACCTCATAACATAGAATGGTTAATTCAAAGGATTCCGTGGCTGCACGAAAGAGGCTTTCATCTGTATATATGTTCCAGAATCATCTCGAGCTCATCCTCTTATAACAGGGGCCATGATGACAATCTATTCATGTCTTCAAAACTCAAGAGCATGATTGTATATTTAATTGGGGTTTCAGTAATTCCATTACTGTAACAAGGTCTCCTCATTATTGACAGATGGGTAAGTTTGCCAAAACTGTGACATGTGATTCTAGACTGGGTATTGAGTAATGAGGAAGGGTTAGTTAGCAGTTGTGTTGTGCGTGGCCCCTTGGGAAAGAGTGACCATAATATGTTTGAGTTCTTCATTAGGATGGAGAGTGACATAGTTAATTCAGAAACAAGGGTTCTGAACTTAAAGAAAGATAACTTTGAGGGTATGAGACGTGAATTGGCCAAGATAGACTGGCAATTGATTCTTAAAGGGTTGACGGTGGATATGCAATGGAAGGCATTTAAAGACTACATGGATGAACTACAACAATTGTTCATCCCAGTTTGGCAAAAGAATAAATCAGGGAAGGTAGTGCATCCGTGGATAACAAGGGGAATCAGAGATAGTATCAAAACAAAAGATGATGCATACAAATTAGCCAGAAAAAGCAGCCTACCAGAGGACTGGGAGAAATTCAGAGTCCAGCAGAGGAGGTCAAAGGGCTTAATTAGGAAAGGGAAAATAGATTATGAAAGAAAACTGGCAGGGAACATAAAAATTGACTGCAAAAGCTTTATAGATATGTGAAGAGAAAAAGATTAGTTAAAACAAATGTAGGTCCCTTGCAGTCAGAAACGGGTGAATTGATCATGGGGAACAAGGACATGGCAGACCAATTGAATAACTACTTAGGTTCTGTCTTCAATAAGGAATACATAAATAATCTGCCGGAAATAACAGAGGTCCGGGGGTCAAATGATATGGAGGAACTGAGTGAAATCCAGGTTAGTCGAGAAGTGGTGTTAGGTATTAATGGATTAAAGGCTGATAAATCCCCAGGGCCAGATAGGCTGCATCCCAGAGTGCTTAAGGAAGTACCCCCAGAAATAGTGGATGCACTAGTGATAATTTTTCAAAACTCTTTAGATTCTGGAGTAGTTCCTGAGGATTGGAAGGTAGCTTTAAAAAGGGAGGGAGAGAGAAAACGGGGAATTACAGAACAGTTAGTCACACATCGGTAGTGGGGAAAATGCTAGAGTCGGTTATTAAAGATGGGATAGCAGCATATTTGGAAAGTGGTGAAATCATTGGACAAAGTCAGCATGGATTTACGAAAGGTAAATCATGTCTGATGATTCTTATAGAATTTTTCGAGGATGTAACTAGTAGAGTAGATAAGGGAGAACCAGTGGATGTGTTATATCTGGACTTTCAGAAGGCTTTCGACAAGGTCTCACATAAGAGATTAGTACACAAACTTAAAGCACACGGTATTGGGGGTTCAGTATTGATGTGGATAGAGAACTGACTGGCAGACAGGAAGCAAAGAGTAGGAGTAAACGGGTCCTTTTCAGAATGGCAGGCAATGACTAGTGGGGTACCGCAAGGCTCAGTGCTGGGACCCCAGCTATTTACAATATATATATTAATGATTGGATGAGGGAATTTAATGCAACATCTCCACGTTTGCGGATGACACTAAGCTGGGGGGCAGTGAGGAGGATGCTAGGAGGCTGCAAGGTGACTTGGATAGGTTGGGTGAGTGGGCAAATGCATGGCAGATGCAGTATAATGTGGATAAACGTGAGGTTATCCACTTTGGTGGCAAGAGCAGGAAAGTGGACTATTATCTGAATGGTGGCCGCTTAGGTAAAGGGGAGATACAACGAAACCTGGGTGTCATGGTACACCAGTCATTGAAAGTAGGCATGGAGGTGCAGCAGGCAGTGAAGAAAGCTAATGGTATGTTAGCATTCATTGCAAAAGGATTTGAGTATAGGAGCAGGGAGGCTCTACTGCAGTTGTACAGGGCGTTGGTGAGACCACACCTGGAGTATTGCGTACAGTTTTGGTCTCGTAATCTGAGGAAAGACATTCTTCCCATAGAGGGAGTACAGAGAAGGTTCACCAGACTGATTCCTGGGATGGCAGGGCTTTCATATGAAAAACGACTGGATAGACTTGGCTTGTACTCGCTAGAATTTAGAAGATTGAGGGGGGATTTTATAGAAACTTACAAAATTCTTAAGGGGTTTGACAGGCTAGATGCAGGAAGATTGTTCCCGACGTTGGGGAAGTCCAGAACAAGGGGTCACAGTTTAAGGATAAGGGGGAAGTCTTTTTGGACCGAGATGAGAATTTTTTTTCACAAAAAAAGTGGTGAATCTGTGGAATTCTCTGCCACAGAAAGTAGTTGAGGCCAGTTCATTGGCTATATTTAAGAGGTAGTTAGATGTGGCCCTTGTGGCTAAAGGGAGCAGGGGGTATGGAGAGAAGGCAGGTACAGGATACTGAGTTGGATGATCAGTCGTGATCATATTGAATGGCGGTGCAGGCTCGAAGGGCCGAATGGCCTACTCCTGCAACTATTTTCTATGCGATTGAGAATGCACTAAGATGGTGGAAGCAGGCAATCTCACAATCTTTAACAGATATTTGGAATAATTCTTGAAACACTGTGCCATACAAGGGTACAGGCTGAATGAAAATGGGATTAGCATAGGTAGATATTTTGGTCATTACCAGACGAGTACATTGATAGTGAATGGTGGACATCTGAAGGACTTACCAAGAGGTGAGTAATATTATTGTCTTTTCCAGGAAGCAAACATCTGCACAACCTGTTATTGGACCTTCTTTCCAGGTTATGGAGAGTAGCTGGTCAGCTTATCCTACAGCTGTAGAAATACAAAAGTTTATATCATATTTTGACAATAATTTCTCAACTTTAAATAATAGCTTTCTCACTTCTGAACCTGTCTGACACATGACACTCATTCTGGATAATCTGACTGCATTAGTTGATTCCTTGTCATAAAATTAGGGAACGTTGCCTGTGCTAATGTCAATATTGGTTATAGTCACGTAATTGGAAAAATACTATTCTTCTCAACTCTGCAACTTTACGATGGGTTACCGCTGACCGTGCTCAATCCCACTTACTTTCTCCTTCCCAAGAACTGATTGACCTAGTCAACTGGCATTGGATTATTCCCAGCTGCTCTGCGAGGCATTACGAATGCTTTAATATAATTCTTGGGTATTGCGTACATTGTAGTCATGTGCAAGAGTGGGCCATATTTAAATTAGCCTCCTTTTGTTCCATACACAAATTATTGTTATATAACTTTAGTAGGAGTCCAGTTAAAGCAATTTAATGAGTAACAGGGTTTCACATAAATGGAATAGATGATACAAAATCTGAAGAAGGGTCCTGACCTGAAATGCCACATTTCCACGTTCTCCAGAGATGCTGCCTGACCCGCTGAGTTACCACGGCATTTTTTAAATACAAAGATTTTGTTTGTTTTATGAATAAATTTAATAAATATGTTGTCACCAGAGATAATACACAATCAACCAAACAAATAAATTAACTTAAGTCAATTGGAAACCAAAAATTTGCCGATTATGGAAATCTGAAATAGAAATGTATTGTGAAGATTATTTAGTCATCATGCAACCTCTGTGGAGAGACACTTCATCAGAAGTTGTTTATGTGATCAATTTAAACTCTCAACTAAAGCAACATGTGTTTTAGTCATTTGTTCTTGATTCAGAAATGTTGCTGAGCAATTGTTTGTCCTGCTGCATGTTGGTGTAATGTACACTCAGCTAGCATGATATTATGTTTTGCATGAAACCCTGGGCAAGATATCATGCACCTCATTGCTTTTAAAAACTTTGCATGTCTAAATTATATTATGTACAAGAACACAAGAAATTAGGAGCATGCGTGGGCCTCCAGGGCCCTCAAGCCTGGCTGGCCACTCATTATGATGATGACTCATCTATGGTAGCCTCGTCCACTTCTGTAAATTCCCCATAACCTTTAAATACTCAATCTTTCAAATATTCGTCAATTTCCGCTATAAATACACCGAATGATCTACCAACCTCTGGATTTAGAATTGCAGAGATTATTTACCCTCAGGGAAAATACATTTCTGTGCACCTTGGACTTAGGTGACCAGCTCCATTTGTAACCATGTCCCCTTGTTCATCACTCTCCCACTAGAAAAAATATTTCAGCATCTACCCTGTTAAAGCCCTTTTAGTATCTTACTGAAATAATGTCACCCTCAACCATCTAAGGAATACAGACCAAACTATCAAGCTCATGATAGGACAACTCTTTCATTCCAGGATTAGCCAGATGAATCTCTATTCAACTGCTTCTAATGCCACTAAATCCTTTTTTTAAGTAAGGGAACCAAAATTCTGCATAGTATTCCAGGTGTGGCTCCATCAACACAACCTTTACAAAACCTTCCTATTCTTAAAGTTCAACTCTCTTGCACAAGATTCTAAATGCCAATTACGTTCTTAACTGCCTTTTATATTTTTGTGATTCATGCACAAGAATGCCTAAAATCCTCTGAACCACCAATTTCCCGTGTCCCTCGCCATTTAGATAATAATTGATGTTTTGAATCCTCGTACTGAAGTGCATGTCTTCACACTGACCCATGTTAAACTACACTTTTGCCCAATCTATCTTCTATAACCCATTGTGGAATCATAATGTCCTCATCATAAGATGCCTTTCCACGTATTTTCGGATCATATAGAATAACATCTGTAGTTCTTGATTTGGGAGACTTTGATTCTGTACTCATCTAGGTGTATAGCAAATGTCCAGAAAGGGCAAATTCTCATGAAAAATGTGATGTTTGTATTTGGTTTCTTTGTTGTCCCTTGCAGACCGTAACCTGACAAACTCTGGCATTACTCGTGTATTAGATCAATCCCCTATATCTGAACGTGGTAACACAGAAGACCAGGAATTGAAAGGTATTTGCGTTAAACTGTGATGTAGTGCCAATTGTCAAAAATATGAACACAAGAATATACATGATACAGAACTGAATGATGGTTTGGCTAATAACTGTTCTCTTTCCTCTTGTACAGTTCTTCAGGATTGAGGATGTCCTGTAGATTTCTGTAGGTCTGGGGTGGCTACAGAGGCCAGTGTGGGTGGGAGCTGTTGACTCTGCCATCGATAGTTGATAGGAGATACTGTAGTTGGCTCTTACACCTGTTGTCTGGTGGCAATGCACTTTGTGCTAGTTTTGACTTCTTTATCTTCAAACATACTTTTACTCGGGTGGCCCAAGGTTGTCCTGGTGAAATTAAGGCATAATTGATGTCTGCCTTCATTGAGAATGGTTCTCAAGGTACAGTAAGTGGTCTGTCCTTTTCAGGGCCTTGACATGGCCCTCTGAAGGATACAAGAGTCTATGTTACACCATGGAGAAGATTGTTAGAGAACGTTTGCTTTGCAGATATTAACAATATGCTACAGAGGATAAGGCAACAATGATTTGGACCTCTTAATATATGTATTTGCAAGCGTCGATTGAGAGGTCCAGCTGGGGCAATGTTGTTTCTAGAACAGAGGCAATATATTTGAATTGTTTCATTTGGCTTACAAATTAGAACCACGACAGCAAGAGCTTGTTGGGAGCGAAGGGCAGCACTGCAGTGAGGAAGATTGAGCAAAAATGTTGGGCCAATTATACAATCTTTCTCGATGTCATCTTCCAGGGATTATGTCTGTTGTGACCTGCTGATCAGGATCATGGCTTACATGCTATCGTGAAGAAGAACAAGAAGAATAAGATGGAGATTAATTTCTGGTTAAGCAAATTTGAATAAAATGATGTTCAGTGCGTGTCAGTTGACAGTCCGAATAATTTTGCGAGGTTATAAAAACAGGGCCCTTACCCGAAACGTCACCTATCCATGTACACTAATGATGTTACCTTGAACGCTGAGTCACTCCAGCACTTTGTGTTCTATGCAAGATTCCAGCATCTGCAGTTCCTTGTATTTACACATATAGTTATTGACGCGTCTCCCTTCATTTGCTTTGAAGGTGAAGGTTATGTCTGTAGTGTATTTAGGCAGATGGAATTCACTTTGTGATTTTGGATGGTTGCTCTATTGTCATAGGGGCAAGGCAGTTGGGGAAGGCCCTGGCGAGGACTTTCCCTGTGGCAGACATTAGAGAAAATCCTGTGTGTTTGCTGAAATACGATTTGTCTGTTTAATTGAAGATTGGCACATTTGCGGTGCTCTGAGATCTCTCGCCAGATATGGGAGATGAAGTTGTGAATGAGATCTCTTTCTGCTGAATTTAGAACCTCTGCTGGGATTCAGCCAATGTCTGAGAACAATTTGTTTTCTAGTTGGTGTATGTCCTTTTCAGCTACTTTTAGGTCAGGGATGCCAGCAAAGCATTGCATTATTCCAACATCCTAATCCTAAGGACACGTTGGTTGGTATTTATTTGACCACTGTAAACTACCCCCAATGTAGTTGGGTGGCAGGAGAATCAAGAGAGTTCATGGGTATGTGAAAGGGTACACAGGTCATCCTCGGGGTTCCATCCCTGAGAACACTCGAAACCCAAACAGTTCACGTCGGAAAAAGGGCCACAAACTTGAGTTCTCTCACCTGGAGGATACCTGCAACTTCGCAGCAGCTATCAAATCCATATCGCTATCCTCCCATATGCTTGTTCATACGTGGCAGCTGTACATATGTCTGGCATTCGTAAGGTGGGTAGGACCTTACTGGAAAATGTGTGGGAAGTCACTGATGAGATTATTCTGGAACTGGCGTGGACTCAATGGGCTGAGTGGTTTCTTACGTCTTAAGGAAATAGGAAATCATTAGATTTCAGACCATTTAGTCAATTATTTGTGAACTGCAAGATTATAAAGCATGCAATTGCCAATACATTATTGTGTGAATAAATTTGTCAGTTTTGAGCCATTAATTTATTTATTTCACAAAAGAGTAACATCACATTACAGAGAAGGTAAGTTAACAAAATAGTAAAGATACAAAGGATTTTCTTTGTTTCTTCTAGCCCCTATACCAACAAATTCTGAAACTTCTCACTCGTTCAGTTCAACTCCTGAACTTGGTAAAAAAGAAGACAAGGAGATCGCAGGTAATTGGTTGCTTGTAATATGAGTCACTGCTCGCATGTCTTGTTCTGAAAAATACACTAATTTCATTTGCCACATCTTGCATAAAGAAAAGTAACATATGCTTGGTTTCATGCTTGAGGTTGAGGTTGTTGCTAAAACAGAATAATTCACTTCTATTATACGCAAGATATGCAAAGATTTTATTTTGGTTTTAAATATTTAGAACAAACCAAATGTAGCTAGACTAAAGATTGTTTGCAGTAGATGATGATTCAAAAATATTATTTGTTTCATTCAATGACAGAGTGAAAGTATTTTGTCTTGGATAGGTTCCTCCAGTTTCATAAATTTTGATGAACGAAAAGCTGAGGTGCGATTTTTGCCCTGCATGGAGCCATTTTCATATATCATTGTGGAATTTAATTAATTTGTAATAAAATTCAAATTTCAATGTTTGCATAAACTGTGCTGGGTCATATAGCATGAGCAGTGAATTTGAGACTATTGCATATTGCTCATGTATAACAAAGGTATATTTTCTTGGAATTTGCACCTTTTCTTGCTTATACCTCAGTAAAACATTACATGATCAGATTGGTGTTCAAGAAGGAACTGCAGATGCTGGAAGATCGAAGGTACACAAAATTGCTGGAGAAACTCAGCGGGTGCAGCAGCATCTATGGAGCGAAGAAAATAGGCGACGTTTTGGGCTGAAACCCTTCTTCAGACTGATTGGTGTTTGTTAAGCTTAATTTTGATGAAATGCATAATCAATTAAGACATCTCCAAGCTTTTCCTCTCTGGAGGTAAAAGTGTCAGAAGTGTGACAGGTGAAATTCTGGGCCTCCCTACTGCCCTGCTATTAATTAGGTAATTTTCCAAAGTTAGCTATATATTTTTTCCTCTGAGACATAAATGAATTTATGACAGCAACTTAAAAGGCAGTCTGCCTGTCTCAATTATAAAATTGTATGTTTGGGAATTCAGTTAAACAACTCACTTTTCTTATTGCTGTACAATGCGAAATTGCTTTTATTTTCCCCAGAACAAAATATTGTAATGGCCATTGCAACATCGTTTCATTTATTTCTGAAATTTTGAACAGGCATTTCTGAGCATGAGTTTTCTTTATGTCCCTAACTTTAACTCTACATTGAGTGTGCTGAAGGATGCAATTTCCCATCCAGTACTCTTTTTGGTGGACTGGAGAAAAACTGGGACTTGATGCTGGGAAACAGCCATTGTTGGGAACCGCTAGGGCAACATGGTTGTTGCACATCAGTCCTGGACTGGACGTTTGTCCTCCATCCACCCGCACCCTTGAATGTTCTCCCCCCACAATTCATTCAGTGCCAACAAACACTTTTCATACCGTTCCTTGCTATTTATCCCTTTCCCTACCTTTTGTTGTTAAGCCACAGTGGCACCAATGGCTGTATTTCCCCCCCTCTCCAATCCCATTCCAAATCACCATCAGTGATCCAAGCATGACTCTCGGTCTATGGTGTATTGTTCTATTTCTTCCATTGCTCCAAACTTCTTCCATGTGCACGAATGCCAAGCTCTGATGACAACCATGCTCTACTACTGAAAACCAATGTACAGGAGATGCTGTCGGTCATATGAAATGTTAAATGGAAGCCCTATCTACCTTCTAGGTTGCTATAAAAGATCGTATAGCACTATTTTAAACAATAGCAATAAAGTTATCAATGTTATCCTGATTAAAATCCTAAATTTGTTTCTTTTGGCTGAGGTTGAAACTCTTCCTTCTGTTTATCAAAATTCTTCATGACTTTGAGTTCTCAACTTTAGTGTCCACTTAATTTTTATTCCAATGAGAATTGTCCAGCAAACACAATCACTTCTCATATACTGGCATACCACTTCCCCAGTACCATGTTTAGTTTAGTTGAGAGATAGAGCAAGGAAACAGGCCCTCCAGCCCATTGCTCACCAGTTTACACTAGTCCTAAATTATTCCACTTTCAAATCCATTCATTACACATTAGGGGCAATTTTGCAGAGGCCAATTAACCTACAAACCCTTGCATCTTTGGGATGTAGGAGGAAACCGAAACGCTGGAGGAAATTCACAAATGTCCAGGTAGTTATTGTTAGTATTACTTGAGTGAAAAAATACAGGTGTGCATTTTTTTTTTTTAAATCCCTTATAGATTATACACAGCTACATTCTGGCAATCCACCAAATATATTCAATCAAGAACAAGAATCTGCACTTGATAGCATAGAGAACAAGGATTTGGCAGGTAATTGCAGTAATATCCCTGGCATGCGTTCTTGATGGTGTAGTAAAATGTTTTAAGAAACTCTATCCACTACTTTGTTAAATTAAGTGGTTTTAAAAAACGACAGTATTAGATTTATTGAATTTACATTTATACATAAATAAATATGGAAGAGCAATGTAGAACGCAGTTTGCCCTAAAGAAAAGTTTGCATCAAGAATGTTGCTAAGCCAGAGAATAACTGTAAAAATACTTAGTATGGGAAATTTTAAGAACTACTATAGCTTGTGATTGCAAGCTCTGCAGCTGTTATCTTGTAAACAGTGCTGAATTGTATCATGCACAATGGTTTGCATGTTTTGCGTAACTCATTACAGCATATCACGTTAACTGTAGAAATCGATACAGATTCAAAATGTAGTTGGCAATCAGTGCACCATGTCTTGCATGGATTCCATTCATTGCTGTTGTTTTTAATATATGATGTGATCAGTTTGTCTTGTATTCCATACCTTTAAAGGGCTTTACTTGTACTGTATCACATGAACTTTATGGGCATGTAAAATAGATTGCCTGATCAATATTGTGCATTCGAAGCATGTTGCTAAAAATTGTGATGTCAATGAATGCGACTTCTTTCATAAAATCTATGGCACATTGTCTTCACGTATTATTCTATATGTTGCACTCATGCATAGTGAGTAACGGTGGAATGCCACCATCTCTTGCCTGGAATCCATATGATGTTTTTGCATGAAACAAGTTATCTAGAAACTGCCAAGGCATCTTGCAGATTTTAACATTTGCATGCATTATTCTATTTGTTTAATAAGTTTATCCCTGAACTTTGTGTTCTTCTTGTCGTGGAATGGATCTGGCCTATATTGAGGCTTTCGTAGTACAGGTGCACAACCTTTTATCCGGAGTTCCAGAAACCGAAAAGCTCCGAAAACCTGCCATTTTTTCCAGAGGTCGTCTGCGCACCAAAGATCGCGTTTGGCGCCAAACTTGACCCAAAACGACCCACGGTCAACCCAGGTCTGTACTACTGTAGCGGCTGCCTCCTCCCTGGAGACCGGGAGACGCTTAAACATCTGTAAATCATTGCTTAAATGTTAGTCAGTTAGTTTGGAGGGCTTTTATGTGAAGGGGGGGGTGAAGGGGTAAACTTTAATTCTTAGTCCCCTACCTGGTCGGAGAGGCGGGGAGCGGTCAATGCCTTGCCGGGTCGCCGTGCAGTAAGCTCTGCAGCGCTGTGGCCGGTGGGGCAGCGGGCGGCGCCGGTTGTAGCTCTGACCCGGCAACTCTACCCCTGGCTGCGAGGCGCTCCAAATCCAGCGCGGCCCGCGGCCGGACGCCCCAGCTCCGCGAATGTCGGGGGTCGGCGGCATCGCAGCGCTGGGATACCAGCGGGGAGCGGGCAATGCCTTACCGGGTCGCCGTGCGGCAAGCTCCGGAGCGCTGTGGCCACCGACACACAACATCGCGGAGCGTCGCTGGATTTGGAGCCGCGCAGCCAGGGGTAGAGTTGCCGGGGTCGGAGCTCCAACCGGCGCCGCCCGCGGCCGGACGGAGCCCCCAGCTCCGCGGCTCCAAATCCAGCGACGCTCCGCGAATGTTGGAAGAAGGCGGCCACAGCGCTCCGGAGCTTGCCGCACGGCGACCCGGTAAGGCATTGCCCGCTCCCCGCTGGTATCCCAGCGCTGCGACGCCGCCGACTCCCGACATTCCCGGAGCTGGGACGTCCGGCCGCGGGCCGCGCTGGATTTGGAGCGCCTCGCAGCCAGGGGAAGAGTTGCCGGGGTCGGAGCTACAACCGGCGCCGCCCGCGGCCGGACGGAGCCCCCGGCTCCGCGAGTTTGGGAGTCGCCGACCAGGTAGGGGACTAAGAATTAAAGTTTCCCCCTTCACCCCTACTCCACCACCACCACCACATAAAATCCCTCCAAACTAACTGACTAACATTTATGCAATGATTCTCCCGGTCTCCGGGGAGGAGGCAGCTGCTCCAGATTTTTCAAGCCGCCCGCACTACCTACCTAATCTACGCTAAAAATCTTCCATTCTGAAATCCGAAAATGTCCGAAATCCGACAAGTGTCTGGTCCCAAGGCTTTCGGATAATAGGTTGTGCACCTGTTTTTTAAATATTGTTTTTGACTGAATATGTCTTTTCATATTTCAATAATTCTGGAATGGAAGGCGTTGAATGGTACTGAACTAACAATTCAGATCTTAGTCTTGCCAACAGTTATGATTGTTATTATTAGATATAAATAAGTTCTACCACGGAGATGCATTAGCATAATCAGCACATAATAAATGAATGAAGCCTGTATTTGGTATATTTTTATGATACCAACCTATAACTCAGATATACTGTACTGGTGCCATTTGGTGAGAGATGGAAGAAGCTTGCATTTAGTATCTTTTGTCCTTGACAGACTATAAGTTTTCCTCTTCTGACACTCCCAATGTGTTCAGACCAACCCCAGTATCTCAAATGCGTAGCACTGGGAAAAAAGATCACTCAGGTATTTTTTAAAAAAGCATGGATTTGAACATTGCTGTTTAACATTATGTAAAAAATTCATAATCACCTCTTAATCATCCATTGTTGCTCAACAGTCTTTGCATTAGTGTTTTCATAATTTGTACGTCACTTACTATGCATTTATCCTTTACTTCCTGAATTTCTGGCGAAAACCACTGTTGTTCAGATAGAAATTACAATTGCAGAATGTCTGATGGAGTAGTAGAAGATGTTTTGAGGATAATTAAGGTTTTGGATGACTTTTTTTGCATTGTATTTAATTTTATACTGAGAAAATGCATTAAATTTAATGTTTAGCTTATAATCGGACATTTTTATATGGCACTCAAATCGATCTTCCAAAAATATTAGATATTGGCTGAAATTATACTAACCGCTGACAGATATAAATACTGTGCTGTTAGGCCCCATTTATTGTTACACGTAGCACAGTACTTTGCTTTGCATTTGTGTAAGATGAGCTTTAGCCATTTATCTGTCTGCTTTGCTTGAAATTCACAATTTGCTTTTAAATTATATGAAATAATTATGTTATAATTTATTGCATTTCATGCACTTTGCCAGTCTGAACGTATCGATAGTGGTTTGCATGTTTTGTGCAATAATAGTTTTTTCAAGTGAATATCTAAATGATGTTCACATCAGTGTTGATATGAAATGCATTATTAATTCAATACTTTGTACATTGCCTTGTATATAATCAGAAATGATGTACAAACTTCCTTGGTAATTAAATACATTGCAATTTCCTAATGCTTTGCTGATGCACGTAAACAATCAAAGGGTTTCCATATTGGAACTTGCTCTTAACTTGAACCAGGTCCATCTGGAACCATGATAAAATTATATGGTCTCATGATGTGAATTTCTAATTGCCGGATTTTGTTTCTTTTTATTTGTTACCTCTTGCAGTATCTGATCCTCCAAAGGATAGTCCGTCCATCATCACCTCCATTCCAGTGCATAAAACTAATGCCAAAGTGGACCGTACAGGTAATGGTCAGTTACATTACTACTAGCAGTGGGGATTATGGAATACATAATAATAATAATAATACATTTTATTTATGGGCGCCTTTCAAGAGTCTCAAGGACACCTTACAAAAATTTAGCAGGTAGAGGAAAAACATGTAAGGGGAATGAAATAAATAGTAGAGACATGACTAGTACACAAAGTAAATACAGAATTCAATACAAAACACAGTATGAGGCAATTAATGCACAGATGAAAAGGGACGGCACGTGGGGCTAAGGATAGGCAGAGGTGAAGAGATGGGTCTTGGGGCAGGACTGGAAGATGGTGAGGGACACGGAATTGCGGATCAGTTGGGGGAGGGAGTTCCAGAGCCTGGGAGCTGCCCTGGAGAAGGCTCTGTCCCCAAAACTGCGGAGGTTGGACTTGTGGATGGAGAGGAGACCAGCTGATGTGGATCTGAGGGACCGTGAGGGTTGGTAGGGGGAGAGGAGGTCAGTGAGATATGGGGGGGGGGGCAGATGGTGGAGGGCTTTGTAGGTGAGGATCAGGATTTTGTAGGTGATCCGGTAGGAGATGGGAAGCCAGTGAAGTTGTTTGAGGACTGGAGTGATGTGATGCCAGGATTTGGTATGGGTGATGAGTCGGGCGGCTGCGTTCTGGACCAGTTGGAGTCGGTTGATGTAGGTGGAGCTGATGCCAAGGAGAAGTGAGTTGCAATAGCCCAGTCGGGAGGAGATGAAGGCATGGATGAGTCTTTCAGCAGCGGGCGGTGTGAGAGAGGGTCTGAGTTTGGCGATGTTGCGGAGATGAAAGAAGGAGGTTTTAATGACATGGCGGATGTGAGGTTCAAGGGAGAGGGTAGAATCAAAGATCACGCCAAGGTTGCGGGCCTGGGGAGATGGGGAGACAGTGGTGCCGTCGATGGTGAGAGTGGGGTTATTGATTTTTTTGAGTGTGGCTTTGGAGTCTATGAGGAGGAATTCTGTCTTATCGCTGTTGAGTTTGAGGAAATTATGTTGCATCCAGGTTTTTATAGCTGACAAACAGGAGTTGATATGGGAGAGAGGGGGGGGGGGGGGGGGTGGGGGGGGGATTGGTGCCAAGGTAGATCTGGGTGTCATCAGCGTAACAGTGGAAGTCCAGATTGAAGTATCTGACGAAGGGGGAGGATGTAGATGATGAAGAGGAGGGGGGCCGAGTACGGAGCCTTGGGGAACGCCTTGAGTGACTGTGGCTGTAGCAGAGGTGTGGTTGTGGAGAGAGATGAAGTGGGATCTGTTGGAAAGGTAGGAACGGAGCCAGCTGAGTGCAGAGCCTTCAATGCCGAGGTCTTTGAGTCTGGTGAGCAGGATGTTATGGTTCACTGTATCGAAGGCTGCGCTCAGGTCGAGGAGGATGAGGATGTTTCAGGGTAAAGAAATGCTGGGGTAAAGGAAGTACTGAAAAAAAAAAACAGCTGCTATCAGAAGTGGGTACATTAATAACATCTTAATTGAGCTAGATTGAAGATTAAGCCTAATAAATCACAAAGTATTTCTTTGGCTAGAAAGTAGAGAAAAGGTTCTATGTAAATGAGGAGGAAATTCTGTCTATAATGGAGCATCCAGTTCATAGTTTCAGTAGGTGGCATATCAGGAAGTTGGATGAAACTGAACAGGTTCAGCTACTTAGAAACATATGTTTTTGATAGGTTAGAAAGGATAAGATAAGACATGGCTTCCAGGCAAATTGAAGTTGTGGTCTTTGTAGTTTGGGCTATTCCCTCGATTGATGTGGCCATTAACAGTTATGAGGTGCCAATTTCGAATGGGAAAGGTTGAAAGATTGGTTAATTCATATAACCATATAACAATTACAGCACGGAAACAGGCCATCTCGACCCTTCTAGTCCGTGCCGTGCCGTGTATTAGGAAACGGTTAGGATTTCCAGGGTGTCTTAGTAATGTGGCTTTATATGGGGAAAGTATTCTTCATTTACCATTGTCTAGCCTAACAGAGGAGTTTAGGTGTGCTAAGGTGAGTTCGAGTTGCAATTATTTGGGAGCAAAGAAACCTTGGATAGCAATCTGGTGCCAAATGTAACTAGGGGGAAGATGTGGAACTTGAAACAGGCAGTACAAGAAGCACAAGCAGCTCTGAGGCATACGGATATTGTTGGTAGGGTGTAGCAAGGGAAAGGAGGCCTCGGGCTTAGCACAGGGATACCAGAGTAAGGCAGGACCAACAGAGAGGAGGTAATTGGTTGTGGAGCAGGTACAGTGGCTCAGGTTAACAGACAGTGGATGAATTAGTGAAGTGTAGATAAAATGAAGTTTAGTTGGAGGGACCTGTGGTGCATGGAGGTGGGTCTTTATAAGTTTCCCTATATCACCGCAGAACCTGAAACAATGGGTAGGTGGGGACACGCTGTGTTCAGAAGTGGCAACGTTGAGGCATATTTTGTCAGGATGTAGCATATTTGGCATATACCAAGTCAGGTATACTTGGCGGCAAAACCAGGTCTTGAAGTGTATAGCTGCAGGAATTGGAGCACAGGTGAATTCAGTAGGCATCTGGACTGAGAGTATAGTGATTCATTTTGTCCGTGAAAGAGTGAAAGGTAATGGAAGGAAGTTTTCAGACTGGTATGAGTTAGGCCAACTAAGGGGAGCCAATGATTGGGAGAGGCAAGAAGATTTTGGAGGAAAGCTTGTTCCATAGAAAGTAATTAATACTAGTTTGAGGCCAGATATAGTGTTATGGTCAGTTAGTCAGTGGATAATGTATGTTATAGAACTGACAGTGCCTTGGGAGAAGTTAGTGGATGAGGCTTATGAAAGGAAAAAGCTTTGATATGTAGATTTGGCAGCAGAAGTTGAGCAGTGAGGATGGAAAGCAGGAGTACGTCCGGTTGAGGTGGGTTGTAGAAGTTATATAGCGTGATCGACCACATCGCTATTTGGAGAACTAGAAATTTGCAGAGTTTGCGTCAGGCCGTAAAGGAGATGTCAGAGGCAGCAGAGCAAGGCAGTAGGTGGATTTGGTGGGGATAAACAGTGCCCCAACAGTCCTGGGGGCAGAAAGGAAATTTATAATGCATGGTATGTGTATTTCTTTGTAAGTGTGTAAGTGTATCCCGGTTTTATATCGGGTAGATTTTTTGAGGAGCTACGACTATTTAATGATGGGTAGGATAAGTGTACGATAGGATGTATGTGTGTGTATCATTTGTTTGAATTAATTAATCGTCTGTAGTTTCCTTTATTTAGTAGATACTGTTCGCATAGGTGGTGAGAGCAGGTATTGAGGGGGGTTGTTCTGGGATGCCAGAATTAGCTATTGAGCCTTCCCGAGGTCTCATGGGCCTAACTCAACGAAACGCCAGTGAAGGGAGGTGTCCACTTGATAACTCCAATGATATATTTGCATCCACACAATTAGTTTTTATGTACTTGTTAACATGTAGACAGCTTATTATTGCAAATGGAGTTGTTGTCCTTAGCATAATTGTGTATAAGCGATACAGCTTTGGCTTTGGGGTTGGGTTTTCTTGATTGAGCACATACTGGTTTTATAGCAGGTACTTTGTGTTTTAATAATAATTGCAATATGGCATTATTGAGTAATTAACCAGAGAAAAATTAGGCAGGAAACATTAATAGAAATGGGGAGGCTGGCTCTCAGCAGGGTTGTCATAATTTAGCAGATGTTCAAGGAGCAATTATCTTACCAAAGGACCTCTGTACCTTTATCCTCACTAAAATATGCCATCTGCAATAGCCATCAATGCAACTTCAGAGAAGGGTAAGGATTGCATTGCCAGACATGCTGAAAAAAATAGAATCATTAACTTCTGCTGATTGTATCTGTAGATATTCACACCATCTCACAATTTGCCATCTACTGATGCAGAGGGAGGTTAACATGGGCAGCTTTCTAGACTGGGCGAAAGGACTACCTTTCATTCACTCCTGCATGAAATGAGCAGGAAAAAAGAGCTACTACCTTCTTCATGACGTGGAATGCCATGGTTGCAGTTCATTATTTTGTGAGTACTGCAAAAGGTACCACACCAGAAAAGAGATATTCTTGAGCTGCATTGCTGGATTCCATGGCAGCTTTGATTCATTTCAATCTTATACAACATAAAAAAGCTCTTTCTACCTTAGTCATCCATGTAGAAATTAATTCCTGTATTTGCAACCCTGTTCTCTATTTAACACGTCCACTTGTTATGTTCCTTTGTCTCGTACAATTGAAAACTGTGTCTCAATGTAGAAGTAAAAGTCATGATCCTATAAACATTCAAAATCTAGATTGTAAATGAAAACATGCAATACTACATACAAATAGCTACTAATTATGGAGAGTAATTGAGTTGCACAGTAAGGAAATGGGACCTTCGGCCAAACTTGCTTATGCAAACAGTGATACCTATCGGCAAATCCCACTTACTTCTATTTGTTCCTCTACTCCTTTCTTATCTAAATACCTGCAATTGTATATGTCTCTACCATTTCCTCCGCCAGTTCCATTTAACTACCGTTCCATATAACTACCACCCTCTGTGTGGAAAAACTTGCCCCTCGGGATAATTGCCCTTGTAGCTTGTCATCCATGTACTGTTACTTGTCTTTGTGTACCCTTTCGGTATAAACCAGCATCTGCAGTACCTTCCTACAATATGTGATTCAGGTGGTGGAGAGCACAGGTGTCCTTGAAGGATGCTCAACAAATGCGCCAGGGACTATAATGCTGACTCTGGAGAGAGTGAATATGATGATTAGTGAAACTTTTCCCAGCGTATAATTTCTCCCAAACATATGTGCTAAAATATGTTACAGCACTTTGGATTGAATTTTGAGGGAAATACATGAAGAGATTGCTGGGGCACCAATCATACTATTTCAATGTTCTTTGATTATGGAATGAGGCCAGAGGGTTAGAGGGGAATAAATCTTTCTCCCCTGTTTAAAAAAGGGAGCAAGCCAGCTGTTATTAGCCAGTCAATTTAAACTTGATGGTGGGAAAATCTTTGGAGACATAGATCCCAGATAGGATTCATATTCACCCTGAGGAAAAATGATTAATTAAGGGATGCCAGTATGCATTGTTTAACCAATTTAGTATATTTTTTGAATGAATGGAGTTAAACCATCTGACATTGAAATATGAATAGCATGGAATTTGAAATTGGCTAAATAACAGACAAGAGAGGGTTGTGTGAATGGTTGATATTCAGACAGGAGGAAGGTAAATAGTATCCTTCCCCAGGGATCTGCATCCGAGCCATTAAAAATATATATATATTAATGACCTAGACTTCAGGATACAAACCATAATTGTAAGATTGTAGATGATGCAAAATTTGGCCGTATAATGAGTTTTGATGAGGATATTAGTAGACTGTAGCAGGATATAGACCGGCTGGTAGAACAAACAGATGAAGTTCAATTCGGAGAAATGTGAGGTAATGTATTTTGATAGGAAAAATGAGGAGAATTAAAACAGAATAAAAAATATTGGAGTCCTGGAATTAAGTGTGTTATGTATCATTGAAAATGGCAGAAGAAAGGAACTGCAGATGCTGATTTATGAAAAAGACACAAAGTGCTGGAGTAACTCAATGACTTAGACAGAATTTTTGGAGAAATAGATATGTAACGTTTCGGGTTGGGATCCTTCTTCATATTCAAGAAGAGGTCTTCAGACTGAAGAAGAGTCCCAACTTGAAATGTCACTTATCCATGTTTTCCAGAAATGCTATCTGACCTGCTGAGGTATTGCAGCACTTGTGTCTTATATTGAAAATGGTAATTATAGGCTGCAAAAGCAATTAATTGGACAGACATAATTTTAGGTTTTATCAATAGAGGCATCATATCATATCACATATCTATTACTACTGTGTGGGGTGTGTGTGTGGGGTGTGGGGTGTGTGTGTGTGTGTGGGGGAGGGGGGGGGGGTGTCATTTTGCATTTGAAATGTATCTCTTCGAAAACCAGATGCCGAAAGGGGAAATTTTTACATATTTCAGTAGAGATTTTCCTTGTGAATTTAGAAATCCATTCCTCTGTACATTTGGTATATTATTTTCCTGACTTTTTATTGAAATTGTTGACCAATCTGACCTTTGTTTCAAATCAAACCACTGCCCAGCTGTATGACGTCACAATGCCCTTGCCCGAGGCCCACCAGCCTCCTGCCCACCCCCCCCCCCCCCCCCCCCCCCCCCCCCCCCCCGCTGCCTCTGGATTAAAGCATCTGCTGTTTTCCATGAGTTACGACCCTCCCTGCGACCCTCCCTGTGTCCCTCTGTGTCTCCGTCTCCCTCTCTGTGCCTCCGTCTCCCCCTCCATGCCTGTGAGTTGGGGGCTATTTGTGAGTGGATAGGGCGGGGCATGGGGTAAAAGGAGTGAATGAATAATATTAATATAATATCAATGGGGGTGGTTAGTGTGTGTGTGTGTGAGGGGTGGTTAATGTGTGTGTGTGATAGGTTGGTTAGTGTGTGTGACGCAGCAGGCCGCCCTCTCCCTTCGCAACCGTGCGTTGAGGGGACGGGACCCAATGGGTCCCACTTGGTCTAGTAGACTTGAAAAGCAGGAAAAGCAAGTCGAATCTTTATAAAACACTGGTCTAGCATCAGCTGGAGCATAGCATTCAATTTTGGTCAGTATGTGATTGGAAATTTAGAGAGGATTCAGAAAAAAAATTATGAGCATAGTTCCTGAGATGAGAGACTATAGTTATAAATTAGAGGGGCTGGGACCATGTTCTGTCCAGAAGCAAAGATTGAGAGCATTGATAGAAACATTTAAAATAATGAGGACAATGAACAGTATAGATTGTAGAAGCCTGGTTCCTTTAGTAGATGAGTTAAAGAGGAGGGGCCACAGGTTTAAAATAAAGGGGAAGAGAATTATGAGTGTTCTGGTGGAAATTTTTTTTCATGCAGCATTGGAATCTGGAATGAATTACCTGCAGATGTGCTGAGGATAGCTTTTGTCGTGTGCCTTCAATAGGGAATTGTATAAATGTACAGCAAGGAAAAAATTGCAAAGCCATGGAGACAGGGCCAAGTGTGGAACTAGTTGCTCTGCTAAAGACCCTGCGTGACCTTATCCTGTGTGGGACTATTAAATACTTCAGTGTTTGCCTGGATGAGTATAAGTATATAAACAACAGGGAGCCTCAGATAACAAGACAAAATAGTCCTCTTGATCATTACCTCATTCAGCAGTTAACCAAAATATATCCCACGTATATTGAGTCTGCTGTGTTGTTTTCTCTATAAGATGTATCCAAATGTCTTCAACAGCGCCTCTTCTGTCATTTGACTGTCATTCCTATGGTCTTGATTGTTGAGACAGTATTTCTCTTCATTCTACTATACAACTGGCCTCTCCCTTTCAACAGTTCCCAATCTACACCCACATCTGGAAAAACACACCCCATCTTCCCAATTCTTTTGCATTCAGACCAAGATTGTCTGCAGTAATGCCACAGCTGGCAACCTGTTGAAACATTCATCTTCCTCCATCTTCGATGCCATTAATGATCTACTCTTTCTTTGCAATAGGGCTTTTTACACAAGCCAGATAATTAATATGACATAATCAAGATGTATATAGGGCAATATCATTTAATTTTGATTATTAACCAAACCAAACTCATTTGTCTGGCAACCAGAAACTTCCCTGTCGTGGTTCCATCCTACTCACTCAATCATAATGAGAGTATTTTTGAAGGTTAGATATTCATTGACATGTGCTAAATTCACAGCATACTAACATGTGCAATTTAAAATTTAATTTAATTGAAGTTGGTGGAACTAAATTGCAGCAGAGACCTAAATCCTATGACAGCACACTACGTCCTGCCTTCACATTTATTAGGTGCTGACCCAGAGCTATTGACATACTCAGAAACCTGTACAGAATATTCAAGGTGACACTAAAATATGTAGTTACTGAATTAAGTGAATTGGAAGAAGTCTTATTCCCTCTTGCTTAACAATTGTGCCAAAAATCCAGGTTCAATGATTAAAAAGGAGAATTATGCTTGGAAGCCCATTAATTCAGGCGGTGTCTGTGTCTGCCGGACTGCTTCTGGGTTACTTTATTCTTTTCAGTCATGGAAATAAAATTTCAAATAGCACAAAAATCAATTCTATCTCCCTGCTGTTCTGAACTTAACATTCATCATCTGAAATGAGCCATTCTGGATTTCCAAATGTCATAATTGGCGACAAATCACAGGACCACGTTAAAAAGAATAACTTTTCTCATCATTCTTTACTATGCCTTATGCATTGATATTTCAACTTTATATTTTTGGTTTGAAAGTATGCATTTATGCAGTATAAGTAAAGTTGAAGACATCTGGGCAGCTAGGTGCAGAGTGCATTCCAAAAGTCCCATTCTCTTTGAATAATAATCAGTGATGTAATTTCTGGCCACTATATTATCCTGATTGTTTTGGCACTCAAGCATATGGATAATGTAGACATTATAGTACAAGGACTATACTAACCCCAATAGTATTTCTGCAGTTTAGCATATATGCATTTTAATACTAACCCATTAACTATTACTCACTTGTAGTTTGGCGAGTCGAGTCGAATGAGTAAGGTAAGATTCTTTATTTTGAACGACAATAAAGAGATTTACTCAAACGCGTTCAGAACAGCCAAAAATACGAAGCTCCTTCTAATAGGTTGGAGCTGGAATGAATGCTATTCAAAGCCCGCACAAAACACTCCAAAAACAAACCGCGCCAGCCAATAGCGAGGGTTTGTGATTCCCCAGGCCACCACTAGGTGCTGCTGCAGGACCCCACCGCGCCCCTCCCCCCCAGAACCCGAGGTACGGAATCGAGCGGGAGGTCGGACAAGGCGACCGGACCAAGTGGAAACAAGGGACGGCATGGGCGATACAAGTAATAATAATAATAATACATTTTATTTATGGGCGCCTTTCAAGAGTCTCAAGGACACCTTACAAAAATTTAGCAGGTAGAGGAAAAACATGTAAGGGGAATTAAATAAATAGTAGAGACATGACTAGTACACAAAGTAAAGACAGAATTCAATTCAAAACACAATATGAGGCAATTAATGCACAGATGAAAAGGGAGGGGGACGTGGGGCTAAGGATAGGCAGAGGTGAAGAGATGGGTCTTGAGGCGGGACTGGAAGATGGTGAGGGACACGGAATTGCGGATCAGTTGGGGGAGGGAGTTCCAGAACCTGGGAGCTGCCCTGGAGAAGGCTCTGTCCCCAAAACTGCAGAGGTTGGACTTGTGGATGGAGAGGAGACCGGCTGATGTGGATCTGAGGGACCGTGAGGGTTGGTAGGGGGAGAGGAGGTCAGTGGCATATGGGGGGGCGGGGCGGGGGGGGGACAGATGGCGGAGGGCTTTGTAGGTGAGGACCCGGATTTTGTAGGTGATCCGGTGGGAGATGGGAAGCCAGTGAAGTTGTTTGAGGACTGGAGTGATGTGATGCCAGGATTTGGTGTGGGTGATGAGTCGGGCGGCTGCGTTCTGGACCAGTTGGAGTCGGTTGATGTAGGTGGAGCTGATGCCAAGGAGAATTGAGTTGCAATAGTCCAGTCGGGAGGAGATGAAGGCATCGATGAGTCTGTCTGAGTTTGGCGGGGTTGCGGAGATGAACGAAGGAGGTTTTAATGACATGGCGGATGTGAGGCTCAAGGGAGAGGGTGGAATCAAAGATCACGCCAAGGTTGGGGGCCTGGGGAGATGGGGAGACAGTGGTGCCGTCGATGGTGAGAGTGGGGTTATTGATTTTGCTGAGTGTGGCTTTGGAGCCTATGAGGAGGAATTCTGTCTTATCGCTGTTGAGTTTGAGGAAGTTATGTTGCATCCAGGTTTTTATAGCTGACAAACAGGAGTTGATATGGGAGAGGGGGGGGTTGTGGGGGGATTTGGTGCCGAGTGGGACTGGTGAAACAGAGCCAGGAAATGGTAACGGTGCAGAGGAAACAGGCCAAACACCGAAACGGCCAACGGACGGCTCCTAAGCCAGGGTTGAGCCGCCACCACCACCGGGCTATCAACATCCAAGTGGGGGGGGGGCTTGAGGCGAGCGACCGAGCCGATCTCCTCCTTGCCCCCAACATCCAACAGGAAAGAAGCGATTTCGGGGCGCAACACCTGTAAAGGACCCTCATAAATCCACTGCAGCGGTGACCGGTGCGAGTCCCTGCGGAGGAAAACAAACAGGCAGTTCTTAAGGTCCGGCGGCACATACACTGCGGATGTCCTGTGCCGCGAGGAGCCAGGCCGCTCCTGAAGATTCACCAAAATGGCCAAGGCAGGCTCCAGTTGCCCCCGAACCTCAGGAAGCAAATCCCTGGGACACACCAGCTCAGCGGATGACGTGTCCAGGTCCATTTTTGGGGCCGTACGGATGCCCAACAACAGCCACGACAACAGGTCGGCCCAGTCCAGACCAGTGAGCCACGCCTTCAGCGCGGATTACAGATGCCGGAGGAAACGTTCCACTAACCCGTTGGCCTGAGCGTGATGGACGGTGGTGTGGTGCAACTGCGCCCCGTACAGCTGCGCCAGAGCCGCCCACAAAGCGGAAGTGAACTGGGCTCCCGGTCGGTGGAAATGTCCGCGGGCACCCCAAAACGAGCAATCCAATGTGCTACGAGAGCCCGAGAACAAGACGCAGAGGAGGTGTCATTCAACGGAATAGCCTCAGGCTACCTCGTAAAATGATCCACGACGGTGAGTAGATACGTGGCACCGCGAGACGGCAGCAGTGGACATACCAAATCCACGTGGATGATCTGGAAACGGCCAGAGGGAACTACAAAATCTTGTACCGGTGCACGCACATGACGCTGGACCTTCGACGTCTGGCCGGGGATGCAGACTCTGGCCCAAGCCGCGACCTGCTTACGGAGGCCCTGCCAGATGAATTTGTCCGACACCTGCGCAGAAGTCGCCCAGATGGAAGGGTGGGCCAGGCCATGGATGGCTTTGAATACCTGGCATCGCCAACCCACAGGGACAATCGGGCGTGGTCTCCCAGTGAACACATCACAAAGGACCAACACTCCTGTTGAGCCGAAAGGGACGTCGGCCAACCGCAACCCGAAAGTGGCCGTCCTGTAACTGTCCATCTCATAACCCATGCACTGTGCCTCAGCTAGCCCCGCATAATCCACGCATCGACGCCCGCCACGGCGGGACAGAGCACCGGCAATCAGGTCGAGCTTACCGGCCACATGCTGAACGTCCGTGGTGAATTCATACACGAACGCCAGATGCCGCTGCTACCGGACAGACCAGCGGTCGAACACCTTGGCCAAGGCGAACGTCAGGGGCTTGTGGTCAGTGAAAGCCATGAACGGCATACACAGCCACTCGAAAAGGCTAAACGGGGTGATGGTGGTGGTCTTAGGCACGTCGTCAGGGTGACCGGGAATCTGGTGGTAGCCCCGTGCCAGATCCACCTTGGAAAAAATGTGGCGCCCTCCATATGGGCCGTGAAATCCTGGATATGTGGGACCGGGTAGCGGTCCGCGGTCATAACGGCGTTCAGGCGCTGATAATCCCCGCATGGTCTCCACCCCCCAGATGCTTTAGGGACCATGTGCAATGGGGATGCCCACGGGCTATCAAAGCGCCGCACGATTCCCTTGTCCTCCAGGGAGGACATATGCTTAAGGACAGTCACGGGGGGAGGGGGTGCGAAGCCCCGGGAACTCGGCAAGCAGGGCGGCATATGGGCCATCTCCATCGGCTACCGCGCTCAGCGGGCTGGGAGGTTCCGCGGGCCACTGGCCTGGGGCACACCAGTGGAACGAGGTGCCTGCCCCGCACGTCCACCAGTAGCGAAAAGGCCCAGAGGAAGTCCAGGAATATGGGCGGGAGTCACAGATGAGGGAAAGTGTTCGCGTGCCATACGTGCGGATGGTGCTACTGTTGACGGCGGTCAGGACGGGGTCTCGCTTATCGGCACGTGTGTCCAGTCCAGTCGGGGGGTGGATTCTCACGAAAGCCCGGAGTCCACGTGGAAATGAAGTCTGGAACGGCGGTCCCGAACCTAGAGGCGGTAATTCTGGCCGATCGCGATAGCCTCTACTGATGATGGGCCGAGGCATTTCCCGCAAACGAGCAGGGGGGCGCTGTATCGTCGGGCCTATGCACCCCAGCATTGGTGGTAGTAGCACCACTGGCGCTAACCCCGATCTCTGGCGGCCGGCTGCAGCGCGGCGACAGTTACGGAGGGTTGGACGTCTCTGCGAGGCTGCTGGTGCACGGGTGCGGACACCCGATTGATGGACCCGCCGTCCTGCTGCTTGGCGAGCCATAGTTCGTCGGACCATTCGACAAGCTGCAGGGGGTCGGCGAAATCCGACCCAGTGAGGAGCAGGCGGATGTCACTGGGCATCTGCTCCAGGAAGGCCTGCTCCAACAGCAGGCAGGGTCGGTGGCCGTCCATCAGAGCGAACATCTCGCTCATGAACGCGGATGGCTTCTGATCACCGAGGTCGTCCATATGGAGCAGGCGGGCGGCGTGATCGCGGCGGCTGAACCCAAAAGTGTGGAGCAGGCGGACCTTGAGGCCCTCGTACTTGCAGATTGCTGGATCCTGCAGGTCGGGCAGTAACCGGGTGGCCGTCCCTTGGCTAAGCGCCCCAACCACGTTAAAATATCGGGACGATATTTCTGAGGTGGAATTGGGCCTCAATGTGGGTGATCCACACTTGAGGCTGCTCCGCCCAGAAAACGGGCAGTTTCAGGCCGACGGCATTTTACTGGGGAAGCTGGGCGTCGCAGTTAGCGGCGGCTTGCATGATCGAAGTCCGAATAAATGATCGGACTGTTGGGGTCACCACTTTGGTGAGTCGAGTCGATTGAGTAAAGTAAGATTCTTTATCTTGAATGACAATAAAGCGATTTACTCAAACGCGTTTACAACAGCCAAAAATACGAAGCTCCTTCTAACAGGGTGGAGCGTGAATGAATGCTATACAACAGCCTGCAAAAACACTCCCGTGATCACGTGAAAGGCCAGGTTTGACAGTTTTCCCATGAACTGCACATTGTTATCACATTATTACTTGATGAGAAGAATTACAATGAAGTGTGTTAGAACACAGAAGCGTACAGCCCAGGAGCATGCCCTTCAGCCCACAGTGTCTGAGCCAAACATGATGCCAGATTAAATTAATCTCTGTCTGCATATGATCCATATCCCAAATTGTTAAGTGGTATCGTGTTCCTATCTTTATAAAACAATGTACCTGATTTATCATAGATGGACGTTATAGATGGAAGTATTAATTTGACCACATTTTAGAGAGAGGTAAACTATATATTCTCTGTGCAATGCAGATGACAACAATTTTAATATAAAGCAGAATTTTTTTTTGCTTTGTTACGCATTAATTAAATACAGCAATTTTTCACAGAAGAATTATTAATCAAATAGTAATTTCAGCTTGAAAGGTTTTTTTTATTTGCCAAGACATATCTTGTTACACTTTGGTGTGAGTCACTAAGCCAAACAAGCTCAGTTGAGGAATCGTTTTCTAAGCTACGGGCAGGAGTAATGCCTCTAAATTGTTTTCGCAATGAGCACTCAAACCTGCTCACTGCTATCAGAATGGACACCACCTCCATCAAGCCAGTCCATTTTATCCAAAAGCCAATGAACCAATTAAGAATTAGAAGTCAGAGGTGACAGGCAGAGACTATTACTTGGATTATGCAAGGTATCTGCTTTCAGTTTTTACTCTCCAATGACTAAGAGCAAACAAGTTGATGTGTGAAATATTATATACTCAGATTTTGCACATTTGCATATGCAACTGAAAAATTTGAATATAATTTTCTACTGTAATGGAGTGAATCTAAAAGTAGATGCCCAGCTGAATTAAATGAACGTGTTCCAACGTGCAGTTGTTTTATTGACAACTTCTTTAACATACTTCAAAATAAATGAATTAATAATCCTGGACTTCACATCTAATCTTTGGATTTTGTTTGTGAGAAAATCAAGAATATACATTAAAATTGCTTTAAGTTATGATATGAACTCATTTAAATTGAAATGACCAAGCATTTCAGATGCAGCCCTACAGTTCAATACTTCCAGTCATTCCTAAGGAAAATCATAGCAACAACAAGATAGTATCGGTTTGAGGTTCAAATGACAATGAATAAATATTGTATTGTATTGTATTGAATACAGGAAAGAGATCAAGAAACCTTGTGCCATGGCATCTGGCCAACAGCATAGCACTAACGTCAGTAAGACAGGAATTAGTTGTTGACCTGGGGATTGGAAAAGAGGTGGTGTAGGGGTGAGGTGACGAAACCCAGTCTTCATCAATGGAGCTGCTCAGAAAAAGCCATCAGCTTCAAGTTCCTAGGCATCCATATCATCACAAACCTAACCTGATCCTTTCACGTTGATGGAGTGACCAGGAAAGTGCACCAGCATATTTACTTTCTAGGGCTCTGAAAAAGCATGTCCATGAGGATTCTCTAAAACTTTCACAGATGTGCTATTGACAGTATTCTGATGGGATGCATGTCAGCCTGGTATTGTAACTGCTCTGTTCTTGGCCGCCTGAACCCACAAAGAGTGTGAACCCATCACAGGCTCATCATTTCCTTCCATCCAGTCCATCAAAGAGGCTGGAAGTATCATTAGGGATACCTGCCACCTTGGCTAATCTCTTTTCTTTCTTCTACCTTCTGGGAGAATTTACAAGAGCTTGAAAGCTCAGACTTCCAGTCTTAAGAACAGCTTCCCCATAGCTATCACATTCCTGAACTAATTACCTCTTTCAAACCCTCTTCCTGGAGGTCTGGCACATACTGTTGGTTCTACCTCATACTGTTATCCCTGTGCAAGTTTCAAATCAAGAAGCACAACTTCCACATTACTACTTCACGTGCATTTTTTTGCAATATTACTTGTCCACTTGGATCTACATCAGCATAACTAACAGTTACTTTGCACTGTAATCCAGTCATTACTATTTATACATTTTGAATGCAACAAAGATGTTAAAACATTTATTCAATTATTACATTGATATATGATATCTTCTATATACTGAAACTATTCTGCATCAAGAAATTGAAAAATGTACTGAAGCTGGCCTGAACAAAATATTTTATCTACTCATGGGAATATTATATTAATGCTGTAAATTAGAATTTTACAAAATAATTCTTCAGTACACATTGTATAGTTTTTATTAGCTTGTTATCTCCCCCCCCCCCCCCCCCCCAGAATATTCCTGTAGTATTGTCAAAATATATATTTTTGGTGGGGGGAAGAATTAAAAATTGCAGATAAATGGTTGATTGGATAAACTGTGTCTATCAATCAGGATATGAACTGACATCCATTTTTGTTTCCTTTGGGAAGACATGGAGTGGGGGCTTTTGGTTGGAGGAGGTAATGCGATGTAACCTCCAGGCATATAGCCAATCTCTCGGCCACCTTCCTTTCTGTTGGTGTGGATCTCTCCCTTGTCACTTTCCAGCTTGGCTGCACTTGTGCTCCATTCTCAGCTGTATTGCTTGACTCCGGCTCTGATCTTTCTCAGGCTTGTACATTGGTGATAATGCCTGAAATTCCCACCCAGATATGGGCTAAGCTGTCATTTGTTGAAATTGGCTGGTGAATTTTAATTTACTTTGGCTCGTTATTTGTATTTTAATTGCTTCTGTACAACAAAGAACTTTTCCAGCATGTGTTCTTATGGGATGTTCAATAGCAATTAGGGTTGGGTAATTGGAATATCAGGCAGGGAGAGACTTTTAAAGTTTAATTTATAAAAATACTATTCAAATTATTTAAAAGACAAAAGAATCAATGGGTATCTAGAAAAGAAGAGAGTGTCTCGACCCAAAACATCATCTGTTCATTCTCTCCATAGATGTTTTATGGCCCAGTGGGTTCCATCAACATTTTGTTTTTTGATATGGGAATATTACTCTCTGACATCCTTAATCTCACAAATGGGACAGTGACTGCATTCAGTTTGAACTGTACAATTGCATCAGTTAGG
Organism: Leucoraja erinaceus; assembly: GCF_028641065.1. Classification (NCBI taxonomy): domain Eukaryota; kingdom Metazoa; phylum Chordata; class Chondrichthyes; order Rajiformes; family Rajidae; genus Leucoraja; species Leucoraja erinaceus. The sequence goes on from NC_073389.1 coordinate 39,597,859, forward strand.
CAAGGGTCTACTGCACAAAACAATCTCTAGTTTGGGAGGCTATAAATTTGACACGTATAAGAAACACACAATTTTAAAAATGTTGTGGATTGTTCTTCTAGTTATTAAGGCTATATGGACAGAACTTTAGTCTGCATTTAATCCAAATCCGGAATGCTTAATACAAATCTGTTGCTAAAGGTGGCAGACGTCCATTTCTGAGAGGTGAACAAAAATTACTCGGGGTATGAAATAGTTGTAGATGAAAATCTGTTTCTTTTTTTGATTTATACTGAACTATTATGAAATATTACCCATATCCGTGCCAAATTATTCTATTTCTAGTTCTATATATAATCAATGAGAAGGAAAAAATCATTAGGGTTAGTGTTGCTTCTTGCATAGATTTATTGAACTTTATGTTTGACATAATAAAGTATTAATTTTACTGTTGCTGAAAATCAGATTTAGTTGGTTTGAATAACATAGAGTCAAATAAATCTAACATAGAGCCAGCTAGCTGTTTCCATTACTTGCTGAAAACCTGCCACTCCTTCCATTACTTCATCACACCAAAAGCCAAACCATACAAATTCCTATGGCTATTGGTTATGTCATAGTAGGACTCAGTTCAGACTGCTGCTTAGGTTTTTGGTTTCCAATCATTTGCAAAAATTGCAAATTGAAAAATTACAAAACAACATTTGGTAGATGCAAATATACTGTAAAATAATCATCTTGCCAACATCAAATTGTTTGTATTAAATGTACTGAAGGTATGCATTGCAGAAATGAGTGCCTGATGTATTCAGACTTCCCATGTGTCTTTAAGTTTGCTCAGATTTCTTTCTTCCCCCAAGCTCTCTGGTCTTCATTATATGCAAGCATGAACATGTCGAAAGAACATGTCGAAAGAATATGCGATGTAAATTTAATAGATGGATGTAAAATGGACAAATTCTAAATGTTTTGATAGATCTTACTTTATTTATTGAGCAGATAATTTCTGGTATTTTCTTAAAAATAGCAGAGCAGTTGGCTTCTGGTTAAAGGAGATATATTAGCTTCATGGTAATATTTAAAGGGCAATTGAATGATATCTAATTTACAGACATCACTGAACATTTAATAAACTGAATTCCTGCAACATTCCCACAGTGGTAAGAGCTCTGCCACTAAATCTGAAGAAAGTTACAAGGGTTTCCAAGACGGCCAGTAAGTAAAGGCATCAAAATAATGCACGCTACTCTGCAGGAATGGTAGTGGGAAAGGGAAAGTAGGATACATTTGACGAAAGGTAAATATTAACATTTTGAACTAATTAAATTTTGGGAAATAGAGACCACTGAGGACAGGGTGAGAATGACGTTGAGAAAAAGTGTGAACAGTGGATTTTTAAGTGAGTTGCATTTTATGCAGGATAATGCTCAAGAGTTAACAAGGAGTGTATCAGAAATTTTGAACTGAACAATAATTACATTTAGCATGACTGCTTAAGAGGGTAATATGAGGGAGCACCAAATAGTGATGAAGAGGTAGAAATGTGTAACAATAGACAATAGACACTAGGTGCAGGAGTAGGCCATTTGGCCCTTCGAGCCAGCACCACCATTCAATGCGATCATGGCGGATCATCCCCAATCAGTACCCCATTCCTGCCCTCGCCCCATATCCCCTGACTTCACTAACTTTAAGAGCTCTACCTAGCTCTCTCTTGAAAGTATCCAGAGAACTGGCCTCCACCACCCTCTGAGGCAGATAATTCCACTCACAACACTCTGTGTGAAAAAGTGTTTCCTCATCTCCGTTCTAAATGGCTTACCCCTTATTCTTAAACTGTGGCCCCTGGTTCTGGACTCCCCCAACATCGGGAACAACTATCCTGCATCTACCGTGTCCAAACCCTTAATAATTTTATATGTTTCAATAAGATTCCCCCTCATCCTTCTAAATTCCAGAGTGTACAAGCCCAGCTGCTCCATTTTTCCTAGCATATGACTGTCCCGCCATCCTGGGAATTAACCTTGTAAACCTACGCCTTAGAGAAAAATCAATGGCCTCCCAGTAGTCACTGGGTCCAGTGACCTTCTGGATTGTTCCTTCATTAGTTTACACCACTGGGAAGAATAATATAACGGTTGCAGGACACTCATTCTCTTTGCAATTAACTCTCAGCGCTTATTCTCAGATGTGGTGAATCAGCGGGGGTTATCAACAATTGATATCCCATTGCCAAGAAAATTGTGTAATTCACCTCCATTGGAGGTGGCAAAAATGGATTAGTCTAGGCTTAATGTGCTGGAAACCAATTACAAGCACTAAATGTTGCAAACGCAGAGTAAGAGACCTTCACCTTGAGAGATAGGAATCTTAAAGGAATTGGGCCCGAGAGATGAAGACTAAAGGATTTTTGTATCAAGTTAACACGGAACAGTCAAAGCATAAAGTTGACTTTAGTGTAATTTTCCAATCTGGCACGGTAAATATCTGTCAAGCTTGAAGGGAGGTGAGATGATATGAAGGAACCCAGGTGTTTGTTTTTACCTGTGCTCCTGACAGGAGTAAAACTGTTATAAACTCTTGGTTTATGAAGTGTGGCAGAATTGTGAATCCCCAGAAAATCGGTTAATTTACTTCATGTTGCATTTAACTTTGCAACTTTTCACCTATTTCTTCACCATTATTTTTAAGAATGTACTGCATTTACCACAAAAGAGGTAAAACTGGTAATTGAAAACTTAATTTACTAATGTGATAATATGATTATGCCAACCTGTCATCTCAGAAATTTAACTAATTGATCTGTTCAATTCATCTCTCTGTCCATTGTTTTGAAGTTTTATAAATCTTATATTATGAACTGTATTTCCTGTTGTTCTCCTTTGTATTTGATTTCTCTCTTTCTCTCATAATCTACTTTGGTCACTTTGATTTTTCTGTTCCTTTGCTTGAAGTTACTCAATTCCCCCTTTCTTATTTACTCTCCTTCTCTGTTCTTTATTTCTAAGTTCCAAAATGGTATTGGTAAGAAGGCACGCATGGTGAGATAGTTTCCTCCATTCATTAAGGCCAGGTACCTGATGACGCCGCTATGCATTTTTAAAATTAAAACACGCATCATTAATGGGGATTGCTTGCATTTTCTAAAATATATTCCAGTTATAAATACATTGTAGCTATCTGCCTTAATCTGAAACTCTTTTGTACTTGTGTAGGATCCACAGAAATCCACTATAAATTGCTTGGAAAATGATTGAGATTTAATAAGAGAGTGTTAATTGAAAATCTTGTAGTTAAAGGGGCTTTAGGGAAGAGTAATCATACTGTGGTAGAAGATTGAAAGTGATTTAGTTTAATTGGAAACCAGGCTCTTAAATCAGGATAAAGCAAACTAGAAAAGCATGACACATAAGTTGGCCATTGTAAATTGGAAAGCAACATTAAAAGATGTGACCGTACGCCAGCAGTGGCTAAATTTTAAAGAATTAATACATCATTTATGTAATATATATTCTTCTAATGCCAAAAAAAGGGAAAATGCCCCAGCTGTGGCTAGCAAGACAATTCAAAGATATTATTAAATCGGGGGAAAAAAAGGTTTATAACATTGCCAAAAAAACCTGAGGATTGTGAAAAATATAAGAATGCAAAAAAAGAAGAGCAAGACATTGATAAAGGAGAGCAGGCAATGCTTATGTGGAAAGTAGAAACAGATTGTAAGAGCTATTATAGATGTGTAAAATGAAAAAGATTAGCAAATGTTAATGTGGACCTGTTATGTAGAGGCAGGAGAAATTATGTTGTAGAATAATGAAATCAAACCATTATTTTGGGCCTGCTTTCATAAACATTGAAAACATCCATAAAATAGTATAAGATTTGGAGCAAAAATTAGCAAGATACATAAATGAATGGACCTGAAAACCAATAAATCCTCGGTGGTTGACGATCTGCATCCTGGGGTTTTAGAAGATGGTTTAGAAGAGGTAGTCATGAAGATGGTGAATGCATTGGTTCTGTAATGGTTCTGAATTGGAAGACATCATATTTAATCTTACAATTTTAAAATAGAGGGAGAGAGAAAACTGGGAGCTATAGACCAATGAGCAGAAGAGAATAGAGTGACGTAATTAATGTAGTATATTTGGTCTTTCAGAAGGCCTTTGATAAGGTGCTAAGCAAGAGATTATTGATCAAATTTGAAGTAATATTCTGGTGAGAACAGAAAACAGAATAAGATTAAAAGGAGACTGCGATATGGCAGGGATCACAAGGTGTTCACAATTTGTCAATTATTTGAAGGAAGGTTCAATGTAATGTAATCCTGTTTGTTGCTTTTACCAATCTAGTAGTCAACTAATCTTCATGGTAATTCAGCAGATAAACATAATGTGTAAAATGGGAGATCAGATACTGAACAAAATAGAATGTTAGAGTACTTTTGAAATTATGAAAGTTTGAAAGTGTGCATCAATTAGGAAAGCAAATGGGTTGTTGGCCTTCACTGCAAGAAAATGTAAGTACCAGAGTAATGTGCTTCACATCAGTTGTATGAAACTTTAGTGAGGTTATATTTGGAAAATTGTGTGCAAGTCTGATCTCCCTTGCCAAGTAAAGATATTCCGTGATAATGGAAGTACAGCAAATGTTCACCTGATTGATTTCTGGGATACGAGGATTGTTATATCTGGAGCGATCAAGTAGAGAATGCCTGTGTTCGCCAGAATTTAGTAGAATGAGAGATTATCTCAATGAAGCATAAAATTCTTACGGATTTGGCAGGTTAGATGTTTACCCTGGCTGGGCTCACTGGAGTCAGGGATTTTTATCTCAAAACAAAGGGTTTGCCACGCAGGACAGAAGGGAGAAGAACAACCAAAGGGTAGCGAGTCTTCAATATTCTCTGCCTAGAGAACTGTGGAGTTCAGATGCTGAGTGTACTCAAGACAGCTACTGATTTTTAGATATTAGGAGTACCAAGGAATAAAGTTAATGCAGGTAAAAAGGTCAGCTATATTATTATTGAACAATAGCAGGCATGAGCTGCCAAATGGTCTACATCTATCCCTATTTGTTATGTTCACAAGCTTTGAAAAAAAGTTAATAAATGAATAGTTCAATTGAAGGTAAAATAAATTTGGTACCTTGCTTATTTGAATCTAGTGCATCATCTTTTCCAATTTTCCAAAATAGTTTATGTCTGAGCTTTTTTAAGGATTCTTTGGTGCTACCCCTTAGTGATAGTGCTATGCAATCTTCAGACAGCTGTAAGGGGCTGCCCTACTGCGGCGACCTAATTGGCAAATTTAGAAGGGTTTGCCCTCGACACATACTCGCAGCATGGTCGCCACGAGGTCCTAGGAGGTCTTTGTAACTCTTCTTCATGCTCGAGAGTAGTCCCCGCGTACTCGAGGCCTCAGCTAGGTCGCCACGTATTTTTGCTGAAAATTGCCCGCGAGTAAAAAAAAGGTTGCCGTGGAAAAAAACGATTTTTTTTAAAACTCGTAGGTTTAGTCGAAGTAGGTCGTAGTAGGTCGGCATGTTATTCATAGGTAATCGAGGGTAGTCGAAAGTAACTGAAGGTAGTCATAGATAGTCTTCAACCTAGTCGAAGGGGATCGAAAGATCTCCACTACTATTCGGTGGCAAATTTTCCCGAAGCTAGTCAAAGCTAGTCTTCAACATGGTCAAAGGAGGTCTTCTACATAGTCGAAGGAGGTCTTCAAAATGCCACTTTTTCAAACTCTCCTAAACTCTTCAAAACTCGCCAATTAGGTCGCCACAGTGGGACAGCCCCTTTAGGTTGAACAAAACAATGTGAAATTTTATATAACAGTCTGACATTTCAAATGCAGATATTTTTTTCTCGCCAATATTTTAAGATTCCAATTGCTTTTTCGTGATTGTATAAAAATGCAACAACAGATGGTCAAGTAGACGTAAGATTATTAAAACATAATGTGGCTTTACTGCTACTGGTCCAACCTCTTCATCATTTTTCATTTTATTTTGCTGACCTCTGCAGGAGCTCAGACAACATCAACTGGTATTCAGTCGTCCTCCAGTAATTCTGGCACAACGCAAGGTAAGTAATGATTTACAGAACTAATAACGTTTTTTTCAAAAAAGTAACTCTTTAAGGGCGCCTATAGTCACCTAAAAATTTGCTTAAGTGAGACAGGCCCTTTACTGGGATCACTGGAAAATTATATAAGTGGTGGCAGATTTGAAAAGTTTTGTCCCACTTGATATCTGTCAAGTTATGTATAATATCTGTTGCATTCAATCCAAATATTCTAGTTATTTTTGAATGCTGTATTCAATTGTCAAAGGCTATGTTTCTCACTTTTGAATTTTACAATGGCGGGATTGACGGATGTCTACTAAATTAATGTCTTGTATATAATGGATTCTTATCCAACATGTGTACTGAGACGAATTTAGACTCACACACATGCTGCTGATAATAATTACAAAATAATTCAAATTAATACATATGGAAAATATCATTTAACATTTTGGTCCAAGCTTCATATGTTTTTTGTTATTGACTAATCCTTAGTAATTATGGAGTTTTGTTTTTGCAGCCTGAGCTACAAAATGTGTGAATTTGCCAAGTCAATAAAAAAAAATCAAATTAATGATTATTTACGATGGCAATGCAAATTACTTTGCTGCCCTTGTATAAAATTGTTATCTAATCTTGCTTTTAAGTCTATATTAGACAAAACAAAAATAATGTGCTGGGTTTGGCCTGAATGTTAAATTCAAAATAATGAATGCATTAATCTGAATACATGGAGTCTAACTGTGCAGCAACTAAACTACCTTTGGGCCACCATGTCCATACCAGTATTTTTACCCATCTACACTAATCATATCTGTCTTCATTAGGTCTATATATTTCCTTGCCTAGCCTGTTTACGTACCTGTAACTCACTTTGATGTAGTGATTATATCTGACCACCACTACTTCCTTGGGCAACGAATTTCAGAAATCACCACTCTCTGAGTGTAAAAAAAACGGACTTGCCTCTCAACTTTCCTTTTAAGTTGGTTCCTCTCACCTTACCAATGCCCTTTTGTTTTTGATACTCTGGTGAATATCCTCTGCATTCTCTGTAATGTGGCAACCGGAATGGCACATAACTATCGAAGGGCTGTCTAATCAGCATTTTAGAAATTTGCAACACTACACAAAAACGTTTAAACTCAAAAATATGAAGGCAAGCCATATGCTACTGCACTACCTACCTGTGGAGGAACTTTTAGGGAACTATGGACTTGAATCCCAAGGTTCCTCTGTTCATCAACATTCCTTAGTGTCCTACCATTTGCTGCATATGTCCTACCCTTATTTAACTTCCCTAAATGCATTACCTCACACCCTGCGCAGTACGGTGGTGCAGCGGTAGAGTTGCGCCAGAGACCCGGGTTCGATCCCGACTATGGGTACTGTCTGTACAGAGTTCATAAGTTCTCTCTGTGACCTGCGTTGGTTTTCTCCGGGATCTTCGGTTTCCTCCCACACTTCAAAGACATACAGGTTTGTAGGTTAATTGGCTTGGTATAATTGTAAATTGTCCCTTGTAGGATAGTGTAAGTGTGCGGGGATCACTGGTCGGTGCAGACTCGGTGGACCGAAGGGCCTGGTTCCGCGCTGTATCTCTAAACTAAACTAAACTATCAGGATTTAATTCTACCTGCCAACACCCAATTTTCCATCCGATCTACAGTCTTAGTCAACCTTACTCGCTATCCACAACACCATCAACTTTAGTGGTCATTGACAGATATACTAATCAAACGTCTGACTTTCACATCCACGTTGTTACATCATTTCTTTCAGTGTTTTCATATTGTGTACCATTCAAATGTATTGCTCTTTGCTGGGAAACTAACTACGTTAACTACTATCAATTCTATTTAACTTCGGCTGAAGGGAGTTATGCATGGTGCAAGTTATGGGAAGAAAGCTGACTTTCTCCTATCACTAATACAGGTCTGATATCCTATGGAATGCGAAAAACATAATGTGGCCGAAAATCAATGAATATTTTTTGAAATCTACTGGGGTTGCCTGGAATCTGCATCAACTTGCATGCATTTTAATCTCATGGGTCTGATGTATGATCATTCTAAATATATTTTCCAGCCGTTGTTTATATGAATGAGGAAATGAATGCGAGTACCATGTGATATAGGCAAATAGTCAAATTTTAGGTATATACGGAGTTTTTATCTCAAATAGTGAGTGCGGGCATTGCACCTGACAATTATGTCTGCTAGTGCAACTGATTGCTCATAAAATGTAAATTATAACATTAGAAATTAATCCTCAGTAGCAACTGTTGGAATGTGTGCTGTTTACCCCTAAAATGAAAAATAAATGTGAGGGTTTAATGTGATTTACAGTTTTGGCAAGTTTATTGGCAGCAGAGAAAACCGTTCTTATATTCTTATAGTAGTCAATACTTGAAAAGCAAACATTATAACAATATTCTCAAGTCAAGTCCAGTGTATTGGTATATGCACAAATACTTGGGGTATAGGTATAATGAAATATTACTTGCAGCAGCATCCTAGGCACATCAACTCAGACAACACACAAAAGCATTAATTATAGATAAATTACACAGAAATTCTAAAAACAATGAAAAGCAAAAGACTGTGGGGAAAAAAAACATGTACAAAAATACACAATTACAGAACAATTGCAATATAGTGCAAGAGTCAGTCATACTGCTCCATTGCCAAAGTAGAATTAGGGTTGTGCATATCGATTCACAAATCTGATAGTTGTAAGAAAATAGCTGTTGCTGAACCTGGTGGTGTGAGGCTTCAAGCTTTTTTTATTTCTCACCCAATGGTGGCAAGGAGAAGTGTGCATGGATGGAAGTGGGGGTCCTTGGTGATAGATGCTGCCTTCTTGAGACAGCATCTCATGTAGATGCTATTGACGGTGAGGATGGCTGTACCTGTGATGGACTGGACTTAGTCCACCACTTTCCCCAGCCTCCAGGCCACAATGCAATGGGTCAGAAACTTGCCAAAGTGCACCTGTAGAATTTTATTTGAGTATTTGGTGAAATACCGAATCTCTTTAAACTTCTAAGAAGTAGTTCTCCATGATTCCATCTATGCACAGGTCATCCTAGATATTAATTCCCAGTAATTTGAGTTACTAACTCCCTTCATCGCTGACCCATCAATGAAAACTGGCATGTAATCTCCCACCTTTTCCTTTCTGAAGGCATAGATTAGTTTTTTGGTTTTATTGACATTGAGTGATAAGTGGTTGTTGTGCCTCCAGTTGACCAGGTGTTCTATCTCTTTCCTTTACTCTGAGCCATTACCATCCATGATTCTGCCAACACCAGTGGTGTCATCGGCATTTTTTTTACATGGCATTAGAACTGTGCTTATGGAGTAGAGCAGGAGCTAATCATACAGCCTTGAGGTGCACCCATGTTAATATTAAGTGAGGAGGAGATGTTGTTGCCAATCTGCACTGATTGAGGTTTGCTGATAAGGACATACAGAATCTGGTTACAAAGGGTGGTATAGAGGTCCTGGTTTTGGAGCTTGGCGATAAGTTTGGAGGGGAAGATGGCATTGAATGCTGAGCTTAGTTCATGAACACCAGCTGACGTATGTATTCCTGCTATCCAGATGGTCCAGAGCAGAGAAAAGAACCAGTCAATAGATAGCATCTACTATTGAGCTGTTGTGGCCATAGCCATATTTAAGTGGACCCAGTTCTGAGGCATAAATATATTCGTGCCATAACCATCCTCTCTAAGCTCTTAATTACCAGACAGTAGTTATTTAGAGGGCTCACCATACTCTTCATGGGTACCTAGACAAATAGTTGCCCTTTTGAAGCTGGTGGAAATCTCGGGTCGGAGGAGCAAGGGGTTGAGGATGTCCTTGACTACTCTAGCCAGTTTGGCTTTAGCACTCGTTGAGGTACGTTGAGGTACGTTGAGGTTCGCCATTTGGGCTGAAAGATGCGCTGATTCACCCTCTTTATCGTCGGCCTCAGAGACCAAGATCACTCGGCCGTCATGTGCTGTGGGGGCTTGTGTAACTGTGTTATTGATTCTGCCTTTCAAAGCGTGCATAATTCTCTGCAAGTGTTATTCATGTATTCATGGCAATTGAGTAATTTATTAAGTTTAATTGGAGTGAATGGATTATTTGTGTTATGCAATTAAAAAGTGTCTAATTTAGTGCTTGTGCAGCATGTGCTAATAATATGTTATTGTATTGTCAATAAAGCTGCATTTTGCCCAAATTTTAATCGAGGATTATACCTTTAATTCGTATTTTTCTTTTTTTAATTTCAAAATATCTTATTTGAATTAGTCTTGAACAATGCTAATATTGGTACTAACGCTACAGAATAACCCTAGTTTTTCTGGATATAGTTCCATGGCTCTAAATAATGGCAAAATGATAGGACTCTTACTGGCATGCATTATTAATGGCGTAATATTAAGGTGGGCTTATAATAAATGCATCAAAATTCTCATTCCTTCAATTACAACAGAATCAAGCGTGTTATAAACATTGGACTGAGATTATGGAAGCACCTCAACTGGCCAGGTGTCCAATTAAACCAAATGGATTTATAAGTAATTTCAATGAAACAGAATATTAAAGATTTGTTAGCTATGATTTGTTGAGATCATTTATCACAAAGAAAACTGAGGAACATTTGAAGCAAAAACAGGAAATGTTGGAAATGTGCAGCAGTAAAATCAACATTCACAAAGAGAAAGTATATGCAAATGTTTTTGTTCTATATGTTTCATCAGAGCTGAAGACCTAAAGATAAGTTACTCTGTTAATAAGATTGGAATAAATAGAAATGAAAAACTGAAACTAAAATAAAAAGCAGAGGTTATAAGTTTTAAGGAAAAATATTATGTAAAGGTCCCATTCCAAGCTTTGTAAACATAATCCACATGAATACTCAGCAAGTTTGTGGAACTTATGCTCGTTATTTTTTTTTAGTTTTGTGATTTAACTGATTTTGTATTTCTTTACTCGTACACTTTCAGTGGTTGTCTTTTGGTTTTAATTTCTGATGAAACAAGTGAACTTGAGTCTTTGACGTACCTGCTGCATGAGGCCAAACTATTTTTACAATAGTTTCAATGTTTCCTTTTAGGTTTTGTGTACACAAAGCCAGAAAGTTACCATAAAATTGCTTTCTTTTAAATTTATTACAGACAAACCGCCTGTCTTCAGATCAACCCCAGTATCTAATATTGATGGCCAGGGGCAAGAAAGATTTAGAGGTACAGTATTCCTGTCAGCTTGGCTCAGATGGGAGCATCCTTGCCTCTGAGTCGGAAGGTTGTGGGTTCAAGCCCCACCCCAAGGACTTGAGAACATAATCTATGCTGACACTTTAGTGCAGTGTTGAGGGAATGTTACATTATCAGAGATGCAGTCCTTCAAATTCACTATTAAATTGCTGCCCAGTCTGTTGCCAACAGTGGTTTGGGTAGATATTAAAAGCAGCATGGTACTACACTTGAAGAGCAGGGAGTTCTCCCGGTGTCTTAATCAACATTCCTCCCTCAATAAAACCAAACTGACTGGTCTTTCCCGACAGCGCTGTTTTGTGGGACCATGTGTGCAAAATGCCAGCTTTGTCTGTCTGCGTAAGCCTATGCAGCAACAGTGAATTTAATCTGTTGCGTTTGAAGTACTTAAGAATGTTTGAGAAATGTGATAAGGTATATTGAGATGTGATATTTCATGTTAATTCTATCTTCAGTTTCATATTGGAAAGTATGAATGTATGGTTGATAGATATTTATTTAAAGCAATTTCCTAAACTGGATAATTTCTTGGATAGGATGGAATAATATCATTTCTGCCAGTAAACTGTTTCAATAAAATGTTTTTTCCATCATGTAAAACAATCTGAGTTCCAGGATCTAATGAGATGCAGAGCTTTTTCATAATCTGTCTATATTGCTTTATAGACAACTTTATTAAATAAACCATAAGTACGATTGGTGTGTACAATAGAAAAAATCGTGATGGTCTGTTCAGGAGTTGAGGCAGGGTATCTCACTGTTGTATGATCAACAGATTAAGAGCCTTTACTTTGATGACTACAGAAATAATATTAAAACCATTAAAAATATATAAATTAGTCTGTAACATTATTTTGAGTGGACAAATTACAATGATTTAAATTTTAAATAGCAAGTAACATTTGATCCAAAAGCAATGACAACATTGAACATTTTCATATATGTGGGCCACTGAAAGCAATTCTGATGCCCAAAAATCATCATGTTTTCAAAACAGTATGCATAAAGTAAAAGATTTATAACTTTTCTCATTTGATTTGAATCCATAAAATCAGTTCATGGAAGAAAATAGATCATAAAAATACTGTATATAGAAAGAGACACATGGACCCTTGTAGCTTTGCCAGAGCTGGCTCTTCTCATTTCCCTGCTCATTTTCAATCTCGTTATAATCTTCCTTTTCAAGTCCACTTAAAATTATGTTACAGGTTTTCCCTTAGTGATTATCCTTATTCTTTTCAATTAATAGTTTTTTTATTGGAGGGAAAAAAAAAAAAATTCACAGTACATCTGATGTATGGCATTACATTTTCCTCCATTTTGTTTTTTATAAATAATAATAATAATAATATAAACAAAATAACCCTAACCCACCCTCCCTAAACACCCCTTGGCAGCTTATTTTTTTCACAATCCAAATATATCACAAAATCAAATGCACTTTTTAACAATAATAAAGTAACAAAACAGAATAAAGGCGGATCCCCACTTACTGTCAAGTGCCCTCAGTCAATAGGTAGTTCCTTTATACCCTCAAAGTATGATAAAAAAGGGTTCCCATGTCAAATAAAACTTTTTCACAGACCCCCTCAATGTGAATTTAATCTTTTCTAACCTTAAAAAAAACATGACGTCTTCCAGCCAAGCAGCGGCAGATGGAGGAGTGGTAGATTTCCAGACCAGCAAGATTCTCCTACGGGCCAAAAGTGATGTAAATGTAATGATATCAGACTGGGTTGTATTTAAACCCAAGGTTTTATCTGTTACACCAAATACAGCTACAAGCGGGCAAGGTCTCACTGTCATCCCAAGGACTTCACTGATGGTTTTAAAAACCACTGCCCAGTAGTTAACAAGTTTGGGGCAAGACCAGAATGCATGAGCTAGATTGGCTGGAGAGAACAAGCACCTGTCACAGCCAGCGTCCGTCCCTGGATATATGTTAGCAAGCCTGGCTTTGCTTAAATGAACCCTGTGTAAAACTTTAAATTGTATGAGCCCCAATCTAGCACATGATGACGAGGAGTGGACTTTTTTCAGCGCTTCTGTCCAGCATTCCTCAGACAGACCCATACCAAGGTCATCCTCCCACCTATCTTTAACTTTGTTCAGGTTTTGATTTCCTAAATACATCAATTGAGAATATACTGCAGAGATCAGTCCTTTATTTGCAAAGGTAAGAGTGAGTTTATCCAACACTGTGACAGGAGGGAGATCAGGAAAAGAAGGACATTTTTTCATGACAAAGTGGCGAACCTGAAGATATTTAAAGAAATGATTATGTGGGAGGCCATGTTTTTTGTGTAGGTAGTCGAAACTATCAAATATGTTGTTAGCGTATAAATCCTTAATGCACATAAGACCATTCAAACCCCACTGTCGAAAGGTTGAGTCAAGTGTATAGGGGGGGGGGAATAAATGGTTACTATGAATGGGACCCAGAACTGAAGCTGATGTAAGCTTATAATGGCAACGAAATTGGTTAAAAATGTTGATGGTGGATAGTACGACAGGGTTGGATGTAAATCTAGAGGGTTTCAATGGCAGGGAGGAATATACTAAAGCTGGGAGAGACGAGGAGTAACAGGATTGTGATTCAAGCAGACACCTGTCTGTATCTGGTTGGTGGAGCCAGAATAATATCTTTTGGATATTGGATGCCCAGTAATAATTAATAAAGCTAGGAAGGCCCAGTCCAACTACTTCACAATCTCTTTGGAGACTGCACTTATTGACCCTTGGAACCTTGTTACCCCATATAAAGGAGGTTATAGATTGGTTAATTGAGTTAAAAAATTACTTGGGTAGGAAAACCAGCAAACATTGGAACAAGTAAAGAAATCTGGGAAGTACAGTCATCTTCACTGACTGCACTCTCCCAGCCATAGTGAGTGGCAGACTACGCCATCTCTCAAAGTCAGCCTTCATTTGGCTAACTTGAGGCATGTAGTTAGCTGCAAACAGGGATGTGAAAAAGCGGGTGATGTGTATTCCTAAATATACAAAACCTTCTTGAGATATGGGAAAGGGCAGGGTTTCCTGTTGGATCTGTAGGGCTAGGTTGATGGGAAAGCATTTGCTTTTTTGAAGGTTTAGTTTATAGCCGGAAAAAGTCCCAAACTGATCCAACAAGGACACAATTGCAGGGCCACTGGCTGTAGGGTCACTCACATAAAGAAGAAGGTCGTCGGCATATAGAGACACACGATGTTCCCTGTTACCTCTCCTAATGTCCTGGAATAATGTAGTTGACTTAAGTGTAATCGAGAGGGGCTCAATTGCAATCGCAAAAAGAAGCGGAGACAATGGGCAGCCTTGACGAGTGCCACGGGTTAATTGAAAATAATCAGATTGCAAATAATTTGTCTGTACACATTCTAAGGGTGAATGATATAATAGCTTAACCCAGGCTACAAATATTTTGACAAATCCAAATCTCTCCAAGACTCTGAACAAATATGGCCACTCCACTCGATCGAATGCCTTCTCCGCGTCCAAAGAGATAACAGCCTCTGGGCGCGGAGAAGCACTGGGCGAATAGACCACACTGGCCAATCGGCGGATATTAGAAAAGGAATGACGATTTTTAATGAAACCTGTTTGATCTTCTGAGATTATTTTGTGAAGTTGGCATTCTAAACGGCAAGCCAGCGCCTTCGCCAAAATTTTTACATCTACATTCAAAAGTGAGATGGGGCGGTATGATCCACATTGAGTCGGATCCTTGTCTTTTTTAAGAAGAAGTGAAATAGAAGCCTGTGAAAGTGGGGGGGGTAATGAACCTTTTTCCAAAGATTCTTGAAACATTTCTAAAAGAACAGGTGTGAGCTCATCCTTAAATTATCCTTATTCTAACCATCTGTGATATATGAAAAATCTTTTAATTCAACCCTCCATTCTTTCAGTGAAAATCATCAAGTTATTGATGATTTTACTTTAGGAAAGGGAGAAGGTCCAAGGGATTTTCAAAAGTCAGAGTTTGAGAAAGCGGATAAATGTGAGTTCAAATGGCGTCAAGTTGGGAAAAGGGGAAGTCCAACGGGATCTGGGGGTCCTTGTATATCAGTCTATGAAAGTAAAAATGCAGGTACAACAGGCAGTGAAGAAAGTGGATGGCATGTTGGCCTTTATAACAAGAGGAATCGAATACAGGAGCACAGAGGCCCTTCTGCAGTTGTACAGAGCCCAAGTGAGACCACACCTGGAGTATTGTGTGCAGTTTTGGTCCCCTAATTTGAGGAAGGACATTCTTGCTATTGATGGAGTGCATCGTAGGTTTACAAGGTTAATTCCCGGTATAGCGGGACTGTCATATGCTGAAAGAATAGAGCAGCTGCGCTTGTACACTCTGGAGTTTAGAAGGATGAGAGGGTATCTCCTTGAAACATATATCATTGTTAAGGGCTTGGACTCACTAGAGGCAGGAAACGTGTTCCCGATGTTGGGGGAGTCCAGAACCAGGGGCCACAGTTTAAGAATAAGCCATTCAGAATGGAGACGAGGAAACACTTTTTCTCACAGAGAATGGTGAGTCTGTGTTATTCTCTGCCTCAGAGGGCGGTGGTTGCAGGTTCTCTGGATGCTTTTAAGAGAGCTAGATAGGGCTCTTAAAAATAGTGGAGTCAGGGGATATAGGGTGAAGGCAGGAACGGGGTACTGATTGGGGATGATCAGCCATGATCACATTGAATGGCGGTGCTGGCTCAAAGGGCCAAATGGCCTACTCCTGCACCTATTGTCTATTGTCTATTATTGCCATGTGCACAAGTATGGTGAGGTACAGTTACAATGAAAACCTTGGTTACATTAACCTGGACTCAATATTATTGAGTCAACAGTCATCTGAAACAACCTTTCACCGTTTTTTTTTTTCTCAAACTCTGACTTTTGAAAATCCCTTGGACCTTCTCCCTTTCCTAAAGTAAATGTACTTCATTTTCTTTTTAATCTCTTCAAACGAAGAATCTGTTATTCCTGGCTTGATTTCAATTATCCACTGCAAATTATTAAGAAAAACAAATTAAATTGGTTGAACGGAAGCATAAATTTACAGTTGCTAATTGTCATTGAGCAACTCATATTCTCCGTTTTGCACTTTGAACTTAAGAAAACGTATTTTTCCAATTGCTAGCACATGTCTTCTCATGTGGTAGTGTATATATGCCTGTTAAATCAAATTCATTGAGTTTGGAAGCAGAGTACACTGCTCAGAGTATATTCCATTACATCTTTAACAAAGGCAGTTTAAAATGAATTTCTCCTATGCCCATAACCTCACAATCACAGTTAACTCATGTGCTATATTACAACAGTATATACACTTTAAAAGTGCTCAATAAAAGTAAGCTTATGTGGATCATTCTGTGAAAAGTGTTTTTAGAATTGCCTCATTTTACTCTACAATTTCTGGACTTTTTCACCCTTCGATATGAGCCTGCAACCTTTGCCACCTGACAACCATACTATTTTTTTTTTAATAATGATGTGTCATTGTTATCTTTGTCCAAACATCCTTCTTTGTCCACTATTGTGGCTTGACGACAGATTATGATAGAAAATAATTGAGACGATCAACAAAAAAAATCATTCATTTTCCAAGAGCCGTGTATTTATTTTAAGGTAATCCACACTATATAATGTGAGACCTAAGAAATCTGTTTAGAAAAATTCTTTTGAGAAATATGAAACCTCAGCAGAGCCCAATTTTCAGAATGTGTGGCTGGTGTATTGACGTGTTCAACATCTGTTTTTTCTTTTTTTCTTTCCAATTAAGAGTATTAGAATCCATGACATGCCTCCTAATATCACTAGCAGTAACCTTAAACTGAAAGCTAATTGGCAGCATTTTTAACCTAAACTGAATATATCCAAAAATGAATATTAGAAGTAAGGGTGAAGTAGGAAAACAGATTGTCGACAGAAGCAAAAGGTATCCAAGGAATTTGTTTGAATTATGTAAAAAGTTGAGTATTAAAGGCCAGGTAGTTCCTTTGAGGGATACATTGGATAGAAATATTATAGAGGATCAGGAAATGGCAGATGTTAAATGTATTTTTCACATCAGTGTTCAGAAGTGAAAACCATGAACAAAATCCAGATGCAGTTATTTGGCTTAGAATCTGTAACACATGTAAAGATCAATAAAGTATATATTACAAAGAAACTCAGAGAATTAACTGAAGAACACTTGCATTGGATAAGATATACCCCAGACTCATCAAGAAATCAGCCAGGAAATAGACGAGACTCTTGTTAATATTTTTGAGAGTTACATAAATTGAAGAGCTGTACCTGGACTGGCCTGTAATGAATGCTTTCCCGATGGAGTATTCAAAACAGGAATAATTGAAAACGTACTTTGGGCGTGTATATTATAAAATGTCGCTAGTGTACATTTAATGACAACTAGTTTGGAAATAAAAGGACACAGTGGGTAAATTTACTGGAATTCAGAGAAAATTTGTTCCAAGTAATTTAAGATTCACAGTTATTGGTTAATTAGACAGCTGGATTAAAAACCGTCTTGCAAACTGAATCCACTGGACTGAGCTTTGGATGTCCTTCTCTTTAAGGAGACCAGAGAGAATCAGTGAGTGTGATATGTCTGGATGTTTGAAAAGATTTTGAAGAGAGAGCACCCATAGGTTGTTCCGTAAAATAAAGTCCACAAAGATGCAAGTAACATTAGCATAGTTAAAACTTGATTGAGCCATTAGTTTTATGGGAAAGTATGAGGTTATACAGTGTCAGAGATTCATCAAGCCACACAGCATGGAAACAGGCCCTTCAGCCCAACTCTTCCATGCCAACCAAGATGCCTCATCTAAGCTAGCCCCATTTGCAACCATTTGGGCCATATCTCTTTGAAACTTTCTTATCCAAGCACCTGCCCAAGTGCCTTTGAAATGTTGTTATTATATCTGCCTCAACTGGCAGCTCATCCCATTTACTCACCACCCTCTGAGTGAAAAAGCTGCCCCTCGGGTTCCTATTAAATCTTTCCATCTTACCTTAAACCAATGGCCTCTGGTTCTTGATTCCCCTGCATCATGTAAAATACTCCATGCATTCACCCTAACAATTCCCCTCGTGATTGTATACATCTTCATAAGATCACCCCTTAGCCTCCTGCGCTGTAATGAATAAAGTCCTAGCTTGCCCAATCTCTCCCTTTACATCAAACCCTCGAGCTCTGGCAAGATTCTGGTAAATCTTTTCTGCATTCTTTTCAGCTTCCAATAGCAGGCTGATCAAAACTGAATACAATACTCCAAATGCAGCCTTAACAACCTCCTGTACAACTAACATAACATCCCAACTTCTATACAGGATACCCTGACTGATGAAGGCCAATGTACCAAAGGCCTATTTAACCACTGGTAAATATGGTGCGTGTATTTCGTTAGGAAGGAAAAAAAGCAATAATTTTTAAATGGTGCAACACTTGAAATATTCATGTACAAAGGGAATTTGGCATGTGGTGTCATAAAATAGAAACATAGAAAAATAGGTGCAGCAGTAGGCCTTTTGGCCCTTCAAGGCAGCAGTGCTATTCAAAATGATCATGGCTAATCATCCAAAATCAGTACCCCATTTCTGCTTTTTTTCCCCCCCATATCCCTTGATTCCTTTAGCCCTGAGAGCTAAATCTAACTAACTCTTGAAAATATCCAGTGAATTGGCCTTCTGTGGCAGAGAATTCCACAGATTCACAACTCTCTGGGTGAAAAGGTCTTTCCTCATCTCAGTCCTAAATGGCCTACCCCTTATCCTTAAACTGTGACCCCTGGTTCTGGACTCTCCCAACATCAGGAACATTTTTCTTGCATCTGGCTTGTCCAATCCTTTAAGAATGTTATATGTTTCTATGAGATCTCCTCTCATCCTTCTAAATGGCAGTGAATACAAACCCAGTCGACCTATTCTTTCATCATATGTCAGTCCCGCCATCCTGGGAATTAAACTGGTGAACCTACGCAATAGCGTCCTTCCTCAAATTAGGAGACCAAATTGCACACACTACACCAGAGCCCTGTACAACTGCAGTAGGACTTCCTTGCTCCTAAACTCAAATCCTCTCACAATGAAGGTCAATATGTCATTAGCTTTCTTCACAGCCTGCTGTACCTGCATGCTTACTTTTTACATGTACAATCTTGTACATGTACAAGCACACCAGGTCTCGTTGCACCGCCCTTTTTCTTAATCTGACACCATTCAGATAATAATCTATCTTCCTGTTCATGCCACCAAAGTGGATAACCTCACATTTATCCACATTATACTGCATCTGCCATGCTTCTACCCACTCACCCAACCTATCCAAGTCACCCTGTAGCTTCATAGCATCCTCATCACAACTCACACTGCCACCCAGCTTTGTATCATCCACAAACATGCAGATGTCATGTTTAATTCCCTCGTCTAAATCCTAATATATATTGTAAATAACTGGGGTCCCAGCACAGAGCATTGCGGCACTCCACTAGTCCCTGCCTGCCATTCTGAAAAGGACCCGTTAATTCCTGCTCTTTGCTTCTGTTTGCCAACCAGTTCTCTATCCATGTCAATACCCTACCCCCAATACTGTGCTCTAATTTTGCACACTAATCTCTTGTGTGGGACCTTGTCAAAGGCTTTTTTTGAAAATCCAGATACCACATCCACTGGCTCACCCTTATCCATTCTACATGTTACATCCTCAAAAAATTCCAGAAGATTAGTCAAGCATGATTTCCCCTTCATAAATCCATGCTGACTTTGACCGATCCTGTCATTGCTTTCCAAATGCGCTTCTATAACATCTTTAACAATCGACTCAAGCATCTTCCCCACTTCCGATGTAAGGCTAACTCGTCTCTAATTCCCCGTTTTCTCTCTCCCTCCTTTCTTAAAAAGTGGAGTTACATTGGCTACCGTCCAGTCCACAGGAACTGACCCAGAGTCGAGAGAACATTGAAAAATGATCACCAATGCATCCACGATTTGTAGGGCCACCTCCTTGAGTACTCTGGGATGCAGACCATCAGGCCCTGGGGATTTACAGTATCTGCCTTCAGTCCCAACAGTTTACCTAACACCATTTCCCGACTAATGTGGATTCCCTTCAGTTCCTCCCTCCCACTAGATTCTCGATTACCTATTTTTTTCTGGGAGATTGTTTGTGTCTTCATACAGAAAATATCCATGCTAGTACAACAAGCAATTAGGAAGCCAAATGATATGGTGGTCTTAATTCTGAATGAGATTGCTGAATTTAAATTATTTTGTTTTTCTTTCTTTTCTATCAAAGTGAGAATTGGCCTATATTTGAAGAGGTTCAGGATAAGTGCAATGCATTGAGTCGGATTAATAGTTTGTCAAAATGTTGTTGTCTTCAAGATGGAGAATCCAGAACTGGAGACATAGTCTCAGAAGAAGGGATTGGCAGCTTTGGACTGAGATAGGAAATGTCTTTATTCAGAGGGTGGTATATTAATGGGTTTAATTCATTGATTTTTAAACACTTGCAGGATCAAGACCTTTAGGGTCGGGTGGCTAGGATTAAGCACTGGATAAATCATGAGTGGTGAAACAATTTGTCGGGCTTTTAGCCTGCTATAAGTAATGGTTTCAAAGGAAATGGCATAAATTGGAATTCGGGAGTGGCCTGTGTGGGCTCAAAATTAAGGCAGGACATTGAAGGAATTCTGTCTGTTAATTTAATGGTTTGCAGACATGGTGTTGTCCTAATGCACATACTTACAGGGCAAGGCTTCCACCAGATTTGTCCTGCCCTCCTGTAACCAAACATTTAAAAGTTAGAGAGAAATTTAGAATTCTGTTTGGATTTTCTGACTATATTAAATGGGGAATGAACATGATTTTATTGATGACGTTCAATTTCACCAGGAATCAAAGGTAAGTAAGTGTATTTGATTGAAATTTTTAAAGGCTCATCTAACAAATACACAAGCTCTTGGAATGCTATAAGTTCTGATGAAACAGAAACAATGTGCATTGTGATCAATGCCCTAATTTGTACAGTTCACAGAAGCATTGTTAAAACTTTGATCAACTTATTGTGGTAGGTTTTGTTAGGTAGGTATTATGGCTATAAACAATTGCTTTTGGAAGCAGAAAAATATTTCAGATTAGATTGGGTTACTAAATTTTTAAATTCTTCCATCATCTTGAACAGATTGGATGAGCTTGGGCTGGGTTGAAGATGAGGTCTATTGAAAATACATTTGAAGAGATGAATGATTTTCTCATGTTACGTCATCTGTTTTCTTTATTAAAACAGATCACTTTCTGGCTAGATAAGAAATATGCAAAAATATGCTTATGGATTCCATATTCTGAAACCACATTTACAAAAAGTTGGTGACATTTTTTCTGTTGCATCGTGAAGAATGTTGGGAAAATATGTGTTATTCAGAGCACCTTGTGTTACTAATTCTTGAAATACAGTTCCTCTTGGTGGTTAACTATTTATGGCATATAGTTGTGGCAATTGTGGAGAATGTTCCATTGGATAGAGATTACTGACTAGTTATTATCCTGCTGCTCTCTTCCAAAGGCACTCATGTGAAATATATGAGAAAGGTAAACATGCCCTGCTCCATTACTGAATCACTGAAGCATTTTCCAGAAGAAAACAATACAAATGCAAAATTCTTAAATGTTCCACGATATCCACCTTCAAATGTTACACTTGTGACCGTTGAAGGGTGTCCTACCTTTCTCATAGTTGACTGGATGAACAATGAAAATGACACTGCAGGTAAGAGATCCACTTATAATATTCTTTCCACTTCTGCTTTTCTCTCTCTGGATATATGTGACTGTTTTGATCAATTATGACTTTTTCTGTTACTATCTAAGCTTTGTCAAATTGGAACTGATGGCAGATAAGTTATTCCACAATAAGAAATGTACTTTGCTGGGAATAAATCTCAGATATAAAAGGAACATACTAATAGGAGATTATTTGTCATTAACTTTTTCTACCCTGACACTGGACAATCACTGCCCTCCTTTGCTGTTCTTGATGAATAATATAGCATGATCTATCTCATAGGATAGGCCACCATTCATCCATCGTAGATCGGAAAGCAAAAAGAAGTCTAATATAGATTGCAAAGAGAATTGGATGTTGTCCAAAATTCTTTAGCTGCCACACAATCCTAGTAGAATGAATTGAATGGAGTTTTAGAACCTGTTAAGAATAGCCCATTGGAAATTGGCATGCTCTTCAATGGTGTCATGAAAATTTCTTATCCTGAATTATTTTACTACCTCAACTGAAAGATATCTTCAGGGAAAATCATATGTTGTATTTTATTTGCTTATCTTTTGGCAATCTAATTGTAACCAACTTTATCTTCAATTTTCCTCACTCTTGACATAAAATAATTATATTGTTTTTCCCCTTCTGAAATGTCTTTGCATTTTCATCTTCCAGAGTATGAGGTTACATCACAAATGCAAGGTCCAGACAACAAAACAGAGAAACTTGTTACTGTTACCAATCAAACCCACGCTGCGGTGGAAAATCTCAAACCAAACACTAGGTGAAAACTATATTTTTATTCTGCACAGTACCAAGTAATGCATTGTTAACTTATTCTCCACCGTCTGCATTTTTGCATCAAAGAATTCTATGTATATTACAGCCAGTTGGGAAAACATTGCATTTCATTTCCCCCCAAAATGCAGCATGTAATGGACCTGCAAATATAATATTTGGTCATCTTTGACCAGGGATAGATTCTTTTAAGCAGCAGCAGTTATCGATATTATTAATGTTGGTAGGTAATAAGGGTGAAAACCTACATTTTCACGAATGATCCGTATTCAATGGAAGTAGAAATGTTCGTCGAATGTAACTTACTGTAAGAAGTACATGCTTGAAGAATAAGGTAAAGCCACAAAATATCTATTTTGGAGTCTTGAGTGGGAACAGTGAATGCTGCAAATACTCAGCAAGTTGCAGAGAGAAGGAGAAAGAGGGCGAGAGTTGACATTTTAGGCTGATCGATGGCTTTGTTCACCCAGTCTATTTTGCAGAACTTCTTTGACTGGCTGGCCAGTGTAACTCTGAACTTCCAGTCATTGTCATTTGCTTCTCCATCCCACTCTACCCTCACAATCATAGAAACCTAGAAAATAGGTGCAGGAGTAGGCCATTCGGCCCTTCGAGCCTGCACCGCCATTCAATATGATCATGGCTGATCATCCAACTCAGTATTCCGTACCTGCCTTCTCTCCATCCCCCCTGATCCCTTTAGCCTCAGGGGCCACATCTAACTCCCTCTTAAATATAGCCAATGAACTGGCCTCACCTACATTCTGTGGCAGAGAATTCCAGAGATTCACCACTCTCTGTGTAGAAAATGTTTTTCTCATCTCGGTCTTAAAGGATTTCCCCTCTATCCTTAAGCTGTGACCCCTTGTCCTGGACATCCCCAACATCGGGAACAATCTTCCTGCATTTAGCCTGTCCAACCCCTTAAGAATTTTGTAAGTTTCTATAAGATCCCCCCTCAATCTCCTAAATTCTACGGGTGCTGTCTGTACAGAGTTTGTTTGTTCGTCGAGATCTTTGATTTCCTCTCACACTCCAATGACGTACATGTTTGTAGGTTAATTGGCTTGGTATCAGTGTAAATTGTCCCTAATGTGTGTAGGATAGTGTTAATGTGCAGGGATCGCTGGTCGGCGCAGACTCGGGGGGGGGGGGGGGGGGGGGGGGGGGGGGGGGGGGGGGGGGGGGGGGGGGGGGGGTTTCCGCGCTGTATCTCTAAACTAAACCAAACTAAACTAAACCTTGCTGTTCCACTCCATGAGTGTAAGCTAATGATCATACTCATAGTACTTATGATTTATTTGGCGAGGGTTAGGATTGTCTGCCCTGACTTGTTTCATTGTTCATCTGAACCTATTGCACTTACACTTAGCGCATAAAATTGACAAAAATCTGGCAGCACTGTATAATAAGCAAAAGGTACAGAAATATTTAGAATCCTACTTGGCAACCCGTTGTAGAATATATATCAAGAAATGAATGTAATATCATGAGCAGATGTAAACATACATATGTTTTAACGGATGGAATTACCACAAAAAAATGTTATGTGCTGAGCCATTGATCTGTTCTTATCTGAACTTCAGAGCTGAGATTCCCTAAATATGGGGGAAAGGTTACACAGGTCATTTTTTAGATTAAGTTTATTTTCCCCTCATTATGGTAACTAATGTGCACCTAATACTGAAGTGGCATGGTTATATGACTTTGCCCGACCTTGCAACATCATGAAAATGGAATCTAGCTCATCTACACATTGATCTAGTCACCAAAAATGATTGCAATCTGGAAATTTTTGAGGATGTAACTTTGAAAATGGATAAAGGAGAGCCAGTGGATGTAGTGTACCTGGACTTTCAGAAAGCATTTGATAAGGTACCACATAGGAGATTAGTGGGCAAAATTAGAGCACATGGTATTGGGGTAGAGTGCTGACATGGATAGAAAATTGATTGGGAGACAGAAAACAAAGAGTAGGGATTACCAGGTCCCTTTCAGAATGGCAGGCAGTGACTAGTGGGGCAACACAAAGCTCGGTGCTGGGACCGCAGCTATTTACAATATACATTAATGATTTAGATGATGGGATTAAAAGTAACATTAGTAAATTTGCAGATGACACAAAGCTGGGTGGCAGTGTGAACTGTGAGGGGGATGCTATGAAGATGCAGCTGGGTGAGTGGGCAGATGCATGGCAGATGCAGTATAATGTGGATAAATGTGAGGTTATCCACTTTGGTGGCAAAAGCATGAAGGCAGATTATTATCTGAATGGTATCGTTGGGAAAAGATGAATTACAACGAGATCTGGGGCTCCTTGTTCATGAGCCACTGAAAGTAAGCATGCAGGTACAGCAGGCAATGAAGAAAGCGAATGGCATGTTGGCCTTCATAACAAGAGGAGTTGAATATAGGAGCAAACAGGTCCTTCTGCAGTTGTACAGGGCCCTGGTGAGACCACACCTGGAGTATTGTGTGCAGTTTTGGTCTCCAAATTTGAGGAAGGACATTCTTGCTATTGAGGGAGTGCAGCGTAGGTTCACAAGGTTAATTCCAGGGATGACAGGACTATCATATGTTGATAGAATGGAGTGGCTGGGCTTGTATACTCTGGAATTTAGAATGATGAGAGGGGATCTTGTTGAAACATATGAGATTATTAAGGGTTTGGACACGTTAGAGGCAGGAAACATGTTCCCGATGTTGGGGGAGCCCAGTACCAGGGGCCACATTTTAAGAATAAAGGGTAAGCCATTTAGAACGGAGATGAGGAAAAATCTTTTCACACAGAGGGTTGTGAACCTGTGGAATTCACGACCTCAGAAGGCAGTGGAGGCCAATTCTCTGTATGCTTTCAAGAGAGAGTTAGATAGAGCTCTTAAAGATAGCAGAGTCATGGGAATATGGGGAGAAGGCAGGAATCCCATCAGTATCCCATTCCATATAACCAAATTGTTATATGGTTATATGGAATGGGATACTGATTGTGGATAATCAGCCATGATCACAGAGAATGGCAGTGCTGGCTCGAAGGCCCGACTCCTGCACCTATGGTCTATTGTCTAATGTGAGAAGCATATGCAGCCTGATGAAGGCTTCTGGCAAAAAATAATAATGCATGACTTCATAGTGATCTGTGTTTGCCATTAAGAAGTATTTTTGTGAGGTATGGCCTATTCATAGAAACATAGAAAATAGGTGCAGGAGTAGGCCATTCGTCCCTTCGAGCCTGCACCGCCATTAAATATGATCATGGCTGATCATCCAACTCAGTATCCTGTACCTGCCTTCTCTCCATACCCCCTGATCCCTTTAGCCACAAGGACCACATCTAACTCCCTCTTAAATATAGCCAATGAACTGTCCTCAACTACCTTCTGTGGCAGAGAATTCCACAGATTCACCACTCTGTGTGTAAAAAATGATTTTCTCATCTCGGTCCTAAAAGATTTCCCCGTTATCCTTAAACTGTGACCCCTTGTTCTGGACTTCCCCAACATCGGGAATAATCTTCCTGCATCTAGCCTGTCCAACCCCTTAAGAATTTTGTAAGTTTTTTATAAGATAACGGTATTTTAGCTTTCATAGCAAAAGGATTTGAGTATAGGAGCAGGGAGGTTCTACTGCAGTTGTACAGGGTCTTGGTGAGACCACACCTGGAGTATTGTGTACAGTTTTGGTCTCCAAATCTGAGGAAGGACATTATTGCCATAGAGGGAGTGCAGAGAAGGTTCACCAGACTGATTCCTGGGATGTCAGGACTGTCTTATGAAGAAAGACTGGATAGACTTGGTTTATACTCTCTAGAATTTAGGAGATTGAGAGGGGATCTTATAGAAACTTACAAAATTCTTAAGGGGTTGGACAGGCTAGATGCAGGAAGATTGCTCCCGATGTTGGGGAAGTCCAGGACAAGGGGTCACAGCTTAAGGATAAGGGGGAAATCCTTTAAAACCGAGATGAGAAGAACTTTTTTTTACACAGAGAGTGGTGAATCTCTGGAACTCTCTGCCGCAGAGGGTTGTCGAGGCCAGTTCATTGGCTATATTTAAGAGGGAGTTAGATGTGGCCCTTGTGGCTAAGGGGATCAGGGGGTGTGGAGAGAAGGCAGGTATGGGATACTGAGTTGGATGATCAGCCATGATCATATTGAATGGCGGTGCAGGCTCGAAGGGCCGAATGGCCTACTCCTGCACCTAATTTCTATGTTTCTATGTAAGATCCCCGCTCAATCTTCTAAATTCTAGCGAGTACAAGAGCTTGGGTGTCAGATATTGTCTTTGTCTCTAACCTGCATATTCCACAGTTACAGATGTTCAATGCTGCAAGTGGATCTTTGCAAAATTAGGCTGATCGGAAAATATATAAAATAATGTTAAGTTGGCTGGTTTAGTCAGCATTAAATTCCTGAAGATTTTGATGATCTTGTTAGAATAGATTTTGTTAGAATAGAGTTTGAAAATGGTTATGATGCAGTTTTGTGCTAAAATGGTGATCAGGCTGACTGACTTCATTATGTCAACTTTCTGACCCCAATTGGCATCTACAAGAGTTGAAGATTAAACTTCCGGGCTCAGCTTTAAGATAAAGAGGGTTGTGCTGTCACAGACTGCTATGCAAATTATTATTTTTCCCTGAAAGATTTTTCTGAGTCCTCTCAGTCTGGTCTGGTTTTTCACCAATGGTTATTGGTTCTCCAGGATCTATTTAATTAAATTACTTTTTTTTTCATTTCACTATCACTAAAACAAGTGGCATTGTAACTATGTACTTTTCAGAGGTGATCTACATATTTTGTTTGTTACTTGTAGGATTACATGTATGCAATTTTATATTAAAATGAAGATTAGATCTATTTGGTCCATTAACTCGCAGGCACTTTTTAAGCGCAAATGTGACCTAGAGATATAAAGTCTATAATAGACTTTAATTATATTTCTATGAATCTACAGACCTAGGCTGGGAAACTGGGCTCACCAAAATTGTTCCCAATAGGGCCCCGCAACTCCTACGGCCGGCCCTGGCTGCCTGCATAAGAGGGTATTGGCTATAAGAAGAGATTGAACAAACATGGATTGTTTTCTTTGGAACTTCAGAAGTTGAGGGGAGACCTGATAGAACTATATGAGAGGCATAGGTAGGGTAGACTGTCAGAATAATTTTCCAAGTGCAGAAATGTCAAAGAATAGAGGGCATACAGGAACAACATTTAAAAACAGGTTTTATACACAGAATGGTGAGTGCCAGGGGTGATGGTGGAGACAGATATAACAGTGTAATTTAAGAGGATTTTAGATTGGCACTTGGATAAGCAAGGAATGAAAAGATGTGGATTATGAGCAGGCAGAAGGTTTGGTTTAACTGACATCATTTTGGCACAGACATTGTGGGTCGAAGGACATATTGCGGTGCTATTCTGTTTTATGTTCTATGTTAGTATGCCTAGTTGAAGCAAAATGCTTTTCAACAACTATGAAAAACAAATCAATGGATTATTTCATTGCATTCCTGGTGATCAGTTGAAGTATGGATTTGGAAGAAGCTCTTGGATAGAAAGCAGATCACAGCTGAGAGGAAGGTTACTAAAATGTAATTGGACACCAAAACATTGTTTGAGCCAAAATACCAGTGATTTTATTGAATTTAATAAATTTCATTAGCCAAGTATGTATACATACAAGGAATTTGCTTTGGTGCTTTGCTTGCAAGTACCAACACGATATACAGTAAACAACAAAGAATAAAACATTATAATTTAAATGTGAAGAATGAAATGAAATGCTTTCCTTTGAACAAGTGAAGGACTTGTTTTATCAGTCCACCCTGTTTTAAGCGTGTGTAATAACTCCATTCAAAACCTTTAGAGGTCCAGGGCTCATTGGCTTGGTTTACCACCCTATTCACTGACCAATGCCCACACTTGTTTTGTTTGGTTGCAAAGTGCCAAAACTCCACATCCTGAAATCCAGTGGCATGATGTTGGAGGTAACTGATCAATCGACAATGTAGTGAAGAGCTTCACTCCTGAACTGCTCCACAACTCTTGTCAGCTGGAAAAGCTGACGAGGAGCTTTACCTTCTGTAAATGTAATTGTTTTTTTTAATTATTTATATATTTCTCATCCATCCAGCCACAAAGCAATTTAACTGAAGTCAGTAATTTAAGAAATGTTGTGAACATTATATGTTATAAACATTAAGCCATTCAAAAGTAACATAACTTCTCCCTTGCTTCCTAAATCATTGCCCTTTGCTTCTTATTGAAATCAGTGCAGCCTCAAGTCCTCCACCAGTTTTGGTCTGGTAAAGGATTGTAGAACTTCCCAGCGAATCTGCGAAACTAGCCTCTGCCACTGGACTGTGAAGTTCAGCAGTGAAACAAACTGATGGATATGGTCTTATGAATACCTTTGTAATTTTACATACTTAGGCATTTGATAGTAAAGTTACCAACATCTCAGAGTTAGATGAATAAAGTTGAACATTAGTGACTTTCTCCAATAGTAAGCAAGATTCAGCTCATTAAATTAGTTGCTGCTGACCTTTGCCTTTTATATAAATATATCACGGACAATCATTTGATGATTTTCACACCACACATAATTTAGGTATATTTCAATTTGCTGCCCCGGATAGTGATATCCATGATTAATTCAGTAAACGTAAATAAATTTAATATAAATGTTACTCATGGTGTGCTAATTCTCTGCAATGTTTCAAACTCCAGATATCAGAAAGTTGCTGATATGAACTTCATTTATGCCAAATGGACAGGTATTTAATAATTTTATAACAAATAATTCTTGATATCTAGTTTCCATCAAAATAGTAATTCAGACAGGCACACTTGGAGAAAAAAACTTACAAATAATCCCAACTGTCATCAATACCATATTAATGAAAAAGTGACCATCAATTAAAGATTGAAATTTAGTACACTTGAGATTTAAACCTAAGTTTGTTCCAAAAGTACTACCTGACTGTATAAGTTAACGCATATTGTGCTTGTTAAAAAAACCCTCTTCTAATGCCAATGTTCCATTGCAATAAATGTGTTATTCATATTTTTCTCCAGCGCAAGGGAATCCCAAAATATGGATACAATTGAAAACATAAGATTTCATATGAAGAGAAAAGACTTAGAGCAAGCCATAAAGTCGATTTGAAAAAAAAAAATGGTTTCTTGGTGGCTTTAGTGGATTGCCTGTGCAGATTTGGCTTAGAAATCTGCAAAAGATGTATATCTAAACCATTTGGCAGAATCATCTACCCCGGATAAAAATATCTGCTCTTTAATAGAATATTTGCAGCGTTCTGTCGCAGCATGCGAAGGCCTCACAGACTTATAAACCAATCACTGTCAGTGGTAGTTACGATGAAGGCTTCCAACACTGAGGCCGTTTCCTGGATGAGGTTCCTCACGGTAACACTTCAGTTGCCCTTTGAACTCGTAATGACTTGCATCCTTTTCAGATTAGGATAATTTTATCCTGGCAGCACTTTGGAAAAATTAAATAGAACCTTTGTGATGACACGATATTTAAACAGTCATATGAACAACATTTCCATTGACACAGTCGCTGGATTTGGTTTTTCCTATGGACGAGTAATTGGGACCAGTCTTACCAGATGTAGTCTGTGATGAAAGCAATCAAAAGTAGGCCAACCACAAAGTCTTTATAGTTGCCATTACTGGTTCCAAACTAGCTTTATCTGGCTTTTTTGCAGGGAGAACAGGAAAACCTGCTGATGGGTCAAAATTGCTATTACTCTTTCTAGACTAGGGTGTAGACTGAGTTCTCCCTTGATTATATGCTAATAAAGAACGTGGCCATAAAAGGACAGCAGTTTGTTTCTGAGTTTATGTGCCTCAGAAAGAAAGTCCGTTTATTTATTTTTCAAGTAGCTTTGCCACCCATTGTGGTCTGCTGGGAGCAAGTAGAAATGGTCGCTGTTATGCACAATGCCAAAGTGAAAGTATTTTAGACATAAAATTGTCTAAAAAAGGGAACTACTTAAATTAGTAGTGGGTCGACTGCAGCCATTCACAGTCGGACGATTTAATCAAAAGGTTTGAGCCAGTGGATCATTAGTCCAAATGTTTCACTGCCGTAACGTTTTAAACGTTTTAATGTTTCCACAATGTAAGCACATTTAACCCAGTTGAATTTCACATTGCATTAGATGTCAAGTAAAACAAAACAGCCATTTAATTTGAAAGTGTAATATACTCATCCGAATTTGATGATTATCCCCATGATTCACGTTCAACAGTATTTGTTATCAAACATTATACAATCATGTGTCGGAAGGAACTGCAGATGCTGCTTCAAACTGAAGACAGACACAAAATGCTGGAGTAACTCAGCGGGACAAGCAGCATCTCTGAAGAGAAGGAATGGGTGATGTTTTAGATCGAGACCATTCTTCAGACTAGTCAGGGGAAAGGGAAATGAGAGATATAGACAATGATATAGAGAAATATAGACAAATGAATGATATGCAAAAACGTAACGATGGTGAAAGAAACAGGCATTAGACAATAATCTTACATTAGAGCAGAGCAGACACTTAGCGAGCCCCAAAGTACTTCACAGCCAATATTTGTTTTTAAGGTGTATTTGCTGTTCTATTGCAAAATATTGGGGTTATTATTTTGTCACATCCTCACTGAATTCCCTATATGCAATCAGTGGCATGTTTTATTTCAGGTGACTACAACTTCACAGGAAGCATAAGTAGCTAATAGATTTTTGACAAAATTGCTGATGAGTGTGTCAGAAGGAACAGGAATTTATGGACATTAATAGCACATTCCACATGACATGTAGGAAACTGTGTCCTGAGAGTAATATTTACTGTATGTGCCACACACCATTCTGGTTACCAATGTAGTTCAGCAGCTGACTTGTTCTTCCAACATTTATGCAAACAAGCCATCTGTCATTTACATGAGATTTAATCTAAAGTGCTGACATTTGTCAACTAAAGGATTGTTTAGGATATTTTTGTTTTGCATGCAAATCTTTATAAATCAGTGAACAAGTACATTTATCTTTACCCAAATATAATTCAAGCACAAATGGATTCAAGAATAATTAAACAATTTGGGTTTGTTTTATCTCTCAGCCACTTACATATTTCCGCTTTGTTTTGGAAACAATAGACAATAGGTGCAGTTGGCCAATTGGCCCTTCGAGCCAGGCCCTTCATGGCTGATCAAACACTGTAGAACTTGTTAGCACACCTTCGATGATGCTAATATAACAAAATCTGAGAATTAACTAATCAAAATCGGTAAATTTAGACTACTAATCTAACTCCAGAGAGATACTAACCTAGAATCTGCTCCACATCCTTTTTTGATATTAAAACAGTGTTGCAGATAATTTCTAACACTGTTTGTGAAAATGTCATACAGTGTAGAAACAGGCCCATCAGCCCAACTTGCCCACACCAACTAAAGACTGGCCCAAACTGCCCCAAAGTCAGATGAAAAGCAAGAACTTAATTTGTAAGATTTACAGGACAGCACTATTCACTGTGTTGAAACTGATGTGTCGCAAGATTTCATATTTGTCAGGCTGTAGTATATCAGGAGTTTTCCTTTGCAGCCAATTGTCTTTGGGACACTCCACCGTACTAGAACACTCTTCAGGCAAAGCGGAGTTATGATTTTGAATGGATGGATGCTGAAATGATGGGAAGGGGGTGGAATAGTACTTCACAAAGTGTCATGGTTTCTGGACAAGCTGGAGAATAGTCCCATTCAGGAGGCATTTTTCAAACAACAGATTCACACCAGGTCAGAGCTAGCTTCTCCCTGATAGAATATTGCCAGCGAGCTCTCTGAATGCCTGCACATTGGATTACCTATTTTGTAGGGGAATATATTGTGTTTCTGTAGACTGAAGAAAAAGCAATTGAGAATGGAATTGAGGTGACCACCCCTAATGTGACAGAAAGCAGCAAACTCTGAAAGTGGCAGAGATCCTGAAATGGAATTGAGTCCAGGAACTGTTAAGGTCCATCATCCTAACCTCATCTTCTATTTGCAACCTTGGGAGAAATATATGTTAGTGGGAATGCAGTTTTTAAGTGTTGACCTTTAAATAGCATAAATAGTTTTGGTTTGTCAGAGCAAGGAGGATGAGGTTTAATGGCAACACAAATTTTGTATATTGATGTAATTGTGGGTGTATTAAATAAGTTATTAGAAATAATTACACATGCAGTAAATATTATTCTATGGGCTTAGCTTCCTACATTTCATGTGGAGTGTTCTATTAACATTTAGTTGCTGGCAATAATTAATAAATAATAATAATTGACTGTAATAAAGTGCTTGGGAGAGGTTTCCTGCTGAAAACATGAGGAGAGAAATGTCCTGATAGGTTCGAGACACACAGAAATGTAGACAGTAATGCTATACTTAATTTTAAAGTAACTTTAAACACTCAGCATTATTTTTGGAGTTGTAAACACATTTTTTGCCCCATCAACTAGTCTCTGATTGTTGGGTTAGTCTGTGAAAATGAGACAATGTTTGAAATCAGGACGCTACATAGGTAAGGTGTGCTATCCTTATGGAAAAAAGGTTAAACCAATACAGGTGTACATGTCTGTACTGGCCTGTTAGTAAATACACATTCCAAGAATAGCATAGGAGCAGATGGTTCCTTAAACCATTTCTCTACCGTTTTAACATGTATTAATCCAATCTTTGTCTATTGCAAATATATTTCACAGCTCTTTATCAATGGAAGCACACACTTCATAAATCACTTGTCAGAACAAGGTACCTTTTGTGTTCCTTGCAGAAAAGGTGACAGTAGTTTGTCCAGTAGTAGGTTAAGGGGGGACCTGATAGAGGTCTTTAAAATGATGAGAGGGATAGACAGAGTTGATGTGGACAAGCTTTTTCCCTTTGAGAATAGGGAAGATTCAAACAAGAGGACATGACTTCAGAATTAAGGGACAGAAGTTTAGGGGTATATATGAGGGGGAACTTCTTTACTCAGAGAGTGGTAGCGGTGTGGAATGAGCTTCCAGTGGAAGTGGTGGAGGCAGGTTCATTGGTATCATTTAAAAATAAATTGTATAGGCATATGGATGAGAAGGGAATGGAGGGTTATGGTATGAGTGCAGGCAGGTGGGACTAAGGGGAAAAAAAGTTGTTCGGCACGGACTTGTAGGGCCGAGATGGCCTGTTTTCGTGCTGTAATTGTTATATGGTTATATGGTCTTGATTTTATATTTTGAAAAGTTAGGGAATGTTGATAAATTTATTCAGAATCACAAAGTATTTTAATAGTACAATCAGAGGGAAGTACTTGAGTAAACCACAGTGTTGGAGGAATTCAGTGGGTCAGGCAGAGCAAGTGACAAAGGCTTAAGGTGAAAGGAAAATTGACTCGGAATGGGAGTTGAGTGTACAGAGGAGGGGGAAAGGAGCAGGGGATGGGGAGATTGGGGTGTGTGAGAGAAATGAGTGTCCACCAACGGGGGGAGGGGTGGGGGGGGTGGGGGGGGAAGAAAAGAAAGAGAGGCGGGTTGGGGGTTATAACTTGAAATTGGAGAATTCAATGTTCCTACCATTGGGCTGTAAGCTATCCAAGCGAAATACGAGGGAAGTACATCATTGTGAAAGGTTTAGTAACTAAAGAAAATGGATTTATGTTACTTGATAGAAGAATTGCAGATGACATGAATGACTTCTTAAAAAGTGAGTTATGGTCTGGAAGTAGATTACAAAAGATTTAAAGAGGAATTGAATAACTTTCATTGAATAAATCCACAGGATTATAAAGCACAGGGAAGTATGTTCAATTGGAAAGCTCTTTCAAAAATCAGCTTGGTAGGTTAAATGTGCTCTTTTGGCACTGTGTCATTTCTTGGTTCAAAAGAATATATTTATAGTTTTGCTCTACTAAGCAAACTACAAAAAGAAATCTTCCCAACTTTTATGTGATCGCTGATTTAAATTGCTCACTATTTTTCATATTTCAATGTCAGATTTCACGTAAAACAATTATTAATAAACAAGGAAATATTGGGCCTTACAGCTGCTGTAATAGCAATTTCAAACTTTTCAATGCCGCTACTACACAGGCAGGGAGGACCTTTCGCAGATGATGACAAAAACGAATCCTCTAGGCGTTCTTTCCAGTGAACAAACCAGATACTCTTTATTCATATACAAATTTTAGCTTTCCATTGTTACTATCTGATCTGATCAAAAAACTGTACTCTTTCTCCCGTGCCCACTCCAGTGATTTGACCACTCCCTGTAGTTTCGCTATATGTAACGTTCATCGACGTATCAAAAGCCCACCTCCAAGCGTTCAAAATAATTCTGCAAGAAATATCCAGATAAAATATGTTAACAGTAACTAGTCTAAGCATGAATGGCTCCTACAGCTGGTAAATAAGTGGATTAACATTGTTGAGCGGGTAGAATTCTGTTTTTCCTGGGTGCCAGCTGTACCCATGTCTGAACATAATTGTGCATCAAGAAAATTAATATTCTTAAACAGGAAGCTCTACAAATCAGACAAAATGCAGTTCTACTAACCTAGTGATTATTTTGTTTCCTCATGGGCATTACATATTAGAATTAAAGAATGATTGTTGTAAATAATTCAAGGAGCAGAATTCCATTTGGCCCATCAAGTCTACTCTGCCATTCAATCATGGCTCCCTCTCAACCCCATCATCCTGCCTTCTAGCCCTTACTAAACATGAATCTGTCAATCTCCATCTTAAAATGATGGGATTTAGGTCATCACAATCACAATAAATTTTATTAGCCAAGTATGTTTTACAACATACGAGGAATTTCATTTGCCAAGTCGGGCCGTGGTTGGAGCAAATCCAGGCAAGGGATTAACTCCAATGTAAATCCATGCCCTATGGTGGGGCCGAAGGTCAGACCGAGAAGGCCTCCAACTCCATCGATGGTATTCCGCAGAGCAACCGGAGAATGCGATCCAAACATTAATCGCATCTCCGGCAAGGTAAGAAACTGAAAAAAAATCCCCCGACCCATCCCCCTCCACCCACATAAAACAAACCAGAGAACATTTACACAGACTTTTAGCACACACTAAAAATGTTTTTAAAAATACAAAAAAAACATAGGGTACAAATGAAAAGCTCTGACTGAATCTACGAGTCTTTTCCAGAATACCTCATAATGCAGTACCAACAGGCCAGTTCTCAAGATGTTACTTGTATTTTGCTCATTAAAATCAATGCATCTTTTAACATCAACAGCTTGCATGCTTCTGCTGGAAGTTATAGAATTAGAAGCCCATTTCTGAATAAGTTTGCTGTAGAATCAAATATCCTTCATGATTCAAGCAATCCAATGGCACCTGTTTGATTTCAGAAATATCGGTTTACAGCAAACCCAGGCCAGATTGAAGCAAATTTGATTGCATTGGTTTTTGTTTAATTGCCTGACCTGTGGACAATCATCTCATGTGGCTGAAATGTTTTCAAGCAAGTTTTCGAGTTTTGTACAGACTATCTGTCTTTGCATTGGATTTGAGTTATGATGTAAACTTTCTGTCTGAATTGCCTGAAAAATACAACGAAGGCAAATCCATATGCACTTTTGTTGTTCTGAAAGGTTGAGTCGAGTGAGAGTTGCTCTTAAATAAGAACAAACTAATTATTTGTTAAACCTGCTAATTTATGTGCTGACCTTACTATATTTAACAGTTATACATTTTCCGTGACGCCCACAAATGTGCATGGCAGAGGCCCACCCAGTGACCCAATTCCTTTTGTTACAGAATCCGGTAAGTGAATATTTCGGAAGCTTGAAGAGACCACTTAATGCCTTGAACAAGTTCATCATTGAGTTAGATCATGGCTGATCTGTCTCTTAACTCTTGATTCCTTAACCTTTTATTTAGCAGCCCTCATGAAAAATATGTATTTTGATTCTGAAATCTATAATTGATAGATTTGGGTTGCAGGGATGGGCAGTGGAGGAGCAGAATGAGAGATGACTACTATATTCATCCTGGGAAGAAATATTTTTTGCAGCACCCTTGAAAGGCTTCGCTCTAATTTTAAGATCCCTTTGTTCTAGTTACCCATCATGGGAAATAACATCTGTCTGTCGACACGATCATTTAGAAACATAGAAACATAGGTGCAGGAGTAGGCCATTCGCCCTTTCGAGCCTGCAACCGCCATTCAATATGATCATGGCTGATCATCCAACCTGCCTTCTCTCCATACCCCCTGATCCCCTTAGCCACAAGGGCCACATCTAACTCCCTCTTAAATATAGCCAATGAATTGGCCTCAACTACCTTCTGTGGCAGAGAATTCCAGAGATTCACCACTCTCTGTGTGAAAAATGTTTTTCTCATCTCGGTCCTAAAAGACTTCCCCCTTTCTATAATCAATGTCAATTTTATCACCACTTAATTTATTATTATGGAGCAAATAGAAATCTGGATCCTAAAATGTCCTCTTACAATTAATCCATTTAATTTAGATCAGATGCTGGCAAATAATCATATTGAATGGTTGTGCGGGCTCGAAGGGCCGAATGGCCTACTCCTGCACCTATTTTCTATGTTTCTATGTTTCTAAATCTATGATGCAGTCCACTTTCTCCCACATCCCCACCCCAGATCAATGTATCCTAATTGATGCGCATTGTGTAGAACTGAATGCAATTCCAGATGGGTTGTGATCAGAGCTATAAATTGTTATAACTCATTCCAGTCCTACTGCGATACAGATCAATATTCCTTTGCCTATTGAAGTTATTTTCTTACCACTGAATTTTAATGATATCTATGCTGCATAGTTAATTGTATTACAATAATGTAGCAAGTGGTATATAGACACGGGGACAATGTGCCTTTGGGAATGACAAGAGGAGACATGGTGGAAGTGGAAGGGGGAATCTATCTTGAGGAACTTGGATAAAGTGCAGCCAAACTAAAACCATCTGTAATGCTGTTATAGTTTCCTTCCACAATAAACGTTTTCAACCATAAGTATTTCCAGCATGGAATTTATTTTGATATTATTAGCTAAACAATGGAACATTGGTGGGAAATAAAAAAGGACCATCCTTAACCAAAGATTTTTTGCTCCAACATTTCTGAATGCTTTGCACTGTGAGAGTTATGAAGTACCACAGATAATATTTCAACGTGGGCTGCGCTTATTTTTAATTCTGTCTGCACCATTTCTGAATTGTTTCTGATTCTATGTCTGCTGGCAACCCTTCAATACTTCATCCAAGTGATCTTTAGCAAAGTGTACAAACAGCAACTAAATCAATATTTATTTTGCACCTTTAACACAGTAAAATCATACGAGCGCACTCAAAGAAAAAACTAGCTAGCCATGATTCAAAGGACATGTGAGGATAAGACTAAATACTTGGTCAAACAGGAGTATTAAGAAGCATGCATGTTACATCAGATTGAGCTGGAACTGCAGATGGTAGAATCTGTAGCAACAAACAACTGGCTGGAGGAACTCGTCGGGCTGAGCAACATCGGTGGGTGGGAAGGAAAGGTTGATGTTTTGGGTCGACCATTCATAGGTGTGATTTTTCACCTGAAACATCGACCAGTCCTTTCCACCCACAGGTGCTGCTCAACTCGCTGAGCTCCTCCAGTATTTGTTGGAAAGATGTCCATGATGGCTTCACTGTTAACCTGTATCAAATGAGGTCCAGTGAAATCATTTGAACAAAGTTTGCATATTTAAATCCTGTCTTGCTGCCTTTTGCAGCAAAATCAATTTGAAATACAGGTAATAGGATTAAGAGAAAGCTTTCTACCCCATTTTAGTAGCTGACTTAATAGTATCAATCTTAAATATGAGCCTAAATGTACACAATGTTTATTCTCTGCAAAATATGCCATCACAGATTTTAAAGTACATTGTAATGAAAAACGTTAGTTCCTAGCTTTCATTCTGGTATGTACTTGGAAAGTATGCAATTTCCAGAAGAAAATCAAAGATAGTTAATAATTAAAAAAATAATAATATAATGCCAAAGGCACATTATATCAGTTGATTTTTTTTGCAGAGATTATTCTATAGAACATACAATAAAGCACAACATGTAAATTTGGCCAAACATGCTGTCTTATCTGCCTGTACATAATCCATTTCTCTCCATTCCCTGCATATCCATGTGCTTATTCAAGTCTCTTAAATGCCACCTATATATCTGTCTCCACCACTGTCCCCGCAAGCGCATTAGAGACGCTCTCGACCCTCTGTGTAAAAATAAAATTGCCTTGCAAATCTCTTTTAAACCTTGTCCCCACACCTTAGGATTGGTGCTTTTACCTATTTATGTTCTCATAGAAACATAGAAACATAGAAATTAGGTGCAGGAGTAGGCCATTCAATATGATCATGGCTGATCATCCAACTCAGTATCCCGTACCTGCCTTCTCTCCATACCCCCTGATCCCCTTAGCCACAAGGGCCACATCTAACTCCCTCTTAAATAACTCCTCCTTTTTATTTGTTATACAGCACAATTCATATTTATTTTCAGAGTTGTACTGCATGAAAACAGGCCCCTTCAACTCACCTTGTCGATGCTAACCATATTGGGTTAGACCCATTAGCCTGCATTTGGTCCACATCCCTCTAATTCCTATCCATATATACTTCCAAATGTCCATTAAATGTCTTAATTGTGGCCATTTCCATAGCTTCCTCTGGCGGGTGATTCCATACACAAATTACCCTCTGAGTGAAGAAGTTGCCCCTCTTAAATCTCTCCCCTCTCACTAGCCTATGCCCTAGTTTTTGACTCTGCTACCCTAAGAAAAAGTCTGTGAGAGCTCACATCCTTGCCCTGTCAAGATCTTGTAAACCTCAATAAGGCCACCACTCAGCCTCCTGCGCTCCAAAGAAAAAAGTTCCAGTCTATCCACCCACTTTCAGTAACTCAAGCCTGCAAACTCGGGTAACAATATCCCGGTGAATCTCTTCTGCTTTCCAACTTAACAACATCCTTCCTATAGCTGGGCGACCAGAACTCCACACAGTAATCCAAGTGTGGTATTGCCAGCAACTTGTGCAACTCCATCATAATGTCTCAATCTTTGTACAATACCTTTCCCAATCAAGGTATGCTTGCCAAATGCCTTCTTCACCACACTGTCCGCCGACTCACTACTTTTAGGGAACCATGCATCTGTACTCCCACATCTCTCATTTCTACAATACTCTCCAGGTCTCTGTCATTTACTGTGCAAGTCCAGCCCTGGTTTGACATAATATCCATTAACAATTGAAGTTTAGTAATATCCAAATCTGGCTAGAACTCAGAAATGTTAGAGAAAATTGTTAAGAATGTAACAGTTGCTAATTAATTAGAAAATGTGTAATAGCGCCATGTTAAAAGTCAGAGACTAAACTTCATTGTGCCCATTGTGCAGTTATCCTGCAAGCAATCTTCTGATCCCTGTAGTCACTCTTTGGATTTCTCTGACCGCCAGTGCACATGATGTTAAAAAAATAATTAAGACTATAATATCCCACCAAAATATATATTGGCAATGAAAATGAGGTAGGGGAGCTGGAGTACCAGAGTGGATAGATCATTAGAGTGATATTTTGGCTCAAACCTTACCAAGGAAGGGTAAATTTGAAGGGAAAAACACTAAATGAAAAGTCAACAATTTTATTTTTAATTAAAAAAAACCATGACACTAACTGCACATAGGTAGTAATACAAATTTCTATATCATTATTATCAAATATTGATATATAAATTGGTATTACTACAGTACTTCAGCACTTTATATTACTTGGGCAATTTAAAGGCGCTATTCTAATACTTTCAAAATTGAAATTGTTTTACACTGTTTAAAATGCCTAGGTGTAGTAATTTCATTTGCTAACATTTTTTTTAATTCCTTTCCCCTCGCCTCTTAGCGGACCCCAGCGTAAGTGAATACATACCAGGTAATTACACCAGTTCCCTTTGTAGTGTGTTTCTCTGATGAAAGAGGGGAAGATGAACATAAATGACATTGTTATATGTTTATGTTGAGTTCAGTAAAAAAAGTGGAACCAAGCGTGTATACAGCATGTAATATTATAGTTCGGTTAGATGTAGTTAGCTTAGTTAGCTTAGAGAGTTCACAGGGGCAGGTGAACATTAACACATAAACATTAACAATCCAATATTTGTTTTATTCAGTGCAGTGATAGGTTATACAAAATCAAGTTACTCCTATCTCTTGGTTATTGACAGCTGTAGCTCAAACGTAATCATTTATATCGTCTTCCTTGGTATAATTGAGATGATTCAAGGATTTTAAAGAGATTTTGTCTAAATGAAAATGTGACTGTTTATTTTTAATTCGCCTTTTCCTCGGTCTCTATAAATTGTTATGTTTTTTTGTTCCTCGGCATTTCATTGTGATGATGTCAGCCACAGCCATAAAGGCAGGATTACAATAATGACTAAAGTAAATATTTCCCTAATTACAGAGTTTCTAAAATGTTGTTCCATGCAGTTTTGGTTCAACAATCTAGGATCAGAAGTCCAGGCTTGCCCATAATGTACGGTTTTTTTGGTAACAATGATCTCATACAGCTCAGTTTGAAATTTGGGGCAAAGGAGCAAAAAGGAATTGCTTGAGATAGTTAACAGGCTGCAAAAAGCAGAGGTTAAGTAAAGGGTCTGCAAGCAGAGGAGACAACCACGATAATGGGGGGGGGGGGGGGGGGGGGGGGGGGGGGGGGGGGGGGGGGGGGGGGGGGTGGTGTTCAGCAGTGCTCCTATGGAAAATAAAAAGCAATGGTCTATTGTGGCCTCTACAGTAACATGGCTCAAAGGTAGGCAGGATTGGCAGCACAACAATCATGGATAAATGATACTTGACATAAATGACAGTCAATTGTCCTTCCCAATTTTCTAAGAGTAGATAAAGCTTTGCCCTCTCCCTTATAGAGCCCTCTACATATTACCTGAAAAAACATTCCTGAACACATTTGACATATTCCATCCTGTTTAAGCTCTTGGCACTATTGATAGTCCCAGTTCATATTGGGAAAGTTAAAATAGCCCTAATAGTCACTCAGCTGCCTGTAATCTCCTAGCATATTTGTACTTCTAATGCTCTTTGACCATGTGGGGGGCCTGTAATATACTCCCAACAAGGTGGTCAGCCCTTTTTTATTTTTCAGCCACACCCATACAATCTGGACAATCCATCAATAACATCATTTCAGATTACCACTGAATTAAATCAATGAAGCAACGCCCCCAACTCTTTTTCACCGCCACAATCTTGCCTGTAACACGTGTAGTCTGGAACATTAAGCGGCCAGACCCTCTCTAAGCCAGGTTGCAGTAAGAATTACAATATCCCAATCGCATTGAAATAAATGCAATTCAATTCAACAGTCCTTCCTTGCTCCCTGCTCTGCTCTTGCTTATCCTGTCCACTGAACTTGCATTCATCACTCCTCATAGCGATTTACAGCCTCTCACCTGCCTCATTCCTGCATTGGAACCCCCCCCCCCCCCCCCCCCCCCCCCCCCCACCACCCCCCCCCCCCCCCCCCCCCCCCCCCCCCCCCCCCCCACACCCCCAACCCCCACCCCCCCCCCCCCCCCCCCCCCTCACCACCGCATGGAAACCCCCCCCCCCCCCCCCCCCCCCCCCTCACCACCGCATGGCACCATGAGTAATCCGGAGATCACTTCCCTGGAGGTCTTGCTTTTTAATCTTTTGTCTAACTCTCTGTATTCACTTCGTAGAACCTCATCCATTTTCCTCCATATGTCATTAGCACCAACATGCGCAACAACTTCTGGTTTCTCTCCCTCCCCTTGAGAATATCCATGGGGAGAACATGATGTCAAAAGTCATATACAGAGCTCAAAAAGAATGCTTTGATTCTGTCATCACAGAAGATAGGGATAATACAGACAATTACATAAGTGGGAAGAGTGTGAACTACGACAAATGTTTAAAAGGATTAGAGAATATAATGTGGTTACTTTAAAAGTGATGAATTGCCAGAGCTTGGATAAAATGAGCCATTTGTTCTTGTTGAAAGCAAATGAAGAAACAGTGCATGCCCTGACTATCATTTTCCAACCATCTGGCTACAGGCACAGTCCAGGACAACTGGAAGATTACACATATGGTATTTTTGTTTAAATAATGGACAGGCCAAGTAATTATAGGTCTAACATGGTTGTATGACATGGGTGGTGGGAAATTATTGGAAACATTCTGTGGGCAGCAATGATCGTCATTAACAAGGTTGATTTAGGATTTGTAATGGAAAGGCCAGATTGTACTAAACTGATGGGGTTTTTTAAAAAGGAAGTAACATGGGACAATTGAGAGTAGTAAATTTTCGCAAGGCAACCATTTAATGAGCCATGAGCCACCATTTTGAACCCTCCAACCTGTGTGTCTACATAAATTGTAGCTTAAACCTCATACTTTTGGTGAACATAATATTAACGTTCACTTACATTTATGTCTGTCGCAATTTTTTTAACATTAGAAACTAATGTTAAAGGACCATCTTAATAAAGTTGTTGTTTGGGGCAAAAATGTATAATAATGATTATTATTGGTCTGGGTTTAGAGACGAGTTAAAAAAATTTTTTTTTATGATTCTTAAAACATCAGCTTAATGTGTTTTCAGAGTCCACAGCTGGTTTAAGTTTTGACAGCTGCATTTAACAACTTTTTACATAATGTGGGAAAGGGGAGCCCAGAAAGAGAAAAACTGTGAAATTAAAATTTCTCTACAATTATGCATCCTAGCACCTGCACAAGAAGTAACATTTGATAGAGGCTGTAGGAATGTCTTAGCAACCTACAGGTAGATTATTTAGGGATGGTCATTAGTTATGTGGGAGAAAAGTATTATAACTGAGTTTATTGCTGAAGATTTTGAGCTGGAGCATTCCTTATAATCGGTTGTGCAAATAGACCGCAGACCATAGCAAGTGATTAATAATTCCACATGTTGAACTATTTAAAGAATACAGCACAATTTTTATTCTGATGGTTT
This sequence comes from Leucoraja erinaceus, assembly GCF_028641065.1. Lineage (NCBI taxonomy): Eukaryota > Metazoa > Chordata > Chondrichthyes > Rajiformes > Rajidae > Leucoraja > Leucoraja erinaceus. The sequence goes on from NC_073389.1 coordinate 39,641,803, forward strand.
TTGCTTTATTTAATAGGGAAAGATGCGATCTGGACTCAGTACAAATTCAAATTCGATTCATATTCAGAATGTCAAGGGAAGCGATTTGTTAAACGGACACGTTACAGGAAATTTGTTGGCATTGTTCTGTGTAATTCTTTGAGATACAAGATTTACCTCAGTAACTCCCTCTCAGGTATGTTCTTTTTTTTTTTAAACTAAAAATATATACCCAATACCTCCTAGCAGCAATGTAATCAGTTATTGGATTACTGGTTGGAAAAAGTTACTATGTTGGAACCAAGAATAAATCTGTAACATTGGCATGTTCATTCAGCAGTTTCAGATGAAATTGGCCATGATGGTTCTACCCCTTTGCCAAGGTGCAATTTTATTTCTGTATTTCATGTACTAGCATTTCAGCTGTGAAAATGAAAATACACACCTAGAAAACGTTATTTGCCTAAAATCTATTTATTTGCTGGCAAGAAATTAATTTCAATTTAGGATACCGTCATGGCAAGGTAAATTGGAATTTAATACTTTGAGGCATAAAGAGCAGAACAAAAACGATATTTAGTGAAAATGACCGAAGCTCCTAAGCCCCACATCCTACCATTCACCCAGCCCTCCCACAGATCAGCAAGCAACACAATTGTGTGAGACTTGAGAAAGTGTCCATTTTTTAAAAGCGCAAACGTGTGCATATTTATGAGTGTTCAGAAGGTAGAACCAAGAGCGACATAACAAATCGGCATTCTGAGGGACAGCACCAGACAGCTATCAATGCTGTTCCATATTTTAGATTATTGCTCAGAGATACAGCATGGAAACCCATTGAGTCCACACCAACCATCGATCACCTGTTCACACTAGGTCTATGTTATCCCACTTCCTTATTCCTTTCGCAATAGAGGCAATTTACAGAGCCCAATCAACCTGCAAACCTGCACGCCTTTTGGATGTGGGAGGAAACAGGAACACTCGGAGGAAACCCATGAGGTCACAAGGAGAAGGTGGAAACTCCGCACAGACAGTACCCGAGGTCATGATCGAACTTGGATCTCTGGCGCTGTGAGGCAGCAACACTACCAGCTGCCCTGTAATGAATGTCATAGGAACAACAAACCATAATGAAGCATCTCAACCGTCAGTCCGCACATTAAAATATGTAGGAGAGAATAAAAGGGTGTGGCTGACAGACATATTGAAATCTTCATTTCAGCACATGGATATGATTCACCATTGTCACCATTTTTGGTGGTTTCAAGGTTCATGCTGAGTACCAGGAAGTTGGGCGACCAAACTGGAGCTACCAAAATCACTGGTCAAGTTTTGCATTTGAAAGTAGATAGATGGTGTCACCATCAACAAAATTTACAAGCACCAAAGCCTGGCCTACAGATTCCACTTACTCAGTCATTTATGCTATTGATCCTTAACAATCACAAGAGTGACAACTATTTTCAGGTCAAGTTAACAGACATACTCTAAGAAAAAGTGTAACTTTGCCAGAGCAAGTGTTTTAAGCCACCGTTATGAATTCTATGTATCGATGCTTTATCTTCTTTTAACAACCATTCTCAGATAAGTCAATTCAATCAACTTTAATGTCATCGCACAAATACAAGTATCAGTACAACGAAATGCAGTTTTGCGTCAGACCGTAGTAGTTGTACATAAAGAGAAAAAACAAGAAAAAAAATAGAAAGAGAGAAGATACAGAATAATCAGGAAATACAGAATGATTAAACAAAGGGGGACGGAGGGACCAGAGAAGTCTATCGTCGGGACTCCGAGTTCAGCAGTGTGATTGTGTTGTTATAGAAGCTTTTCCTCATCCTGCTGGTACGTGACCTGAGGCTCCTGTACCGCCTCCCTGATGGGAGGAGGGCAAACAGTCCATGGTTGGGGTGTGAGGGGTCTTTGATGATCTTCCCAGCCCGTCTCAGACACCGTTTTCGGTGGAGGGCATCCATGGCAGGGAGCGGGGCACCGATGATGTGCTGCGCGGTTTTCACCACCCGTTGTAGTGCTTTCCTGTCCGCAGCAGTGCAGCTGCTGTACCATACCGTGAAGCAGGTGGTCAGGATACTCTCTATGGTACAGCGGTAAAAGTTGGTCAGGATCTGGGGGGACAGGTGGGCTTTCTTGAGCCTCCTAAGGAAGTAAAGGCGCTGCTGTGCCTTTTTGATCAGCTTGGAGGTGTTGAGGGACCAGGACAAGTCCTCCGAGATATGCACTCCGAGGAATTTATAGCTGGAGACGCGCTCCACCTCAGTCCCGTTGATATGGATGGCGGTATGACTGCCTCCTCTGGTCTGCCTGAAGTCGACAATAATCTCCACATTAAGTCTGTTGAACAGTTCAAGGAGATTTTGGTAATATCACAAGGTATAACTGTGTCCAATACGAAAACGCGTCCAGAAGATATTGTGCAAAGATCCACCTGCACTTTACGAGTAATTTGGGATTGGATGAATAGGAAACAAGGCTCAATGGCTGGATGCCACATGCAATGCTATAAACTCAGAGCTACTATTCATGGAAATAACATTTCTTCTGCTGATGGTTTGGTAAATGAAACAGAAAATCTCGTGCACTCATTGTTTGGCTAGTTAGGCTTGTTTGGCTAAATGTTAGTCAATTTCCTCACCCGAAAGTGTAATCAGTTTCTTATTATTCCAGTTCCATCATCCAGCTGAATAGCTGAGCATAATGACCATTTGGGAAGCATACTGTGTGTGAGACCACAGCAATGGAGAACTGTGTTTGCACATGGTACAAACTTTCCACGTTATAAATCAGATCACATTATTTATGGAACTGTTTTCCAGTAGAGTTTATTGTTTCTAGGTTTTTAATGTTATGAAAACTAAATGTACTTGAGTGGAATTCACATAATGATCAATGTGAACCATATGTCCAATTTACATCAGATTGAGGGGAGGTGATTCCAATTTTTTTAATTTGTGTTTTCCCAATTCTGCACCGAAATAGATACATTATACAGCTTCATGTTGAGTTTAATGATGCAAAAAACACAGCTGTAATATTTAATCAAATACTATTCTTTCTTCTTAAAAAAAAATAGGCACTTTCTATAACATAGGAGATCTATCAGGACATGGGGAAGATCATTGTCAGTTTGTGGACTCTTTCTTGGATGGTAGAACAGGAGAACATCTCCAACCTGAACAGCTGCCAATCAGACAAGGTGAGCTTATTCTTTGTAATTATAGTCACCTAATGTTATGCTCTTGTTCAAAATTGTGCTCCATGACCATCTAACAGAAAGGAAAACGCTGTTATGGCAATGACCACTTTCAGTATTAGTCAGGCTGAAGCAGTGCATATACCCTTCATTTGATATGAACTCTGCAAGAGATGCTACTGTTCTACTCAAAGGGAAGAGAAGAGACTTCAAACCTATATATACACCCACTACTGCAGCATCCAACATTACTATATTCAAAATTAAAATATTCCTTGGGGAAAAATGATAGGTTGTTTTATGAATACTCTCTCCCTATTTTTTGGCTTTGTAAATGCTGCCAGATTGGAAACTGTGCTGTCAGATATTCCTTTCGTAAGTCCTGGCTGACTGAGCTTGTGGCAGGGAGGGAAGGGTGCCTGAACACATTGACTTTGTGTGGCACAAAGCCAGAGATGAGCTTTGCAAGAGGTAGATCTATGTCTTTGTACCCAATTCGGTAGGTATATGTGGATGCATGTGTTTCTGAGTTGGATGATCAGCCATGATCATATTGAATGGCGGTGCAGGCTCGAAGGGTCGAATGGCCTACTCTTGCATCTATTTTCTATGTTTTATAATGTGAATAACAAAAACTTTTTCAAAAACATTCAAATTAACAAGAAATAATTTAAAATATCAAAAAGTTACTTTATCCCGTGCAGCCATTTTCATATATTGAAATCAATGGTCCAGGCATTTTAAGTCGGTTGACGCTCATAAATGCTAAGGAATTGCTGCAGTTTAGAGGTTGGATGGTAGATTCAATAGACAATAGGTGCAGTAGTAGGCCATTCGGCCCTTTCAGCCAGCATCGCCATTCAAAATGATCATGGCTGATCAGCCACAATCAGTGCCCTGTTCCTGTATTCTCGCTATATCCCCTGACTCCACCATCTTTAAGAGCTCTATCTAACTCTCTCTTGAAAGCATCCAGAAAATTGGCCTCTACTGACTTCTGAGGCAGAGAATTCCAGATTCACAACCCTCTGTGTGAAAAGGTTTTTCCTCATCTCCGTTCTAAATGGCATACCCCTTATAATTAAGCTGTGGCCCCTGGTTCTGGACTCCCCCAATATCATAAACATGTTTCCTGCCTCTAGCCTTTTCAAACCCTTAATCTTATATGTTTCAACAAGATCCCCTCTCATCATTCTAAATTTGAGTATACAAGCCCAGCCACACCATTCTATCAACATATGAGTCCTATCATCCCAGGAATTAACCTCGCGAACCTACGCTGCACTCCCTCAATAGCAAAAATATTCTTCCTCAAATTTGGAGAAAAAAACTGCACACCACACTCCAGGTGTGGTCTCACTAGGACCCTGTACAACTGCAGAAGGACCTCTTTGCTCCTATACTCAACTCTTCTTGTTATGAAGACCAACATGCCATTTGCTTTCTTCATTTCCTGCTGTACCTGCATGCTTATTTTCAGTGACTGATGAACAAGGACCCCCAGATCTCGTTGTACTTCTCCTTATCCCAACTACACAATTCAGATAATAATTTGCCTTCCTATTTTTGCCACCAAAGTGGATAACCTCACATTTAACCACATTAAACTGCATCTGCCATGCATTTTTCCACTCACCCAACCTGTCCAAGTCACCCTACATTCTCATATCATCCCCTTCACAGTTCACGCTGCTACCCAGCTTTGTGTCATCTGCAAATTCGCTAATGTTACTTTAAATCCCGTCGTCTAAATCATTAATGTATATTGTAAATAGCTGCGGTCCCAGCACTGAGCCTTACGGTACCCCACTAGTCACATCCTGCCATTCTGAAAGGGTCTCGTTTATCCCTACTCTTCATCTTTTATAATTGACTCCAGCATCTTCCCCACCACCGATATCAGGCTAACTGGTCTATAATTCCGTTTTTTTTCTCTCCTGCCTTTCTTAAAAAGTGAGATAACATTAGCTACCCTCCAATCCACAGGAACTGATCCTGAATCTATAGAACATTGGAAAATGATCACCAATGCATCCACAATTTCTAGAGTCACTTCCTTAAGTACCCTGGGATGTAGGCCATCAGGCCCTGGGGATTCATCAGCCTTCAGTCCCATCAGTCTACTCAACACCATTTCCTGCCTAATGCGAATTGAGGAGTCCAACATTGAGGTGCAGTTGGGAACGTGCAGGGGAACTGCTGTTTGCTAGTTTTGAACAGTCACATTTGCAGATCAAGGGTGACAATCATAAACTTCCCATGTCTGTGATGAAATGCTAGCAGTTGCATGCAAAACTGCCAGCATGTCTGCACAACATCCAGGACCTGGACAGGGTAGTTTGACTAGAAACACAATATTAGCTTAATATTTTTTGGCAAATTCTTATAGAAGGATTGAGTGTTATAATTAATGCTTTGCATGTTTATTTTTCTTCTGGGGTTTCTGTGTTCTGTATCATTTAGGAAAAATGAATTTGGAAATGCTTCAATATATTTTCCAATTTGCAGCACTCACCAACTGGATACAGAAACTGTATTTAAGGAGCCCCAGATCAATACTATATTTAACCTTCTGTGTAAAATTACGCCCTGAATACATGTTGTTTCACAATACATTCTGCTGCGAATGGTATGCAACAGGCTATGTGTTGCATGCTACGTTGCTACATTGAGAAGGAAATATCAGTCCTAATGTTCATTGCCATTTAAACTCGTGTTACTGAGGCACTTGTTAATCTTTCAATCCTTAGGTTTTTATCGAAGTGTTCGCCAGGAGCCAGTTATGTTTGGCACAATAGGTGGGCAAACACACATCCACTACGTCCATTGGTATGAATGTGGCATAGCCATACCTGGGCAATGGTGAATCAACTGCTACACAAGCAATCAAGAAAAAGGAAAGACCAAAGGAACTGAGTTGTTATATTGTATTGATATGGTTCCTTGTATTCAATGTAAGATTCAAATAGACCATGTGATTTATGGAGTGTTATTTTTAAGCCGCATTAAAACGCTTAAATAATGTGGTACAAAGTGAACTGTACCCATTCCAAGGCACATAATTGAAGTTATTCCACACCAAAATGCCTTTCAAGTAAATAACCACACAGATGGGCAGTAAAGAGGGACATCAACAAGATATTGAAGCAATTTTCTAACCAGCTTTCACTTATTAAAAAAGGCCAGATGATATAAATATGTGCTACTTTCAAAGTAGTTGTGGCCATTGGAAAAGTGATACAAACTTCTAAATATATTAAAATAAATCAGTGCTCACTATTGGCACATAGTGCTGTAAATAAACTGTAGCACTGCCCAGGATTTTGGAATCTTAAACTAACAGGCTACTTAGTCAATACGTCCTTCAGTTTGCTTTATTTATCAGAACAAACCCCCTAATATTTCTTTGAAAACACAATCTTTGATATCGGGAAGCTGGCTCCCTATACCATCAGTTCTGAATATAATTGTTTAAATGTTATTTATCAGGAATGTATTTAAAAACAGAACATAAATTGTAAGTTCTATTCACAAATTGTTGGAGAAGTTTTTTTTAATTTAGATGTATTGTAACAAGTGAGCTTCAGGAATGGAATGGAAAAATTACTCTCATTGTGTACCCTGAAGAGCAGACGATTCCTGTACCAAATGTACCCAAATAATTATGTAGTTGATGTGTTGCATTGTTCAAAAGATGTATTGAAAGCAGGCACGTGTGGGAACATGCCTTGTTTCTGCTCGTTAAGCTGATTACCACCTTATTCTATTCAGTACTGAACAAAACATTTACAACCAGGATATGTTTTGCACATCCAATTTGTAATTTTTTTTTGGTAATGCATGTATATATATATCCACATTATGGTGAGCATACCAGAATGTACATCCACAAATAACCCCCTGGAACCATCCAATTACAATAGTGCTCGCAGAAATTGTAGGCTAACAAACATACACACATCCACTTAATGATGCTTACTACTGTTTCTCTTGCGGGTTTTCTTTCAGTAGTTTCAGATACTTTATTCCCTTGTATTCTTATGACAAATGGAGAGGGGCATTGCTATAGTTTTTTTTTAAAGATGTCTGCAATTAGCATTTACATTGTAAGCAGCTTTGCTCGAGCACATTTTTTACATGCTTAAGGCTGAATTACCCGCATAGCTCACAAAGATGCTCAGCACCAAACATCTGAGTATGCTCATACTGGTGAGTTGACATCGCCAATCAAATGTCTCAGCACATGCAGTGATGCTTAGCTGCCAGATGTTTGGATGCATCCAAATCCAAATCCTTAATTATCAACATTTATCTCCTTTCCTTAAAGAGATGTTTGCTCATCTGTTCATGCACATCACAAAAGTGTTTCATTATTTTTTAAACAGTGTAGCAAGTATTCTAAGAACTTAATGGAAACACCAGACTACATAAAATCTATATGCCTGTTTAAAAGTTAATAACAAATGGCTGTTCATTGTGGTAGACTGGGGGAAAGATCTAGCACCAAAAGTCTAAAATTGCCAGCTTTAGATTGTCCGACCAGCCCGTCTAAGAGGTATCTAATCAAGCTTTTGTAGAACAGAGTTGTAAAGCATTTATCCAGGTCCCAACAGAATCCCCATTATTGCAAACTAGCAGACAAACATAATCTTCAAAATACTCAATTACCACAACTTAAAAAAAAACTCAAGCACCATTTCTAAGAATCCATATAAAAAGGTTCATTGTCAACCTCTGCTCCAAATTGCTAAAAGCACAGACAAATTTGTAACCAACTCTCCACATAACTGGTGTTCAGGTGCCAAACATTAACAAATGCTCAGACATTTAGCTTTGTTGGCCTTGCAATTTATTCAAGATTTGTGGTGGGTTTTGCCTCATATTCCAATCACAAATGAATACTATAGGTTAAGTAATGCATACTAATATATAGTTTTTTTTCCCCCATGTGACATTGTTAGTAACAAATTTATTTGTGAAATGATGGCTGCAGTTTGTATTTAGATTGTCAGCAGCCTTACATATGCAGAGTTTTTGATAAATTTTGCAAGGCTGCTTGCAGCAGTCATTAATGCTGTCATACTCTTGAGAATAAAATATAATTGAAATGTAAAATTTAACGTGAAACTTATTACCTGATAGTGTTATGACTGAATAAACATGCACACATATAATCCATTCTTGCTGGAATCTAATTCAAAAGGCAACTTTAGCAAATATGTGAAATTAATGAAAAAGTTCACAATTTTATAGACACTGCACTATAATTGCTTTATCTTTGAAAAATACTGATTCCTTCTTTATTAGGATGCTTTTCGTAACTTAAAAAGTCGTTTGGAAACTCCTGAATTGTAGTCTTTGTTGCTGGAAGCATAGCAGCCAATTTGTACATCGAAAGCTCCCATAATCGGCAGCATGATTATTAAAACAGATTATCTAGTTGTTGCGTGAATTTAAGAATACATATTAGCCAGTACAGTGCAACAAACAATTCTCCAAAATTGTACCGTAGTATCTTTTACCTTCCCTGCATGTATCAAACAGATCCATAGTTTACCGTCTCATCCATTCAGTGGCACTGCCAGGACTAGATCACTTATCAATATTGTACTGGATGTCAGTATGGGTATCTTCTTGTTTGACTTCAGTCAAACATCCGTGAAGCATCTTATATGTATATGGAGAGATATGGCCAGGCACAAAATAAATGCCTATATTGCTGATCTGCCAATACATTGGTAACAATCTCATCTATTTATTACAAAGAAGCAACACAGTCATCATTAATCTAGAGTCAGAATTATTACTCCAGCTTAACCTGCCATAAAGCTGAGGACAGATGCAGTGCGTCTGGTTTATCTCTTAAGTGGGACAATGCTTCAGCACTAAGATTTATGAATAGCCCAGCAGCAGTGCAGATAGTTAGATGCACGAATATGTGTTACTAAACCTCATGATTATCTCTGCCTTGAATTAAGAAAATGAACAAATTATCCAATGTACGTTAAAACCAAACTACAGGAAAGTTATAGACCAGACAAGAAATAGACTGCAATATAACCAATTATTGATTTAAATCATTTTATTTAGTTTTGCAAGAGAATATTAATTTTGTACATATTACTTTGAATTTTACTTCAATTAGTACATTTGTTAATCATTTAACAATAAAAATGAATCGCATTTGTGGCCTACTTACAAACTATCATTTTATTACTTACTGTTCTTTTGCCAAGGCAATCTACAAGATCAAAATCACAACACGTTTAAGTAGTGTCTCAAGAAAAGAATTTTACGCTATGATGCTGATAAATTTGAAAGCAGAAAATAAGAAAACAAATCTATTTGGTCTCTTTCCTCAGCAAACAAAATCCATTATTCAGAAGTTACTAGAAGGCTTGCACAGCTTTAGATTATAAATTGTTTCCAAATCAATAAATGGTTTGCACCTGGTGTGCGATGGATGGAAATGATTACCTCAGACAATAGGTTTGCTTGCAGCTTTCTGAACAACTGCAGCAGTTTATCGATACCCTGGCCCCGGCTGGGTGTACCCTTGAGCAAATGCGGGACGATTACGTGCATACGGATTTGATCCCGATGGTGGTGGAGTCACGTTGCTACCTGGGGAAGATGTGAATCCTGGCCTTGGCTGGTAACTCCCTGGTTGATTTGGAGCTATACCAGGCTGGGAGCCTGGAGGCATGGTGTAATTAGCTGGCTGAGAAGCTTGCGTTGTATAATTCTGTGGTGTGAAGGAACCTGCTTGGAACTGCTGGGGAGGCTGTGATGGCACTTGCTGGGCTTGAGTGGAGAATCCAGGGGCAGGAGCTTGGGATGCTTGCTGATTGAAAGCTTGAAATTGTGGAGCCGGTTGCTGGGATGATGCTTGTTGGCTGTAAGCTGTAAAGGCAGAAATAGAAAAATGAGCAAGCTTAACAACAGGAAAATAGATTCCATGGTATGGCTTCAACATGCCAAACATAAAGTGATCAACCAGTAAATCCGCAAATTAGGTACGTAACATAATGTCCAAAAGGTTCGAGTTCCTCAATTGAGATCTATTGTTGAATGTTCAGGTCTATGCACAAACTCATTGAACTTTAATTCCAAAGCTGATAGCATTCAGTATTATTTAGTACAATCACAAAGTAATGAAGCTGAGATTTTCACACAAAAATATTCTTCAGCCACTGCCTTGAGATGTGCAGTCCTATCACTGGGATAGCACTCTGAAAACAGCACTTTGCTGGCTCATCATTCGATTTAAGGTTTTGAGGCTTCAAATCAATGATAGAGAAAGAACACTTATATAACATTTAAAATGAAACACTTATTAAAACAATGTCTCATGTGCACTTCTACTGCACATCAGGAATTCCTGCTTACAATGACTTTAGTGATCAAGATGTACAATGTGTAAAGATTTGAATTTAATCAGGAATTCATGTTTAACATTCCAATACTATGGCCATATACTCTCTTTCTTTATATTGAGATATTTATATTGCCGGAAAGCAGATTAGAAAGCTTTCAGTTTTGTGTGATGTTTGTGCAATTTCAATCAGCCTTATAGAAACATAGAAAATAGGTGCAGGAGTAGGCCCTTCGAGCCTGCACCGCCATTCAATATGATCATGGCTGATCATTCAACTCAGTATCCCGTACCTGCCTTCTCTCCATACCCCCTGATCCCCTTAGCCACATCTAACTCCCTCTTAAATATAGCCAATGAACTGGCCTCAACTACCTTCTGTGGTAGAGAATTCCAGAGATTCACCACTCTCTGTGTGAAAAATGTTTTTCTCATCTCGGTCCTAAAAGGCTTCCCCCTCATCCTCAAACTGTGACCCCTTGTTCTGGACTTCCCTAACATCGGGAACAATCTTCCTGTATCTAGCCTGTCCAACCCCTTAAGAATTTTGTAGGTTTCTATAAGATCCCCCCTCAATCTTCTAAATTCTAGCAAGTACAAGCCGAGTCTCACCATTCTTTCTTCATATGAAAGTACTGACATCCCAGGAATCAGTCTGGTGAATCTTCTCTGTACTCCCTCTAAGGCAAGAATGTCTTTCCTCAGATTAGGAGACCAAAACTGTACGCAATACTCCAGGTGTGGTCTCACCAAGACCCTGTACAACTGCAGTAGAATCTCCCTGCTCCTATGCTCAAATCCTTTTGCTATGAATGCTAGCATAGCATTCGCTTTCTTCACTGCCTGCTGCACCTGCATGCCTACTTTCAATGACTGGTGTACCATGACACCCAGATCTCGCTGCATCTCCCCTTTTCCTAATCGGCCACCATTCAGATAATAGTCTACTTTCCTGTTTTTGCCACCAAAGTGGATAACCTCACATTTATCCACATTATACTGCATCTGCCATGCATCCCCTCATCTGCTGTAAATGACGCATAAAAACCATGATTATCAGCAAAAGAACAATGCAAATACAAGCAAAGCCATGATAAATTGTATGTAATAATGAAAACATTAAAGGGTAAAGTATTTACCATGGTGATTGTCATGTTCAAACATAAAATTCAAGATGCCTATTCACTCCTTGCTCCTCAAAGGCAGATTAATAACAAACATTGATTTATTTCAATTAGCACATTCATTAGTTCTTTACAAGAGTGCAGCCATCTGCAGTGACTGGGCCTCACTCTATCCCATGAAGCCTGCAACATATTCAAATTGAAAGAGCCAACTGCGTTAAATACCCACAGCAATATTTGAATAAGGAAATAAATACTGCAACATAGAGCACCAATGTCATATTCTGCTCTTTGTGAGTGCAATTAAAAGGAAAGCCCATATAGACCATGTGAATCAACTGGCTTTGGCTCAAACCATCCATGCCGACCAAGTTGCCTAACCAAATGAGTCCCACTTGCCTGCGCCTGGCCAATACTCCTAAATCTTCTTTGCACTGCTTCCAGTTTAACTACTGTATTATCTGTCCCCTGGAACATTGAGCCTGAATCCTTATCCCCTGCACCAGCTCCTCAGCCAGGCATTAATTTGGCTTATCCTTCTATTTCTGCTCTCACTAGCACGGGAAGTAATCCAGAGATTACTACCTTTGAGGTCCTGACCGACAACAATCAGTCTGAAGACGAGTCCCGACCCAAAACGTCACCTATGCATTCCCTCCACAGATGTTGTCTGCCTCCTGACTAAAGTGGATGACAAAAATTCACTCATTAAAATTTGTTTTCATTTTGTTTTCCTGAAAGCTATTCAAACTCTACAATAGAGGTGCAGTTAAATATTTTAGAGGTGACATCAAATACAGAGAAGTAGATATTTTCTTAGTGTAGAAAATGCAAAGTGTTAGATTTCTCAACAGTTTTCAATAATATACCCAATAAAATCCACACAGGAATAAACAGTCCAACATTTGTTTGTAACATTAGGAAGAGCGTATTTAACAATGAAGGCTGATTTCATCGGTGGGATGGAAGTGGACAAAATAAACTGCTTCAAGTTCCTGGATGTTCACTGCTCTGATGATGTCCTGGATTGTTTCTCATAAACCTCACTGAATGATCTCAACTCTCAACTTAGTCTACATAAAGAACATTAAATTGCCAGTCCTGATCCTCTCTCAGCCATTTTTCTATACAATCCATGGGCCAAATTCATCTGCCTTACCCTCCTATGGTTTTGATTATACCAAAGTTTAGTTTAGCAGTAACCTCAGCTATTCAACCAACAATTCAACCGCATTTGATATTGGGTTAATATTATCGCATGTATCGACCCACAGTGAAAAACTCTGTGCGTGCTATTCAGTTGAAGAATATACACAAGGATAACGAATGTACAAAGAGAAAAATACCAGAGTGCAGAATATAGCTTGACTGTATTATAGAGTTACAGTTACAGAAAAAGTGCAGATTAAAAGAAGTGCAAGGGCCAAAATGAGATAGGTTATAAGATCAGGACTACACCCTAGTTCACGAGAGAACCATTCAGTAGTCTGATAATAGCAGGGGAAAAGCTGTCCGTGAATATGTGATATGTGCTTTCAAGCTTTAGTGTGCTTTTCCCTACAGGAGAGGAGAAGAAGGATTGACTGGGGTTGAAAAAAGTCCTTGATTATGTTGGCTGCTTCCCCCAGTTTTGGGTGCAATTTCCTATATATAACCAGAATCTCAACAAGTTGAAGTTTATCGAGTTTGCTCTTGAAAGGCATAATTTAATATGCCTTAACTAAACATTATGATAGCTTCTGACAACCCACCAGATTCTAACCACTTTCTGCAGAAAAATGTTTCTCCTCTCGTTACTTTGCATTCTTTTGCCTGGTATCTCCATTCTACGTCCTCTATTATCAAGGAAAAGGTTTGTGATATATATAAACGAACTAGACATAAAGCTAGATGGGTTGGTGAGCAAGTTTGCTGATGACAAAAAAATTAAAGAAGTTGCAGACAGTGAGGAAGTCTGACATAAGATACAGTGGGATATAGATGAGCAGCAGAAATGGGTGGAAAAACGATAGACGGAATTTAACCCGAGCAAGTGCGAGGTGTCGCACATTTGGAGGTTGAATGTAAGGAGAGAGCATACAGTTAATGCCAAAATCCTAAACAGCATTGATATGCAGAGGAATCTTGGAGTGCAAGTTCATAGCTCACTAAAGGTGGCCACACAAAGATAGGATGGCAAAGAGGGCTCAACTCGAAACGTCACCCGTTCCTTCTAACCAGAGATGCTGCCTGCCCCACTGAGTTACTCCAGCAATTTGTGTTTATCTTCGGTGTCAACCAGTATCTGCAGTTCCTTCTTACATAAGGCAAGTCAAGTCAAGTCAAGTTTATTTGTCACATACACATACGAGATGTGCAGTGAAATGAAAGTGGCAATGCTCGCGGACTTTTGTGCAAAAGACAAACAACCAAACAAATTATAAACACAATCATAACACACATATTCTTTTACATAATAAATAATGGAAGTGAAAACGTTCAGTAGAGTTAGTCCCTGGTGAGATAGGTGTTTACAGTCCGAATGGCCTCTGGGAAGAAACTCCTTCTCAACCTCTCCGTTCTCACCGCATGGCAACGGAGGCGTTTGCCTGACCGTAGCAGCTGGAATATGGTATGCTTGCCTTTATTGCTAGGGGCATTGAATAGAAGAGTCAGGAAGTCATAATGAAGCTCTATGGGACTTTGATTAGGTCGCATTTGGAGTACTGCATACAATTCTTTTTGCCCTATTACAGGAAAGATATGGAAACTTGAGAGGGTGCAGAGGAGATTTACCAGAATGCTGTTTTAATTAGAGGGTTTCAGCTACAGGAAAAGGTTAGATAGACTTGGATTGTTTCTCTGGAAAAATTGAGGTTGAGGGGAGAGTTGATTGAGGTATATAAAATTACGAGAGGCATAGATAGGGTAGTTAGAACATTTTTCCCTGGGTGGAAATGTCCAACACTAGAGGTCATAGCCATATGGTAAGAAAGGGAAGGTTTAATGGAGAAGTGTGGGGCAAGTTTTTCTTTTACATAGGGTGTGCTGGAACGCATTGTCAAAGGGTGATGGTGGATGAAAGTGGCATTCAAGAGGTCTTTAGATAGGCACATGGAAGTGCAGGATATGGAGGGATATGGATCATGTGCAGGCAGGTGAAATAAGTTCAGCTGGGCATCATTTTCAGCACATTGTGAGCCGGTTCCTGTGCTGTACTGAGCTATGTTCTTTGTCAAAACTCTTCATAGGTTTAAATAATTCAATCAGACCCATATTAAACGTGTTCCGAGAAGAATAAACCTTGCGCCTCTATTCTATCCAGGTAATTAAAGTCCCTCATCTCTGGAACTATCATAGGAAATCTCCACTTCTTAAAATCAGACTTTCAGTTTTATTTTGGAAGCAGCGCTGCTTAATATAATTGAGCCACTGGAATCACTACCGAAGGAAAAGGTGCAAACCCACAACGGTACAGATGCAGGTACACACCCTATCTGGGAAAAACATTTGGGTTCTCTATTGCTGTATTTTTAAAGGTGACATTTGTGACAATACTGCCAATACTACTGTTCTTTCCACATATCAATATTTTATGGGATTATCACCTGGAACCATTAATGTTTTTGCACATTATTTATCCTATTTTAATGTTAGTTAGTTGCTTAAAAAAGAACTGGATATCCACCCCATTTCCTTTCCATGTTCAACAAAAATTACCAAAAATATCAGACAGTACTTCTGTAAAAAGGTCCAGAATTCAATGCAGTGCTGAAGACTTCATCCTTGTATTGTGCTCCACTCACCTGGGTATGGTGCTCCATAGTGTGGCTGAGCCTGTGGTTGCTGTGGCTGAGGTGTATATCCTGGTTGCTGGTACTGTGGATACATTTGACCTATTCAAAAATAAGCAATGACTTCAGTCATGTATCAACATTATAAAATTATATATAAATACAGAATGATGATGGAAGAAACTATGTCCATTACGCATCTTATTCAAGCAATTTTACATTTTAGATGGAATGTCAAAGAGATTCAGCTCAGAAAATCAAGTGGCATTTTCTTGTCACCCATGTTAATGATTTACAAAGTAAAATGACTCCCAAGTTAGACTAATTGATTCAAAGATAAGTCCTGTACAGAAAATACAATCACTATTTAAAAGGCAAAGGCCAGAAGTTTCACCAAGTCTTGAAATCCCCATTGTGAAATGTTCTCGTTCGTTAAATTAAAACACCAGTGAAATGTAGTACAGCCAAATGTGATCTTTTCCAGCTTTTGGTACATCTGTGTTAGAGGTTTAGCGTTGGCATAATTTCTGTTTTTCCACCAGCTTTAAACACTGCGGTGCAAGTCCTATTACAACACAACTTTTTCACAATTTATATAAATTACTTGATGATGGCACCAAAGACGTGGACTAAATTTGCTGTTATTTTAAAGATAGGTAGTAAATCAAATGACAAAGACCCAAGGAGATTACAAAATTCACAAGATGGCACCATGACACAGTAGTAGAGTTGCTGCCTTACAGTGCCAGACAGCGTTCGATCCTGACTACGGGTGCTTGTCTGTACGGCGTTTGTATGTTTCCCCCCCATTTACCCGCCAGGGCTTTTCTCTGGGATCTCTGGTTTCCTCCCACATTCCAAAGACGTACAGGTTTGTAGGTTAACTGGCCTGGTATAATTGTAAATTGTCCCTAGTGTGTGTAGGATAGTATAGTATGCAGGGATCACTGGTCAACGTGGACACGGTGGTCCAAAGGGTCTGTTTCCGCACTGTATCTCTAAACTAAAGAACGGATAGATAAATTATATAGGAGTAAAAAGTGAGAAAATGGTAAACTGTCTATTTAGCCCGGAGACATAAAATCACATTATTTACATCAGGCAGATGGCAGAGCTCCAGCAGGGCTCAGGATGTCAGTGATCCTTAAAAGATGTGTGCAGGTGCATATATCAGGAAAACTAAGAGAATGCTATCATTTATTTTAACTATAAGACACATCAAGAGCAAATTGGTCTCCTTGGGATATTAAGGTATTGGAAGCTATTCAAAGAGTGTTTACTGGTCTAATAACTAGAATTAGCAAGTTGTCTTATGAGGAAAGGATGGAGCACCTGTCTCAACTAACTCCTCTGACAGCTCTTCATACCGTCCACTACGTGTAAAAAAAATTGTCCTTCAAATTCCTATTAAAACTTTCCCCCTTCACTTTAAATCTCCATCCTTCAATTCTGCTACTCTGGATAAAACACCATGCATTTACCCTAACTATTCCTCGCATAATCTTATACATCTCTATAAGATCATCATCCAGCACTCCAAGGAATAATGTCTTAGTTTGTTCAGTCTCCCTAAACACAGGTCCTTGAGTCCTGACAACATCCTCATAAATCTTCTCCACACCCTTTCCAGCCAAGATATTTCTAATAACAGGGTAACCAAAAACTGAACACAATACTCTAATGTTGCTTCACCAATGTCTTGTATAACTATAACATAACCTTCTAATATCTATACTCAATACTCTGACCGATGAAGGCTAATGTGCCAATAGCTTTCTTGACCACGTTATCTATCACTATCAAGGAAATATGTATCTGTACTCCGAGATTCATCTGCTTTACAACACTCCCCAGAACACTGCCCTTCACTGTGAAGATCCTGCTCTGGTTAGGCTTGCCGAAAAGCAACATCTTGCATTATCAAACAATCAACTATTCCTCTTCCTGCCTGCCCAACCAATCAACATCCTGTTGCAAGTTCTGACAACCATCTTCTATCTACAATACCATCTACTCTGCCAACTTACTAATGATACCTTTTAAATTCTTAAACATTGATATAGTCGACAAACAGCAATGGCCCAGCATCGAACCCTGATGCACACCACTAGTCACATGTCTCCAGTCCGAAAAACAACTTTCCACCATCACCCTCTGCCTCCTTCCATGAAGCTTATTTTCTATCCAGACAGCCAGCTCCACATAGATCTCATATGATCTAACCTTCCGGAGCAGCCTACCATGTGGAAACTTGTCAAATGTCTTGCTGAAATCTGTATGTATAACGCCTGCAGCTCTGCCTTAATAACCCTATAATTAATTGGTGATTGTGCTACTTGACAGGATAATCAAAGACACGCAATATAACACTGCTCATAATTGAAAGCAGACTGACTGGGTGGTAATTAGCCAAATTGGAATTATCCTGCTTTTTGCAAACACGTTATACCTCAACAATATTCCACATCATCAGATGGCTGGTACTATTGCAATCACACTGGAATAACTTGGCTGGAAACGGAATTTGTTTTGTAGCAGCCAGACCTCAGATCTGCAGCTGGGATGCTGTGTAGTATCGATGTTATCCAGTGTATTCAGCTGCTTCTCGATATCATGTGCTGTAATTAGAATTGACTCAGTACTAGTTTCTGCGAGAGTGGGGAATCTCAGAAGGAAGATGAATCAGATGATGAATCATCTACGCTGTACTTCTGGCTAAACATGGCTGTGAATGCTTCAGCCTGGTCTTTAGTACTCACATGCTAGGCTCTGCCATCACTGAGGAAGGGGATGTTCTTGGGACTTCATCTTCCTCGTTTTAGCAGTCCCTAGTCTTAACCACAATCAGTTATCTCTACCATGGAGTAAATAATTTTTTTAATCCAAATGCAACGTTAAATATCTGATGCTGAATTTGTAGATATTTGCATATTACAAATCTTTTATATTCCCCCTTCCTGGAATATACACAATAATCAAATGACATGTAAACATGATGAGCTTCCAATTTTAATATTAACAATAATTTCATAAAACAATTTAAAATTACAAAATGTGATTTAGGATGCCAAGAGTCTGTACAAAGTGATAAACTGCTGAAAGACCAGTGTCTTCCCTTGACACAAGCAGTCCTAATCACATTGTGCCTTACCTTATATCCTTTCAATTCAATTCTCTTGAATCTCTTGTACAATCTAATCTCAACGATTTATATTGTCAATTTACACAGGTAAATCATATTACATCACTATCCTATTTTATTTACACTACCTTCTTTATCACTGGTCTCTTGATTTCTTAAATGCTGGAGGCGATATTTTATCTACTTTCTCAGATTCTTTGTTTGAGCATAATACTGCACAGAGTAATGCAACTACCCATTATCCATATTTTTCAACACAAGGTGGTATAATTAACAAACTGAAAATCTGTATTTCAATCTATATATCCTGCTCTTCCATTTCACCAGGCTCTCTTCCGTGCTGCTGTTATTTCATCCTTCTGGAAACTGCACCAATAAATATTGATTTTTATTTTTAGCTCAGTTCTCTATCCATATGGTCTCGCAAACTACACCCTCTAGCAAAAAAACAATGTGCTGGAGAAACTCAGCGGGTCAGACAACAACTGCAGAGGAATTAACATTTTGAGCCGGGATCCTTCTATATAGGTACATTAGAAATTTGTAATGTTACTTATAATGTTACTTGTAAAGAATCTGTGGAATTCTCTGCCACAGAAGGTAGTTGAGGCCAGTTGATTGGCTATATTTAAGAGGGAGTTAGATGTGGCCCTTGTAGCTAAAGGCATCAGGGGGTACGGAGAGAAGGCAGGTACAGGATACTGTTGGATGATCAGCCATGATCATATTGAATGGCGGTGCAGGCTTGAAGGGCTGAATGGCCTACTCCTGCACCTATTTTCTATGTTTCTATGTTTACTTATACCTAGTTTGGAATGCATTTTAACCACTGTTATACACAGTTCAAGTTACATTTATTGTCACATGCACCAAGTGGTACAGTGAGACTTGAGTTACCATACAGCCATATGAATAAAAACAACAAAAGTGGACCCAGAATTAAATGCAATAAGACAGAACATTCCATTTTGCTACAATTTTAGCCAATCCTCTTCCATTTTAGATTAATGTGAATCTTATTTACTGAGTCATGTTTCTTTACCAATGCGTCTTACTTAGTTTTTAGCCACATTAAATCTCATCTTTCATTGTTTTAAGATGTCCCATTGTTATTTAATCCCACCTTTCATAATCCCTTCGCCCATCACAATGTTTTATATTACCAGAAGGTAGCAGATATCTAGTGTATTTATCTGTACTATGTGAACGCAAACAAGGCTATTTTCCTTCATGTGAGTTTACTGCATGCAAATTGCGTGTATCATATCCTATAGTAAACTCCAGAAACATATAAATCTAAAGTACATCGGAATGTCAGTGATTATTAATTTATAGAAATGTAAATATTACTTTTTCTAAAAAAAAACATTATCTATGGTTGAAACAATATTGCTGCACACATCTGTGCCTCGTCAACTGTTTCCATTGGGCAACATTGCCAGAACGTCAGACTACAGCAGCTAGGCAATGGGATGCAGGAAACATCTCAAACACTATCAGGACAAAATTGCTTCCAAAGTATCCAAAATTATTTGTAACAAGAAACAGTCGCCCATCTGTTGTCAAGTGTTCAATAGTTCCATTCAAATTTCCAAACTTCCCAAATGGACAACACGTTTGCACACATTTGGTGTGTAATTATTTCTTAAAAGGAAATAAAATTAGTTCCAAGACTTTCCTCCGATTTATTTTTCATTTAGCATTGTCTGAAACTTATTTAGAAAAGCTGGAAAGCGAACTTCTATAATGGGATTTCTGACAAATTCAGGGAGATTGGATACACTTTAAAAGATTGGTTCAATGTACCAAGCTGTTAATGTGGTATCATACTGTTGTTTGAGAAGATACTTTAGAACTTCATAATAAACTAGATCGAGGGGAACCCGTTGGGTCCCGTCCCCACAAAGCGCGGTTGCGAGGGGGGGGGGGGGGGGGGGGGGGGGCGTCGTCACACACACACTAACCACCCCCCACACACAGGGGGAGGGAGGGGTGTGTGGGGAGGGAGAGGGAGGTGGGAGGGGGGGGGAGAGGAAGAGAGAGAGGAGGAGGGGGAGAGGAAGGGAGAGAGAGAGAGAGAGAGAGGGGGAGAGGATAGATAGATAGATAGCCTTTTATTGTCATTCAGACCGAAGTCTGAACGAAATTGCAGCAGTCATACATATAATACCATACAATAAAACAACAATAAACACATATTAACATCCACCAGTGAGTCCACCCAGCATCTCCTCACTGTGATGGAGGCAAAAGTCTTTGGTCTGCAGTCTCTTCCCTCCTCTTCTCCCTCTGCGCTGGGGCGATACCCCCCCCCCCCCCCCCCCCCGGGCGATGTTAAGAACAGTCCCGCGGCTCAAACACCGCGGCCCGGGGTGGTTGAAGCTGCCGCCCAGCAGTCCTGCAGACGCAGCCGCTGGCCCGCGGCCGAACCCCGGACTCAGGAAGGGAGAGAAAGAGGGGGAGAGGAAGTGCGAGAGTGAGAGGGGGAGAGGAATGGAGAGAGAGAGGGGGAGAGGAAGGGAGAGAGGAGGAGGAAGGGAGAGAGGGGGAGAGGGAGAGAGGGGGAGAGAGGCAGGGGGGGAGGAGCAGTATAGGAGTGGTTTGCAGCGGGAGGGAGGGGGTGTGGGAGGAGCGTGACTTCACTCGCTGCGCAGGCTGCGAGGAGAAAGTTCCCTCTAAAGCTCTCACTAAAGCGATCTCTATAATACTAAAACTCTTCTTACTGTTTATGTTTGTGCCGAGGATGTGTCAATCTGTTTTCCCTATCTTCTTCCAAACGTTAGGTCACAACCTTCCCATTTTCACATTTCCTACTCACATTTTTCTCGTCGTTGTGATAAACATCTTCCCGTCACATACCCACCTAAATTTCCGATGATATTAATCCTTTAAATTTAAAAAACAGCCCCAAAAACTCATCCATTTCGGGAAAAACACCCGAGTTACATTGCAATGCACTCGCAAGGCAGGACTGGACATTCCGGGAGGGAGGGGCATTCCAGCGCTCGTGCAGTGGTTGCCGGCGCCCGACACTTTGTGGCGAGGGTGGTGCCACGGACCCTGGCTGGAGCCGAGCCTGGTGCTCGAGCTGGAGTGAGAGCCGAGCCCGTGGATTGGGATGGGGCTGTAACCGGGGCCGAGAAAGAAGCTGCCGCTGGAACCAAGGACGAGCCTGGGTCCGGGGTAAGGGACGAGCCCGGAGATGAAGTCGGGGCCTGTAGTGGAGCCAGGCAGCGGGCGAGCTGATGGCTGGAATCTACAACCAGGGCCAGGCCGAGTACGAGAACCAGGCAGAGTTCCAGGCCTGGCGCTGCTCTATGACCTGGGTTGGTTCTGGGGCAGGGAATGGGAGGGGAGAAGGATGAGGAAAATGAGGAGATGGGAGATCGGGTGGGGAGGTGGGTGGTAGAGGGAGATGGGGGGGCTGTGTGTGGAGGGAGATGGGGAGGGGCAGATGAGAGTGATGCCTCATACCTATCTACCTTCACACCCACCCTCTCCACCCCCCCCCCCCTCTACCCTCCTCCCTCTCTACCCTACCTCCCTCTCCACCCCCCTGCCCCCCCCTCTCTATCTCTACAAATTTACTAACCAACCCGTTTACGTTTATGTCCAATTCATTTATATAAATCACAATCAGAAGTTCCAGAGATCCCTGCGGAACTCCACTGGTCACAGACTTCCAGATTGAATAGTGTCCTTCAAATCACAACCCCTGTCTTCTATCAGTGAGACAGTTCTGAATCCATATAGCCAAGTCACTGTTAATCCCATCCATTTTACTCTTCTAGATCAGTCAACCATGAGGGGTTTAGCAAATGTCTTATCATCCATGTAGAAAACATCCATCGCCCTACCCTCATCAATCTACTTCGTCACCTCAAAAAATGCAATCAAGTTAGCAAGACCTGCTGTGTACAAAGCAATGCTGACTGTCAGTAATTAACCCATTATCTTCCAAAGGGAGTAAATCCGTTCCTGAAGAATCCACTACAATAGCTTCTCTACCACTGACATGAGGCTCACTGGTCTATAATTCCCTGGATTCTCTCTACTTCCCTTCTTAATTTGTGTGATTAGTACAGGTGTTATAGGTTATGGGGAGAAGACAGGAGAATGGGGTTAGGAGGGAGAGATAGATCAGCCATGATTGAATGGTGGAGTAGACTTGAAGGGCCGAATGGCCTAATTCTACTCCTATCACATGACATGACCTTAACGAAGGAACATTAGCCACTCTCCAGTATTTCATCTGTGGCTGGAGAAGACGTAAAGATCCTGGTTAATGCTCCTGCAATCTCCTCTCTTGCCTCTCTCAATAACCAGGAAAAATCCCGTCAGGTCCTGGGTATTTATCCTCCATAAGGCTCAAGTGCCCCAACACCACCTCCTTCCTTATCTCAAACTGCCCTTGCATATTAGTATTTTTCACGATGATCATCTAAATTTACAACCTTTTGGTCATCCAAAAGTTCCCTGACTTTGCCATCCTAAGCTGCTGCCTAATAACAATGTAGTTTGCCTTACACCAATGTAATAGCTTCCAGCAATTTCCAGCCTTCTCTCTATTCAAAACAATCTTAAAATTTATGATGTTGCGATCATTATCTCTAACATGCTCTTCCACTGAAACACCAGTTACCTGGCCAGGCTCATTTCCCAACGCAAGGTCCAGTATGTTCTCTTCTCAGGTTGGACTATCCACATATTGTTTCAAGCAATCCTCTTGCATAAACCTCTCAAATTCTGCCTCATCTGAATATTTTTGCATTGAACAGGTCACAGTCAATATTGGGGACGTTAAAATCACGCACTAAAACAACATTGTTGCTTTGGCATCTTTCAGTAATCTGCCTATGTATTTATTCCTCTATCTCCCACTTGCAATAAGCTCTACCCAATATTGCCTTAGTGGATGAACCCTCCAATATGTCCTCTCCGAGTGCCAACATCTCCCTGATTAGAAGAGCAACTCCTCCATCTCTTTTGTCTCCCTCTCGATCATGTCTGGAACATCAAAACCCTGGAACATTGAGTTGCCAGTCGTGGTCCTCTATGTAACCTCTCTGCAATGGCCACAACATCACAGTCTCAGGCACTGACCCAGGCTCTACGTACATCTGATTTCTCCACAATAATCCTTGCATTGAAATAAACACATTTCAACCCATCAAAATCACCATTTTCCTTCGCCTCTCCCAGCCTGTCCTTTCTTTGAGACTTACTGGTCCTAACCTCTACCTTCCCATCACTCCTTCCAATTTCTGACCTACTACACTGGTTCCCCCACCTCTCTCCATCTCCAGTTTAAATCCTCCCAGTGGTACTAGCAAACCTCCCTGCAAGGATATTGATCCCCCTCCAGATAGAACATAATTAATTTTACAAGATGGAACTAAAGTAATTAAAACCAAAACATGTTTAAAATAGACGTGTGTTGTAAACTTTTGTGTGGAAATAAATCCTATTCGCCTGTCATTGTCTATTCTCTATTGGTCCAAGAATGCCACAAACTACAAATTTTAGTGGGTGGATTTTTGTTAAATGCCAAATATATAAATGTGTTTACCAAGCTGTCTCATCTATGAAAAACTACACCGATGCATTGCAAATTAAATACTTTTATTGTTCTGCTTTGGTTTACATTTTAACTCATTAAGATTATTTTTAAAATCTGCTATGAAAAATGAATATAAAGATCTTTATCAAAATATTAGTCTCCCAATTTAATTCATAGGATAAAAGTTTACAAACCTTTTCTATAATACCAACTAATTATAATGCCAGTATTCCAATTGTATATTTGCTTGTTTATACCAGATGGCCAACAATGTATATGCTCCTGATGACCTTTTATAGCAGGTTCTTTTCCAATAAGTCTATTAAAGGTTTGGTATTGCACCATTTCACCAACCCCTATGCTTTGACAAACTTCCAATGCCAGATGCCATATTTATGTTTTCCTGGTGGACCCTTTCATTCTGAATCATAGATCATCAAGAATGTATTTGTTCTATCAGAGACATATGACAATAAAACACTCTTGACTCTTGATCATGCAATTTTCTTGCCCTTGACACATGCCACCTGCTGTGTAAATCTCATCCTTTTCTCAGATACCACCATTTAAAATTGCAAAAAAAGTAATCTCTCCCCAAAAAAACAAATTCACAATTCTCGTAATCCTCTCCCCAGTTCTGGAGCATGTTGTATATTCCCCAAATCCATGTTTTATTTGTTTGGAACTCCACATGTGAAGCTTTATTCACATTAACAACTTTACCACAGGAGTGAAACAATCAAAGCTTGAAACTGGGACTGATCATTGTTATCACCGCTATTATTAGTTTGGAACATTGGAAAACCTTGCCAAACGAAGCTTGAAGCCTATGTCCTCAACTAGTCAAGATTTGAGAAAGGGATCCAAGGCAAAGGAGAGAGTTTGTGATCAAGTGAGTTTCTGGCACTCATTGCAAATTTTTAAGTCAACAAATGGAAGAGTTACTGGTAGTAATTTATAGAACTGTAGACCAAACTTTGGCAACTGTTTTGTTGAATACTCATGCTTGGTCTGCCAAGGCCTACTGGATCTCCTGGTTGCTAACCACTTGAACTACCATTCCCATTCCCATACTTACCTTTCTGTCCCGGGCCACATCCATGGCCAGAGTGAGGAACAGTACCTCATATTTCACTTGGGTATCTTACAACCCAGTGGTATGAACGTTGAATTTAGCAATTGTTGTTAATTTCTACAAACATCCCCCCCATCTCCACCAGAAGTCCGTTATCCAGTTCCACAGTTCACAACAATGTATCACCCTTTGACACACCATCTCTAGTGAACAATCAGTCTATCAGGGAACTCCTTGCCTGAGTTCATCTGTTGCCAGCCCTGATTTGTCTCAGTTCTTTTCTCGCTTTCAATACTTCTTTTTCCAACAATCAGTCTACAGAGGGTCCCAACCCAGAATGTCAGCTTTCCATTTTCTCTCGAGATGCTGCCTGACTCCAGTTACTCCAGCATTTTGCGTCTATCCAAAGAGTTGATTGTTGATTCAGAAAGGGAAACACTGAGGATCCATGAACCTGCCTTCATCAACAAGATAGTAGTGGAGAGAGTCAACAGTTACAAGTTCCTGGGTATGCATATTTCTGAAGATCTGTCTTGGAACCAGCTCATTGATGTATCATACAGCAAGTGCATCAACATGTCTACTTCCAAAGGAGATTGAGGAGAATCAATATCTCAACGATTACGGGAGATACTGTGGATATGCTGTGGGTATATGGTAAAGAGTGCACTGACCAGCTGCATCACAGCCTGGGTTAGCAACTCGAGCCGTAGTGTCATCAGCCGCTGTGTCGCATACAGAATACGGAAGTTATCAGGACAAAAAAAAAACGCCTCTGGGCCAGATGATTTCGGGTTACGGGCCAGATCCGGCCCGTGGGCCGTAGGTTGTGGACCCCTGATCTAGGTCATATTAAATAAGGTCATGTCAATTGAAGTTTTATCATCTTGTGCTTTTGCCCCGTTTACCTCAAAAAAATGAAAGCTGGATGAATAAATTCTAAGCATGGCTGAAAAGGCAGAAATTCTTAGGATTAATTCTTCTACCATGGCTTGATGGTGTTTTCTTATCTGCTTTCTCATATATAAAAGCATTTTGTTTATGAAATTCAAATTTGAATGCACAGGTCAAATAATTTGAAAATGTTCAAGGCTTTGTGGAGTCATTTTGTAGCAATCGAGATTTTGTTGGAAAGAGATTGGACAATTTACCTTCCATCTGGCCAGCCTGAGGTTGAACTGCTGTATAGGACTGCTGTGGAGCTCCAGGCTGATGAGCAGCAGATGAAGAAGAGGCAATACTGTCTGGTGTTCCTGATCTTTCATCAATCGGTGCAGTTGGAGGACCTGAAATACATTGGATAAAATATATTCATTACCAGTACAGTAATCAGCAATTCAGGCAGCATTTAAAACACAAATGCACCTATCAATGTATTTTAAAAATACATACAAAATAAATACACTACACATACAACTTGGAAACTGGGCTAAACTATCTGCCTACAAAACCTCCCTTACCTGTACCCCCTATCATTTATCAGGCTTTGCGCTGCCCCTCCCCTCTTCCAGCTGTCTCCTTACCCCCTCACTGCAATTAGTCTGAAGGGTCCCAACCTGAATCATCACCTATTCATATACTTCAGAGATGCTGCCTAATCCTCTGAGTTATTCCAGCACTGTGTCTCGTTTTGTAAACCAGCATCTGCACTTCCTTGCATCTCCTTAACTAAATGCCCTTTGTACAGATAAATAAATCTGATCATATTTACCTACATTTCCATATCTCTTGTCCAATTTCTGCCTGCTCAATCATAATGATACATTCAATGTTTGAAGAAATGAGAATGAATGCCTTGAGAAAAGCATTGTGCCGTTCTGGGCTTATTTAGAATATTAGTCAATACACTGTAGAACATGCCTTGTAGTATATTAGTTGGCATGCAACAGAAAAAGTTATATCTCAGGTAATAAGTTTTGATCTTACAGACACCTTACTTTTGCTATCACTTTGATTCATTATGTCAATTCTATTCCTCCACATTCCTCTAAACAACTGTACTTGGGTTTGATGGTTTTGCCCGTCCCAGAAAAAAAAATCACGTTTCAATAGAATTTGCAATTAATCAGTGAATACTACATGAACATTTTATATATCCACTTTTACATATCTAACTGCACCCACAAAGTTCAACTTATGTTAATTCCAGGCCTTATGCCACTAAATAGCATGCCAACAATAGTTATGCTTCATGGTTGGTGATTTTGTTATTCACTCTCTTCTGATATTATCACTCCAATCGGGTTTCAATCTGAGGCCCAGTACAAATAAATGCATTTGGTCAAATCAAACCCTATGTCTATGTCAAAAAAAAACCTATCACTGCATGGTTACAATTTTTTTTTTTTTGTTTAATAATATTTTTATTAGAAGCATATATATATCATAATCAAAACACATTTTGTTTATCAATTACATATTGTTAATAGATGGGATTCCAGCTATCAAAGTAGTAGGGGGTCCTCATTTATCAATTGCATATTAACACTGTTTCTATTTGTTTATTTTTTTTTATAGATAGGAAGAAAGGATGAAAAAAAAACGATAAAAAATAGAATCAATTACCAGTAATACAACTTTGGAGATAGGTCCGTAGATTATAAAACATAACTATTCATCTAATCCCGAGTTCAAGCTTCAGTCAGGCCTCCGTGCCGGGCCAATTTACCCTTTCAAAAAATCAATAAATGGAGACCATATTCTAGCAAATAATTCTTGTTTGTTAATTAAGCCAACTCTAGTTCTTTCCAAATGCAAGGTCTCCGACATCTCCATAATCCACATTTTAATTGTGGGGGTTGTTGGATTTTTCCAAAATTTTAATATTAATCTTTTTCCCAATTATACTATAATCAAGGAAGTTTATTTGGCTTGTTGTAAGGTTTAGGCTTTGTTCTGATATTCCTAATATTATTAGTTTTGAGTCGGGATCCAATTGGGTATTAACAACTTCAGAAATGATTCTAAAAATATTCGGGCAGAGATTTTTGATTTTTGTACAATTTACAAAAGTATGAGTTAGCCTCTGAGTATTGACATTTATCACAGATAGGGGAGATGTGTGGGAAAATTATATTTAATTTTGTTTTAGAGTAATGCAGCCTATGTAGTACTTTAATTTGTATTAAAGAGCATCTGGCATTTAACGACCATTGATGTATATGTTGTAGACTTTCGTCCCAAATATCTTTCATTATAGGTTGGTCTAATTCATTTTCCCATGCTTGTCTATATAATTCCGTCGACGGGACCTCACTATCTAAAAGAGTATTACAAATGTGAGATATTAATTTATCTGTATTAGGATGTTTATTCAAACATTCATCAAGAGTCTCTGGCTCTCTAGTTCTGTATTCTTGTGTATGTGATTTAACATAATCTCAAAGTTGTAGATATCTAAAAAAGTTATTTGAGTGTAGTCCATAATTCTGTTGTAACTCCTGAAATGAAAGAAAAAAACCTTTCCTATAAAGATGTCCCACCTTTTTAATTCCATAATTTTTCCATTGTATAAAACCTTTATCCAACCCAGAAGGTTTAAATGAAGGGTTATTTACAATGGGAAGAAAGAGTGATGAATTATCCAATTTTAAAGTATTTTTTAATTGTTTCCAAATTCAAATACCACTATATATTATAGGGTTTTCACTATAGGTTTTTTAATTCTGTTTTGTGGGAGCTAACAGAATCGAGCCAATTTCAAAAGGCAAACAGTCTTCCTTTTCCATCTTTAACCAGTCTGGTTGCTGATCCATATCTTCCAACCAGAAGTTCATA
Organism: Leucoraja erinaceus; assembly: GCF_028641065.1. Lineage (NCBI taxonomy): Eukaryota > Metazoa > Chordata > Chondrichthyes > Rajiformes > Rajidae > Leucoraja > Leucoraja erinaceus. Next base: position 39,670,822 of record NC_073389.1, read on the forward strand.
TTTTTAATATTAACTGCCCAGAAGTAAAACAAAAAATTGGTAAAGCTAATCCTCCATTCGTCTTGGTTTTACATAATTTTTTTTAACTTATTCTATGATTTTTATAATCCCAAATAAAACTTGTGACAATAGAATCAACTTAAAAAAAATAATTTGGGGGGATATATATCGGGATTGATTGAAAGAGATGCAGTAATTGCGGAAGAAAGATCATTTTTATAGCATTAATTCTACCAAACATTGAAGTTACAATTTGCTGCTTTGCCACTGCTGATAATGCCAACCTCATAAATATCTCACCATTGACCACCTGGATCATGCTCTACTGGTAATAATTTACCCATTTGATCTTAACCATAGAATCATCTGCAATGGCATCTCATCTCCTATCTGTGCCATTAACTGATGCCCATTAGTTTTCCCCTATATTTAATCTACATGCTATCACTTGATAATATCATCTCAAAAATGCCAGATTTAATAGATATGCTGATGTCACCCAGCTCAAATTCCCTCTAACGATCTTCATTCTTTATTTGCTAAATCTGACGATGAATCATGATAAATGCACAAAAGAAATCCCACGATTAAGGGCATATCTTTGCACAAAATAATCATTAAACCTTCAGGAAAATTCACAGCTTCAAAACCTTTGAAGAATTAATATAAATTAGTATAATTAGTTCATTCTTTTCTTAAAATAAAATTCTGTATTATTTCAAGGTACGTCAGAATGGAAACCTTAATATTATTTAACATTTAAAATTTATCTTCCCTTAGAAAAAACAAGTGATTGTGATTTGTTTCAAGTTTTTAACAGATTATTTCCATACATTTTTTTCTGAAATAGAGTTTATCTATGATGTAGCATCACTAATTAATTTTAAATAAATTGAAATTGAGGCCATAATTTCTCCATATTGTAAATAGTTAATAGATTCTTTATTTCTCAGAAACAAGAGCCAAACCCTTGGGATATATATATATATATATATAATATATGAATAATTCTGAATATCATTTTAAATGTTACTGGATTCATCTCTCCTCACTCCAGCAAATGCATGACATCTTTCTTAAAAATCTGGAATTTCTTGCTACAGCTATATATTCAAAATTTTAATGTATCCTGTTCAATTTGGAATATTTTCAACAACATCACACACCATTTCATTTTACACACCATCAAACTTTTCTAAATCTAGCCATTTTTTCATTAGATTTCCCGTGGATAATAAGCGAGTTCGGTATTCCGACTGCACATGCCCAGGTCAAAGGTCACTATACATGAACATTGCTGGAAAGCAGTGGAGCTGTGTACATATACACCTTCATTTCTTCTGTTTTTTCCAGCTTTGATTCTGCTAGGTAAGAAAATACTGCTTTCAAACTATGAATTAGTTGTATTTATTGTTCCTATGTTAAAAGCTAAGTTTGCTTTATGCTTTGGTGAGTGAGCGAGATCGTGCTCGTCCGTGGTCGAGGTCGGGCATGAGTCTCCGGTGCTGCGGGCGCTGTTGAGTTGCTGCTGGGCTGTCCCTTTCCCCTCCTGGGTGTCCTGTCCCTGTCCGGGGACAGCCAGGGGCGGCCGGAGGTTTCGGGCCGGGCTTGCAGCTGGCGCACAGAGAAGGCAGATGAGTTGCTGCAGCGCTTGTGTGTATCCCCCTTCATGGCTGGAGCTCGGCTTTCGCCGGCACCGAGGGATTGGCTGGCGGCCGCTATCGGTCCACGGCCCATCGGGGAGCGGGTTCATCAGGAGTTGCAGTGGGGTTGGGCTGGAGTTGGCGCTTCTTCTCCGCACTGGTTGTGGGCCTGGGGCCGCTGGTGTCGTCGGTCCAGGGCTGTCGGTTGGCCCGGCGGGACAGGCAGAATTGAGCTGGGGTTGGAGCTTCTCTGCGCTGGCTGTGGGCCTGGGGCCGCTGGTGTTGTCGGTCCGGGGCTGTCGGTTGAGCTGGGGTTGGAGCTTCTCTGGCGGGACAGCTGAATTTGAGCTGTGGTTGGCGCTTCTTCTTCTGGGGTATTTGGTATCGTCAGTCCCCGCGGGGTCACCCTGGACATCTCCGGCCGCCCCCCTAGGCAGGGATGGGACACTTGGGGGGGGGGGGGGGGGGGGGGGGCGAGCAGTCCAGTGGCAGTTCGGCAGCGCTCGCGGCGCTGGGGACCCGGGTTCGATCCTGGCTGTGGATGAGGCGCGCACTCCCGTCTTCCACTCGCATCTGCCCCCTCTCTCTCGCTGTTACACCCCGCTCTCTGTTCCTGTCTCTGTTCCTATTCCTTTGGGGGGAGGGGGGGATGAGGAGTTCAGAGGAGGCGGAAGTTCATTTTCCAAATGTACTTGTTTCATTTTAAATGCATTTCGTTGTCTCTGTACTGTACACTGACAATGACAATTAAATTGAATCTGAAGTTGACCATGTTGGGAGTCTCTATGGAATCGAGAATTTCATTACTCATTTGTATTCATAGATGAGGCTGAAGAATTCCATTGCCTTGAAATTAGCAGAATAGTGAAATTCGACTCAGAAACTATCATTGTGTTCCAATCTAAATGTTCCTATAATGTGATCACACGCATCCCCGTTCCTCAGATTAAATATATTTTTACACATAAATTATGAATAAAGATAAGAATTTCTACAGTTTCTTCAGACAGTGCTTTGTTCGCTTTTTCTTTATGGTGAATGACCTTTGACAAATCCCATGATCCCTTGTGTGTTTCAGAATACCAAACTTGTTTATTACATCACTGAACCAGCACAAGGTCAAATATTCAACCTCTATTCTGGTGATTAGCTAGTAAGCCAGGACAATATAGTTAGCAAAATAAGCACTGCTTATTCTGTTCAGAAGTTTAATCTTATTCACAGCATTCAGATAGCTACATGTTGAAAGTATAAAAGTCCATTCAAATTTCCTTTGCATTAAGTCACCAGCTAATACTCCAGCAATAATATTTTCACCCTGCTGAATTAATAAATAGCCAAAAATGCAAACATCATCACCCCAAGAAAAGAAAACTGTTGCAAATAATACATTGCAATATAGCGCAATACAACATGCACTGCTGAAGCAAAGATAGGAATTGTTGGAAACCCTCACTGAACAACATCTGTGAAGAAAAAAGAGGAATTAAATGTTTTGTGTGTAAGCTGAATCCAAATGTTCTCTGCACAGGTGCTACTTGTGCTGCTATTTCCAGAATATTCTGTTATTCTTTTGCATTCCCAGCATCTGCGTTTTTTGCTTTTGTTCATACACAGCTGAAGTTCTGTTGTTCAGACATAATTACTCAACTGACATCATATCAGGTCCCTTGAGCCACTGCGGACAATAACTTCACGTCAAGAGATGTCATACCAAAGGATGTTACATTTTTCGGCAAAAAACTGACATAGTGAATTATTCGTTCTCTTCTCCAGATCCCCCTCTTTGTTTTTTATGGAATTGGATTCCAGTGAATCACAATTTTAGTAGATTTCCAATGCTTCTCCTTAAATGCCATATGTTCATTTGCAAGCTTGTTCGTAAAATGTTGATCACATCCTCTATTTTAGAGCAAAGGGTGGCGGCAGGGAGCGTTTGCAAGTCAAGGCTAATCGTCATTAGTGTGCCAAGAAATTGCATAACAATTTTACTAATTATGCTATACATAAAATATGATGATTATTTGTGCAAAGACCAAGTTCATGTCAAATATGTCAGGATTACATCAATCTTTAACGTAATTTATCTTGTCCAAACCTAATTTCTCAACTATAATAGTTATGTGTTATTTTCCTTGCCCATTTCTACAGTAACCACCTCTATATTTCATCTACAGAGGAATATTAAAGGCATGCCAAAGGCAGCACAAGGCTTGTCGTTTCTGTGATTCTCATTATTCCCTTTTTCCAACAACAGAAAAATGTATATTAATTTCCAGTCATCTATCCCAAATCCGAAGAGCTGTGAAAGGTTATGGTCAGTCCCCCTGCCATTTCCTTCTGTGCAAGAAAATCTAATGATACACCCACCCAGTCTTGGTAACTTACCCATGGAAGTGCAACCACCTGTTCTAACTCCTCCAAGCTATCAATTGTTAATGTACGGTAAAATTCAGAAAATTTACTATCCCAATCGATAAGCATCTGACACATTGGGTAATGTTTCCCCACGCTCCTATTAAATTCACTGGGGCCCTGTTTCTGATACTCACTTTACACTCACCCATCCTCTTTAAACTTATTGGGTTCACTGGAAAAAGTTCAGCAAATCTTTAGCAAAGTAAAATCATAATGCATCAAAGTCTAAAAATCTGGCTCAACCCAATTGTCAATCTGGCTCACCTCTCCAGCAGAATCTCACATATGTTCAGTCAATAAAACTGTTCATAGTTTTCTTTCCATCACAAAAATTTGCCATTACAAGACAATTTCAATTGTTTGTTTAATTTAAGCATCATAACTAACACATGCAACATTTTCAGTTACTTATGTGATACATTTCACTTAGGGCCATGAGTGCTAGTCGTCTCTGGATGATATCCGAAAAAACATAACTGAATTCCGAGTTAGATTGATATTTAAAAAACAACTTAAAAAGGGACTAAATAGCATTGGTAGAATGCCTAATTCTTTTGTATGCATGTGACTATCAACCAAAATTCACAATATCCCTCATTATTCCCACTACCTCGATTACATATTCCCCCTGTTTGTTGAAGGACCCAATTCCATTCTCCAATATTTAGTCTTCTTCACATTTGTTCTGACGATACCACCCTCTACTAATGTTCTTCTGATATGTCTTTATATCTTCCATTTGGCAAGGGTGCAACCACTTCCATTTCATATACCATTTACAGTGCCCTCCATAATGTTTGTGCCAAAGACCCAGAATTGATTTATTTGCGTCTGTATTCCACAATTTGAGATTTGTAATAGAAACAAATCACGCGTGGTTAAAGTGCACATTGTCAGATTTTAATAAAAGTCATTTTTGTACATATTGGTTTCACCATGTAGAAATTATACAAAGTCCCCCCATTTCAGGGCACCATAATGTTTTGGACACATTGCTTCACGGGTGTTTGTAATTGCTCAGGTGTTTCATTGTCCTATCTGGGACACATGACAATAAACTCTCTTGAATCTCGAATCTTGAATTGCCTCTTTAATGCAGGTATAAGAGAGCTCTCAGCACCTGGTCTTCCCTCCAGTCTTTCCATCACCTTTGGAAACTTTTACTGCTGTTTATCAACATGAGGACAAAAGTTGTGCCAATGAAAGTCAAAGAAGCCATAATGAGACTGAGAAACAAGAATAAAACTGTTAGAGACATCAGCCAAACCTTAGGCTTACCAAAATCAAATGTTTGGAACCTCATTAAGAAAAAAGAGAGCACTGGCGAGCTTACTAATCACAAAGGGACTGGCAGGCCAAGGAAGACCTCCACAGCTGATGACAGAAGAATTCTCTCTATAATAAAGAGAAATCCCCAAACACCTGTCCGATATATCAGAAACACTATTCAGGAGTCAGGTGTGGATTTGTCAATGACCACTGTCTGCAGAAGACTTTATGAACAGAAATACAGAGGCTACACTGCAAGATGCAAATCACTGGTTAGCCGCAAAAATAGGATGGACAAGTTACAGTTTGCCAAGAAGTACTTAAAAGAGCAATCACAGTTCTGGAAAAAAGGTCTTGTGAACATATGTGATGTAGATGAACTTATATCAGAGTAATGACAAGAGCAAAGTATGGAGGAGAGAAGGAACTGTTCATGATCCAAAGCATACCACCTCATCTGTGAAACACGGTGGCAGGGGTGTTATGGCCTGGGCATGTATGGCTGCTGAATGAACTAGCTCACTTATCTTCATTGATGATACAACTGTTGATGGTAGTAGCATAAAGAATTCTGAAGTGTATAGACACATCCTCACTGCTCAAGTTCAAACAAATGCCTCAAAACTAATTGGCCGGCGGTTCATTCTACAGCAAGATAATGATCTCAAACATACTGCTAAAGAAACAAAGGAGTTTCTCAAAGCTAAAAAATGTTCAATTCTTGAGTGGCCAAGTCAATCACCCGATCTGAACCCAATTGAGCATGTCTTTCATATGCTGAAGAAAAAACTGAAGGGGACTAGTCCCCAAAATAAGCATAAGCTAAAGGTGGCTGCAATACAGACCTGGCAGAGCATCATCAGAGAAGACACCCAGCAACTGGTGATGTCCATGAATCAGACTTCAGTCATTGCATGCAAAGGATATGCAACAAAATACTAAACATGACTACTTTCATTTTCATGACATTGCTGTGTCCCAAACATTATGATGCCCTGAAATGAAGGGACTATGTATAAACACTGCTTTAATATTTACATGGTGAAACCAAAATGTATAAAAATGGCCTTTGTTAAAATCTGACAATGGGTACTTTAATCACATGTGATTTTTTTCTATTACAAATCTCAAATTGTGGAGGAAAGAGGCAAATAAATAAATTATGGGTCTATGTCCCAAACATTATGGAAGGCACTGTATGTGCACACCATCTCCTTTCTTCCAGAACCACAACGGTGATCCCTTATCTTTACCATCATCGCAGCAGTCTCTATGATCAACAGATCTCCCTATGACATGTCCAACATGAAACCACCACATCTTCTCTTGCTCTCCATTTTTCAGCATTCCCAAGTGACTATTTCCTGACACAATGATTCACCCAACCATCACAATGAACATCTATTCCTGCATGGATATTTCCTTCCTATGATGGAATGCCTAGTCTTTTACTACTTGTCTTTCTACCACAACATTTATCAAAGTACTTTTTACGGATGTACTAAGTTTGCCCGCGCTATTTTAAAATTTGTATACTGCATTCACGTTTCGCAATGCAATCTCCTCTACACAGGGAGACCACAAGCTGAACAAATGATCCAAAGTTTCCAGATGTCTGTAATTTTAAATCCCTATTGTACTCCTGCTACATCCATCCCCGTGTACACAGAGATCTTGCGCTCCAAGTCCATATCTACCTGATAGTGGCAAAGAAAGTAGATACAATAGTAAAGAATGCCTATGGATATTGGCTGCAACCTTCCCTCCATTGATGAACTGCACACTGCAAGGGCCAGGAAGCGAGCGGGCAAGATAATCTCTGACCCTGGCCACAAATTCTTTAAATCACTTCCCTCTGGAAGGCAACTCCGGATTGTCAAAGCTGCCATAGCCATACATAAAAACAGTTTTTATCCGCGAGTAGTTGCTCTACTCAACGGCCCAAAATCTGTAGCCTCCCTTTGATCTGTTATTTTGTTGGTTCACATGCTTGATCAATGGTGTTTTATCATTAATGTTTTATTATTATTAATGTTTAGTGTTTTCTGAGTCATTCGCAACTGTCACTGTATGTCATGTTGTTACTTGTGGGCAGAGCACCAAGGAAAATTCCTTGTATACGAATACTTGGCCAATAAGCTTACTTACGTACTTACTTACTTATTCTTGCATTCATTGGTCTGGAAATTGAGTATAAGAGTCAGGAAGTCATATTGCAGCTTTCTAAAACATTGGTTAGGCACATTTGGAGTATTATGTGCTGGGTGTCCCTGCACAGGAATGAAGTGGAGGGTTTGGAGAGGATGCAGAATAGGTTTACAAGAGTGCTGCCCGGATTAGAGGATTTTAGCTCAGAGAAGTGATTGGACAAACTTGTGTAGAACACAAAGTGCTGGAATAACACAGCTGGTCATGCAACATCTCTGGACGATACTGATAAACGAGGTTTAGAATTGGGACCTTTCTTCAGACTCCTTGAAACATCGCCTATCCATGAGCTCCAAATATGCTGCCTGACCAGCTGGGTAACTCGAGCATTATGTTCTAGGCAAGATTCAAGCATTAGCAGGTCCTTGCGTCTACATTGGACAAACTTGTCAGTCTAGAACATGATGCCAGGATTAGTGGTGGAAGTAGATCTGATAGTGGCATTTTAAAAGCTTTTATAGGCACATAAGATAAGCAGAAGCAGTTTAACTTGGCATCATCGTCGCCACAAAAACTATGAGCCAAAGTGACCGTTCCTGTGTCCGACTGTTCTATGTTCTATCTCTACATCTGCATACTCTGAGCTCTACCTTCAGACCCCAAAACTATTTCAATAAAATTCAATCTTGGCTTGGAGATGAGCAACACACCTTCAAACAAGACATAATACGTTTTTCGAGCCTGAATAATGCATTCAAGTTTCAGAAATTGAGGATTTCCGATTTCTATCATTTTACTTCTCATTTTGAGCAATGATACTATTTTTCAATTTTACACCTCATTTTTAACAATTTGTTTCTTCACTTGCCCCATTACTCTTAACAAATTTCCATCACTATTTTATAATTCAACTTTTCCTGCATTCTAACCCTATCACACATATCCATTTTGTTCTCTCCTTCTATTTCTCTGCATTTTAAAACCTCTTATCAAATGGTGAAAGTCATTGACCGAAACATTAACTCTCTCTCTCTCTAAATGGATGTTGGCTGATCTGTATTTCCAGCAAGTTCTATTATTTCAGGTTTTCAGCATCTGCAGTGTTTTGCTGTTATATTCTCCAATCTCTTTAAACTTAATTTTGGGAATAGTTTTTGTGTGATTCGAACTATTTGCATTCGCTGGCTTTGGGCATTATCAGAACTACAACTGCAGAAACTCTTTAATTTAAACGTTTCTTTTTCATCACTGTCATAAGTCTGATTCAAGTAACCTACCAGAAACCTGGTCTTCAGTCAGGCCAAATGATGACAATACATTCTTGTTGATTTCATCTTGATTTTTTAAGGGATCAAAGGCAGACATACTGGCAGCACTAACAGGAACAGGCTGCTTAATTGTGGAGTCTGGTGCCACAGGCTTTCCATCCCTTCCATCAACAGCATCTGTAATAAAGGACAAAACTAAAAACATGTCTTGGCTATTTATTAAAGTACAGATATCTAAATATATCAGGACCATGGCCAGCTTCTTTTGCAGCTTTTGTTAATAACTGCAACCTTTTACAAACCAAACATAATCAGTAATGATTTGGTGGGAAAAGGAAAAGAGATTGCTTAAAAGTTGTGGGTATGTAGCTACACATTCAACTTCAGTTGGGTACATCTGTACACTGTTGGATGCCAAATCCCAATCTTAAACTAGACATGTAGTTGTATTGATATGCTATGTCTACATTATTATCAACAGGTAAGATTCTATTTGGAGAAACAATGGAAATCATCCAGTGACCTGTTATACAAGCCCAGAAGATCAGGCCATTCAAGCCTACCCTGCCATTTAATACGATTGTAGCTGCAATTTCTAACATAAATTTCGACATGCCTCAGATATAAATAACTGGCCCCTTACCTTATAGTTATGCCCCTTATTTGAGATTCTACCACTTGTGAAAACATCCCAACCTCGACCCTGTCAAGCCCCCTTCAGATCTTGAGTAAAACGTGAAGAGCTGAAGTAACATAGCAGGTCAAGCAGCATCTGAGGAAGGAAGTATTAAGCAATGTTTCGTGTCTGCACCTTTCTTCAGACTAACAGATTAAAGAAGGATCCCGACTGAAATTTTGACTACAGATGTTGCCTGAACAACTTAGTTACTCAAGATTCCAGCATCTGTAGTTTCTTGTGTCCTACTCCAGTATTTGTGTGTTTGAATAAGGTCACCGCTCATTCTTCTCAATTCCAAATAAAAGATCTGCACTATTGCATCTGTCTACCTTTTGTTGGGCACACAGGCGTGCTATGAAGAATTAGATAACAGAATTCCCTGGATCCACACATTTTGCAATTCTGATGACTTATACAGAAATATGATCCCAATGTCAAAGTCACTTTATTGTAAAATTGGAAACAAAGCAAACAGTGTCAGTCTAGCTTGTGCAAACTAAAATACAAGTAATCAAGGTAAGCTCTGAAGAAGGGTCCTGACCAAAAACATCACCTATCCATGTTCTCCAGAGACCCTGGTGTCCTTTTCTTTAAATCACTATCTGCAGTTCCTTGTTTTGACCAAGTAAGCTCTGCCTTCCTTCAGAGAGTGGACAAAAATAACCACGGTGAACTAAACATTTTCCGGATTAGATTGCTCAGAGTGCTGTACTTCAACTTTATGCACTAACCCCAACCAACTTATTTGCCGGTAATATTTGTTTGTCAGGAGACCAAGGATCCACCTATATATGCAACATGTCTCAATCTCACAAGATAACCAATTTTGAGGCCATAAAATAATTAAATTACTTCAAGAATTTAGCAGCTTGCGCATGGATATAATCCATGTGCACTAAAGTGACCCCGACTAAAACATACAGTGCCCTCCATAATGTTAGGACAAAGACCCATCATTTATATATTTGCCTCTGTACTCCACAATTTGAAATTTGTAATAGAAATAAATTACATGTGGTTAGAGTGCACATTGTCATATTTTAATAAAGGCCTTTATTATACATTTTGGTTACACCATGTAGAATTTACAGCAGTGTTTATACATAATCCCCCATTTTAGGGCACCATAATGTTTGGGACACAGTAATGGCATGTAAATTAAAGTGGATATGTTTAGTATTTTGTTGCACATCCTTTGCATGCAATGGCTGCTTGAAGTCTGCGATTCATAGACATCACCAGTTGCTGGGAGTCTTTTCTGGTGCTGCTCTGCCAGGCCTGTATTGCAGTCATCTTTAGCTTCTCTCCTCCTCGTCTCATCTGTCCACAAGACCTTTTTTTCCAGAACTGTGGTTGCTCTTTTAAGTACTTTTTGACAAACTGTAACCTGGCCATCCTATTTTTGCGGCTAACCAGTGGTTCGCATCTTGCAGTGTAACCTCTGTATTTCTGTTCATAAAGTCTTCTGCGGACAGTGTTCATTGACAAATCCACACCCGACTGCTGAAGAATGTTTCTGATCTGTCGGACAGGTGTTTGGGGATTTTTCTTTATTATAGAGAGAATTCTTCTGTCATTAGCTGTGGGGATCTTCCTTTGCATGCCAGTCCCTTTGTGATTAGTAAGCTCACCAGTGCTCTCTTTCTTCTTAATGATGTTCCAAACAGTTGATTTTTGTAAGCCTAAGGTTTGGCTGATGTCTCTAACAATGATTCTTGTTTCTCAGTCAAATAACGGCTGTTTTAACTTTCATTGGCACAACTTTGGTCCTCATGTTGATAAACAGCAATAAAAGTTTCCAAATGTGATGGAAAGATTGAGAGGAAGAGGAAAAACTAGGTGCTGAGAGCTCTCTTATACCTGCATTAAGGCGGCATTTAAACACACCTGAGCAATTATAAAAACTTGTGAAGCCATGTGTCCCAAACATGATGGTGCCCTGAAATGGGGGTGAGGGACTATGTATAAACACTGCTGTAATTCCCACATGGTGAAGCCAAAAAGTATAACAAATCCCCTTTATTAAAGTCTGATACTGTGTAGTTTAACCACATGTGATGTATTACAAATCTCAAATTGTGGAGTACTGAGGCAAATAAATAAATGGTGAGTCTTTGTCCCAAACATTATGGAGGTCACTGTATGCTATTGGATACATTTATCCAACTGACTAAATTGCAATCCTTAAAAAAAAACATGGCAATAACACATAACCATCTCTTTCCATGGAATAACTCTATTATTTTCTTTACAGTACATGCAGCCATCAAACAAATCTTTTACTAAAAGTACAAGGCTGTACTATGCTTTCTAAAACAGTCTATAACAACAAAACATGATTCAAATCTAGTTTTATAAGCATGCAATTAGCGTTCCAGAGCCCGAAAGTTACATCAAGACTGACAGGCACATCCGTTCTTGCCAAGGTAAATCTTCGCCAAGTTCCTGAGGCAACAATGTGCAAACATTTTTTAAAAGATTAAATGAATACTATTTTATAGAATTAAGCGGAGCATACAGCACACAAAGAGGCTATTCTTAGCAGCAATTATATTTTACTCAAGCCTCGTTTCATTTTTCCTCATCTAACTCAATTAGTATAATCTCTTATTCAACCACTCCTTCATTTATCCATCTAGCTTCTCCTTAAATATAGAACATGGAACGGTATAGTGGCGACACAAGGTACTGCAGATGTTGGAATCTTGAATAATAAACCAAATTGCTGGAAATCTCAGCGGGTTAGGCAGTATCTGTGGGGGAAATGGACAAGCACCATTTCAGGTCGGTACCCTTTATCAGTCTGAAAAATCATCTCAACCTGAAACGTCGCCTGTCCATTTCCCTCCACAGGTGACGTCCGTCCCACTGAGTTTTTCAGCAGTTTGTTTTTTTGCTACAGAACAGTACCGCACAGCATAGGAAAGGCATTTTGACTAACAAAATCTGTGCTTAAGATGATGTTGATTTAACTGTATATATGCCAGGACATGATTTGCATCCCTCCATTCCCTACTTGTTCATGTGCCTGTTTAAATTCCTCTTAAACACTCATATCATATCTGTTTCTACCACTCCTCCTTGCAGTATGTTCCAGACAACTATCGCTCTGTAAAAGAAAACGAGTCATAAATCTCCTTTAAATTTTCCCCTTCTCGTATTAAAGCTCCACCTTCTAGTATTTTAGATTTCCACCCTGAGAAGAATATCTACCCTGTCTGTGTCTCTCATCATTTTATATACTTCTACCTCTTCTGCATTCACTCCAAAGCCTCCACGTCCTTCTGGAGATGTCTTAATCGGAACCGTACACAATATTCCAAATGGGGCCTAACCAGATTATATACAGTGCCCTCCACAATATTTGGGACAGAGACCTGTCTTTTATTTATTTGCCTCTGTATTCCTCAATTATTCCACAATTTGAGATTTGTGATAGAAAATATCTCATGTGGTTAAAGTGCACATTGTCCGATTTTGTTAAAGGCCATTCTTATACATTTTGGTTTCACCATGTAGAAATTACAGCTGTGTTTATACATAGTCCCCCATTTGGATCACATTGCTTCACTGGAGTTTGTAATTGTTCAGGTGTGTTTAATTGCAGGTATAAGAGCTCTCAGCACCTAGTCTTTCTTCCAGTCTTTCCATCACCTTTGGAAACTGTTATTCCTGCTTATCAACATGAGGAGCAAAGTGGTGCAAATGAAAGTCAAAGAACCTATTATTAGACTGAGAAAAAAAAACTATTAGGGACATCAGCTTACCAAAATCAACTATTTGGAACATCGTTAAGAAGAAAGAGAGCACTGGTGAGCTTACTAATCGTAAATGGACTCGTAGGCCAAGGAAGACCTCCACAGCTGATGGCAGAAGAATTCTCTCTTATAATAAAGAAAAATCCCCAAACATCTGTCCGACAGATCAGAAACTCTCTTCAGGAGTCAGGTGTGGATTTGTCAATGACCACTGTCCGCAGAAGACTTCAAGAACAGAAATACAGAGGCTATACTGCAAGATGCAAACCATTGGTTAGCCACAAAAATAGGATGGCGGGGTTACAGTTTGCCAAGAAGTAATTAAAAGAACAACCACTGTTCTGAAAAAAGGTCTTGTGGACAGATGAGACGAAGATTAACTTATATCAGAGTGATGACAAGAGCAAAGTATGGAGGAGAGAAGGAACTGCTCATGATCCAAAGCATACCACCTCACCTGTGAAACACGGTTGTGGGGGTGTTATGGCCTGGGCATGTATCGCCGCTGAAGGTACTGGCTCACTTATCTTCATTGATGATACAACTGCTGATGGTTGTAGCATAGTGAATTCTGAAGTGTATGGACACATCCTATCTGGTCAAGTTCAAACAAATGCCTCAAAACTCATTGGCCGGCAGTTCATTGATCAGACAATGATCCCAAACATACTGCTAAAGCAACAAAGAAGTTTTTCAAAGGTAAAAAATGGTCAATTCTGGGTGGCCAAGTCAATTACCCGATCTGAAACCAATTGATCATCACTTTTATATGCTGAAAAGAAAACTGAAGGGGACAAACCCCCAAAACAAGCATAAACTAAAGATGGCTGCAACACAGGCCTGGCCGAGCGTCACCAGAGAAGACACCCAGCAACCATGATATACTAAGCATGACTACTTTCATCTACGTGACATTGCTGTGTCCCAAACATTATGGTGCCCTGAAATGGGGTGAACTCTGTATAAACACTGCTGTAATTTCTGCATGATGAAACCAAAATGTGTTAAAATGGCCTTTATTAATATCTGACAATGTGCACATTGAACCACATGTGATTTTTTCTATTACAAATCTCAAATTGTGGAGTAGAGGCAAATAAATAAATGATGGGTCTGTGTCCATAACATTATGGAGGGCACTGTAACTGCAACATGACTACCTGACCTTTACCTTGCCGATGAAGACAAACATACCTAAAGAAAGTATGCCTCCTTAATTACCCTTCCACTTGTGTTACCACTTTCAGGGAGCTATGGACTGGCAACCTAGATCCTTATTTACATCAATGTCCCAAGGATCCTGACAATTATTGTACAATGCCATTTAATACATACTTGCAACGATTTGCCTCAACTCCACATTCGTCTCATTCTCTAGCTCTAAATGTTTCTTACATTATTTCTTTAAAACTGTCTTATATGATCAACCCCCACAAAAGGCTTCAAGGAAAACAAAGAAAATGATTGAGGAAAACAAAGAAAATTAATTTGATTAATTTTAATCACAATTTGGAATTTTCTTAGTACAATACCAAGTAATCCACAATTATTAATCGACATGATTAATTTTCATTAAAAAATGTTGGGAACAAGAGAAACACAGTTAACTTTTTAGGTTACAGAAATGTTGAGGGAACCCAGCCAGTCAAGCAGCATTTGGGAAAAGAGAAACTAGTCAATGTTCGGGTCAGCAGATCATATCTAGGGTCAGTATCTAGCATCTGAGGTCTTATTTGTTTTCCATAACATTTTAGTTGGAAGACCGTTCATCAGAACTGGCAAAGACATAAAACAAGCTTGTCTGAAGTTGCAGAGCGGAGGGGAAGAATGCACAGGACAAAGAAGGTATTGTTCACATAGTAAGGCCAGGATTGCCGTTGGAATAAAAGAGGCAAATTATGTGGACATAAATCTTGTCAGGACCAGAGCTGCAGTAAGAAAAAATCAATCCACTGGGGATGCTGGAAATCATAGATAAAATAAGATGATGCTGGAAACACTCATAGGGCGGGCAGCATGAGTGGAAAGAGAAATTGAGTTAACTTTTCATGTCATAGATCAACCCGACAACTTAAAATTATCTTCATCCAGAAATGCTAACTGGTATTCTTTCCTCAGATGCTGCCTGACCTGCAAAATGTCTCCAGCATTTTTTGTTTTTATTTCAGACTTCCAGCAAATGCCAACGTTTTGCTTTTCATTGACTTGATTTTCACTCAGTGTTCAAAATAGTTTTTACAAGAATTTACAAGAAGCAGCTACATTGCACATTTTCAAGAAATGGTTTAACCATATGGAGATACGGTACAGTTAATGTAAACATATAGTCATTCGTTTTTATTAGCCTGAAAGAACAAAAATATTGGTGTACAAATTAAGGTTGATATAGGCATCATGTGGGATGTCCTTGGAAATGCACCATGCAATTAAACCCCCAAATCTTGCTCCCACAGACACCCATACATTGCCTTTCAGGAAGGCAAATTTACATACAGGAGATACCCACCAATGTTAAAAATCTGTGAAAATTCTCAATAGTGATTTACCAAGCATTTCAAGACATAGATGGTGGGAAGTTATAATACAGTTCTACAAGATATTGGTGAGGCTACATTTAGAGTGTCGTGTTTAGTTTTGGTCACCCTTTTATAGGAAGGATGTTGTTAAGCTGGAAAGGATGCAGAGAAGATTTACAAGGATGTTGTCAGGGCTCGAGGGCCTGAGCTACAGGGAGAGGTTGAGCAAGCTAGGGTAGGTACAGGGATAGGATGGGTTAAGAGGGATATGGGCCAAATGCTGCCAGGTGGGACTGGTGTAGATGCGGCATGTTGGTCAATGTGCACCAGTCGGGCCGAAGAGCCTGTTTCCACACTTTATGACTATGACACTTTATAACTCTATATAGACTTAAAATTACAATTTGCTTAATTCATATATTTTTGACCAGTACCTTGTGCACCAAATTCCAGTTTTATGCTGAAATCTTATTAGTAAGCTGTGGATAGTCAAGGTATTATTATTTTTGGATAACTCCTTTGTGTTATTGTCAGTAAAAAGCTGAAGTATTTCTAATTTATGTATCCATAAATATGCATTTCTAGTATTTGCATATGTAAAATGGTTATTTAACTCGTCCCATTTATATACCACAGTCAAGGACTTCACAGGAATATAAGCAGACAAAATGGATGACGGAGAAGAAAACATGTGGAAACAAAATTTTCGCTGAACAGCTGGGTTATGGGGAAAATGTGGAGGGAATTAGGGAGCTAATTGCAGAACCTGGAACTTTGTCAGTTTCCGATTACCACTTTTTCTAGCCCACATAATAGAAAGAGGATGACAGGGTTAATATTTAATGTATGAATTTAAAGCAAATGTCATTTTGTACTCCTGCTATTCTATCATGTCAGTTGTTTGCACACATCAATAACATGTGATCAACATAGTAACCTGTAACATTACTAACAGGGCAATTAAGTGAATCCGCCAATTACCATATGAATACGAATAGTTCCATTATGTTCATATATTACTCAGAAATCATCCAATTTCAAATTTCAATTTCAAGAACATTTGTGCAAATTTAAATTTCAGGTTCTTTTCTTCTACTTATGACAGTAAAGCGTTCCACTTGGTAGTCCATCAGATTCATGCAGGTCCCTGATGGACAATCCAATTTGTTTCCATCCCTCCTCTCCTTTTCTCTCTGTACGGATTATTTCTCATACATGCCCAATCCCCTCCACATCTTTCCCAAACATTCCCTCGTACATTTCCCATCAATTCCCCAAGATTATTTTTTTGCATTAACCTACACTACTAAGTAATTCACAACAGGCAATTCACCTACCGGTACTTTAGCAAGTGGAAATAAACTAGAACATCCATAGGAAACACGTGTGTCATGGGAAGCACAGCATCTGATGTCAGATTAAAATCCAGCTCCGTGAAGCTGGGAGGCAGAAGAACTAACCACAACATTACATTACCACCCTTTATTCTAATGGGGGGATGTAGATATAACAAATGAAAACAGTCTGTTTTTCAGTTTTTGTTAACAAAACTAAATATTGAATTGACCTAACCATGAATACTTTCTACATTTGTAAAACAGTGAGGCAATAGATTTGAAATGTGTTACTTCAGCTACTATGCAAATCAAACTGAAAATTAAATATTGTTCCCATTATGTGCATTGTGTCCTTTAACCATTTGTTGAATTTGAAATTCTTACGCAAATGCTTTTGGAAACTCAAATGCACCACACTATTTTTACCCAAAATTTTACACTTCCTTTTCTTCAAAGGCTGCAATACCAGCTTTCTTGGACAATTTTATAACCTCAATAATGTGCAAGTGAAAAAGACAAAGTGAGAAAAAAGTAATAAAATTATAGCTTAGATAAGCGTTGAACTGTACATGCTGCACCTTCCTCATTTGCAGTAAGTTAATCAAGCTGGTAAAATTTAGTTACATACATTTTATCGTCTGTGCTTTTAAGAAACAAAAATCACAGATCAGGTAACCCTAACATTTTCAGTGAAAACTGCTGAAAATAAATTGCTTTGGTAGAGGAGCATTGTTCTAAAATTCCCACTATTTCCCAGCTGCAGCAAAAAAAATCTACTTCTTCAGTATAATCCTGACTATTTCAAGTAGCTTTTTAAATGCTATACCAATGTGTTGTCTAAAACTGCTTTTGATTCAAGATTTAGAAAGGTTGGTAACAGTAACAATACTGGCAACTGTGATTTGCATGATATGCTGAGGCTAAAATTCAAATCCACACATGCACTGACTACACCGCCCAACAGGACTTCCATCTGTATATATGTATGTAGCGCCGTAGAATTTGTGCACCTATTCCCCCCCCCCCATCTCCCTTCTGTTTTGTTTTTCTGTTTCTTGTTTTTTGTGTAAAATTGTATGTATGCACTGAGTACGAGCAGCTTTCAGTTTCACTGTACATGTATAGTGACAATAAATGGCATATCTATATCTATCTATCTAATTTCAACATACTTTGAATACACAGGTTATCAGGTGTAAAATTACAAGCATTACACTAGAGGACTTTTAGATGTAAATTTTTTGTTTTAAAGTTTTGACTTAGCAGATATGACTAAATTGGAATAAAGTGAAATAGAAAATTATTTTCATAAACAGGATACTTCCTTAAACTGTTACATTAAGAAAGATGTTAAAACCACACATGTACCAATTGTACATCTGGGATTCAGTGTGCAAATGTGCAGTGAAACCACAAAATACTTAACATTTCCATATAGTATGTGTTAATGTACTCCATAAATGATTGAGTTCGTGAAATATGTTGATTTATATCCACAGACAGTGACACTCACTGACACACGAGTTAAGAAGGATGATGGGGCATCTCATTGAAACTTTAGGGCCTGTCCCACTTGGGCGTCATTTGCGCGTCACGCAGGTGGCACGCAAAGATTTTGTGAATCCCAAAATCCTGGGGCGCCACGCGCGACCGCGCGTCTGCCAACACCATGTGTGCGTCGTGACGCGTAAATTATGTTGCGTAAATGACGCGCAAATGACGCCCAAGTGGGACAGGCCCTTTACCGAATTGTGAAAGACTTAGATAGAATGGATGTGGAGAGGATGTTTCCACTACTGGGAGAGTCTAGGACCAGAGGTCATAGCCTCAGTAATAAAGGATGGTCCTCTAGGAAGGAGATGAGGATGAATTTCTTTAGTCAGAGGGCAGTGAATCTGTGGAACTCTTTGCCACAGAAGGCTGTGGAGGCCAAGTCAATGGATATTTTTAAAGCAGAGATAGATTCTTGATTAGTACGGGTGTCAGGGGTTATGGGGAGAAGGCAGGAAAATGGGGTTAGGAGGGAGAGTTAGATCAGCCAGGATTGAATGGCGGAGTTGACTTGATGGGCCGAATGGCCTAATTCTGCTCCTATGACCTAATGACACAACAATGTTTAGAAGGAGGAAAGTCATTTTAATAATCAAACGTACCATTTTCAGGGATGTTGGCACAAATACTTGGATCGCTAGGTGGTTCCAGGCAATCTAGCAGTCGGTTCACTTTATTCCGAAGTTCTATGAGTTCCTGGCGAAGATATTTAACTTGATTTGACTCCAATGGCCGCGGCTGTCCATTTACTATTTAAAAAATAAACAAAGATTACTCATTTAATTATCAGAGGTATTGTGCATTATGATAATAAAAGAAAGCCATTTCTAATACATACATTATACCCATGCATAGCATTATCTTTTGCTATTCAACATGAGAATACATTGCATCATATACTAATGAATTTGAGAATCTTCAGAAGACCATTTTATAAATATCCACATACATTATTAAAGCTAAACAGTGGGTATATGATTAAGTAAAATATTGGTTAAAAAAATTGAAGATCTTGAATATCTGAAATGAGAAAGAAAATGCAGGAAACGCTCAGCGGATCAGGCAGCTGCTGTGGGACGAGAAACAGAGCTATCAGGTCAAAGATGCTTTTCTTGTTGGAAGGTGGGTGCCTTGGTAGTAGCATGCAGTGGTCACCATTCTCCTGACCTTCTGACAACTCCCTGCACAATCCAAGCAGATGCACCTGTCATGGTTGTTTACAATGCAAGGGTCGAGTGACATACTGAAGTGGCATCATGCCCATTCCCACTCGGAAAATAACAACGGCTACTGGGCTAGACTGGCATTGGTATTGGTTCATTATTAACATGTACAACGACGAGACAAAAAACTGTTTTGAGTGTTGGTCAGGCAAATCACACTATTACAATATCACACACAAGTATAATCAAACCTTACACCAGTACACCGACCGGTTGAGCGAAAAGAGAAAGAAAACGGCATACAGGATATAGTGTTACAACTACAGAGAAAGTGCTAGATAAAAAGTGCAAGGGCTGTAATGAGCGAAATTAGGAGATCGGTGCTACATCCTTAACCTAGGAAAGATCCCATGATGAATCTGATGACAGAAACTGTAAGGGTTTACGGAACATACGATAGGATAAAACTTTATTCATCCCCGGAGGGAAATTGGTCTGTCAACTATGACCATTCCGTAAGTCGGGGAGTGTCTGTAGGAGTTAAAGCAGAATTTGGCCAC
The DNA here is from genome assembly GCF_028641065.1 of Leucoraja erinaceus. Lineage (NCBI taxonomy): Eukaryota > Metazoa > Chordata > Chondrichthyes > Rajiformes > Rajidae > Leucoraja > Leucoraja erinaceus. Next base: position 39,691,132 of record NC_073389.1, read on the forward strand.
ACAATCCTGAGTGTATAAGGAGTATAGTTTGGGGCTCAGAACACAACCTTGATTACTTTGCTCATTTTGGGCATTGTTAAGAGCTTGTGAAGAAAAAGTTAAATAATTTGTCTTATTTCTCTCCCTGGAAATCTGAAATTGCACATGCTTTTCAATGCATCTTTCCTCTTAACATTTCACTGTTAAGATTCCCAAAGAACAAATATGGGATGTATTATTCTCGTTTGAAAATTGATGTTCTTGAAGGATATATATGCAAGCATATTGAAGAACCTCCTATATATCAAGCAGCACATCTTTTTTTTTTTTTTAAACAACTAAGCATTTTTAATTTTTAGTAGTAAATTTAATACTCCAATATGGAGTGGCTCTATGAAATCCTAAGAAGCAAAGAATGTATAATATTTAAAATGATTGAGGTAATATACCACAGCTAATAGAGAAAAATATCTGAATTAAAATTTAAGCTTTTCTACTTTGGTCTTCAAGAGGGTGGGTTTTCTGGATTACAAAGGTTACTTATGAACAGAAATAACCATTTACTGCATGTATAGAAGTTGCATTGAGATCGAAACATTCCTCAGTTGACATTCTTGGAAAGAATTGATAGCAATGTCTTAAAACTTTTTAAAAAAAAAGTGCTTTACAGAATTAATGTAGGTCAAGGGATTTTCCTATGGAAAAGAATCGAGCTAAATTATCAAACTATGCAGAGATGACAGAATGAAAAATGGGAATTATCTTGGACTACTTAACGACTGACAAAAAAATGAAATACCAAACAATTTGTACCATGCATAGCAATATAGAAAACTGGCTTACATGCCACATTATGTAGATTTCTATACGCGTTTGGAGAGACAAACAGATAATCATAATTTAATTGTGGAAAATGTCTCTTAATTAATTACAAGAACTATCAGCCTTCATTTTCCATCCATCTAAATTGATTTTACACTGGCATGTCTATTGGATTTAGAGGCAAACTATAATAATTTTACAATATAAGTTAGTCATGGAGTCTTTAAACTACACACCATAAACAGGCCCTTTGTCCCTCCTTTTCCATGCTGTCCAAGTTGCCGTTTTGAATTGTCCCATTTGCCTATATATGGCCCATATTTTTCTAAATCCGTCTCATCCATATACTTGACCTTTTGAAAGTCATAAATGTATCCACTTCTATACCAGATTCTTCCAGATACATACTACCCATGGTGAAAAAGTTGCCCCCGAGGTTCATCTTAAATCTTTCCCTCTCACCTTAACCCTGTGCCCTCTAGTTTTAGAATCCTCTACTCTGGGAAAAAGACTAAGTGTTGACTATATCCATGCCCCTCGTGTACTTGTACACCTAAAAAAAGTCACACCTCAGCTACCTAAGCTCCAAAGGAAAAGTTCCACCAAATAGAGTTTCTCTCTCTAACTCAAACCTGCATGTCCAAATAACATCCTGGTGAATCTTTACTGCGCCCTTCCAAACCTAATGAAATCCTTTATCAAAGTTAATCCTTAAGGGCCTCTCACTCTATCAACTTAACTCTGCCGTATAGCATAAATCCTCACTTCAACTTCTCTAGGCCCTGTCCATGTGCTTAACTTGCCTCTCCACTGTCATTCAACCGAAACTTTATGTAAAAGTATACCTTCCACATGTAGCCATCACCAACAAATACTGGCTGGAGAAAGAGGTATGAAGGTGACCCCAATAACAAGAAAGAAGGGAGACAAAGACCACACAACAGGAAGCTATTGGCCTGTCCTTCATTGGGAATCTATTGAAATGTGTTAGTAAAGAGATAACAATAGAGCAATTAGAAAATCATAAGACAATCAAAATGGTTTTTATGAAACAGCCACATTGACATATTTGAAGAAGTTCTTTGAGAATGCAATGAATAGGATAAAGAAGAACCACTAAATGTAGTGTACTTGAATTTTCAGAAGGCATCTGATAAGTCTACTGCGTAAGACAACAGTACACAGGGTTGGGAAAAATACATTGGCATAGATAAGGAGCTTCGATAACATAGAAAACAGTTAAATAAATGGACTATTTTCAGATAGACCAACAATAGGTAGTGTTTGTGTCTCAAATATTTATAATCTGAAGATAATTACTGAAGACTCATATGAAGGTACAGAGTGTACTTCAGCCAAATCTGCTGATGATACAAAGATAGATAGCTTACCAAGTTGGGAGGGGGACACAGAGTCACTGCAATTGGACATAGATAGTTTAAGTGATTGGGAAATAAGTTGTCAGATAGAATATAACTGGAAGAATAAAACAAAATTAAATGGGGACTACAAAATGTTAAAAGTATAAAGAAATTGGAGATCCTAGTGCATGAAACACATATTGTTGACAAGTAATAAGCACAATCTTGACCTTTATTACAAATAGCTTGAAGTATTAAAATATAGAAGTTTTGATGCAACCTTACAGGCACAGCACTTGAAGTACTGCCTACATTTTTCATCTCCATGTTTAAATGCGGTTATGCTTACAGTGGAGATAACACAGATAAAGTACACTGAAGGGCCTGTCCCACTAACGCGACTTTTCAGCGACTTAACAGCGAACCTCGAGCTGGATCAACCGCCAGCGATGAAACCGCGAGCTGAATCGACCGTCTGCACACATACACACACATATCGCAAAGGCGGGGGCCAGGGAAAGCGGGGGAGTGCTGTCAGAAATTCACATCCCGCTATGAACAGGAAGGTAAAAGACGGCTGGCACAGTAACGGTAAGTATAAGTAAACATAGAAAATAGGTGCAGGAATAGGCCATTCAGCACTTTGAGCCTGCACCGCCATTCAATATGATCATGGCTGATCATCCAACTCAGTATCCTGTACCTGCTTTCTCTCTGTACCCCTTGATCCCTTTAGCCACAAGGGCCACATCTAACTCCCTCTTAAATATAGCCAATGAACTGGCCTCAACTACATTATGTGGCAGAGAATTCCAGAGATTCACCACTTTGGTTCATGGACATCCCCAGTTGCTGGGTGTCTTCTCTGGTGATGTTCTGCCAAGCCTGTATTGCAGCCATCTTTAGCTTATGGGGCCAAGTCCCCTTCAGTTTTCTCTTCAGCATTTAAAAGGCATGCTCAATTGGGTTCAGGACAGGTGATTGACTTGGCCACTCAAGAATTGACCTTTTTTTAGCTTTGTTGCTTTAGCAGTATGTTTGGGATCATTGTCTTGCTGTAGAATGAACCACCGGCCATTGAGTTTTTAAGTATTTGTTTGAAATTGAGCAGATAGGAAGTGTCTACACTTCAGAATTCATTATGCTACTACCATCAGCAGTTGTATCATCAATGAAGATAAGTAAACCGGTATCTTCCGCAGCCATACATGCCCAGGCCATAACATCCCCCACCACTGTGTTTCACAGATGAGGTAGTATGCTTTGGATCTTGAGCAGTTCCTTCTCTCCTCCATACTTTGCTCTTGCCATCACTCTGATATGTTAATCTTTGTCTCATCTGCCCACCACCTTTTTCCAGAACTGTGGTTGCTCTTTTAAGTACTTCTTGGCAAGCTGTAACCTGGCCATCCTATTTTTGCACGCTAACTAGTGGTTTGCATCTTGCAGTATAGCCTCTCTATTTCGGTTCATGAAATCTTCTGCGGACAGTGTTCATTGACAAATCCACACCTGAAGAGTGGTGTCGGACAGGTGTTTGGGGATTGTTCTTTATTATAGAGAGAATTCTTCTGTCATCAGCTGCGCAGATCTTCCTTGACCTGCCAGTCTCTTTGCGATTAGTAAGTTTACCAGTTCTCTCTTTCTTCTTAATGATGTTCCAAACAGTTGATTTTGGTAAGCCTTCAGGGCCTGTCCCACTTATGCGATTTTTTCGGCGACTTGCTGGCACCCGTCATAGTTGTAGCAGGTCGGTGAAAATTTTCAAAATGTTGAAAAACCAGCAGCCACCAGAAAAAGGTACGACTCTTTGGACCACTACTCACGACCATATAGGCGTCACCCCGCAAAATGGAGTACAGAGGCAAATAAATAAATGATGGGTCTTTGTCCTTAACATCATGGGGGCACTGTACAATTGGCTGAGAAAATTACCATTAACTTAATTGTTGTCAATTACATAGCTTGTAAATCAGATCACTAGCAATTATATTTTAATAAGAATCAGATGGACTTCAGTATTCACATGCTGACCACATTATGTCCATTCCCAAGAAACTAACTGAAAAAGGTCACTCAGCAGCCAGGCCCACAATCTATCCACACCATCTTGGGCAAAACATGCCGCACAAACTAGGGACAATTTACAATTTTACCAAGCCAATTATCCTACAAACCTGTGCGTCTTTGGAATGTGGGAGCACCTGGAGAAAACCCACGCAGGTCACGGGAAGAACGTACAAACTTCGTACAGATAGCACCCGTAGTCAGGATTGAACCCGGGTCTCTGGCACTGTAAGGAAGCAATTTCATCGTTGCGCCACCAGGATGCCCCAAAAGCTTTCTGTGAAAAGCTGTAAACTATTTTTTATGAATATTTAATTATCTCAAACATTCAGACATCTAAAAAAATGCCAACATTGAACTATTTTTAAAAGCATCTAAAGTTAATAAAAAAAACAAATGCACTTAAAAGTAAATGAAACTGAGCCAAAGTAAAATGTTTTTTTCAGTCTGAAGAAGGGCCTCTACCTGTCACCCATTCCTTCTCTCCAGAGATGCTGCTTGCCCCACTTTACTCCAGCATTTTCTCTCTACCTTCAATTTAAACCAGCATCTGCAGTTCTTTCCTACATGTATTTTAAAAATATTTATATTCCACTTAGTTTTCCAATCTGAATGTCTGGAATTCTGGTTGATCTCAGATTCAATGTCAGGTTTGTTCTGGAAAAGGATCAGATTAAATGTTTCAGCATAATCCCAACTAGAGTGGGTCCCTACAACTGGTCTTTACATGTTCGGCTAAAAGTCCAGGAATCACAAAACAAATTAATAGCTGATTCCAATATTCCAAGATATGATCCATCTGGGTTCACATAGTTCCCACTGATTTATCTTAAAATGGTCCCCAGTGACTCCCTTACCTAAATTCATCATTGTCAAATATGTTACCAACACACAATATACTGCTTTTCGTAGCAAATTAAGCATTACATTTACAAACTGAACTAGATCTCATTTGGCACGATCAAACAGAAACAGTCATGCATTCAGCCAAAAAAAGGACACAAAGTGCTAGAGTAATTCAGCGAGTCAGACAATAGCTCTGGAGAACATGGATAGGCAATGTTTCAGGGCAAGACCCTTCTTCAGTATTAACTTAGAATGGATAGAGTTTTTTTTTTTTTAAATGGACAGATTGAAATGAAAGGGAATTTAATACAATTAATGAAAAGGTATAGTGGTGACACATTTAGCCAAGAAAATCTCATGTGCAGACAAGAGCGATGATGTGTTAAACAAGAATTGCAAATTCCTTTTCCACTAATGAGGCATGATTCTGGAAATATCAATCAAAACAGTATAGCTAGAGTTCAGGCCAGTGATAATTCATTTCCAGGTTTTCTAACAGTATTGTGCTTAAGAGATGTACATTGGAGTCCCAATCCCAAAGTTCAGCAAGATTATACAAATAATAAGTAGGTCATGGAGTTCAATAAAGATTCACATTCAATCCTTTGCCTGCAACAAGTTTCATTTTGGTCTCTGTAGCTCCAGGTTAATTGGTCTGCGTAGTTCCAGGTTAGAAATATGAAATTTAGCAGTTTCTGAAACTGTGCATTGTTATGCTGTATCTGCAGGGAGGGCATGCATGTGAAGATAGATGGAATATGCTGCGATACCAACAGTCAATAAATAGAATTTTAGAGCCTACAAAACCAAACCCCGAGTACTCAATACTTCAGCAAAGTAAGAATACCTCATGCAAAATGCTGCATCTGTTTATTCATAAATATTAACACAATTAGAAATGGTGTACCGTGCACAACATAAAATTCCACTTCACTCCATTAAAGCATAATATTTTGTTGTGTAAATATCCATCAAATAAAATAATGCATGCATGTGTAGGAAAGAACTGCAGATGCTGATTTAAATCGAAGGTAGACAAAAAATGCTGGAGTAACTCAGCGGGACAAGCAGCATCTCTGGAGAGAAGGAATGGGTGATGTTTCGGGTCGAGACCTTTCTTTATCTATTCATGCAAGTAGGTAGGCTGTTCTCACATTATTTAGAGTGTAGTGCTAGATCTCATTACTATTGCGATTAATAGATTTGACATAGATGAATCGATAGGTCTGAGGAGGGGTCTCGACCCGAGGCATCGCCCATTCCTTCTCTCCAGAGATGCTGCCTGTCCCGCTGAGTTACTCCAGCATTTTGTGTCTACAATAGATTTGACAACATTAGCATGTGACAGACACAATGAAATAATTCTAAGTAATGGTTTATTTTTGAAGAAATAAATTTAAAAGAATATATATCTGGGGAAAAAATACAGTGCTAGAATTAATCAGTGGATCTGTCAGCATCTCTAGAGGACATGGATAGGCGATGTATCAGGTTGGGGCCTATCCACATTCCCCAGAGATGCTCCCTGACCTGCTGAGTTGCTTCAGCAGTTTGGTTGTTTTGTAAACTAGCATATGCAGTCGCATGTGTCCCCGTACATCTGGAGAATATCAGGTAGAATATATAAAATCCAATATTGGAAGCATATAAAGAAGCAGGCACACAGTCAATAAGTAAAAGTAGCTGATATAGGACGTAAATCGTTACTTGAAATGTGGTGCATACCCAGACATTAACCTTAATCTAGAATTGAAGGATGAAATAAAGAAAGCAATCACTATAATAATGGAAGATTTTAACTTTTGCCAAAACTAACTAGGACAATAATAGCTCAAACTTGAAAGGAAAGGATTTCTGGAGTTTCATAACTCAGCCTATATGAACAGCCAACAAAGGAAGAAAACATCATAAACTTGGATTATGAGTAATAGGAACAATTAAATGTCCAACACAAATATGGTTGAGATTTCATGTGTTAGTTTTCCAACACCATAACATTTGTCAAAACAAGGACTCGAGAGGTTACACAAACCAAATAATCCAGCTAAATTAAAGAGGATAAATTTTATGCATTTGATGAATCTTGTCAGAGTGTTCCTGGCAAGTTTTATGGAGAAGTGGAGGAATTACGGTGATTTTGAATCCCTTGCTTTGCCATTCAACACAGCAGGAATTCCGTTAAGTTTGGCACCTTCACTTTGCATTGTTCTGGTATGTTCTCAATCGCCATAAAGAATATTAAAAGGAGAAATGGAACAGAATTAAAATGGTTTCAATCCCCGAGGGAATGAGAGGATTATTTGAATAGAAAGCCAATATGGGAAATAAAAATTCAAATTAAATTTGGAATGCAAAACAGGGATAGCCATAAACATTTCTGTCAGAGTAAAACCAAACAAGTGACAGAGCAAGACATGTCTGGTGAGAACATAACCCCTGATATTACACACTCCTCAAAACAGATCTGACTATTTTTTGGTTTTCAATAAAGAAGAAATAGGCAACATCGAAATGGAAAGATTTTTACAACTCCAATAATCTGGTACCCTTGGAATTTTAATTCCAAATTACTGAACTGGTAGATTTCTCTGAATATTGGATATTGCACCAACACTCTTTTACGTCCCCATTTAAGATGTTACATGGTAGAATAATATATGTTCTAGTGAACCAGGTGAATATAAAGGAACATGGGATCTAAAGGGAGTATGTTTGGAGTTTGAGTGAATTTAAATCAAGTCTGGGAGTGGGTCATAATGAACCAGATGCCAAACACTCAGGATTTCTGAATAATGGGTCAGTGGATTATTGGAATTTTATCATGTTGGATGTTGAAGTAAGTTGTGAAACAATTCGCACTACTACCAACAACATACTCAATTGGCGGCTTGTACAGTAAAGCCATTTCAGGACTTGATTAAAATGCTTCTGGAATAGGAGTACATAAGAAAAAACTAGAACAAATTTTCCAGAAATCACTGACCAATGGATGCTGGAAAAAGGCAGAAGTTTCTCTTTTCAAAAAATAAACTGTACAAGAAAGGTACCCACATATACACCTTTGTGCATATAGTTCAAACCATTATTTTATGGTTAAGATAACGGAGCATGGTTTCAGAATTTTTAACGGCTACATGAAGTAGAGCTGCTGCCAATCTAATTTATAGGTTTTCTTTGAGGGTACAGCAAAACACATCGACAGGAGTACGACAGTGAATCAATGTGAAAAAGAAATCCAGACCTGAAGCATAGCCTATTCATGACCTCCAGTCATGCTGCGTGACCCACTGAGTTACTTCAGCACTTTGTGTTCTACAGCTGTAATGAGTCACTGTCTTTAAAACACTGCAGTTCTTCTGGTGAAGATATTTCCATAGCATTGTTAGGCAAAGTTCCAATACTTAGATCCAGCAACAAAGAGGGCACGATTACTAATTTTCAAGTCAGAAAGTGCTGCTCTGATCCTTATTGATGGTAGAGGTCATAGACATGGGAAGTCAGATAAGCTAGGTGACAAACTGTACAACATTTTGTAGGTGGTACACTATGCTGTCATGATGCCTCACCATAGAGGGAATGAATGCGTACTCTGCTCGATGGGGTTCCAGTCAATGAGGCTATATTATGTGATAACACATTTATTTAGTTTGGAGCTGCACTCATTCAGGTAAGTGGGACTCGAAAAACATACCTTGTGGTTGGTAGAAAGGCTTTGAGGAGAAACTATCAGTTATCATTTTATATAGGACACCCAACCTCTGACAACTATGGTTTTTCTGCACCTTTTCCAGTTGAGCTTCTTGTGAATGGTGACACGGGAATCTGTGGAGGCAGGAATCTTGCGTAGAACAAAAAGGCTTGGGACCTAGGCCCCACCTGAAACATTGTCTCGCATGTCCTACAGATGCTGCCTGACCCACTGAGTTACACCAGTACTTTATGTTCTTCTCAATGGTGATGCCTCAAGACATTGTGGGGGGGGGAATAATCAGTCATGGCAATGCTATCAAACATCAAGGGTAAATAGACAATAAGTGCAGAGGTATGCCACTCGGCCCTTCGAGCCAGCACCACCATTCACTGTGATCATGGCTGATCATCCACAATCAGTACCCCGTTCCTGCCTTCACCCCATATCCCAACTCTGTTATCTTTTAGAGCTCTATCTAACTCTCTCTTGAAAGCATCCAGAGAATTGGCCTCCAATGCTTTCTGAGGCAGAGAATTTCACAGATTCACAAACCTCTGTGTGAAAAGGTTTTTCCTCATCTCCATTCTAAATGGCTTACCCCTTATTCTTAAATTGTGGCCCCTGGTTTTGGACTTCCCCCAACATCGGCAACATGTTTCATGCCGCTAGCATGTCCAATCCCTTAATAATCTTATACGTTTCAATAAGATCCCCTCATCCTTCAAAATTCCAGTGTATACAAACCCAGTCGCTCCATTCTTTCAACATATGACAGTCCCGCCATCTTGGGAATTAACCTTGTGAACCTACGCTGCACTCCCTCAATATCAAGAATGTCCTTCCTCAAATTTGGAGACCAAAACAGCACAAAATACTCCATGTGCCGTCCCGCTAGGGCCCTGTACAACTGCAGGACCTCTTTGTTCCTATACTTAACTCCTCTTGTCATGAAGGCCGTTAGCTTTCTTCACTGCCTACTGTACCTGCATGCTACTTTCAGCGACTGATGAACAAGGACACCCAGATCTCGTTGTACTTCCCCTTTTCCTAACTTGACACCATTCAGATAATAATCTGCCTTCCTGTTCTTGCCACCAAAGTGGATAACCTCACATTTATCCACATTAAACTGCATCTGCCCACTCACCCAACCTGTCCAAGTCACCCTGCATCCTCATAGCATCCTCCTCACAGTACACACTGCCAACCAGCTTTGTGTTATTTGCAAATTTGCTAATGTTACTTTTATTCCATTCATCTAAATCAGTAATGTATATTGTAAATAGCTGCAATCCCAGCACTGAGCCTTGTGGTACCCCACTGGTCACTGCCTGAAAGGGACCCGTTAATCCCTACTCTTTGTTTCCTGTCTGCCAACCAATTTTCTATCCATGTCAGCACCCTACCCCTAACACAATGTGCTCTAATTGTGCCCACTAATCTCCTATGTTAGACCTTATCAAAGGCTTTCTGAAAGTCCAGATACACTACATCCACTGCCTCTCCCTTGTCCATTTAACTAGTTACATCCTCAAAAAATTCCAGATTAGTCAAGCATGATTTCCCCTTTGTAAATCCACGCTGAATTGGATCAATTCTGTTACTGCTAAACAAATGTGCCGCTATTTCATCTTTTATAATTGACTCCAGCATCTTGTAAGCTCACCAGTGCTCTCTTTTTTCTTAATGATGTTCCAAACTAAGCCTAAGGTTTGGCAGATGTTTTATTCTTGTTTCTCAGTCTTATAATGGCTTATTTGACTTTCATTGGCACAACTTTGGTCCTCCTGTTGATAAACAGCAATAAAAGTTTCGAAAGGTGATGGAAAGACTGGAGGAAAGACTAGGTGCCGAGAGCTCGCTTATACCTGCATTAAGCAGTCAATTAAACACACCTGAGCAAGTACAAACACCCGTGAAGCCATGTGTCCCAAACATTGATGCCCTGAAATGGGGGGGGGACTATGTATAAACACTGCTGTAATTACTACATGGTGAAACCAAAATGTATAAAAATGGCCTTTATTAAAATCTGACAATGTGCACTTTAACCACATGGGATTTTTTTCTGTTACAAATCTCAAATTGTGGAGCACAGAGAAGAGCACTGTACAAACGGTTTCATTTCTTCAGGAGCTATGAATGGGACTGAGCATTGGATAATCATCCACAAATATCTCCAGTTCTGCAGTTTTGAAGGAAAGGGGGTTGCTGATGAAACAGCTGAAGGATTTGGTCAAGGATACTACCCTAGGTATCCTGGAGCTGTAAATGAGTGATCTCCAACAATCTTACCATCTTTTTGTTTGAGATGTGACTTCAAATATCACCTAACACTAACATACTCTTTGTCAATTGTTCTATCCAGTACCACCAGTGCAATTCTCCTTGGAGATTAGGTCCCCTCCAATTTTCAGTGCATTGTACCACAGAAGTCAAAGATGAGCTTGAAATCACTGGACTCTGCACATACCTTTTCAACTGAAGGGCCAATTGCATTTCACTTGCATGGTCACGCACCCATTGATTTTAATGGGAACCTGAATTAAAAACTTGGTGGTATATTTATAAATTCTCAATTATATCTCATGTTTTAATTAGTTTAAAAACACTTAACAAAAATGAATATTCAAGTTTAAAGTAAAATTACTGTAATTTTAATATTTTTAAACTATTCAAACATTTTCGCTTTGCATACTCTGATCAGAGATATTTAAAAACAGTACATTGACATAAGCCATTTGAGTGGTCTGAGTGGGGAATGGCTTTTCGTTCCACTGAGAATTATCTATATTGTCATGCATGCCCCCTTTAGCTTGCAGGGTTGCCATGGTAGCAAGGCCTTCAGGACAATTTGACCTATGGAGCTAAAAAATTATGCTTCGGCAGTAATAGCATGGGATGCGTATAGGGTGGGGGCAGGTCAAGCTATCTGGTTCATGGTTAATATAAACAGTGCAGCAAACATGGAAGATATGGAATAATTACAATTCACAATAGACATCTCTATTAGAACCTATTGTTCAGATCTTTGGATTTTCTAGGATTGAAGGTCTGTTGACTTCACCTTCCATATTGGTAGTCTCGTCTACTTTAGCAAAATCTCCACTTAGAATTTACTGGTACACTCATTTTCTTCACATTATTATACATTTAAAATCAGTTTAATTGCACTATACTGCCCTCCAGTGACGATATAGCTGATGTGTCACCAACCCCCACCAACAAACTTCCATATTAAGTGCTCCAATAAAATCGTACGGTTCCCAAATATATCTAATTTTGTCTTCTTGATCAACACCAATTTCTTATAAAAATGACTTTGCATGATATCACATTATTAAGTTTGTGTGGAAAGATATAATCTGTTTTTACCATGCACCTCTGCTCTGTAAAAGTCCAATGAATGTCACAGCTCAAGATCTACAACATTTATTAGCCAAGGTAGACAAATAGATTCTGGTTGTTCGTTGATGTTGAAGTATTTTTTTTGCATACAAAATGTCTTCAGTAGTGACTGTGCAAGATCACCATAAGAATGCAACAAATATTCAATAACAACATACTTTTTAAATGAAAAGAGTCAAACATAAATGAGCACTGCCAAAATACCTTAATACATTAATTTGATGTAGACATTTACATAGTTGATATTAGTTCTATATGTGCATACAACATACTTTATTAATCCCAGTTAAAATGTAATTTAAATTTGATTTTTCAATGAAGTCCTATTCAACAGATTTGAAAATGTTTCACCTAATCAAAATTATTTGACTTGAAGCAAAACATGCACATCCAAAACCAGGTGACATTTCATTCATTACAGGTGATGAACATATTGCGAATGAAAAATGTATACAATTTTCAGTTTCAATGTGTCATAACCTCCAGCTAATTTTGGTGCTTTTATCACCGTCAATCTCTGGATGTAATACAATATTGCAAGATATTAACTGCTGCAGGTCTAATAATATCAGATACAATTTTGAAAAATGCTCACTGGGCAAACTCTGCATTCACTTTTTGCCGTGCATCATACTGTTTTGTAAGCCTTTATCAAATGACAAAGTCATGAAACTAGGTTAAGAAAATGAACACCAATTTACTCCAATTTATGGCTCATCTATGCAGCAATGCCTAACAATGTTAGCCAAAATGATCACCAGTGAAATTATGTCTAAAATAATAACAAATGAAAAAGATGAAAATAAATATAATGAATATGAATAAGTTTATGAAAAAATAAGAATACACAAAATTGATTATAATGAAATTATATAAATACGTATATATAACAACATGCAAATCTTAATTGATCTCTTCATCAAATTATTATAATGAAACAGTGCAATGGATTGTGTAATCACTTTTCAAGTATCATTGACAACGATACTAAATAACAGGTGAATCATCAATAACGTGCATAATTAATATGATCATACTTCAATGCATTATCTTAACAACATTTTAACAATGGCTTCACAAATATAAATTTGGTGATAATATGATCTTTGGAGCATGCCTGGCAGGCCACAATGCCTTGGAATCCCACATCCATTCTAACTTACGGTTACCTGGGTCTTTAACCGCACAACCTCTCAGACCACAAAACTAATTCCCCTCTATCCTGACTGCTTCATCTGATACAATCCTCCAAATTGGCTCTGCCTCCAGCCAATTTAGACAGATCCTATACTCGCACAAGAATAACAGCACTATAACAGTATTATTTGGGACTATTTTACCAGAGGGAGCATCAAAAGGGGAGGAAATCAGAGAATAGGCTACAGTCATAGTCATACAGCACAGCCCCTATGGCCCAACTAGTTCATATCGACTAAAATGCCCTATCTATGCTGGTTCTACCTGCCTGCATATGTCCCATATCCCTGTAAACCTTTCCTATCCAACCAGATCTTCACCTTTCCAACCCATGGTTCCTTGGAAATTTGAAAAAAGGGGAAAAGCAAGGGGAAATTAGTTAAAAGTCCTACTGGGTCTATTTGGAGTCCCCCATGTTATAAATGGCCCAATTGGCCCACATGGTACAATCAAGCAATTGTAATCATCTGCTCACAACATCTTCCACTGAAGTAAACAGATACTTTAACCTTCATCAGTATTACCCAACTTTAAAACAGCAATGCATAGAAATCTAAATGGAAATACCATGATAATAAAAATCAGTTTTATTGTGGGTCTCTTTTAAATCGCATACAGTTCCAGATTTTCTGTGTGGTTTGCTCATTGTTTTGTTGCAATTAAAATTGAGTCATAGGTTGGGATCTTTGATCTACTTTGAGCTAAAGCATGCATCATGAATTCTGATGACCAAAGGGAAATGGTTGACTTGCAACAAAAATTAATCAGCCAACTTCCCAATGGCAGGATTCCTGCTGGAATTGCCACAAAATATTCACACAATGCCTTGCTAACTGCAATTTGTGCACATGCAAGGTGTCAGAAGTTTTCTTTCTATTTTAACTTCAAGGCTTAAATTTTTTTATTTTTTTTCTTAAGCGAATTTTTCTTTCCCATTTTTATAGTTGATCTGACTTATATTTCCTCTTCCTCTAGCATCCCTCTGTATCAGATCAAAAGCCTCATTGTTGTACCCACCATACATTTTGGTTCCATATACCTAGATCAAACTGTTTTTATCAATTCACACTTTCAGTAAATTGTGATCAAAAATTCTCAAGATGAAATTTGCAGAAAAATATTTAACAAACAGCATAAACTGCAAGAAGCCATGCTTTATTTTCGAAACTCCCACTTTCTCTCTCTAATCTTAATGCGAGAACTATACCTTTTGTTGCATCTACATAATATGGTCTATTGCACAAAGCAGTATAAAACTTTGTATAAAGTTGCCATATTACTAAACTATCATAAGACCATAAGTGATAGGAGCAGAATTAGGCCATTCGACCCATCAAGTCTACTCCGCCATTCAATCATGGCTGATCTATCTTTCCCTCCAAACACTATTCTCCTACCTTTTCCCCATAACCTCTGATACCTGTACTAATTAAGAATCTATCTATCTCTGCCTTAAAAATATCCACTGATGGCCTCCACAGCCTTCTGTGGCAAAGAATTCCACAGATTCACCACCCTCTGACTAAAAAAATTCTTCCTCATTTCCTTCCTAAAAGAACGTCCTTGAATTCTGAGGGTGGGGTGGGAGATTGCAAACTTCACGTGGTCCACCCTGTTTCGACTAATGCAATCAACCCAACTTGCACAAACAAAAGATCAAAAAGAACCAGTTGACCTACAACTTTAGGCTGTGCACGCCATACGCAAGAAGAAAAATAAGAATTCTGAGGCTATAACTTCTAGACCTCGATGCTCCCACTAGTGGAAACATCCTCTCCACATCCACTCTATCCAAACCTTTCGCTATTCTGTATGTTTCAATGAGGTCCCCCCTTCATTTTTCTAAACTCCAGAAAGTATAGGCTCAGTGTCATCAAACACTCATCATATGTTAACCTACTAATTTCTGGGATGATTCTTGGAAACCTCCTCTGGACCCTCTCCAAAGGCAGCACATCCTTCGTCAGATATGGTGCCCAAAATTACTCACAATATTCCTAATGTGACCTGACCAGCGCCTTAAAGAACCTCAGCATTACATCCCTGTTTTATATTCAAGCCCTCTTGAAATAAATATTAGCATTGCGTTTGCTTTCTTTACCTCCGATTCGACTTGCAGATTAAAACTCCGTCCCTTTGCACCTCTGATTTCTAGATTATCTCCCCATTAGAAAATAGTAAACGCAGCAAGTCTACTATACAGCAAGAATGATCGAGTTTTGTCAGGAGATGAGGTTGAACAAAATAAGATTGACCAGAATTTCCTTCTGCAGAACATCTTTCTTGCCACAATATAAACATCTGCCGGTAGTTTGATATCAAAATCTAATGCTAATGACAGGAAAAGTCAAGTTCTTCTGGTAACAGCACACAAATCACAATGTTAAACATATTTCTTAATCACTGTTTGGAGTGATGTATTAAGTCGTACAAATATTAATTTTAATCTACGTCTAAGTGCTATTTATATGGACGTTACACTTGATCAGCCAACTATGTTTAGAAAACATCTGTTCTGAGCTAATGTATTCCTTTCACCAAAAAGGGTCTACTATTTACTCCCTTATTATTAATCTATTAAAAGCAACACGAGTGCCACCTGGTGGAATTGTATGAACTGTGGCAGATTTGGCCATCTACTATTCAAAGGTTTTTGCAATACATAACTGGATTTTGTTTGAATATAATTTTCATGGACTTGAACCTAACTTAATTTTGTTTTTATTTTTTTATTTAAACTTGATTTTCACCTCTGTTACAAATTCATGTAAAAAGGAATACAAGAAAGAGATAATCTGGGTAGAGATATCGGGGAGGATCATAAGATCCCTGTTTAACTCATTGCTAAAAGTTACAGAACACACATGCTTATTTTCAATGTTTTAATCTGTAATCAACACCGACGCACATCTTATTTACATGTTTTAAACCAACCCATCACTTTTATCTGCAATATTTAAAAGTTAGAAGGATAAATACACTTGCATATTTCACTCGTTAAAGAATATTAATTTATTTTAATTTCACTAGAATCTTTGCTGCACAAAACTACGTACCATTTCAAAAGATTACAAATCAATGAAATAATTCATTTTAAATATGAATTGTAAAACCAGGTGAAAAGTTAAAACAAAGCAATTAAAACATTAAAGCAAACGTAACCACATTTAAAAAACACCTAATATTTATCCAAGTCTAACCTGGCACAGATTCACTATGCAGATCATGTTGTGCAAGTGCAAGAGAATTGTAGCAAGTTCCTACCACACTACACAAAAAATCCAACAATGTCAGTAAACCCCAGTGGAGAATGAATCAGATAGGTCACTTTCAAAGTGGGAGAAGGCTTTGCTGTACCAAGAACAGGAATGGACGGGGCTAGGCTTCTTCCTTCTTGAACAAATACGTTCCATTCCTGATCAAGAACATGAAACTGAGGTTATAAAAGCTTGAGTAGTAATCCTTACTTAAACTGAAAACAAAAAATTGAATCTTCATTAATGCAGTATTAAAAGAACACAAAAATGGTGGATATCTCGATAATGAAAGATGACCTTTATCAGCGAATTTAATCGAAAGAGGGCAAACAATGCTATATTATAAATGTTATAATTAATCAGGATTGAGATGGTTGTATAATTAGTAAATTAGCCCCTTGGTAGCAACCCAATGTTAGAGATTGGACACATTCTCCATGTAGCCTCTGCTTCAGTTCTGAGGAATGCTACTTTGTTTGATACACTGTTTCAGCCAATATATTATATAGAATTGGGTCTTCCGGTGGATATTAAAGATCCCAAGGCACTTTTTACATAGATGCAGTGAATTTTGCTTGTACCTGGGTCATCATTTAACCTTTGTTAACTCAAGCAAGATTATCTGGAGGTTTATGCCCATTTGTTTTTAGTGGGTTCCTACTGTTCATAAATTGGCTACCATGCTTGTCTCAAAATATCTTCATAAGGAATTCACTGGCTGCAAAATATTTTGGAGAATCCTGCTGATACGTTAAGTACTACAGAAATCCAGTCCTTTCTCTTTTTTTAAAGGGATGAGTCAAAACCTCCTCCAGCTTGATAATCAGTGAACATAAGCAATAATTTTGAAATTTTATTACTTGCTATGATCAATTAGACCATGACATCAGTTGCTAAGCTTTGCATTTTGCATCCTACTAGCAGATTGCTGAGGATGAGTAGGAGTGAGGTATCATGTTAAAGTCATAGATTATATGAATTTGGAGTAGAAATCAGTCCACTAAGTCCTGCACATTAACAGAAACTTGAAGTGGATTCAAACATGGATTCTGTAAGCTATTCTATGTTTAAGCAATTGAAAGGAAATGAAAAGTTGGAGATGGATTGTAGGCAACAAAAATTATTTTCCTGGGTGATTTTATGTCATGGCGGGTGCAAATGAAAAAAATCTATATTTCCAAGCCACTTTAATTAGATACTGATGAGGAGTTTCATTCAGATATACCCACTCCATAGCCTCCTAAACACAACTTATATGTGTTGTACTACAGTTCCTCTGCTTAACATAAAAGTTTAAATTCAAATAAGACTAACATGGCCAAACTCATTTGGGCGATAGAAAGATTAAAATAAAACATACAAATAAAACAGAATAGAAAAAAGAGAAAACATTGGAAAACAATTCCACATTACAATATAAAAGAACTGGTAAGTAAATCCTGTCTGAAGTTGTTATGAATAAGTAGAGAGTATTATGTAGCCACCAAAAAGATGATTTCGGCTCCTGCAATGTGTTGAATATGTTTCGTGGTGGAGAGCACCAAAAAATCCAAAAGGTTTCATTAAGGTTACAATAACACTTTTAAATACATTTTTTAAATAACATGGGATTTTGTGCTTTTCATTTTTACCTACCACTATACACCATTCTACTTATCCACACAATGCAGCCTTTCCTTTCTGCTGCTACTTAGGAATGCTAAAAAAAAGTGATTGCAGGAAGCTGGATTACAGGAACAGTTAAAAGATTCAAATATACAGGTTTGTGTAATCATTCCGTGTACTTCCACATCAATTAGCTAAAAATCTATTAGCTTGTGGTTCAGAGTTAATTTAAATAGCCCTGCTGAAGCGCCAATTAAATGTATTGGTAATTTATATTAGTGAAATAAAAATATTGGATTATATTATCTTTACGTACATTATAAAAACACATGCACATTCTGGTAAAATGTATTTAAATTGTGGCAAAAATAAAATTCTAGATGGCTAACACTGAGCAGCTATAATTTTGCCATTGATCAAGGTGCAAACGGACTACCCACCCAAAAAAATATTAATTCTATCCACAACATATGAGTATTTCATCACTTTGTCTTTCGGTATTTACAGGACGGTATGATGCCCTGTGGGTATTCTATAAAAACAATGAGCAGCACTTTCACCAGGTATTTCAGATAGAATGTAGATATATTCTTATTTTGATACAAAAAGTTATGATCAAGGTACATATTAATTCTAACATTCTGAATGTTATTTTGTAGTCTATCTATGCTATTACAAAAACTCTCATCCGGTCGGCATTGCATTTAATTTTGCGCAAAAACATTACCCTATATCACTAGGATCACTCGTCACCTTACTTACCATTCTTCTCTGCTCCAAGCAACCAAGTTTTGCTCAGATCAGTGGAAGATTATAAAAGTTATGTAGGTTTAAAAAAATCATGAGATCAGCAGATTGGTCTTATCGCCTGTCAGTCATCACGAAGGTAACGCCCCTTCCGGCAACCGCTGGACAATAAAGCCCCGGAAGCTGGGCCGTGTCCATGAGCCCCTTCCAGAAAACAAAGCTGACGGAGGCTATATTCGCACTAGGAGGCTGTGAGCGCGACCTTGCGTTACCACGGGAGCAGCTAAGTGAGTCCAGAGCCGGTGATGGAACCAGATCAGGGGGGGGGGGGGGGGGGGGAAAGAGTCTGAGGTTTAAAGAAATGCGGGTCATGGGATCGGGCAGCGCCTCAGTGGCTCCATGCCCGTCGGGCGCGGACACCGGAGCAGCCCTAACGGCAACCGCTTACATGGAGAGCCCCGGAAGCTGGCCAAGCCATGAGCCCGTCCAGACGGGGCCGAGGGGGGGGCTGTGGGAGGAGGGATAAGGTGGCGGGAGGAGAGGGGTGAGCGGGACAGGAAGGGGGACGGGAGAGCTAGTGAGTCCGGAGCCGGGGATGGGTGGGGGATGGGGGGGGAGGAGGGGAAGAGGGAGAGGGCGTGTCCTGGGATGGGCAGCGCCGAAGGTAGCTCCTGGCGGGAGCGGACACCGAGAGCAGCCCTAACGCACCACACCGTTACATGGAGAGAGGGAGTGCCGCAGCCCGGCCCACAGCACGGGGAAGGGAAGGGAAGGGCGGGGGGGGGGGAGGGGGTAGGGAGAGAGACAAAGTGGGAAGGGAGGGAGGGGTGAGGAGAAGGGGAGAGGGGGGTGAGGGAGAGAGGGGGGGAGGAGGGGATGGGAGGGGTAGAGGGAGAGGGGGGACAGGGGAGGGGGGATTTGAGGGAGGGTGATGAAGAGTGGTGGGGGCGTTGGGGGAACGGGTTGGTTGGGGGACCAGACCTCCCATGTGACAGGAACCCAACGGGTCCCACAGTCTAGTCTGTAATTAAAGTCACATTTAGCCACTGGTATCTGAAGGATCACCAAATCAGGTATTTAATTTTAATAAGAACATTAAAAAGCATATCTTAATAGTTAAATGCACAATATATTACAAGAAGTACTCACCAAACAAAGTAAGCTTAAGTATCCTACTACATTGGGTAGCGAAAGAAAGATCTGAGCTATCAAATATGGTTATAAGATCTCCATCTGTAAAAACAAAATAAATAATGATTGAAGATGGAATAAAGCCACTCAATTTTGTGCAAGAATGTGCAAAAAATACTTGATGTAAACCGATGAATGTGTACAATTAAAGATTTATTAATATTTTAAACTTTCAGAATTCAAATTTGTAAGATATATTAAGTTTTCAAAGGAAAACAGGCGTTATGATATTTGTTCTCAGAGAAGCAGATGTACCATAAGATTGCTTCCAAAAGTTTACACAGGCATATATGCATTCAATGCACACATTAAAATGTTAGCCTTGGTTACATGCTAAAGATTTTGAAGGAGAGTTTGAGCCAGAAATGTTCAGAATTAAAAATATTCACCACAATATTTAAAGTGCCCCAGAAAAGAACACGATCAAAAAGAGCTGCCAATTAATAAAGTGGATTATTAAATATAATCAAAAGTAATCCAAAGAAATACTATGCAATTGCTGAAGCTTCTAACATACTTAGCAAGAGATATAGGTCAAATTGCAGACTGTTACACTTTGACATGAATCTAAACATTAAAGGAGATCTGAAAACAAATTGTGAAGGATGTGGTATAAAAGCAGCAAGCAGGCAACAAGACTGGAGAGAAAAAAGGTCATGATGAAAAGTTTCAACTGTTTCTCTTTCCATGGATGGTACCTCTTTGGTTGAGCACATCCGGCATTTTATGCTTGCATTTCAATTTATGGAATCTGCAGGGTTTTTTTGCTTTTTGATGAGTATTTTGCCTCCATCACAGTGAGGAGATGCTGGGGGTGGACTCACTGTGGTGGATGTTAATATGTGTTTATTGTTGTTTTATATGTATGACTGCTGCAATTTCAGACTTCAGTCTGAATGACAATAAAGGCTATCTCTCTCTATCTCTATCTCTATTTGGAATACTTTATCCACAAATATCCTCATTAACTGAACAAAGTAATGCCAAGTACAAAGACACTCCAAGCACTAAAATATTAAAATAGTGTGCTACTAAAAAGGTTTTATTAATACAAGAAATTAAACTAAATACAAATTCCATGTACAAAACTATTCCATATAGAATTCAGTTCTATGCTCAAATTAGGTAAAATTTTGGTCTGAAAGAAAGAAGCTGCAAGAATTGAAATTAACTGTTCCATGCCTCAACAGCATTATATTTTGAAGATAGACACAAAGTGCTGGAGTAACTCAGCAGGACAGGCAGCAAAGGAGGTTTACAAAAATGATCCCAGGAATGAGTAGGTTAACCTATGATGACCGTTTGTCGGCACTAGGCCTGTACTCGCTGGAGTTTGGAAGAATGAGGGGGGACCTCATTGAAACATACAGAATAGCGAATGGCTTGGATAGAGTGGATGTGGAGAGGATGTTTCCACTAGTGGGAGAGTCTAGGTCTAGAGATCATAGCCTCATAATTAAAAGACATTCTTTTAGGAAGGAGATGAGGAGAAATTTCTTTAATCAGAGGGTGATGAATCTGTGGAATTCTTTGGTAATAGAATTGAGTATTACTGAATTTTCAAGCCTGAATGAGTATTACTGCGGGCTTGAAAATCAGAAACGTAACCCTGAAACCCCCTCCCCAACAAACACAGCCAGACCCCAGTCTGCAAAGAATGGACCCGGCACCCTCTCCTTCCCATTCACCACTTCACACCTACTTAAGGCAAGACTCCAGTATGAAAAGAGTGGAACCTTTCCCACCCCACCCAACACTTCACACCCATTACTTCACATCCATTCACAGCCTGACCTCAGTCTGCAAAGACTGGGCCCTTCAACACCCACCCCACTCCAATCACCACTCCACTACACTCCAATCACCACTTCACATCCAATGACTGCACCTCCACAGCCACCCCTGTCAAGCTTCTCAAGTTTGTGGATGACAAAACCCTGATTGGATTGATCCAGGATGGGGATCTCTGTACTCTTTTCAGTTTGACATCTTTCCTATAACATGGTGCCCAGAACTGAAGACAATATTCTAAATGCGGTCTCACCAACGTCTTATATAACTGCAACATGACCTCCCAACTTCTATACTCAATACTCTGACTGATGAAGGCTAAAGTGCCAAAATACTTTTTGACCACCTGATATACCTGCGACACGACCTTCAAGGAACCATGCAACCATCAACCATTCCTCTGTCCACCTGACTAATTGATCCAGATCCTGCTGCAATCTTTCACAACCATTTTCACTATCTGCAAAACCACTCACTTCTGTATCATCAGCAAACTTGCTAATCTTGCCCTGTTCTGTGACGTTTCAGAGTGCTGGAGTAACTCAGTGGGTCGGGCGAGTATAGAAGTTGGGAGGTCATGTTGCAGTTGCATAAGAAGTTGGTGAGGCCACATTCAGAGTATTGTGTTCAGTTCTGGGCACCATGTTATAGGAAAAATGTCATCAAAATGGAAAGGGTACAGTGAAGATTTATGAGGATGTTGCCAGGACTAGAGGGCCAGAGCTATAGGGGGAGGTTGAGTAGGCTGGGACTCTATTTCATGGAGCACAGGAGGCTGAGGGATGATCTAATAGAGGTGTATAAAATCATGATTTGAATAGATATGGTTGAGTCTTTTGCCCAGAGTAAGTGAATCGAGGAGCAGAGGACATAAATTTAAGGTGAAGGGCAAAATATTTAATAGAAATCTGAGGGATATGTTTTTCACACAAAGGGTGGTAGGTGTATGGAACAAGCTGCCAGAGGAGGTAGTTGTGGCAGGGACTATCGCAACATTTAAGGAACAGTTAGACAGGTACATGGATAGGACAGGTTCGGAGGGATATGGATCAAACATGGGCAGGTGGGACTAGTGCAGATGGGACATGCTGGGTCGAAGGGCCTGTTTCCACACTGTATCACCCTATGACTCTATCTTTCCCTCTCAAACCCATTCTCCTGCCTTCTCCCCATTACCTCTGACACCCCTATCAATCAAGAATCTATCAATCTCCTCCTGAAAAATGTCCATTGACTTCACCTCCACAGCTGTCTGTGGCAATGAATTCCACAGTTCACCACCCTCTGACTTAAGACATTCCTGCTCATCTCCTTCCTAAAGGAATGTCTTTTAATTCTGAGGCTGTGGCCACTGGTCCTAGACTCTCCCACTAGTGGAACCATCCTCTCCAAATCCACTCCATCCAGGGTTTTACCAGGCTGGGACAGACGGCAACAACTTCACACCATGTCCCAAAGCTTGTGTCCTGTCCTGCATCACCCAAGGCAGCAGAGACGTTATAGGAGAGGGCAAGCACTGTAACAAAGTAGCTCACGATGGTTTGGGTAACATTCAGGAATGTCTATGCATGGCACATCATGAATATTACTGAAGAACGGTCTTGACCCAAACTATAATCTATACCTTTTCTCCAGAGATGCTGCCTGACCCACTGACTTACTCCAGCACTCTGTGACATGTCACCTATCCATGTTCTCCACAGATGCTGCCTGACTCGCTGAGTTACTCCAGCATTCTGTGAAACGTCGCCTATTCATATTCTCCACAGATGCTGCCTGACCCGCTGAGTTACTCCAGCACTTTGTGTCTATTTTCCCTTCACCCATCTACCCAAGCCCACTCTCCCCCCTCCTTTCCACCCATAAACCTCTCTCTGCCTTTACATTTCACTCCCCTTTCAAATCTGCTCTACTTATCTACATGCATTTTTCTTCTTCAGTTTTTAGTCATAGAATGATGCAGTGTGGAAACAGGCCCTTCAGCCCAACTTGCCCACACCGACCGACATGTCCCATCTACACTAGTCCCACTCACACGCGTTTGGCCCATATCCATCTAAATCTGTCCTATCCGTGTACGTCCAAATGTCTCTTAAACATTAGGATAGTCCCAGTCTTAACTACCTCCTCTGGCAGCTCGTTACATACACCCAGCACCCTTTGTGTGAAAAAGCTACCACTCAGATTCCTGTTAATTTCTGAAATATTGGTCATAGATTTGGTGCAAAAATGCTCCAAAACAAGGCTCAGAATGCATCAGAAAGCATCTAAAACCCCTGAGCTTCCAGGGCCCTTAAGCAGGCCCTGGATCCCGGCATCGAGGGACTTCACGCTTCGCGCTCGTGATGTGTGCAGCGCGCACATTATTTCACATTAAGTTTTTTGTAATCCTGTCATGCCAACCCCCTTTTTGAAAAGCTTCGTACGGGCCTGTAGGATGCTTTTAAAAATGTGATAATAAGAGTTTAGTTTGTGTTAGAGTGAAGAGCAAAGTAGGTGGGAGTAAGGAAGCTTTGATGACAAATTGAGGCTCTGGTGAGGAAAAAGAAGGGGACATGGGAAAGGTGTAGTCAACTGGGATTCATATATCTCAGCCAGAGTTCTTGTAATTTTTTCCCTAGCTATATCCCTAGAGTTTTTTTGAGGAGCACAGATTAAGAATAAGGGGTAGGCCATTTAGGACTGAGATGAGGAATAGAGTTGTGGAATAGAGTTGTGGACCTGGGCTAAGGGAATCAAGGGATATGGGGAACAAGTCGGAACGGGGTAGTGATTTTAGATGATCAGCCATGATCATATTGAATGGCGAAGCTGGCTCAAAGGGCCGAATGGCCTACTGCTGCACCTATTTTCTATGTTTCTATGGTGATTGCCTAAGGGCTATAAGGAAAAGCATGGGAATTATAGAGCAGTGAGCCTAGCATCTGTGTTGGGCAAATTGCTAGAGAGGATTTTTATGAATAAGATATATATACATTTGGATAGACATTTTTGACGTGAGAGATCGAGTCTTACGAATCTGATTTAATTTTTTGACGAAGTAAGAAAAATGGTTGGCGAGGGCAAGGCCGTATCCGTTTTCTGTTTGAACTTCAGCAAAGCTTTTAATAAGGTTCCGCATGGTACGCCGCTCAGAAAGTTTCGATTGTTTAAGAAGGAACTGCAGATGCTGGAAAAATCGAAGGTAAACAAAAATGCTGGAGAAACTCAGCGGGTGAGGCAGCACCGATGGAGCGAAGGAAATAGGCCGAACATTTCAGGTCGAGACCCTTCTTCAGACCAGTTAGCCTGACATCGGTGGTGGGGAAGTTGCTGGAGTCAAGTATAAAAGATGAAATAGCCAAACATTTGGATAGCAGTAACAGGATCGGTCCGAGTCAGCATGGATTTACGAAGGGGAAATCATACTTGACTAATCTTCTGGAATTTTTTGAAGATGTAACTCGGAAAATGGATAAGGGAGAGCCAGTGGATGTGGTGTAACTGGACCTTCAGAAAGCATTTGATAAGGTCCCACATAGGAGATTAGTGGGCAAAATTAGGGCACATGGTATTGGGATTAGAGTGCTGATATGGATAGAGAAGTGGTTGGTAGACAGGAAACAAAGAGTAGGGATTAACGGGTCCCTTTCAGAATGGCAGGCAGTGACTAGTGGGGTACCGCAAGGCTCGATGCTGGGACCGCAGCTATGTACAATATACATCAATGATTTGGATGAAGGGATTCAAAGTAACATTAGCAAATTTGCAAATGACACAAAGCTGGGTGGCAGTGTGAACTGTGAGGAGGATGCTATGAGAATGCAGGGCAACTTGGACAGGTTGGGGGAGTGGGCAGATGCATGGCAGATTAAGTTTAATGCGGATAAAGTGAGGTTATCCCCTTTGGTAGCAAAAACAGGAAGGCAGATTTCTATCTGAATGGCTTCAAGTTGGGAAAAGGGGAATTACAACAGGATCTGGGGGGGTCCTTGTTCATCAGTCTATGGAAGTAAGCATGCAGGTACAGCAGGCAGTGAAGAAAGCAAATGACATGTTGGCCTTTATAAGAATAAGGAATCGAATATAGGAGCAAAGAGGTCCTTCTGCAGTTGTACAGAGCCCTAGTGAGACCACACCTGGAGTATTGTGTGCAGTTTTAGTCCCCAAATTTGAGGAAGGACATTCTTGCTATTGAGAGAGTGCAGCATAGGTTTACAAGATTAATTCCCGGGAAGGCGGGACTGTCATATGCTGAGAGAATGGAGCGGCTGGGCTTGTACACTCTGGAGTTTAGAAGGATGAGAGCAGGAAGGCGGGACTGTCATATGCTGAGAGAATGGAGCGGCTGGGCTTGTACACTCTGTAGTTTAGAAGGATGAGAGGGGATTGTTAAGGGTTTGGACCCGCTAGAGGCAGGAAACATGTTCCCGATGTTGGGGGAGTCCAGAACCAGGGGCCACAGTTTAAGAATAAGGAATAAGCCAATTAGAACGGAGATGAGGAAACACTTTTTCTCACAGAGAGTGGTGAGTCTGCGGAATTCTGCTTCAGAGGGCGGCGGAGGCAGCTTCTCTGGATGCTTTCAAGAGAGAGCTAGATAGGCCTCTTAAAAATAGCGGTCAGGGGATATGGGGGGGAAGGCAGGAACGGGGCACTGATTGGGGATAATCGGCCATGATCATATTGAATGACGGTGCTGGCTCGTAGGGCTGAATGGCCTACTGCACCTATTGCCTATTGTCTATTCAGAAGAATTTTGACCCGAAACTTTGCCTATTTCCTTCACTGTCTGAAGAAGGGTTTCGACCTGAAACGTTGCCTATTTCCTTCGCTCCATAGATGCTGCTTCACCCGCTGAGTTTCTCCAGCATTTTTGTCTACCCAGGAAGTTTTGATTGCAAGGGATCCAGGGAGAGTTAGCCAACTGGATAGAGAATTGGTTTCATGGAAGGAAGCAAAGTGTGATGGGTGAAGGTTGTTTTTCATACAGGAGACCTGTGACTACTGGTGTGAGGAATTGGTGATGTGCCCATTGCTGTTTGTGGTTTGTTTAGGTGTATTATTGTCGCATGTACCAATCTTCTTCTTCTTCTTGCTTAAGGCGTGCACAGCCTAAAGTTGGAGTACAACTTGTTCTATTTGATCTTATTTGATTGTGCACATCAGGTTGATTGCATTCGTCGAAACTGGGTGGACCACATGAAGGTTGCAATCTCCCACCCCC
The DNA here is from genome assembly GCF_028641065.1 of Leucoraja erinaceus. NCBI lineage: Eukaryota > Metazoa > Chordata > Chondrichthyes > Rajiformes > Rajidae > Leucoraja > Leucoraja erinaceus. The sequence goes on from NC_073389.1 coordinate 39,718,300, forward strand.
ATGTACCAATAATAATAGCCATTAATAATAATATATTTAAGGCAGAGATAGATAGATTCTTGACTAGTACGGGTGTCAGAGGTAATGGGGAGAATGGGATTAGGAGGGAGAGATAGATCAGCCATGATTGAATGGCAGAGTAGACTTGATGGGCTTAATGGCCTAATTCTGTTCCTATCTCTTATGATCTTATGTACCAAAGTTCCGCGAAAAGCTGTGTTCTGCATGCTATCCAAATAGATCAGATATACCATACATTATACAATCAGTTCAAACTAAACTACAATAGATAGATCAAAGGGGAAGATACAAAGTGTAGTTCTCCGTATTATAGCACATCTGTTTCTTCAACAAAGTCAAATGTCTTCAATGTGGTATGGGTTAATTAAACAGTAACCTAGCTTATGGATAGATCGTTCAAAAGCCCGATAATGGAGGGGAAGATGTATATCAATGATTTGGATGGACACAGAAAAGGCTTCATGGAAGGAAAAGAGGGTGGTGATGGAAGGTTGTTTTTTAGACCGGAGGCTTGTAACTAGTGATGTGCCATGGGGATTGGTACTGGGTCCATTGCTGTTTGTCCTTTATATCAACGATTTAGATAAGAATGCAGATGACATTAAAAATTAAATTTGTCAGCTGGCTTCATGGCCCTATTTTAAACAAATATAAAAAAGCCCTGTTTTTTAAATAGTACTAGACTAAATGCAGCTGCTCCCCCAAAGGTGTGCGTTGGGGAGCTAATAAAGCTGTTTTTGAAAAATTTGAGCCCGTTGCGTCCCATGTTCACAGGGGAGGGCAGGTCCCCCAACCCAATATTCCACCTCTCCACCAATTCCAATATTGGTGGTCAGGTGGGGGGGGGCTTTCTGAAGCACTAGTATGGGTGTTGTGGGCTGAAGGGACTGGTTTTCAGAGGGTTAGTATGGACATTGTGGGGCAAATGGATTCTTGGGGTGGCAGCTCAGTCACTCAAGCCTGATGGTGCTGGTAGCTCACTCACGGCTGGTGGGCTTGCAGTTGACTCACGGCTATTCCTTGAAATTCCATTTCAAGCAGGGTGCAAGGCCACCAAATTCAAGTGCAGTTTCATGCTACTTCAAGCAGGGTGCAAGGCCATCAAATTCAAGTGCAGTTTCATGCCATTTCAAGCAGGGTGCAAGGCCACCTAATTCAAGTGCAGTTTCGTACCACTTCAAGCAGGGTGCAAGGCCACCAAATTCAAGTGCAATTTCATACCACTTCAAGCAGGGTGCAACGCCACCAAATTCAAGTGCAGTTTCATACCATTTCAAGCAGGGTGCAAGGCCACCAAATTCAAATGCAGTTCCATACCATTTCAAACAGGGTGAAACCACTATAAAACCACCATTAAACTACACATTGTGATGCCATTGTGGCACTCGGCAGCTTGAGAGCTCATTGTAATTGGTGCATTGTGAGTTGTATTGTGACATCATCAGTGGAACCTCCTGGAGAAAAGTCTGTCTGCGAGAAGCTGCGGTTGCCGTTGGCAATGCCCCACTGTGATGTCATTGTGGCACTGAGGCTGTGCGTGAGAACCGTTTTTTTCCTTTTTTTTTAAAAACTTGAATCGTTGATAACTTGTGAAATATAGGATGAAATCTTAAGTGAGCCTGAGTACAGCGTGGACAGGAAAAATATGTTAGAATATGTAATAAAAAGAGCTAGCACGTAGCGTTTTGAGGAAGATACAACACACACACACACACACACAATGAGACTTTTATGGGTATAGCAATAGAAAGATAGATTCAGTACTCACCCTCATCTTTGTACTTGATTGTGACTTCATCATTACTCTGAAGTTTCCCACGGAACACCCGTTGCATCATCAGAACTAGTTCATCGTAGGTGATATCCTCATTGTGGATAGGGATTCTGCGTATATCATCACCTAACTGAGCTTTAATGATGAGCTTCCCACTGAGATCCAATTGCCCATTCATTGTTGCCTCCTCTCAGGCTGTACACCTAAAAATGGGTAAAACTAATAATTAATGTTGGGAAAGTGAAATAAATTTTTAGATTCTGATGGTAAGATGATTCGATAAATTAGATTTCACCCACTTTTGGTGTGCTAAATGGATGCAGCATTTTGTCAATATCAAATCAAGGTCACCACAAATAAAAATTCCAAAACTAAGACATCCATAATTTAAGAAATCCCTAACGTGTTTTGCTTCTATTTATAAGCTACAAGAGCTGACTTGTGTATGTGTACAGTTAGCAGCTGTTTACTGAGCTCTTTGACAAAAGTAGCAACTTTAAAAAAAACTTTACACAGCAGACAGAGTATAATGGCAGTAAAGTCCTCTCCAATGTGTCAAAGCATGGAATCATTGAAGATACCAGTGAATGATGTCAAATTCTGCTGGTCATTGAAAAGCCAAGTTAGGCAACAAAGTATACAAGATATTAATGTGGCATTGCAGACCCTTTGATTACCACTTCATTCTGAATCTCTGATATCTCTCCTTTTAATCATGAATTAATAAGTTTTACTCAAAAGCTCCAACTCTAGTCAGTGGAGGAAAAATATACTGTGCAGTAACTGCACAAAATATGCTCATCAAAATATGGTCATTAACTGCACAAAATATGCTCAGCTAATGCCAGCCACACTGAAGTGAATCACACCCAGACGCTTCTCTGCCAAATTCCTGATGGTTGCTAATTGTCCCAGAAATGATCGCTATCAGGATCTAACATGCACTAAACAGCTTTTATGCACAATTTTCACATACAAACGTGTGCAAAGTGGTCCAATTTCCAGGCCTGTAAGTTAAATTTTGTAAGTAACTTTCAGAACAGATGGATAAATTTCATAGTAGAGCCAAAATGCTGGAGTAACTCAATAGGTCAGGCAGCATCTCTGGAGAAAATGAATAGATGGCGTTTCCGGTCGAGAGCCTTCATCAGACTTGTCAGTCCAGATACGCTGCCTGACCCGCTAAGTTACTCCAGCATCTTTCGTGTAAACCAGCATCTTCAGTTCTTTCTTGCAGATAAATTTCATAAGACCACCCAAATATACACTACCAACCGCCAAAGACAAACATTGAAATAATAACTACCACTATTATAAAATCTTTGGAACATCTCTTTTAATTGCTCTCTAATTTACTAAGGAAACACTTAATGTGCAGTCCCTTAATTACTCGCCAAAACAAAAAAAAGGGGTGGGAATTAATAAGCTTTGGCTTCTTCCTGCTCCTTTTCGGACACATATGATTTCATTTATTTATAGATATTGTTGATGACACTTTATAAATATTTTTGTTTTGTTTTTTGTATGCTGTTTCACATTTGCTTTTTATTCTTTAATTCTGTCCGAAATAAATAATAAATAAATAAATAAAGATCACAAAAATGCTGCTAAATTTATTCTAAGGTACAATGCTTTCTCAACATGAAGCAAGTATATTTTCTAATTGTTCCATTGGTACTAAGATTGTGTAGCCTCTTCTTTTGCAGGATACAAGGGTGACTGGTTTTCATCCTGGTTTCGTGGGTTCTGAACTGACAGAGGAAGCCACTTTAGGAACTACTGACCATTCCCTTACGGAGCAGAGAATAGCTGACGGTGCTAATGACTGGGGAGATTGTGATGTGCAGTGTCCATTCTGCTGCTTTTGCAGTGCTTCACTGCACCCCTGATGTATAGACCAAGTTTTCCAAGTTCTCAATATTGCCTTGAATGCTCAGCCCCACTTTGTGCAGTTATGGGCTCCAGATTACAAAATGACAGCAGGTATGTCGCATTTTTCCAAAGCGGCTTTGAGCTTTTCCACCATCTTCTTGTGACAGTTTTCGAAAAATATTGTCTGTTTATTGGTACTGTGCACAATATTGATATGGCCTGCCCAATGAAGCTAATCGAGTGTAATTAGGAATATTAGCCTGGTAATGAGCAGTGACATTGCAAGATTTATCCTTTCAGTATAATTTCAGCATTGGTTGTATCTTTTAAGTTTCATAAGATGTCTGGTGCAGGTAATCCTACTCTCAGAAATTATATGAGATCAGGGATCAAGGCTGCCAAGAGAATTTTGTGCCAGGTCTGACGGTCACGATCTTGAAAAGTCCTTTTCTTCAAGAAACCAAAAACTTGTGTGGCACAGAATAGGTAGAGGTGAATTTCATTCATCAATGTCTGCTTTTACCAAGAGGTGACTTCAAAGGTATGGGAAATTGTACGTTTTTAAGGGTTTTGTCATGAAGCATGTTAGTCGGAGGACACTGTTGTGTAATGGAAGAGTGTGGGAAGGAACTGCAGATGCTGGTTTAGCTAGGCTGAGTCTGAAGAAGGGTCTCGACCCAAAACACCCATTCCTTCTCTCCAGAGATGCTGCTTGCCCAGCTGAGTTACTCCAGCATTTTGTGTCTATCTTGTGTAGTGCAAAAGGTTGGTAGAGGATCTTACACATGTTAAGTGTAAAGGCCCAGTCCCACTTACATGTCCTTGGTACGCAAATTACACGTTGAGGCGCATGGGCATCGTGTGGCCGTGCGGGGCCGGTCTCACTGAGAAGCGCGGAGGGGTATGGAGTTGTGCGTGGTATCGCGCGGCGCTCCAAAATTTTGTAGCGAACGAAATCTTCGCGCGGCACCGGCCTGTCGCGTAAATGACGGCCAAAGTGGGACAGGCCCAAGACCCTGGCGCGACGCAAGGTCTCACCTCCAACAGCAGCAGAAGCAGGCAAACGATCGCCGAGCTCGGCCTGGGGCTCACGGCCATTGCGGTCCGGATCCGCCCCCACTTCTATTCCCAGAGCGGGGCCACGAAAATTGAAGATAGACACAAAATGCTGAAATAACTCAGCAGGACCGGCAGCATCTCTGGAGAGAAGGTTGAACGGATGAGGTTTTGGGTCAAGACCCTTCTTTCAGGCTGAAGAAGGGTCTCGACCCGAAACATCACCCATTGCTTCTCTCCAGAGATGATGCCGGTCCTGCTGAGTTACTCCTGCATTTTGTGTCCATCTTCAAATGACGTCACGCACTCCAGACGGCTGTGTGGACGCATTAAGTCGCGCGCGACCTTCGCAGGACCGTCGCACCTCAACACGACCACGAGGTTGCGTAATTATCGTGCCAAGGGCACGTAAGTGGGACAGGGGCTTAATGCTTTCGCATACTTCAATGGACAAGTCAACTGTAGCCTGGAGCTCAGCTGTTAAGCAGCAAAAATGCAAGCAGGTGACTTAAGAAGTAAAGCTACGTGACACCAAGGAAGAATACCAGAACAAGCAAGCGGCTCAATTCAATCAGGCAGATGCCAGATGTCTGTGGCAGGGCCTGAATACTATCACGAGATTTAAACTGAAATAGGGAGTGATCTCTGACAATGATGCAACACTACCAGATGTGTTTAATGCCTTTTACACCCAAATTGAGCAAGTACACAAAGATTTGTCCTAAACCTCTTGGTGGCAGAAGTCAGATCTGCTTTCATGATTGTAAACTCTAGGAAAGCAGCCGGCCCAGGTGGAGTCGCTGGACGGGTTCTGAAATCATGCAAGAGTTTCCATTGACTACTTCAAGTCTACTGTCTTCATCTACTTCAAGGAACTCCATCAATAGCCAAGTAAAGTGATCTATCTCAATGACAATTGCCCAGTAGCTCCAACAAAGACCATAATGAAATGCTTCGAAAGATTGCTGATGGCCCAACTCTCTGTCAGTCTCCTGGACAATTTTGATCCCTTGCAAATTGAACATTAACAAAGGTTTACAGTGGAACTTTCTTCCTTGCGCTACATTCAGCTTTGTTTCACCTTGACAATAAGAACAATCATGTCAGGATGCTATTTATTGACTACAACTCAGTCTCCTACATCATAATAGCACATAAGATCATCAATAAACTACCGAGCCTTGTCCTTGGGGCCTCCATCTGCTATTGGCTTCTGGACTTCCCATTCAGCAGATCTCAGTCACTTAGAATTAATCATAATAGTTCCTCCACCCTGACCCTCAACATGAGTGCTCCTCAGAATTGTGATCAGCCCTCTGTTCTACTCACTGTACACACATGGACAGCGGTAACTCAATCTTTTTAAAGTTCACCCGATTATACCATTGTTGTCGGATGCATCAATAACAATGATGAGACAGGGTACAGGAAAGATATCGGGATTCTTAAAAAATTATACAAGAGCAACAACCTAGCCCCAAACAACAGCAATACGAAAGAGTTGCTTGTTGAGTTAAGGAAGCAGAGGCTTTAATACCTGTGCTATAAAAAGTCAGATGACAGGATGTATTTCAACTAATAACCGAATGAACCTGCAGAGAGTGGTGAACACAGCCCAGTCCATCACAAGCTCATCACTTACTGTTTGTTGCATCAGGAAGGCTGGAATTATTCCAGGGTCTCGACCTGAAACGTCCTGAAGTAGGTCTCGACCCGAAACGTCACCCATTCCTTCTATCCAGATATGCTGCCTGTCCCGCTGAGTTACTCCAGCATTTTGTGTCTATCTTAATTTTATACCAGCATCTGCAGTTATTTCCTACACAGGCTGGAATTATTGTCAAGGACACCTGCCAACTGTTCAATCCCTTTTTCTCTCTTCTACTTTTGGGAGAAGGAACATGATCTTGATTGCCAGATGTACAGACTTGTGAACAGCTTCTTCCCCACAAATATCAGACTCCTGAAGCAATCATCTCTTGAACACCAGCATCTCTTGCACACATCTCTTTGAGGTGTTGCTACATATTCTGATGCCCCTGTCCCACTTAGGAAACCTGAACGGAAACCTCTGAAGACTTTGCGCCCCACCCAAGGTTTCCATGTGGTTCCCAGAGGTTGCAGGTGGTTGCCGGAGGTTGCAGGTAGTGGAAGCAGGTAGGGAGACTGACAAAAACCCCCAGGAACCGCACGGAAACCTTGGGTGGGGCACAAAGTCTCCAGAGGTTTCCGTTCAGGTTTCCTAAGTGGGACAGGGGCTTTACTCTTCACTTTATTCAATTATCCTGATAATGAATTCATATTTTATTTACACTATAATCTTTGCACCATTCTATTGTTTGTATTTGTGATTGTCCTATATTGTCGTATATATTATTACTGTGTGTATGCTGTTTACCCTATCAGGTACTCTATCAAACTAAACTAAAAAGCTTTTTGCAAACGAGGAATTTCATTGCATCTTGGTGTACATGACAATAACCTAATCTGAACATGAAATTTAAAAATTGGAGTAATTATTTCAGAATAATGTATAGCTTATTAAAGGCAGAGGCACAAGGGATATTTCTTCTCTCAGATTGTTGTGATTCTTAGGAATTCTCTATCCTGTCGAGATATGAAGGCTGAGTCACTGCATATATAAGCAGATTTTGGACAATAAGGAATCAAGAGCAGAGGAAATCAATGGAGAATGGAGCTGAGGCCAAGGTCAGATGATCCATGATCTTATTAAACATTATCTCAGGCATTTTAATGATTACATTTAACTGCATGCAATCGCTAAATTTCTACTCACACTACATTGTATAACTGCAATAAAAGCAAATGAAAACCATTTGTTCAATAGACACACACCCTTAACATTTAGAACTAGAAGCAGATTTTAAAACATACTTTCACTGGATAAATACACAAAAAAAAAAGTTTTCAGGGCCCTGGAGGAACAGGAAAATAAGATTCACCAGTTCATTTTCAAAGAGCTGGCACAAGTAGAATGGGCCAAATAGCCTTTTTTTTCCCACTGATCTTTCGCTGTATAATTTTGAATAGCAGGATATAAAAGTACCCTAGATTGGTTGTTATAATGGTGTAAAGCAGAAAGAATTCTGGAAAAGGTAAAAGAATAAATCAGAAGGTGATCAAATATGAATTAATTTATACTTACTGATCATCATAACTTACTATTACCAAATGTTATTGCACTTTGTATGTAACAATATCCACCTAACACTAAGATTTTGGAATATCTCTAATTACATGATCACATATCTAATCTAAAATGCATCCCGTCAATAAACTGATAATTGTGCTTCTTATTCAACAAACAGATATGCAAATTCCAACTGAGGTGCAAAGGAATTTCTTCTCACAGAGAATAGTGAATCTCAGGAATTATTTACCCTGAAAGGTTGTGAAGGTCACGTCATTGGAATTATTTAAAGAGGAAGTATTTCAGAACTGACATAAAAGAGGAATGGCCTGCGGCAGATTAGCCATGATGATACTGCAAACACATTGTACAACTGTAATACCATTAATCTAGTATTCAATTGTTTGGAAATCCTGTTGGTTCATCATCTAGCTCACTGGGGCCCTATTCCCCATGTTCCTTCTAAATTTACTAGGGTCCCATTTCTCAGGGTTCCTTTAAACTCACTGGAGTCATTTCACACACTGCCTTTAATGTCAATGGCCTCTGCTTCTTCCAATCTCTTTTAACATGAAAGGTTTACTGGAAAATATATCATATTACTGGCTCACATCAATAAAAGCATGTTGGACTGTTATTAGGAATACAACAATACTCCAATAATCCACTGTGTAAGAAGGAACTGCAGATGCAGGTTTCAACCAAAGATAGACACAAAAAGCTGGAGTAACGCAGCAGGACAGGCAGCATCTCTGGAAAGAAGGAATGGGTGACGTTTCAGGTTGAGACCCTTGTAATCCACTGTCTGACTATTCAGAAATCTGGCGCATGAGGTAACGTTTGCCGCATTCCACTTCCATTCAGTTCCTCTGCTCTCCATAAACCTTCCAAAATCCCTGGTTCATGCACTCACTTGAAATTAACTGTGAACGTGTGCTCCATTTAAACTTACCACAATCACTGTAGATTTTATTGTAAAACGGTATAATATCTAAGAAAGGTGAAATATAGGTGTGTTGGGGTATTAATAGGAATAACTTTGTATAGTCTGCTTGTCCAGCACAAAGTCTGAGCATACAAATTAATCAAATGCCACCATATGCAATAATCAGAACATCAGCGGGTCAAGCAGCACCTCTAGGGGGGTGTGCCTACGTGTGTGTGCATGTGCGTGTGCATGTGGTAGTGACAGAACAAAGTCTGGCAGGTATTCTCTGGCCTTTGTCCAACCATCTATCTATCAAGAAACCCTCCTCATCTGGATCAATCTATTACCGGGGCTCGAAATTAGCGGTTGCCCAGTTGCCAATGACTACCCAAAGTGCCGCTGGGCAACCTAAATGCCGAGTCATTTTGCCCGGCTTGGGACTGCAAAATAAACTGTAGTAGCTCGGTGGGCCAGGCAGCATTTCTGGAGAAAAGGAACGTGAAGTTTCATGTCGGTGGCGATGGCCGTAGTGCGGAGCAAAGATATGGGGTGTGGGGTGACGGAGGGTCGGAGCGAATGACGGGCCCCGCACAGCAGCAGCAGCAGCGGCCGCGACTCCATCTCCTCCTTTTCCCGCACCCCGCCCGCCTGATAGTGGCCGCTGCTTGACAATCCGCCAACAGCAATAAGCCTTTCAAAACAAACCCTCCCGCACGCCGAGGGGCCCCCTTCCGCCGTCTGAAGCAGCTGCACCGCTCGGCCCCGCACCTGTTGGCTGGAGGAGGAGGGGGAGGCGGTGGCGAGGAGATCCCAGCTGATATCGTCCCCGTCCGATGAGCGCTGACCTTCCTTCCTCCCTACCCCCCCCACTCTCTCTTGTACGCCCCCCTTATCCTATTCATCCTGCATTGATCTCCTTATCCACCTCGCATTGATTCTCCTGCCCCGTTCCCCCCCCCCCCCACCCCCTTTCCCATCCATCTTGCACTGCCTCCCCTCATTCATCCTGTACTGATGCCCCCCGTCAATCCCGTACTGATCCACCCCATTCAACCCCACTGACATACCCCGCGCTCTCCCCTGACAATTTTACCTATTCCAACCAACACGCACTAATTCCCCTGCCTTAATCCATTCATCCCGCACCTTGCCTTCTCACCCCCCCCCCGCCATCTATCCATCCCGCACTGATTCACAGCTATCTTCGGTATAAACCAGCATCTGCAGTGCCAAGCTGGACAAAATGACTCAGCGTTTAGGTTGCCCGGCGGCATTTTAGGTGGTCATTGGCACCCCGGGCAACCCCTAATTTCGAGCCCTGCTACTGTGCTGGAAAAGTCTTCAGAGCGAAAATTGACCATGTTTGATAACGGAATACAATCAAATGCGTTTTAAAATCCAATGTTATTTGTTTTAATCCATTAAGATGGATTAATTAAATTGTGAACACGGGAAACATTAAAACCGCTGTGTTCGATTGTCACTGCTACCGTTGACATATTATTACAGAATTCATTTTAACGGCAAATCAATGCTCTTAATGTGGAGTATCAGTACTGTTATTTAATGAACAACATTCACAACCATACGTTGGATTTAGCCAGGTTTTACTTCTACAGTCGGTCATATACACCACAAATTTGGTCAGGAGATATTTCAGGTGAAATTTTAACGTTAATTCTGAAGTGGGAATGATGGAAACAGCATTTATCAATAATTTTAAAAAAATCTGGTGCATTCAAACTGGGTATCTTCATTGCTGTTCACAACACATACATTTAATCTGAATGTCCAGTTATGTGGCATTTTTACACCTTTAAACATATTACCAAAAGAACATTTGCTGCATTTATGTCCTTTGGTCATCTATTATCAGTTAGTGTAATGTTTAACCCGTCAGATGGGTAAAGTCAGTTTTAACAGCTATCATAAAATGCCTTTAGAAATTTCCTTGCAACCTGTCTATTTTTGTTGTGGATAAATTATGTGGGAAGCGAGAGTGTTTCTGTACCAATAGCAATAACGACTATGGCCATGTCATGATAATTTTCGGACCTTCACAGAAAACATGCTTGCATCAATCTGTAGTGTGCATGGTTAAGCATATATGTTACCATGGTCCAGGATTTATTGACACAGGTTGATCATACGCTGAATAATCCAACCACATTTTTGTTGGGAAGTGGAAAGAAATAATAGAAATTGCATTAATTGCAATGTGTAAAACGAGTTGAGATACTATATTGTAACTTTGCTGCATGCCATTGTGGTATATATCATGTCTTGATTGGTGAATATGTTTAGTTTGTGACTTTATTTGAAGCAGAAATAATATGCAAATGCTTCATTGAGCATAATTCCAACAGGTAACTACGCACTTCGTTCGAGCACATTATCGCACGCGTCATGCAAGCCGTATTAAATTGACCACCTAAACTGTCATGTGGCAACCTAAAAAGCTGCCCAAGTTGCTCGGCTGGCAACAGGGAAAAGAAGTTAAGTGAGAGCCCTGATTACCCACCAGGGTTTGACCTGTCCCTCCTCTCTTCCAACTCTCCTTCTTCTTCTTCTTCTCCCCCCCCCCCCCACACCCATCCATCTGAGGAAGCATCCCGGCCCGAATTATCACATATCCATATTCCCCAGAGATGCTGCCTGACCAGCTGAGCTACTCCAGTACTTTGTGTTTTCTGTTGTAAATCAGCATTTGCAGTTCCTTGTTTCTACAGCTCAGAACAACTGCTATTCTGGTATCAAACCTCCGAGGGTGCCGGGGTATTGGAATTTTACTCAACATCAATTTCTATATTTTGCCTTGCTGTACCTTCTTGCTACCATCTGTGAAAAGTACAGTTTGAAACACCTGAAGAACCAGAGGAAAAAAAGTGATGTGCTCCTTTCCAGTCTCAATAAGCTTTCAGTAACTTATACAACCAAACAACAATGCAACGTATCACAATGTCGTCAATTACTGAAGTGGTGTAACTATGAAAATCTGCAACTCCAAATTGCAGACTTTCATAGTTACAACACTTCAGTGATTCATGACATTGTGATACACTCTCCGAGTGGTGGCGCCATAGAGTGTGGCTGCCTCGCCTGCAGCTGTCTGTCCTTTCATTCCTTTCTTGGTATTTTTAGTCTGTTTTTAAGATTGTTTTCGGAGCTCTTTTAGTATTTTTTATGTGGGGGGGAGGGGGTAACTGTTTTCTTAGTTACTTCCTGGTCGAGGATGCGACAATTCTCCGAGCCGCATCTTTACCCCCTCCTCGCGGCCTACCATCAGGATTGGCGTGGCCTTTCCTGCCGGAGACCATCGCAGAGCGGGAATCACTGTTGGAGCTCCGGAGTGCTGGGACTTTGCTGCCAAATTTGAACACCATGGAGCTGTGGTATGTGGAATTACCAGCCGTGGGCGGCGGGAGCTTCCAGCCACTGGTGGCGCTGACATCAGAGCCTGGGGTCTCTCGCCGAGGTCGCCAGCGTTGAATCTCCACCCAGCTCGGCCTGTGGACTTCGGAAGCCTCGGTCTCCGGTAGGAAGTGGCCGATTCGGAGGCTCCGGGCCGCTGAGAGTGTTCTTCCGTTCGAGGGCCTAAAACATTGGGGCCCCGTTGCAGCGACTGCGGAGGCCTCAATAGGTCCTGACCACGGGTGAACGGAGGAAGAGGACTGAACTTTGATGCCTTCCCTCACAGTGGGAAACGTTGATTCCGCTCTGGGGGGATGTTTTATATGTTTTTTGTTAAATTCTAAAGTTTGTGTTTATCTTATTTGTGTGCTGCATGGTAACTCAAAATTCACTGCACCATAGAAACATAGAAAAGGTGCAGGAGGAGGCCATTCGGCCCTTCGAGCCAGCACCGCCATTCATTGTGATCATGGCTGATCATCCCCAATCAATAACCCGTGCCTGCCTTCTCCCCATATCCCTTGATTCCACCAACCCCTAGAGCCCTAGTTGGTGTATGTGACAATAAATTGTCCTTTGTCCTATTTGCCCTTTGTATCAGCGACATAACGATGTATCAAACCAACATGCACTGCCATCTGGCTTAAACATATAAACGTAAACTTAACAACTTCACCCATCACATAAAGAAAAGATGTGAGAATGCAAAGTACATTGACATTGCAGTACATTGCAGGCTCGAAGGGCCGAATGGCCTACTCCTGCACCTATTTTCTATGACTTTCCTAACATGCCATTCCTTACTAATGATCCGAATCTTTAAAATTGAGGCAACTCAATTCTACTTGGCTGAAGAAGGTTCCCGACTCAAAAAGTCACCTGTCCATCCCTCCACATATGCTGCCTGATCAGCTGAGTTCCTTCAGCACTTTGTGTTTTGCTCTATTCAATTTGTGATCATTTGCTGGCTGGTCTGAATTTTGCATAGCTAATAGTTTTCCTTTCTTTAGGATAAATCCAAAAATCAAAAAGATCAACAATTAGCATTTCAAATATCCTTGGGAATTCTGATTTTAAATTATATCTGCGCATTATGAAAGTCTTTGTTTATGCAGTATCATTGCTCAAAAGCCTGGGCATCATTACAGCAAGTCATTATCTTTGTGCGGAAGTGGTTGGAATTATAACTCGTGAAAATGAAGAGGGATGTTGGCCAGCGTGTGCATGTTGGGCCGAAGGGCCCGTTTCCACACAGTATCATTCTATGACCCTTTGGTTGTGGTTGTCAGTTAATTATCTCTGCCTCGGGACATCTTTACAAGAGTTTATTTGGTGGTGTCCTAGGTCCAATTATCTTCACCCGATTCATCAATGGCCTAACTCTCATCATAAAGTCAGATATGGTGAGTTCACAAATGCTTATACAATGTACAATTAACTTCATAACTCCTTAGCGAAACCGCTGAAATTTTCAGGCCTATGCTCACAAAAGCAACATTCACACAACTAAAGTGCCAGGCAATGAGCATCTCCAACGTAAGAAAATCAAACCATCTACCCATTGTCAAATACTGTACCATCAATAGCTAAAGTGTCACCACTGACCCGAGACTCAACTGGACTAACCATACATATCCCATTTTGACAAGAGCAGGTCAGTGACCAGGTATCCTGCAGCAGGTGACACATTTCTTGACACTCTATGTCCTTTCCGCCATCTACAAAGCATAAGTCGAGAGCTCGATGGAATACTTTCCACGTTTCTGGATAAGTGCAGCGCTAACAATTCTCAAGAACTTCAGCACCATCTTGGACAAAGCAACCCATTGAATTGGTACCCTTCAACTACCACTGCACATTAATTAGCGTGTGGAACCAGAGGAACCACAATTACTCACCCCAATAACTCCAAAGGCACCTCCTAAATCTAGAACTGCAACCAACAAGAAAGAAAAGGAGATCAGATACATGGAACCTCGACATTTCAGGTTCCAGTCCAAGTCACACATTTAATTTGCTGCACAAAATTAATCTGTATTATGTCCAGTTTGTTACCAATTGGCAATGACTAAATAATGTTATCTTGCTATATGTGTGTCTTACCAGAGAATAATTTCTTTATACTGAAATGGGGATTATGTTCTAGGAGTTATACTCTTTTTTGAAACCCGAAACATTAACACTGCTGTCCCCTCCTCAGACACCACCTGACCGACTAAATATTTATGTAAGTTCCATTTATATTCAGTCTCTGAATTATTTTTCTTCTGTAATTGTGAAATGTGAAAACTTGCAGAAAAAGCCACCCTGAAGCCTGTTTAACCCTCTTTCTGATGATAGATCCTTTTGTTCACATTCATTGTTTTCAATTTTGCATTTGCCAAAATGTTCTTCTGCAGTCATCTCTCTTCAGCCAACATCTTCTCAGGTTGTCAGTCTGAAGAAGGGTTTCGGCCCAAAACGTCACCTATTTCTTTCACTCCATAGATGCTGCTGCACCCGCTGAGTTTCTCCAGCATTTTTGTGTACCTTCGATCTTCCAGCATCTGCAGTTCCTTCTTTAACACATCTTCTCAGGTTTGACTAGTCTTGATTACGTTAATCAACCTGAGCATCAACTCTCCTCTCTCCACATTTGCTATCTGACTTGCTGAATATTTCTAGTAGAAAATTGTAAGAAATAGGAACAGGACTAAACCATACAGCCTCCTTAACTTCTTTCACATTTGATCTATCGCAACTTCACATCCCTTCGGCGTCCAGCATTCTAAGGATTCTCTATTCTCTGACAAAATAATTCTCTTCATTTCAATCCTAAATGGGTTGGTCTTTATTTTTGTATCTGTGACCTTGTTCTGGATTCCTCAGCCAGGAGACCCTTAGAATTTATATTTACTGATTTTACATTTGGGAGTTACATTTTGCAAAAAATATGGGCTGAATGAATAATAATCAACTACAGTTAATTTACCAAATACTCTAATACTTCCTTCAACTACCCAAATGTCATGATTACAAAGAAAAAATGCAGAATGTCCAGCAGTTTGAATGCATGTTTGATTGCGCCATTTCAATAACAATGGAACCACAAATATGGAATATAATTTCAAGGCATGCTGGCTCTAAATCCAATTTTATCGAAGAAAACAAAACAGCTACAAGTCATTACTTTTACAAAGTTGACTGAAAAAAAGACTTCATCAGATACAAAATAGTTTTGACAGAATTGCCATTTTGCAATGTGATGAGTAATTTTCATCTTTAAAATAGTTGTTTGCTAGAGATTTGTTTTCTGTTGTTCAACACAAAGCCTCCTATTCATCAAGTGGCAAGTGTCCTGGGTCCCAGCCTCTCCTTGCAACAATAAGTCTCCCCATCCCCCAAAACCAGGACTCCCATTCACATTACCAACACGCCTGCGCATCGACGGAGAGATTTCCTGCCAATAATGCGAACCATCCACAGCAAAAAATCAATCCGTAATAGAAATGAAGGTATATTGCAATTAATCAGAAGAGGGTCAAATTCGTTGCAAAGCTTGGGCTTCTGGAGGGAGGGGGGGTAGGGTAGGGAGGGAGATAGATGTGAGACATGCAGGAGAAATGAATAGGTTGAGCTTGGATGGAATGATTGTGTAATAGACGCCGGGACAGGCCGGGGCGGACCAGAACCGAGCAGGCCCGGCCCGGCTTCTATCCTCGCCATTACCCTCTCCCCTCGTAGATCAAATGCACAGGCTCGCTTACGTGAACTTTTGAAAGAAAGTGCAATACAGACCTGCGGGAATGGAGGATGTAAGCGAGCTCGGCACCTGCCTTGGCTGCGCTACCAGTCCAGTCCCGGCCCGGCCCCAGACTTCTCTCAAGGCGACGGGAAATCCCTCCTCTCAGACCTCATCTGGACGTGGCAGACGGCGGCCAGTGCGCCTGCGCGCGCACCTCTCACCTCCCGGGCTGCCAGCCCTGCAGTGAGGATGAGTCATGATTAAAATAAAAGATGTAAAGTGCTGGAGTAACTGGATTGCTCTAGTACTCGGTGCCCTTTTTGTTTTGTAAACCAGTATCTGCGGTTCCCCTATGACCATGTAAAGTGCCAGAGTCACTCAGTGGGCCAGGCAGCATCTCTGGGAAATATGGGTCGGGAACCCGTTTCAAACCCAGAAATCAACTGTGGAGGGAAGAAATCGGTCACACAGCGTGGAAAAAGCCCTTCGCCCCTACTTGCCCAAACTGACCAACATGTCCCCTCTATACTAGTCCCACCCACCTGACTGCGTTTGGCCCACAATCCTCCAAAAGTGTCCTCTCCTTGTCTAATTGTTTCTTCAATTGTAATAATCCCTGCCTCAACTACTTCCTCTGGCAGCTCGTTCCATTCACCTTTCTTAGAACATGTGAAATTTACAGGTTAGAAAATGAGATATGCACGGAGCCATTGCTTAATCAGATGAACATAACCTTAGCTATTATAGGAATTATAAAACCGACTTCATTTAATTAATGTATAGTATATATATTAATGTGAAAGATATTATGTGATATGTGAAAAGAAAGATTAGTTAAAACAAATGTAGGTCCCTTGCAGTCAGAAACAGGTGAGTTGATCATGGGGAACAAGGATATGGCGGACCAATTGAATAACTACTTTGGTTCCGTCTTCACTAAGGAAGACATAAATCATTTGCCGGAAATAGCAGGGGACTGCGGGTCAAAGGAGTTGGAGGAATTGAGTGAAATCCAGGTTAGCCGGGAAGTGGTGTTGGGTAAATTGAATGGATTAAAGGCCGATAAATCTCCAGGGCCAGATAGGCTGCATCCCAGAGTACTTAAGGAAGTAGCTCCAGAAATAGTGGATGCATTAGTAATAATCTTTCAAAACTCTTTAGATTCTGGAGTAGTTCCTGAAGATTGGCGGGTAGCAAACGTAACCCCACTTTTTAAGAAGGGAGGGAGAGAGAAAATGGGGAATTACAGACCAGTTAGTCTAACATCGGTAGTGGGGAAACTGCTAGAGTCAGTTATTAAAGATGGGATAGCAGCACATTTGGAAAGCGGTGAAATCATTGGTCAAAGTCAGCATGGATTTACGAAAGGTAAATCATGTCTGACGAATCTTATAGAATTTTTCGAGGATGTAACTAGTAGCGTGGATAGGGGAGAACCAGTGGATGTGGTGTATCTGGACTTCCAGAAGGCTTTCGACAAGGTCCCACAAAAGAGATTAGTATACAAACTTAAAGCACAAGGCATTGGGGGTTCAGTATTGATGTGGATAGAGAACTGGCTGGCAAACAGGAAGGAAAGAGTAGGAGTAAACGAGTCCTTTTCACAATGGCAGGCAGTGACTAGTGGGGTACCCCAAGGCTCAGTACTGGGACCCCAGCTATTTACAATATATATTAATGATCTGGATGAGGGAATTGAAGGCAATATCTCCAAGTTTGCAGATGACACTAAGCTGGGGGGCAGTGTTAGCTGTGAGGAGGATGCTAGGAGACTGCAGGGTGACTTGGATAGGCTGGGTGAGGGGGCAAATGTTTGGCAGATGCAGTATAATGTGGCTAAATGTGAGGGTATCCATTTTGGTGGCAAAAAACAGGAAAGCAGACTATTATCTAAATGGTGGCCGATTGGGAAAGGGGGAGATGCAGCGAGACCTGGGTGTCATGGTACACCAGTCATTGAAGGTAGGCATGCAGGTGCAGCAGGCAGTAAAGAAAGCGAATGGTATGTTAGCTTTCATTGCAAAAGGATTTGAGTATAGGAGCAGAGAGGTTCTACTGCAGTTGTACAGGGTCTTGGTGAGACCACACCTGGAGTATTGCGTACAGTTTTGGTCTCCAAATCTGAGGAAGGACATTATTGCCATAGAGGGAGTGCAGAGACGGTTCACCAGACTGATTCCTGGGATGTCAGGACTGTCTTATGAAGAAAGACTGGATAGACTTGGTTTATACTCTCTAGAATTTAGAAGATTGAGAGAGGGGATCTTATAGAAACTTACAAAATTCTTAAGGGGTTGGACAGGCTAGATGCAGGAAGATTGTTCCCGATGTTAGGGAAGTCCAGGACAAGGGGTCACAGCTTAAGGATAAAGGGGAAATCCTTTAAAACCGAGATGAGAAGAACTTTTTTCACACAGAGAGTGGTGAATCTCTGGAACTCTCTGCCACAGAGGGTAGTTGAGGCCAGTTCATTGGCTATATTTAAGAGGGAGTTAGATGTGGCCCTTGTGGCTAAGGGGATCAGGGGGTATGGAGAGAGGGCAGGTACGGGATACTGAGTTGGATGATCAGCCATGATCATATTGAATGGCGGTGCAGGCTCGAAGGGCCTAATGGCCTACTCCTGCACTTAATTTTATGTTTCTATACCCTAGAACCAGAGCATCACCTCAGCACAAGGATTATAGATCGAGTCAATGAGAAATTTCTTTAGAATCCGAAGTGTTCAGAATTCTCCATTTCAGCGGCCTGTGTATATTCACCTGCAAAGTATGATCTCTTATTGTTTTTTGGACACTAAAATGAGCAGAGAAAATGGTGATTGAGAAAGAGATGTGCGGTATTGGTTTAGCCATCTTACGAATGGCAGAGAAGGCTCACAAAATCATAGAAAATGTGTAATACAAGATGAGACTGTTAGGTCCATTGTACCTGTGGCAATTGAAAATAAATCTCACAAAGTAGATTCAGTCTAAAGAAGGGCCTTGACCAGAAACATCACCTATTCCTTCTATCCAGTGATGCTGCCTGTCCCGCCGAGTTACTCCAGCATTTTGTGTCTATCTTCAGTGTAAACCAGCATCTGCAGAGTAATTCCACTTGTGCACACAATTCTACTCTTGCAAGTCTCATTTCTTGGTGCATATACAAATACTTTTTAAACAGATAAATACCTTTTAAATGGATAAATAGTTATGCCTTTACCACCTTTTCAGACAGTTTAAAATCACTACCATGATCATAAGTAAACAAAAAATGTTCCTCAACTAATTTTTCAACCAACTGCTTAAAATCTATTCCCCTGAATTTTGATCCCCCAGCTTAGGGAAATAGTCCCTTCCTATTTGTCCCCTCTCATAAACATATGTATTTTGATTATGACTTCTCTCACTCGCCTCAGTTCCAAAAAGATAACCCCAATATCCAAATAAAAATTTAAAATTTTTTTTTAGCATTAACTCCAGCTTTTAAGAAAATTACCCATACACCATTTATGCACCTAAAGGATGTGCTTATGCACCCCGAGGTACCTTTATCCCTCAATATCCGGCCATTTGTTGTCTATTCCTTTGTCATGTTACTCCTCCCCATATACAATACCGGACATTTAGGATTAAATTCAATTTGACACTTTTCTTCCCAATTAGTCCTATCGTGCACAACTTCCTGCAAACTAAAACTTTTCCCCTTGTCATCACTCATCTGGTCAATTTTTATATATTTTCCAATTTTCTTAATTGTGTCCCTATACTTGGATCTAAATCACTAATATATATTACTAAAAAAAGACTAGGTATTGAAGCCTGTGGAACTCTATAGATAATGGACTTCCAGTCACAAACCCATCCATAAATTGCTTCTTGCCAAAGCCGATTTTGAATTAATTGTTCCACTCGCCCTTGAATCCCATGAGTTTTTGTTTAGGCATTTTTGTCTAAAGATCACGTTTGACCTTGTAAAAAGAGCCAAAGAACTGTTTGGCCTGCTTCTGTTTCGACATTTTTCTGCATTAAATCTTCATGTAAATGAAAATAGTGGTTATCATAATGAACTAAACTTTATAAAACAGAAACTACTAGTCATTAAGCTCCTGGTCAGCTATCAGTTCACAAATCAATCCAATCTATCGAGTACAATTTTTTTAAATACATGCAACTTCTGTTTCAGGGTTGTTTATATGTGGCAGTGTGTAATGCTAAAGGAAACAACACATACAAAAAATGCTCAATAGCTTTTAGGTTTCCCTTCCTTGAATGAAAGAATTTGCCCAAAGCTATAATATAGTAGCTTACTTTTGTACAGCTTGTCTAATATAGTTGAAAATGTCTGGGTGCTTTGTAATGGTGAAAGTGGGAGACCGAGCTGGAAACAATTTATTGTAGAAGAGAGGATGATTTGATGATACAGAAGGGAGTAGACAAGGCAAAGTGCTTTGGACAGGAAGAAATGCACTAAAAGATTTGTGAACAATCTGGAAATATCGATCTTAAAAGGACTTGTCCAGTTCAATCAGACTTCCTAGCTCTTGCTTCATAATGAAGTAAGGTTTCTCTGAGAAGACGTTAAAAGCAACAATATTTGTGTTTTGCCAATTCATGGAATTTTGTCATGCTATATCATAGCTTCATCTTATTTGAAGACTATTTTACAGATTACACAAGAGTTCAAAGCTTAAATGACTATTCTATCCGGTTTACTTCTTTTGGACTTTACTTCACACTTTAGATATAACGCAGAAAGAGGCCTTTCGGACTACCAAGTCCACGCCGACCAGCGATCATCCGATACACTTGTACTACTCCACACACTAGGGACAAATTAGTTTTATTTTAACCAAACCCATGTAACCTACAAACCTGTACGTCTTTGGAGTGTGGGAGGAAAGCAGAGAAACCCCAAAGTCATAGGGAGGACATACAGACAGCACTCAGTCAGGGTCGAACCCGGGTCTCTGGCGCTGTAAGGCAGCAGCTCTACCACTATGCCACTCTGCCACCCCCAACTATTTCCAGATTTGTTTCTATGATCGGCACCATTTCTATAAAACTGAATATCAAAAAACTGTAGATGCTGGAAAACTGAAACAGCAGAAAATGTAAGAAATACACAGCAGGTCAGGCACTATCTGTGGAAAGTCTTCTCAGGTCAGACTCTTTCACTTTAAACCCAGATCTCACAGGGTCCAATAACCCCATTGAGATAGTTATGCAATTACATTGACTATACATGTTATTTCTCCAAACTGAATTATTTTATAGATCAGCTTTATTATTTGTATGCCATGTCTCCCATTTCACCTATGCTGTTCTGAAATCTGCTATTCTGACAATTACTTACATTTTGCATCATGTTCAAACTTTGAAACGACACTTCCTTACCTGAATGCAACAATAACTCAATAACTTGTCTTCGTGTAGCGGCATTATAATAAAATGTCTCCTCACAGGTGTATATCAAATAAAAATTGATACCAAACATTTAAAAATATATTCATGGGACTTTGGTGTCATGACTGAATCAATGCACGGGATGCCAAACAACTAGCTAAAGCTACTCTCATGGACTTATTGCATCCACTTAAATGTCATGGAAGGTGAACCTCTGCCCCAGTCTGGAGTCCAGAACGCTCTGGAGCAGGTCTTCAAGGATCTCTCTGTACTTTGCTCCGTTCATCTTTCCCTCGATCCTGACTAGTCTCCCAGTTCCTGCCGCTGCAAAACATCCACACAGCATGATGCTGCCACCACCATGCTTCACTTGGTATTGGCCAGGTGATGTGTGGTGCCTGGTTTCCTCCAAATGTAGTGCTTGGTATTCAGGCCAGAGTTCAATCTTGCTTTCATCAGACCAGAGAATCTTGTTTGTCATGATCTGAATCCTTTAGGTGCCTTTTGGCAAACTCTAAGCGGGCTGTCAAGTGCCGTTTACTGAGGAGTGGCTTCCATCTGGCCACTGTACCATAAAGGCCTGATTAGTGTTGTGCTTCCGATATAGTTGTCCTGAAAGGTTCTCCCATCTCCAGAGATACCCTGGAGCTCTGTCACCGAGTGACCATCGGGTTCTTGGGGAGAAGGGCCTTCACCTTCTCCCCCGATTGCTCAGTTTGGCCAGGCGGCCAGCTCTATGAAGAGTCCTGGTGGTTCCAAAGTTCTTCCATTTAAGAATGACGGAGGCCACTGTGCTCTTCGGGACCTGCAATGCTGCAGAAATTGTTTTATACCCTTCCCCAAATCTGAGTCTCGACACAATCCTGTCTCGGAGATCTACGGCCAATTTTGTGTCATAGCAAAGGGTCTGAATACTTATGTAAACATGATATTTCAGTTATTTATTTTTAATTACTTTGCAAAAATGTCTAAACAACCATTTTCGCTTCTTCATTCTGGGGTAGTGTGTGTAGTAGTTGATAAAACATTTTAAAATCCATTTTAAAATAAGGCTGTACGTAACAAAATGTGGAAAAAGTGAATGGGTCTGAATACTTTCTGAATGCACTGTACTAGGGACAATTTACAATTTTACTGAAGCCAATTAACCTACAAACCTGTACGTCTTTGGAGCGTGGGAGGAAACCAGAGCATCTCGAGAAAACCCACACGGTCACAGGGAGAACGTACAAACTCTGTGTTATGATCCCAGTAATCTTAACTGCAAAGCAGATGTTCAATTTTGGTACTTGATGTGCATACGTTCATTGATATCATTCGTTCCATGTGATGTGATGTTTTTTTAGTTCTTCCTCCTAAAGTGCAACTGGGTATGTCTACACATGCCATTTATTTCGATTGGAGGGATATGGATTATACGTAGACAGATAAGAGTTTGTCTTGGCATTTTGTTCAGCACAGCATTGTGGGACGAAAAGCATGTTCCTGTGCTGTACTGTTCTATCTTCTTTGTCCTCTTCCAATCTTTTACTCTCTAATCTGTTGAGTATCAGGTGACCATAGTCAAATCCATGTACTACAAAAACTCAAATAAATTACCTATGGACAATTCATTAATATTGATAAACTACAGCCCTGTTATATTTATCTTAGAGAAGATAATGCAGCCAAGAAACAGCATTATTTTGTATAATCACATTAAAATGCGTCACAGGTGAAGGGATGGCAAAATAATTCATAGTTATCAATTGTTGAGATCCAAGTACTCAGGCTTGTTTGAAAATGAACCAAAGGAGGACAGGAAAACAAAGACAGGCAGCAGCTTTGCTACAAACCAGTTATACCACAGCAAGGTCGAGACAAAATGCTGGAGCCACTCTGCGGGACAGGCAGCATCGCTGGAGAGAAGGAATGGGTGACATTTCGGGTCGAGACCCTTCTTCAGACTCACATTTCAGGTCAAGACCCTTCTTCAGACCACAGCAACCATCTCTACCATTAAATGTTTGCTAAGATGATTCATAAAGCAGCTGAAAAGTAGTGACAATTCGATTTTATTCATGAAGAACAAACACATACCTTATAGGGCTCAACCATGCTTCAGTTTACATTTTGAGGCCATATATATTACATTATATCAGTACTAAAACAAAATCAGGTCTGGTGTAACAATTCAATCATTGCTGTAAATAAAATCTGCAATGGTAAAAATAAGAACAAATGAAATCCATTTGACTAACTTTTGCACATATGACAACTATTCAATTTAGATTAACATATTCATTGGTATAATTTTTCATGTAAGTAAAATATGGTTACTAATGACCCCTGCAGCAATTACAAATTTCTTGCCATTCTCATAAATAGGAAGAAGTTCCTGCCAAAAGGTTACCTTGATTGTAAAACAAGAATTTAATCAAACAATTTGGCGCATGGATTTGATCCCATCTTACTCTTATGTAAACAATTAAAGACTCTCTGAAGCCAGTGTGGAAATGCAAGATGCCTTTGAAGTTCTCTAAAGAATGTCATATATAAACCACAAGATCTGTCTCACTGTAAATAGCATGCTCATGTCCAGCTGACCTAACCTCTACGATACCAGAGCTGATTATAAAGAAATCAAATATTGGTATTGAGACTTAAGAAATCGATTTTAAGAGATGGAAATAAAAAGATTTTAAGACCATGATCATAATTTGTATGTGTGACAACACTTGAGTAGCACTCGAACATATCTATAACTACACAATTATACATCAGGCTAATCATCAACTGCTAAATGAGCTGCAGGTATATCCAAAATGCAGATTCATGAGTTGCAACTTTAAAAGTACATATAAAGTAACTGTCAGAAGTCATTGGTCATGAGAGAAATTAAAACTAATATACTCCATTTATGATTAACTTTAGTAAAAAAAAGATAATTTTGGAATCTTTAAAGAAAACATAGTCGAACTAATCTGCAAGAACTGAAGACAAATTCTGAACTGAACACCATTCAATCCAATTTGGGTAGTAGAATCCCCAGCTCTAATACTTTAGTCCACATGCCACACATCCAGTTTCATCGCAGAAGACTGATGCAGAAATTCATAATCTTGCAGCAATATCATGATATGCAAAATCATCCATTTGCTTTTCGTCTTGAAAATCACAAGTTGATATGTCAAGAGGAAATACAGATGGACAAAAAAAAAATAGACAAGTCATCAGTTCGGTATATTCTGCATTATCTAACTACTGAGTGACAGTACCATGATATTTTCAAAGCTACATCAATCATCAAACTAACAAACACATATTTGAATAACTAATGTGAAATATTGGGAGAATTCTAACTTTACTTGGAAAAGCAAACATTTGGGTATAAAGATAAAATAAAAACACCCTATTCAAGATTATCTTCATGTAACCCCCGTATTATATTTAATGGACTGATTATATTCACCATAGTTCATAAATTAACTCAATCTTCTAATAGTTTTCAAATTGTACTTTGCTTCTGCAGACTATTTCTTCTTCTTTTCCTGTGTGGATGTAAACCAAGAGTCCAGTAGTTTTTTGCTGTAATAAATCTGCCAGCCATGCACTTGCACTGCAATAACCAAGACCAAGTACATGACAGATACAGCAGAAAAGCCAAAGATGAATCGGTAGGCCTTTCCATGCCGGTATAGCTGCTGTGCCATGGGGAACATCTCCATGCTACCATAAATGATCGGGGCAATGGAGAAGAGGCCTGCGCTAATCATAGAAAGCACAAGGTAACTTATATTGTTACGAGGGAACGATACAAAACCAAAGATGGATGGTATAATGCTCAGCAGATATGGGTATTCCCACTGGTATGGCATAGCTATCAGGTCATGTGACACCAACTTCAAATGGCTGACAATAACCTGCAGAGCGAGTAGTGTCCAGATTACTAAATGTGCAATTATCAGCTTCTTGATCTCAGACTTCAGAGTTACACTGTAAAGGAAAAAAAAAACCTAAATTAATATTCATTGTTACATATACACATTTCATACTTAAAAACAAATATCTTTATATCATTTGCAAACAAGATACATTAGAATACAATATCTTCGGAATTTAAAATATAACGGTATCATACTGCCCATGAAATGATAAATAAAGTTTTGGCACCAACCTCCCCATCTTCTCAATGGAATCTCAAAGCAGCCATCTCATGGAGAAAAATGTGCAACAGAAACTAAATCAAAGTATTTTAAGTTAAGTAAATACCTACTTTAAGATGAATTTTATAGTACTTGATTGCATCTTAATATCTTCAATAGACATCCAGTGATATGCAATTTTATTAGCTTATCTTAAAGCGTACAAATTAGCCAGAAAAAGCAGCCTACCAGAGGACTGGGAGAAATTCAGAGTCCAGCAGAGGAGGACAAAAGGCTTAATTAGGAAAGGGAAAATAGATTATGAAAGAAAACTGGCAGGGAACATAAAAACTGACCGCAAAAGTTTTTATAGATATGTGAAGAGGAAAAGATTAGTTAAAACAAATGTAGGCCCCTTGCAGTCAGAAACAGGTGAATTGATCATGGGGAACAAGGACATGGCAGACCAATTGAATAACTACTTTGGTTCTGTCTTCACTAAGGATGACATAAATAATCTGCCAGAAATAGCAAGGGACCTGGGGTTAAATGAGATGGAGGAACTGAGTGAAATCCAGGTTAGCCGGGAAGTGGTGTTAGGTAAATTGAATGGATTAAAGGCCGATAAATCCCCAGGGCCAGATAAGTTGCATCCCAGAGTACTTAAGGAAGTAGCCGCAGAAATAGTGGATGCATTAGTAATAATTTTTGTTTAACTCTTTTGATTCTGGAGTAGTTCCTGAGGATTGGAGGGTAGCTAATGTAACCCCACTTTTTAAAAAGGGAGGGAGAGAGAAAACTGGGAATTACAGACCAGTTAGTCTAACATCGGTGGTGGGGAAAATTCTGGCGTCAGTTATTAAGGATGGGATAGCAGCACATTTGTAAAGTGGTGAAATCATTGGACAAAGTCAGCATGGATTTATGAAAGGTAAATCATGTCTTTCATAAATCCATATGATTTATAGAATTTTTCAAGGATGTAACTAGTACAGTGGATAAGGGAGAACCAGTGGATGTGTTATATCTGGACTTTCAGAAGGCTTTCGACAAGGTCCCACATAAGAGATTAGTACACAAACTTAAGGCACATGGTATTGGGGGTTCAGTATTGATGTGGATAGAGAACTGGCTGGCACAGGACGCAAAGAGTAGGAGTAAACAGGTCCTTTTCGGAATGGCAGGCAGTGACTAGTGGGGTACCGCAAGGCTCAGTGCTGGGACCCCAGCTATTTACAATATATATTAATGATCTGGATGAGGGAATTGAATGCAACATCTCCAAGTTTGCGGATGACACGAAGCTGGGGGGCAGTGTTAGCTATGAGGAGGATGCTAGGAGGCTGCAAGGTGACTTGGATAGGTTGGGTGAGTGGGCAAATGCATGGCAGATGCAGTATAATGTGGATAAATGTGAGGTTATCCACTTTGGTGGCAAAAACAGGAAAGTAGACCATTATCTGAATGGTGGCCTATTAGGAAAAGGGGAGATGCAACGTACACCAGTCATTGAAAGTAGGAATGCAGGTGCAGTAGGCAGTGAAGAAAGCAAATGGTATGTTAGCATTCAGAGCAAAAGGATTTGAGTATAAGAGCAGGGAGGTTCTACTGCAGTTGGTGAGACCACACCTGGAGTATTGCGTACAGTTTTGGTCTCCTAATTTGAGGAAAGACATTCTTGCCATAGAGGGAGTACAGAGAAGGTTCACCAGACTGATTCCTGGGATGGCAGGACTTTCATATGAAGAAAGACTGGATTATCTTGGCATGTACACGCTAGAATTTAGATTGAAGGGGGATCTTATAGAAATTCTTAAGGGGTTGGACAGGCTAGATGCAGGAAGATTATTCCCGATATTGGGGAAGTCCAGAACTAGGGGTCACAGTTTAAGGATAAGAGGGAAGTCTTTTAGGACCAAGATGAGAAAATCAATTTTTACACACAGAGTGGTGAATCTGTGGAATTCTCTGCCACAGAAGGCAGTTGAGGCCAGTTCATTGGCTATATTTAAGAGGGAGTTAGATGTGGCCCTTGTGGCTAAAGGGATCAGGGGGTATGGAGAGAAGGCAGGGATGGGATACTGAGTTGGATGATCAACCATGAACATATCAAATGACGGTGCAGGCTCAAAGGGCCGAATGGCCTACTACTGCACCTATTTTCTATGTTTCTATGTTAACTGCACTGAAAGACTAATCACATTTTTCTTATAAGGTAGAGTGCAGGAGTAAATCAACCAGTCAGGCAACACCTTGGGAGAACATTGATAGGCGACATTTCAGCTCAGAACCCTTCTTCATACCACATCACAATTAGTTTCAACAAGGGTCCCAACCCGGACTTCATACGATAGAACTTTATTTATCCCAGGAAGGAAATTAAAGGCCATGAAACGTGAAAATAAAGTGAGTTGGGAATGTGCAAAGTTTGAGGTGGTGGTGGTGTGGGGGAGGGGGGGGGTGTCAGTGTCGGTCTACCCCACCACAGAAGGGAGAGTTGTAAAGTTTGATAGCTACAGGGAAGAAGGATCTTCTGTGGCATTCTGTCCTGCATTTTGGTGGAACCAGTCTGTTGCTGAAGGTATTCCTCAGATTGATCAGTGGGTCATGGAGTGGGTGAGCTGTATTGTCCAGGATGCTCCGCAGTTTGAGGAGCACTCTTCCCTCTAAGACCACCTACCAAGAATCCAACTCCGCCCCAGGACGGCGCTAGCCTTCCTGATGAGTTTGTTGATCCTATTGGCGTCCACAGCCTTTGCCCTGCTGCCTCAGCACACGGCAACAAAGAAGATGGCACTGGCTACCACCAATTAGTAGAACATCTGCAACATCTGATTGCAGACGTTGAAAGAGCGCAGCTTTCTCAAAAAGTACGGGCTGCTCTGTCCCTTCTTGTACGGGACCTCAGCGTTCCTGGACCAGTCCAGTTTACTGTCCAGGTACACTCCCAGGTATTTATCCTCCCTGGTAAACTGCATATCCACACCATTGATGGAGACAGGGGTGTTCCTTTCCTCCTAAAGTCCACCATTAACTCCTTACTCTTGACGGTGTTGAGCTGTAGGTAATTCAGCCCACACCACTCAACAAAGTCGTTGACTATACCTCTGTATTCAGCTTCCCTCCACTCACTGATGCAGCCCACAATTGCAGAGTCATCTGAAAACCTCTGTAGGTGGCAGGAGGCGGAGTTATATCTGAAGTCCAAGGTGTAGATGGTAAACAGGAAGGGGGAGAGAAGAGGGAAAGGGAAATAGGTGCAGGAGTAGGCCATTCGGCCCTTCGAGCCTGCACTGCCATTCAATATGATCATGGCTGATCATCCAACTCAGTATCCTGCACCTGCCTTCTCTCCATACCCCCTGATCCCTTTAGCCAAAAGGGCCACATCTAACTCCCTCTTAAATATAGCCATGAACTGGCCTCAACTACCTTCTGTGGCAGAGAATTCCAGAGATTCACCACTGTGTGAAAAATGGTTTCCTCATCTCGGTCCTAAAAGATTTCCCCCTTATTCTTAAACTGTGACCCCTTGTTCTGGACTTCCCCAACATCGGAAACAATCTTCCTGCATCTAGTCTGTCCAACCCCTTAAGAATTTTGTAAGAGGGAGATATCTACCAATGTTCTTGAGATCACTGCCCGATCTGCTGAGTTACTCCCGCATGTTGTGTCATTTTTTGTCAACCAGTATCTGTAGTTCCTTGCTTCTTCATTTTTCCTTGTCTGGGGAAGAATGAATGCTTCCACCATGTCCACAGTTTGCCTACCGCAAGAACAGGAGTACGGAGGATGCCATCTCAACGGCACTCCACTCCGCCCTCTCCCACCTCGACAACAGAGACACTTGCGTAAGAATGCTGTTCATCGATTACAGCTCAGCATTCAACACCAATATACCATCAAAACTGATCACCAAACTCGGTAACCTGGGCATCGACCCCTCCCTCTGCAACTGGATACTGGACTTTCTAACCAACAGACCCCAGTCTGTTAGGTTAGACAAGCACACCTCTTCAACCCTCAACCTGAACACCGGCGTTCCACAGGGCTGTGTGCTGAGCCCCCTCCTCTACTCCCTCTTCACCTATGACTGCACACCTGTACATGGTACTAACACCATCATCAAGTATGCAGATGATACAACGGTGATTGGCCTCATCAGCAACAACGATGAGTTGGCCTACATGGAGGAGGTCCAGCACTTAGCAGCATGGTGCGCTGACAACAACCTGGCCCTTAACTCCAAGAAGACCAAGGAGCTCATTCTAGACTTCAGGAAGTCCAGAGGCGGCACGCACACCCCCATCCACATTAACGGGACGGAGGTGGAACGTGTTTCTAGCTTCAGGTTCCTGGGAGTCAACATCTCCGATGACCTCTCTTGGACCCACAATACCTCAACTCTGATCAAGTAGGCTCACCAACGTCTCTTCTTCCTGAGTAGACTGAAGAAGGTCCATCTGTCTCCTCAGATCCTGGTGAACTTCTACCGCTGCACCATCGAGAGCATCCTTACCAACTGCATCACAGTATGGTATGGCAACTGCTCTGTCTCCGACCGGAAGGCATTGCAGAGGGTGGTGAAAATTGCCCAACGCATCACCGGTTCCTCGCTCCCTTGCATTGAGTCTGTCCAAAGCAAGCGTTGTCTGCGGAGCGCGCTCAGCATCGCCAAGGACTGCTCTCACCCCAACCATGGACTGTTTACCCTCCTACCATCCGGGAGGCTCTACAGGTCTCTCCGTTGCCGAACCAGCAGGTCGAGGAACAGCTTCTTCCCGGCGGCTGTCACTCTATTCAACAACGTACCTCGGTGACTGCCAATCACCACCCCCCCCCCCCCCCCCCGGACACTTATTATTATTTATTCAAATCATTTGCTATGTCGCTCTTCCAGGGAGATGCTAAATGCATTTCGTTGTCTCTGTACTGTACACTGACAATTAAAATTGAATCTGAATAAATGATTGTTACTTCCATTTGTTTTTGTAGTTCCAGCATTCACAAAAAAATAATTTTGTTATATTACATCTATTTAAAAGAAGAATTTTAAAAAGTCACCTCATCTGATAGTGTGAAGCTACTTTCTCTCTATGGCGGAAGTCACTACCATCTGTTCCTGTTGCACGAGGACCAGCACGCGATGCCATTGTGAACAAACAACTTTCTCACCTGAGGAAAATTAAAGAAAGATTACAAGATAAAATAATAAAGTAGCCGTTCCTCCATGACCCAACGAGTTGAAATCCAGTTTGGTAGGTGTAGTAACTATTGTTGACTTCAGAAAGGGAATCCTGAAGGATCCATGAACCCGTCTTCATCAATGGGACGGCAGTGGAGCGATGCAAAGGGTCAAGTTTCTGACCTGGCATATCTCTGATGATTTGTCCTAGGCTCAACACGTTGATGCAATTATAGAGAAAGCTCATCAATGCCTCTACTTTCCTGGAAGATTGGAGAGATTCGGTCTGTCTCCAAATTATCAAACTTCTGCAGGTGCCGGTTACCCAACTGGTTGCATCAGTCTGGTTCAGTAACTCAAATGCCCAGGAATAAAGGAGGCTGCAGAAAGTCATGGATATTGCCTGGCCTATTCTGGGCATTGCCCACCCACCATTGGAGGAAGCACTCCCTCAAAAAGGCAGTTAAGATCAAAGACCATGCCACCTTGGCTATGCTCTCATCTTGCTGCTACCATCGGGAAGGTAGAACAGCTTCTTCCCAGCAACCATCAAGCTCTTGAACCACACTGCAGAACCCTAACAACAACAGTAGTGTTCCAGTGAATACGACAATTAAACATTCTTGATAATCGAGTTTCTCATTCACTCCAGCTCAGTAGTCCACTATTTTTATGACTGGGTTAACATGTCTTCTGAGAAGACAGATGATTTATATTAGTTTATCTGCCTTTTCCAATTCCCCAGTATGTTTTTTGCTCCATCAATTTTAGCTGAATTCTATTTTACATATATACAGAACCTCAAGTTAAGTTGTAACAGTTCCTACAATCTTTTATTATGTTTGTTGCCAGTCTTTGCTGATAGGCAATGTTAGGAATCATGAGGGATAGCCAGCTTAGTACATGGGAAATGGTGGCTCACCAATGTGATTGAATTTTTTTGAAAGCTGCCCAAGAAGATTGATGATGGCACTGCTGCAGACCTCAAACGGTAGGCAGTAGGTGCAGGTGTAGGCCATTCGGTCCTTCAAGCCAGCACCGCCATTCAATATAATCATTGCGGATCATCCACAATCAGTACCCCCATTCCTGCCTTCTCCCCATATCCCCTGACTCTGCTATCTTTAACAGCCCTATCTAGCTCTCTTGAAAGCATCCAGAAAACCGGCCTCCACCGCCGCAGATAATTCCACAGACTCACAACTGTGTGAAAAAGTGGTTCCTCATCTCCGTTCTAAATGGCTTACCCCTTATTCTTAAACTGTAGCCCCTGGTTCTGGACTCCCCCAACAACGGGAACATGTTTCCTGCCTCTAACGTGTCCAAACCATTTAATAATCTTATATGTTTCATTAAGATTCCCTCTCATCCTTCTAAATTCCAGAGTATAGAAGCCCAGCTCCTCCATTCTCTCAGCATACGAGTCCTGCCATCCAGGGAATTAACCAATTCCCTCAATATCAAGAATGTCCTTCCTCAAATTTGGAGACCAAAACTGCACACATATTCCAGGTGTAGCCTCACTAGGGCCCTGTACAAATGCAGAAGGACCTTTTTGCTCCTTTACTCAACCCCTCTTGTTATGAAGGCCAACACGCTTTCTTCACTGCCTGCTGTACCTGCATGCTTACTTTCATTGACTGATGAACAAGGACTCCCAGATACCGTTGTACTTCTCCCTTTCCCAACTTGACACCATTTAGATAATAATCTGCCTTCCTGTTTTTGCTACCAAAGTGGATAACCTCACATTTATCCACATTAAACTGCATCTGCTATGAGACTTCTGTGACAGAGTCGGCACTATGGGGTTGCTGAAGCCGGCCCTGGACCGAGCTGAACAGCAGGGGGGGGGGGGGAAGAGATTGGGTTGGGTCATCGGCCGGCGGGTGCTGTGAGAGGTTGGTTGGGCTGTCTGCCAGCCGATGGGTGCTGCGAGGGGTCGGTCGGGCTGTCGGCCAGCCAGTGGGTGCTGTGAGGGGGTCGGTCAGGCTGACGGAGCTAGAGCTATGGGGGTGCTGCTGCAGGCATCCTGGGCAGTGTGCAGGGCAGTGCTGCTCCCCACCATGTTGGCATTCAGTGTAATCGTGGCATCGGGAGGGCTGCTGCTGCTGATCCAGAAGGACATGCTGGCCGAAGTACACACACTGAGCGGCCACACGTACGGAGCCCGCAGCTGGACCCAAAGCAGTTCCAGCTCCAGCCGTGGGCAGCTCTGGAAGGGGGATGAGTTTAGGGTTAGGGATTTTCCTCTCAGTGGAAGATGCCTTAGCCTGCCCCTAGCCTAGCATTGCCCCTGTCCCACTATGGCCTTGACCCCCCCCCCACTCTGCACACTGGCAGTCAGTGCGGTTCAGTAAACTGGGGAACACATCTGCCCTCACCCATTAATTAGGCAGGTTCAGGAGCCAGTGAAACCCAGGACCTCTGCGGCAGTCCCGTATTCAATGTTCCCATATACAGCTATATATTATTGAGCACAAGAGGGCACTGTTACGTTTTCTAATTAGCTTAGCAATTCCTTATCAATGATGTTTTATCTAAATCAGTGCCAAATTTCAAGTAAATGCCAGACATGGGTCACAAGAGTTAAAATCTAGAGTCCTTTTGGCACCTCGGCCAAAAAGGCGAGTGGAGAGACTGTTCCTTTTTCCCCTGGTGTATAGGAGCTGATTAATGACCTTATAGAGGTTTATCAAATCATGAAGGCCATAGAGTAGGTTAATACCCAGCATTTTGCACAGGGTTTGGAAGTCTAGAAGGCATAGGTTTAAGGTGAGGCAGGTAAGATTTAAAAGGGATCTGAGGGGCAATGTCTTCCACAGAGGATGCATGAAATGAGTTGCCAGATTAAGCAGCCGAGACAGACAGATTTAAAGTCATGCAGCGTGGAAACAGGCCCTTCAGCCCAACGCCCATATCGAGCAAGATGCCCCATCTACACTGTCTGCATTTAGCCCATATCCCTTTAAATCCTTCCAATTGCACCTGCCTCAATTACCACCTATGGCAGCTCATTTCATGTACCCACCATCCTGTGTGAAGAAAATTGCCTCAGCTTCCTATTAAATCTTTCCCTTCTCACCTTAAAACACATCCTCCTGTTCTTGATTTTACTAGTCTGGGTAAAAGACTGTGCATTCACCCCATCTATCCCCTCATGATTTTATACACTCTTATAAGATCACCCGTCAGCCTCAATTGCTCCAAGAAATAAAGTCTTAGCCTGCCCAACCTCTCCTTATAGTATTGGACCTCATGTCCTGGTTACATCCTCGTAAATCTGTTCTGCACTCTTTCCAGCTAAATGACATTGTTCCGATGGCAGGGTGGCCAAAACTGAACATAATACTCCAAATGTGGCCTCACCAACATCTTGTACAAAAGTAACACAACATACCAAATTCTCTCCTCAATGAATGCCTTCTTGAGCACCCCACATACCTGTAATGCCACTTTCGGAGAACTATGTACCTGCACTCCTAGATCCCTCTGCTCTACAACACTCCCATGGCCCTTCCTTTCACTGTGACGGTCCTGCCCTTGTTTGACATCCAAAAATGCAATAACTCGCACATATCTGCATTAAACTCCATTAACCATTCCCCTGTCTATTTGCCCAGTTGATCAAGATCCTGCTGTAAATTTTGATAATCTTCTTCACTATCTGTGATGCCACAAACTTTAGTGTCATTTGCTAACTTAATCATGCCTTCTACACTCACCCAAATTACTGATATAAATTACAAGCAGCAATGGGCCTAGCACTGATCCCTGAGGAACATCACTAGTCACAGGCCCCCAGTCTGTAAAACAATCTTCCACCTTCACCCTCTGCTTCCTTTCCATGAGGCCAATTCTTTATCCAGTCAACTAGCTCTCCCAAGATACCATCCAATCTAACCTTCCCGAGCAGCCTACACACAGAACCATATTAAATGCAAAGACATTTATTTAGGTCCTCAGCCAGAAGGATCGCAACCAGAAACTTTGCCCATTCCTTCTCTTCAGAGATGCTGCTTATCCCGCTGAGTTACTCCAACATTTTGTGTCTATCTTCATTGTGGACCAACATCTGCGGTTCCTTCCTACACTTATGCACATGGATAGGAAAGGTTTGGAGGGATATGGTCCAGGAACAACCAAATGGGAATAGCTTAATTAAGCAACTTAGTCACCAGGAGCGAGTTGGACTGACAGGCCCGTTTCCATTCTGTATAGCTTTAAGACTCTAGATTTAAACTAGACTGACAAGGGGGCAAGACATAGTCGCAGTGTATCAGATGAGAAAGATGAAGCAAATATAGAGGCTAAAGCAAGCAAATTCAGTTTGCTGACAAGTACAGAGGCAGGGAGCGTGGAAAGCCTGAAAAGCTACATTGCATTTACATTAATGCAATAAGCCTGACAGGCAAGGCAGATAAATGCAGAGCATGGAACAGCACACGGGACTATGTTATTATAAATATTACAGAAAGAGATGCTTGCCCCCGGAAGCTCCATATTGCAGGATGCTAATGCTTCATGTGTGACAGAGGTAGAGGTAAGAGAGATGGGGTAGTTGCTCTATTGATTGGTGAAAACAACATGGCAATACCTAGAGAGGATATCCTGGGCCAAGCATCTAGTGAGGCCAAACGAATCGTACATAGAAATTTTAAAAGGGATGGAGTGGGAAAAAAAACTAATCGCATTGATAGGATTATACTAAAGCACCCACCCCCAACTTTGTTAATGAACATTAGAGTGTACATGTAGGGAATCCTCAGATAAATGTAGAATAGGCAGGAATAGGTGACTTTACCTTCCCTAAGGTAGACACAAAATGCTGGAGTAACTCAGCAGGGCAGCAGCATCTCTGGAGAAGGAATAGGTGATGTTTCAGGTCGAGACCCTTCTTCAGACTCAATTTCACAAATTTACCTTCCCTTAAATTGACTGGGATTGCCTTAGTACAAAGGGACTAAATGAGACAGAATCTGTTAACTGTTTCCAATAACATTTTTTGAAGCAATGTGCTTACTAGTGAAGAGGGTACACTCAACTTCCTCTTTTGAAATGAGGTTGGTCAAGTAGTCAATATGTCAGTGGGGGAGCACTTTGGGGCCAGTAACCATAATTCAAGATAACACGAAAAAAGATAGAATTGGTCCTCTGGTTACAGTCCTAAATTGAGGAACAGTTAATTCAGTTGGCATCAGACAGGGATTCTTAATAAGTCGACTGTGAGACACTTTGCATGTACAGGGGTCTATTAAAAGTGAGAAAGGTAAAATTCAGAGCCAGCACATTCCCATTAGATTGAAGAGCAAAACTGGCAAGATTAGGGAACCCTGTTGACTAGGGATATTTAGGGTCCAGTAAAGAGAAAGGAGTCAGTTGTGAAGTATTGGCAGTTGAGATT
Source organism: Leucoraja erinaceus (assembly GCF_028641065.1). Lineage (NCBI taxonomy): Eukaryota > Metazoa > Chordata > Chondrichthyes > Rajiformes > Rajidae > Leucoraja > Leucoraja erinaceus. The sequence goes on from NC_073389.1 coordinate 39,754,337, forward strand.
AAGTGAGAGTACAAGCAATTGAAACAGTATACTTAGAAATTTTAGATTGACAATAGGTGCAGGAGTAGGCCAATCGGGCCAGCACCGCCATTCAATGTGATCATGGCGGATCATCCCCAATCAGTACCCCGTTCCCGTCTTCTCCCCATATCCCCTGACTCTGCTATCTTAAAGAGCCCCATCTAGCTCTCTCTTGAAAGTATCCAGAGAACCGGCCTCCACTGCCCTCTGAGGCAGAGAATTCCTCAGACTCACCACTCTGTGTGAAAAAGTGCTTCCTAGTCTCCGTTCTAAATCGCTTACTCCTTATTCTTAAACTGTGGCCCCTGGTTCTGGATACCCCCAACATCGGGAACACGTTTCCTGCCTCTAGCGTGTCCAAACCCTTAACAATCTTATATGTTTCAATAAGATTCCCTCTCATCCTTCTAAACTCCAGAGTGTACAAGCCCAGCCGCTTCATTCTCTCAGCATATTCCCACCATCCTGGGAATTAACCTTGTAAACCTGCGCTACACTCCCTCAATAGCAAGAATGTCCTTCCTCAAATTAGGGGACCAAAACTGCACACAATATTCCAGGTGTGGTCTCACTAGGGCCCTGTACAACTGCAGAAGGTCCTCTTTGCTCCTATATTGAACTCCTCTTGTTATAAAGTCCAACATGCATGCAATTTGCTTTCTTCACTGCCTGCTGTACCTGCATGCTTACTTTCATAGACTGATGAACAAGGACCCCCAGATTCCGTTGTACTTCCCCTTTTCCCAACTTGACGCCATTTAGATAATTTGCCTTCCTGTTTTTGATACCAAAGTGGATAACCTCACATTTATCCACATTGAACTTAATCTGCCATGCATCTGCCCACACCCCCAACCTGTCCAAGTTACCCTGCATTCTCATAGCATCCTCCTCACAGTTCATACTGCCACCCAGCTTTGTGTCATCTGCAAATTTGCTAATGTTACTTTGAATCCCTTCATCCAAATCATTGATGGATATTGTAAATAGCTGCGGTCCCAGCACCGAGCCTTGCGGTACCCCACTAGTCACTGCCTGCCATTCTGAAATGGACCCGTTAATCCCTACTCTTTGTTTCCTGTCTGCTAACCAATTTTCTATCCATATCAGCACTCTAGCCGCAATACCATGTGCCCTAATTCCAGGTACACTACATCCACTGGCTCTCCCTTGTCCATTTTCCTAGTTACATCCTCAAAAAACTCCAGAAGATTAGTCAAGCATGATTTCCCTTTGTAAATCCATGCTGGCTCGATCCTGTTACTGCTGGCCTATAATTCCCTGTTTTCTCTCTCCCGCCTTTTTTTAAAAAGTGGGATAACATTAGCTACCCTCCAATCCACAGGAACTGACCCCGAGTCTACAGAACATTGGAAAATTATCACCAATGCATCAACGATTTCTAGAGCCAAGTACCTTGGGATGCAGACCATCAGGCCCTGGGGATTTATCATCCTTCAGTCTCATCAGTCTACCCGATACCATTTCCTGCCTAATGTGGATTTTCATCAGTTACTCTGTCACCCCAAATCCTCTGGCCACTACTATATCAGGAAGATTGTTTGTATCCTCCTTAGTGAAGACAGATCCCAAAGTACCTGTTTGACTTGGAATTGTGTAAAAAGGAACTGCAAATGCGAGTTTACACCAAAGATACACACAAAATGCTGGAGTAACTCAGCAGGTCAGGCAGTGTCTCTGGAGAAAAAGAATAGGTGACGTTTCGGGACGAGATCCTTCATCAGACAGTCAAGGAGGGTGAAACTAGAGGGATGGGAAGGTACTGCAGAGCCTGCATCAATGACTCAGGAAAGATGGAGCCCAGAATGGTCACAAAATATTTCACAAATTTTATTATTTTGAAGTGATGACCAAGAGAATTGATAAGGCAGGGCAATGGGTATTATCTATGTGGCAAGCTGGTCTGGAAGGTTAGAATGCATGGGAACCATTTGGATCCAAGATTGGCTAAAACTGGAGGAAAGGTGTCTGAGAGGAGATCTTAAGAGGGTTATAAATTTGTGAGGGACATAGATGGGGTAGATATGATTCCCGTGGCAGGAGTGACCACTGGCTTCACGCCTTTCACTTTGCTTTATTGAGATCCTGGTTTCAGATTGAATCAAATAATTTATAATCAACTCACATTCTATCCTCAAGATAATTAAAACCTTCTTAAGTACCAGAACATCAATTAATATAGCATAACTCAATTTGACTCCCAATCCTACCACACTCCCTCAAGGTAATGAATGCCTCAAACTCCTTACCTTCTACCCCCCCCCCCCCCCCCCCCCCCTCCTCCTTGTCCTGGTGCTCCAGCTGACACATTGAGGTACACCAATGCCTACTGTCTCAAGGGACCAGGGAGTTCAGTATGTGTCCAACAACTCTTTGCAATTTCTACAGATGCTCTCTAGAAAGCATACTATAAGGTTGCATCCAGGCTTGGTTTGGGATGAGCTCTGCCAAAGACCACAAGAAATTGTAAAGAGTGTGACTGTAGCCCTGATAAGCATACATACCAGATTCCTCAACATCAACTCCATACACACTTCACACTGCCTTGGGAAAGCCACCGATATAATCAAGGGGCACAACATGCTGGAGTAACTCAGCAGGTTAGACAGCATCTTTAGGTCAACAGAGAAGAAAGTTGGAAAAGGGGAGAGGCAAGACAAAGCCTCTGGTAATAGGTGGACAGAGACAAGGAGGGTTTTGATAGACAGATAATTGGAATAAAGGCCAGAGATAAGAGGTGAAAGATTTGAGGAGCTGCAGATTACTCCTATGTCACGCTTTCTGCTGCCTCTCCCATTTTCCAGCTTTCTTCTCCTCCCCCATCATTCTGAAGCGTCTCATCCTGAAACATCATCTATCCATGTTCTGCAGAGATGCTGCCAACCCTGTTGAGTTAATCCAGCATTTATATCCTTGTGTATATTAACCAGCATCTGCAGTTCTTTGTTTCAACATTATCAAGAGCTTTTTTCAACCCATTCATTCAATCTTTGCCCTCTTCCATCAATCAGAAGACACAAAAGATTGAAAACACATGCCATTCGACTGGAACAGCTTCATCCCCTCTGTTATCAGTATTTCCATATTTTATGGGATAGTCCCACTCTCCATTGTGGACACTGGACTTTTGCTCAAACTGTAATACTACGATAGTCTAAAACTATATTATGCACTCTGGTATTTTTCTCTTTGCACTACCTGTTATACATGTGTATGGTTTGATTGTACTCCTGTATAGTATGATCTGATTTAATTGAGTAACACGCAAACAAAAGGTTTTAATTGCAGAGACAAGATACTACAAGAAGTCTGAAGAAGGGTTTCGGCCCGAAACGTTGCCTATTTCCTTCGCTCCATAGATGCTGCTGCACCCGCTGAGTTTCTCCAGCTTTTTTGTGTACCTTCGATTTTCCAGCATCTGCAGTTCCTTCTTGCTTTACAAAAAAGCGCAATTTGCTGGAATAACTCAGGGGATCAGGCAGCATCTCTGGAGAACATGTTATTTCAGGCCAGGACTCTTCTTTAGACTTTTTCTCTGCACCTCGATGCAGATGATAGTAATAATTTAATACGAATCTAGAACCACCATTCATTTATATCACCACCCTACGCAAAATCGTCCCTCCCACCCCGAGCCCCAAAACCTAACCAGGTCACCCGAGTTTTTAATCATCCCTCTCCGCCACCACCTTATTCCAAACGCCCAGCCCCTCCAGCTTTCATCTACAACCATTCCAGAGGCCAAGTCTACCCCAACTCTAGATTACACCGTGGCCCCTTGGCCTCTGCTAACCCTCCGCCTGCTGCCCTGTCCACCCATGGTCCTGCCCTCAACCCTTCGTCCATCCAGTCTGAGCTACCGTTTTTGACTATCCCGCGGCTCCTCTGCAGATTGCGCCAGGTGGCCGTGTTTCATGGCAAAAAGGCGATGGGCTGATGCAAACAAAGCAATGTAGGAAGCGGAAGCCCGCAGGCTGAAAAAGCCGGGCCAGCTCGACATGGCTGCGGCAAAGTTCACTCACCCAGACACCGGCCGCAACAGTGCTGCACCAGCCGACTGACTCAGCGTGCGTCTTCCACACTGCGCCCGCCGCGCTCCCGTTGCTCCGTCCGTTGTACCCGCCCTTGCTTCGCCGCGCGCCCGTCCGTTGTTCCCGCCCTCGCTGCGCCGCGAGCCCGTCCGTTGTTCCCGCCCTAGCTGCGGCGCGCGCCCGTCTGTTGTTCCCGCCCTAGCTGCGGCGCGCGCCCGTCCGTTGTTCCCGCCCTTGCTTCGCCGCGCGCCCGTCCGTTGTTCCCGCCCTCGCTGCGCCGCGAGCCCGTCCGTTGTTCCCGCCCTAGCTGCGGCGCGCGCCCGTCCATTCTACCCAAATATACTAAAGCCGCGCGCCCGTCCGTTGTTCCCGCCCTCACTGTTTAGCCCAATGATACTAGAGGAGCAAGTTAGGCCACACCTCCGAAAACCAATGGACTGACGTGTAGTACGTAACGGAACGTCACGGCCGCCATTTGTAAATGCAAAACGCGACTTCCGGTACGCTTCCCGCTGTGTAATCCGTTCTATCATCTTTGGTGTAATCAGAAAATATCTTAAGTCTTTGGTAATCAGTGTTTGATATAGCTCATCTATCACATCACATACTTTAGTTAATTTTATTGTAAATGTTTTCCCCCATTTCCCTCCCCAGCCCCCTCCTTTGCTTAGTTTATCCTTGCATTGTATTGTGCAGTTTCCCTTCTATTGCTTGAACACACACTGCACAAAATTAAATTTAACATATTTATATGAATGTGTGTTTGTGTGCGAGAGGCAAGTTAGAGATAAATAAAGTTCATTCTCATGGATCAGAAGCAACTTTGATTTAAAGCATCACTTACTTTCTTTATCTTATATGTCAGATGATGTACGTAAACCATAAAGGCAATTATATATATAATTATATACATAAATATATGCATATATATATATGTATATATACATATATACACACATACATATATACACATACATACATATATATATGCATACCTACATGTACATACATATATATACACACATATATATATATATACTAGACCAAGTGCAGTAGGGAACTCCCCCAACGCAGCCGTTCCCTACCCGTAGCCCCCACGGGAGACGTGGTCCTCCAACTGAAGATTCAAGCACTCAGCAGTGCGGCTGTTTTTAAATGGCGTCTTTGTGGCGAGATGTGGGCGCCAGCAACCGTTATGGTCGCTGGCCAGCAGGAGGCGACAAAATTAGTGTGGGTAGTGGGGGGGGGTGGGGAAGAAGGATTTTATTAAAAATGTGCACATAAACACGACGACATTTAATCAGGAGTGGATACTTGGAATGAAAGGTGAAATCTCTACCGAAATGGAAAAATTCTTGGCGTTTGTGGGTCTGGTGTTGGCCTAGCAACGAATCAAAGGCTGGAACCCACAGGCTGGCAACCACAAGTCAGGCTGAAACACAGCCAGCCAGCAGCCACAGAGTTTTAATATTATATAGATAGATATAGATACACACAATAGACTAAGTGGGACCCGTAGGGTCCCAGCGTCACACAGGAGGGCTAGTCACCCAACACAATATTCCACCTCGCCACCAATTCCAATATTGCTGGCCAGTGGGGGGGGGGGGGGGGGGCTTTGTTGCGCTAGTTTGTACTATTTGTTATTTGTTGATCACACAAACCCTCCACCTTACACAGACACTTACACACAGACTCACACACACACGCACACACATACAGTGGCTTGCAAACGTTTTCATACCCCTTGAACTTTTCCACATTTTGTCAGGTTTCAACCACAAACATAAATGTATTTTATTGGGATTTTATGTGATAGACCAACATAAAGTGGTGCATGATTTTTTTGTGAAGTGGAAGGAAAATGATACATGGTTTTCAAATTTTTTAACAAATAAAAAACTGAAAAGTGTGGCGTGCAAAAGTATTCAGCCCCCCTGAGTCAATACTTTGTAGAACCACCTTTCACTGCAATTACAGCTGCAAGTCTTTTGGGGTATGTCTCTACCAGCTTTGCACATCTAGAGACTGATTTTTTTGCCCATTCTTCTTTGCAAAATAGCTCAAGCTCAGTCAGATTGGATGGAGAGCATTTGTGAACAGCAATTTTCAAGTCTTGCCAGAGATTCGCAATTGGATTTAGGTCTGGACTTTGACTGGGCCATTCTAACACATGAATATGCTTTGATCTAAACCATTCCATTGTAGCTCTGGCTGTATGTTTAAGGTTGTTGTCCTGCTGGAAGGTGAACCTCCGCCCAGTCTCAAGTCTAACAGGTTTTCTTCCAAGATTGCCCTGTATTTGGCTCCATCCATCTTCCCATCAACTCTGACCAGCTTCCTTGTCCCTGCTGAAGAAAAGCATCCCCACAGCATGATGCTGTCACCACCATGTTTCACAATGGGGATGGTGTGTTCAGGGTGATGTGCAGTTAGTTTTCCGCCACACATAGCGTTTTGCATTTAGGCCAAAAATTTCAATTTTGGTCTCATCTGACCAGAGCACCTTCCTCCACATGTTTGCTGTGTCCCCCACATGGCTTGTGGCAAACTGCAAACGAGACTTCTTATGGCTTTTTTTCGACAATGGCTTTCTTCTTGCCACTCTTCCATAAAGGCCCGATTTGTGGAGTGCACGACTAATAGTTGTCCTGTGGACAGACTCTCCCACCTGAGCTGTGGATCTCTGCAGCTCCTCCAGAGTTACCATGGGCCTCTTGGCTGCTTCTCTGATCAATGCTCTCCTTGCCCGGCCTGTCAGTTTAGGTGGATAGCCATGTCTTGGTAGGTTTGCAGTTGTGCCATACTCTTTCAGATGATGGATTGAACAGTGCTCCGTGAGATGTTCAAAGCTTGGGATATTTTTTTATAACCTAACCCTGCTGTGAACTTCTCCACAACTTTATCCCTGACCTGTCTGGTGTGTTCCTTGGGCTTCATGATGCTGCTTGTTCACTAATGTTCTCTAACAAACCTCTGAGGTCTTCACAGAACAGCTGTATTTATACTGAGATTAGATTACACACAAGTGGACTCTATTTACTAATTAGGTGACTTCTGAGGCAATTGGTTGCACTGGATTTTATTTAGGGGTATCCGAGTAAAGGGGGCTGAATACTTTTACACGCCACACTTTTCAGTTTTTTATTTGTAAAATAATTTGAAAACCATGTATCATTTTCCTTCCACTTCACAATTATGTGCCACTTTGTGTTGGTCTATCACATAAAATCCCAATAAAATACATTTACGTTTGTGGTTGTAACGTGACAAAATGTGGAAAAGTTCAAGGGGTATGAATACTTTTGCAAGCCACTGTACACAGACACACACACACAGACACACACACACAGACTCATTCACACCCACACAGACACACACAGAGTCTCATTCACACAAACACACAGACACATTCACACCCACACACACAGACTCATTCACACACACAGACTCATTCACATACACACACACACACACAGACTCATTCACAAACACACACACACACAGACTTATTCACACACACACACAGAGACTCATTCACACACACACACACACACACACACACACACACACACACACACACACACACACACACACACACACACACACACACACACACACACACACACACACACACACACACACACAATACTAAAAGACCAAGTAACTTCAGAACGTGTTGAATATACAGTGTGTAAAACAAATGTTTAAAGCCTCCTGTAGTGAAGCAAAAAAGTGCTTTAATTAACATCCAACAAACACACTCACCATAGCCAGATGCGTGACCCTCTCGCTTCCACTGTCTGGCAGAGACTGAGTGAGCCACGACACATCCGGGTTTTATAATCCCTCCCCCCTGCCGCCAGCGGGGGCAGCAGAGAGAATGGCAATTATTTTAAAACATTAATATCTCTCTGATTTTTCAAAAATAGGAAAGATCCTCCAGTTCGGAGGGGGACTCTGAGCAAGGTGGCCAAAAATGACGGTCGTAAGTGGCAGCGTTCTCTCAGAAATCACATTACAGTAAGTCAAAAGCGGTCAAGATCTTACTTTTAGTAATATATAGATATATATATACACACATATATATACGTATACACACAAACATATATACATACATATATACACATACATATACATGCATATGTACACATACATACATATATATATACATATACATATGATCATTTTCCAATGTTCAATAGATTCAGGATCAATTTCTGTGGATTGGAGGATAGCTAATGTTATCCCACTTTTCAAGAAAGGAGCGAGGGAGAAAACGGGGAATTAGAGACTTCGGTGGTGGGAAAGATGCTGGAGTCAATTATTAAAGATGTAATAATGGGGCATTTGGATAGCAGTAAAAGGATTAGTCTAAGTCAGCATGGATTTATGAAAGGAAAATTATGCTTGACTAATCTTCTGGAATTTTTTGCCACTAGGCTCAGTGTTGGGCCACAACTGTTTACCATATATATTAATGATTTGGAAGAGGGAATTAGGAGCAAAACTAGTGCATACATACCTACATATTTAAATTCAGCCAATAAGTTGCTCGAATAACATGGGGAGCTTCTTGCTTTTTTTGAGACATGGATCTTTAAAATGTGAATGTCTCATAACGACACAATTGTAGGTCAGCAGTAGTTTGCACCAACCCCCACAATTTCAAATAACTCTAAATTGAACTTCATAAACAAGGAAAACACTTTTTATTTACATCATTTTGTGCGCGACATATACAGGGTTGCAGTGTTTTGCATATCAGCTAATCAATAAAAGTTATGTCAAATTCAACGTATTTCAAACAAAGGACAACATTTCCAACTTATATACAATAACTAGACTTGTGGGACCCGTTGGGTACCAGCATCACACGGGAGGGCTGGTCACCCAACGCAATATTCCACCTCTCCACCAATTCCAATATTGCTTGCCAGTGGGGGGGGCTTCTGTTGCACTAGTATGGGTGTTGTGGGCCGAAGGGACTGGTTTCCAGAGGGCTAGTATTGACATTGTGGGTCGAATGGATTCTTGGGCTGGCAGCTCAGTCACTGAGTCCAGGCAGCTCAGTCACTGAGGCCTGGCAGTACAGTCACAGACCTGGCAGTACAGTCACTCAGACCTGGCAGGCTGGCAGCTGAGAAACTGCCAGAAATTCTGCTCAAATCAGGTGACAGAGAAGGGGGAGATGGATTATTGGGCTGGCAGTTCAGTCACTTACGGCTGGTGGCTGGCAGTTGTCACTTACGGCTGGTGGGCTGGCAGTTCACTTACTCACAGCCCGTGGGCTGGCAGTTCAGTCACTGACGGCTGGTGGGCTGGCAGTGCATTCACTGACCGCTGGTGGGCTGGCAGTGCAGTCACTCACGCCTGGTATGCTGGCAGTTCACTCAGTCACCCCTGCTCCCTTCACCCTCCCACTCTACTCCTTGCCATTACCCTCCCCCCACGCATTCAGTCAATCTCCCCACAACCTCCCCCCATGCACTCTTAGTGGCTCTCCCTCAGAGCATCCATTCCTGCCCATTAGGTTCCCATTAGGCTCCCATTGTGATGAAGAACACGTAGGCATGAAAAGTGGAAAAAGGATTTATTAATGTGATTGACTTAAAATATAAGAACAATTTAAATGTCAAAGATGAGAATTATTAATTTATTTCTTATTGTGTCTCTTGTTCATGCTCACTGCGTCTTTATGTCTCTTAATGTTATCTGAAATTACAGAAAATATCATTTGGGATTAACTAATAAGAAAAAAATGATTATAACTGCAAGCCTGCAGAATGGATGATGTATTACTTAAGTGCAATTGTTTTCAGTTGTGTGGAGAGACCTGTATATTGAAGATGCTTTTTGCCTCTAATATGTCAATTTACCTTAAATGTAGAAGGGCTTATTAAAATCTTCTTACAAAGACCATTAAGTATTTTCTTTCTATCCTCTTTTGGACCTAAGGCATAGCAGGGCTGCCAACTCTCACGCAGATGGAAGGGAGGGATAGAGGGAAGGGAGGGAAGGGAGAGAGAGAGGGGGAGGGAGGGAGGGAGGGAAGGGGGGAGGGAGGGAGGGAGGGAGGGAGGGAGGGGGGAGGGAGGGAGGGAGGGAGGGAGGGAGGGAGGGGGGGGAGGGAGGGAGGAGGACCAATCAGCTGATCTCAAGATATTTTAAACACTCATAACCTTTTTATTTTTCACCAATTGGAAAAATCCTCAGGGCTGCCTCAGTGCAGGAGTACTGTGAGTAAGATGGCCAAAACTCATAGCGATATATGGTAGCGTTTTTTCTAAAATCAATATACAGCACAGAGAGGAAGTGGTCAAGATGAGACTTTTAGTTATATAGATATAGCTTAGATCTGTTTGGCACTTATTCTAGGTAAACTAGACTGTAGACGAACTCCAGACACGCTATGTGATCCAAAATCATCTTTAATCAGCACTTAAACTTTAACAGCATGAAGGATGGTTAGATGTCAGAACATGCCAACTGCTGCTTGAACTGAGTAGTGCCAGAAGCAAGTGTTAATATAAACGTTATAGCGGGGTGTGGTTAGTGATGCTAACTATGTGTGATTGGTTAACATGCATAATCAATCTACATAGACCATGAAACTGCAAAAGCCATAATACATAATGCAACCTTGGTAGTGCAAAGTTCATCTTCATTTGGTGCTGAGGCAGGGTTGTGGTTAGGTTGCTCTGGGTAGTTCTAGAGCCCGGTGATCAATGGGAGGAAGCCATTCTTGAACCTGGGGATAATGGTTCTCAGACGCCTGTATCCTCTTTCCAATGATAGCTAGAAGTGTGCTCAGGGTGGTGTGAGCTTTTGATATTAGCTGCCTTCTTGAAAGCAGTGCTTCCCGTTGATCCCTTCAGTGATTAAGAAGTCATTAATCATAATAGTGGCAAACGCAATAACTTTCTGCAGCTTCATTTAGTACCAAACCTGCCTGTCCTGCAACCAGTCAGATTCATCTCCATCATGCACTTGTAGAAGTTCAATGGAATATTTGGTGACATGCCAAATTTCCAAAAATCTTTGAGGAACTAGGGGAATTGGTAAAGTTTCTTTGCGATTCATCAATGTGCTGGCCCCTGAACAGATGATTAGTTCCTGTTGTCCAAGTTCTTTAATGTGGCTTTAAAACAATGAAAATATCCATCTTTTTTATAACTCATTATAATTGCAAAAAGTGAGGAAACAAGTTTGTTCATTGTTTTCCAGTTTCATTCAAGTTTTGAGCATTTGCAATTTTTTTTATCTTAAGGTTCTGATTAAGGAGAAATCTAACCATTTGCATGCTTTGTTTTTACTGATTGAAGATATCCTGTAGGGGGCACTGCTAGAATGGTTTTCCAAAGATGGCAAATTCTGTAGAAAACCTTTGAGAAAAGATTATAAAAGGTAACCACCTCATTTTGCTGTAAAGAAGATAGCTGTTCACCATTCCTAGCTATGCAGATCTATTATTGGCATAGTCTAGTATTGGTATATTATTGTCACATGTATCACGATACAGCAAAATAAATTGCTTGCATGTCAAATCATATTATACTCGAGTACAATCAAGCCATATACAAGTATCTGGACTACACTTCTTCTCACCCTGCTTCCTGCAAAGACTCTATCCCCTACTCCCAATTCTTCCGTCTACGCCGCACCTGCGCCCAAGATGAGATGTTCCATACTAGAACATCCGAGATGTCCTCTTTCTTTAGGGAATGATGAGGCCCACATTCGTGTCACCTCGGTCCCCCTCCTCCCCAGTCGCAACAGAGATAGACCCCCTAGTCCTTCCTCCCCATCAGCTGTCGCATACAACACATAATCCTCCGAAACTTCTGCCACCTCCAACGGGATCCCACCACAGCCACATTTTCCAATTTCCACCCCTTTCCGCCTTCCGCAGCGACTGTTCCCTCCGCAATTCCCTGGTTAACTCATCCCTTCTCACCCAAATCGCCCCCTCCCCAGGTATCTTTCCCTGCAACTGCAGAAGATGCAGAAGACTCTGTCCAGGGACCCCGACAGTCCTTTCAGGTTAGGCAGAGGTTCACTTGCACCTCCTCCAACTTCATCTACTATATCCATTGTTCAAGATGTGGACTCTTATACATCGGCGAGACCAAACACAGACTGGGCGATTGTTTTGCAGAACATCTTCGCTCAGCCTGCCTGAACCAACCTGATCTCCCGGTTGCTGGACACTTTAATTCTCCTTCGAACAGCTTCGAACATCAACTAATTATAGCTGGTATAGTCTGTCCACTTTTAATTGTTCTTGTGTATTGCCCACCAAAAATGCATAAGGACTTTATCACACAATTTGCAGATCTTATCGCTAGCTTGTTGCCCAAATTTGACCGGGTCCTGATTCTTGGTGATTTTAACATTCATGTCTGCTGTCCTACTAAGCCTCTTGTGAACCTAGTTGAGTCCTTAAATCTGACTCTACTTACCAATGGACCCACGCACAAGCTTGGTCATGCACTCGACCTGGTGCTATCGTCTGGTCTCCCAATTTGTAATATAGAAATTATTGATGTTTGTCTGTCAGATCATAGCGCAATTATATTTGATGCATCTCTCCCTTTCTCTCCCTCAAAATCCCATCTCCCTGTTCACTACCATTCCATAAACTTTTCAACTGCCATTAAGTTCTCTGAGGCTCTCATAGCTGCTCCCGACATCTGCACCATCGAGGTGTCTCCCCTCCATCTCAGCACTGATGACCTAATTTCTTTATTCAATAACACTTGCTCTTCCATCCTGGATTCTGTTGCTCCTCTTAAAATGAAAAAGCCTAAGCCTAAAGGTTGCCCTTGGCTCAATGACACTACCAGAGCCCTAAGAAGAGAGTGCAGAAAATCAGAACAGAAGTGTAGATGACATGTGCATGTACCTTTAATATAGTGACCTCACCACTACTAACCACTCCCCATATCAGAAGTATAATTGCAACCTCCCCACCCATTGATCCCTCTCTAGCTCCGGTGACAGACCACGTACAGCTAGGGCAGCAACGGTTATGTGATATCAATAAAAAAGTAGTAAAGACACAGTGTGTTCATGACTCCTCTTTACATGGTGTCACAATCGTGCCTCCGCGCCTCCTGTTTGTCGGTTTTTATTTACGTTTGACCCAGTTCCCTATCCCTTGTTCTATCTCCCGTGCCATGGCTACCTCTTGCCTCAAGCCCGATGTGCTTGTCTTCGACTCGGACATTGCCCATCGGTGGGGTGTCTTTAGACGCGATTTCCAGCACTACGTAACGATCGCCCATCCTGCTGCCACCGCTGAAACGCGGGCTTCTCTGCTCTCTGGAGCGGGGACGCGCAGCGGACGCGGACATGGCGGCGGCGTGGAGCCGAGCTCTAGGCCTCATCCACAGCACCGGGCGCCAGTTGTTGGCATTGATTTCCGGAGGAAACACGGGACCGGTTCGGAATTACTATGTGGATTGGCGAATGCTGAGGGATGTGAAAAGGAGGAAGATGGCTTTTGACTTTGCAGATGAGAGGCGGCGACTCAATGCAATTCGGAAAAATACTATCTTACCAAAGGAACTGCAGGAGGTTGCCGACCAGGAGATTGCAGCTCTGCCAAGGGACAGCTGTCCCGTCCGGCTCCATAATCGCTGCGTCCTCACCTCGCGTCCGCGAGGGGTCAAGCGCAGATGGCGCCTCAGCCAGATCATGTTCCGTCACCTCGCTGACCACAACCAGATGTCCGGGATCCAGCGCGCCATGTGGTAGGTGCCACTGGGTTGGCAGGGTTTGGCTCGAGCAGCCTGCCCGTGGGACCTCAGCAATGGGCACCTGATCACTGGAGCCACCGTAACTGCATTGACTGTTTCTGGAGCTGGAGAGTGGGCTGCGAGCTGAATTACTGCCATAACATGCAGCGGCAAGTGCATCTCAAGAATACTTCCCAGGCTCTACAGTGTTTGGAGTTTCATATTGTTATAAAATATGTTGTTTTAAAAAATGCCTTTCTTGATGGAATATGAGCAATGCATCTTCGGAACATCTCCCACGACACTGCCTTGGGCTCACTAGCCCTTTGAACCTCTGAGAAACAATCTCCTCAAATACCAGGAAGCAGTAAAGTCTGCGAGAACACAATATTTTTCCGACCTTATTTCCAAAAACCCCCATAACTCCAAGGTCCTATTTCGTACCATTACCTCTGTCATATGTCCTGCCCCCAGTACCAGCTTAACTGGGTCCCCTGCTAAGTGCGAAGAATTTACTACATTTTTCACCAGCAAAGTTAAGAACATCAGAATGAATATTTCCCCTCCCATCCGTGACCTAGCTGTTTCATTGGTCTGTTCTTCTAAATTAGACTGTTTCCAACCTGTTACTCTACCCTCCCTTGTAAAGCTGGTCTCCACCATGAAACCTGCTACTTGCCTCCTCGACGTTGGCCCCACTGCCCTACTGAAGGAGGTCATTGCAATAGCCGGTCCCAGCATCCTCTCTATCAACAGTTCTCTGGCCACTGGCACTGTTCTAACCTGCTTCAAGCACGCGATGGTCCAGCCCCTCCTGAAAAAACCTAACCTAGACCCAATGGTCAAGGTGAAGGGGAAAAGATTTCATAGGAATCTGAAAGGTAACTTTTTCCACACAAAGGGTGGTGGCAAGCTGTCAGCGAAGGAAGTTGAGGCAGGGACTATCCCAACATTTAAGATAATGTAGGGCCTACATGAGAGATAGGAGCAGGTGATTATTATTTTTGTTATTGCTCGACCTCCAAAAACTGGGGGATAATAACACAGGCCCTCCTCCACCTCAAAAAATGGGGGGGAGCGGGGTATATCCCCCTCCCCCTCCCCCCGGGATCGACGCCAGTGCCTTCAGCGTTACAAAATTTGACAAAAAAAACTTTTAAATGTGTTATAATTTCAAGTGCTTTTTTTTGTTTGTAGTTGGAAAAAGGGACAAGAAATAATCATAACATTTCCTGATTTTGCAAAGTCATACAAATTATGTTTTGCTCAGGGAAAAAAATCAGAGTATGCGTTCTCCTTTTGACGTATATTTCATTTTGATTTGAATTTAGAATCATCAAACCATGACATTAATAAAGGAGGTATATGTTTGTGGAAACGTTACTATTTTAAAAGTAAGACTTTCCATAATTCTAAAATGCATTAGAAATGTACATTTCAATGCACCGAGTCTCTTGCCCAGAGTAGGTGAATCGAGGTCCAGAGGACAGATTCAAGGTGAAGGGGAAAAGATTTCATAGGAATCTGAGAGGTAACTTTTTCCACACAAGCTGCCAGCGGAGGAAGTTGAGGCAGGGACTATCCCAACATTTAAGAAACAGTTAGATTGATACATGGATAAGAAAGGTTTGGAGGTATCTGGACCAAAAGCAGGTAGTGTAGCTGGGACATGTTGGCGGGTGTGGGCAAGTTGGGCCACTGGGCCTGTTTTCATGCTGCATCATTCTGTCACTATATTATACCTCCACCATGCATGAATGCTTCAAAATCAAGTGGTCGAGATTTATTTCCAGATACTCAAACGTGAGCAAGTTACATAGAAACATAGAAAATAGGTGCAGGAATAGGCCATTCGGCCCTTCGAGCCAGCAATGCCATTCAATATGATCATGGCTAATCATCTAAAATCAGTACCCTGTTCCTGCTTTTTCACCATATCCCTTGATTTTGCTAGCCCCAACAGCTAAATGTAACTCTCTTGGAAACATTCAGTGAATTGACCTCCACTGCCTTCTGTGGCAGAGAATTCCTCAGATTCACAACTCTCTTGGTGAAGAAAGTTTGTCCTCATCTCAGTCCTAAATAGCCTACCACTCCGCACTGAACCACTTGGACAATAAAAACACTTATGTCAGGCTGTTGTTTATAGACTACAGCTTGGCGTTCAATACCATCATCCCCTCCAAGCTGGTTACGATGCCTGCCACTTTTGTGGGCTGGAAGAGTCTGTGTACCACGTGTATATGGAGTGTGTGAGGCTGCAGTTTCTGTTCCAATACCTAAAGGGGCTGCTCCTTACCTCTGGCTGCATTTTTCACCGACCATCCTCATCTTTGGACACCCTGTGCGTAGGGGAGGGGGTAGGGCTGAAGATGTACTGATAGGGTTGGTCCTGGGCCTGGCCAAGCTGGCCATCCGCGAGTCACGGCGCCAGACGGTGGAGGGCTCTACCCGAGCCAGCTGCCTGCCCCTTTTCCGGGGTTACGTCCGTGCCCGGGTGGGATTAGAAAGGGAATACGCCCTGTCTACGGGCACCCTGAGGGAGTTCCGGGACCGCTGGGCTCCGCAGGGTGTTGAATGTATCCTCAATAACGATTGTATCATAGTTGTATAGTAGTTTATTATGGATACATGTTTGCATTGTATTATGGTGGTGGGTTCTGGCTTGTTTTATTGTAGTGTAAATATTATTTTTAATAATTGAATAAATTTTGTTGTAATAAAAAAATAAAAAAATAAAAAAAAAGCTGGTTACGATGCCTGCCACTTTTGCGGGCTGGAAGAGTCTGTGTACCACGTGTATATGGAGTGTGTGAGGCTGCAGTTTCTGTTCCAATACCTAAAGGGGCTGCTCCTTATCTCTGGCTGCATTTTTCACCCACCATCCTCATCTTTGGACACCCTGTGCGTAGGGGAGAGGGTAGGGCTGAAGATGTACTGGTAGGGTTGGTCCTGGGCCTGGCCAAGCTGTCCATCCGCGAGTCATGGTGCCAGGCAGAAGAGGGCCCTGCCCGAGCCACTGCCTGCCCCTTTTCCGGGGGTTACGTCCGCGCCCGGGTGGTACTGGAGAGGGATTATGCGCTGTCCATGGGCACCCTGGGGGATTTCCGGGACTGTTGGGCACCGAGGGGGGTTCAGTGTATCCTGGACAAGGATTGTAATGTAGTTGTTTAGTAGTTTACTTGGTATATTTGTTTTGTCTTGTTCTATGGTGGTGGGGTTTGTTTTGTTTGATTGTGCTGTAAATACTATTTTAATGTTTGAATAAATATTTTTGATTATAAAAAAAGCTGGTTACGAAACTCACGGAACTGGGTCTCTGCGCATCCCTCTGCAATTGCATCCTCGACTTCGTCATCCACAGACCACAGTCTGTTCGAGTTGGCAGAAACACTTCAGTGATAATCAGTACGGAAGCACCTCAAGGCTGCATGGTCAGCCCCCTGCTCTACTCACTCTATACTCATGACTGTGTAGCCAGACATAGTGCAAACTCCATTTTCAAGTTCGCTGATGACACCACCATTGCGGGACGAATTGCAGATGGTGATGAGTCAGAATATAGAAGTGAGATCGACCGACTCACCATATGGCGCCAGCACAACAACCTGGCTCTCAATATCAGCAAATGCAAAGAACTGATTGTGGACTTTGGAAAAGTGAGGTTGAGGAATCCTGTTTCCATCAACCGATGGTGGAGATAGTCAAAAACTTCAATTTCCTGGGCGTGTATTTTCCCGATTATATTTCCTGGACCCAGCACACTGATGCAATCATAAAGAAAGCACATCAGCGCCTCTACTTCCTGAGAAGATTACGGAGATTCGGTATGTCAAAGAGGATTCTCTTGAACTTCTACAGGTGCACAGTAGAGAGCATGCTGATCAGTTGCATCGTGGCCTGGTTCGGCAACTTGAACGTCCAGGAGGGGAAAAGATTGCAAAAAGTTGTAAACACTGCCCAGTCCATCACTGCCTCTGACCTCCACACCATCGAAGGGATCTATTGTAGTCGCTACCTCAAAAAGGCACCCAACACCATCAAAGACCCACACCATCCTGGCGACACACTCATCTCCCCACTGCCATCAGGAGGAAGGTACATACAGGAGCCTGAGAACTGTAACGTTCAGGTTCAGGAACATCTTCTCCCCTACAGCCACCAGGCTATTAAACACTACAACCTCATAAGCTATGAACTATAATAGACTATTATTATTATTATTATTATTATTATTATTGCACTGTTATTTTTTGGTCTCATTTATATGAGTTTTTTGTTATATTATTTATTATGATTACATATTCTGTTGTGCTGCAGCAAGTAAGAATTTCATTGTTCTATCTGGGACATCTATCTATCTATTATATATTAAAACTGTGTGGCTGCCGCCTGCCGCCTGGCGTCCGGCTGCCTTTCTGCCTTTTGATTCGCTGCTCCTCCTATCAGCTTCCAAAACACTTCAAAACAAAGTTGCAAGACAGGAACACTCTGAACTTTTCACCTCAATGGGATATCACAGCAAATGCTTCAACAGGAGGGGGAGGGCCAATTGGTATTGCAATTGGAACTGCTGCAGCAGGCAGGGGAGGTGCAATTGGAGGGTTTTTTTCAATTCACTGCTGAGGGAGGCAGGGGAGTGCTGGAATCTTACATTTGGGAACAGGTTCAGTTCCGTTGGAGGAGACGGGTGCATGGTGGAATATTGGGTTGGGGGATCACACCATTGGGGGAGCAGACCCAGGGGAGTGCTGGAATCTTACATTTGGAACGGCTTCAGTTCCGTTGGAGGAGACGGGTGCATGGTGGAATATTGGGTTGGGGGGAGCAGACCCAGTGGGTCTGCACTTGGTCTAGTTATATATTAAAACTGTGTGGCTGCCGCCTGCCGCCTGGCGTTCGGCTGCTTTTCTGCCTTTTGATTCGCTGCTCCTTCCTATCAGCTTCCAACACACTTCAAAACAAAGTTGCAAGACAGGAACACTCTGAACTTTTCACTTCAATGGGATATCACAGCAAGTGCTTCAACAGGAGGGGGAGGGCCAATTTGTATTGCAATTGGAACTGCTGCAGCAGGCAGGGGAGGTGAAATTGGAATTTTTTTTAAATCCACTGCTGAGGGAGGCAGGGAAGTGCTGGAATCTTACATTTGGGAACGGGTTCAGTTCCGTTGGAGGAGACGGGTGCATGGTGGAATATTGGGTTGGGGGATCACACCATTGGGGGAGCAAACCCAACGGGTCTGTACTTGGTCTAGTATGACAATAAAACACTCTTGACTCCTGAACTGTGACCTCTGTGTAGATCAGTGTCTGAATGCCTCCGACGTAAATTCTGATAATTATGTGAGTTACGAATCAATGTGAGCATTGAACGTCATCTGTTTTTTTCACGGTGTCAAAAACAGGGAGAATCTGTCGAGTTATACATTAGTGCACTTAAACATATCTTAAGCAAGTCGATGCGATTTCAGAGATATACATGGCAGTCTTGTTCGCGACCGTCTCATCCATGGTATATTGACTGATAAATTACGCGATGAATTACTGCGGGAAGTTGACCTAACCTTAGTGGCTGCTGAAAACCGTTGTCACATAGCTGAAATGACTGATGCTCACATTAAAATTCTGGGACACTCTGCTGCTCGTGAAGTTAATGCTGCCAGTATGTCTGATCAAACTTCTCCTCGTTTTTCTCAAGTGCTGGTTACCAAGCTAAGACTGATCGATAATTGCTTTAACAGTGGGGGTTCACATGCTGCAGTTCATGACCGTTGCCCTGCATATGGGAAACTATGTTGATTCTGCAACAAAAGAAACCATTTCATTAAGTGTTGTCAATCACGCAGTAACAGATTTCAAACGAAACAATCTGTCAATTCGCTTGGCCATGAAAGTTTAATCTCTGAGTTTTCACAACCAGTTTACATGGATCTACAAACAGCTGGCGAACGTACAGAGATTGATATACATGCTTTATCTGATTCAGTGCACAAACAACTAGATCCCAAGGTCGCCTTGCTCATTAATGGCAAAACCCTTTATCTCAAGGTGAATTTGGGGGTGCGTTGTAATGTAATTTGTTTGGCTGTTTTCCAGAAGCTGAAAAACACAGTAACAATATCTCCAACAGTTGCATCACGTGTCTCATTTGCTGGAACTCGAGTGCACCCTATCGGCCAAGTTGAGTTACATTGATGTCTCAACTGACGTACCCACATCCTGGATTTTTACGTGGTACGTGAGAATGTACCATCTCTACTGGGTGCCGACGTGTGTTTCATTACTTTCAGCCCTTCTGTCTGTCCTCTGATTATACTGTGATTTTACACATCAAATCCTAACACAATTCAAAGATTTGTTTGGCGATAAGCTGGGCAAGTTGCCTGTCAGGTACACGATTACCATTGACCCTGAGGCAATTCCATTGTTCGTCCGGCTCATAAGATTCCCCACGCTATGCGGGATCATGTTCAAAGTGAACTTAACAGAATGGTGGCTCTAGGTGTGATTACTCCCGTAACTGACCCCTCGGACTGGGTCTCCACAATGGTTGTCGCTACTAAGAAGAACAGAGACGAGATATGGATTTGTATCAACCCCAAGGACTTAAACACAGCAATTAAACGACAATGTTATCCCATGCGCACTGTGGATGGGTTGCTGTGCATATGGCTGAAGCAACTGTTTTCACGGTGCTAGATGCCAAGAGTTCATTCTGGCAGATTTTACTGGAACATAACTCCTCCAAGTTGACAACTTTCAGCACTCCATTCGAACGTTATAAATTTCTTCGTATGCCCTTTGCAATAAGTTTTGCCAGTGAAGTATTTCAACAAGCTATGGAGCAATTGTTTGCAGGCTACCCATGCTCCATCGTAGTGGACGATATCCTCATTGCTGGAAAAACAGTCAAAGAGCACAATGCCAAAGGTATTGAAGCGTGTCGAGACAATCCATCTCAAGCTAAATTCTCAAAAATGCAAATTTAGAGTGAATGAGGTAAAATACTTAGGCCTTATATTTACCAAAGACGGCCTAAAAACCGATCCAGCGAAAACTAGTGCTATCAATGAGCTTCCAGCACCCACAGACGTGCTCAATCTGCAGAGATTCCTTGGCATGGCCAACTATTTGAGAAAATTCATTCCGGATTTCAGTGAAATATCAGCCTCATTGCGCCAACTGACACACAAAGACTCTGCTTGGACTTGGCATGAGCAACAAGAGACAGCATTCAACACTCTTAAATGGCAGATGCCTGGTGCTCCTACTCTGGCTTACTTTGATCCTAAACCACCGCCGATTACACTTACTTGTGACGCCTCACAGCACGGGCTAGGCGCAGCATGCCTTCAGAATGATGACAATGGCAATAAGCCTGTTGTCTATGCCTCACGTACCCATGACTGAAACAGAACAACGATATGCCCAAATTGAAAAAGAGCTGTTAGCGGTTGTTTTTGCCTGCAAGAAATTCAACGATTTCATCTTTGGTCACATGGTCACAATTAAAACTGACCACCAACTTCTGATCAGCATTTTCAACAAACCTATCCTCACCTCTCTAGCATGCCTACGGCGGATGTTACTGCAACTTCAAAAACATGACATAGTTCTGACCCACAAACGCGGTAAGGACATGTACCTGGCCGACACTCTTTCACGTGCACCCCGGAAGACCTGCGAGGATCCGCCCTCGCCGGATGATGACTTTATTGTGATGACTGTGTCTTTTATCCCTTTGTCCTGTATGGAGGACTTGGTTGCCCACACTGCTGCTGACAGTACTCTATGGACACTTGCCTCCGTCATTGCCTGGCCAGTCAAGCACTACAACGTTCCGCTGCCCGTCCGTCCTTTCTTTGCTGTCCGAGATGAGCTAGTGCTGCAAGATGGCATTATTTTGAAAGGACACAAGGCCGTCGTTCCTGCTTCGCTGCACCACCAGTATTTTAATGCTGTTCATGCAGGGCACACAGGTGCTGAAGCTACTGTTTCATGGGCAAGAAGCATGTTTTACTGTCCTGGCATGGTCGAATACATCACCGAGAATGTGGCATCCTGTCCAGTGTGCAACAGTTTGGCATCTCACCAACAAAAGCAACCACTTCTTTCACATCCTGTACCTGCGTTCCCGTGGTCTACAGTCGCAGCTGACATATTTGATTGGCATGGCAAACAATACCTGGTGCTCGTTGATTCTCATTCAGGATGGTTTGACATCGATTTTCTTAGCAGCCCCACTTCCAGCGGAGTGATTTCGAAGTTATCTCGCCACTTTTCAGTGCACAGATCTCCGGGCAGACTGCTAACTGACAACGGCAGTCAATTCATCAGCCAACAATTCAAGGAGTTCGCTGGACACTGGAATTTTCACCACGTTACCAGCAGTCCTGAATATCCCCAGTCTATCAGGTTGGCTGAACGGGCTGTCAAAAATGGTAAATAGCTCATGAAATGTTCTAAATCTGACGTATTCCTGGATCTTGGGTTCACATGCTGAACGTTTATTGTCAAGTCAGACCGGTGCCACAGTGCCTGTAGCAGATCAGGCATTAATCTCACAAGTGATTCCACCTGAGGAAGTTCAATCCAGGTTGCAACAGAAGCGTGACATTCAAAAACAATGGTTTGACAAGACAAGCAGGTCACTGCCACCATTGACCAAAGGGCAGGTGGTCTGCTTACAGACTGACAAAGGCCACGACCGTATTGGAGTAATTTCTGGAATTGCTTCGGAGCCATGCTCAAATATCATCAGTGCCGATGGCGGCACCTACAGGCGTAAAGGACAACATATCCTGCCTGTTCCTCCTCCGTATAATCCAGATCATACAAGTTCACTTCCGTCTCTGTCTAGTGCACTCGCATACTTCTGCCAGCACACCAATCTATGTCTGCAATGGCTCCTCTGCCTGCCCTGTATTCGCGTGCACCACAGTCTCCTGCTTCGACTCCAGGGACGTTGGTCCAGTCTCCCTCACCTGTGAAACCACCTGCTCTCTCCCCCAGGGAAAAAGAAAGGAGACAGTGTCTATCGTACACGTGCTGGTCGTGTTTGTGGTTCCTGTTGTGAAGTATCAGCACTATGTTTGACTTCCCTCCAGTTTGTCATCCATTGCTATACATGCCTTACTTAGTTTATGGGTTTGTATTGTTGTTGATTCTTTAAGAGGGAGGGTGTAGATCAGTGTCACTCATATTATGAGTCATGTTTTTGTAGTTACGCCCACTGGCTTTACAGTAACGGCTCCTTGCCTGGTTCCCATAGAATTAGAGAGACGTGCAAGCGTGAAGTCGTACTTGCTGTGTAGTTAATAAAGTTTTTCGATCTTTATCATGGTGTAAGGCACCAGTTATTTGTACAGCCAAGTCACAACACCCTGGTTCTGGACTCCTCCAACATCGGGACCATTTTCCCTGCAGTTACAGTAAGAGTGAAAATCTAGCAGGGAAGCAGGATGCTTTCTCCAACCACCCCCATTTGAAGGCCACTATCTTCCACTGCTTCCACCCAGTGGTTGATACCCACTTCCAGCAGCCGCTGGTTGTTCTCCAGGATGCACCAAGCCACAGCCTGGTCCATGTCGGTCACCAGGGCGAATTCGGCGCAGAGACTGTCATGGCAGCGGCTCAAAGCTTCCTCCTCGCCTTCGACCCTAGGCCTGGCTGCCTCTGACGGCCCGGGACTCTTGAACTGAGGCTGCTCTATGGCCGGAGCTACAGCGAGCAGCTCGCCAGCCCCGTAAACACTTGCCAGCTTCGGCTCCCCATCCGCATCTGTCCCCGCCACTGCATCTGCTTCCATCACTCATCTCCGCCCCGGCTCTCCAACTCCCACCACCAGGTTGCTTGAGCACAGCAGCGCCTCGTCCAAAGCCAAAGCGCTGAAACATGTCTAGTCAAAAAAGTGGGGGGGGGGGGCTGTAGCCCTCCCCAGATCCCCCCCCAGTTCCGCGGCCCATGGTATAAATGGTCTCTGATTATGTTACCTGCTTTCTTGAGGCAGTGTGTGTAGATGGAGTAAATTGGGTAAAGGGCTGGTTTGTGCATTGGATTGGGCTACTTCTACAAAATCTAAAATTAATGGTAATCTTGTTATGAATGCATATTTCTCTGCTTCAAAATTTTCTTCAAAAAAACCCAATGGTCTCTGCCTCATGTGGTTGACCAGTGCTCCAATAATTTGCAATATATATTTTTTTATCCTCTCTCTTCAGTCTTTGTTTCAAAACATTATGTTCTTAAGGGGAGCAAATGAATAAATTAAGATGTAAATGAAATAAATCAAGACTCACGTATAGAACATAACATAGCAAGTCACTGAAATAGTAAAAGAGTTGCTAAATTATATTAGTGAGTTAATATATTGCTGTTGGGATAGACCTTTGGTCTCAGTACTTAGTCCACTTTTGTTACCTGAAATCCTTGGAAAGCTTTGACAATCAGCCACAGTGCGAAAAAAAAAGAAAGATTAGTTATCAACCATTGGAAAATTACATTCTGGGAATTAAATTGGATCCAAAGGTAGTCCCAGCTCCACATTGTTTGATATAACTGTCTCATTGTTATAGTGAGAACTGCTTGTGACTTTTAGTTCACTTATCATTGTATAAAATCATTATTATGTTGTTATTTGCATACATAGTGTTACTAGGCATTGGCACTCAGATAATCAGAATGGTTGTTATTCCTGTTGATCTGTGTCATTTAGACAAGTACTTTGCATTAATTAATTGTGATTACTCAAACAAGATGTCTTCCAAATACTGATCAAGTGATAGGAATCTATCTGGAGTTAAATGACATTTGCCCCAAATTAGGAGTATTTCTTGCCTCCACTCAAGCATTGCAGTTCTAACCTAGCTAATGTGACAACTGTGGGATCATGTGCCAGACACGGTTGGTTGATTTGTGAGTTGATGCACTTCTCCATGCTAAATGCTCTTTTTCCATCTTGAGCAGTCATTGACCAGATTCTTACTAGGAATTGTGGTCATTGTCATTATTCAGGAAGTTTTTGAGCACATCCCTGAATCCTTTCCTTTATCCAGGTAGTACTCTTTTGAAATGGCAGAACTTGGAAGAGTGTGTCTGTTTCAGGAGTCTGGTGTTGGGACGCATGAATGATGTGGTCTGCCCAAGATTCCAACTAAGTGTAATTGAGGCCATAATGCTGGAATGATGGCCTGTGCGAGGACACTGGCATTGGTCTGCTTATCCTTTCGGCAAATTTGTAATGACAAAAGAACATTCAGTGGATAGAAAGAACATAAACTAACGTAAACGCATGTCATGGATATCAGCAACTCACTGACATCCATGACATGCACATTTTCTTCAGTGTGGTAATAGCCACACACTCAAAGTACAACCCTACTGAACCCAGAATAGTGGTGTATTTATCATGGACAAAAGGCAATTAATGAACATTGGAAGGAGTAGTTTGAACACTAATTCAACTACAACACTGTCCTTGATGTCACTACCTTTGATTCTTTCACATGACACATATTCAGGCCAACCTTCCCATCAACAAGGTCAGAAAATCCATTTATGGATATTCGGTATGTCAAAGAGGATTCTCTTGAACTTCTACAGAGCATACTGACTGGTTGCATCGTGGCCTGTTTGAAAATCCATTTCATTTTGAGCAATCTTTCAGACCAGAGACTCTCAGAAGGCTGTGTGGGCATTGTAATTCTTCAGAGAGTTTTTGAGCACATCCCCAAATCTTCACCTTTATCCTGCTGGCAATATTTTCCAATGACTGAACTTGGAAGAGTGTGTCTGTATCAGAAGTTTGGCGTTGGGCAAATGAATGATGTGGAATCCACAATCTCACTGCCACCTCTGGGAAGTAGAAGACATTTTGGGGACCCTTGGAGATACCATAATCATGACCATCTTCAACAAAGGAGACAATTTGACTGTGGTAGCTATGGGTCTCTTTGCTGTCCACCTCATCGAAGCATAGGCAAGGCAAGGAATGTCACCTGCCACTATATATGGGCTTTCTCAACCTCAGTAAAGCCTTAGATTTCATGATTCAGAAGAGACTGAAGAATAGCCTTCAGCTGTTCACTGAAATTCATCTTCACTTTACACTTTCTACACAATAGCATAGAAGTCATGATACTAATCAACATCCAGAGCACAACCAATCTCAGTGAAGACTAAGGACAAACAAGATTATATAATTGCACTTTTCTAAATTTTATTGCAATATTGTAACTCAATTTCAATAAATATCCACAGGAGCAAAATTAATATTTGGAATTATTGGGAAACTGTTCAGTTGATGGCAACTATATGCTGGAATCCAGATTATCAGAGTTGAAGTATTCGGACAACACTTGCATAACCACACACTTAGAAGCCAAACTTCAAATTGACTCCTTCGTGGAAGTGTAAAAGACATGGCCTTACACACAAAGTTTACAAGATAAAGTTATCCTCTGACCTGCCCGTGCTGCACCAATGTGCCTTCCAATAATAAAGGTTCAGCATAAATTTATTAGAAGCCATCTCTCAAAGAAGACAGATATCAATGGCATCTACTTTCAGTGTACCAGTACATCCATTGGTCTATGGTGAAAAACAGTTTAATCTCAGCTGATTTACAAAGATCATTGTCAGGACTTGAGAGCCTGGGTTATAGGGAGAGGTTGGGCATGCTAGGGCTTTATTCCTTGGAGCGTAGGAAGATGAGGGGTGATCTTACTAAGGTGTATATAATCATAATGGGAATAGATAGAGTAGATGCACAGAGTCTTTTACTCAGAGTAGGGGAATCATAAATCAATGGACAGAAGTTTAAGAATGGATGTAAAGATTTAATATGTATCTGAGGGTCCAGTGCCAGCATGGGCAGGTTGTGCCGAAGGACCTATTTCCATGCTGTTTGACTATGATTCTACCTAACACAGAGGTTGTGCTCTATTGTGCACTAGTGATTCCTGTACTCCTGTTTAATTCTGAGACCTGGACAACTTACAGTAGACTCCGCAATACATCATCAATATCGTTTTCCAAAAATCCTCTAAACTCATCAGTGCGGTCCCCTCAAATAATGGATATGTTATTTCCATGGCTATCTTTTTAGGTTATTTGGGATACAGATTATCATGTCCTGCAGATTTATTGGCTTTCAGTCACATTAACATCTCCAGCATTTTTTTTCATAACAGCAATTTATTTTCAATTTCTCTTTCCCATTAAACTCTCGGTAATCTAGTATTTCTGGGAAGTTGTTCAAGAAGAAACTGCAGACGCTGGAAAATCGAAGGTAGACAAAAATGCTGGAGAAACTCAGCGGGTGAGGCAGCATCTAGGGAGCGAAGGAAATAGGCAACGTTCCGGGTCGAAACCCTTCTTCAGACTTTCTTGGAAGTTATTGAGTTATAGAGAGATACAGCTCAGAAAAGGGCCTTATCGCCCAGTAAACTTGCACTCTTTTTTAAATTAATTCTACTCTAACCCATTTTATTCTCCCCACATCCCAGAAAACCCACCAGAACCTACTACTCATCTACACAATCAAGAGAATTTACAGTGGCCACAAAACCTAGCAACCCACACTTCTTTGGTACGTGGGAGGATACTGGAGAACTCAGAGGAAACCCATGTGATCACAGGAAGAACATGCAAAAAACACATAAACAATAGTCCAGGTTAGGGTTAAATCCGGGTTCAGTAGTCAGTGGCCTTACGAGTTACAATGAAAATATCAGATGGAGTGTACATTCATCATGAGCTGCTTGGAGTAGATAAATAAGTGTGCAATAACATAAGAACAGAGTAAATAGATACAGAAATAAGAGTAGTTGCATTATACCTATTATGTACTGTCTTCTGTGAAGGCAGTACTAAAGTATTTGTTTAACTACTTTATCCTGTATTTGTTCCCCATGTAAATACTCCTGTTTTTGACTTTAAGGGAGTTATATTTATCTTGATTAATCTTTTTCTGTTTACATAGGTGCATAAACATTCACAGTCCTCAAGCATACACTCATTCTATTTTTGCTCTTTTAATCAATCTCTTGGACCCTTTTTGCTAAATTTTAAACTGTCAAGTGTTATTATTTGTCATATGCATCGAATATGAACTGGAACAATGAAATTCATATTTGTCGTAGCCTTGTAGGGACATTAACACAACACAAAAACATACATTTTTAGTACTCAATTATTAGGTATGTTACAATACTTACCTTCAGCTGTGCTGCAATTCTGCCACTGGCCGTGTGCGTGATTTTAGCGCGTTTGGGGGGGGGGGTTAAAACGCAGTTTTCCCAGACCTGGTCCTGGATTATATTTTGTTGGAGAGCAAGCTTTTGCTGAAGAATCGTTCCGACGGCAGTTCTATATCTTTTTAAAAAACATTTGCCCGACAAGTTAATCACTGGAGTGATTTTAAAATCAGCTTCTGAAGCTGTCAACGCCGACAACGGGGACGGATTTTATGTAGGGGACAGGTAAAAGAAAGTTGTTTATTTTTATGTGTAAAAGTGTTTCTTAAGATGCATTTAATTCACATTTTAAGTTGCGAAATGGTGATTTTTTCCCCCGTATGAACCGGCAGTGTTTTTACTGCCGATATGGGGGACAAAATCACCGCAACCGCAACATTCCAATTAATCGCATTCCAGAAAAACCCACTCGCAAGCTGATTTAAATGGCCATTAATTTACAGGTATTAAACTTTCAGGTATTAAATATTCCTTCCATTTGGCCTATAAACACATGACAATGAGATTTAAAAATTATGTTATATTGTGAATTCTTGTGTGAACGTTATTTGGACACTTAGGCTATTTAAAAATGTTCATCTATTCTTAAGAAATGGATAGATGTTTAGATCTAGTAATTGAATTTTGTAACTAGCTACAATTAGCTAACTAACTAATTATATGCTTTAATTTCAAGTCATCTAAGTAAGATTGTTTCATATTTGTTTCAGAATGCTTCAATCTACAATAACTGAAATTTCTTTCAGTTCTCTTAATTTTAAGAAAGTTATGGGCTTTTGACTGTTATATTAAAGGGGCACTGGCATTTACATATACATCACATCTCCCGCTTTATTACTTTAATTACAATTCTCCCCCTTCCCTTAAATTACCTTACCTTCAACGTTGGTCAAAATTAATAAATTGAACCTTAATGAATTTAATGTGGATAAAGTACCACAAATAACACAGTGCTCGTCATACTACAAAACTATAAAAAAATTGCCCAACAATTTTACATAACAAGTTGAGTTGGGGTTTTGACAATCGCCCACTTCTCGTGCAAGTCGTCTTTCCAACTCGTTCTGTGTCATATTTCTGTTGTGTGCGAGTGTGGCTTGGCTCGCTTTGAGCCGATTCCCCCTCCCCAGACCCTTGTGATGCGGCCTGTGATAGTTCGCTTGAGTTTGGGAGACTAGCTCCTTCTGGGTGAGGGGTTCCTCCTTGTGGGAGAGTGTTTGCACTTGTCTGCTGCGTGTTGCCAGGGCATGGCTCAGCTGCTTCGTGCGCAGGTCGTATGTCGTACGGCGGGCGCAGCCCCACGGAGTGAAGGAGCGGCTGAAGAGAGCTCTTGCCGCATTCATGGTTTGCCCGCACATAGCTTCCACTCCCAGAGCGTGCAAATCAAGGACGAGTTATCCACTTGACAATCCAGCAGCTAACACGAATAAGAATCAGAGTTTGTTGGCTCTGCATAAAGTGATTATGGTAGGCAGTGGTGGTGTAGGCAAGTCTGCACTAACATTGCAGTTCATGTATGACGAGTTTGTTGAAGACTACGAGCCAACTAAAGCTGACAGTTACAGGAAAAAAGTTGTTCTGGATGGCGAGGAGCTGCAGATAGACATCTTGGATACTGCTGGGCAGGAGGATTATTCAGCCATTCGGGATAACTATTTCCGTAGTGGGGAGGGTTTTCTTTGTGTCTTCTCGATAACTGAGCAAGAATCATTTACTGCCACTGTAGAATTTAGGGAACAAATTCTCCGTGTGAAAGCAGAGGAAGATAAAATCCCATTACTTTTAGTGGGTAATAAGTCCGATTTGGAAGATCGGGGGCAAGTCTCTGTTGAAGAAGCAAGGAGCAAAGCAGATGAGTGGGGAGTTCAATATGTTGAGACTTCAGCAAAAACTCGAGCCAATGTAGATAAGGTATTTTTTGATCTGATGGGAGAAGTCCGAGCAAAGAAAATGTCAGAAAACAAAGATAAAAATGGAAAGAAGAGCAGCTGAAACAAAAAGAGCATCAGAGAACGATGTTGCATTCTGTGAATATTTTTGTGTGGGTGGGTTGATACTCAGCAATTTGAACTTGGGCACTTGTATTTATTTAGCCACTTGGTTTGTTTATAATTGGTCACTGTTTATTTTATAGTAAAACAGTGTTAATTTTGAATATTGGGTAATGCTGGATACATTGCCAGTGCATTGCTCTTTGAACTGTCAAATATGCTGTATCCTTTAGACCTAATCAAGATTTGTATTTCTTTGCTGTTTTTTTCTCGGTCATTTAACTTTAAACAACTGCTCATATCAATTATAACATGCTTCCATCTCCCATTTAAATTGATTGCCTGATTTATTTGTCCATTTGTGAATTATTCAGAGCCACTGTACAAAATTACTCTGGGAAATTACAGGGCAGATTTCGAATACTTCGGAGTAATGAGGCAGGTTTATAAAAAGGCAGCATTGTGAGCCTGTTGTTCTTTTGTTCATCAAAGTATGATTTATTCTGCGCCACCCACGGACCCTTCTCCAAGGTCACCTGCTCTCGATCACGAGGCACAGCCCTTTATATTAAAGGGGCACTGGCATTTACATATACATCACAAAGATGTCAGCATATAGTAAAACAGGCTTTTGCAGTAATCCAGCAGAACGGCCTTGCAGATTCTCGAATTAATGGAAAGGAAAGCTTGAGAGGGGACAACAGAGTAAGGTCAGGGCCAATTGCGAACGGTGTGAGGGGGGAAGTGAATACAGAGGTCAAAGTGCTGTATATGAATGCGCGAAGTATAAAAAATAAAGTGGACGAGCTTGAGGCTCAGGTAGAAATTGGCAAGTATTATGTAGGAATTACAGAGACATGACCAAAGATCTTATAGCGAAGCAAGATGGGTTACTCTCACGCAAAAGTGTAGTACGCTCATGGGCGGATTCATGGGTGATTTTATGACTCATTTTAGCAACCAGCCCCCGCCATCTTGTTCCGCCATCTTGCTCAGCCATCTCGCTTCCGGCCAAAGATTGGATCCGCAGTGGGGAGAGGGAGTGCGCGGCCTGGGGCAGCGGGGAGAGGGAGTGTGGGGTCCGGGGCAGCGGGAGAGGGAGTGCGTGGCCCGGGGCAGCGAGGAGAGGGAGTGCACGGCCCGGGGCAGCGGGAGAGGGAGTGTGGGGTCCGGGGCAGTGGGAGAGGGAGTGTGGGGTCCGGGGCAGTGAGGAGAGGGAGTGTGGGGTCCGGGGCAGCGAGGAGAGGGAGTGCGGGGTCCGGGGCAGCGAGGAGAGGGAGTGTGGGGTCCGGGGACGGTGAGGAGAGGGAGTGTGGGGTCCGGGGCAGCGGGAGAGGGAGTGTGGGGTCCGGGGCAGCGGGAGAGGGAGTGTGGGGTCCGGGGCAGCGGGAGAGGGAGTGTGCGGTCTGGGGGCAGCGGGAGAGGGAGTGCGGGGCAGCGGGGAGAGGGGCATAGGAGGGGGGGGAGACATTGTAGTGAGGGGGCAGGCGAGGGAGTGCCGGGGGGGGGGGGGATAAGGCCTAGTGTGTGTGAAGTTGCGGGGAGGTTTACAATGTTTCTTATTTACAATGTTTCTTATTTAATGTCCCTTGTCTAGTCTGAAATAAAGTTCATTATTGGATCAGAAGAAATATAATTGTGTGTGTTATATGATTATATACATTTATATAATTTTCATGTATGTGTGTTTATAAACATTTTATTCTTTAACAAGAATTAACAGAATTATGAACTAACAGAATTATGAATCTAACCCTATATCACACACAAAAAGTTCCCCCTGCGAGGCGGGTCGGTTCCGGTTACTACAAAATCAACTCAAACACTGCTTGTGAGCCATTTAAAAAGAAATGATTTAAAAAACATTAAAAAAGACAATTACCAGAGTCAAATTTTATTCTTGACAAGAAGTTTGAACTGACAGATTTATGAATCTAACCCACACAAACTGTTGCCCCGCAACATTGATTACACTGCGAGTCGGGTCGGGTCAGGTAGGCTCAGGTTACTAAAATGGGCGGGGAAAAATGCCCAGGATCCCCTCCATAGCGTACTACACGTCAGCCCATTGCAGTTAGCAGGAGTAGCCTATCTTGCTCCGCTATAAGATCTTTGGACATGACTGCAAGAGGGCCAGGGCTGGGAACTGAATATTCAAGGGTATACCTCCTATCGAAAAGACAGACAGGTGGGCAGAGGGGGTGGGGTTGCCCTGTTGGTGAGGAATGAAATTCAGTCCCTTGCAAGGGGTGACATTGAAACAGGAAATGTGGAGTCAGTATGGATAGAACTAAGGAATTGTAAGAGTAAAAATACCCTAATGGGACTAATCTACAGGCTCCCAAACAGTAGCCTGGATATAGGGCGCAAGTTGAATCAGGAGTTAAAATTGGCATGTAGCAAAAGTAATGCCGTGGTTGTTATGAGAGATTTCAACATGCAGGTAGATTGGGAAAATCAGGTTGGTACTGGACCTCAAGAAAGTGACTTTGTAGAGTCCCTTCGTGATGGATTCTTTGAACAGCTTGTATTGGAGCCTACCAGGGAGAAGGCAATTCTGGATTTAGTGTTATGTAATGAACCGGATTTGATAAAGGACCTCGAGCTTAATGAGCCATTAGGAGGCAGTGACCATACATGGTCAGGTTACATCAACAATTGGAGAGTGAGAAGAGTAGATCGGAGGTGTCAGTGTTACAGTTGAATAAAGGGGACCATGGGGCCATGAGAGAGGAGCTGTCAAATTTGACTGGAAAGATACCGTAGCAGGGATGACAGTGGAACAAAAATGGCAGGTGTTTCTAGGAATAATACAGAAGGTGCAGGATCAGTTCATTCCTAGGTGGAAGAAAGATTCCAAAGGGTGTAAGGGGCAACAGTATAAAAATTAAAGCGATGAACAATGTAGCAAAGATGAGCGGGAAGCAAGAGAATTGGGTAATGTTTAAAGAACAACAGAAGGTAACTAAAAATACAATACAGGCAGAAAAGATGAGGTACGAAGGTAAGCTAGCCAATAATATAAAGGAGGATAGTAAAAGCTTCTTTAGGTATGTGAAGAGGAAAGAATTAGTTAAGACCAAAGTTGAACCCTTGAAGACCGAAAATTGTGAATTTATTATGGGGAACAAGGAATTTCAGATGAGTTGAACAGGTACTTTGGATCTGTCTTCATTAAGGAGGACACAAACAATCTTCCTGATATAGTAGTGGCCAGTGGATCTGGGGTGACGGAGGAACTGAAAGAAATCCACATTAGGCAGGAAATGGTGTTGAATTGACTGATGGGACTGAAGGCTGACAAATCCCATGGGCCTGATGGTCTGCATCCCAGGGTACTTAAGGAAGTGGCTCTAGAAATCGTGAATGCATTGGTGATAATTTTCAAAAGTGTGATTTGGGCCCCATACGAACCAGCAGTGTTTTTCCTGCCGATATGGGGTTCAAATTCACCGCAAATGCATTCCAATCGATCGCGTTCCAGAAAAACCCACTCGCAAGATGATTTTAATGGGGGTTTTTGGACAATCATATCATAAGAGCATCTAAATCGTCTATATTTTGTGTTATTGTCTACCCATAGTCAATATTTTTATACTACATATAAGTTTCAGTCCCATGTATTGTGCGAAAAAATTATAATTTTAATTATATTGAGTGGATGTTTCTTGATTAATTTATGGGAATTAAATATTAAATTCCTTCCATCTGGCATATACATTTATGACAGTGATATTTAATGATGATGTTATATTGTGAATTCTTGTGTGAATGGGATCAGTTTGTTATTTGGATACTTAGGTTATTTTTTTTTTAATCCTTTTTTTAAGAAATGGAATCTACAGGACATTCCTAATGGGAAAATAGTGGGCAGAAAGGCATGTCATGATGGAAATGCCAATGATTATAGGGCAATATTTAAAGGAGATGGGGCCATGGTGGCGCAACGGTAGAGTTGCTGCCTTACAGTGAATGCAGCGCCGGAGACCCGGGTTCAATCAGATTCAGATTCAGATTCAATTTTAATTGTCATTGTCAGTGTACAGTACAGAGACAACGAAATGCATTTAGCATCTCCCTGGAAGAGCGACATAGCAAACGATTTGAATAAATAATAATAAGTGTCCGGGGGGGTGGTGGTGATTGGCAGTCACCAAGGTACGTTGTTGTGTAGAGTGACAGCCGCCGGAAAGAAGCTGTTCCTCGACCTGCTGGTTCGGCAACGGAGAGACCTGTAGCGCCTCCCGGATGGTAGGAGGGTAAACAGTCCATGGTTGGGGTGAGAGCAGTCCTTGGCGATGCTGAGCGCCCTCCGCAGACAGTGCTTGCTTTGGACAGACTCAATGGAGGGGAGCGAGGAGCGAGGTGATGCGTTGGGCAATTTTCACCACCCTCTGCAATGCCTCCTGGTCGGAGACAGAGCAGTTGCCATACCATACTGTGATGCAGTTGGTAAGGATGCTCTCGATGGTGCAGCGGTAGAAGTTCACCAGGATCTGAGGAGACAGATGGACCTTCTTCAGTCTCCTCAGGAAGAAGAGACGCTGATGAGCCTTCTTGATCAGAGTAGAGGTATTGGGGGTCCCGACTATGGGTGCTGTCTATATGGAGTCTGTACGTTCTCCCCGTGACGTGCATGGGTCTTCTCCGAGATCTTCGCTTTCCTCCCACACTCCAAAGACATATAGGTATGTAGGTTAATTGGCTTGGTAAATGTTAAAATAAATTGTCTCTAGTGGGTATAGGATAGTGTTAATGTGTGGGGATCGCTGGTCGGCATGGACCCGGTGGGCCGAAAGGGCCTGTTTCCACGCTGTATCTTTAAACTGAAAAATGATGTGCAGGGCAAGTTTTTTTTATAACTGCATAAAGAGTGGTGGTGGGTGCCTGGAATGTAATGTCAGGGCTGGTGGTGAAGAGAGATAGGACAGTGGTATTTAAGAGGGTTTTGGTTAGACAGATGGCTATGCAGGGAATGGAGGGATATAGATCATGTGCCAGCAGAAGAGATTAATTTAACTTGGCATCATATTTGGCTAGATCGTTGTGGATTGGAGGAACTGTTCCTGTCCTGTTCTATATTTAGTTTAGAGATACAGCACGGAAACAGGTTCTTCAGCCTACCAAGTTCGCACCGACCAGCGATCCCCGCACACTGACACTATCCTTCACACACTAGGGACAATTTACATTGATACAAAGCCAATTAACCTACAAACGTGTACGTCTTTGGAGTGAGGGAAGATCTCTGAGAAAATCCATGCCGTCATGAGGAGAACATACAGACTCCGTACAGACAGCACCCGTAGTCATGATCGATCCCGGGTCTCTGGCAGCAACTCTACCGCTGCGCCACCATGCCGACACAGTAATTTTAATAAGTATAATCCGGAGTACTCTGGAGCTACATTAAGGGGAAAATAGCTGCTGATCCACCCCCTGATTTCTGTACTATCTTTCTAAATGCCAATTGACAAAGTTCGAGAAACAAAACCATGCATTCAGAGGATATTAGAAGAGAAATGGAAAGAGGAACTTCCTTAAATCTCGATGGCAGTACTTTCATGCATAAAGCCCCTGCCCCACTTAGGAGACATAAACAGCAACCTCTGGTGACCTTGCCCGCCACCCAAAAAAAAAATCAAGGTCGAGGTGACCTGACTATGAAGAAAACTGGCTTTGACTAGATCTGCAACAAAAAAATTATCCATTTTTAAAACGGCAACCTATTTTTAGTTGAGGCCGGTTTTAATCATGATGAAAAAATAGCAGCAACCTAGATGACGCCTCGACCACGCGGAAACCACTTTCGACCATTAGGGAGAGTGACCAAAACCTCTGGTGACCTCATGGAAACCTTGGGTGGCGGGCAAGGTCACCAGAGGTTGCTGTTTTAGGTCTCCTAAGTGGGACAGAGGCTTTGTTACTCTCATTCAGATTAGTTTATCATTATTTACACCTGGATGCAGTGAAATTCCCGGAAACTCAGAGTAAACACTAAATACAATATAAGTTAAAACAAATACAATGACAAATGGTACAAAGATCGTTGTGCAAATACAAAATCTCCAGGATGTGGTCAAAATTAGAGACTAAAATGTGTTTAATGATAACCACAGCGTGTGAATATTTTTGCAGATGAGAGTTGTACCGGATCCATAGTGGTACTGGTTGAATGATTTCTGGAAGTAAAAATGGAAGGTACATCATTCTGTTAAAGTGTGGATTGCAATGTAATGCCCTTGCTCTCATTTTAGAAACAAACACTTCAGCCTATACCCTCTCTTAAAAATGCATGGCTTTAAGCAGCAATTTAAAGAGAACAATGTTTGCAGGTTAGTGGGTATCTAGCATTATTCTATCATATTTTTATGGTTTATAGAATTCCTTCAAAATGTAGAATAATTGAGACAAGGGGAATGATAAGTGTTGAAGGATTCTGCTTTTTTAAGGCTTCTGTTGGAACTAAATTCTCCCTGATGAGTCTTTTGTAGGCGTATCCCTTGGAATACACCACATATTTCCAGGCACTGTTAATTCACGGTGGAAGAGAGAGAGGTGCAGTAGGAAGAAGTTTATATCAGGAGGCCACTTCTGTTCAGACAATTCTTCTAACTCATCCTTGATGAGGAAGTGTGAAATTTACTTTACTGTGAATGCTCTCACTGAAATGTCACCTGTTACTGCCACAATAGCAACCTTGGTGCAATCCAAGGACCACTTGGACGGTAGCATATACTTTTGTGCACCTGGGTGCTACCAGGCTGCAGTTTAAGGTATCTTTAACACCATACAGTTGGCTATGTACGGCCGCGTATATGAAATCACTAGGGATCTCTATTCAGAGAGTCAGATTTCATACTTGACAGTAACAAGGGGTGGATCAGCAGGTGTATCTTTGTAATGATTAAGGATCCCAAGGGGCAGAATGCCACTGACTGGATACATATTGCTTTGTGGAACTGCATTTCAATTCAGGCCTGTTTTAGAACAGAATGGAATTTCTCAACATTCACATAGAGTGTGAGCACAGACAATGCATCATGCAGGTTAATGGTTTATGATGAGGCAACTCTCTTGATACCTTTATACTGCAGCAGTCTATTGTGTTCTCTTTGAGTCACATTGACAAACATGGAAAGGCCCCTGAGTTCATAGAAAATAGGTGCAGGAGTAGGCCATTCAGCCCTTCGAGCCTGCACCGCTATTCAATATGATCATGGCTGATCATCCAACTCAGTATCCCATACCTGCCTTCTCTCCATACCCCCTGATCTCTTTAGCCACAAGGGCCACATCTAACTCCCTCTTAAATATAGCCAATGAACTGGCCTCAACTACCTTCTGTGGCAGAAAATTCCACAGATTCAGCACTCTCTGTGTTCATGGACTACTTGCTGATCAAACCTAGATAACTGGAGCTGAGAGGTGGCAACACTGCAAGCTGTACTACTGTGTTACCCCAAGAGAAAAAAAAAACTATAGACTTGTAAACAGTAAGTGAAGCTAATCAGCGATCAAGGTGGTCAACTCATGGGCACAGAGAACATTGCTGGGATACTAAAGGCACTTTAAATTTGTTTTTACCAAGGATAATGTTCTAGCTTGAACTTTGGCAAGGAAGGCGAGATTTTGGATGGACTGAAACTGGTAAGGGGTGTAATTAAGAAGCTGTAGATAGTGAATAAATGACTTGCCCAGATGCATTCTTGTTGGCGTGGGGATTAAGGGTGGAATTTATATTGTTTACAATCTATTAAAGATCTGAAGGTATGAAAGTTGTGCCTGGGGACTGAAGAGTTGCAAATGTTACACCTTTGTTCAAACAGTTTATAAAGATATAGCCAACAAATTCAGTATGGCCAGTTCAGAAAGCATTAGATAAGGTCTCACAGAGGAGATTAGTGGGTAAAATTAGAGCACATGGTATTGGGGGTAAGGTATTGACATGGACAGAAAATTGGTTGGCAGACAGGAAACAAATAGTAGAGATTAACAGCTCCCTTTCAGAATGGGAGGCAGTGACTAGTGGTGTGCCACAAGGCTCGGTGCTGGGTCTGCAGTTATTTGCAATATACATTAAGCTTTAGATGAAGGAAGTAAAAGTAACATTAGCAAATTTGCAGATGACACAAAACTGGGAGGCAGTGTGAACTGTGAAGAGGATGCTATGAGGATGCAGGGTGACTTGGACAGGTTGGGCGAGTGGGTAAATGCATGGCAGATGCAGTATGATGTGGATAAATGTGAGGGTCACTTGGACAGGTTGTGTGAGTGGGCAAATGCATGGCAGATGCAGTATAATGTGGATAAATGTTAGGTTGTCCACTTTGGTGGCAAGAACAGGAAGCCAGATTACTATCTGAATGGTAGGCACAAAACGCTGGAGTAAATCAGCGGGACAGGCAGCATCTCTGGAGAGAAGGAATGGGTGGCGTTCCTCCCATTCCTTCTCTCCAGAGATGCTGCCTGTCCCGCTAAGTTACTCCAGCTTTTTGTGTCTATCTTTGGTTTAAACCAGCTTCTGCAGTTCCTTCTTACACATTATTTGATTGGTGTCAGATAAAGAAAAGGGGAGGTGCCACATGACTTGGGTGTATTTGTACATGTTACTGAAAGTAAGCATGCAGGTACAGCAGGCACTGAAGAAGGCTAAGGACATGTTGGCCTTCATTGCGAGAGGATTTGAGTTCAGGAGCAAGGAGCCCTAGGAGACCACACCTGGATTATTGTGTGCAATTTTGGTCTCCTAATTTGAGGAAGGACATTATTGCTATTGAGGGAGTGCTGCATAGGTTCACCAGGTTAATTCCCGGGATAGCAGGACTGACAAATAATGGAAGAATGGGTCGACTGGGCTTATATTCACTGGAATTTAGAAGGATGAGCGGAGATCTCCTAGAAACATTAAATTCTTAAAGGATTGGACAGGCTAGATGCAGGAATTCTTTTCCCAATGTTGGGAGAGTCCAGAATCAGGGGTCACAGTTTAGAAATAAGAGGGAGGTTATTTAGGACTGAGATGGGGGATAAATTTTTTAACACAAAGAGTTGTGAATCTGTGGAATTCTCTGCCACAGAAGTAAGAAAAGGCCCTGTCCCACTTACGTGTCCTTGGCATGCAAATTACGCAACCTCATCGTCGCGTTGAGGCTCACGGGCATCATGTGGCCGCGCGAGGCTGGTCCCACTGAGAAGCGCGGATGGGTATGGAGTTGTGCACGGTATCACGCGGCGCTCCGAAATTCTGTAGCGCTCGCCACCGGCCTGTCGTGTAACTGACAACCAAAGTGGGACTGGCCCAAGACCCTGGTGCGACACAACGTCTCACCTCCAACAGCAGCAGAAGCAGGCAAACGATCACCGGGCTTGGCCTGGAGCTCACGACCGTTGCGGTCCGGATCCGCCCCCACTTCTACTCCCAGAGCGGGGCCAAGAAAATTGAAGATATTCACAAAATGCTGGAGTAACTCAACGGGACCGGCAGCATCTCTGGAGAGAAGCAATGGATGACGTTTTGGGTCAAGACCCTTCTTTCAGACTGGGGAAGAGGCTCAACCCGAAACATCATCCATTACTTCTGTCCAGAGATGCTGCCGGTCCCGCTGAGTTACTCCAGCATTTTGTGTCCGTCTTCAAATGACATCACGAGCTCCAGACGGCTGGGCGAGTGCATGAAGTTGCACGTGACCTTCGCGGGACAGTCGCGCATCAACGCGACCACGAGGTTGCGTAACTAGCGTGCCAAGGGCTTAAGTTTATCGGCCAAGTATTCACACACAAGGGATTTGCCTTGGTGCTCCGCCCACAAGTAACAACGTGATATACAGTGACAGTTACGAATGACTCAGAAAGCACTAAACATTAATAATAATAAAACATTAATGATAAAACACCATTGATCAAGTATGTGAACCAACAAATTACAAGATCAAAGGGAGGCGACAGATTTTTGGCTGTTGAGTAGAGCTCATGGACAAAAGCTGTTTTTATGTCTGGAGTCACCTTCCAGAGGGAAGTGATTCAAAGAGTTTGTGGCCAGAGTTGAGAGGGGTCAGAGATGATCTTGCCCGCTCGCTTCCTGGCCCTTGCAGTGTACAGTTCACCAATGCAGGGAAGGTTACAGCCAATAACCTTCTCAGCTGATCGGACGATTTGCTGCATCCTCCAGGTATCGTGCTCGGTGGCTGAGCCAAACCAGACCATGATGGAGAAGGTGAGGCAGGCTCTACGGTAGCTGTGTAGAATTGGACCATCATTGCCTGTAGCAGGTTGTGCTTCCTCAGCTGCCGTAGGAAGTACATCCTCTGTTGTGTCTTTTTGACTGTGGAGTCAATGGTAGCCCCCCACTTAAGGTCCTTGGAGATGATGGTTCCCAGGGACTTAAAAGACTCCAAAGATGTGACTGTGGTGTTGTTGATGGTGAGTGGGGTGAAGGGAGGGGGAATTAATTAAAATTTATAGTGGGGCTAGAGGGAAGGATAATATGAAGAAATTGCAGAAAACAAAGAGCAGCATTTAGAAATCTAGGCGACTGCTGCAAGGAGATTAGGTGGGAATAGCATTGGGAGGGGTTTCCGCGGCAGCTAAAAATCAAGGAACAATTGCACCTTTCCAGATTAAATTATGTAATTTGTCATTCTAATGACTGGATTTAAGCACCCAGTTCGACATTAAGACCTGCAGTTTGACATTTGTATTCTTGGATGATGTTACTTCAGAGTTTGATTCTGCAGGATTCAAACATAATATAAAATAACAGAGTTGATTGACAACCCATGGTTAATCCTTGTGTGTTTATTTGAAAGGGAGGTTTCACAGGGAAGTTTAACATTGAAACTTCATAAATCCTAAAGATTTTAATAGTATGAAATTCCTCCTCAAAAAGTTGAAATTATGAATACAAACTAAGACTTGGTACAATGTGTTTTACTCTTTTGTTCTACTATTGTTCATTTGGTTCACCCCTTTCGAATGTCCTCAATAAAACATGTAGTTGTTCGGTTG
The DNA here is from genome assembly GCF_028641065.1 of Leucoraja erinaceus. NCBI lineage: Eukaryota > Metazoa > Chordata > Chondrichthyes > Rajiformes > Rajidae > Leucoraja > Leucoraja erinaceus. The sequence goes on from NC_073389.1 coordinate 39,795,405, forward strand.
GAAGTTAACTCCCATTGTTGTGTAACATTGTAGCTGGCTCAAAAGAAAATTCAAAATATTAAATTTCTTGCTTGTAAAGAAATCTTTCAATTTTATTGTCTTTGATACAAATAGCATTCAGTTCCATTCTCTGCATTTAAATGTTATATTACTAACAAAATGTTTTGTGGTATGGCATTTAACCACAATGAAATGCACTAACAATGAAGTTTAGGATTGACTCTTATAACTCTTGCTGGACATATGATGCTGAAAATAAGCATCGTCATTTGACTCTATCCTTGTAATTGTAACTCACTTGAGTGTGCTCCCATTTTGTACCTCCTTTGTTTTTTTTGTTTTTTTTCTCCTTCCGCCTGTTTGTTCCCTCCCCTCCCTTTTTCAGTTATTGGAAGATAGTGCCCACAAAGTGGTCAATAGCACTGGATATTAAATCCTATTCAACTGATTCAAAACAAAAGACAAGCTAGCAAGATTCAAAACAGTCTTGTGGTGGGAGTCATTTAAAGGCCAGTTCATGGAAGTTCCCTCACAAACAATAGTGAGACAGAGTACCTGAGGGAGATAGAGAATTTGCCATTGTGGTACTAGGACAACAACTTCTCCCTCGATGTCAGCAACACAAAGGAGCTAGTTGTTGTCTTCAGGAAGCGCAGTGGAGTATATGCTCCAATCAGCCTCAATGGTGTCAAAGTAGAAATGGTGAGAGCTTCAAATTCCTTGGCATAAATATTACCCATGATCTGTCATGGACCAACCACATTGAAGCAACAGCCAAGATGACACACACCAACACCTCTACTTCCTCAGGCGACTGAAGAAATTTGGCATGACTTCAAATACCCTTACAAACTTCCACAGATGCATTATACAAAGTATATTGTTGGGTTGCATTGCAGCATGATTTGGGAACAACCTCTGCCCAAGACCATAAAAAATAGCCGAGGGCCGCTGTGGCAGACGCTACGGCAGACACCTCCCGACCATGTGGAGTGAGGACGCCGCTACCTTGGGTATGCAGGCGAAGAATTTCACTGTGACTTGTTACAATCGAATAAAGCATTCCTTCAATCATTCATTGTGGATGTCGCTGGGTCCATCACACAGACCAGACTCGCCACCATTGACCAAAAATAAAGCCAATTCTGTCAAGGCAGCACTTTGAGACGGTAATCCACGCCTTTGTTACCACTCGGCTGGATTACTGCAATGCACTGTATGTGGGGGTTAGTGGGTCCTCCATCGCCCGTCTCCAGATGGTACAGAATGCAGCTGTACGTCTTTTAACTGGCACATGTAAACATGAGCACATTTTGCACATTTTAGCCTCACTCCACTGGTTGCCTATTCAGTTTAGGATCCATTTTAAAATTATTTTATTTGCTTTTAAATCCCTGAATGGTCTTGCCCCGCCCTACCTATCTGAGCTTCTACACCCTTATACACCCGCCCGCTCTCTCAGGTCAGATAATCAGCTGCTCCTGAGTGGGCCTAAAACTAAGCTGAAGCTCAGAGGGGACCGTGCCTTTGCTGTGTCAGCACCCAAATTATGGAACGATCTGCCTCTCCACATTAAACAGGCCTCTTCTCTGTCTGTTTTTAAATCACTTCTTAAAACCCATCTCTTCTCCGTGGCCTTTGATACCCAGTAAGATGTCGACTTTATTTATTTACTTGATTTAATTTCTTATTTTTTGATTTATTCCGTGGCTATTATTTTTACTCATGTTTTATGTCTTTTAATTTATTGTTGTATTTCATATGTAATTTTTGCGCCTCATGTGAGCTGTTATGGTGTCTGTTTATGATGTCTTGTTTATTCTTCTGTACAGCACTTTGGTCAACATTGGCTGTTTTAAAGTGTTTAACAAAGTTGGATTGGATTGTATTGGATCTAAACTTCACACTGCTTCAGAAAAGCAGCCAGTGTCACAGTCTGCCCTCTCCTCATTCTCATCCACTTCACCTCCCAGTACTTTTCCACCGGTCCCTCCTTCTCCTCGCCTGCCTGCTACTCCCCTCTCATCAGCCCAACTCTCCTCACCTGTTGCACTCAGTTGCCTCTGATCACCAATTAACCCGGTATATAGCCACTCCTCACCGTTCACACAGTGCCAGATTGTTCTCAGCGTCATGCGAGACTCTCCAGCGATTTCCCGACTGACTACACGGATTCGAACCTGCCTGCCCCTGACCATTCCGTCCTGTCATCTTCCCGGATATCACCTCAGCCTTCTGTCCCCGACCACGGCCTTCGTCCCGTACCTCCTGGTTTCTGTCTGCCTCTCTCCTGGGCTGTTTGGTGTATCCCTGCAACGGCTCCTCGACTTCCTGCATGGCTTCGACTCTCCTCTTGTCTGTCCCTCGCTGGTTTGTTTGCATCGTGTGTTGGATCTTCTGGTTACCGGACCTTCCGCTACCCCAACTACATCTCCTGCCTGCCCCTCTTCGGAACCCTCGCTCAATCCTGAGCCACTGTGTGAGTATGGTGTACCCATTCCTGTGTTACTACTCTGTGTTACAGTATCGTAATAAAGTTCATGACCAATTATACCTGCCTGATTCTGTGCTGCTATTGGGTCCAAGCTATACCCGTTACAGCCAGAATAACCAAAGGTATGTCCCACCAGCTATAAACCTGCATGGGAAGGTAGACGCTCCTGACCCCCCGAGTCTCGGGCAGATGGGGCTTGTCGGCCTGGGAAAGCAGTCCATCTAGGAGCGGGAAAACTGATTTATAACCTCCCGTGTGCGGACGTGGCGCTGACGGACGAGAGGCCAAAGCAAAGAAGTCAAAGCCGAAGAACCAAATGGAAACGAGGCCGAAACGCCAATAAACTGAAATAGTACGAAGACGAAACGCCTACTAACCGAAAGGATGGGATGCCTAAATGCAAACTAACAGAAAGGACGGGACGCCTAAAAGCCAATGAATCGAAAAGCTGCGTTGCCTAAAAGCAAACTCATTGAATGGCCGCTCTGACAAAATGCCACCTACCCGAAAGGCGGCGCCTCCTACAGGCCAATGGACCGACTGCCACTCAACAAAAAAGTCCAATAACGGACATGATGTTGCCGGGGGGGCGGGACTTGTCAGCGATTGGTCCAGACCCCCGCGTCCATCACATCACTGTGAAGGGGTGAACATTGTCCCACACCTCCGTTCCACCAGGCCCGCAGCCCGTGGAGGGTGGCCGTGGGAGAGTGGGGGCTGTCCCGAGGGATGCGCACCTTCGGCCGCTTTCAACTTGGTGCTTGGGTTCAGATTGCCCAGTCACCTATGGCTTGTGTGGGGAAAGGACCCCTTCTCTCTCCCCTCTTCTCTCTCTCTCCCTTCTCTCTCTCCCCCTTCTCTATCTCCCCTCCCTCTCTCTCATCCTCTCTCCCCTCATTCTCTCTCTCCTCTTTCTCTCTCTCTCTCTCTCTCCTCTCTCTCTCTCTCTCTCTCCCCCCCTCTCTCCCCCCCTCTCTCCTCCCCCCCCTCTCCCTCCCCCCCCCCCTCCCCCCCTCCCCCTCTCTCCCCCCCCCCCCCCCCCCCCTCTCTCTCTCTCTCTCTCTCTCTCTCTCTCTCTCTCTCTCTCTCTCTCTCTCTCTCCCTCACAGAGAGAGAGAGAGGGGGGGGAGGAGAGGGAGAGAGAGGGGGAGAGAGAGAGAGGGGGGGGGGGAGAGAGAGGGGGGGGAGAGAGGGAGAGAGAGAGAGAGAGAGAGAGGAGAGAGAGAGAGAGAGGGAGAGAGAGAGAGAGAGAGAGAGAGAGAGAGGTGGAGAGAGAGAAGGAAGGGTGAGAGAGAGAGAGAGAGAGAGAAGGGAGAGAGAGAGAGAGAGAGAAAAGAGGGTAGAGAGAGGGAAGAGAGAAGACTGGAGAGAGAGAAGGGGGAGAGAGAGAGAGGGGGGAGAGAGAAGGGGGAGACAGGAGCCTGGAGGTTCTTTTCCCACACAAGCCATAGGTGACTGGGCAATCTGAACCCAAGCACCAAGTTGAAAGCGGCCGAAGGTGTGCATCCCTCGGGACAGCCCCCACTCTCCCACGGCCACCCTCTGCGGGCCTGGTGGAGCGGAGGTGTGGGACAATGTTCATCCCTCCACAGTGATGTGATGGACGCGGGGGTCTGGACCAATCGCTGTCAAGTCCCGACCCCCGGCAACGTCATGTCCGTTATTGGAATTTTCTGTTGCGCGGCAGTCTGCCTGTTGCCTCGTAGGTGACGGCGCCTTTCAGGTAGGTGGCGTTTAGACGGAGCGACCATTCGGTAAGTTTGCTTTTAGGTGTCCCACCCTTTCGGTTAGTTTGCTTTTAGGTGTCCCACCCTTTCGGTTAGTTTGCTTTTAGGTATCCCACCCTTTCGGTTAGTAGGCGTTTCGGCTTCGTACTCGTTCAGTTTATTGCCGTTTCGGCCTTGTTTCCATTCAGTTCTTTGGCTTCGACTTCTTTGCTTCGGCTTCTCGTCCATCGGCGCCATGTCCGGGTACCAAAATCTCCACTGGCTTGTGGCCATATCCAGTCATGGAGAAGGCTCCAGGAGAAAACCTCAAGAAAAAGCTGGAATTGGAGTCCCGAAGGCAGTTCGTCGTTGTCTACAACCTCGCTCTGGCAGCTCCTGCGACGGCGCTGGGGCCAAACTGTAACGGCCCTGCTATTCCTTTAGATCGGTCAGCAACGTGGAGAGGGGGGGATGTGCTGCATGGGCAACAGCCTGTCCGCCATATGACATTGCCCAGGCTTGCAACCGACTACATATCACCTGCAAACCTACACCTACAACCTGGAGAGGACACTCCAGCTTCGCCTGTGGCGTCGACACAACACGGGGAGCAACTGTTACCGGTTATGTCATCTCTAGATTGGCGTAAAGTGAGGTGCCAGGGGTTGCTCCCGACGGTGGGAGGGATTTTTGGATCGCACTGGGCAGCTACCGCCCGCCTCAAGCTGGGCAGCCCCCAGCCAATAAAGTGCTGTCCCACCACGGTCTGCTATCCTCACTGGGTGAACGGGAATTAGGAACCCGAACAGCAGATCGCAACCTTCGCACCTACCAACAAAAGATCACATCAAAAGAGACCAACTCTAAAACTGGGAACTTGGAATGTCCGGACAATGATGACTGGCCTCTCTGAAAACCTACATCAGCGGTTCCAGGAAAATGGTCATAATCAACGAGCTCAAGAGACTCAACGTAGTCATAGCCACCCTTCAGGAAACAAGGCTGGCAGACTCGGGCACACTGAAGGGAAAAGACTCTGTGAAGCCCAGAGAGCACGGAATAGGCTTCGCAGTGTGTAACCGCCTGCTGAACACGGTGGAACTAGGCAGCAATGGCTCAGAGCGACTCCTGACTCTCCGACTCAATACCACCGCAGGCCCAGTCACTCTTGTCAGCGTGTATGCCCTGACACTGTCCTCCACATCAGACACAAAGGACGAGTTCTATGAGAACCTCCCCTCCATCATCAGCAGCAGCTCCAGCAAGGAAGAACTTGTTCTCCTGGGAGACTTGATCAGCCATGTTCACATTGAATGGTGGTGCTGGCTCGAAGGGCCGAATGGCCTACTCCTGCACCTATTGTCTATTGACTTCAACACCAGAGTGGGTGCAGACCACAAATCGTGGTCTTCGTGCCTTGGGCAGTTTGGTGTGGGCAAAATGAATGAGAACGGACAGCAACTGCTTGGCCTGTGCATCTCCAACTCGTATTTCCAGACAAAGCCCTAGGGCAAGGTTTCCTGGAGACACCCACGCTCAAAGCATTGCCATCAACTGGATCTGATCCTAGTCAGACATGCCACCATCAAGAACATTCTCCACACACGCTCCTACCACAGTGCGGACTGCGACACAGACCACCCCTTGGTGTGTTGCAAGATCAGGCTACAACCAAAGAGGTTTTACCGTACCATCCCCACAACAATGTCAGCAAGATGCCCTGTCCAGACCTCGTGCAACAGTTTGCAGAGGCTTTTGAGAGAGAACTTGGCACCTCGTGACCTGGTGACTGCAACAGAGAAGTGGGAAATTCTGCGGGACACCATGCACCGGCTAGCTTTGGGAAGAAGACCTCGAAGACACCCGACTGGTTTGAGGACAAGCCGACCGAGATGACTCCCGTCATCAAAGCCAAGTGCACTGCTCTAGCGAGTACAAGCGGTCAGCTAACGAGAAGAACCTGCAGATCCTCAGGGCTGCCAGGAACAAGGTTCAGCAGAATGCCAGGCGTTGCGCCAATGACTACTGGACACAGCTTAGTGAGGACATCCAGACAGCCGCCATAACAGGGAATATCAGGGGAATGTACGATGGCATTAAGAAGGCACTAGCACCAGTCCAGAGCAAGCCAGCCCCCCTCAAATCCTGCACTGGGGAAGTAATCACAGATGAATGCCAGCAGATGGAGAGATGTGTGGAATACTACTCCGACCTCTACTCGAGAGAGAACACTGTGTCCCCCACAGCCCTTGATGCAATCGGGTGCCTGCCGACTATAGATGAGTTAAGGGCCTGTCCCACTTGCGTGTCCTTGGCAGAAGAAGGGTCTTGACCCGAAACGTCATCCATTCCTTCTCTCCAGAGATGCTGCTGGTCCCGCTGAGTTACTCCTGCATTTTGTGTCCATCTTCAATTTTCTTGGCCCCGCTCTGGGAGTAGAAGTGGGGGCGGATCCGGACCACAACGGCCGTGAGCCCCAGGCTGAGCTCGGCAATCATTTGCCTGCTTCTGCTGCTGTTGGAGGTGAGATGTTGCGTTGCGCCAGGGTCTTGGGCCTGTCCCACTTTGGCTGTCAGTTCCATGACAGGCCTTTGGCGCGCGAAGACTTTGTTCACTACAAAAATTTTGGAGCCCCACGCGATGTCGCGCACAATTACATATCCTTCCGCACTTCTCAGTGGGACCGGTCCCGCGTGGCCATACGATGCCCGTGCGCCTCAACGCGACCATGAGGTCGCGTAATTTGCGTGCCAAGGACACGTAAGTGGGACAGGCCCTTAAGATACAGAGCCAACGGTAGAAGAGTTCGGCAAGGCCCCAGGCAGCGATGGGATTCCCCCTGACCTGATCAGGCATTGCAAGACTACCTTACTGCTTCCTTTGTATGAAGTCCTCTGCCAGTGCTGGCAAGAAGGAGCTGTAGTGCAGGACATGAGGGATGTCACACACGATCATTACCCTCTACAAGAAAAAGTGCCAGAGAAGGGACTGCAACAATTATAGAGGCATCTCCCTCCTCAACATCGTCGGCAAGGTCTTTGCTCAGGTCATCTTGATCTGCCTGCAGAAGCTGGAAGAACATGTCTACCCAGAGTCACAGTGTGGTTTCCGAGCTGGAAGGTCAACAATGGACATGGTCTTCTCCATTCGCCAGCTCCAGAAGAAGTGCAGAGAACAGCGGATGACCCTGTATGTTGCTTTCATTGGCCTCACCAAGACGTTCGACCTCGTCAACAGAGATGGCCTATTTAAGGCTCTGCCAAAGATCGGCTGCCCACCAAAATTGCAGAGCATGATAGAATCCTTCCACATCAACACGGAGGGGTCAGTGCAGTTCAATGGCAGTTTCACAGAGTCCTTCGAAATCCGCAGTGGTGTCAAATTAGGCTGCGACCTTGCTCCTACACTTTTGAGGATTTTCTTTGCTCTGCTCCTGAAACATGCCTTTGGCACTGTGACAGAGGGGATCTACCTGCATAGTAGATCAGATGGCAGGCTCTTCAACCTCACCCGCCTCAGAGCAAAGACAAAAGTACGTGAAGCTCTCATCAGAGACATGTTGTTTGCCAATGATGCAGCAATTATGTTCCACACCCAGCAGGAACTACAGTCACTAATGGACCGCTTCTATCAGGCTTGCACTGACATTCGGCTGACCATCAGCCTGAAGATGACGAACGTCCTGGGGCAGGATACAGAGGCACCGTCCTGTCATCACCAGCGACAACTACGGACTCGATGTTGTCCATCAATTCACGTACCTCGTCTCCTCCATCGCCAACAACTTCTCCTTGGACACAGAGATTGGTAAGAGGATTGGCAAGGCACCCACAACTCTCGCTTGCCTCACAACTCAAGTGAGAACCAACCCAAAGCTGATGGTGAAGTCAAAGATAGCAGTCTACAACGCCTGTGTCAACAGCATCAGTGCCGGATTTACCTGTGGGCTTGGTATGCTAAAGCCTACGGCCTCAAAATCTAGGGGGCCGCCGGCCAAGGTGTATAATATTTTTGACACTGTCATAGGCCTTTCTTACATATGCTGTCACAAAGCACTGTAGTCTCTAAACAACTCTTCAGTAATTTTCCTTGCCTTCCATTTCAGAATAATACAGTTTTAAGCCGACAACTCGACACTAGCACTGGCAATAAATAAATAAATAAATATGCGCTGCTTTCCAGCCCCTTATCTCGTTGGCCACGCTCGGCTGCACATCGGTGTCAATCTGGTGTCATCGGGGTCCGGCAAACTGTCACACGTGCTCCAGTAAGCAGCGATGGCGGGTGCAGGGAACATATTTGGATACTTGCAGGCTTCAAAAGTCAAGGGTAAGTAGGAAAGTGGTAAGTACTTGCTCAGGGGTAAGTAGGAAAGTGCAAAGATATTTGAACTAGGAAGTTGGCAAGGAGCAATGCTAGGGGTAGAGCTCATAATCGTTGCTAGAAACCTACTGTGTAGTGCTGTGTCTGCCACTGTCAAGTTATAAAACTAAGCTTATTTGTAGCATCTTTGTTAATGATAGGAAAAAGCATACTCGTTTTGTAAGAAATATTTCCCAAATATTATACAGAAACAAAATGTCATCACTCAAGTGGATCCCATTTTGTGAGAATGCCCATTCATGTTTTCCTTTCTAATAACTGTTGAAGATTAATTTTACTTTTTATTTTCAGATTCTAATCCTGAGCATGTGTAAAAGATTTGAAATTGGTGCGAGCAAGCTCGAGAGAAAGAGACTTGAAAATGATACGGTAAAGAAGTAAAGACCAATCACTGCTTTCTTGGATCAGCCACTGACAGAGGCAACAAGTGCTAGCGGTGAAGCAGATACATTGATACTAACACAAGGAAATCAGTGTGGTGGAGCTATCCAGCCAACTACTAGCATTCAACCAGAAGAAAACCTCCCTGAAACAGAAACAGCGAAGCAGGACGTGGAACAGCGAGCTGAATATGAGAAAGCAGCCATGATGCCAACTCAAAATGAAAATATAGAACTAATTCAAGAGTCACTTAATGGACAGGGAGAGGCTAAAGAGCGACAAGAAAATAATGTGGATAGTCAGAATTTTCATCTCGCACCTGGTAAGTTACGCCAAGTCCAAGGTATTCCAGACTCGGATATAGATGATGCCAAACATAGATCTACTGTAACAGACGTTGGTTTGTGGACAGAATTATCACATGAGGACGTATCCTATTGGGTAGAAAGGGGCCCCTCTCAAGTTCAGCATCGTTGTGGACCAATTTCAAATTCCAAGCTAGTGTATAAAAAGCAGTCTAGATTTTGCACAAAAGCTCTTTTTTATTCAATAAAAGTCAATGGAGAAATATATAGGCGAGAGTGGCTTGTGTATTCTCCCTCAAAAGGCCAGATATATTGCTTTGTTTGTACACTCTTTGCAAACATTGAATCTTCTGCTACATCTTTAGCTTCTGAAGGGTCTTATCGAAACTCATGAAAACGCAGAGAAGCACATGAATGCCATGTTGAGCTGATTAACAAGAAAGCGAGGGCAAACGTTAACTCCAAAGCTGGAAGACAAATAAAAGCAGAACAACAGTACTGGCGGCATGTCATGGAGAGAATTATTGCTGTAATATGCACTCCTGTAGAACGAGGCTTACCATTCAGAGGAGGCAATGAACAATTTGGATCTCCAAATAAGGGCAATTATCTTGGTCTTTTAGAGCTAGTTGCAAAATATGATCCATTTTTATTGGCTCATATCAATCAGTATGGAAACTCCGTATCAGGAAATCCCTCTTATTTGTCAAAATCTGTATGTGAGGAAATGATTCATGGCAAAAAAAGGATGCAATTCTGGCTGACTTGAAAAAGGCTGGATATTTCAGCTTGTCAGTGGATCCCACCCCTGACATTTCACATAATGATCAGTTGACTTTATTTATCAGATATGTTTGACCTGCAGAAGGTTTACCAAGTGTCGAGAGGAGTTCCTGCATAGTGGTTACTACTCGTGGCCTCAGTATGGCCGAGGAAAAATTTTCAACAAGCCTAATATTTTTCTGTGAGTAAAAATTGGTCAGCATGGAGAAAATCGATACTTTTGAACTTGTAGTGCAGTGGTAGTGGGTCGCCATGTCATGGTAGGTAGTCAAGGTAGCCGTAGGTAATCTCTTTTGCTGACCGGGCATTTTAATTGGCTCATTGGGGGGGATAAAAATGTGAGCACAAGTTTTCAGAAACAAGGAAAACCGACTGGTAAATGCCCGCCGAACTTCACAGCTGTGTATCTCTGGCTTATTAAACGTTGTCGTGTGCGTGCGTGTGTGTGTGTGTGTCGCTGACGGTTGATCCAGCTCGCGGTTATTCAGGCGAGTGCTCCCGAGCATGAAGGTCGCGGACAGTTTGCTGAAAAGTCGTGTAAGTGGGACAGGCCCTTATGAAAGGGGCAAGGGTGGAAGTTGGGCTACTGGAGAATAATGCAGGGGAAGTGATTATGGGAATAAAGAAATGGCAGAGGAGTTTTATAACTTTTTTGTATCAGTCTTCACAGTGGAAGACACCAGCAATGTACCTGAAATTCAAGAGAGTCAGGGGGTGAAAGTTAGTGGAGTGGTTATTACTAGGAGAAGGTGCTTGGGAAGCTGACGGGGCTGAAAGTGGATAAGTAACCTAGATCAGATGGACTGAACCCTAGGGTTCTGAATGAGGTTGCATTAGAGATTGTGTGGCCTTGACAATGATATTTTAATAATCACTAGAGATAGGAGAGGTCCCAGATAATTGAAAAATTGCCAATATTACCCCACCGCACAAGAAGGGAGCAAAGCAGAATAGTGGGAACTATAGGCCTGCTAGTCTGATATTGGTGGTTGGTAGGATTATAGAGACCATTATAAAGGATGTTACAGAGTATTTAGAAGTTCACGATAATATATGCCGTAGTCAGCATGGCTTTGTGAAGGGGAGGTCTTGCCAAATTTGCTGGAATTGTTTGAAGAAGTAAATAGCAAGGCAGACAGAGTCAGTAGATGTTATTTACTTAGATTTTCATTTTATACGGTGCCACACATGAGACTGCTAAAGAAGATGACAGTCCACGGTATCAAAGGGCAGACACTAGCATGGATAGCAGGTTGGCTGGATGGCAGAAGACAAATAGTGACAATAAAGGGGGATTTTTCTGGTTGGCTGCCAGTGGCTAGCAGAGTTCCGCAGGGGTCGGCACTACTCTTCACGTTGTATATTAATGACTTGGAAGAAGGGATTGAAGGCTTTGTGGTCGTTTGCAGATGATACGAAAATAGGTGGAAGGGCAGTTAGAGAAAGCAGGGACTCTGGACAGGTTGGGAGAGTGCGCAGGGAAGTGGCAGGTGGAATATAGTGTAGCAAAGTGTGGAGTCATGCATTTTGGTAGTAGGAATAAAGGCGTAGATTATTTAATAAAGGGGGAGAGAATCCAGAAATCTGAGGTGCAAAGGACTTAGGAGTGCTGGTGCAGGATTCCCAAAAAGTTAATCAGCCTACTCCTGCACGTATTGTCTATTGTCTATTGTCTAAAGAAAGCTAACTCAATGCTAGCATTTATTTCAAGAGGGCTTGTATACAAAAACAGTGTTGTAATGCTGAGGCTCCATAAGGCACTGGTAAGGCCGCTTTGGAATATTGTGAGCAATTTTGGACACCATATCTGAGGAAGGATGTGCTGTCTCTGGAGAGGGTCCGGAGGAGGTTTACAAGAAAGATCCCAGGAATGAATAGGTTAACTTATGATGACCGTTTGCACTAGGCCTATACTCGCTGGAGTTTAGAAGAATGAGGAGGGAACTCATTGAAACATGTAGAATAGTGAAAGGCTTGGATAGAGTGGATGTGGAGATGATGTTTCCACTAGTGGGAGAGTCTAGGACTAGAGCTCATAGCCTCAGAATTAAAGGACGTTCTTCTAGGAAGGAGATGAGGAAATGTTTCTTTAGTCAGAAGGCTGTGGACGCCATGAGTGGATATTTTTAAGGCAGAGATAGATAGATTGATTAGTACAGGTGTCAGAGGTTCTGGGGAGAAGGCAGGAGAATGGGGTTAGGAGGGAGGGACAGAGCAGCATGATTGAATGACGGAGTAGACTTGATGGGCCGGATGGCCTAATTCTACTCTTATCCCTTATGACCTTATATTCTAATAGTATAGCTTAGCAAAATAAATCACTGGTACATATGCACAAGTTGTTAGTACTCTATCTGGGATGTTGTTTAGAGATACAAGAGTTTGCAGATGCCGGTACAAAATAACAAAATGCTGGAGGAGCTCAGCATGATGAGCACCATCTTTGGGGGATGTTGCTTAGGAATATAGTTTTCACTGTATCTGTGCTATCAGCCAGTTCCTAAGAATACTTTGGGACTCAAAAATTGGATAACAGAATGAAGCAGAGATGGATCATCCACTCAACATTTCTGGCTGAAAATAGATATGATCACATCAGCCTTGTATTTAGCTCTCACATGCTAGGCCTTACCATCATTGCAGATGGGAATGTATATAAAGCTTCCTTCTCACGTTAGCTGGTTAATTGTCAATAACCATTCCCCATAAGTTGTGGCACGACTGCAGATTATGATCTGATCCATTAATTGTGGGATTGATTGCTACATAAAATGTTGTCCAGCAGCCTTGAGTTTAGAAGGATGAGGTGGGATCTCATTGAAGCTTAATGAATAATGAAAGGCCTGGATAGAGTAGATGTGGGGAGGATGTTTCCACTGATGGGAGAGTCTAGGACCAGAGGGCACAATCTCAGAATAAAAGGACGTGCCTTTTGAAAGGAGATGAGGAGGAATTTCTTTCTTCCGGGGGTGGTGAATCCGTGGAATTCATTGACACTGGTGTTTGTGGAATCCAAATCATTGAGTATTTTTAAGGCAAAGATTCTTGATTAGTAAAGGTGTCAAAGGTTATGGAGAATGGGGTTTAGACGGAAAGATAGATCAGCCATGATTGAATGGTGGAGCAAATTTGGTGGGCCAAATGGCCTATTTACTGCTCGTAGGACCTATGTATTTTGATACTGAAGAAAATAACTGTTTATGGCGGTTGATTGTTTCAACCATGCAGCACTTTTGAATTGGATTGTGTGAAGCCTCAAATCTTGTTGAAGCTGCAGCGATCCTGATGGATTTGGGAAGCGGGTAGTGAGTTATGCACCATAGTGGCAGATAATCATTGGTAGCCTCTGCAGAACAGGAAAAGATGAGCATGCTTTGGGCAAATCACTTCCTAGAAAAGGAAGCACATGTCTTAATTGGAGCAACAGTGGCAATGCACCTGATCAAGACCAGATGATTTAATCCAGTGAAAATCAAAACAACTGCAGATGCTGGAAATACAAAATAAAATCTGCAAATTCTGTAAAGAATTCCAATCCATTCCCACATGCAACAGTAAAACAATAGAAGATGGCAATATGCTAATGTGCACTCCTTCTAATATTCCCAATTCCCTTTCCCCTTTGTTCAAAAAGATCCAACCACTGCTTTCATCCCATCCCACATTCCCTCTTGTTTGAGGTAGTCAACCCGAAGCAGCATTGCTTCAGTTGGACAAGTAGTATTGTCTAAGTATACGTTTCAAAATGAAGAAGCTCCACATTATATTACAAAATGGAGAACTGACTAAGTATGGCCTAAAATTTCATTTCTAAGGCCAAACTGATCAGTTAGGCTTCCACATCAGCACTGAGGCAGTTTGAGTTGGACACACAAAGTCTTGGAATACAGGAGTTATAGTTCTTCAGAAACAGTAAACAAAGAGTCTGGTTCGCATCATGAGATGTCCCACAGCTGTCTGTCATCTTTCCAGAAAATAGTTAAACCATTTGCTCATTTTTGTGAACCACTTGGTTGGATGTTCAGAAAAATGTACAAAATTATTAATATTATTGGTTTACAGTAAACTCGGATGAACTGGTAAAGGGTATAATAAAATATATTTTCCTTTCTTCTGCTCAGAACGGTCATGGAATCTATGCTTGGTCTCGCTGATGAACAGGAGACCACATCACGAACACTGGATGCAGTGGGTGAGGTTAGAGTAGATGCACATGTAACCTCTCCCTCAGCTGGGTGGTCTGCTGTGGTCCTTGAAAGGAGGTTACAGGGGGAGTTATAGGGATAGATGTTACATCTCCTGCAGTTGCAGCTGAAAGTAGAGAAGGGGTGGTTTGAGTGGGAGGGAATGAGTGAAGCATGTGTACCCTTAGAACGAGGACATCTCGGATGACCTAGAATGGAAAGCCCAAGGTTGGCAGATTTCCATGAGTGAACCAGATAAATTTCTTCAAAGGTCTCGTAGTTTTCACGATCATCAGTACTAAGGACCATTGTGAGGGGACTTGAACTTGGGATTCTGGATTACTTGTAAAACTTGGAGTACTGCGCCGCCTGTATTATTGAAGTGCATTCCAAATGAGTGGCTATCAGTGCTTACCCACACTTACTCTGCCTGTCATTCACACTGGTCCCGACATTCTCCACAAGCTAGAAAATTTGGGTTATACTAACAACTCGTGTTTACAAAGACCTTAACAAAACGATTACAAAATGCATTTAACAACATGCCCAGCATTCTGGGCAACAGCAGTCAGCAAACAATTGTGACAAGAATGCATTATCCAGCTGGAATAAACTGTGGAATCCATTTAATGTGGGGAACAAGTGAAACATCACTGACCTTACAGCAGATATCTCTGGTTTTGACATCCTGAAGAAAGTTAACAACCCTCAAGAAATTTGCACAGGCTATTGATCATTTTGGAACTTACTCCTGAAATACTAGGCTTTAGAGATATAGCGTGGAAACAGGCCCTTCGGCCCACCGGATCAGTGCTGATCAGCGATCACCCCATGCACTAGCGCCATGCTACTCAGTACAGACAATTTACAATTTTACCAAAGCCAATTAACCTACAAACCTGAGCGTCTTTGGAGTTTGGGAGGAAACCGGAGCAACCCGGACAAAACCCATGCAGTCACAGGGAGAACATACAAACTCCGTACAGACAGCATCCATGGTTAGGATTGGACCCTGGTAAGGCAGCAACTCTGCCTCTATGCCACTGTGTTAACCTTACCAGTTACTGGTTAGCCTTATGTGTGAATATGGCCAAGAGTAATCAACTATGGAATCAATCACATCAGCTTGCCACATAAGATATGTGAGAGCCACATCATTTTTTCCACATAACATAGAAACATAGAAAATAGGTGCAGGAGTAGGCCATTCGGCCCTTCGAGCCTGCACTGCCATTCAATATGATCATGGCTGATCATCCAACTCAGTATCCTGTACCTGCCTTCTCTCCATACCCCCTGATCCCTTTAGCCACAAGGGCCACATCTAACTCCCTCTTAAATATAGCCAATGAACTGGCCTCAACTACCTTCTGCGGCAGAGAATTCCAGAGATTCACCACTCTCTGTGTGAAAAAAGTTTCCCTCATCTCGGTCCTAAAAGATTTCCCCCTTATCCTTAAACTGTGACACCTTGGTCTGGACTTCCCCAACATCGGGAACAATCGTCCTGCATCTAGCCTGTCCAACCCCTTAAGAATGTTGTAAGTTTCTTTAAGATCCCCCCTCAATCTTCTAAAATTCTAGCGAGTACAAACCGAGTCTATCCAGTCTTTCTTCATATGAAAGTCCTGACATCCCTGGAATCAGTCTGGTGAACCTTCTCTGTACTCCCTCTATGGCAAGAATGTCTTTCCTCAGATTAGGAGACCAAAACTGTACGCAATACTCCAGGTGTGGTCTCGCCAAGACCCTGTACAACTGCAGTAGAACCTCCGTGCTCCTATACTCAAATCTCAACATCTCAAGAGACTTTGAGCAGACTGACAAATCAAACATGTACATTGCACATGTGAAAGTAACAGCTCATAAAATCCTATCAATTACAAAAGTCAATAATTTTAAAGACTTTGTAAATTGTTTCATTTAAAATGATCTTTCTTCATTCTTCCATTAAACTTTCCACTTCCAAGTTATTAATGTACATCAGCAGTTGTCCTATTTTTAAACATTTTAGAATATCTTTTAGTTTAGTTTAGAAATAGAGCAAGTAAACAGGCCCTCCAGCCCATCCAACTCACACCGACCATCGATCACATCTAACTATATCTATTTATATCTATCTATCTATCCTCTGTCTTTCTATATCTTCTATACTTCTTCTATCTATACTATAACTAAAATTCTCATCTTGTCCTCTTCCGGTTTGCGTTTTTTTTTTTAATTTGCTGAGTTGATTGTATGTGCTGGGTGTTTTTGTTCTCAAGCAGGCTGCCCGAAATTGGCACCACAAGTCTGATGCTTCCAAGAAGTGGTTAGATATGACTGCAGAAGGAAGCTGTCTGATTCAAGGCGTGGTGGTGAGGCCAAAGTGAAAGCTGTTGCAGATGCATGTGACCCTCACAATGCAACCGAGATAAGGAACTTCCTAGAACTGGTCAATTACTGTGCAAAATTTATTCCATATTTTGCCATGGTCTGGTGAGATAATAAACACGGAGTTCAACGAATATAGCCTGTAAATATTGTGCATCATTATTATTCCACATCTGAGGCAAAGATGTGGCAAGTACTTTCTGATTACAATAGACAATAGTCGTCACATTTATTTATATAGCACATTTAAAACTCTCGTTGGCCAAAGTTCTTTACATTTGTTATAAGAATAGTATAAACAAACAAACTATATACATATAGCCCTCGCTCAATAGGTGCATGAGTAGGCCATTCAGCCCTTCAAGCCAGCACCGCCCTTCAATGTGATCATGGCTGATCATCCACAATCAGTACCCCGTTCCTGCCTTCTCCCCATATCCCCTGACTCCACTATCTTCAAATGCCCTATCTAGCTCTCTCTTGAAAGTATCCAGAGAACCAGCCTCCACTGCCCAGGCAGAGAATTCCACAGACACAACTCTGTGAGAAAAAGTGTTTCATCGTCTCCGTTCTAAATGGCTTACCCCTTATTCTTAAACTGTGGCCCCTGGTTCTGGACTCCCCCAACATCAGGAACATGTTACCTGCCTCTAGCATGTCCAAACCCTTAATAATCTTATATGTTTCAATAAGATACCCTTTCATCCTTCTAAATTCCAGAGTAAACAAGCCCAGCTGCTCCATTCTCACAGCATATGACAGTTCCGCCATCTCGGGAACATCAATTGCCCCATGGGACTGCATCATGACTGTTGACAATCATTACTTAAATGCAGTAAGCTGCAATTTAGCTTTAACATGGCTAAGTATCCTGAGGTTGCAGCATATTGCAGAGTTTCTTTGATTTGTTCATGTTAATTGATGCTGTCTGTAAACACATTGTTTTTTTCAATTAAAGGTCCAAAGTCACATAAGCACAATTGGTTGTTCTGTCCAAGTATGCATAGGGTATATAAAATATTGAATTTGTACAGAGTTGAGGTACAAGGCATGTTCTTCCAGGTATTTGATATGGGTGTGGGTTGGTGGAAGAGTGGTTATCTCTGCTCTGGTAAAATGATGGCATTGCTGACTTGGCTCCTGGTCACAGTTGTCTGCTCCATCTGCTTCTGGTCGTCTTGGTTGCATTACTCTTGAACTTTTGGAGTTTGAGGAATTGGATGCCAAATAGCTGCTGGACCCTCATAAAATGGGAGGCTTTGGATGCTGCATTTCTCCTGGGCTGGAGGTTCATTTGATTATTTTCTTCCATTACAATGGGTATTCTCTTTTTCCTTTGTTCTAACCCTTTCACTTTACACTTCTTGTGTTTGTGGTGCCAATGGGATTGCACGCCAATGTCATTTGACAAGGAACAGATACTGATGTCTGTCTGGGACATTTGATCCTTTCTGGAGTTATTGGAAGTTATTTTGCTTTTGGAGGTACTTTTTTTCCCCTCTTCACTATCTTCCATTCCTTCTGATCACATTCTTGGCTGGAGAGGAACATTGCTTTCCTTTCTGATGATGTTACCAATTCTTTCTTATTACGTCTGTTCAACCAAAAGACGATCTGTGGGTGGCTTACCTTTGTTGCACAGACAATTGCAATCTTTCATCAGGTGATCTTCCTGCTTGCAGCTTCTGCAGATGATTGCACTTACAAATGTGATTCATTCTGGTATGTCTTGCATAAACCATGTGGGCATAATTTTCTCTGATTGCCAAGCTGAATGCTGAGTGGATAATGGCTCCTTTGCATCTAGTTTAAGACTACATTAACCTTGCATTCACTTCTTCAGATCAGAGATTGTTGATGCAATCGAAGTTCACTGCTCACTTGATGCATCTCAGATCAGATAAGATTATTATCATATACACCAGAGTCTAATGAAATTCCTACTTTTCCTGAAGCTCAAAGTAAACAGTAAATGCAAACAGAACAGAATGAGAAGCCAATTACTAGTGACGCTATCACCTCGCCTCAAGTAACTGCTCATATTGGGGCTGGGGTTGAAGCTTGTAATTTTTCTATCTTACCAGTACAGGTAAGGAACAGCAAGACGAATACAGTGTTGCAAACATATGCTTTTCTGGATCACGGACGTTCGACTACCTTTTGCACAGAAAACCTGACGAGAAGACTGAACATCACAGGAGAAGAGACTAAGATTTGATTACGTACCATGACTAAAGAAAAAGAGAGCAGGAGTCATTACATTACAAGTATGGAGATATCCAGTTTGGATGAAGATAATTTTATACCAATATCTGAAGTGTTTACACATAGAACTATGCCTGTTGGTCGTCAAAATATACAGAGACATGAAGACTTGAAACAATGGCCTTACCTGAAGGATGTCAAGATATCTGAGATAAATTCTAGTGTTGATCTACTTATTGGAACAAATGTTTTAAAGGCGCTGGAACCTATACAGATTGTTAGGAGCCAAGGTGATGGACCGTATGCTACGAAAACCCGACTTGGATGGGTTATCTATGGCTCCTTGAAAAGGAACAACGAAAACAGGAATCAGTGGAACTATCCTACCATTGCTGTTAATAAAATATCTACTGATAAATTAGAAAAGCCGATGATGAAGCAATATCAACATGACTTTAATCAAAGTACCAGCAAGGAATCTGAAGAGATGTCAAATGAAGAGTTGAAGTTCATGGATGTTATGAACTACTCAGTGAAAACTGACGGACACTATTGTGTGCTTACCTTTCAAACAAGAAAGTGTTAATCTGCCGAATAATCGTCGTATGGCAGAGCAACGTACCCAGACTTTGAAACGCATATTTGGCGAGAATACTAAATTTCATGAAATAAGAATCTCTTTGAAGAATAATTTCTACAAGGATGATTGCTTAAGATCCATGTCTAGTGAGCAGGAAGCAATTCTACCAGTAGATCATCTGACTTCTCTTTGCAAAAAGGGAGGATTCACACTTTCCAAGTGGAACAGTGACAATTGTGTAAGCATTCCACTAGATGATAGAGCCAAAGAAACTAAAGAGTTGGATTTGGACAAAGACGATCTGCCAATGGAAAGAGCATTGGGAGTTATTAATGTTGCATAACTGAAGTATGTTAACACAGAAGAAAATTCTGTGAATGATGTTTCCAGAGAACTGACAGTGAACCGTTTCTTAAGCGAAAAGAGATGGATCAATGAACTAAAATCTCACTGTAAGCCAGACAGAGAATGGCCAAAGCTTGAGCTGGGATTTGAAATCTCTGCTCATGATCCGGACATTAAATCAAATGTAACGGTGAACTTTATTGCTAAAATCCTGTTATTCCTTTGTAGGATTTTCACACTTCAACATTGCTGTTACAACACATTCATGAATTGATCGGACATGGAGGAAGACATTTCATGCTATCAAAGCTTTGGACTTATGTTTTGAACTATATATTGGGTATCATGCCTGATTTTAAGGGTTTGGTGCACACGGGACGACTTTTAATGAAGAATTCTGATTGCGGATATATAGTGCATGCTATTTTTTCTTCGTTAGTATAGTGTTTAGTATCCCCGCCTGTCATGCAGTAGACAGGAGTTCAATTTCCCGACGAGGAGCCACGGGGTTCTATTCCATGATTTTTTGCTTTTTGATACATGTTAAGCCTTCATGGCTACTTTTTTTGATGTTTATTAGTAATTGCCAGTAAGTAGTGGCCGATTGGCTTATTTTGTGTGTCATTGATGATGGCATGTGTCTTTAAATTTTAGACTGCCCGTTATATTGTGGGTGGGATTTATGACGTGTTTTAGGGCGTGTTTTGGTCTATGTATCTTGCGCAGAAGCTTAGTTTTTAGTTTTAGTTTGGAGGAGCAGCAAGAAGGTTTATCCTTTGACCATGCGAAGTGTAATGGAGACACGAGAAATTTTCTAATGTTTAAAGTAATAAGCTGGAATTCGATGAAGATTGTGGTAACGTCAGAAGAAATTTGGATGTATCTTACTGTTTTCTATCAACAATAAAGCATTTATTCATCAAAAGACTGTGTTTTGAAGACTTATCCGTGAAGAAGCTCTGAAGGTCTCTGTGGGTGAGCTCGCATGCATTTCGAAGACATTCCCCTTAATCATGCTTGTCCATTTAGCGGCTAGAGGGTTAATTTCTCGAACTATATAAAAATTGGCCGCTACAAACACTACTACCATATTATCGACATGTACACGTGATTTTGAATTTAACTGGTCTTGCTATCTTCACTTTGTGCCCCACTATCACACCACGTCTGTCAAGGACCTCAAGGAGAATACATTATTGGAATAACCTTGTAAATCCCTCAGTTCCAAAACAAACATTCTTTTGATATCAAGTACATGACGTCAAACAGCATAAACAAGGGCTTGGATCATGGTGTATAACATCACAGACCATAACATAATGATTAATGAAAAACCCAAAGTGGTGAGATATCACCTGTGCCACCAATACAGGGAACACTGGACTTGTTCAGCAAGGTTATTAACACAATAGAATCAAACTGTGATCTATCGACTTGTGGTGGATGTAAAAAACGATTGCCTTTTTCACAAGTGTTGCATTTTCCCATGCTAGGTATTTGCCTAGTGATATACATGGGAGGACTGAAATAGATGGGAGGACTGATCTCCATCCTGCTGATGCTCAACTGATATTCAAGGGCTTGCATATCAACTCTTATTGGAGGCTGACAGTTTCAAAGATAAAATAGCTGGAAGAAAATGCTTCATAGTTGGGAGAAGTGACAGCAATCAAATTTTAAAGCAATTTGTGGGTACATAATGAAGACACCACAGTGAGCTGACTGGAAATCACTAGTAAAGAATGTGAACCCATGAGTGGTCAGAGGAGAAGAAAGATATGTGTGATTGTGCAAGGGAAGCGGAGAATATATAATATGAGAAAAAAACATGCTAGAAGAGGCCTGAACTGGGGGATTAAACATCATCCACCCTGGGTTAGAATTATATCCTGTATTCTGGTGATAGTGCAGTTATAGGTACAATAGAACAGAATCATTATTGAAATAAATTGTTGATAAAGAATAAGTAAAGAATACTTGAAATAAGCTTGGAAATTGAGACAAGGGGTATATAAATGAACTTTATACTATGTCAACCGTCCTAGAGAAATTTTAAATTAAGGAAGAATTGGATAGATATTGAGATACTCCCAAAGACCTGATCAACTTGAAGTAGTACAAATTACTGGTCATTCAAATTACTGGCTAAAATATGGAACTGTAAAGACAAATAGCAGGATGACTACGAGGCTGGAAATACAGGCTTACTGGAAGACCAGTTGGAACTAGTTTAATATTGCCGTCAAGCACAAGCTGCAAGCGGAATTGAACTATAATAAATGCATGATTTGATGCTGCTTAACATAGAAACCTAGAAACATAGAAAATAGGTGCAGGGGTAGGCCATTCGGCCCTTCGAGCCTGCACCGCCATTCAATATGATAATGGCTGATCATCCAACTCAGTATCCTGTACCTGCCTTCTCTCCAAACCCCCTGATCCCTTTAGCCACAAGGGCCACGTTTAACTCCCTCTTAAATATAGCCAATGAACTGGCCTCAACTACTTTCTGTGGCAGAGTATTCCAGAGATTCACCACTCTCTGTGTGAAAAATGTTTTTCTCATCTCGGTCCTACAAGATTTCCCCCTTATCCTTAAACTGTGACCCCTTGTTCTGGACTTCCCCAACATCGGGAACAATCTTCCTGCATCTAGCCAGTCCAACCCCTTAAGAATTTTGTAATTTTCCATAAGATCCCCCCTCAATCTTCTAAATTCTTCTAGCGAGTACAAGCCGAGTCTGTCCTGACATCCCTGGAATCAGTCTGGTGAACCTTCTCTGTACTCCCTCTATGGCAAGAATGTCTTTCCTCAGATTAGGAGACCAAAACTGTAGTCAATACCCCAGGTGTGGTTTCACCAAGACCCTGTACAACTGCAGTAGAACCTCCCTGCTCCAATACTCAAATCCTTTTGCTATGAAGGATAGGTATTAACAACCTGCACAAGCTCCATGGCAAGTGATTATTATTGTTCATACAAAAATAGACTGCACATGGTTTATGTGGCATATAACACTAGAGCACAATGTGGCAAAAAAAGCTTACCTCACTATGTATTCACAGTGCATGTGAGGGAGAGATAAGAGAAAGTAAATAAAGAATAATATAACAATAATGTAAACATTGGATCAAAGAGCATCTACCCAAGTACAAACGTCTTCCAGGTTGGCCAACTTGTAATAAATGGAATTTGATTTGAAGGTGAATTCCAGAATCCATGCGATTTCTTTCCATCTACAGACGTGCCAATGTTTCTCGGATGCCTAGAAATATAAATACTGATGCATGCCCCCCCCCCATCTTCCTTAGATCAACAAGTAAATCTTTCATCTTGGTGACGCGACGGGCTAGGTTATTGTTCTTAACCAGATTCTCGATCCCTTTCCTATATTTTGTCCCATCATCATTATTGACCCAGCTGACGACAGTGGAATCATCAACAAACTTAAAGATCGGGTTGTTGTTGTTGTTGTTGTTGCCACAAAGTCACGGGTGTACAGGGAGCTGAGCCCTGAGGGGCGGCAATCATGAGGGTCAGGATAGAGGAGATTGCATGATTAATCCTGACTGAGATCTGCCGGTCAAGAAGTTCAGAAGCTAATCACAGATGGAGCCCCGAGGCCTTGGTCCAGAAACTTAGAGATAGTGGAACATAGTGGAAGGGAGATGGTGTCCTCCATGGACCTCATTTTTTCCTGTGCTCAAACTGTCTAGGGACTGGTTTGTCCAAGAGACTGGGGCAGATGTGGGTCACAACTGATCTTAAATCGCACTCTATTATGGTCTATGTTGCTGTGTGGAAGACAAGTCACTTTATTTTTCTTGGGGACTGGAGGTTTCCTGGATACAGATGGGATAGTAGACTGTTGAAGAGAGAGGTTAAAGATATCAGTGAAGATTGGCCAGTTGATTGGTGCATGATTTCAGAAATTGTCGAGGGACTCCATTCATGCCAACCAGATCTAACTGAGTTGCATGGAACTGAGCCGGTGGGAGATGGGCTGGGATGCTCCTCAGTGGAACTTTGTTTGCCTGTTTTCTTCTGTAAAGAAAAGTCAACAAATCCACAACGGAGGTGTGGAGTTGTACATCTGTACCATCTATAAATGTGGACATTTGGGATGATGCATAGAGTCTGTGCCCTCCACACTAGGTTTGCAGCAACATGAAACATCTCTCAATTGTTCCATTACCAATTACCTAGTAAGTCCTGATAGCAGAGGATGTATATTATTGCAATCTGATGCAGTAAAAAGAGCACTTTCTTCATGAAAATCATATGGTTCATGCATAAGAAAACAAATTGCTGGAAGACTGCGGGTCAGGCTGTATCAATGGAGGGAAATGAACATATGCTGTTTTGAAGCAGGACGCTTAATTAGCAAAGAATAATAACAGGGAAGTTATGGTATACTTTATACAAAAATAATAGACCATAGCTGCAATACTGTGTGAAGTTCTGGTTACCACATTATAAGAAAGATATGATTGCGCTGGAGATGGTGCAAAGCAGATTCTCTGAGATGTTGTTATGGAGCATTTCAATTATGATGAGAGACAGTATGGCCTAGGTTGTTTTCCTTAGAACTTCTACTTCTTTAGAATACCCTTATATTAGACCATTGCAAAAACATAAGTGTCCTAGCTGGGAAAAGCATTGTCAATAGAGACCGTGTTTAGAAACATAATTTTGGCTGTACGGGTCACAGTCATTAGTTTCCTATTCATATAACGATATAATCATATAACAATTACAGCACGGAAACTGGCCATCTCGGCACTTCTAGTCCGTGCTGGACACTTACTCTCACCTAGTCCCATCTACCTGCACTCAGACCATAACCCTCCAATCCTTTCCCGTCCATATACTTATCCAATTTATTTTTAAATGATAAAATCGAACCTGCCTCCACCACTTCCACTGGAAGCTCATTCCACACAGCTACCAGTCTCTGAGCAAAGAAGTTCCCCCTGATGTTACCCCTAAACTTTTGTCCCTTAAATCTCAAATCATGTCCTCTAGTTTGAATCTTCCCTACTCTTAATGGAAAAAGCTTATCAACTCTGTCTATCCCTCTCATAATTTTAAAGACCTCTATCAAGTCTCCCCTTAACCTTCTGCGCTCCAAAGAATAAAGACCTAACTTGTTCAACCTTTCTCTGTAACTTAGGTGCTGAAACCCAGGCAACATTCTAGTAAATCTCCTCTGTACTCTCTCTATTTTCCTGTAATTTGGCGACCAAAATTGTACACCATACTCCAGACTTGGCCTCACCAATGCCTTGTACAATTTTAACATTACATCCCAACTTCTATACTCAATGCTCTGATTTATAAAGGCCAGCACACCAAAAGCTTTCTTTACCACCCTATCTACATGAGATTTTACCTTCAGGGAACTATGCACAGTTATTCCTAGATCCCTCTGTTCAACTGCATTCCTCAATTCTCTACCATTTACCATGTACGTCCTATTTTGATTTGTCCTGCCAAGATGTAGCACCTCTCACTTATCAGCATTAAACTCCATCTGCCATCTTTCAGCCCACTCTTCCAAATGGCTTAAATCTCTCTGTAGACTTTGAATATCTACTTCATTATCCACAACACCACCTATCTTAGTATCATCTGCATACTTACTAATCCAATTTACCACACCATCATCCAGATTATTGATGTATATGACAAACAACAGTGGACCCAACACAGATCCCTGAGGCACCCCATTAGTCACCAGCCTCCAACCTGACAAACAGCAATCCACCTGGTCTGGTCTCTCCCATTCAGCCACTGTTGAATCCATCTTGCTACTCCACCATTAATACCCAACAATTGAACCTTCCTAACTAACCTTCCATGTGGATCCTTGTCAAAGGCCTTACTGAAGTCCATATAGACACCATCCACTGCTTTACCCTCATCAATTTCCCTAGCAATCTCTTCAAAAAATTCAAGAAGATTAGTCAAACATGACCTTCCAGGCACAAATCCATGTTGACTGTTCCTAATCTGACCCTGTTTATCCAGATGATTATATATATTATCTCTAAGTATCTTTTCCATTAATTTGCCCACCACTGACGTCAAACTAACAGGCCTATAATTGCTAGTGTTACTAATAGAAACTTTTTTAAACAATGGAACAACATGCACAGTACGCCAATCCTCCGGCACCATTCCCATTCTAATGCCATTTGAAATATTTCTGTCATAGCCCCTGCTATTTCTATACTAACTTCCCTCAATGTCCTAGGGAATATCCTGTCAGGACCTGGAGACTTATCCACTTTTATGTTTTTTAAAAGTGTCAGTACTTCCTCTTCTTTGATCCTCATAGTTTCCATAGCTACTTGTTTCCCTTACCTCACATAATTCAATATCCTTCTCCTTGGTGAATACCGAAGAAAATAAATTGTTCAATATCGCCCCCATCTCTTTTGGCTCTGCAGATAGCTGTCCACTCTGACACTCTAATGGACCAATTTTATCCCTCGTTATCCATTTGCTATTAATATAGCTGTAGAAACCCTTTGGATTTACTTTCACCTTACTTGCCAAAGCAACCTCATATCTTCTTTTAGCTTTTCGAATTTCTTTCTTAAGATTCTTTCTATATTCTTTATACTCCTCAAGCACCTCATTTACTTCATGCTGCCTATAATTATTGCAGATCTTTCTCTTTTTCAGAACCAAGTGTCCAATTTCCCTTGAAAACCATGGCTCTTTCCAATTATTACTCTTTCCTTTCAACCGAACAGGGACATAAATATTCTGTACTCTTAAAATGTCACCTTTAAATGTCCTCCATTTCTCTTCTACATCCTTCCCATAAAACAAAATGTCCTAATTCACTCCTTTTATATCTTTTCGCATCTCCTCAAAGTTAGCCTTTCTCCAATCAAAACTCTCAACTCTAGGTCCAGTTCTGACCTTCTCCATAATTATATTGAAACTAATGTTATTGTGATCACTGGACCCGAAGTGCTCCCCAACGCATACCTCCGCAACCTGCCCTGTCTCATTTCCTAACAGGAGGTCCAGCACTGCCACTTCTCTAGTAGGTACCTTTATGTATATATATGTATTGCTGCAAAAAACTATCCTGCACACATTTTACAAACTCCAAACCATCCAGCCCTTTTACAGAATGTGTTTCCCAGTCTATGTGTGGAAAATTGAAATCTCCCACAATCACCACCTTGTGCTTACTACTTATATCTGCTATCTCCTTACATATTTGCTCTTCCAATTCTCGCTCCCCATTCAGCGGTCTATAATACACTCCTATAAGTGTTGCTTCACCTTTCCCATTTCTCAGTCCCAAATAGCCTCCCTAGACGAGCCCTCTAATCTATCCTGCCAAAGCACTGCTGTAATATCTTCCCTGACAAGCAATGCAACACCTCCACCTCTTGCCCCTCCAATTCTATCACACCTGAAGCAACGAAATCCTTATATAAATATAAAAAATATTTAGTTTCCAATCACAGCCATCCTGCAACCATGTTTCACTAATCGCCACAACATCATACTTCCAGGCTCTAAGCTCATCTTACAATGCTCCTAGCATTAAAATATACACATTTAAGAAACCCACCCCCTCATATTCTCTGGTTATTATATTTTTCTTCTTTCTCCCCTACATGTTGGGTCTGAGTGCTTCCCTTCTCTGCCTCCTGCCTCACACACTGTCTACTAGCTTTCTCTATTTGAGTCCCTCCCCCCAACCGTTCTAGTTTAAAGTCTCCCCAGTAGCCTTTGCAAATCTCCCCGCCAGGATATTGATATCCCTCGGGTTCAAGTGCAACCCGTCCTTTTTGTACAGGTCACACTTTCCCGAAAAGAGGTCCCAATGATCCAGAAACTTGAAACCCTGCCCTCTGCACCAGTCTCTCAGCCACGCATTTATCCTCCACCTCACTCCATTCCTACTCTCACTGTCACGTGGCACAGGCAGTAATCCTGAGATTGTTACTTTTGCGGTCCTTCTCCTTAACTCTCTTCCTAACTTCCTAAATTCTCCTTTCAGGACCTCTTCTCTTTTTCTACCTATGTCATTGGTACCTATATGTACCACGACCTCAGGCTCCTCTCCCTCCCATTTCAGAATATCTTGGACACGTCCCAGCTATGTCAAGGGCAAAAATGTGGTGGAGGCTGGAGAGGGAGGGGGGGGGTGTTGAAACACAGGAACGTCAAAACATCTCTGAAGAAACGAGACAGAAATTGAAAGTTGGAAAGCAATGAAAAGAAAATACACTGGCACTTTAGAGTCAGTTTACCTGCATTATCTAGAACCAGCACAGTTTCCAATTTATAAAATGACCTGGATTAAAAAAATTATACAAAGTGGTCAAAACGGAAAATAATGCCAAACTAGTTGGGATAATGTAACCTAAGAATGCCTTGCTAATTCAATTATGTTAAGTGTACCAGAAAGAAATATGATCAACATAAACACTCTGAATGGTTGAAAAGTATGATGATGAACTTAAAAACACCTTAGTATCCAATGTGATTCAACACTAAAATATCAAGCCAATGCAAAATAGCTAATCAGCAAAATAGTGTGACTGGTTAAATATCCTCCTCACTGACCATCAACACAGGTGAATCTCAAGGATGAGTGCTTAACCCCCTGCTCTCTTTACAGCTGAGACTCTGTCTAAGTACAGCCATAATGCCATCTATAGATTCGCCCATGTGGCATCACTGTGGTTGCCGAATCATGGTGGTGATGAGTCACAGTACAGCAAAGAGTTCAAACATCCGTTTGAGTGGTGACGCAACGACAAATCACTCACTCACCCTTAACAAGACAAGGAACTAATTGTTGACTTCAGAAATGGCAATTGGAGGCCACATCCCAGTTTTCATCAGTGAAAGCTGTTGGAAAGAGTTAAGGGCCCTTCCCATTGTACGAGGTAATTCAAGAGCTCTCCCGAGTTTAAAAAAAAAATCAAACTCGTGGTAAAGCACGTAGAATGTACATAGAGGGTACGTCGGAGACCGGGACGTCTCTTAGCGGCTCATAACGCTAACCAAGGGTAGAGAGAGCAAGGGGGAGAGTGAGGTGGGAGGGAGAGATGGGGGGAGAGAGAGAGAGGGGGGAGAGAGAGAGAGAGAGAGAGGGAGAGAAAGAGGGCGAGAGAGGAGATAGGGAGAGGGGGAGAGAGGGAGGGAGAGAGAGAGGGAGAGAGAGAGAGAGGGAGAGAGAGACGGAGAGAGAGAGGGGGAGAGAGGGAAGGAGGGGGAGAGAGAGAGAGGGGGCTAGAGAGAGAGAGAGAGGGGGGGGAGAGAGAGAGGTTCGGGGAGAAAGGGGGGGAGAGAGAGAGACAGAGGGGAGGGAGAGAGAGGGGGAGAGGGGGGAGAGGGGGGGGGGGGGGGGAGAGAGGGGGAGAGGGAGAGAGAGATGGGGAGAGAGAGAGAGAGGAAGACAGGAAGGATGGGGGGAGAGAGAAGAGAGAGGGGGAGAGAGAGAGAGGGGGGGAGAGAGGAGAGAGAGAGAGGGGAGAGAGAGGGGGAGAGAGGGTCGCGAGGAGGGAGAGGGGGAGAGGGAGAGAGGAGAGGAGGGAGAGAGAGGGTGAGGGGAGGAAGAGCGGGAGAGAGAGGGAGAGAGAGAGACGGGGGGGGGTGAGAGAGAGAGAGGGAGAGTGAGAAGGGAGAGAGATTAGAGAGAGAGAGAGACACGCATACACACACTCTCTCTCTCTCTCTCTCTCTCTCTCTCCTGGACAGAGAGAGAGACAGAGGGGGGGGATAGAGAGAGAGAGAGAGAGGGAGAGAGAGAGAGAGAGAGAGAGGGAGAGAGAGAGGGGGGAGAGAGAGGAGGGGGAGAGAGAGGCAGGGCTACCAACTCTCATGCATTGAGCGTTAGAATCAACCATTTTGCCAAAATTCTCACGCTGATCACAAATTTTTCACGCTCGGTCAGATGCGGACGGGGAACGGGGCTGGCGAGTGTTTGCCGGGCTGGCGAGTCGCTTACTGCAGGTCCAGCCATGGAGCAGCCTCAGTGCAAGAGCCCCGGGCCGTCGGAGGCATCGGAAGCGTTGCGCCGCTGCCGTGATAGTCTCTGTGCCGAATTCGCCCAGCTGACCGGCATGTATCAGCAGCGACTCGGTACATCCTGGAGGACAACCAGTAGCTGCTGGATGTAAGTACCAAGCACTGGGTATAAACGGTGGAAGATAGTGGACTTCAGATGGGAGTGACTGGAGAAAGCATCCTGCTTGCCTGCTAGATTTTCACTTACTGTAACTGCAGGAAAAATTTTCCCGCTGTTGGGGGAGTTCAGAACCAGGGGTCACAGTTTAAGAATAAAGGGTAGGCCAGTTAGCACTGAGAAGAGGACAAACTTTCTTCACGCAGAGAGTTGTGAATCTGTGGAATTCTCTACCACAGAAGGCAGTGCAGGCCAATTCACTGGATGTTTTCAAGAAAGAGTTACATTTAGTTCTTGGGGCTAACGACATCAAGGGGTATGGGGAAAAAACAGGAAAGAGGTACTGATTTTAGATGAACAGCCATGATCATATTGAATGGCCTTTTCCTGCACCTATTTTCTATGTTTCTATGCTTGAGTATATGGCAACAAAACTTGATCACTTGATTTTGAAGCATTCAAACATGATGGAGGTATCATGTAGTCATAGAGTGATACAGTGTGAAAACAGGCCCTTCGGCGCAACTTGCCCACACCTGCCAATATGTCCCAGCTACACGACCTGCGTTTGGTCTACACCTCCAAACCTGTCCTATCCATGTATCAGTCTAACTGTTTCTTAAATGTTGGGATGGTCCCTGCCTCAACTACCTCCTCTGGCAGCTTGTTCCATACATCCACCACCCTTTGTGCGGAAGTTACCCCTTAAAAAGTTACCTCTTAAAAATATTTCACACAAAAAAATTGAAATCATACTTCTACAATGCACTAAAACGTGATTTTAATACATCAAATTTCAAAAAGTCCCTACCATGGGAGGGGGGATCCCCCCTTCCACACCCTCTCCCCACTCGGTTGCTCCACTCCCTCACGGGGTTCCCCCAAGGCCAGAGATCAGTGATCGCTCAGCCTCCCCACTTTCAAAAACGCTCCGCGGCCCCTGGTTCAGATGGAGAACACTGCCAGATGTGAGCGGGGAACTGAGGCCAGTTGTCCGTGATGTCTGGATCCCAATGCTCAGTGCTTCATGTTTCGGAGTTGGCTAATGATATTGATTTGTAATTAGCCTGATTTGTAATTAGTTGACAAAACCTTAATTTATTAATCCAGAATATCCAGGGGGATGGGATAAGTGTAATATTAAAATGACATGCAAGCTGTCAGGCTGTCTGTCACAACATACAGCCCCAATAACCCATTATTTCCTTCAGTTAAATATTGGGAAGGTAGCACTATTGTCATTTGCCACTCAACTATTATGTTTGTTTACCTCACTGACTATTTCTAAACCCCCCCCCCCCTCCAATTATTTTGACAGGTTGAATAGAAATGTCCCCTATCTTGTTGTTTTATTAATTGAACATGTAGATGAACATCCTCATGGAGTGTAATCAGATGGAAATTTATTCAGATACGACAGTTAAGAGCTTGTTCAAAGAAGGGGCATATATTAAAGGAGTGACAAAGATACTTGCAGAGGAATTTGTGAGGAGATTATTATTTGTCTTTAGTTTTAGCTTGAACCAGGATATCTGAAGATTCAATGTTTAATATAGTAATTGTGCTGATACTGACCCCACCCAACCACGTAATGAATATCATCCATTCCGGAGGTTTTCTTTTTATGATGCCATTTAAATTTCACTTGGATTTCAATCACTTCAATGAAAAAGTAATTGGGAATAATTGGAACAAAAATTTGCCCTCGGTACATATTAACTGTAATGTAATAATGTATGCGTGTTGGTAGGTGCAATCAAAACAAATATCTTTTTATCATTGTTGTGTTATGAATACCACAGAAAATATTATGTACTCTCAAGATCACATGTAATAGAATAATATTGCTTAAATATATAGTTATTGGACTTTGCATTTCGGAAAAGTCCCAGCTGAGAGGAAGACAGCAAAATACTGAAAATATTGGAGGTGAAAATGACTTTAGGCCAGTTTGTTAGGAAATGAAGATAATAGACATAGAAGATAGTAGCCCATTCGGCCCTTCGAGCCTGCACCGCCATTCAATATGATCATGGCTGATCATCCAACTCAGTATCCTGTAATGATAACAGAATACTTATACAGCTGAGTGAGTATAATTTATGGATGAGAAATTGTGTTCAACCAATTGATGACATTTGACAAAGTAACTAGCATGTTAGATAACAAGGAAGCCAATGGATGTAGCAAATTTTGTTATACATAATTTGGTCTGAGAAGTGCCCCATAAAAGATTACCGCATTAGGTAAGCATGATAGGTTAAGTCCAGGGGGTCAGATATGGCGCTTTATGTGTGGGCCAGATATATTGTCAGTGCAGAGGAGCTAAGAACAAGGCCAAGTGTGCATCCAGAGTCAAGGTCTGGAATCGTACTAAGTGTGCAGTCAAAGCTGGGACAATGGGAGTGTTCAGCACTGGGAACCTAAGCAGGTAAGCAGCTATGACCAGGGTATACATAATAGGGGGTCAGGTGTAAGGCTGGATTCAGGGGCAGGAATGAGAGAAGGTATGCAACTAGAGTCAGGGTCAGGAGTAGTACCAGGTGTGCAGTGAGACACAGGTTGGTCAACATGGGCCAAGTGTTTGATTACAATCTGATTTCCATACATGAATACACTAAGATCATTCATGTGCTGCACATGTGATCAGACCTGGGCTCTACTGCGGAATGTAATTAGGAATGTAATTTAAAGCATACATATTGCATTCAAGTGTAAGTTAAAAGACTCGCTACAGTATGCACCATATTGCACAATTGCAAGCTGAAAAATGCAAAAGCTCCATACCAAAGGGAGGAGACCCCCCCCCCCCCCCGTTGCTACGCTCCCTCGGGCTTGGTCTCTCGCAATTTCTCACTCCCAACTCTCACTCAATGTTGGCAGCCCTGGAACAAAACACTCTCCAACACGTTGCAATCTACACTATGCAACCTGCAATAGAGCCTCTTGCACTACCTTGTTTTTGCATTGAAGTCAACGATAAGTTCCTTATTCTTGTCAATGTGGAGCAAATGTTTTTGTTGCGGCATCACCCAACCAGATGTCCTATTTCTTTCCTGTCTCATCACCGCCACAATTTCTTAAGTTTTCATTCTTTGTGAAATGTTGTGTGCCATTTGTTTTTATGCGTTTGCTCGCATGCATGTGCATGTGATGCTGCTGCAAACAAGATTTTTCATTGTACCTCACAGTAGTTATGCAGATGACAAAAAACTGGACGACCCATTTAAAAATAATCATTAATGAGATGTGGTGATTGTTGCCAATGCCAGTATTTTTTCCTATCCTTAATGATGTCTGTCCTGAGAATCAACTACAATGGTGAGAATGGAGTCACATACTGCCAGACATCTTAAGGATGGCAAAATTCCTTCCCCGAAACACACCAGTGAAACAAAAGTGTTGTGTTATTGTTGTTAAGATTGGTCACTTTTAAAAGAAAAATCCTTATTTATTTAATGACATAAATTTACATTTCCCATCTGCCACAGCGATCGATGCCTCTGAATCAATCGCCTTGAACTCTGGCCACTCGACCAGTGCTTTAGTAGCCACTTCTCTTCAATTGAATTCTATGTGCAGTTCTGGTCAACATACACACAATAAAAGCCATTGTCAATAAATCACAAGATAGGCATGCAGCAGATTATAAGAGGCTTTGCTAATAAAAGCCAAGTGGATGATGCTTAGTGTAAGACGGCATTTCCGGTTTGGATTTGACGCATTTGAGATGTGAACACTGGAGATCTCTAAAGGGTAAAGAAAATCGCTTCAGATTAAATGACACTATAGCTGGATTACTGATTGGTAACACATTTCTGCGTTCCCTTGAACTGCGTTCTCAATTATTTATGACAAGTATACAATTTACATTTTATTGGTGGCGGTCCGCCTAGCAACTTTAGAAAAAGCACATACAATACAACGTGATATAACCACATGGCAGTCTTTTAAAATCGTCGGACCAACACCCTATTGGGAACCAATTGACACAGTAATATGTAAATCCGGCTAACACAAAGAAAATCAGGATTTACTGAAGAAGAAAAAAAGAAAAACTGCTGCATGGAGTATAGAGGTTATCGTGGAATGAATCCTCCGAATCCTCCTAAATCGCAATTATAACATTTCTGATAACGAATATCAGAAGCATGCGAATCGGTTTAAACTTCAAGTTGGTTCTGAACATAAAGCACTCAACATTTGTGTCGGCAAAATAAATAGGGCTGCCCGGGGCCCTTTAATACGGTGGATTTCTTATCTCACGTGAAGAGTTATAACAGCTAATGACTTCAGGAAATCAGTCATAAGTGGTTATCTGAAGCGCACTTTGCATAACTGTTTTTGGGCGGCGAGATTAATGCCATCGATTTTGGGGAATAACAACCAGGTAAAGGAGGAATTTACATGACCAAGTATAACTTAAAAATCCTTACTCGGAAAAGACTCGTGCGATTTTAGGGGGAGATGAAAAAAAAGGGGAGCGCTTGTTTTAAACCAAAAACAACAAAGTATGAAGTTCTTGCTTTTCGCCACCATTTAATCAGGGTATTTGGGGAGTTTACGTTACACGGTTCGAGCACAACCAAAGCTGACCGTTGTACCTGTTTTTGTTTGACTGGCTGCTCGCTTGCCGTCAAGGGTCGCGACTGTAATGTCCGCAAACTAGCCCTCTGTCCTCCCCTCCCTCTGTTTCAATATGTGCAGACGTGGTGTGAACTGTTCGATTGAGGAAGAGTAACCAAAAAGTAGGTAGCGATATCCTTTTCTTTTGGCGTTTAAGAAAGAACTGCAGATGCTGGAGAATCGAAGGTTACACAAAAAAGCTGGAGAAACTCAGCGGGTGCAGCGGGGGAGTCTGAAGAAGGGTTTCGGCCCGAAACGTTGCCTATTTCCTTCGCTCCATAGATGCTGCTGCACCCGCTGAGTTTCTCCAGCTTTTTTGTGTAACCTCCTTTTCTTTTGGTAAGTCGGTTTAGTAGGTCGCTTTCACTTTGGGCACGGTAACGAGGTCTTAACTGGGCTGTAATTGCCTAATTTGCAGCATATATATATATATATATATTATATATAATATAATATGTTTTTTAAATATTTTGGAACATCCTGGCAGAGTTCTTGAAAATTATTTTATTTTTCAACCGCTTTGTTTTTAACGCGGATTATCAGAAAAAAAAATGTTTTTATAGAAACATCAACGCACTGAAAAGCTTCTTCACCTGACAATCCTTTTATTAGTTTTCCGGTTTTCATTTATCTGAGCGAGTGATCATTTTTCGGGGGTACAGAAATAGAAAATGTTAGTACTTGTCCCGCACCTTGAGTCATAGTTGTTATACATAGAGCCATAGTTGGAGAACATGAGAGGCTGTTCGGCCCATCGCGTCTATTCTGACCATTATGCTTTTACATGGCCAATTCCACTTGCCTACTTTAATTTCATATCCCTTTATTCCTTGCTCATGTAAGTACTTGTCAAGACGC
The DNA here is from genome assembly GCF_028641065.1 of Leucoraja erinaceus. Classification (NCBI taxonomy): domain Eukaryota; kingdom Metazoa; phylum Chordata; class Chondrichthyes; order Rajiformes; family Rajidae; genus Leucoraja; species Leucoraja erinaceus. Next base: position 39,830,797 of record NC_073389.1, read on the forward strand.
TGCTTAAATGTTGCTATTGTTTCTGCTTCTTCTCGCATTGCATTCCTGATGCAATAAGAACTATTCTTTGTGGGGGAAATTTACCCCTCCGACCCCTTTTGAAGACACGCCCTCTTACCTTAAACTTGTGTTGTCTAATTTTAGACCCCCCTATCATGAGAAACAGATACTGGTTATCTACCTTCCCTATGATGCTTGTAATTTTATATACCTCCATTATGTCACCTCTCGACCTCATTTGCTTCAAGGAAGAAGCACCTAGCCTATCCATTCTCTTCTTATCAGAGTATTTCTTTGCGGGGATTATTTTGGTTAATGAATGTGGTTTAAGGGGATTCTTAGTGGAACTGTGCATTTAAATCATTGGTTCTGATGTGCGCATGCTGGGTAGTGACTGTAAGGTCAATTTAACTTGCTTGCCCGATTTTGCCAATTCACTGAATCAAATATTAAAAAGCCTCCTTTGTGTTAATTGGTCGATTCCTTGTTTTTAGTTTAAGAAGGAACTGCAGATGCTGGAAAATTGAAGGTAGACAAAAGTGCTGGAGAAACTCAGCGGGCGAGGCAGCATCAATGGAGCGAAGGAAATAGGCAACGTTTTGGGCCAAAACCCTTCCTCAGACTGATGTGAGGGTGGGAAGAAGAAAGGAAGAGGTGGAGCCAGTGGGCTGAGGGAGGGCTGAGAAGGGGATGAGAAAGTAAGGACTACCTGAAACTAGAGCAGTCAATGTTCATTGTTCATGTTTTATGACCTTCTCCACATCTGTACTGTCAAGATCCCTCAAATGAGAGGCTTAGGAGTTGTGCAGTCCTAGATTAGATACAAATTTCCAAAGAGGAGTTATTCAATTCAATCCAACTTTAATGTCATTGCACAAATACGAGTATGGGTACAACGAAATGCAGTTTAGCGTCAGTCCGTAGTGTAGTGCAATATAGAAATAAAAATAAAAATACAGAATCAAACAATAATCGAACAATGTGGACGGAGAGACTGGAGAAGTCTATCGGCGGGACTCCGAGTTCAGCAATGTTATGGTATTATTGTAGAAGCTGTTCCTCATCCTACTGGTACGAGACCTGAGGCTCCTGTACTGCCTCCCTGATGGGAGGAGGGCAAACAGTCCATGGTTGGGGTGGGAGGGGTCTTTAATGATCTTCCCGGCCCGTCTCAGACACCGTTTTCGGTGGAGGGCATCCATGGCAGGGAGCGGGGCACCGATGATGTACTGCCCGGTTTTCACCACCCGTTGTAGTGCCTTCCTGTCCGCTACGGTGCAACTGCTGTACCATACCGTGAAGCAGGTGGTCAGGATGCTTTCGATGGTACAGCGGTAAAAGTTGGTCAGGATCTGGGGGGACAGGTGAGCTTTCTTGAGCCTCCTCAGGAAGTAAAGGCGCTGCTGCGCCTTTTTGATCAGCTTGGAGGTGTTGAGGGACCAGAACAGATCCTCCGAGATGTGTACCCCGAGGAATTTGTAGTTGGAGACGCGCTCCTCCTCAGTCCCGTTTATATGGATGGGGGTATGTCTGCCCCCTCTGATCTTCCTGACAACAATAATTTCCTTCGTCTTCTTGGAGTTGAGGACGAGGTTATTGTTGGCACACCAGGTTGTCAGGTGCTGGACCTCATCCCTGTAGGCTGACACGTCGTTGTCACTGATCAGTCCTACCACCGTGGTGTCATCGGCAAACTTAATGATGGCGTTGGAGCCATTCTTAGGGATGCAGTCATGAGTGAAGAGGGAGTTAGTTGTAAAGTTTTTCATAAGTTCAAAGTTCATGGATAAATCCAAAGACTTGACCAAATGCATCTTTTGACCTTGTGGGAAGCTGGGGAGGATATTATGGAGGCTCTTTCAGAGAGGTTCGCAGATGAAGTTCTGGAAGGCTGGGCAGTGGATAATGTTGTTATGTAAGAAGGGTAGCAAGGTCAAGCTAGGGAACTAAAGGGAAGTCAAGAGGGAACTAAAGTCTGTCGTCAGTGGTGGGAAAGTTGTTGGAGAGTCATCGCCAGAGCTATAGCTGCTCTGAACCGGCCCTGCTGAGTGCTCGCCACCCCCATGAACTGTCTCCCTCGGTTGGTCATGTCGCACAGACACAGTTGTACTTTAGACTTTTACTGTTTTACTGCTTTACTGTTCATTTTATAAACCATGTTCTCGGGGTATCTAAATCTAAATTTTGTTAGTTGGTTAAGTTATGACATCGGATGGAAGCTGCATACCAAATCTCGTTGCACATATGTGCAATGACAATAAAAGATATTATTATTATTATTATTTTTATTGGAGAGGATTCTTGAGTAGAATCTATCCACATTTGGAATAAGTACGGGCTGATTAGAAATAGTCGGCATAGCTTTGTGCATGGGAGATTGTGTCTCACAAATTTGATAGAGATTTTTGAAAAGGTTGCCAACAGGATTGATGAGGGCTGGACAGTAAGTATTGTCTTCATGGACTTTAGCAAAGTCCTGCATGATAGGCTGGTGTGGAAGATTGGAGGATGCGGAATCCCACAGTGAGCTAGTCAATTGGATTTGAAATTTGCTTGGAAATAGGAGTCAAAGGATATTTGGGAAGGGCTATTTTACCAATCATCCACTCTCATATTTTTAAACTGCAGCAGATACAAACCCTAACCTGTCCACTATTCATCTTGTGCCACCTTGCTCATTCTTTGTATCCATCTAGTAAACCTGAAGTCTGAATTGTTTTTAATGCTTGAGCACCCTTAACTTTGGGAACCAAAATTATACACAATACATGAGATACGGACCCACTCGTACCCCATTGTGCATTAAAAAACCATGCCTCTGGCCAACATTTTTACTCTTAAGAACAATTTTAGGCACGTTACAATGAAAATTAGAGTAATATTTTTGTCAGAAAGATTCAAGTTTTATGGGGAGCTTGTACTTATGCTTATATCAGTATTTAAAAAGTCCCTTGTGGTTTATATAAAAAAAAAAGATTTCACAGCAAAGATCTTGGAAGGGATTTCCCTGGTAATTGGATTATGCAAATAGTATCAACAAAATGTACTATAAAGCAGTCAATCTATAGCCAGAGCCAAATCATCAGGTATGCTTTTTAAAGGTTTTCATTCTAAACGGTCCTAGGTAAGATGTATTTGAAGATGAAGGCAGTCAAGGAAAGTTTCTTGGAGATAAATTATTGCCATACCTTAGCTGATGATGGCCAAATGCTGCCATAGATAACAAGGCCTTCTCAATTACACAAAATAATGTAGAATAGTTGATGAATTTGATTTTGATGAAGAGGATTTGAGTATAGGGGCAGGGAGGTTCTACTGCAGTTGTACAGGGTCTTGGTGAGACCACACCTGGAGTATTGCGTACCGTTTTGGTCTCCTAATCTGAGGAAAGACATTCTTGCCATAGAGGGAGTATAGAGAAGGTTCACCAGACTGATTCCTGGGATGTCAGGACTTTCATATGAAGAAAGACTGGATGTGTGTCATCTTCAGCAGGGACATTGAGGATAAGAGTTGAGAATTCGCGTCACACTTGTACAAGACATTAGTGAAACCGCACCAGGAAAACTGTGTCCTCTTTGGCTGCCATACTTTTAGGAAGGATGTAATGTAATTATCAGGGCCGGATTTACGTATAAGCTTCACAAGCTTAAGCTTAGGGCCTCGAGATCTAGGGGGGCCTTGACAGGGCCAGATTTACCTGTAGGCTTCATAAGATGAAGCCTAGGGCATCCAAATCTAGGGGGCCTCCGGCCAAGGTGTTTTTTTCCCCAGAGTAAAAAAGATATCCAGAGGGAAAAAAAAAATTGGAGCGCTATCAGCGTTTCCACTTTGACAGAAATTACCCGAAATTCTGGTTCCGGCCCGCTGGATGTTTTGGGGGAAAAAAATTGCAACCATCTGCGCCTGCGCAGTTGGGGGATACCGGCAATACAGTAGCGATGCGAAATAATGCTGTCTTTCCGTGCATGCGCAGTGGGCCCGGGCGGGATCAGATCTCCATTTGCACTCCACACAATCACCTCGATGTCTTGTGTCTACCAAAGATCCTAGGAGTCTACTCCAGGTAAGTAGTGGAATATTGCGTTGCGGGAGTGCCCGTTTCTCCGGGCTGGGGGGCTGCGGTGTCTGCGGCACGGAGTCGGAGCCTCGCTGCATGGGAGGGAGGGATAGAGAAGGTGCGGGAGGGAGAGAGGGGGGAAAGGGGGGGCTGAGACGGGGAACAAAGATGAGGGAGAGGGGAAGGGGGAGAGAGATGGGGAGGGAGGGGGAAGGAGGAGAAGGGGAGAGGGAAAGGGGGATTATCTTTAGTGAGATTGCAAAATTAAGAGCAATTATATTTTCTCCTCCAGATGAATAATATCAAACAATTGAAAATGCTTTCTTTGCCTTGATAACCGTACTGAAAAATATGTATTCCATAGTTTGCGGCTTTCATTTTGCATCATATTTTTAATGTTCACACACTAACACAGTCGAACAGTAACAGGCAATCAGATCAACACACAAAACATTTTCTAAAAAAAGTTTTTATTTACTGCAAAAACTTACAGTATTTTATTTGCAGTGTTTGCATGCTCCTTTATAACATTTTACAGTACAACTTGATTATTAAAACAAGGACAGCTTCAATTCTTGATTTAAAAAAAATGTATGCAACAACTAACCCAATCAACCCATTCCAACCCACTCATTACCCTTGACTCAGCCAAAATTATTTCTGAAATATTGGTCATAAATGTGGTGCATAAATGCACCAAAATAAGGCTCAGAATGCACGAGAGAGCATCTAAAACCCCAGAACTTCCAGAGCCCTTATGCGGGCCCTGGACCCCGGCCGCAAGGGTCTTTGAGCTTCGCGCTTGTGATATGCGCTGTGTGCACTTATTTCTCACAAATTGTTTTGTAATCCTGCCATGCCACCCCCTTTTTGAAAAGCTCTGAACTGGCCTGGTGTATAATATTTTTGACACTGTCATAGGCCTTTCTTACATATGCTGTCACAACGTACTGTAGTCTCTAAACAACACTTCAGTCATGTTTCTTGCCCTCCATTTCAGAATAATAGTGTTTTAAGCCGATAACTCAACACTAGCACTGGCAATAAATAAAAAGCGCAGCATTCCAGCCCATCTCATTGGCCACGCTCGGCTGCACATCGGTGTCAATCTGGTGAACTCTTCCATCTTCCTCTTTTTATGGGGGTGGGGGATTGGGAGGGGCCTCACAAGTGGAATAGCCTAGGGCCTCTCTAAATCTGGCCCTGGTAGAGAGAATGGAGAGAAGATTCACAATGATAATGCTAGGACTGAAGCACTTGAGTGATAAGGAGAGACTGGATATACTAGGACTGTAGAGTTCATGCTCTATTGGACTGAAGACCTTATAGAGCTCATGCAAAATTGAGGACAATAGGTGGATAGTCGGTCTTTTTTTTTCTCATGGTAGGGGAGACTAAAACTAGAGTTTAAGGTGAGAGGGGAAAGATTTAAAGGGAACCAAAGGCAGGTTATTCATCAGAGGATGCTGGGGATATGGAGCAGACTACCTGAAGAAGTGGTAAAGGTACAATACAATACAACAATTTAAAGATATTTGGAAAAGTACATGGTTCAGAAAGATTTAGAAGGATATGGGCTAAAAGCAGGCAAGTGGAACTAGCTCAAGAAGGCAGCTTGGTCAGCTTGGGTGAGCTGGCCTGTTCAAGTACTCTGTAACCTTGACTCTAAATCAAAATCTTCAATATCAAGGCCTGAATGGAGACCTGATTAAGGATACAAGGATACAAACAAATACAAGGATACAAAGGACATTTATTATCACATACACCAATTGGTGTAGTGAATTTGATTTGCCATTGCAGCACACAAATAAAGATAAGACACAACATCAAAGAATTTAACAGTAAACATAAAAACATCCCTCACAATGGTTCTCACTGTGGGGGAAGACAGCAAAAGTCCAGTCCCGTCCCCTATTCACCCATAGTCGGGCCTATTGAGGCCTCTGCAGTCGCCGATACGGCAACCCGATGCTTCAGGCCCTCTCGCCGGATGATGGAGTTCTGGCGTCGGGTGAACACTCTCAGCGGCTCAGTGTCTGGAGCGGCTGCTCCCTCCCCTGAGACCGCGGCTCCCGTAGTCCACGGGCTGCGCTGGTCGGAGCTCCGATCCTGGTGATCTCGTCGTGAGATCCCAGGCTCCGCGATGTTAAGGTAGAAAGACTATGAAAGGGGTAGACATGCAAAACTTTGGGAAACTTTGTTCCCCAGGGTGGAAATGTCAACCATTAGAGGAAAAAGTGTAAAGGAGATGTACAGGGCACGTTTTTTTATATACCGAGTGGTGGATACCGAGAACACACTGCTAAGGGTGGTGGTGGAGGCAGATACCGTAGTGGCATTTAAGAGGCTTTTAGATAATCACATTGATATGGAAGGATGTGGGGCACATGCAGGCAGCAAAGATTATTTTAACTTTGCTTCATGTGCCTTGGTTGGCACATCTAGTAGAGCCACTGCCTTGTGGCTCCAGAGACCCAGATTCGATCCTGATCTCTGGAGCTGTCTGAGTGGAGTTTGATGTTCTCCTTGTGACCACATGGCTTTCCACGGCATACTCCAGTTTCATTCCCACATCCCAAAGACTTGTGGTTTTTAGGTTAATTGTCCTCTGTAAATTGCCCATAGTGGATGCAAGAGGGAATTACATTGAAATGGTGTGAATCGATGGTCAGGGTGGGCTGAGGAGCCTATTTTCACGCTGATTCAACTAATCTAAGCTTTAGGCACATGGATGTGCAAAAAATGGAGGGGTGTTGATCACATGCAGGCAGTGGAAATTATTTTCATTTTTCCTCGTGTTCGGTACAGACATTTTGCACCAAAGGGCCTCTTCCTGTGCTATACTGTTCTATGGTTCCTGGAGCATAAATGCTCACAGACATGTGCACCATGTACTTCAGAAAATACAATCACTTGAGCTGCTGTTCGAGGAACCAAGTGCCAGCCGCTGTCCTGCATTAGTATTCCATGATAAATAAACAGTTATTGCTGCATGTCTGAATGTGAACATAACTACAGAGGCAATGTATGGAGATTGCCTGTCAGAGCTGGTGTTGAGTGGACTTGGATGAGTAATGTGGCTGCTCGGTGTTGAGTTGAAGGAATCCTGGTTGATAAGATCAGTGTGGCCCACTGGTGAGATTCTGTAGGGGCTGCTCCAGATATTGAACGCAAACACAAAGTGCAAGAGTAACACAGTGGATCAGGGAGCATTTCTGGAGGACATGGTTAGGTAACATTTTGCATCTGGACCCTTCTTCAGACTTGGGGAATGGGGGTAAGGGGGAGCGGGATAGTGGGAGAAATGGCTGTGCACCTGCATGGGGCACAGAGGAGGATGGGGAGGGAAAGTGGGGGGTAATTTGCTTAGCTCAAGATTCCAGATCCACAAATGCTGCCTGACCCGCTGAGTTACTCCAGCACTTAGAGATTTGCTTGAGATTCCAGCAACTGCCGTTCCTTGTTTCTCCATGTATTAACAGAATGCCTGATCCCACAGATCTCTATTTGCTCAAACCTATTTTAGTTTAAGTGGGAAGTGACTAGCAAGACCATTATTTCCTACAGATTGCCTAATTACATTTTTAAAAAGGTGATGGTGAGCCACTGTGTTGAATACCGCTGTCCTCCTGATGACATTACTCACATAGTGCTGTGGGGAAGGATACTCCATGGTTTAGACCAGTGGTTCCCAACCTTTTTTTTGGCCATGCCCCACCTAATCACCTCTAAAATCCTGATGCCCCCCCCCCCCCCCCTTGCTTTCCCTTGAGAGAAAACGGAGGAAATAGATATTATAAGGGTAACTTAGCAAAAGCTCTTTGAATCGCATTTCTAAATCCAATTCAATAAATAAGGTTCTCCCATGACCTCGCGCGCTTCGTGCGACGTGCATGAAGAGCGATGGCGCGGTGATTATGTAATAACTACAAAATAAAGACCTTTTTTACCCCAAAAAAATTATTTACTCAAAATAACATCTGAAACATAAAGTACATATGTTTACCTGATGGAAAATCCAAAAAAATAAAAATCGAAAATTTGGACCCAGACCTCCTCAGTCGCGCTCAATTGCCCCCCTTAAAAATCAAATTGCCCCCCTGTGGGGCGTACGCCCCACGTTGGGAACCACTGGTTTAGACGGAACAACAATTAGAGGCAATGAAATATATCCATGTCAGAATGTGTGTGACTTGGAAAATCCTGCAGGCACTGAGCACTGGATCCAGTTTGGTGAGAATCTGGATGTTTATCTGTATACTATAACTAGGGAATATAAAATACAATATTTTTTGAACCATGCTCCCTAATTTCTCCAGTGTATTGTTTTCTGAACCTTTACTGGCAGTGTTCCACCATTTCAACTGACACCACCTGCTTCTTCCATTGATGAGGAATGGATAAGTAACCCTGAAAGCTAATTTAAAGTCTCTGGTGGCTGAGTAAGTGTTGATGCACCTGCTATCCACTTAGCCATGAACTGAGATGGGTGCCAGTTGGGGTTGTGATAAAAGGTAAGAAAACAGTGTATATCTCCATGAAAGGAAGCAAGTGATATGGAAAGAATATTTGCAATTGAGAAAATATATTTATTTTTTACTTTGCTTTCAATTTTGGATGTCTATAAATGCCCATCCTTCAGTGATGGATCCATTTATTGTCCTATTCTGCTCCTTTCTCGTAAGGCATTCTAACTTTAATGCATTTTCATGTGTATCTGGCCGTCACCTCCCATGGAGGTGGGTAAGGGAAATCACTGTAATTTTGAGGTTGTTTGCACTGGCTTGCCATCAGTCACTTCAATCATTGTTCCTGTACTTCTACCTAAATAGTTTGACATCATTAGTGTTTTCTTGCTGAAGTAACATTGGAAAACACACATGCATTATAGTTTCTTATCTCCAACAAAAGGTTAACAATAATGAATTGCACATCAGTCGCACCACAATCTGTTTATGATGGTGTGTATTCCCAAGGCAATCTAGTTCCATTCCCATGTGTCTGCTTCCAAGAAGCTCATTCTTGCTTGTGATTGTTCGCCTGCCTGCCTGCCTGATGCTTTCTTCAATAATGCCTTCATTTATCAATTTTGTAGTCTAGTCTAAAGCATCCCAACTGGAAATTATATTTAAATGTTCATTTTTGCTTTTTGTTCTTGAACCCCTCGTATCTGAATCCTAAATTCACCGTCGTCAGTTTTTTTTCATTCTGGTTGAAGAAACTTTCAAATTATCAACCGAAGAGTCTGTAGAAGCTCGTTATTTTATTAATTCAACACTGATCAACAGATGTCTATTCATTGAGGATAGTGGTGTGCTAGAATTTCAGCCAGGATCTCAATAAACAATGGAGCAGGTTTAGCTGACTCCTGCCCCTGTTTCTGATTTGGACGGCAACGTAGTTAACATTATTAGTAACTTTGTAGATAAGAGCAAAACTGGTGGAATAGCAGACAATGAGGAAGGATATCTAAGTTTACAATACGATCTAGATCAGGTGTCAGAGGTTATGGAGGGGGGTAGAGGAGGCAGGAGAATGGGGTTAGGAGGGAGAGAGATCAGCCATGATTGAATGTCAGAGTAGACTTGATGGGCTGAATGGCCTAATTCTACTCTTATTCCTTTATGAGTTCAGTTGGAACAGTGGGACAAGGAATGGCACATGGAATTTAACTCTATCATGTGTGAGGTGTTGCACTTTCATTTGTCAAATCAGGGCATAACATACAAGGCAAATGGTAGAGCTCTGGAGTGTGTTGCAGACAGAGATCTGGAAGTACATCTGCATGGTTCCCTAAACATGTCAAGTCAGATGGAGAAGTTTGGCACGCTGTCATTGGGTAGGGTACCAAGTACAAAAGTTGGAATAGAATTAAACTAAATGTAGGGTACAAGTCATGGGTAAGACTACTCTTGGAGTACTGTGTGCGATTCTGGTCACCGAGCTATAGGAAGGATGTCATTATGTTTGTTATACTGATTGTATTGGGAAGGGTGATTATAGAGTGATGGGTTGTATATATGACTAAGATACTGTATAGTATATGAGGGTTTTTTTCTTTTTTTTTCTTTTTTATATGGCTTTGTAAATATTTAATTAGTATATAAATGTAAATAATTTGGTGTACATATGGTGTACATATAGCTGCTAAATTTGTATAAGATAATTACAAGCAGTTCAATAAGGGGTGGGAATTAATAAGCTTTGGCTTCTTCCTGCTCCTTTTCGGACACATGCAATTTCATTTATTTATAGATATTGTTTATGACACTTTATAAATATTCTTGTTTTGTTTTTTGCATGTTGTGTCACACTTTTTATTCTTTTATTCTGTTCGAAATAAATAATAAAACAAATAAATAAATAAATAGATGTTGGGATGAATAAGTTTATTGGCCAAGTATTTTCCCATACAAGGAATTTGCACATAAAACATTAAACATTAATAATAAAATATTATCGATTAAACATGTGAATTAAATAAAATGCCAGAGCACAAGGAGGCTACAGATTTTTGGTTATTCAGTAGAGTTACTACTCATGGGGGAAAAAAAGCTGTTTTTATGTCTGGCTGCGGCTGCTTTGACAATCCAGAGTCGCCTTCCAGTGGGAAGTGATTCAGAGTTTTGGCCAGGGTGAGAGGGGTCAGAGATGATCTTACCCGCTCGCTTCCTGGCCCTTGCAGTGTACAGTTCGTCAATGGAGGGAAGGATGCAGCCAATAACCTTCTCGGCTGATCGGACGATTCGCTGCAGCCTCCGGATGTCATGCTTGGTGGCTGAGCCAAACCAGACCATGATGGAGAAGGTGAGGACAGACTCTACGATGGCCGTATAGAATTGGACCATCATTGCCTGTGGCAGACTGTGCTTCCTCAGCTGCCGCAGGAAGTACATCCTGTTTTTGACTGTGGAGTCGATGGTGGCCTATCATTTAGATTTGATTTTGATTTGATTTAATTTATTGTCATTGTCTTCAATGAAGAGGCAACAAAATTATTTTCCCCTTACAGTCAAACACAAAAAAAAATATATAATATAAAACAAAAAAAAAACACAAAACACAGTCCACAACACAAATATCCCCACAGCGACACCAAAGTTCCCCACTGAGGGAAGGAACCAAAGTCCAGTCAACCTCCTCACTGATGTTCACCCGTGGTCGGGGCCTCCCGAGCACCCCGTAGTCGCCGCTACAGGCGGCCTGATATTCAGGCCCTCTCGCCGGGAACCTCTCATTGGCCACCTTCCACCGGAGTCCGCGGCTTCCGATGTCCACAGGCCACGCTGGGCGGAGATTCGCGCTGGTGACCCCCGGCAAAGGTTCCCAGGACTCCACGATGTTGAGGTCAGTGCTGCCCACGTTGGGAGCTCCGCACCCACAGCTCCGCGATGTTGGAGTAGCGGCCCAACACTCCAGAGCTCCAAGCGGTGATCCCAGGAAGGCCTCGCCCGCTCCGCAATGTTTCTAGTGGCTCTCCGCCGCTGCTGAAGCTCTGGTCCGGTCCGGCAGGAAAGGCCGCGCCAATCCAGTTGGTAGGCTGCGAGGGAGGTGGGGCGAGGACGCGACTCCGATAATAGCCGTGTCCTCGCCAGGAAGTGACTGAAGGACGGTTTCCCCCTTACCCTACCCACTTACCCACACATAAAACTCTGAAAAAAAACTAAAAGACACACTCTAAACATAACTAAATAAAAAAAGACAGCCAGACCATGTCTTAAGAGCATTGAGCTCCAGGTTGTTGCGATGACGCTAGGTCGTCGGCTGTGTCACTTTCTGTCTGTAGGCAGAATCCTCCCCATCCTGGATCAGTCCAATCAGGGTTGTGTCGTCCACAAACTTGAGAAGCTTGACAGTGGAGTCAGTGGAGGTGCAGTCATTGGTGTGGAGGAGAGGAGAGTACGCAGCCTTGCGGTGCTCCTATGCTGATAGTTTGCAGGTCAGCGATGTGCATTCCCAGCCTCCCATGCTGCTTCCTGTCTGTCAGGAAGTTGGTGATCCACTGACGGAGGGTTTCAGGCGCAGTCAACTCGGAAAGTTTGGAGTGTAGTAGCTCTGGCACAATGGTATTGAATGCAGAGCTAAAATCAACAAACAAAATCCTTTTATGGGTCCCCTGGCGGTCTAGGTGCTGGAGGATGAAGTGCAGGCCCAGGTTGACTGCATCATCCACAGATCTATTGGCCCGCTATGCAAACTGCAGAGGGTCCAGCAAGGGGTTCGTGATATTTTTTTCAGCTTGGCCAGCACAAACCTTTCAAGGGTCTTCTTGACTTCAGAGGTCAGTTAGACAGGCCTGTAGTCATTAAGACCAGTAATCTTTGCCTTTTTGGGTACAGGGACAATAGTGGAAACTTTGAAGCAGGCAGGGACAGTACAGGTTTGCAGGGACTGGTTGAAAATGTCTGTTTAGATCAGTGTCAGTTGTTCAGCACAGAGCTTGAGAGTAGAGGGGGAAACATTATCCGGTCCTAGAGATTTCTGGCTTTTCTGTCTTCTGAACAGCCTCTCCACCTCCTCTGTTTTTCTTGTTGATGATGGAGAGATTGATGTTGGGCAGCACAGAGGGTGTGGGTAGTGGACGAGGCCACAGTCTTTTGTGGTCAGGCTGTAATTGGGTGTTAATGAGTGCATTAGTGATTCACCAGGATGTTACCTGGGCTGGAGTGCTTGAGTTATAGGGTTGGATAGGCTGGGACTTTTTTTCTTTGAAGTGTAGGAGGCTGAGCGGTGGCCTTTCTTGAGGTATATAAGATTATGAGAACAAAGGTTAAATGTATGCTTACTGTATTTTCCCCTTGGTAGAGAATTCTAAAAATTGAGGCCACGTGCTTAAGGTTAGAGGAGAGAGATCTTAGAGGGACCTTGAGTAGTATTTTCACTTGGAGAGTAGTCAGTAGCTAGAATGATCCTCCAAGGAAACTATAGAAGCAGACACAATTACAACTTTTAAAAGACGTTTGGGCAGATATATGGATTGGAAAGGTTTAGAGGGAATGTGCCAAATGCAGGCAAACGGGACTAGCCCAATTTGATCAGTTTGGACAAGGTGGGCCAAAGGGCCTATTTTAGTGTGGTACTGACTTTAAGGAACAATTTCATTATTTCTCCTGTACTATATCTAACATCGCCTGTTGACTAGGTTATTATTTTAAAAATATGAGGCTACAGATATGTAGATATATGTTATATATGTTATATATATATGTTAGATGCATTGTTTTTGATCTTCTAAAATTCCCTAGATTCTAGAATAGTCCCAATAGATTGAAAAATAACAACTGCAATGCTGCTATTCAACAAAGGATGGAAAAAGGAATTGGAGAAAAGGGCAGTTAGTTTGTCATTAATAATTGACTAGCTGCTGAAATACATAGTAACAGATACTTGGACAATCAGAAGTAGTCGGGCTTCAGCAAAACACAAATTGTTGGATGAACTCAGTGGATCAGGCACATTTGTGGATGGAATGGACAGGTGATATTTGGATTCAGGACCCTCTTTCAGACTGACTGGTGTAAGGTGTGAAAAAGCTGGAAACGGGAAGCTGGTGGATAATCGGACTTTATGTCTTCATTACAAACAAATTATTTTTGAAGAATCCGATAGTTAATGGCAGTCTGAAAAATCCGAGCAGAGAGGTCAAGGGGAATAAAAACATCTATCTGGAATTTTGGGATTTGCAAAGATGCCACAAAGGAGATAACATTGGGATCAAGGAGTTGTAAGTAATAAATTTTCATTGATTGAGAATTGATTTATCAATGGAAAAAAAACCTGGAGCTAATTCTTCAAATTAGCAGGATGTAACAAGTAGAATGCCACAAAATCAATACTTGGGCCACGACACAGTAGATCAGTGATTTGGATGAGGGAATTGAATACAATAACTTCAGTTTTGCTCATGGTATCAGGCTAGGTAAGCTGTGAGGACGGTGTGGCTGGATATAGTACATTTTAACTGGTTGTCAGGAAAGTAGCAGTTGAGCATAGTAACAGCAGCCAATAAAAATAATGAAAGAATGTAAAAGATATCCACTTTTGGAAGAAGGAGTGGAAATAACTTTTCTGGTAGTTGTGGCGTTCGGAGGAATCTGCACACCAAATTAATATCCTCATCCTACAACAGTTATGAATGAAATGCCATGTTTTGTTTAATACAGGGAATTGGAGTATAGATGTAATATGTCATGTGCCGTTATGGAGTGTTTTCATGAGACTATACATGCCATATTTTGTCCCTTAATAGGAATAAAATCCCGACCTTGGCTAATGAACTGTCATTGGACTAATGAACTGTCTTATGAAGAGAAATCGTGATCTCCGAGGAATACGAGTTATCTTATTGAAACATAAAATTCATATAGTGGGATGCTATGAGTTTGTTTCCTTCGACCAATGTTTCTGTAACTAAAGGGGAAATTATGGTTCTGGAATATGGGAAATGGCTATTTTCCTAATATTTTTTGGGGGTTAAGAATATTTGGAATTATCAGTTGCAAGAATTGTTGATGTTCAGTCAATGTGTATATTCATGACTGAGATTGCTTATCACTGCCATTAGGGATAGGTGCACACAATGGAATTGTGCATTCGGAGAATGCTAGCTATTGGCCGAGGAACTGCGATGTGGCCATATTTATGCCAAAGTATAAGCATGAACCATCTTGGCCACTCCACGTGGAATGTTTTGTGCGTCTAAAATATAATGGACTTAATAATATTGTTTATGAAATGTCCATGTGTTTGGATTGGATGGTAAGGTGAATCTGTTAAATAGTTCCTAAGCTATTTATTCATATTCTTTTTATTTCCTTCGCCTTCCAACCCACTTTTATCTGTCTATCTATTTGTGTGTGTGTGTGTGTGTGTGTGTGTGTGTGTGTGTGTGTGTGTGTGTGTGTGTGTGTGTGTGTGTGTGTGTGTGTGTGTGTGTGTGTGTGTGTGTGTGTGTGTGTGTGTGTGTGTGTGTGTGTGTGTGTGTGTGTGTGTGTGTGTGTGTGTGTGTGTGTGTGTGTGTGTGTGTGTGTGTGTGTGTGTGTGTGTGTGTGTGTGTGTGTGTGTGTGTGTGTGTGTGGTCAGAGTTGACCTTGGGCCGCCAGAAGCACACGAAACAACGCCGAGATTTGTCCCATTTCGCTTGCGAAATCACTTTTACATTCAACGTTAGTGTCTGTTCGATCTGGTGTAACAGATGGATAAAATTCTCTTTGAAAAGATCCTTGTATTTCCTCGTAACTGAAATGCCCAAGTATGAGAGCTTGTTTTTTTTCAATTTTGAATGGCAAGTTGATGAAATCTGAGGATTGTACTTCATAGTTAATGGGAAACAGTTTGCTTTTTCCAAGATTTATCTTATAACCTGAAAATTGACCAAAATTATTGAGCAGTGACATAGCAGAATGCAGAGAGGTGCCTGGGTTTGAGACAAATAGCAAAAGGTGGTCAGCATATAGTGAGACCTTATGCTGTGTACTGCCCCTCCAAATACCAGCTATGTCCTCACAGCTGCGAAACGCCATGGCAAGAGGTTTGATGGCCAAGTCAAAAAGGGGCTCGGAGGACACCCCTGGTGGGTTCCACGATGCATGTCAAACGACTTGGACAACTGGCCATTAGTCCAAACTGAGGCTGTGGGATGAGAGTATAGTAACCTGATCCATGACATAAAGTTCGTTCCAAAACCAAATTTGTCCAGAACAGCCCATAGATAGACCCACTCAACGCGATCAAATGCTTTTTCGGCATCAATAGATACGACACACTCGGGGACATCCTCAGAAGCAGAGTAGACAATATTGAATAATCGACGCATGTTAAAGAAGGAATGTCTGCTCTTAATAAAGCCGGTTTGGTCCTCAGATATAATGGTAGGGAGGGCATTCTCTAGTCTACGTGCTGGAACCTTAGATAAAATTTTAGCATCCATGTTTAGAAGGGAGACGGGTCTGTAGGAGGCTTATTCAGTTGGATCTTTACCTTTTTTGGCGATAAGAGTAATACAGGCTTTGGCAAAGGATGGAGGAAGAGAACCTTGTCTGTAGGATTCAGATAGAACGGAACACAACTGTGGGGAAAGGAGTAGCGAGAACTTTTTTTAAAGCTCTGCCGGGAAGCCGTCAGGGCCCAGACATTTGCCTGATTGCATTGAGGAAATGGCTGAAGCTATTTCTGCCTGTGATATAGGTTCATCCAATCTTTCCCTAAAATCTAATGAGAGTTTGGGAATATTTAGACTGCTCAGGAAGTCATGCATTACCTTATGATCTGGTTGAGATTCTGAAGTATAAAGCTGGGAATAAAAGTCTCTGAAAGCGTCATTAATTTGCAAGTGATCCGAAGTGGACTGCCCATTAGGCATGCGAATTTTAGAAATATTCTGTCTCGCTTTCACACCTTTAAGCTGATTTGCAAGTAATTTGTCAGTTTTATCTCCATATGTATAAAACATGGCTTTATTTTTTTTAAAGTATGTGTTCAATTGAGTGAGTAGGTCAAATTTGGTTTTGAGTTCCAATCGTATTTTAAAAAGAGTTGGATTTTGAGTTTGCGCATATTGCTTGTCAATTTCTCCAATTTGATGAGCAAGATCCAAACGCTCTTTATTGGATTTCCGCTTCATTTGAGCAGTGTAAGATATGATCTGCCCCCTAAGGTAAGCCTTAAGGGCATCCCATACGATCAGGCTAGAGATTTCAGAGGATATATTAGTGGGAAAAAAAAGTTATCTCTCTTTCCATAAACTCTACAAACTTATCTGCTGCCCCGGCACTGGAACACCTTGCCGCTGCAGATCAGACAGGCCCCTTCACTGTCCATCTTTAAATCCTCCCTAAAAACTCACTTTTATTCACTGGCTTTCGACACTGGCTGAGACATTGTTCCTGTTTTAGTGCTTTTAAATGTCTTTTAATTTTTACTGTTTTTATAGTCCTGTCGTCTTAATGGTTTTAGTAGTTTGCAATAACTTTTTGTTGACTTCCCATGTACAGCACTTTGTGGTAACTGATGTTGTCTAAAAGCGCTTTATAAATAAAGTTATTATTATTATTATCATCCAAGAGTAAAGTTGAATTGAATCGCCACTGCCTACTCTTTTGAGGGAGATCTGGAAGTGACAAGGCCAGAGCAATAAGGGCATGGTCAGAAATGACAATACTCTCATAGTCACAGGAATAAACCAAGGGTACAAGTTGGTTGTCAAGAAAGAAATAGTCAATTCTAGAATACGTATGATGGACATGTGAGAAAAATGAGTATTCCTTATCTTGTGGACGTAAAGAGTGCAATGACTCGCAGACACCATACTGGGAGAGAAAGGCTTGGATGAAACAAGCTGATTTACTTACTGTACTGGGGTTAGTAGAGGGTCGGTCTAAAAGAGGATCTAAACAACAATTGAAATCACCACCGAGTATAAGAGAGTATGTGTGCAGGTCTGGAAGCAATGAAAATAGCCGCTCGAAAAAAACTACATTGTCTACATTAGGGGCATACACATTGACAAATACTATCAGTCTATTATATAATTTTCCAGTCACAATTACATACCGACCAAAATTGTCAGATTACATTATGTGACTCAAAAGAAATATTCTGGATTGAAACTCCTCTGACTTTAGCCTGAAAGGAAGAGTGGAACCCCTGCCCCACCCAACTTGACAAGAGACGGCCGTTGCCTGAGCAACCGATATGAGTTTCTTGCACAAAGGCTATTTATGTTTTGAGTTATTTAAGATGCGAAAAAACCTTTCTTCTTTTAACAGGATGGTTTAAACCTTTGACGTTCCAGCTTACTAGCTTTATGTGTCTATCCATGTATAATAAAGAAAAACATTAAGTTATAATGTAAATACAATGAACCAAATGACCGGCTGAGTACGAAGCAACGGGTCAGTGCAGGTTGAAAATGACTAGTGTGTAATGATGTGTTTATATAAATTGCTAAAATGTTACTGGCAGTGACATAACCCCCCCCCCCTCCCTCCCCCAAGAAAGCTGCTATAAAAAAGAAGCAGCAAGCTCTTCCAAACAAACATTTTACAAATCGAATCTTCCTGTCTAATGTCAAACTATTTATCCAGTATAGTGTACTAGAAAATACATTTAAGCACCTCTATAATAACATTTTGGCTTATCTAAATAGCCCCCCCCAAAAAAAATATGGCTATGAAGACTGAATATCAACTTTGGACTAACTGAACAGTGCAAACCCAGAAGGTACACAAAATTGCTGGAGAAACTCAGCGGGTGCAGCAGCATCTATGGAGCGAAGGAAATGGGCGACGTTTCGGGCCAAAACCCTTCTTCAGACTGATGGGGGGTGGGGGGGGGGAGAAGGAAGGAAAAAGGGAGGAGGAGGAGCCCGAGGGCGGGGGGATGGGAGGAGACAGCTCGAGGGTTAAGGAAGGGGAGGAGACAGCAAGGGCTAGCAAAATTGGGATAATTCAACGTTCATGCCATCAGGACGCAAGCTACCCAGGCGGAATATGAGGTGCTGTTCCTCCAATTTCCGGTGTTGCTCACTCTGGCAATGGAGGAGACCCAGGACAGAGAGGTCGGATTGGGAATGGGAGGGGGAGTTGAAGTTCAGGAGTCCCATCTTCAAATCTAACCCAGATTTGAAGAAGTGCAAACCCAGAACTCTGTCAACAGTAAACTAGATGGTTAAATGTAAACGTAAACTCACATGGGTTAACATGTCCTTGAAAATATGATTGCAGCTTGAAAGTTATTTACTGGCCCATAAAAGCCTTTAAAGAGCCAAAGTTAGAACGCAATAGCACACAGATATAGGGCCAGGTCATATGTGGTAACAGCACTCAAATATCCAGCTGGAAATCGTTTCTAATTTACAGTGCACATATAGTGGCATTTGGCTGTAGCCATTTTGTATAAGTATCTTAGTAAATAAGCAGCACACTCGGATGAATGAGCACGTTCAGCCATGTAAACACACCACAGATGTTAGCTGACATGCTGCACGTCGTGCCAGTAGGGAGAGCTATACAGTGTTACCTCTCATCCAGTGGGTTCAAAGTACCTAAACAGAGTCATTGTGGGGGTTTTGGTGGCCTAGGGAGGCTGTTGATGTATTTCTGCGCCTCCTCGTCTGGCTTTCTGGCTCCACCGAACAACGTGAGATGGGGTCGAGCTGGATATAGCAGAGCAGAATTTAGTCCCAGTTTGTAAAGTTCTGCCATGACGTCTCTGTACTCTGCCCGCTGGCTCTGAACTTCAGGGCTGTAATCCTCCACAATCCAAATTGGTTTGCCGCATAATTCGAGATTCCCTCTCCGCCGTGCCTCTCTGATGAGGAGATCCTTCGTCTGATACCGATGCAGGCGGAGAATGACTGGCCGCGGTCTCTGGTCGGGGCCTGTTTAGCGTTTAGGGAGCGATGGGCTCTGTCGACTTCTGGAGGGGATGTCAACGTCTCGCTCCCGAAAACCTCTCGCAGCAAACTTGAGAAAAACTCAGTAGGCCGTCCGCTTTCAGTGGATTCCGGTAGACCGAGGATGCATATGTTTTGTCGCCGACTTCGGCCCTCCAAGTCGGCCACTTTAGCCTTTAGCTTAGTATTGTCAGCACTCGGAGTGGAACAAATGCTCTCAAGGTCGACGACTCGCTGGTTAAGATCCTCTGCAGAAAGTAACAGGGACGTGACGCATTGATCGTGATCCTCCACTGTAAGCTTTATTTGGTCTAGCTTTGAGTCGAGCCGACCAAACGAAGTTCTAAACTCAATGGCTAGTGCCTCCCGGTGTTGCTCAAGCAGCATGGTAATAGCCTCCAAGCTAACGTCAACGTCCTCATTTGTGCTCGACCCTGTACCCTTCGATGCCATTTAGAGAGACGGCAACACTTACTCTAAAGAAATGTCAGACAAGTAAAAAAGAACCCGACTTTGTTCTGGTGTAAAGGTTAGAGGGCAGAATGTTAGGAAAATGATAAGATTACCGGAGCACTCGCTTAGTGCATCTACTCCATCTGCCTCTCAAACCGGAAGTCAACCATAGAAGTATTTGAACAGCAGATGAGGACAAGATTGGACTTGTCTTGAGTACCAAGATCACTCAAAAAGCTTGCCAATTGTCATTGTTTTCAAATTGAAATTAGCAATGGTTTATTTAATTTAGGTACTCGATAACATCACAGTTCCCAGAAATATAGCCCAATGTGATTTACTATATCATGACACGAGGCGAAAAACATGACACGTGTTCTGAAGTGATTGCTTAAATGTTTCTTAATTTGTTCTTTAGTTTGGAAATATCTATTTGCTGGCAGCCAAACAATCACTACATGCAGCTTAGGTTACACAAAAAAGCTGGAGAAACTCAGCGGGTGCAGCAGCATCTATGGAGCGAAGGAAATAGGTAACGTTTCGGGCCGAAACCCTTCTTCAGACTACATGCAGCTATTGGATTGGCATGCAGCAGTATAGTATGTTTTTGAATCTTCATCTTCAGAGATGAATGTCCATTTGGGCTTCCTTTGCTTGATGTAAATACTCCCATAACAGTTCTCATGTCATTCAACTTAATGGAATTGCTCGTCCTTTAAGCACAAAGGTAAGTTTCTGACAGCATATAATGTTCTTTTGGCTCGGGGGAATGAAACTGCCAGAAGCATGATAGCTTTATTTCCTTTAAGCTATCTTGCTACTGGCAGTACTACATGTAATGGAAGATCAAATCTGCAGGAAAGTTTTTGGGTGTGCAATAGTTTGGGGACTTGAATTATTCTGCCAATCAATGATGTGATAAATGATAAAGAAGAAAAGCTATTACTGATCAGTGTGTTCAGCCCAGTGAAGAGGGAATAATTTCTGTATCTGGTTCTGGAGAATAAGGTGGACATGTTTCGGGGGAAGTGGAGCATTTGTGAACAATGATCATAGAGACTTAAATCAGGAACGGAGAAATCTGACACAAAACTTCTGAGCTAACTGCAAAGGGGTGAGTAGGCATCTAGCCAACATTAAACCCCAACAAACCATTTTTAGTTTGTTACAGGTGCAGGCTTGTGTCAGGTCAATAGACAATAGCCAATAGGTGCAGGAGTAGGCCATTCGGCCCTTCGAGCCAGCACCACCATTCAAAGTGATCGTAGCTGATTATCCACAATCAGTACCCTGTTCCTGCCTTCTCTCCATATCCCTTAACTCTGCTATCCATAAGAGCTCTATCTAACTTTCTCTTGAAAGCACCCAGAGAACCAGCCTCCTCTGCCTTCTGAGGCAGAGAATTCCACACACTCACAACTCTCTGTGTGAAAAAGTTTTTCCTCATCTCTGTTCTAAACGGCTTACTACTTATTCTTAAACTATGGCCCCTGGTATACAAGCTCAGCTGCTCCAATCTATCGACATATGACAGTCCCACCAGCCTTGGAATTAACCTCGTGAACCTATGGTGCACTCCCTCAATAGCAAGAATGTTCTTCCTCAAGTTTGGAGACCAAAACTGCACACAATACTCCAGGTGTGGTCCCACTAGGGCCCTGTACAACTGCAGGAGGACCTCTTTGCTCCTATACTCAACTCCTCTAGTTATGAAGGCCAACAGGCCATTTGCTTTCTTCACTGCCTGCTGTACCTGCATGCTTACTTTCAGTGACTGATGAACAAGGACCCCCCAGATCCCATTGTACTTCCCCCTTTCCCAACTTGACACCATTTAGATAATAATCTTCCTTCCTGTTTTTGCCACCAAAGTGGATAACCTCACATTTATCCACATTAAACTGCATCTGCCATGCATCTGCCCACTCACCCAACCTGTCCAAGTCACCCTGCATCCTCATAGCATCCTCCTCACAGTTCACACTGCCACCCAGCTTTGTGTCATCTACAAATTTGCTAATGTTACTTTTAATACCTTCATCCAAATCATTGACATATATTGTAAATAGCTGCGGTCCCAGCACCGAGCCTTGCGGTACCCCATTAGTCACTGCCTATCATTCTGAAAGGGACCTGTTCATTCCTACCCTTTGTTTCCTGTCTACCAACCAATTTTCTATCCGTCAGCACCCTATCAGCAATACCATGTGCTCTAATGTTGCCCACATAGAATGTGGGCAACAGAATGTAATCTCCTATGTGGGACCTTATCAAATGCTTTCTGAAAATCCAGGTACACTATATCTACTGGCTCTCCCTTGTCCATTATCCTCAAAAAATTCCAGAAGATTCATCAACAATGATTTCTCCTTCGTAAATCCATGCTGACTGACTGATCCTGTTGCTGCTATCCAAATGTGCCGCTGTTTCATCTTTTATTATTGACTCCAGCATCTTCCCCACCACCAGTCAGGCTAACTGGTCTATAATTCCTGTTTTCTCTCTGCCACCCTTCTTAAATAGTGGGACAACATTAGCTACCCTCCAACCAACAGGAACTGATCCTGAATCTATAGAACATTGGAAAATGATCTAGAGCAACTTCCTTAAGTACCCTGGGATGCAGACCATCAGGTCCTGGGGATTTATCAGTCTTCAGTCCCATCAGTCTACCCAACACCATTTCCTGCCTAATGTGAATCTCCTTCAGTTCCTCTGCCACCCTAGATCCTCCGGCCACTAGTACATCAGGAAGTTTGTTTGTGTCCTCCTTGGTGAAGACTGATCCAAAGTACCTGTTCAACTCATCTGCCATTTCCTTATTCCCCATAATAAATTAACTGTCCAACTTTGGCTTTTACCAGTTTTTTTTCCTCTTCACATACCTAAAGAAGCTTTTACTGCCCTCCTTTATATTCTTGGCTAGCTTACCTTCGTACCTCATCTTTTTTTCACGGTATTGCCTTTTTAGTTATCTTCTGTTGCTCTTTAAAAGTTACCCAATCCTCTGGCTTGCTGCTCATCTTTGCTATGTTATATTTCTTCTCTTTTATTTTTATACTCGCCCCTTACTCCCCTTGGAATCTTTCTTCCTCTTTGGAATGAACCGATTCTGCGCCTTCTGTATTATTCCCAGTCATACCTGCCATTGTTGTTCCACTGTCATCCATGCTAGGGTATCTTTCCAGTCAACTTTGGCCAACTCCTCCCTCATGGCTCCATAGTCCCCTTTGCTTAACTGTAATACCGACACCCCGGATTTACCCTTCTCCTTCTCAAATTGTAGATTAAAACTTAATCCCACGGCCACGGGTACCATGTAATCCCCTGCTACCTGCTACATGGTTGGATAGTCAGTGACTAAACCGTCTCCCCCACCTGGTTTGCTAGGCAAGGAGGGGGCTGTGGTCTCCCAGCAGGACCAAAAACAAGACCTGTCAAAGGGCGGATGAGCTCCTAGCGAGCTAACAGCCATCCACACTTCACTTCAGTAGAAGTTGCAATCACTGTCGTACATGGCATTGTAAGGCACGTGCCCGTTGATGTTTTCAACGATGATGATGATGCTTGGTGCAGTCCCACAGGAGGTGAAGGCAAGGGAAGCAATGTCACCATTGAATGACAAAGAGGAAAACGGATATGATCAAACAAAAGTTGCTATGTGATGCAGATTGGGTGAATAGTTCAAGCGTGAAACAGGTTTAGTAAGATGGGAGGTGGGAAGAAAAATCAGATCTGACAATGGGGGAATTAGAAAGTCCAAACAATGGCCTAAAGGTCCTCTATTAGCATATGTATACAAACCTGTTTGTAAGAAGGGCAAGGGTGAGAAAGAACCAACGTGGTGATTAAAGGATAAGGGTGGGTATTATGACTGGTTTACTTAGTGAGAGTTTTAGATTGGAGATGCAAGAGACTGCATATGCTGGAATATTGAGCAAAAAAAGTCTGCTCGAGGAACTCTAAGTGCAAGTGAAATGAGTTTGCCAGCAGCAGTACAATAAAAAAGAACACACAAAAATAAAAATAAATTTTTTTTAACACAAACATCCACCACAGCATGCATCACTGTGGTGGAAGGCACAAAATTTGGCCAAACCTCCTCCATTTTCCCCATGGTCGGGACCTCAACCATCCGCAGTCGCCGCTGCGGGCGTCCAGATGCCCTGGATTGCAACCAGGGGGAAGAACAAACTAGACCTGGTGTACACCAACATTAAAGATGCATATAAAGCAGCCCCCCTCCCCCATATCGGCAACTCTGACCACTTAGCGGTCATGCTCACACCTGCATATAGACCCAGGGTGAAACAGGACAGGCCAACGGTCAAAGAAGTCAGAACATGGCCACAGGGAGCTACGGCAGCACTACAAGACTGTTTTGAAACCACACAGTGGGCCATTTTCAGAGAGGCAGCAACAGATGACAGTGGCATCAACCTCCAAGAATACACAGAATCCGTCATCGCATACATCAATAAATGTATTGAGGATGTAACGGTGGTAAAAACCATCAGGAGGCGTGCCAATCAGAAACCTTGGCTAACTGGGGAAGTGTGTTTCCTACTGAGAATCCGGAATGCTGCATTCAAAGCTGGGGACAACGAAGCATACAAACTGGCAAGGGGTAACCTATCCCGGGGGATCAGGGAAGCGAAGAGGCTGTACGGACAAAAACTCAACAGCCACTTCGCAAATGACAAAGACACACGTCGCTTGTGGCAGGGATTTCAGACCATCACTGACTACAAGCCCCCCCCCGCTGCGGATATGCCAAAACAACCCCTCCCTACCAGATGAACTGAACGAGTTCTACGCACGGTTTGAGGTTAAAAACAGCACCCAGACACGTGCACTACTGCCATCTCCCAGTGACCAGTCGCTCAGGCTGTCCGCAGCCAGAGTTAAAAAGGCCTTTGCCAGCGTCAATCCACGCAAAGCTGCAGGGCCGGACAACATTCCTGGATGCGTTCTTAGAGACTGTGCCGAGCAACTGAAAGATGTCTTCACAGACATTTTTAACATCTCACTCAGCCAGGCAGTAGTGCCGAACTGTCTTAAGAGTGCCACCATCGTCCCTGTCCCGAAGAAACCAAACCCAGCCTGCCATAATGACTTTCGACCAGTGGCCCTAACACCCATTGTAATGAAGTATTTTGAGCGACTAGTTATGCAGCACATCAAAAATAGTCTACCTGCCGACCTAGACCCACTGCAGTTCGCCTACAGAGCCAACCGATCCACAGAGGACACAGTCTCAACAACACTGAACCTCGTATTGTCACATCTCGATCGGAAAAATACCTATGCCAGGATCCTCTTCATAGACTTCAGCTCTGCTTTCAATACAATCATTCCGCAGCAGCTGTTGGAGAAGTTGGAGCTGTTGGGGGTTGATGCTGGCACATGTAGCTGGGTCCTGAACTTTCTGTCGCAACGGCAGCAGACAGTCAGGGTGGGCAGTAGGACATCAAAAACCATAGCCGTGAGCACTGGCTCACCCCAAGGCTGTGTCCTAAGCCCCCTTCTGTTCAGTCTGCTGACACACGACTGTACTGCCAGACTCAATAACAACTTCATCAACAAGTTCGCTGATGACACAACAGTGGTGGGTCTCATCAGTGACAATGATGAATCGGCGTACAGGATGGAGGTGGAGCTGCTCACAGGTTGGTGCAAATCCCACAACCTCATTCTTAACGTGGGAAAAACTAAGGAGATGGTGGTTGACTTCAGGAGGGCGGGGAAACAACACCATACACCTCTGCACATCGACGGAGCTGATGTGGAAAGGGTCAGCAGCATAAAGTTCTTAGGACTACATCTGTCTGATGACCTGACGTCCACGGCCAACACCACAGCTCTGGTCAAGAGAGCCCAGCAGCGACTTCACCCTCTCCGAAGACTATGTAAAGCAGGCCTCCCCACCACACACCTACGGACTTTTTATAGGGGGACTGTCGAGAGCACACTGACATACGGCATCACTTCCTGGTTCGGGAGCTGCAAGGCGTACGAACGGCACCAACTGGACAGGATAGTGAAGACCGCAAGCAGGATTATTGGTGCTCCACTCCCCTTCCTGCTGGACATATACAAGAAGAGATGTATCAACAGAGCCATCTCCATCATCAAAGACCCTTACCACCCATCGCATGACATTTTCTCCATCCTCCCATCTGGGAAGAGGTACAGGAGCATTAGCTGCAAAACCAGCAGGATGCTCCTCAGCTTCTTCCCACAGGCTATAAGACTGTTAAATGGACTTTGCCCCCTGCCAAGTATCGCGCACAAACCCCCACACTGCAGCAGAGCCACTGTTGTGCCGCTGCCGGTCGGAACGGCTGTTGAATGTTTAGTAGAGTGTTAAACTTGTTCATGACATGTATTTTTAATTTTTAATTCCTATTTATTTTTTAATGCAAACTGAATGGACACTGGTTGAGCAACGTTTTTTTTTTGTTTCCTCTGGGTATGCGAATACTCAGGAAATGACAATAAAGATTTACAATTACAATTACAGATGTACAGACAAGGTAAGTCCAGGTAAGTCCTGAATCGGTGCCTCCCCACCGGGCACCGCGGCTTAAAGATGGTGTAGGCCGCAGGCTGGCGGTCGAAGATTTAAAGTCTCCACTGCCCCGCAGCCAGAAGCACTGCAGACTGCATGGCCGGCGGTCGGAGCTCCTCTCCAGGATTCCCCGGCGAGGGACCCGCTCTGGATGATATGTCCCCGCCGTGCCTGTGGTAGAATTTGGCAGTGGACCGGCGGTCGGAGCTCTTCTCCTCCAGGGTCCCCAACGAGGGATCCCAGGCTGCAGATGCTGCGCCAGCTAGAGCTCCGCAGACCGCAGCTTCAGGCTGCCACGGGCCAGCGAACGGAGCACTCCCCTCCGGCGACCCCCGGCGAGCGCTCGCCCGCTCCGCAACGAGATTAAGCGCTGCACCCGCAGCCGAAGCCCCGGGCGCGTCTCCAGTAAAGGCCGCACTGATCCTCAATATCAGGCCACGGGGGAGGCGCCATGGAAAAAGTCGCCTCTCCGTGGAGGAGGCGACCAAAACGGTTTCCCCCTTATCCCCCTCCCCCACACCACCCCCCACACAAGACACACCGAGAAACATTAAAAACATACGTTAAGACACACATTTGCAGGAGGAAATGGACTGTCGATGTTTCAGACCTTAAACTTGGTCTTTGCCCAGGAAGGATGGTGCCAAAATCTCTGTAGAATGGAAGAGGTAATGGATGGGATGAAAATTGGCAGATGAAAGGTTCACTATGGTTAAAGTAAATAAGTTATCTGTTTCAAATGGGGTACATCCTAAACCACTGAGTGAAAATAGGGATGGTGAGTACAAAAAAGTTGAATTTAATTTTGGATACATGAAATAAATCAGAGTAATGGGAAATATCAACTGAGGAACCCTTATAGAAACGGGAATAGTGCTGGAGGATTGGCGTACTGTGCATGTTGTTCCATTGTTTAAAAAGGGTTCTAAGAGTAAACCTAGCAATTATAGACCTGTTAGTTTGACGTTAGTGGTGGGCAAATTAATGGAAAGGATGCTTAGAGATAATATATATATAAGCATCTGGATAAACAGGATCTGATTAGGAACAGTCAACATGGATTTGTGCCTGGAAGGTCATGTTTGACTAATCTTCTTGAATTTTTTGAAGAGGTTAATCGGGAAATTGATGAGGGTAAAGCAGTGGATGTTGTATATATGAACTTCAGTAAGGCCTTTGACAAGGTTCCTCATGGAAGGTTGGTTAAGAAGGTTCAATTGTTGGGTATTAATGGTGGAGTAGCAAGATGGATTCAACAGTGGCTGAATGGGAGATGCCAGAGAGTAATGGTGGATGGCTGTTTGTCAGGTTGGAGGCCAGTGACTAGTGAGGTGCCACAGGGATCTGTGTTTGGTCCACTGTTGTTTGTCATGTACATCAATGATCTGGATGATGGTGTGGTAAATTGGATTGGTAAGTATGCAGATGGTACTAAGATAGGTGGTGTTGTGGATAATGAAGTAGATTTTCAAAGTTTACAGAGAGATTTAGGCCATTTGTAAGAGTGGGCTGAAAGATGGCAGATGGAGTTTAATGCTGATAAGTGTGAGGTGCTACATCTTGGCAGGACAAATCAAAATAGGACGTACATGGTAAATGGTAGTGAATTGAGGAATGCAGTTGAACAGAGGGATCTAGGGATAACTGTGCACAGTTCCCTGAAGGTGGAATCTCATGTAGACAGGGTGGTAAAGAAAGCTTTTGGTGTGCTGGCCTTTATAAATCAGAGCATTGAGTATAGAAGTTGGGATGTAATGTTAAAATTGTACAAGGCATTGGTGAGGCCAATTCTGGAGTATGGTGTACAATTTTGGTCGCCTAATTATAGGAAGGATGCAACAAAATAGAGAGAACAGAGGAGATTTACTAGAATGTTGCCTGGGTTTCAGCAACTAAGTTACAGAGAAAGGTTGAACAAATTAGGTCTTTATTCTTTGGAGCGCAGAAGGTTAAGGGGGAACTTGATAGAGGTCTTTAAAATGATGAGAAGGATAGACAGTTGACGTGGATAAGCTTTTCCCACTGAGAGTAGGGACGATTCAAACAAGAGGACATGACTTGAGAATTAAGGGATAGAAGTTTAGGGGTAACATGAGGGGGAACTTCTTTACTCAGAGAGTGGTAGCTGAGTGGAATGAGCTTCCAGTGGAGGTGGTGGAGGCAGGTTCGATTTTATCATTTAAAAATAAATTGGATAGTTATATGGACGGGAAAGGAATGGAGGGTTATGGTCTGAGTGCAGGTAGATGGGACTAGGGGAGGATAAGTGTTCGGCACGGACTAGAAGGGCCGAGATGGCCTGTTTTCCATGCTGTAATTGTTATATGGTTAT
Organism: Leucoraja erinaceus; assembly: GCF_028641065.1. Lineage (NCBI taxonomy): Eukaryota > Metazoa > Chordata > Chondrichthyes > Rajiformes > Rajidae > Leucoraja > Leucoraja erinaceus. Next base: position 39,859,610 of record NC_073389.1, read on the forward strand.
ATGGTTATTCAAAAAGGGATATACAGAGAGCCAGTGCAGGTTTATAAATTGAAATCGTACTTGACTGAACAGAATATGTGTGATATCGTAACAAAGTAGTGATGTAAAAATACTGTGATTTTCATTTATATGGATTTCCTGATGGCCTTTGACAAAGTATGACAAAACATGATCACAAAATTAAGGTCCATGGGACAAAAGGGTCAATTGGAACGTGAATAATGAAGGTTTGAAGATAGAGACAAAATGCTGGAGTAACTCAGTGGGTCATGCAGCATCTCTGGGGGGAAAAAGGAATAGGTGATATTTTTGGTCAAAACCCTTCTTCAGAAGATTTGAAATGGAATTGTGTAGTGAGGAAAACTGGGATAAAATGTCTTGAGTGTTAATGAGAGGCGAGCAACTCCATTATCAAGTGCTTTACGTCTGTTAAAAGAATGTGATAAAGAGATTGCAAAAGACTCTGAGAGCATAGAAACATAGAAATTAAGTGCAGGAGTAGGCCATTCGGCCCTTCGAGCCTGCACCGCTATTCAATATGATCATGGCTGATCATCCAACTCGGTATCCCGTACCTGCCTTCTTTCCATACCCTCTGATCCCCTTAGCCACAAGGGCCACATCTAACTCCCTCTTAAATATAGCCAATGAACTGGCCTCGACTACCCTCTGCGGCAGAGAGTTCCAGAGATTCACCACTCTCTGTATGAAAAAAGTTCTTCTCATCTCGGTTTTAAAGGATTTCCCCCTTATCCTTAAGCTGTGACCCCTTGTCCTGGACTTCCCCAACATCGGGAGCATACACCAGGCTCTCCATAACCACTTTGGTCTCTTCCATCAATGACATTTAACATTTCATATTTTGACAAGAATCACCAAGAAAACAAATAGTTCAATCAATTTGTGGGTCTGAAGTAACAGTTAATTTGCTGGATTTTATGATACATTGCTGCTGCATCATGTAAGTGCTCCTCCAATCCAGTAGAGGGCAAATCTTCCTGATTTGAAGAAAGAATAACCTCTGATCTCAAGAACCTGCTGCAAAGTGGATCTTTTTGTTGCATGGTTTTATATACATAAGTGTTATTTTAATAGAATAACAAAACTTGGTTTATTAACATGGAGCTCGGCCCCCTTGATGTGAAGCTTGACCTACAAGGGAACAAGGTTACAAAATTTAATTGTAAGTGTCTTGTTTTGTCACATGGCAATTTCCAGCCCCCACCCTGCTCACTATAGGATTTTTTTTACGCCTTAAAATCTTTGTTGCTTTTTCTCTGTTCCCATATTTGCATTTATTTAACCCTTCTGGTGTTTGTTATGTATTTCTGATCGGCCTCAACAGTTAAATTAATCTTAACCTGTGCACAATGCCAAAGGAGATTTGTTGGTGTTATATTGGAAACATTACTCCACTTTGTCATACAGTTCAGCATGGAAGGCAAAAATGCAGAACTTGAATTAATTGCTGCAACCTAGTGAACTTTGAAAGGAAGGTGTATAATAATTACAAAATTACATTTGCAATGGAATAAACTATCAGCTTGTTACTTAAAAAAAGAAAAGAATGTAAGATTTTGCTTTGAGGGCAAAATTGCATTTTTCTTCGAGTCTCTCCAGAACAAATTTTCTTTTAGTTAATAATTCTCTCTCCTTGCTCATGAATGATCAAGGGTAAGATAAGATCTTCAGTTGTAAAGGAGGAGGGAGGGAATTCTGCAGTAAAATTGTGTTTAGGTACGTCAATGCAGTCTCTGCCCCTATAAATTCGACTCTTACAAACTGTAGATTTAAATAAGCTATTCCAGATAGTTACTGGTACAAAGTACACTGAAAACCATATTGAAATGTTATGGCCATGCTTTAGGTCAGACTTGAATGTGAAGTGAATTCTGCCTACTGGATTTGACTTTGACAAATCTTACTTTGAGGAAGTCAAGTAGACCATCTGGATATTGCATAAGATGCAACAAAATCAACCTTTATGTTCTTGTGGAGCAAATTGTATGGCGTATGGGGATTGTTGGCTATCATTTGGAACTGAAATGCATTAAAATTTAAATAAAATGTATCTCTGGAAAGAGAGTTTTAACAAATAATCTACTGGAGGAACTCGGCAGGTCAAGCAGTATCTTTGGGAGGAGTGAGGGGAAGAGCTTGTAGACATTTTGGGTTGATACCTTGCATCAGGACATCAATTCTTCTCCCCACCCCCCTCCCGACCCATGCTTGACCTGCTGAGTTCCTCCAGCAGATTGTTCATTGCTTCAGATTCCAGCATCTATAGTCTTTAGTTATTATTTATTAATTGTCCCTTGTTAATGCTTCAAGTTGTTGATATGTTTTCAGTTTGGGGCAAGTTGGATGTAGGATTTATTATACAGACAACGTAGAATACCAAAGAAGGAATTTAAAAGAGATCATGTATAATGCAGTTTCTGTCCCTATAAATTTGACTGGCTCGAAGGGCCGAATGGCCTACTCCTGCACCTATTGTCAATTGCAAGGAAATTATTTTTTAAAGTTTCCTTTTCATTATCTGTTCCTGTGTTTGTTAATAGACAACTTTAGTTTGACATCCTAATGTTTTATCGGAGAGATTAAACCTGTTTAATGTATACATTTTTAATGTTTTTTTGGCTAATGCAATATAGTTAATTGGTGTAGAAAATGAAAAGGTGCTAAAACTCTGAATATGGTCGTATGCCAGAACTGAATGGCTTGCTTGGTTACTTCAGAGGGCATTGTACGGGTCTGGAGTACATTAACAAAGCCCTCTGAAGCTGCTGGATTTTCACGATGATTAGTAATTTTTTGGATAATTTTTCTAAAATTCAGAGTATGAACTGAATATAAATTCCATAGCTAATCTATTGAATATTGAATTCCAACCTCTGGATTATTATCCCAGGCATCTGGTTTACTCACTACTACTTTAATTTAACCACTGCTGTTTGTTCACAAAAGAAACCTGATGGCATGCTGGAAACTCTGTTAGTAGTGTCAAACTAGGGCAAGAGTTTTCCCCATTTATCATAAGCAACATAACAATAGGTATGAAAATAATGTGCTCAACTCCAAGAGCAGTTTGTTTAAATCATGCTTAAATAGCCAAAGCATTTGTTTTCACGTAAATAATTCAATTTGGTTTGTCAAGCATGACCCAAACCATATTGGGTTTGTGATCTGCTGCAAGCTTTCAAGATACACAGTTAGACAATCTTAAACTACAAATTCTAGTGATTTTTTTTTCCATTGCTAGATCTTGGTACTATTGATTTTATAAATACAATAAACCCCTATTATAACAGACCATAGAGGTGTGAATGGTATCCGTTCTTGCCGATTGTCTGTTATAACAGAGTGTAATATATATAGCATTTAATGTGTAGAGACCCAACAATAAAGTTTAGGCTGAGCAGAACTGCAATGTCAGAGGTGCCTTTATTCAGCTGAAACATTAAACCAAAGCTTTGCCAGCTCGAAGCTCCAAAGTCTAATACAGCAACAAGGGAGGTAGCGGCGGCAGGTGCAGTCGAGGAAGCTATGTGGGCCGGGGATGGTGGTGCCAAACATGGCTGGGGAAGTGGCCGGCGGTGGCTTCGGAAGCGGCCGGGGATGGCGTTAGCATGCGCAGCTGACAAAATGGTCAGGAGGCGGTGTGGGTTAGTGTGGCGTCGGCAGTCCGGCCTGGCGTTGAAGTTTGGTGGGTCCAGCCGCTATATCCAAAATCCATTCTAAGGGGTTTACTCTATTATCGTTCCTTAATAGGGTGATGTTCATACGTTTTCCAACTAAAGAGTTATATCAGAACTCTCATATTTCCTTGGTATAGTCCTACAAATTCTCAGCTAGGTCCTGGATTTCTTGAAAATTTATAGCATGTAAGATAAAGCCAATGCGACTTCTTTCTTAGACACAGTGCTGGAGTAACTCAGCAGATCAGGCAATATCTTCAAAGGACATGGATAGACGATGTTTCGGATCGGGATCCTTCTTCAGACTGATAAATAGTCCCAAACCCATAACATCGCCTTTCCACGTGATCCAGAGATGCTGCCTGACTCGCTGAGTTACTCCAGTGTTTTTACACTTTTTTTTTTGTAAATCGGTATCTGCAGTTCCTTGTGTCTATAAATTCAGTCATGCTTGATTTCATTGTTTTAGTTTAGTAAGAAACAAAATCAAATGACAATGATTGTCAGGGCAGTGCAGTGGCACAGCGGTAGAGTTGCTGCCTTGTGGGTGCTGTCTGTATGGAGTTTATATGTTCTCCCTGTGACTGCATGGGTTTTCACCAGGTGCTCCGGTTTCCTCCCACACTCCAAAGACGTACAGGTTTGTAGGATCATTGGCTTCAGTAAAAAGATGTGACATTTTGGAGGATAATGTTAGTGTACAGGGTGATCGCTGGTCTGTGCCGACTGAGTGGGCCGAAGGCCTGTTCAGGGCTCTCGCTTAACTTTTTTTCCCTGTTGCCAGCCAGGCAACCTTGGCAGCTTTTTAGGTTGCCAAATGACATTTTAGGTGGTCATTTAAGATGGCTTGCATGACGCGTGCTCGGACGAAGTGCGTAGTTACCAGTCGGAATTATGCTCAATGAAGCATTCGCATATTATTTCTGCTTCAAATAAAGTCACAAACTAACTTATTCACCAATCAAGACATGATATATACCACAATGACATGCAGCAAAATTATAATACGGTATCTCAACTCTTTTTACACATTGCAATGAATGCAATTTTTATTATTTCTTTCCACTTCCAAACAAAAATGTTGTTGGATTATTCAGCGTATGATCAACCTGTGTCAATAAATCCTGGACCTTGATAACCTATATGCTTAACCATGCACACTACAGATTGATGCAAGCATGTTTTCTGTGAAGGACCGAAAATTATCATGACATGGCTATAGCTTGGGTAGTTATTGCTATTGGTACAGAAACACTCTTGCTTCCCACATAATTTATCCACAACAAAATATACAGGTTGCAAGGAATTTTCTAAAGGCATTTTATGATAAGAGCTGGCAAAACTGACTATACCCATCTGACAGATTAAACGTTACACTAACTAACAAGAGATGGCCAAAGGACATAAATGCAGCAAATGTTTGGTAATATATTTAAAGGTGTCAAGACGCCACATTACCAGACATTCAGATTAGATGTATGTGGCAATGAAGATACCCAGTTTGTAAGCACCATTTAAAAAAAATAAATTAAAAAAAATTGATGATAAAAGCTTTTTCCATCATTCCCAATTCAGAATCTATATTACTAAATCTCTGATCTTGACTGCTTTTGGCCAACTGTGCTGCGATTTCCGAGAGAATGCCGACACCTACGCCCGTCATTTTTGGCCACCTCACACAGAGCCCCCCTCCGCCGTATGAGTGCAGAGGATTTTTTCCGTCGATGAAAAATGAGAGAGATGTTAATGTTTTTACAAAATTCCCCATTCTCTCTGCTGCCCCCGCTGGCGGCAGGAGCAGGGACTATAAAACCAGGGAGTGTCGTGCCTCACTCGGTCTCTGCCAGACTCGGGAAGCGAGAGGGTCTGGCAGAGACTGAGCTGCGAATAACACTGAACGCACGTCTACTCCACGGTGAATCCCCTCGATGCGGCTGTAAAGTTGCTGCAGCCCTTTTTAAAAAGTTTGTGTTCACAAAATGAATTTTGGTTGTCGGGTGTCTGCATCCCAATTGTTTGCCTTGGCTTCGCTTTTAAAATCGTTGCAACTGTTGGATGCCTGCCCAACGGGTCCCACTTAGTCTAGTTAACGTTAAAACTTCAACTGAAATATCTCCTGACCAAATTTGTGATGTATATGACTGACTGTAGAAGTAAAACCTGGATAAATCCAAAGTTTAGCTGTGAATGTTGCTCATTAAATAACTACAGTACTGTTACTCCATATTAACAGCATTGATTTACCATTAAAATGTATTCTGTAATAACGTGTCAGTGACAATCGAACACTGCGGTTTTAATGTTTCACGTGTTCAAAATTTAATTAATCCATCTTTATGGATTAAAACAAATAATAACATTGGGAATTAAAACATATTTGATTGCATTCCGTTATCAAACATAGTCAATGTTAGCTCTGAAGACATTTCCAGCACAATAGGGTCGGGAAGGGGGGGGGGGGGGGAATGTATGAATCAGTGCAGGATGGATAGATGGTAGTAGTGGGGGTGGGTGGCTTGAGAAGGCAATCGGTGTGGATTGGATGGATTGAGGCAGGGGAATTAGTGAGTGTTGGTTGGAGTAGGTAAAATTATGAGGGGAGAGCACCGGGGATGTCAGTGGGGTTGAATGGGGGGGATCTGTGCAGGGGGGGGGGGGGGGATCTGTGCAGGATGGATGGGAAGGGGGGTCAGTACAGGATGAATTGGGGGACCAGTATAGGATTGATGGGGAGTGGCAGGAGAATCAATGCGAGGTGGCTAGGGAGATCAGTGCAGGATGAATAGATGGGGGGGGGAGCACAGGGGATGTCAGTGAGGACTGAATAGAGACAGGAATGGGGATCAGTGCGGGATTGGAGAGGAGGGGTCTCAGGATAAGGGGATGGGAGGGGGCGTATGAGAGAGAGAGAGAGAGGAGGAGGGAAGAGAGAGAGAGAGGAGGTGAGAAGGAAGGCCAGCGCTCCTCGGACAACACCTGTCGGGCACAGAAATCGCAACCAACATCTGGAGGGCACCACGGACAGAATATCTTGGCTGTAGGTGTGGTGCGGGGGAGTACAGCGATCTGTAAATACACACACATACACACATACACTCACACACACATTCTCTCACTCACACAGTGGCGGTTCGGCAGCGATTGCAGCGCCGGAGACTGGGATCGATCCTAGCTGCGGTGCAGGGCTGCCGAGAGTGTTTTGGCTCGTCTCCCTCCTCCAATCACCTCCCCCCCCCCCCCCCCCCCCCCATCCCCCCACCCCTACTCTAATTCCGCCTATGACCGACACCTATCTCCTCCAAGTGAAAGCGCCGTTGGCGGAGTGGCAGCAGCGGCCGCTAACAGGCCGGGCGTGGCGGGGTGCGGGTGCGGGAGGAGGAGATGGAGCTGCCGCTGCTGCTGCTGCTGCTGCTGAGCCCGACATTCGCTCCGACCCTCCGTCACGTCACACTTAGCATCTTTCCCACAACCGTCGTCGACACAAAACGTCACATTCTGCTCCAGGATCCGTACCTGCGGAGTTACTCCAGTTTATTGTGTCTATCTTCGGTATCAACCAAGTTGCCAAGCCGGGCAAAATGACTCGCCATTTAGGTTGCCCGGCGGCACTTTGAGTGGTCATTGGCACCCGGGCAACTGTTAATTTCGAGCCCTGCTGTTCCTATGCTGTATCTCTAAAGTAAAGTCAAAATAATATTATTTGATACTGCGTTCCAGAAGATACAATGTCCCTCATAATGAATTACCAAAGTTTTAAGTGCAGTGAAAAATAAGTTGTTAATCTGGTTAATGAATTAGATGACTGGCGGAAGGCAGAGGGCAGGAATAATGGAAATTCTTTCGTTGGTAGAAAAGTGACCAGTGGAGATCCAGTAGAATGTCTATTGGGCAACAAATACTTGCCATCATCTTGATAAGCTTATGAATATAGAAAGTTGTGTGCCCTAGATATAAATGGGAATGGCAATGGAAACAGAATAAACTGAACTAATCCATTACAAATGGAAGTGATGCAATTCACACCAGACATGAAATATTTAGTTCCTCTTTCTTTCCTCCAATTTGAAAGGTTAAAATCTATGGGAGTCAAATGGTGCACAAGAATGAATATTGTTCAGTTTTTGGATAATGGTTGCTTTGAAACGTTTAAACCACAAAAAGGCTAAAGAAACATGTTATGTATAACTTGGAAGCTAAATGTTTTAGGTGGGGGAAGAGGGGGAATTTATCAAAGTTTTAAGAGGAACTGAGATAGTGAGATATAAACTATTTCTGTTCGGTGGAAAGCCCAGGACTGCCAGCCAGATTGCAGAGCTTGAGTCAGACCTTCAGGAGTAAAGTTAGAACATTTATTCACAGGAAGAGGGTGAAAATGACCTGGAATTTTCTTTGTGCAAACAGGAAAGAGTTATGCGGTTAATTTGCTAACTCCAGTTCCTGTTTCAATATAGCTGGTTCCAATGGTGATTCTATTTACGTATTTTTTTCATTTAATGTAGTGTAATAAAACCAAGAAAGCAGATTGCGACCCTGTACCAGTTTTGTCATGGAAAAGGCAGGCATTATGCTTTACTATTCCTCTTTGTACAAGAATGGATATTGTTCAGTGTTTGGATAATGGTTGCTTTAAAAAGCTGAACCTGGAAACAATCAAATTCTCTCCTGCAGAGAATTTCAATTGACCAAATAATTTGTAGCTGTCAAAATTCACTTCACTATAGAATGTTATATTGTTTCATGTTAGACAAAGACTATGCCTAAATATGAAGGTATGTTTTACAGACTGTTTGTTTTTTGGTTAAATTCATCTTTTTGTATAAGAAAATAATAGGGTTACACAAAACTACTTTGTCATTTAAGAATACAGTATGTCCTTCTGTTTGGAAAACTCTACTCTGTTGGATTAGAAATGAATTTGCACTATTATTGGGAGATGGAAACTGACCACCAACCACGAGCTGGATGCCAAATTCAGATCATAACACAAATTTGTTTCTAAGTTATCAAAGGAGAGGGTGTCCAGCTTTGAAATACTGAAACAATCTTCATGCCATAAAACGTTAGTAAGGCACCACAGTAATGCCAAACTGAGGACATAATGATTGCCATTTGAACGCCACAGCTTAGCAGGATCTTTCCATTTCAGCTAAGCTTCAGAATCTAGGACTAGTACTCTAAAGTTCCAGAACATTAATCCCCATTCTTAATCCTGGATTATTCCCTTTGTCCCACTCGGACTGTGCCTTGTGATTCATTTGCACTTTTCCTGTACTTCAAATCTATCTGCTTTCACCAGAAATATTAACTCTTTCCTCTCTATCTCTCGCCTATTTACAGATTTTTTTGTTTGTTTTGTCACAAATGCGATTAGCCTCTGCAAATTAGATATTTAAGCTGTATATTTAAAGCTCTTAGTTTTGTATTTGGCTTTCTTGCCAGAAGTTGGAGTGTCCTAACTTCCTTAATCGCCAATTGTTTTCTCACACCTAAGCACCTTAATAAAGAACAAATTAATTGGATACTTTGGATATATTTGGCTGGAGACGGGTCTCGACCCAAAATATCACATCCTTTTTCTCCAGAGATTCTACCTAACCCACTGAATAAAGGGCCTGTCCCTCTGTACGAGGTAATTCAAGTTATCCCGAGTTTCCCCTGATTCGAACTCGGAGAATGACGGTAATAGCCGCTCGTTGGTACTCGGGGCACTCGTGATATTTTTCAACATGTTGAAAAAAACTTCATGAGCAAACCGCGTTTCCCGAGTACCCGTTAGCATTACGAGCAGCTAAGAGACGTCCCGAGCTCCGACGTACCCGCTACGTACTTCCATTCTACGTACTTACCATGAGTTTGATTTTTTGTGAACTCGGGAGAGCTCTTGGGTAAACTCGTATAGTGGGACAGGCCCTTTACTGGAGTGGCTGGTGTAGCATCAGGGAATATTGAATGTTTTAGGAGTGCTTTAGCACAAGAAGGGTTGGCTTAAATCCATTGGATATATTTGTTCATTTCTGTTTTAAAACATTTATAAATTTTTATTTGTAAAATTTATAAAATGTCTCTCATCAAGGTCTCCTCTATATCCTGCAGCTCCGCTCTTACTCCCATCCCCTACTCGTAACAAGGACATAGTCCCCCTTGTCTTCACCTTCCACCCCATCAGCCGGTGCATACAACATATAATCCTCCGACATTTTCACCACCTCCAGCAAGATCCCACCACTGGCCACATCTTCCCATCTTCCCATCCAGGCAGTCCTTGCTTTCTCCCTCCTTCTCCTCCCCCATCCCAGCTTTCCCACATAGCCTTCTGTCTCCGCCTCTTCCTTTCTTTCCCCCCACCCTCCGACATCAGTCTGAAGAAGGGTCTCGACCCGAAACGTCAACTACTCCTTTTCTCCATAGATGCTGCCTCACCCACTGAGTTTTTCCAGCATTTTTTGTCTACTATAAATTTAATTAGGCAATTTATGGTGATTGATCAAATGTTTGAGCCATCTGGGAATCACTTTATTAAAATCACTTTTTGAGAAAGAAAATCTGCTAACTTAACGGCCTGTCCCACTTATACGACCTTTACAGGCGACTGCCGGCACTTGTGATAGGGCGCCAAAATTTTCAACATGTCGCCACGGGTCGCCTATATGGTCGTGAGAGGTTTCTTATGGTCGTGAGAGGTCTCCAAAGAGTCGTGGCATCTTTCTGGTCACCGCTGAATTTCAACATGTTGAAAATTTCGGCGAACCACGGGTGCCAGCAGTCGCCTGTGAAGGTCGCGTAAATGGGACCGTCCCTTTACTGTTAAACAACAAGTTGACAAGTCTAAAGAAGGGTCCTGACCCATCTGTCTACTTTCCTCCACAGATGGTGCCTGAGTTCCTCCAACAATTTTTTTGCAGTTGACAACCGCTGTTTCATTCATATTATCTATGACTCATTTCATCTCACTGCTTCCCTGTAGCTGTGTTGAGGATATCAACAATAGAACACATTTTCTAAACCTTTGCCCTGCTGGAGAGGAAGCATATCTTCTCATAGTGCAGGTCAAGACACTTTGAGCGTGCTATGCATTAATTTAACTAATTTTAAACCTTTTTATAGTGTTTTTGATAAAATTGGATTGGAGTATGGGTTTTTCAAGTAAGTCCTTCACAAATTAGTATTCTTCTTTTTTTTTTTCAGTCCTTGGCAGTATGAAGAGGCGGCGATACCTCAAGTTGTCGGTGGTGTTACTGGTGATTCTAGGCTCCACCTATTACTTAATCAATGAGAAAATTCAATTCCGTAGGTACGTTGTTTTATTGTGACCTATCAATGTTATTTATAATGTTTGGTTGTGCTACATGGAGTACTGCTGAATTTTAAATGTGTGTACGTTTGGACTGGATCTTTTCATATTTCTATGTCCTACCCCTCTATACTAAACCATTGTTGCAATGGTAAGTAATTTGATAATATTTTGCAAGAGTAATTCATACTTCGAAACATGTTTTTAAAAATAATATTCTTAATTCAATAATCGTATGCCATTGAAGTAACCAGAAATTTCTACTTGGAGAAAATTCCCGAGGCCATATATTCAGAAATGTACCATGAGATTTTTTGGACGATATGCTGCTCTCAATTCTTAATAATAATAATAATAATAATAATTATTATTATAATAACTTTTATTGTCATTACACATAAGTGCAATGAGATTTGGTATGCAGCTTCCATCCGATGTCATAACTTAAATAACTAATATAATTTAGATTTAGGTACCCCAAGAACGGTTTGTAAAAATAACATTCAAACAGTAAAAGAGTCAAAACAGACTAAAGTGCAGATGTGTCTGTGCGACGTGACCATCCGAGGGAGACAGTCCATGGGGGTGGGGGGCACTCAGCAGGGCCTGTTCAGAGCCGCTATAGCTCTGGGAATGAAGCTGTTCCTGAGTCTGGAGGAGCGGGCGTAGAAGGCCTTGTAACGTCTGCCGGATGGAAGTAGTTCGAACAGTCCATTACAAGGGTGTGAGGAGTCTTTATGGATGCTGACGGCCTTCCTGAGGCACCGTATGTGGTAGATGCCCTCCAAGGCTGGTAGCGGTGTCCCAATAATCTTCTGCGCTCTGTGGACGACGCGCTGAAGAGCTCTCCTCTCCGCCTCCGTGCAGCTAAGATACCACACAGAGATGCCATACGTTAGTATGCTCTCTGTCGTGCAGCGGTAGAAGGGTGTCAGCAGCTATTGGGGCAGACCAGTCTTTTTCAATGTTCTCAGGAACAACAGTCGTTGCTGTGCCTTCTTGACCAGCGCAGCGGTGTTGTTGGACCATGTGAGGTCCTCTGAAATGTGAATGCCCAGAAACTTAAAGCTGGACACTCTCTCCACACTGTCCCCGTAGATGGAGATTGGGGCGTATTCTCCATTATGTGACCTCCTGAAGTCGATAATCAGCTCCTTGATCTTGGAGGTGTTTAGTGACAAGTTGTTACGGAGCACCAGTCCGTCGGGTTCTGCACCTCCGCTCTGTATTTCATCACCGTTGGTGATTAGCCCGATCACAGTTGTGTCGTCTGCAAACTTGACGATGGTGTTGGTGTCGAATGCAGGAACACAGTCTTGTGTGAAGAGAGAGTAGAGCATGGGGCTCAGTACACAGCCCTGTGGTGTGCCGGTGCTCAGGGTGATAGTGGAGGACAGGTGCGGGCCCAGTCTCGCTGCCTGCGGTCGTTCCGTCAGAAAATTCAGGATCCAATCGCATATCGGTGTGCTGAGGCCTAGCTGGTGGAGTTTGGTGGTTAGCTTGGTGGGGATGACTGTATTGAAGGCAGAGCTATAGTCTATGAAGGGCATCCTCACGTAAGTGCCCTGTCTTTCCAGGTGAGTCAGGACAGTGTGAAGAGCCAGAGAGACTAGAGACTTTTGCAGTTAATGTTCAATGGTAATTCTACCTCTGTATTTCACTGTATGGATCTCAGGTGGTTGGTGTATGGATCAGTGTGCTCTCCTAATGAACTGTCGCAGTTTGTGTTGTTAGCAGTTGCAGCTTGCTTACCTATAGTAGGTGACGCATTGGATTGCACATCCTCTTCTAATGTTATTTCACTTCTTGGAGGGATGGTATCACAGAGCCCTTGTATGTTGTAATTGGACTTTCTGGTCCAGTTATGTTAATGGTAAATGTGGTTAGTCTTTCTCCATGGTGTGATTAACACATTCCTTTGAATAAATCAAGAGATTAAACCATTACCCTGATTTAAAGGACAAATATTTACTTTCCATTATCAACAAGGTGCTGTCTTGTGAGACTACTTCCTGCTTCTTGATTTTTGTTTCTGCTCCTTTTAAACATTCTCAAAATCCACCTTATGCCGTATTCTTGGGCTTTGACTATTTGTTTGGATTTCTTGCAACCGCCCTACACATTGCTGTATTTTTATGTAATGTGCTGTTTGAGTTTTAACTTTGGTGTATATCTACGTGATGAGAAAGTATATAAAAAGAAAGAACTGCAGATGTCATTGTACTTTCAAGTTCAAGTGAGTTTATTGTCATGTGTCCCTGTATAGGACAATGAAATTTTTGCTTTGCTTCAGCACACAGAACATAGTAGGCATTTACTACAAAACGGATAAGTGTGTCCATATACCATAATATAAATATATACACACATGAATAAATAAACTGATCAAGTGCAAATAACAGAAAATGGGTTATTAATAATCAGAGTTTTGTCCGAGCCAGGTTTAATAGCCTGATGGCTGTGGGGAAGTAGCTATTCCTGAACCTGGTTAATGGTTTACTTTCTCAGTGAACGTGGTATACCTCATTTTATCGGAGTTCTGTTTTGTTTGTCACATTGATGAAGCCGAATTTTAGTTAAAAATATAAGAAGATATTAAATTGGCTTCTGGGCTAGCTTACAGCTTGTATTTAGTCTCAAATTAGGCTTGCCTCAGGTTGCGGTGTGTGAGATAATAAATCCTATAACATTGTCTCCCAAGTGACAAGCAGAGAGGAGAAGCTAGAGAGATCTCTTTGAGATAAGATGCCGTAAACCAAGTGTCCTATGTTTATGAGGGACCAAGTGACAGAGAGGAAGCAGCGAAAGAGCTAGGGTGATCTCTTTGAAGATAAAATGACCTAAACCAAATGGCCAATGTTTTTAGTATATCTTGTACCATGTAAACAAAATGCCTTTGATGTGATGCATTCTGTGGAAACCTTTTCCTGTACCTCTGACCATGACTAATGTCTGTGGAATGTGCTAAGAGGACAAAAAAACCCTATTTAATGCAATGTAATTCTGTTGCTCAGAGAAGTGGACGGAGGACGGTCAAGTGTCTGTATTGGTCACTTGACTGGAGTTCTCCCTCCCTTCCATCGGCCGATAATAAGTAAAGTTTTGAACTGGTCTACCAAACAGTTTGTGTGGTGTCTGTTTATTAAGAAGTGAACCTGTTTTGATGTTAAGAAAAGTAGCTTTTTCAACGTGTGCTGAGTTACAGTGAAATGCTTTTGTTGCGTGCTATCCAGCCAGCAGAAAGACAATACATGATTACAATCGAGCTATTTACAGTGTACAGATACATGATGGTTCCCGCACATGTGGCTCTTCTATGTTCTGTAGTTCTGCTCTTGCTCCCTCTCTCCCCAGACGATACTAGGACAGTATTCCCCTGGTCTTCACCTTTCACCCCACCAGCCTCCCTATCCAACACATCGTTCGACATTTCTGTCACCAACATAATCCCAACACTAATCGCAACTTTCCATCCCCACTGCTTTCTGCCTTCTGTAACTCATTGGTCCACTTATTCCTTCCCATCCAAACCACCCTGTCCCCAGGTTCTTTCCCCTGCAACACCTGTCCTTATACCTCCTCCCTTGACTCCAGCCAAGAACCCCAACAGTCCTTCGAGGTGAGACAGAGGTTCACATGCACCTCCTCTAACTTCAGCCAGTGTTCCTGTTGTGGGCTCCTGTGCATTGGCAGGACAAAGCGTAGTTTTGGCGATTGTTTCACTGAACACCTATGTTTGGTCCACCAAGATCTACTGGATCTCTTGGTTGCTAACCTTAAAAAACCCCCCCCCCCCCCTTCCCATTCCCACACTAACCTTTCTGTACTGGGCCTCCTCCATTGCCAGACTCGAGCCACATGCAAATTGGAGGAACAGCACCTTGTATTTCGTTTGGATTGCTTACGGTGGTATGAACGTTGGGTTCTCTCATTTTGGGTAACTTCTAGAAACACTCTTTTTCCTTCTTTCCCTCCACCCCCCCCCCCCCCCCCCCCCCCCCCCCCCCCCCACCTGCTTTCTCCCCCCCCCCCCCTTCTTCCCGGTTCGTAGTGATGTATCCATCTTGGTACCACACCTGTCCCTAGACAACTTCACAACTATTAATGTTAATTAAAAAATAGAAAATTACAGCACTAGGCAGATCAGGTAGCACGAGTAGGAAGAGGAATGTTGACTATTCGAGTCCGGGATGATGAACAGGTGACGGAGGGCAGGCCAAGGGAGAACAAACCCAAGTGTAGAGGCGAGTGGGGGGATGAGCTGATGGAACCAGGTGTGGGAGGTCTACTTTCCTATTTCCCCCTTCATCCCCCTCCCCCCTCCCCCCCCCCCCCCCCCCCCCCCCTCATTTGCCCAAGATTGCAAATGCTTTCTCTTCCATTAAGCCCAAGGTTTTGACTCCAAACTTAAATGTCAAACATATAGTTTAAACTATATCTGATACCACTTATCTTCTGGCTTCCGTCTCCAAGTCCCTCCACCTGACCATATCTGCCCACCATTCCTCTCACCTCACCTATCTGGAGATGCAAGATACATCAGAAGTCAACTAGATTTTAAATAGAGGGGGGCAGAGAATGTAAGGAATGTCCTTCTGTGATAGGGTGCAGCCCAGAGTTTAATTTTAGTTTTATTATTATTATTGCCACGTGTGCCAAGGTAGAGTGGAAAGCTGTCTTGTTGCATGCTATCCAGTCAGGGAAAAGACCATAAATGTTTACAATCAAGCTGTCCACAGTGTACAGATACGGGATAAATGGAAACATGTTTAATGTAGACTAAAGAACACTAAAGCCTGATTAAAGGTAGTTTAAAGATCTCCAACGCGGTAGATTGATGATCAAGACCATCCAAGGACAAGAAGGCTCTGCAGAGAGTAGTGCGTTCGGGCCGAACGCACTATGGGAACTTCACTCACCCCCCTGCAGGAACTATACAACAGGAGGTGCAACTCCAGAGCAAACAAAATCATGAGAGACCTCTTCCACCCCTGCAACGGACTGTTCCAGCCGCTACGGTCAGGCAAACGCCTCTGTTGCCATGCAGTGAGAACGGAGAGGTTGAGAAGGAGTTTCTTCCCAGAGGCAATTCGGACTGAAAACGCCTATCTCACCAGGGACTAACTCTACAGAACGTTTTTCCTTCTATTATTTATTCTGTTAAAGAATATGTGTGTTTTTATGATTGTGTTTATAATCTGTCTGGTTGTTTTGTTGTTTGTCTTTTGCACAAAAGTCCGCGAGCATTGCCACTTTCATTTCACTGCACATCTCGTATGTGTATGTGACAAATAAACTTGACTTGACTTGACTTAATGACTACTTTGATAAACCAAAGTGTAAAAAAAAAAGTGAAACTAATTGTGAGCACTACTTTGGGGTGAGGAGAAAATAGTTACCTGAAATTGTTAAATTAAATATTATGTTCTGATGGCAGTAAAGTGACACAAGAAAAAGGAGCAGGAATAGGCTGCCTGTCCCTTTTTAGTGAATCCTGTAGTGCCATTTGATGTGTTTGTTGATGCTGATTTTCCTCGGGTATTGACCTCTTCTGTTCCACTTTCACATAGACCTTTAATTCCTCAGATTTGTCTATCCCCCTCCTTGGATGACTTGAAAGGTAGGATGCTGCTCCTGGAGCTCCATTGGTTATCATTGGAGCAAGAGTGAAGGTCAAAGATATAGCTCAGAATGGTGTTGAGTGGAGAATGAAACTATTAATAGACACAAAACGCTGGAGTAACTCAGCGGGACAGGCAGATCCCTGGAGAGAAGGAATGGAGAACTGAAGAAGGGTCAGTCTGAAGGAAGGACTCGACCCAAAACATCACCCATTCCTTCTCTCCAAAGACGTTGCCCTATACCTCTGAGTTACTCAAGCATTTGTGTCTTTCTTTGGTTTAAACCAGCATCTGCAGTTCCTTCCTACACATGAAAACTATGCATAGTTTTTCTCATTTTGCTATAGTTTAGACATCTTTGGTACTATTTGTACCAAAGACCATGGCTTTTAAGGCAAATCATGAACATAGCATCATAAAAATAAGCTGCACGGTATTTGATGGAACAATTGTCTTGTGAATACTTTAGCTGCTGAGCCATGAGATTTTATCCCTTTTAAACTCATGATCTGTGCATGCATGTGCAATTACTTCTGTAACTTGCAAAAGATAATGTAGAAACAAGGCACCGCAGATGCTGGTTTATACAAAAGGAAATTGATGTCGAAAATTGTGAAAATTATTTTAAAAAAACAGATTGTAATATGTTTAACCCAAGAGCTTGTGCACTGGGAAAGCACGATGGGAAAATAGGCCAACAAAGTGGAACTTAAGGATGTTAGAGGAGGCAATAAATAGATTTATCAGGTGTAAATTCACTATGTAACAGGAGGCAGGAGATTAAAATATGATTTTTCTTTTGGAATAGATCTAGTAAACAAAAAGCACTTTATATTTTGCCTGTTACAGTGCTATTGTCCCTGTAAAGAAGATAAATGTCTGCGAGATAATTATCTCAACTCCACTTCTTCCCACCCTGCTTCCTGCAGAGACTATCTCCATCTCCCAATTCCTCTGTCTACACCGCATCTGCGCCAAAGATAATGTGTTGCATACCACGACATCCGAGATATCCTCATTCTTTAGGGAACAGGGTTCCCCTCCCATCATAGATGAGACCCTCACTCATGTCTCCACGGTACCCTGCAGCTCCGCCTTTGCTCCCCCTCCCCCTAGTGGCAACAGAGAAGGAGTCCCCCAAGTCCTTAACTTTTACCACATCAGCTATCGCATGCAACACATAATCCTCCAACATTTTCACCACCTCCAATGGAATCCCGACATTTGTCACATCTTTCAATCTCCACCCCCCTCCGCCCTCTGCAGAGACCATTCTCTCGGCAACTCCCTGGTTAACTCATCCCTTCCCCTGCAACCGCAGGAGATGCAACACCTGTCGCTATACCTCCTTCCTCGACTGTGTCCAGGGACCCCAACAGTCCTTTCAGGTTAGGCAGAGGTTCACTTGCACCTCCTCCAACCTCAACTACTCTATCCGTTGTTCAAGATGTGGACTCTTTACATCGGCTAGACAAAACGCAGACTGAGCGATCGTTTCGCTTTTCTTTTTTTTTTGTTAAATCTACAGCAGAAAGGGTGTTGCTTTTATGGATGGTGCATGAGTGTCATGTTTCTGCATCACTCATGTTGCAAACCTTATTTCCTAGTGGTGTTTACGGTAGGAATTTCGCCTTGCTTCTGCCGTTTGCTGGAGTGAAGAAGACAGAGGATGTTGAAGCAACGTAAGTCGTCTAAGTAGCCCACATATTTTTTTTAAATGATTAAAATCATTGAATACGCATGTCTTCGGAGAAGTAATATTCTAGATTTTCAAATCGGAGCATGCAACAACATAGTAGAATGAATGCTAATTGCATGGAAGTGTGTAAAGGAAAAGGACTGATTCTTGATCGATCATTCAAGAGCAATGGACTTGCTATTGACTGAGAATTGATTCAAAAATAATACACCAAAATGCGATAATCTGACACATTGGGACTTTGGTTCCATCAGCAAAGTTTCCACATATTGAATGCAATTTCTATTCATTTCATAGAAACATAGAAAATAGGTGCCAGCAGAGGCAATTCGGCCGTTTGAGCCAGCACCACCATTCATTGTGATCATGGCTGATTCATTGTGATCATTTCCTGACGCATTTTAATTTAACAAAATTTCTCCTGAGTGAGATACTGAACTGAAGAGGATTTCCAAATAGTTCTAATTATTAATTATACTGTAGCCTGAGTAATGGCGTGATTGAAAATAAACCATCCTTTAAGCTTTACCTTAAAAAAAACAGAAGTTATAAAACCCTTTGCTTATTTCCAAATATTAGATTAAGAAAAGGATGATTTTTGAGCTAAAGATTGAGAGCTTTGTATCTAAGATGGGGAATCTCTATCTTCAGGTTTACATAAGAGGTGTAGCTTTAACAGCAACCAGAAGTCATAATTTCTTAATCAGTAATAACCTCTGGCCTATAAGGGTAAAAAGCAAAGAAATGGTTGGATTGACAAAATATATCAGAAATAAGGAACTAAGCAGAATGTAGTAGGATTGAAAACAAATAATGAAAACTAGTTTAGTTTTGAGATACAGCGTAGAAACGGGCCCTTTGGCCCACCAAATCCATGCCGACCTGTGATCTCCGCACACTAACACTATCCCACACGCACTAGGGAGAATTTACAATTATAACAAGCCAATTAACCTACAAACCTGTACGTCTTTGTAATGTGAGATGAATCAAGATCACGGGGAGAATGTACAAACTCTGTAGAGGCAATGGTTCAATGGTCCTTTATTGTCACGTGTACCATTTAAGGTACAGTCAAATTTGATTTGCCATACAGTCATACTAGAAAAAAGCACCAAGATGCACAATTACATAAAAGTTAACATAAACATCCACTAAAGCGGCTCCCTCACATTCCTCACTGTGATGGAAGGCAATAAAGTCTTATCTTATTTGCTTCTTATTCTCCCACGGACGGGGCAGTTGAACCATCTGCAGTTGGGGCAATCGAAGCTCCCACAGCCGGCGATCGAAACTCCCGCCTCGGGGTGATCGAAGCTCCCGAGATCGGGGAGATCGAAGCTCCTGCGGTTGGAGCTCCCGAAGTCTGTCCCTAACCAAGGGACCACAAGCTCCACAGTTAAGTCCGCAGGCTCCCGCCATTGGAGCTCCAAGAGTCAAGAGTCAAGAGTCAATTTAATTGTCATTTGGACCCCTGGAGGTCCAAACGAAATGCCGTTTCTGCAGCCATACATTACACACAAATAGACCCCAGACACAACATAATTACATTTTACATAAACATCCATCACATAGCTGTGATGGAAGGCCAAAAAAACTTATCTCTCCACTGCACTCTCCCCCCCCCCGATGTCAGAGTCAAAGTCAAAGCCCCCGGCTGGCGATGGCGATTGTCCCGCGGCCATTAAAGCCACGCCGGGTGGTGCGAGGTCGCACACCGGGTCTTGGTGTTGGAGCCCCCGGTGTGCGCTCGCAAAGTCCCGCGGCCATTCCAGCCGCGCGGGGCAGTGGTGTCAGGCCCCGCTCCAGGAGCTCTTCAACCCCGCAACTCGGGCGGGAGAATTCGCCGTTGCAGGAGCCCCGAAAAGCGGTCTCCCTCCAGGGATCCGCGGGCTCCCGGTGCCGCCGTCCGCAGACCCGCAGTAGCAGCCTTCGCATCAGCAGCAGCAGCAGCATCGGCAGCGGCAGCAGCAGCAGCAGCAGCAGCAGCGGCAGCAGCAGCAGCAGCGCTCCTCCACCGCTCCACCCGCTCCGGTCTCGGCCAGCTCCGCGACGGCAACGGTGAGTCGGCACCAGAGTCCCCGGCTTCTTCCCGTTGGAGGCCGCTCCTCGTTGCGGCCTCAACGACAACTGAGACCCGACGAGAAAAGGTCGGGTCTCCAGTGCAGGGAGAGATTCAAAAGTTTCCCACCCCACCCCCATCCCCCCACACACACACCCCAACATAAAATAACAAAAACTACATAAAAACACAGACAAAAAATAATAAAACACGGACAGGCTGCAGAGGCCGCTGCTGGCCAGAGCCGCGCCCCCCTCCCAAGGTCGATCCCTGACAAAGGGACCGCCAGCTCCACAATGTTGAGTCCGCAGGCTCCAGCGGTTGGAGCTCCCAAAGTCGATCGCCAGCAAGAGGCCACCAGCTCCTCGATGTTAGGCCGCAGCGCGGACGGAGATATGATACGGAAAAAAATCGTATCTCCGTCGAGCATTTTTAAAAGTTTCCCCCAACCCCACCCCCCACATAATACAAAGCTAAAGATATACGAAAACATACATTTAACAACATACTAAAAACAACAAAGAAAGAAAAGGACAAGACAGACTGTTGGCGAAGCTGCCATTGTATGGCGCCACCTGGTGGACAAGCACCCGTAGTCAGGATCGAACTCTGGTCCCTGGTGCTGCGAGGTAGCAACTCTACTGCTGCATCACCGTGCCGTCCCTTGGGATACACTTTTTATTTTAAAGCCATGTTTTGTATATCATTTACCAATGGGACCTGGCCTGCTTAAACCTGTGGTTTCAGAAGAGAGAATCTGCAAAAAATATGATTTGTACGGCATTTTGAAGCGCCTTCTTTCGGGAGCTGCCACTTGATGCGATCTGTGCAAGGAAGTGAAGACTATCTGTTACCATTGGCCAAGGTTAACTATGGACTGGATAATGAATGGGGTATCGCGTTGTACTTGCTATACCTAGCAGCAGGAATTGATACTTAGCAACCAAACATTGGAAACCCTGTTGTGTGGGACATTGATATTGGATTCTTCCCTTACCCCATAAACATAGCAGCAATCTAGAGCTTTCCTGGTGTACATTGTGCTTTGAAGAAATTGTCATATAGTTGTAGCTTGCTAACATCCATGAAAAGTACCAAAAATCTGTACTTGAGTTTTTGGTTTTGGAGACCCAGCGTGCCTCCCCGATGCACTAGTTCGATTCTACGCACTGGAGACAATTTACAGAAGTCAATTAACCTAAATACCTGCACATGTACGGAATGCAGGAGGGAACCGGGGCACTCAGAGAAAACCCTTGAGGTGAGAGGGAGAAAGTACAATCTCTGTGCAGGCAGCACCTGAATCAAACCCAGGCCTCTGGTGCAAAGGCAGCAATTCTACCGCTGTGCCAGTGTCACCCCTGTATTTCTGTCGCTTGGCTTTTATGATTAGTTCTCTAAACATAGGTACTAGGCCTATCTATTATTCACTTTCTTTTCTCATTCACACTCATACACAGCTGGAACTACAACTCCAATCTTGTTTCCATATAATTTCCTTTAATTTTCTTCACTTTCTATCTTTTCCAAACTTGGCTTGTTCTTTAAATGTCATTCTTTGTTTCTACTAACTGGATTTTTTTATTTCCCTTGCCCATCTGCTTTCATTCAACTAGAGATTATGCTGACCTTAATTTTATGATACTAAATCTTCATCTTATGAAAATGAGCTTTTGCTGTTTCTTCTTTTAAAAACCTGTTTTGTAATTGAAATCCTTATACACACCAAGCTATTCATTAAAATATATTTTCAATATTGCTTCGCAGTGAAATTACACTTGGAAACGAAAATCTTGATTTTTATCTTTGCCATTGTGAAGGTTCTCGGCATTGTGTATAGGAATTGCCATAAACTTTGTCCAATTTAATATCAATAGCAGAATTTAATATCATCTTTTGTAAATATCTGCATATCCTTTCATAGCAACAGAATTTTAATTCCGGGTGACGGTGCATGAATGGCAAGATATTTTCAAGCCATGAGTTGTGTGAATTGGAAGGGAATGTGTAGATAATGGCGGTCCTGTTTACTCTTAATCTGTGTTTTCTATTCTTGAGGCTACATTTCATATAATAGGAAATGTTTGATCCTTTGCATTCATGCTTATTTGTGTACCAAGAAATTACAGTCAGTGTGGTCTTCCAGCAGTTACTGCTAACCCATAAGGGGGAAAAAAGTGCCTTGATTTAACGTGTTGTTGAACGTGAGGGGAATGTCATTCCCATCAACAGTCCTTTCCTTGAAAGGCATCACGTGGAATGGGGGAGGGGGAGGAGGAAGGAGAGGGTGGAGTAGAAGCATTACATAAAGTATCTGAAGTTTTTGACATGGGGCAAACTCAATCTCATTTTCTAAGCTAAATGAATGCTTCTGACGTTTAAACTATTATAGACAAAAATGCTGGAGAAACTCAGCGGGTGAGGCAGTAATAGATCAAAGGAATAAGTGAAGTTTCGGGTCGCGACCCTTCTTCAGAAGAACTCATCCTCTGAGTTTCTCCAGCATTTTTGTCTACCTTTGATTTTTCCAGCATCTGCAGTTCTTTCTTAATCATTTAAACGATTATAGATTTATTTTAGTTTTAAAATGTACGTTTTTTTTAATAAACCAAAGTTTAGTTACATCTAGTCTGCACTACTCTCCTTCATTGAAACAATGTGCCTGGAAGGTCATGTTTGACTAATCTTCTTGAATTTTTTGAAGAGGTTACTCGGGAAATTGATCAGGGTAAAGCAGTGGATGTTGTATATATGGACTTCAGTAAGGCCTTTGACAAGGTTCCTCATGGAAGGTTGGTTAAGAAGGTTCAATAGTTGGGTATTAATGGTGGAGTAGCAAGATGGATTCAACAGTGGCTGAATGGGAGATGCCAGAGAGTAATGATGGATGGTTGTTTGTCAGGTTGGAGGCCAGTGACTAGTGGGGTGCCACAGGGATCTGTGTTGGGTCCACTGTTGTTTGTCATGTACATCAATGATCTGGATGATGGTGTGGTAAATTGGATTAGTAAGTATGCAGATGATACTAAGATAGGAGGGGTTGTGGATAATGAAGTAGATTTTCAAAGTCTACAGAGAGATTTATGCCAGTTGGAAGAGTGGACTGAAAGATGGCAGATGGAGTTTAATGCTGATAAGTGTGAGGTGCTACATCTTGGCAGGACAAATCAAAATAGGACATACATGGTAAATGGTAGGGAATTGAAGAATGCAGGTGAACAGAGGGATCTGGGAATAACTGTGCGCAGTTCCCTGAAAGTGGAATCTCATGTAGATAGGGTGGTAAAGAAAGCTTTTGGTGTGCTGGCCTTTATAAATCAGAGCATTGAGTATAGAAGTTGGGATGTAATGTTAAAATTGTACAAGGCATTGGTGAGGCCAATTCTGGAGTATGAGGTACAATTTTGGTCGCCTAATTATAGGAAGGATGTCAACAAAATAGAGAGAGTACAGAGGAGATTTACTAGAATGTTGCCTGGGTTTCAGCAACTAAGTTACAGAGAAAGGTTGATCAAGTTAGGGCTTTATTCTTTGGAGCGTAGAAGGTTAAGGGGGGACTTGATAGAGGTCTTTAAAATGATGAGAGGGATAGACAGAGTTGACGTGGATAGGCTTTTCCACTGAGAGGAGGGAAGATGCAAACAAGGGGACATGACTTGAGAATTAAGGGACAGAAGTTTAGGGGTAACATGAGGGGGAACTTCTTTACTCAGAGAGTGGTGGCTGTGCAGTGAGCTTCCAGTGAAGGTGGTGGAGGCAGGTTCGTTTTTATCAATTAAAAATAAATTGGATAGTTATATGGATGGGAAAGGAATGGAGGGTTATGGTCTGAGCGCAGGTATATGGGACTAGGGGAGAATATGTGTTCGGCACGGACTAGAAGGGTCGAGATGGCCTGTTTCTGTGCTGTAATTGTTATATGGTTATATATATATAAATTAAAAATAGGTGCAGGACTAGGCCATTCGGCCCTATGGGCCAGCACTGCCATTTAATATGATCATGGCTGATCATCCAAAATCAGTACCCCGTTCCTGCTTTTTCCTCATATCCCTTGATTCCGTTAGCCCTAAGAGCTGATCTGCTGATCTAAGAAATTGCTGATCTGCGTGATTCCTCGCTGGACTCTATATATTTGTGTTAAATACAAAAGCAATCGGCTGCAACTGATAATTACGAATACATTTTGGCAGTTATGTGGGTAAATAAGAACTGCTGAGGCATTGGGATTGGAATATAATCACTTATAATTTTCCAGGAGATTAGTAGATTTGCATGTGTTTTTACATTTTGCTTTCTAAGTGAAGTATGATTTTCTTATTGCCCAGAAAGCTGCTGTTCTTCTATCGTTGCATTGTTTGTGTTTTATTTTGTTCTTGCTGAGCCTAAATGATGGTATAAATGGAAAACTAGCAAGGTTTAGTTGTTTGATTTTATTTTTTTTTTTGTTTCAGTAAATCTGAAAGCAAGAACCCATTTTTGTGTTCTTCAGACATCGGACACAAAAGTTGGCCAGCAAATGCGTTGGCCAAGCCAGAAACCCTGCCGTTTGGGACATTGAGCACAGGTAATATTGAGAGACATAGATCACTGTTATAGTTCTGTCATTTGTTTTGAGAGGGAAAAACAAGATTGGTACAGGCCACAGATTGTCAACTTTGACAATTATACAATTATTTATTGTCATTTGAACCTCAAATGAAGTTCAAACGAAATTTTGTTTCTGCAGTCATACAACAAGAAAAGAACCAAGACACACAATCAACACAATTTACACACACATCTGTTACAGTGAATCTCCTCCTCACTTTGATGGAAGACAAAGTCTTGTCTCTCCCCTGTGTTCCATTCACCTCCCGATGTTAAAGCCCCCGGCAGGCGATGGCAAGTCCCGCGGCCGTTAAAGCCGCACCGGGCGATGTAAGGCCCCGCTCCGGGTCATCTTCAACTCGGGCAGGAGAAGTCGCTGTTGCGGGAGCTCCAAAAAGCGGTCTCCCACCAGGGACCCGCGAGCTCCCGATGTCACTGTCCACCGGACCTGCGGCTGGAGCCTCCGAGCTCCGTAGTCTGGTCACAGCCGCGCGTCACCACAGCTCTCCACGCTCCGAAGCCGGCCAGCCCCACGATAGTAAGTCCGCAGGCTCCGTGACTTGAGCCCCCAGGTCGTTCCAGTTGGAGGCTGCTCCACGGTGCTAGGCCTCAACGACAACGGAGACCCCACAGGGAAAAGGTCAGGTCACCCATACAGGGAAGAGATTAAAAGTCCCCCCCCCCCCCGCCCTCCACATATACACAGCTAAAAACAATATAAAAACCAAAACAAACTACATTCAATGGGACAAAAAATAAAAGACAGACGGACTGCAGTGGCCGCTGCGATGTCGGTCGCGCCGCCCACACAATTAGAAAAGCTATAAATATTTGAAAATTGGAGACACAAGGAACTGCAGATGCTAAAATATTGCATAGAAAATGCATAACATTGCACAGGTGGAACAAAACATAGCCCAACATAATTGTGGTATATTGTTACAAAGATAACATGATGTTTAGAACAAAAAAAAAATGAAATCATAGAACACTAAAACCGTGTATAGGTTGGAGCTAAACTTTATCATTGGTGCTCAAGTTAACATTGTTGTGGCTGTGGAGAAATATAGCACTAATGTTCATCAGATTACTTTGGTTTACTAAATAGATATACTTCTATCTCCTTTTTATACTCAGCTGCATTTAATTTAATTGTTGCTGGCCTTGCTTGAGGATGCCTTGGGTGACCTAAGGCAGCACACTGAAGGCTGAATGCTTCTTCCAATTTTTTGACGTCATTTTTCCTTTATTTGTTTTCTAGAAAGATATTTCAAAACAATTCTTGAAAATTTGGAGACCTGTGATCTTCCACATCAGTTGAAGAAGTGGGTGAACTTGCACTGTGTAACTTTTATTTTGATGACATTGTTTCCAATTTAACTTCAGATTATATATAGATAAAAATTGTAATCATATCAAATAATAATGTGGTTCAATGGTGCTTTTATTGTCAAATGTGTGAAGTGCAAATGCACTGTGAAATTATTTTCTTACATACAGCCCCAGTAGAATTTTGCCGTACCCAAGCACATCCCGGATTAGCAAATAATACAGAAATAGTCTACTCGTCCTGTATGCAAGAGGTGCCTTGTTTTGGCACCAATTTCGGAGTCCAGTCCACGCTCTAGGTACTATGAGTGATGCCAATTCCGGCCAAGCCCCAGACTGCTGCAGGCCTCCAACTGTCTCCGTCCTTGGACATTTGGATCGACCATTGAACCCACAAGCCTCTCCTCCCCCATCCACCTTTGTTCCCTGGATGCGCCTCCCGCAACTGAACTCGAGGGCGCAGTAGACCGGACCTTGGTTCCCTCTGCTCTCCCAATTGGCCTTGCTCCTCACCAGTCTCTCATCTTCGGGGTATGAGCACGGGTCAGTTCAGCAGATTCCCCCTTCCAGGCTGCAGTGTGCTGGATTCTCCGAGCAGGGGCTGGCTCAACAGTAGGCCGTGGTCTGCCGGGTCTTGTGTTTGGCCACGGGGGACCAGCAGTCAACAGAATGTTGCCATTCTGATGTGGAAAAGGATAGAGGTCCCTTCATGGGAGTTAGGGGTGTGTAGTTGGGGGAATGGAAGAATAGGAAGAGGTGGTGGCAGAGTAGGAATGAGCAAGCACTAGAACATTAAAAAGTAAAAGCCATGGTCATTCTGCTCCCTGTACTTGTTTTACTGTTATTGTTCAATAAACTGATTGCTGATCTTTTAGCTTGATACCAATTTGTTCATGAATGCCCTCGGTAACTGAGCCTCCACCGCCCTTTTGGACAGAAATGTTTTAATATTTCATATGCTGTGTGGGAAAAAATTCTATTCATCTTAATCACGAATGGCTAATGTTTTATTTTATTTACCATGTCCCTTGGTTTTAAATATCCCAACCAGATGTATTATGAACTCTGCATCTACCATGGAATTTTTTTATGGAATTCAATGAAATCTCCTCTCTTCTGAATTTTGCAGAGTGCACTCATAATCCCCCTCCCTCCCCATGTAACCTACCACCACTGGAATCAACCTGAAAGAAAGTGCTGGAGTAACTCTGCGGGTCAGGCAGCATTCCTGGAGAACATGGATAGGTGATGTTTCAGACCTGGTCCTTATTCAGACTGCTGAGTTAATCATTCTGTGTTTTTCTTTTTTGTACAGCTGAGTTACTCCAGCACTTTGTCTTTTTTGTAAGCCTGCAACTGCAGTTCCTTGTTTCTACACCAGAAATGTAGTTTTTAATGCCGCTTTCCTTTCTTTAATAGCTTATCTTGTCTGCGTTGTATTGTCATTGGCAATGGGGCAGTACTTCGAAATAGGAACTTGGGGAAAAAAATCAACTCCTACGATATTGTCATCAGGTACTTTTGTTTGGTTAAACATTGCCATATGTAACAAGTTGCTTAGTTTAATTGACGCCACTGGATTTTGTTCTCAAGCTTAATAATCAGATTTCTCATTTAAAAGTACAGCTAATTTCAGATTTCTCATTTAAAAGTACACTATGCTAGATGTTATTGTTTTCTAATAGTATAAATACAATTCCCAATGCTCCAAAAATAACTTATTCTTTTCAAGGTGCATATCCCAATTTTACTAATTGCACATATTCCTGTTATCCTGGGAACATTGCTGACTTTCAACATTTTAATTGTTATCTTTTTTGTACAAAATACATTGCTTTTTTAGTTTAAGAGGTTCTAGTTAATTTTGGGTTCCTGTAAATCATAATGCTGAGATCAACAATCTTTGGAAGGGTCTACAATTGTACAAACTGCAATTGTGTTATGCGTTGATAATGCTTTTTGAGTTTTCTGCATGAGTGCCTCTTGCTGTACCATGCAAAATTTAATGGAACAGCATCTTAAAAGGCATTTGTAAGGTGATAGCACCTTGTTTTTATGTCCAAGAATGGCTTGGTGCTCTCAGTGAGATGAAGAATTAAGAGGAGACCGAAGGCATGGATAAAGAAAGGGGACTCTGGGAAGTTTAATAACCAGGAGCAGGAAATTAAACAAATTGATTTTGTTTTGGGCAGTTCTAGTGGAAGAAATTAATGAACTGTTAAGCCCCTGTTCCACTTTCACAACCTAATTGGCGACCTCTGCGTAACTTCGTAACTCTTCCTCATGCTCGTGAGTGGTCTCCGCGTACTCGTGGCCTCAAGTAGGTTGCGGCGTTTTGTCCAGCCTGAAAAAAAATGTCCACGAGCTTAAAAAAGATGTTGGCATGGAAAGAATTGATACTTTTTACTCGTAGGTAGGTCGTAGTAGGTCGTGATGGCAGTCGTGGGTCGGTAATTGGCCCGAGAAAAAAAATGCAAACATGACATTTTATCATGTGATTTTTTTTTTCCACTCGTAGCTAGTCGTAGTTGGTCTTGGGTGTGCAGGACTGAGGTCGCGAGGGTCGTAGGAGGGCGCAGACATAGTCGTAGGAGGTTGTAGACATAGTCGTAGGAGCTCTTTTATTTTAGCGAGTCAACACGACCGTGACATTTTTTTCAACTCATCTAGGGTCTTCTAAACTCGTGGATTAGGTCGTCCAAGTGGGACAGGCCCTTTAGGAGGTGATTCAGACTCTGAAAAGCATGATAATTCTGAATTATTTGCTGTTTCTCAGAGGAGGTTTAGTTTTTTGTCACGTGTACCGAGGTACAATGAAAAGGTTTTGTTGTGTGCTATCGGAATTAATCATTAGTGATGGAGACACATTTGGATTATAGTATATTGCAAGAATTGAAATGAAGGTGAGTATTGTCCTTAAGTAGAGATAGCAATTTTGGTATATAAACACATGTGAGGGTTGTGGACAATATCAAGGTTGTAGCCACACTGGTTTGAGAAGTTTGTATAATTGAGCAAAGGACATGATGCAACCATTCTACATGATGCATAATAATTCTGTATATGAGAAATGAACATATGAACATGAACTCATGAACATATCTGAAAACGCAGTAGCTATGTTAAATTATATCGTCATGTTTGATGTGCTTAGAAGCCATTGGATGTACAACCATGGTGATGTTTTGCATCATACAATTTGTGATGCTGCATATACAATGTACACTCTGGATACTGGAGCCTAATTCAGAGAGAAAAGTACCATTCGCTTGCAAGAATTAATATTTATTGAGTAAAATCATTGTCAGATAAGTCTTGAAGATTAAGGGGAACAATGTAGCCATTCTTAACCTAAGGATTGTGTATAATGCAGATGTAATTCATTTTTAATTGAGGGCGCTGAATAGAGGTTGCTGGAATGAGCTAATTATGAACGTTGTTTTGTAACTTATCTGTGAGGTGGTTTGCAGTAGTCATTAGTAATTGACATGTAGCCAATCAAAATGGTAACCTGAAAACTAATAGACAAGATGTACAGCATGATATGTTTACTTGTAGGAAATGAGATCTGAACTAAGTTTTGGAATATAAGGTGCACTTTGAAGATATGCTCCGCTTATTGGTCATGCTGACTTTTTAAAATTAAATGCTGTGCATCAGCCATATTATTAAATCTCATTGAAGAAATCTTCAGTTTATTTGCTGGTCATTAGAATGTGCAAGGGGACTTCAGGATGGGAGAGATGATTTTGAACCATTGCTACTGTTATTAATTTGCCTCATTGCTCCTTTTCTGATTCATTTAAGATTAAACAATGGCCCTGTGATTGGATACGAAAATGATGTTGGGAATAAAACAACATTTCGATTGTGTTACCCAGAATCTGTTTTTATCGATCGTAGCTCGCGTGATGACAACACTACAATGGTTTTTGTTCCTTTTAAGACTGTGGATTTGCGATGGTTAAAAGAAGTGCTCTTAAAGAAGAGAGTGGTGAGTTTGCTAAAATTGTCCATTTAAAAGAATAATATTTCATCTCTGATCCAACTGGTTTCCATCATTGGGCTCCCTTACTTATTTGCATGAACATGGCCATGGGTCGTAAATACTGTGACACACAAAAATCAGATTTTTAATGCGTTAATATGATGCCCTTTTTTAACTTCTAGCCTCGTTGCCACGTGAACTGTTTTTTTTTCCTTCTTGTAACCCCCCCACCCAGAGATCTTGATCCCTGTGGTGATGTTGTGAATGGTCCTTAATTACTTTCCCCATTCCTTTTAAGTTCTGCTAAAATCGTCCTGCCACCTCATTCCAACATTCGAATCGGAAGAATCGCAGACAACATTTTAGAAGAGTCTAGATAAGCGCTTAAATCATCCAGGCTGGAAGATGGGATTACTGTGAATGGATATCTACTGTTTGATGTGGACATTGTGGGCTGAATGGCCTGTTTTCATGCTCTTCAATACAAACTTCCACCTCTACAACCTCTTCTCCATCGGACCCTTAAATATTCTGTTGATTTGAAGAGCTGTGATCATTTCTCATGGGATTAACCTATTTCTACCTATCCCGATGGTGCAGTGACCCTAATTATAGCACCTTCATGTTGTTTTCTATTTGTTGCACAGTGTTAACAACATTTTCTCCATCTCTCTATATTAATTCAATCTTCCAGCCGTCAACAGAGTTGGCTGCACCATCCTTCAGCAATGCTTTCCAGCTCAATAACATTGCTTTCCCATTCTGTACTCCTTGACTCCCTTGTAGTTTACATGTCTGTCAGACTGTGCTTTGGATGTATACAGTGACTCCAACTCCACAGTTTTCTGGGGTAAAGAACTCCAAAGATTGTGACTCTCAAACTATAAATTCCTTCTCACCTCCATCTGAAATTGGTAGCACTTTACTTTGAAACCATGCTGCTTTATCTTAGATACTGCAGAGGAATAACATCCTTTTCTGCATCCATCTTGTCAGTCCCCTTCAGAATCTGCAGCAGAAAAGTGCAGGTCATGCAGCATATGTGGATGCTGAGGGGTCCCAACCCAAACATCACCTGTCCATTCCCTCCACAGATGCTACCTGACCCACTGAGTTCCTCCAGCACTTTCCATTAAAGCGCCTAATGACTTGCTGTAACTGCATGCTAACTTTATATTTTGAGTCCCGTAGATGCCTTTAGCATCATAATTTGTAGTCTTGTGTTCTCTGCCTTCAACAATGAATATCCTCAAATGTTTTCCATTGTTTAGTATCTGCCAACTTCTTGCTCACTATGCTAACCCATCTTTCCATCGTTACCAGACTTGCCTATGATAAACTCTTTCCATTCACTCAACTCATTAATATAGATGGGGTCAAGGCAAGAGCGAGCGTTCACCTCGCGGCGCTGTTTCCACCACTCCTTCCACCACCACGCACAAGAAACGACAAGACAGACGCCATTGTGCAGATGCCGAGAAGTGTGTTCAGCTCTGGCTGAACAACTTCTAATCTTGTGTGTGGACTCGATAAGAAGAAGATTAATATAGATGATAAATATTGGAGGGTCTAGCATTCATCTCTGGTAGCCCATCCATTACTGATTGTCATTCTCAATCTTGTAAACATTCACAAGTCCAACCTCCGCAGTTTTGGGGACAGAGCCTTCTCCAGGGCAGCTCCCAGGCTCTGGAACTCCCTCCCCCAACCGATCCGCAATTCCGTGTCCCTCACCATCTTCCAGTCCCGCCTCAAGACCCATCTCTTCACCTCTGCCTATCCTTAGCCCCACGTCCCCCTCCCTTTTCATATGTGCATTAATTGCCTCGTATTGTGGCGGCCCCCAAGGGTCGTGCCATCATACCGTCGAACCCCTCGGCACGGGAGTGGTTCAGTCTGGAGGCGGCCCTTAGCCAGAGGATTTAAAGGCAGGGGTTTGGGTGCCATCTTTCTCTTGTTTGGTCTTCCCTACAACCGGGAGGAACATAATAGAAGGTGCCTCTCAAAACACTGGACTTCGTGCTTCCTTTTGAGACCCACGCACTACAATATTGTGTTTTGTATTGAATTCTGTCTTTACTTTGTGTACTAGTCATGTCTCTACTATTTATTTCATTCCCCTTACATGTTTTTCCTCTATCTGCTAAATTTTTGTAAGGTGTCCTTGAGACTCTAGAAAGGCGCCCATAAATAAAATTTATTATTATTATTCTGATAACCAAATTATGCCTACTATTTACTGTTCATTACCCATTCTCCCATTCACCCTATGCATTTAGTTTAGAGATACAGTGCGGAAACGGGCCCTTCGGCCCACCGAGTCCGCACCGACCAATGATCCTGACATATCAACACTGTCCTACACACTCTAGGGACAAGCCAATTAACCTACAAACATCTACGTCTTTGGAGTGTGGGAGGAAACCAAAGATCTCGGAGAAAACTCACGCAGTCACGGAGAGAACGTACAAACTCTGTACAGACAGCCCCCTCAACATCTGGCTAGGTTCCTGCATGCCTCTGCCTTAATATAATTCAAAACTCTTCTGGCAAATTGAATCCCAGTCCTTTGATCATTCTTTGAAGGTCTGAAGAAGGGTCCCGACCCAAAAAGCCACCTGTCCATTTTCTCTAGAGATGCTGCCTGACCCGCTGAGTTACCCCAGCATTTTCTAATAATTGACGGACTACTCACTGGGATTAGATACCAATCCACTATTTTGTTGCTACTGAAATACTCAACAAATCATATTAAAAATGTGGACTGTACGCAGCACTGAGTAACTTAACATCTATCTTTTTTTTGTATTTGCTTGTTGAAAATGTGGTTTGTTTAGTTTAGAGGTATAGCCCTTCAGCCCATTGAGTCTGCGCCAACCAATGATCACCCGTGCACTAGTTCTATTCTACACACTGGGTTCAATTAACCTACCAACATGTACGTCTTTGGAATGTGGGAGGAAACTGGAACACCTGGAGGAAACCCACACGATCACGGGGAGAATGTACAAACAGCGTACAAACAGCGCCCGTAGTCTGGCACTATAAGGCAGCAACTCTACCGCTGTGCCACCTGTTAGATAGAGAATAACTGAATCTGACCCTTGCATAGATGTTGCAGAATTCACTGATAACAAAAAAGTTGACCTTGTCACTGATTAAGGTGAATGAATTGAATGCTGTAATGTAAATTTAACATGAGTATACTTTGTGATTTTGATTACAGTCCTTGCGAGGCTTCTGGAAGAAACCACCATTGGAACTTATTTACAAGAAAGCTCAAGTTAGGGTTCTAAACCCTTCTGTTGTTCAGAAAGCAGCTTTTGAGTTGCTGCATCTTCCGAAAGTTGTTGCATGGCCAAAGGTAGATATGCTCTGTTTTCCTTCCAACTCCTCTTTGTTCTGCATGAAATTCTAGAGTGAGAGTGAGATTGGAATGTCTGTAGCAAATTATTAAAGTTGGACATTCTGAGCACTGTCGAATGTTGGAAACTAAAATGACTTCAAAAGGTAATTATTTCTGCGTAAAGTAGAATTTTTTTTTTGATTTAATGATTGAATACAAAGGTGGGTGAATATAATATTAATTATACCATTACAGCTATTTCTCTGGCACAGCCTCTGGTAACAGGAATGCCAAATAAAATGGCTTCCCTTCCTCAAAAGAATATCCACTCTCCCAATGTTAAATCTTTTTTGTTTGTGCATGAACCTCAACTTTGAGCATGTTGCTTACTTAATGAAACTTGTAAGAACCCCAAAAGTAAAACATAATTTGTTTGTTGGTAAGCTCTGTCAATTTTAAAGTTGGCTCTGTAGGGAGCAACTTTGTTGTTCAGCCCATGATAATCCATAGCAGAATTGGATCAAAAATCCATTTCACTCCTTTGTTGACATTTGAAGTGCCTAGAAATTCATTCCCAGGTGGCAGTGTTAAATGTATTGTGTGGCTGTGCTTTCTGCTCTGCTTCTGAAGTTTGGTTTCATCTTGCTCGAGCTAATATTTTATCCGGCAAACGTCATTCTATGGTAAGGCTCATGTTTTCTATTAATTCTACTATAATACATTAGATTTATTGTTTCTGGCAGCCTCCTCAATATCCAACAACTGGGATCATTGCATTATCGATGGCACTTACCATGTGTGATGAAGTTCATGTAGCTGGCTTCAAGTATGATGCTAAGAATCGTAATGGCACTTTACATTATTACGGCAATGAAACCATGGCAACCATGGAAAAAGTAGGTCCCTGAATAGAACAAGTTTTGTTGTAGCTTTTGGAAACTGCTAATAATAAGATTGATGCACAGGATATTTTAGTAGTGGAAACAATGGGGGAATAGAATATTTTCTACCTTTTGCAACTGCTACAGAGATCTCGGAGGTTAGCAAATGTGATATACAGTAAATTATTTGCATTGGAACTAAGACATGGCTGTAGTCTGGGATTGCTGTGTCCATGTAAGCACTCTTTATAAAATTACATAAAGTAGTTATACAGAAAAGTCTAGCTTGTAAATTACATAAATATGCAGAACAATCTTGCAATATTTGCTTTTTATTTTCCTTGACAAAATTTATATATTTAAAGAAATCTCATAAAACATGGAATAGTAACAACACAGGAACACCATGTGTTAATCTAAACGTTTCCCAACTGTCTGCGCAAGGTCCATATCCCTCAATTTCCCTCCTTCAATGTCATATCTTTCAGAATCAAACAATTTCTCTGTTTACATTGAAATGCCATGAAGAGTGGGTCACAAGCGGCTGAGGCTTTTTCTACCACTAACTACTAAACACATCAATGCGATGGAGATCAATTAATTTGTTTTTGTTCAGACAGAGATAGGGAGATACAGCATGGAAACAGGGCCTTCGGTCCACCTAGTCCACATGCACTTGCATTTTTTTAAGCTAATGCTGGGGTGAAATGGAAAAATGAATTGGAAATACAAGTCCACTTGCGTTTCATTATGTACAAAGGGCATATTACATAAAAGATGGGGGCTGATAGCAATCCTTTTATACATTTTTTTAAGATGAGATGCTCTACCAAAATGAAAGCCTTCTACCTGGAAAAAAAAAGCAAAGTTGAGCATGGGTAATTTTGAGTCCAATCAAGCAGTTGTACCATTTTTAGTTTATGTATTATAGATGAAAATGTTATGAAATATCATACAATCAAATATGTTGGACTATCATGTTTTAACATGATATTAATTGCACTGTTGATTTTGCAGACGCAGTATCATAACATTACTGCTGAACAAATGCTTCTGAACAAGTTGAAATTATCAAATAGAATTTTTGATTTGACTGGATCTTATTGAAAGGAGCGTCGACATTGAGATCGTTACAACACTGTTATGATATCAATATTAAAGGGAACCACAGCCACTCCTTTTGTCTGGGCTTCCTTCACCTGTATGGGAACACAAAGCACTCATGTTTGGATCACTGAAAAAAATCTGGCACAGGTGACTGAAACAATTCCTTGTGGAAAAGTGGGAGCTGCAAGTACTCTTGAGGTATTGAGGTTCACTATCATGGACTATGTAACAATAGATGTCAGAAGGTTTATTCGTTGACAAAAATTGTCGTGGTTGAAGGAGGGTTTTTGCTTTTGGAAATCTCATTTTAAAAAGATTTAATTAACCAGCACATTGCCTTTGTTTTTGTAAATGATAGAATATATGTATTTTGTTTGTGATTGCTGATTATGTGAAGTTGTAATTTTGATTTGAATATTATCTGCTCAGGACTGAGGCACGGTTAATTTATTTTGTGATTCCAAGCAAAATTCTCGAGCAAAGTTATTTTGTAATCACTCTTATAGTTAAGTTAAATTGTAATAAACGTTTTAATAGATTTATAATTCGGATAAAATGGTGAATGTTTCAAATAATTAATAAATGTT
Source organism: Leucoraja erinaceus (assembly GCF_028641065.1). Lineage (NCBI taxonomy): Eukaryota > Metazoa > Chordata > Chondrichthyes > Rajiformes > Rajidae > Leucoraja > Leucoraja erinaceus. The sequence continues at coordinate 39,895,809 of NC_073389.1, forward strand.
TGAATTTTCCTGGAAGAAAATTATCTATTAGCAATTTACATAACACTTTGCAAAGCTAGCAAACATGTGAAGTTCATTCATGTTTCTCTTTACTGTTGCAAGCTGCTTTTGAGATGTATATATTTTTTGTTCTCTTTGTTATTGGCATTGTTCTGTAAATTGTTTTCCAAATTTGCTCTAATTCCATTCTGAATTTTGTAGACTCACCTGCTAAGTAATGGCAACATTTCTGCCTTAAATTTGAAAATGTTAGTACAATTATTTGTCGTTTCATTTTGTATAAAAATTAGTTTCAATGAAGATTTGGAGTTGTCGCAATCCTTTTATCAATTACTAAGGACATGTACATCCAGTTAACTGCTCTGCATCGTACTGTCAATTATATATTTAAAAAACTGGAGTTCCAAAATAGACATTCAATTCTGAGTTTTGTCAAAGGAGAATATAATTAAGTGGATAGAAGAAAACGGTCAATTACATGTTCAAAACTCTGGATCTGCACCTTCTGATGTATAGTTCCTGCAGGGGGGGGCGAGTGTAGTTCCCATAGTGCGTTCGGCCGAATGCACTACTCTCTGCAGAGCCTTCTTATCCTGAGCAGAGTAGTTCCCAAACCAGATTGTGATGTTGCCGTACAAGATGCTTTCTACAGCCCTCGAGTAGAAGTACTGAAGGATCCTCAGAGAAACTCTGAATTTCCTGAGGTGGTAAAGGCACGGCATTTCCTTACTCACCAGTAAGTACCTGTACGTCTTTGGAATGTGGGAGGAAGTCGAAAACCTACGCAATCACCGGAAGAACATGCAAACACAGTACAGATAGCACCCGTAGTCGGGATCGATCCCATGTCTCTGGTGCTGAAAGTGCTGTAAGGAACAACTCTACCACTGCGCCACTGTGCCGCCATGTTGGAAAGTAATTGTTCATGAACCAGGTGGTGTAGGTCTGGCAGTCAGAAGAGAGCATGGACTGAATGGTGGGGATTCTAAATGGTAGATGCTGCTGCCTTGAGCCAGGACCTCTGTCCACTCCTCTGCAGCCTTTTGCGTTCTTGTGCTTTAGAACTGCTCAACCAGGCCTTGATGCAACCTGTCAGGATACTTTCTACAGTCCATCAATTAAATGTAATTGGAATTATTGTGACAATTATTGGTGGCTCAGCGGTAAAGTTGCTGTCTTACAGTGCCACAGACCTGGGTTCGAGCCTGAGTACGGGTGCTGTCTGTATGGAATTTGTACATTCTCCCCGTGCCCTGTGTAGGTTTTCTCCGGGTGCTCCAGTTTCCTCTCACACTCCAAAGATGCGCAGCTTTATGGCTAATTGGCTTCGGCAAAATTGTAAGTTGTCCCTAGTGTCTGTACGATAGAATTAGTGTGTGGGGATCACTGGTCGGTATGGAGTTGATGGTCCGAAGGGCCTGTTTAAGCGCTGTATCTCGAAACTAAAGTAGGGGAATATGCCAGTCAAGCCTTACACATCACGGTCCTTTAAAATCACCACAGTTAAACAGCACATTTGGAAGAAATAACCTTTTTAAACGCTCAAGGTTATACTTTGGTGCTGAATTTTTTTTTGCAGTAGAATCTCTGCACTGAGCCTCAAATCCATAAACATGTGCCTCTGGTGCTACCATTTTGCCCAATAGTTGTGATTTGCTGTAATGTATTCATACTTTTCTATAGAGTGGTGCAGCGGTAGAGTTGCTGCCTTACAGCGCTTGCAACACCAGAGTCCCGGGCTCGATCCCGACTACGGGTGCTGTCATTATGGAGTTTGTACGTTCTCCCCATGACCACGTGGGTTTTCTCTGAGATCTTCAGTTTCTTCCCACACTCCAAAGACGTACTGGTATGTAGGTTAATTGGCTTGGAGTATGTGTAAAGGAATTGTCCCTAGTACGTGCAGGATAGTGTTCATGTGTGAGGATCGCCAGTCAACGTGGACTCGGTGGGCCAAAGGGCCTGTTTCCGCTTTGTATCTCTAAACTAAAAGAAACCTTTGTGTTCTCACAACTTCCAAGGTCACCACCTCTTTTAGAATATTACTGTACAATCCAGCTCATGTTATCCTGTGTTTTTTATCTGATACTTAATGGCATAGCAGGTCATTGTATCAGGTAGGATCATTGCCAGCTCCTATGTGAGCAATCCCTTTGGTCCTCTCAATTTCTAACAGTGGTTTGTGTACAATCTTACCTTTAAAGATATTCAAAATTATTATTTTTCTGGTTATCTGTTTATTCAGTATACATTATTCTTGTTATTTTCATTACCTAACAATACCTTAATTAATGCTATTGCTAAATATACATAGGTTGTTCTGAGGAAAATAATGCTGAAAATTGTTCTCAAGGCTGGCATTATGCTACAAGTAAATTGGAATGAAACCATCTTGTTACCCTGTGAAAGTGAGGTTAGTGAAATTGTTTCAATGACTATAAAATCATTTGTATATATTGAATGCAAAAGTGGGCTTATCATGAATGCTGAGTGCATTCTTCCAATCTTCCGCTTTATACAATATCAAAATGGTTTTGGAAAGCAAAAGAGAATAAGAACTTTGAAAGAGAAGTTGCATCGGACACGGTGATCAAAACAAGTAAAGGGGCAAGTTAAAAGCTCAACTTGGATGTGTGATGGGTGATCTTGATCAGAAAAGTTAACTGAAGGTAAGTTAGATGTTGGAAAGCCATGGACTCATCCAGGTCGAGTTCAAAAGTCAGAAGTCCTTATTTTTGTGGAAGCATTCATTTTGTAGGCAGTTCCACAGTGAAATAACATTGGGCGGTCCATTAAGGAAGTCAGTAGCAATTGTGGGTGAAGGGACATTTGGAAGGTTTGTGCATTGCCTCAGATTCACCCATCATTATTGATCATGTTTCGCGTGCAGAAATCAAGGAATTACCTGATTTAAAATATCCAGCCTCAAAACAATAGGATTTCTTCAATTTCTATACTTCCAATTTATTTGAGAGGGTATGCTAGTTTGTGCCACACCATGGAAAGGTTTGAATGCTAGTGCACTGTCTTCAGGAGCAGTTTTCAAATCACCCCTAACTCAATTCAGGATTCTAATCAAGGCCTATGTGTAAAAATATTTACACTATTCGGATGTCTTCCCTGCCACCAACAGATCCTTTTTTAAGTTGCATTTGAAATAACATTACTTGAAATAAGATTCTTCTCAAGTGAAGCTGAAAATAATTAATTTTATTTAACACAATAATTCCTAATTTGGTACAAAATCATTTTGATAATGCAGAACAAGCATTTTTTTATGGGGATAAAGGAGTTTGTTCCACTATATTCAATGGTGATGCAATTGATCCAAAATGAAACCTAATTTGAGAATGACATTCACTATAATGAACCATCTAAACATTTTTAAAACCAATTGTTCAATTTACAGCCAACATTGAACTCTACATCTTTTTCCCCCCAATTCTTTCAGATATGGCCCCTCGATGCAATAGGCTTGGTTTTGGATTAGGTTATGGAGAGAGGTGACTCGTTTCTCTTCACTCTCCAGTAACACCTTGCCCCTGAGGGCCTTGAGTTTGGAACACCGGTGGATGAGAATGTGACACAATATGTTATTGCACTGTCATTGCATATACCTGGATTGATCTATTGATAAAAGATTTTGTAATAAGATTGAAAAATTCACTGCAGCTGATTCTGCAAAATCGTGGAGACACAATTTGCAAATGTAAATGTTGGAATCTTGAGCAAAACATAAAGTGCCTGACCTACTTTCACTTCTTTAGATTGTTTTTGTTTTGTTTCCTATTTTGATGTAGCTTTGCAGTTCATATTTAAATTTGAACAAGCAGAAGTAAAGCATACTATTTTTTGATGAGCCTGACGTTTTATTCATGGCCAATTGACATTAAACTATAGTTACTTAACAATCATTATAGGTTCAGGAAGCCTTGAAGAAAAATTATTTTTTAATTTTGTTAATGTGATGACATTTTTAAACCTTATAAAATGATCACATAACGTTTTTTTCCTTTTATTTCAAGTTATCTTTAAAATTAAAATGGTCTCCAGCCAGTTTTGAATATCCAGTGTTGGAGGTTGTTTTGTACATTGTTGGAATTAAGCCCATCACATGATGCACGTGATTATCTAGTTTTATTTAGAAACTTTACTGGTGGAGTACCACCACGTCCTTTCCCAGTGGAGGAAAAGTGAACTAGGCTAAAAGGGACAAAAAAAACTATGCTAGTTACAAGGCTATGGAGAGCATGAAAAAGCATATTGATTGATTTGGGATTGCTACAGCAACGAGTTAACACAAATACAATATGCAAAAGTGCATTCCCAGGTTCTAGAAAGAAATGTGCACTTCCCACTACATGAAAGAAGTAATATCAGCATTATACCTCATTTAAAGAAAGTTTAACACTATTAGATCCTTCATTTTCCTGCTCCTCAGAAAAGATAATTCATAAATGTTTTATATTAATTAAGGTTCATTTTATTTTCAACAGCACCCCAGTCATTCTGGTTCCAAATGCTTTGCTGAAGTGTTGGATCACCAAACCTTATAATCCAGTACCTGGAAGACTCTCAATAAATCCCCACCCTCCCCAAGGTGAAGTAGACCATAGATTTGTTCATAATTGATCATATTTTATTGATTAGAAATCTTTTGATCCCTTTTTCCCTCTCTCACAGACAGACAGGGCTACATTGTTCAAGCATGTTTTCTTAAGCAATTGTTTTTTTTGTGAATTTGCTCTTATAAAGAGGCATGATTTGTTTCTGGGACATTGAACATTTTCCATGTTGCACCCAGTAACACTATCAAGTACACTTGGTTTAGTTATAATATATAACAAATGCTAAGCACACTCCTTACATTAATCTGAAAACTTATTTCGATTTTCGATTTTGGCCAAATGGATTATGTAGCATTCAGAGCTTACTACGTGCATTCTATCTGTTTCTTTACAATTTTGACATTGATTGGAAGATTAGTTTCAATTGTACAAAGTAACACTCCTTTGGAATATAGTCCATTAAGACCCGCGCGGATGTTCTTGGAATCTTACACGCAAGACTTACGAACTTAAGGAACAAGGAAACTTATCTGGAGATGACCGCTGGCTCTCAAAGTACTATTGTGTCTTCAGGCCCTTAATGTGCAATTATAACGTGTAAAGCAGATGCAGTCTACTCTTTCTTTGGATATAACTAACAGTAGCCTTCCAGTAAAGAAAGACAGTTAATCATTCAGCAAATTTCAGGCGAGGCCTTTTGTGGTAAAAGTGTAACTTCCATTGAATAAGAAAAGTTGTATTTTAAAAGCTTTACACGTGTACATTTTGTTTTTACATTGGATACAGTAAAAATCCAGCGAAAGAGGAATGCACATATGGGCCGGAATAAAGTCCTGCTGCTTGTTCAGATGGGAGTTGGATCCAGACTCTGTCTCCATGCATTAGTTCGAGAACTGAGCTTCCAGAAGCCTGATCGAGAATCCCTTTCTTGTATTCGTCGTAAGTATACATTTGTGGCTCATTATTTTTATATAATGCCACCCATACGTTAGCACCTTTACAATGAATGTGATATGAAAAGTAATAAATTCCTGGTATTTCACACGTAAAAACACCAGTTTGTGGATTGTAACTTTGTCTGCCGTTGTACAGGATTTTATCAAACTTGACAGGAGATCCCACTGGTGGAAAAGGTATTGTAAGTTTGGCTGTGAACGCAGGCATCTCTAGCTTAAGTCCCATGGGTTTCCCTTTTTTACTCGGTTGACCAATGTATCCTTGTGGTGTCATTACACCGTCGATTCCTGGACCCATCTCTGGAAGTTGAAACTGTTGAATTTCTGGTTGAACAGATGGTGGGCCTGGAGGGCCAGGTGGTCCGGGAATGCCCGGTGGCCCTGTTATTCCATAATGACCTTCTGGGCCAGGCTTTCCTGTTGGTCCTACAAGCCCTGGAACTCCGGGTTTTCCTATTCCAGGTAACCCAGGAGGTCCTGGCATTCCTCTATCTCCTTTTGGTCCCGATGGGCCTGGAGGACCTATTGGACCTCCTGGACCAGCAATCCCAGGTATTCCAGCAGGACCTTGGTTACCTTTCTCCCCATGGAACCCAGGTTCTCCTTTTAATCCTGGTGCTCCTAGCAATCCAGGTAAACCAGTTGGACCAACATGTCCTTGCCCTCCTTTTGGTCCAATTGGTCCAGGCATACCCCTTTGCCCTGGTTGTCCGTCTTCACCAGGATATCCTGATGCACCTGGCATTCCCTGGAGACCAATTTCCCCTTTCAGGCCTTGAGGACCTTGAGGGCCAGGTGGCCCATGTTCTCCCTTCAGTCCTGGGAAACCCAAACCACCTTGTGGTCCAATTTGTCCTGGAAGTCCAGGTAATCCCATTTCACCTGGTTGACCAGGAATTCCAGGGGCACCAACAGGTCCAGGTTCCCCTTTTGGTCCCTGTGTTCCTGGAGGTCCATTGTGACCACGTTCACCCTTTAGCCCAGGAAACCCTGGTTTTGCTACTCCTGGCATTCCCGGAGGCCCTGGTATGCCCGGGAGCCCTTTATCACCTTTACCCCCAGGGAATCCATGTTGACCAGGAATTCCATCTAAACCTGGCTTCCCCACACCTGGCTTTCCAGGTGGTCCTTGAATGCCCTGTTGTCCTGGAAAACCTTGAGGTCCTGGCTCACCTGGGAATCCTGTTTTTCCGGGTCCTCCTGGAGCCCCTGGGAGACCATTTAAACCCGACTTTGAAATACCAGGCAGTCCTGCTTGACCTGGCTGCCCAGGTAATCCTGGTGGGCCCTTCAATCCTGGTAAACCAGGCACACCAATTCCTTGTTGCCCCTTGGATCCTATTGGTCCTGGCATTCCTGGCATTCCTCTCTGTCCAGGCTCTCCTCGTGTTCCTTGTTTTCCCGGGTAATCCTGATCTGCCTGGCTTTCCTAATCCAGGAAGACCTGAAGGACCTCGTGCCCCTTGTGGTCCTGGTGGTCCCATGGACCCATAATCTCCCTTTGGTCCCATGTCACCCTTGTGGCCTGGCAACCCCATTCTTCCTGGTTTACCTGCTATTCCTGGCATCCCAGGCTTCCCAACACTTGGAAGACCTGGTTGGCCTGGATGACCTGGTGTTCCTGCTGGTCCTTGAATCCCCCGACCTGGTATTCCTGGAGGCCCAGGTGGCCCCATTGGCCCTCTTGCGCCAGGCTCTCCGTCTGGACCTTTCTCACCTTTCATTGCACTCGGATATGTTGGTATCAGTTCTACAGAAGAAAAATTATTAATGTAGATAATCAAAATGTACATCATTTAAATGTAATTGACTTCAACCATGTTGTTCATAGATTTGAATTGAAATATTGACTTTCTTGCTCGCATTTATGTTCAGGCAAGACATTGTAAAATTACAATCGGAAATCATTAATATAAATTGCATTATTTAAAATTAAAAAACAGCAATTTGCATTGGTAGCGTATAACTACAATAAGAGGATTGACTTTGAAATGGTGTTGGAAAACCATGTGGGGTAGCAACCATTCTGTCCTGGTCCCTTGAGGGCAAAACATGGTAGAGGCAAACAATTCAATAGAAATGGCAATGTGTGAAATAGTGGAAAGAAGAGGCAGACAGAGAGGCAGACAGAGAGGCAGGCACAGAGACAGAGACCTGCACATATAATGTATGTCATTACAGTGTGGTCTATCACACTGGAAACGTAGTGTGGAACAAATGTTGTAATGTAACCACACACCTGTTTTACACTTTATTTTCTATAAATTTCAATCTGTTTCACAGTTTAGTGCTGAAGTACATTTTTAATATAGTCCAGTGTAACAGATTGTGAAGAGAAACCATGTTCTTGCGCATAATACAGGCTGACTTTTCCTGTGCTTTTATCTTTCAAATCACTCTTTTTCAACTGTGATGGATTAACTTTTTCTTCTGAACTCAGAATTCAAATGATTTAATTTTGTAGTACAGATATAAAGATTTAAATACCCCTCTGCACTGCTCAGTGAACTGTTTGGAAACTTCCCAGAGTCCTGTCAACCAATGCTACTTCGATATTACTTGATGACATCATATCTGCCACTTGTGAGACATCGGTTCAAATAAGCTACCTCGTTTATTCATTACCTACAAATGCAGGTTGTTGATTATGTGAATTATTAGGCTGTTCTGGGAATACGAAAGGGGGCCTAAATAACTATCTGTTGTAAAAGATTAACAAGATACTGTACAACAGCTCATCGTTAAGCAGTTCAAATCCTACACTCACTAGGTGCCCTTTCTTGGTAGTTGAATGATGACCAGGATCCTGTCTGCTTCTTCTGGCTGAGGTTAAATTTAATGCCTTTTAATCTTATCCCTGCTGAGACTAGCCAATTTGTTGCAGAATGGAACTTTCATAACTCGTATCTTGCTGTGGAATTTTTATTTTTTATTTTTGGTCTTTTACCCTTTTAGCCTTTCTATTGTTCTCAAGAATTTGCTTCTTGACGAGCTTTCAAAATAAGTGGTTGTTCCCAGCTTTAATTATTTGCTGAAGGTATTTTGCAGCCAACAATGCATAGCACAAACACTTGTTCCATTGAATGTGGTTTTGGCTAACTGCTGGTCACAACTTATCAATTTTCAGTTCTAAAGACTTTGCAACCCTTGCTTAATCTTTAATCTTTAATTAACAGTTAGCATTAGCTGGAAGGCAAATACTATGAATGATACTAGACCCAGAATGACTAATTTGATAGCAAGCAATGTAGGTGTTACAAATCTGTTGCCCTAAGAATTATTTCCTAACATACAAACTACAATCTCAAATCATACATTCCCAGACATTGCTATTACTGATGATTTTCAAGTTTCACCTTGTATTCATGGTCTGCTATTGTGCAATATTAAAATGGTTGAAAGTAGGAAAACAATTATTTCGTAAATCTTTTTTTTTTCCTTTAAATATTATGGAGAAAGAAAAGATTTAGTCATCCATTGATGGAATTTTTGCATCCTGGGTCAATGGGTCTAGAAAGTCACTCAACGGTTAGTTTGCTTATTGCAATTGCAAATGCACCTCAAAAAATTAATAGTCATAATTTATTAGCCAAGTATGTTCTGCAACATACAAGGAATTTAATTTGCCATAGTCATGCTAATCAAAAGCAACAGAACACAAAAAATATATTATAACATAAACATCCACACACAGCGACTCCTCCACATTCCTCACTCTGATGGAAGCCGAAAAAAGTTAAATCTCTTTCCTTCTTTGTCCTCCAGCGGTCGGGGGCCTCGAACCTTCCATTGACAGGACGATCGTACACACGTAGCTGGCGACGTGCCTCCTTCTTGGGGCAATCAAGCTCCTGCATCGGGGGGGGGGGGGGAATCTCAGCTCCCCCACGCTGGGCGATCTACCTCGGGTCGGGGCTTGTCGAACATCATGCAGTTTTTGACTTCCCGACGTCGGTCTCTTCCGAGAATGTGAGCCCTTGATGTTATAATCCGCAGGCTACAGTTAGAGCATCGATCCCAGGCAAGGGATCGGCTCCAATGGTAAGTTCACGCCCTGCGGTGGGGCTCAAAGTAAGTCCCTAGCAAGGCCGCCAGCTCCACAATGTTAGGCAGCAGAGCGACTGGAGATACAACCCGGAAAACAATCGCATCTCCGACAAGGTAAAAGATTGAAAAAAAGTTTCCCCAATCCCCCCTGCCCACCTCCCACATAAAACAATCCGGAGAACATTAACACAAACTTTTTAAACACACTAATAATAACAAAAAAAAAGACAAAGGACAGACGGACTGTAGGCGAGGCTGCCATCGAAGCGCCACCCGGTGGTTCAAAATATATTAGCAATTGTTTCTGGACCATTTCAAATTATTGACCACCTCTTATTTATTTAGTGATGGTGTGAATTTTGATGATCCAGTATGAATGCTGAATAATTTCAACTGCAGATAGACTCATATAGCATGGAAACAGGCCCTTTGCTCAACTTGCCCGCAGTGACCAACATGTCCCATCTACAATAGTTCCACCTGCCAGTATTTAGCCCATATCCCTCTAAACCTATCAAATCCATGTACCAGTCTAATTGTTTCTTAAACATTGTGATAGTATCTGCCTCAACTACCTCCTCTGGCAGTTCGTTCCATGCACCATTCCTCAGGCCACCTGCCCAACCGATCAAAATCATGCTGCAAATTTTGACAAAGAAGGGCAGGATCATTATAAATTATACTAGCACATTACAACCTCAATGTAGGCTATATTTACTTTTATGAAGATGGTGATCTATTCAAACATTTAAAAGACACAATGATGACTACATCAAAGATGTATTTAACATTCTTTGGAGCACTTGTTCATTAGGCGCGAATATATCTTTGACTCATGAATTAAAAACCAAAGTGCTTCCATGCTTTTAATTGATGAGCTACTACAGATATTATTGATATTTCCACGAGCAACTTCATGGTTTTAATCACATTCAAAATCACTTCTGCATATTTTACCTCTTTTTTGGAGAAATTACTTGATCCACTGCCTGTTTTGTTCTTTATGTATGATTTTCCCATTACATTTTCCCCTGCCATACATATTTTACTATTTAATTTTTTATTTTTTTTTTAGTTTATGAACTAGACTAAGTGGGGCCCAGTGGGTCCCTATCACAAGGGAGGCCTGGTCCCCCAACGCAACCCGTTTCCCCAACGCAATATTCCATCACTCACCCATAGCCCCCAACTGTGCAGGTGTGGCTCAATTCCCCTCATCCCCAGCACTCTCGTCCCTTCCTCTTCACCCTCCCTCTTTCCCCTCTCCCCCTCCCCAATCCCTCCCCCTCCTTCTCCCTTCCCTGCCCTACGTCACTCCATCCCCCCATAACCCCTCTCCCCTCCCTACCTCCCTCCTATCCCTCCATCCCCCACTCCCTTCCTCTCCCTCTATTCCCCACCCTCTCCCACTCTCCCTCCCACCTCCTCCCCAGTCTCCCGCCTCGCCTCCCCCACTTTCCCCTCCCTCTCTCTCTCAATCCCTTCCTCTCCCTCAATCCTCCCACTCTCCCTCCTCATCTCCCGAGGGTGCTGCTCCTCTCCCTTCGTGCGTGGCCCGTTGGCGCCCTCATAGTCAGGCCTCGGGATCCCTGGCAGGAAGGCCGCTACGGTAGGGAGGCGGACCGCGCCGGTAGCAAGGTGGTCGCAGGCAGGAAGGCGGGCCGTGGCCGGTGTCTGACAGCGGAGGCGGCCAATCAGTGCGGCGATGGTGCAGGAAGGGGTGTTGCCGTCCCGGCCGTGACTGACAGGAAAGGAGACCAATCCTCAAATGCATGGTTTTTAAGATTTTTAAACCCTAATAACTTTTAATATATACCACCGATCGGAACAAAATTTGATGCGTTTGCAGCACAGGACAACGTTGAGTAAGGTGGCAAAAAAGAAATCGTGGCACTATCGCGTACTGTTTGTACGCGAATGTGAAAACAATGCAAACCGGAAGATAACAAGATGAGAGTTTTAGTTATGTATAGATGGATTTAATTTTATTTTTACTAGCGTGCTCAAGGAAATGGGTAACAATAAAATGGAGAAAAAGGATTAGTAAAGGTTAAGAATGTTTAAAAATTACTAACATTTAAGTAACATTATATAAATTTAACAGTAAGATAACTGATTTAAGTACCACACAAACTATCCCCATGAAATCAAGGTCCAAAAGGAGATATGGCAGGAGATGCGAGATATGCTTTTCACAACATAATCTTGAGGAATCTCAGCCACACTGACCTCTTGTGCTGAAGTTCACATGCCCAGCAGGACTGCAAACAGAAGTAGGCTTCTGAATCTGTCAGCTGCCACTGATTTCCCCATTTAAAAGGACTTACGCAGATGTTCAAGACTTTGTGGTTTTAACTGTTGAACACTGGTAGTACTAATTAATACCGTCAGCAAGATCCCATCTGTTAAAATGTAACCCAGCCAAGAATGATTTCCATTAATTTAGGTCTAAACTTTATGTCTACAATATAGCTCTATAGTTATGGATAAAGAAAGGGCTGGTCCACAAGTTAAAGTACTGAATCAGGGCAAGCCCAACTTTGATGGTATTTGCAAAGGTTTATTAAATCAGGTTGTTTGGGAGCAAAGAGACTTCCAGAAAGAAGGGTCTCGACCCGAAACGTCACCCATTCCTTCACTCCATAGATGCTGCCTCACCCACTAAGTTTCTCCAGCATTTTTGTCTACCTCCAGAAATTGAGATGTTTTTAAGAGTGTGATGGTGAGAGTTCAAAGCTTGCATGTTCTTGTTAAAGTGATGGGTAAGGAAGGTGGGAAAAAAGAAGTCTGGATGTTGAGAAATTAAGTTCCTTGTCGGGTAAAAGGAGGTGGGATAGACTAGGTATATGCAACTGGGATCAAATGCGTATCTGGGGGAGTTTAGGAGACTGGGGAGCATACATAAGAAGAACATTAGTAAGGTAAAAATGGGGGAAGAAATAACTTTGGCAGATAAGGTTAAGAAGAATTCAAAGATTTTATAATTACATTGAGGCTTACTAGAAAGAGAAAAAATAGGGCCCAGGTAATTAATGTGATGAGCCATAAGAGCAAGGTCTTCAATTAATATTTCTCCTGTTTTTACTGTAGAGAAAGACATGAAGACTGGGGAACTTGGGACAGTTAATGCAGATAGAAATTAATAACATCACAAAGTGTGATAATAACATTTAGCTTTGTATTACATCAAAGGTTAAAATTTAACTGTAGAAAATACAAAAGGAATGTAAAATAGATTATCATTAATGAGAAATAAAGCAAACTATTTACAGAAATGGAAGAATAAAAGTCAAAGAATAGAACTAGAAGAATGTATTTGTGAAAGTATGACTCACTGTAATTAATTATTTTAGAAGAGTTTTTATAAATGTGTGGCCTGCAGAAAAGGGACGTGTCCAATATAATCAGCTTAAAATTGGCCTCTTCCACATCGGAAAATATGAAATACATATATTGTGACAGTTTTGCAGAATACTTTCATACAGTCTCTAAGGGTAACCCTGAACATTCGGTATGCCAACCACATTATTTCTGCATCCTACTGGCCTGTCTTTAACTCTTCCACTGAAGCCTGAAGCAAACACAAGAAACAGCATCTCATTTTGTCAGGGCACGTTGCAGCTCTTTGATTACAAAATTGAATTCTACAATTTCAAATAATGTCTTTTCTGTTTGTGTAAAAACTGGCCAGCTTCAGTTTTATTTCAGTTTTATCTCTCCACAGATACTGGCAGTTCTGAGTTTTTTCAGGATTCTATTTTTTCCATATTTCCACCAACTGTATGTGTTCTGTTCTCACCCTGAGACCCGAGTGAGTTTTCTCCGAGATCTTCAGTTTCCTCCCACACTCCTAAGACGTACACGTTTGTAGGTTAACTGGCTTGGTAAAAATTGTCCCCAGTGGGTGTAAGATGGTGGTAATATGCGGGGATCGCTGTTCGGCGTGGGCCGAAGGGTCTGTTTCCATGCTGTATCTCTAAACTAAACCTGAAATGTTGACTCTTCCTCCCTCCACAGATGCTGCCTGATGAGCGGAGTACTTCTAACACGGTCTGTTACTAGTTTTATTAACAACTGAATTTTTGCTGTTAACATTACCTTCTGTCTTTACAGTAAATCAGTGACTGAATCCGGACTTTCTTACTGCCTGTCACACACAAAAGAAAAAATCATAATATAACTTTAATCCTCAATTTATTACAGATCTTACCTTTTGGTTCCTTTTGAGGCATCACATTTTTCCCAAATACATGCATTTGTGGAATGTCTTTCCCATAGTGAGAGCTATATGGATGGTCCTTTCCATAAACTGGAAAGTGTGGCACCTCCTTGCCCCTGTGTTGCATATGAGGTCCTTCTTTGCCAACTCGTACCATGTGTGGGACTTGGAGCTGCATTTGTGGCATCTGCTGTGGACCCTGCTTCATCGGATAGTAACCACCTCCATGAACGGTTCCAGCAACAAACAAATGGACAGTCATTGTCAGAAACTGGATGGAGAGGAAAGGCACAGCCATGATCTGAAACAAAACATATCAGAAAAAGTGTTTTACTTTTTTTTTTTTTAAACGGTTGTTGTATCTCTTCATCTTTGTCATGGTGGATACGGATATGACGGAAACTCAAAATTACATAGTGAGAACTTATCTCCCCTATCTCTGTCACATCTTCTCCTCAGATGTGGAATAATAATAATACTGACACAATATTTGCAGGTTACATTCCTTGGTCTCCATGTTTATTATCTCACCCAGCCATCGCCTCCTGCCTTGGCTTACACAGTGCACATGCGATTTGACCTCCAAATCAGCTGATACAAAGGTCAAGATATTTGCATATCATCAACATGACTCATCGTCATGACATCCCTCCTTTACCAGAATTAAACTTTAAATTAATATGTGTTCTTTCTAATATACTTTCCAATTAAATTCTTACAAAACATATTTGTGTTTTCATTTGTGTTCCAATAAATCACGAAACAGATGCATTACAACTACAAAACAAATGCAACTTTTTACACTCTTGTAACCTTAATAAACTCCTTGCTCATAATAAACAGTATCATAATAAACAGTATCATAATCTATAACACAAAATCGTATTGATTGGGAATTCTCCTTTCACGGTTTGGCCTACCAGCTGGCACAGAAGCATCAGAGTCTGTTGAATCTGCCAAAGTGTTGTCACCCAGACACCTTCTCTGCTCACCATTTGCGTTGCAGCGTGCTGCCTCTGGAACTCTGGTCACCACCTCGGAAATGTCGTCTAGCCCCTCTGAATCAGCAGCTCTTGGTGGATTTTGGGCCACCTCCTTTTGTGCGTCCCTGGACATGTAATTATTGACGCTTGATACATTTCTCTTGTAGATAACAACTTCTGGAGACATGACGGTCACCAAGCTGCTGCTCCTCGATACAACATTGTATGGCTGGCGATGGTAAGGAGAGTCTATCTTACCGCCATCATCTCGCCTCACAAGCATATCATCACCAGGCATTATTTCAGAGTGCCTGGCTCCTCGTTTCAAGTCAGCATAACATTTTGCCGCACCTTTCTTTTCGGCATCACAATCTCTCATCTCCTGGTCTTCCATCATCTCTCGCACTTCTGGTATTTTAGTACGAATTTTCCTTCCAAACAAGGCTTCTGCTGGACTTTTCCCTGTCGTTGAGTGAGCGATCGCCCGATATACAGCTACGTATGCGAACTGTGCCTCCTTCCAGTTTTTCCCTTCGGCATGGGGAATTGGTATCCTCTTCTCTATGGACTGGTTTTGTCTCTCTACTTCTCCGTTAGCTTGTGGCCATTTCGGAGTCACCTTGTGATGATGGATGTCTGTGATTCTCATGTTATTCAGCAAACGTCTCAAACAAACTCTGGCCCATTGTCGGAGTACAATGTAACAGGCAACCTGTGTCTGGCGAAGATCTCTGCTAATGCCTGTACAGTCTTTTCTGCTGTAGTTAACTTCATCATTGCATACTCGTAGTACCGACTATAGTAGCCTACCATTACCATAATTGATTCACCTGTTGGGAGTGGTCCAAGAAAGTCAATAGCTACGTCAACCCATGGTCCTGTTGGCAACTTTGTACTTCTAATTGGTTCTGGTGGGTTGCTCCTGCTTGTGATTTGGCATCCGTGACAGGTCTTGACAAATTTTCCAGGCATCTTTCTCACAACCTGGCTACCACACTATGCTCCGCAAATTCTGTTTAGTACTGACGATGCCTAAATGTCCTTCATGAGCCAATGACACGATCCTTGGGCGTAGTGCCTGCGGGATCACCAATCTGCTATCTCTCAGCACACACTGACCAATTACATCTTTTATGGGAACATATGCTTTGTAAGGACATTGATCCCATTGCCCACTGTGAATATGCTCTCTGATATCTTTGAGTTCAGGATCATGTTCTGATTCCGTTTCAACTTCCTTCGTTGTCACGGCTCCTGGCATTGACTGAATTGCGACGAATCGCAAAAAGTTTACTGCTTCCCTTTCTAGCGTAGATGTTGCTCCCAGCTGTTCATCCTTCAACAGTCTCGACAGCGGATCCGCGATGTTTGCTTTCCCAGCAATGTGGACTACTTTGTACTTGTACTGTTGTAGTCTCAGCACCCAATGTTCTATTCTGGCACATGGCTTAGACCTTGTCAAATAGATCACTTCCAGCGGCTTGTGATCTGTAACAAGTTCAAATTCAATGCCGTACAAGTACGCATGGAACCTTTCACAGGCCCACACTAGTCCCAGTGCTTCATTCTCTGTTTGAGAATACCTTCTCTCCACGCTGGTTAACGAACACTTGGCATATGCTATGATTCTGGGCTCATCTGCATGTGTCTGTACCAACAGTGCTCCCAAGCCGACCGGACTAGCATCTGCTATGACTTTTGTTGGTGCAACTGGATCATAATATCCAAGGGTTTCTGCACTCATTAGACTCTGTTTCAGTAATTTGGATGCCTGTCTCTTCACTACCAAACTGAATCGGTACGCTTTCCTGGTCAATTTTCTCAGCGGATCTGCCAGTGTAGCAAAATTTGCAATAAAATATCTCACCCAGCCATGGCCTCCTGCCTTGGCTTCCAAAGTGCACATGCTCTCTGACCTCCAAGTCAGCCGATACAAAGGTCAAGATATTTGCATATCATCATCATGACTCATCGACATGACAATCTCCAGTCCATCTTTTCCCTCTAACAGAAAACACTGCTCCATCACAGGAACAGCTCCCTCCTCTATTGAAAACATCCACATGATGCATTGCATCAAGAAGATGGTATCTATCATTAGAGACCCCCATCATTTGGGCCATGCCCTCTACTCACTGTTACCATTAGGCAGGAGGTACTGAAGTCACATACCACCAGGGTCAGGAACAGATACTTTCCTACAACTATCAGGTCTTGAACTAACCTGCACAAAACTAAACTTGCCCCAACGACACAACGCTACAGACCACCACTTGCACTACACAAGACTTTATCTGATTGCGTTTTGCACGAATGCCCTTTTTTCACAATTTTCTTTCCTTTGGAGGATATTAATTTATGTATAATTAGTTTTTGTGTGTTGTCTGAGTCCGTGTGTCTGTGATGTTGTTGTATTATGCCAGTTCCTCACCGGACTTGTGCATATGACAATAAACTAGACTTTACTGTCATATGCATAGGTCATGAAATGACCTACCAAAAATAAATTAAATTGCATAATTTGGGACAGAATAGTTCAAAAGTATAGAGGTTATGCTTCAGTTACTTGGAGTATCGGTAAGACCACATCTCAAATATGGCATTAGAGACCATAGATGCTGTAAATAGGATGTTTCCATTAAAAGTAATGTTTTACTGTACTGATAAATGATTGATAATGTTAGGCCAGTGTCACTCAGAATATTCTGCAACATAGACCCAGAGATGTTGCCTTATACTGAGGACAGTTGGCCAATTGTGGCCACACCCAAATTGCCAGTGTTACTGATGCACAATCACTGCCATGTAACCATGTTAAAGGGGAGCGCATTGTTGAAGTTTTACTGTAATTTATCATATAAATTTTCATTCTAAACTTTCATCTAGAATGCATTTCCTTGGCATCAGCCTAAGACTTGAGCAGACAGCAACTTCTGATTCATGCCTCATAGTTTTCCTCTAGTCAAAATTGATTTTCTCTTGGCGATTCCAATTCCCCTACTTATTATTACTCACGCCCAATCTACCGCTGTAATACTTTTCCGATGTGCTTATATCCAAAAGATATTCAACACAAACTAAACTGCCCACAAATTGTCTGGCCAGCACCCTCCTCTTTTCTTTAAAACAAGCGTGTCTGCAACTGGATCAAGCTATTGTTAACAACTTGGTGTAATTCAACCACAAAGTGAAAAGTCAAGCAAACTATGCAAATCATTTGGCTGAGGAATTTCCAAATAATCAATCACGTTAAACTGGCAAGCGGGTACACTGCTGCTCAGAGCCTGAAGTTCTCGTTTTTGTTCTGAGAGGGGGCTCCACGATAATTTTCGTAATGGTTTTAAATTTCATGTTAACCATGTTTTAGGATTATACCACAAAGATTATTTTTGAACAGAAACGCTTATTAGATATTGTTACACAAACAGGCTACTTCCTAATGGCGCTCTGGAGCCATTGACAGGTCATTCTCTCTTTGAAGAACTGTTTTGTCCCTTGCCTATAACAATAATCTCTTGATACCTCAATGGTTGGGGTCTTGTGGAAATACCACAAATATTGCCCTATGACTATATGGCATAATGCATCATTACAACAATATCTATTACTTGAATCAAAATCCTTCTCTCTCAACTATTTAAATAGTGAAAACCTAAGGTTAGTTTCAACCCGCTGTTACAGAAGATACTGCAAATATTTATTAAATAACATTGTACTTTAGCTATTAAGTCAGATCGTCCAAGCTTACTCTATATGTGAAGGACATGAATTGTATTCAGTGTCATGTTGTACTACATCCGTGCATCTACAGTGCAATGGCGAAACATGGTTGACGAGATGAAGAGCTGAGATAGAACTCGCCAGCAAGATACAGGAAAATCCCAAGGTAAATTAAGGGAGAAAGTAGGTTCTCCTAATGATGAGCGTGATCATCTGCGTGAGGAGCCACAGAAGATGGGTGAGATTTTAAATGAATATTTCTCATCCGTTTCTATTTGGGGAAGATTATAGAAGCTAAGAGATTTAGGGAAAAAAGTTGTGATGAATTGGACCGCATACACATTACCAAAGAAGAGGTGTTGGGTTTCTTAAAACACATTGAAGATAAATCCCCAGGTTCTGACTAAGTGCGCACTCAGACCTCGTGGAAGTCCAGAATAAGGGATTCCATGGTGCAATATATAGGTGAAATCCCAACCTGCCCAATTATACCAGATCTTAGCATATCTGCAAACTTGCATGATTTCCAACCATTTCACCAGTTTCTGACAATCTTTATGAAATACTAAATATGAAGTAGAACAGTGTATGCTCTGTAAAGTATTCAATTTTCCTGTTAAGCCCTTTTTCCCCATTTCAGTTCACTTTTTGGCTAACCTTCACAAAGTTGCCACCACTGTATTGATGTCCGTGCCGAATTTTAAACTGCTAGTCAGACTGAATTAATGATGGACAAAATGGGGATTTGAATGGTAACACCTTCCCTTTCAGTGCAATTTCTTCTCCCTCGAACAGTTCTTCCATTTACAAGTCTACACAGAAGAACTCTGTAAAAATCGAAGCAAGCAGAATAGAAAATGCAGGTCTATCTTAATCTTAATTAGAAACTGTTCTTGGAGATGGAATCTGCAGTGATGAAGGTCAGATTGCGAATCACAGCTGCTGTTTGCCAAGAAAAAGCTGTTTCCCAATTCCACTGCTTTGATTCACACAGGAAGATTTCATTAAACATAGTCAAAGCAATCCAGACATTTTTTTTTGTCAATGATCCCTTTGTGAGTGTTGTACTCTTTTTTTTTACAAATCATTTTCTCCCTTTCCACACCAAATTGAAGAATTCAAGGTCATCGGGTTAGAACAAATTGATTGAGGAACAATGATGCAAGAGTTACGTTTCTTGGAGGAATTCATATATTGTTAATAGAATAAAAATATAATGATCAGTAACATTGGAATGGGACTGAACTAACAGTAGTCAATAGTATCTAAACCAGCAAACTGCCCTCTACAGCTAATCTATGGCATATGTTTATGGAAAAAGCAACAGAGAAATAATGTAATGAAGAATAGTTATTAGGAACCAGGTCCAATTCTAAAATGGGTAGTCCGTGTAAGAAGCTAAAAATCTGACACATGTACGGAGATCCTTAAGACTACCTTCAGCAGAGATGGGACTATCAATCTGCTCTTGGCAGTGGAATTATTATTGAAATGCCATAGAGGTACAAACAAGGAACTGAAGATGCTGATTTACACAAAAAGACACAAAGTGCTGGAGTAACTCAGCAGGGCAGATGGCATCCCGGGAGAACATGCATCGGTGACGTTTTGGATCGATCTGCCCTAAAACATCACCCTATCCATGTTCTCCAGTAATGCTGCCTGACCCGCTGCGTTATTCTACCACGTTATGTTTCAGCGGTATATTTTTGACTTGTCAGCTGAATTTTTCACACCTTGGGACACCTGTTGGATATAAGGAAACAAGAGCTGCATCAATGAGGTCTTTATATCGCTGCTTGGGGGCTTGAAGGAACAGGAGTAATTCCTAAACGGTCCACAAGCAACCCCATATACTCTACAAACAATCTGTCCACATCCCCCCCACCCCCAATAACCACCCCCTCGTGAATCTCTCCAACCATCACGTAGGAAAAATATCCCAACCTTTTCTCGTGTAGTTTGTGCTAATTAGAGGACACATTCCACAACATCATGCACCGATTTACAGTGATTTCAATTTCATAGAGCTGCTGTTATCGTCATAGAGCTGTCATTATTGCTTGAGCTGTTGAAAACATGACATCTCGGTCAAGCAACTTAAAATTTCCAGATTTCACTGCTCTCAATACAAAATCCAGGCCTATAAACTTATTCTAAGTATCTGATGAGGAATTTACTGTCATTCAACATTTTCCATGTGCTTTTGTCACATGAAATTTTCCTTTGCATCAATTGTTTATCTTTAAAGGAACATGGTATGAGGTGCTCATGACTGCATTACAAATAGTTGACAGGGTACATTTCAGTTTGCATTTATGGGGTGAGTTGCAAAAAACATTACTTGTCCCTCCACTACAAAGAAACTACAAAGACCCCCAAATAGTAGCCCGGATATAGGGAGTGTTGCAGCAGGAGTTAAAACTGACATGCAACAAAGGTAATGCCACTGTAGTGATGGGGGATTTCAATATGCAGTTAGACTGGGAAAATCAGGTTGGTTCAGGACCCCAAGAAGGAGCATTTGTAGAATGCCTCCAAGATGGATTCTTGGAGCAGCTTGTAATGAAGCTGACCAGAGAAAAGGCAATTCTGGATTTAGTGTTGTCCAATGAACCAGATTTGATAAGAGAACTCGAGGTAAAGGAACCGCTTGGAGGTAGTGATCATAATATGATTAGTTTTAACCTGCAATTTGAGAAAGAGAAGGTTAAATCGGAAGTGTCAGTGATGCAGTTGAACAAAGGGGACTGTGAAGGCATGAGATGGGAGCTGGCCAAGGTAGACTGGAAAGGGATACTAGCAGGAATGACGGTGGAACAGCAATGGCAGGAATTTCTGGGCATAATCCGGAAGACGCAGGATCACTTCATTCCAAAAAGGAAGAAAGATTCTAAGGGATGTAGGAGGCAACAGTGGCTGACAAGAGAAGTTAGGGATTGAATAAAACCAAAAGAAAAGATGTATAACACAGCAAAGAGTAGCCGGAATCCAGAGGATTGGGAAACTTTCATAGGACAACAGAAGGAAACAAAATGGGCAATACGGGCTGAAAAGATAAAGTACGAGGGGAAGCTGGCCAGGAATGTAAAGACGGACAGTAAAACCTTTAGATATGTTAAGGGAAAAAGAGTAGCAAAGTCAAATGTGGGTCCCTTGAAGGCAGACACGGGTGAAATTATTATGGGGAACAAGGAAATGGCAGAAGAGTTGAACAGGTAATTTGGATCTGTCTTCACTAAGGAAGACACAAACAATCTCCCAGAAGTACAGGAGGACAGAGGATCTAAGGGGGTCGAGGAACTGAAATAAATTTTCATTAGGCGAGAAATAGTATTGGGTAGGCTAATGGGACTGAAGGATGATAAATCCCCTGGGCCTGATGGTCTGGATCCCAGGGTCCTCAGGGAGGTGGCTTTAGAAATAGTGGATGCATTGGAGATCATTTTCCAATGTTCAATAGATTCAGGATCAGTTCCTGTGGATTGGAGGATAGCTAAAGTTATCCCACTTTTCAAGAAAGGAGCGAGAGAGAAAACGGGGAATTACAGACCAGTTAGCCTGACTTCGGTGGTGGGAAAGATGCTGGAGTCAATTATTAAAGAGGTAATAATGGGGCATTTGGATAGCAGTAAAAGGATTATTCCAAGTCAAAATGGATTTATGAAAGGAAAATCATGCTTGACTAATCTTCTGGAATTTTTTGAGGATGTGACAAGTAAAACGGATGAAGGGGTGCCAGTGGATGTAGTGCATCTAGACTTTCAGAAAGCCTTTGATAAGGTCCCGCACAGGAGACTGGTAACTAAAATTAGAGCACATGGTATTGGGGGTAGGGGGTTGACGTAGATAGAAAATTGGTTGGCAAACATGAAGCAAAGAGTAGGAGTGAACGGGTCCTTTTCAGAATGGCAGGCAGTGGCGAGTGGAGTGCCGCAAGGGCCGCAACTGTTTACCATATATATTAATGATTTGGAAGAGGGAATTAGGAGCAACACTGGCAAGTTTGCGGATGACACAAAACTGGATGTGCAGAGGAAGTTAGGAGGTTGCAGGGTGACCTGGACAGGTTGAGTGAGTGGGCAGATGCGTGGCAGATGCAGTATAATATAGATAAATGTGAGGTTATCCACTTTGGTGTCAAAAACAAGGGGAAAGATTATTATCTCAATGGGGTTAGGTTAGGTAAGGGGGAGGTGCAGCGAGACCTGGGTGTCCTTGTACACCGGTCACTAAAAGTTGGCGTGCAGGTACAGCAGGCAGTGAAGAAAGCTAATGGAATGTTGGTCCTTCATAACAAGATGATTTCAGTATAGGAGTAGAGAGGTTCTGCAGTTATATAGGGCTGTGGTAAGACCACATCTTCAAGATTCAAGAGAGTTTATTGTCATGTGTCCCTGATAGGACAATGCTTGCTTTGCTTCAGCACAACAGAACATAGTAGGCATTGACTACAAAACAGATCAGTGTGTCCATATACCATTATATAAACATCTGGAGTATTGTGTACAGTTTTGGTCTCCCAATTTGAGGGACAGCCTTGTGATTGAGGCAGTGCAGCGTAGTTTCACGAGATTGATCCCTGGGATGGCGGGACTGTCATATGAGGAAAGATTGAAAAGACTAGGCTTATATTCACTGAAGTTTAGAAGAATCTTATAGAAACATATAAAATTATAAAGGGACTGGATAAGCTAGATACAGGAAAAGAATAAAAAGAAACAGTCTTAGAATAAAGTGGAGGCCATTTAAGGCTGAGGTGAGAAAAAAACGTTTTCACCTAGAGAGTTGTGAATTTGTGGAATTCCCTGCCACAGAGGGCAGTGGAGGCCAAATCACTGTATGGATTTAAGAGAGAGTTAGATAGAGCTCTAGGGGCTAGTGGAATCAAGGGATATGGGGAGAAGGCAGGCACGGGTTATTGATTGGGACGATCAGCCATGATCGCAATGAATGGCGGTGCTGGCTCGAAGGGCCAAATGGCCTCCTCCTGCACCTTTTTTCTATGTTTCTATTTTTGTAAACATGGTTAGGTCATCCATCATGTACCCAAGTCCACAGTCTGCACCCTCTTATAATTTTGTATACCTCCCTCAGTCTCTCTTGCTCCTATGAAAGCAAGCCTGGTCTATGCAATTTCTCCTCATAACCAAATCATTCCTGCCCAGGCAGCAGCTAATGCGTCCCCATTACACCAGTGTAATCCCATCATTTCTAGTGATCAAAAATGCATAAAATATTCTTCTAGTGGCCTAACTAATGTTTTATAAAGTTGTAACAAATCCTCCCCAAACTAATATTGTATTCCAGCTAATAAAGGCAAACATTCTTTACGCATTCTTCAACACCCTTTTTATATGTTCTGCCACCTTCAAGGATTCCTAGACTTGTACACCATGGTTCCTCAATGCTACCTTGAGCCATGCTTTTCATGCCGTACCCTTACTTGGTTCAGTCAGTATTAACCCCAGTCTTACTGAGACATTACATAGCAACATTTCAGCTTTTATAGCAGGATGTAGATCAGATGGAAAGTTGGGCAGAGCATTGACAGATGGAATTTAATCCTCACAAGTATGAGATACAAGATACAAGATACAATTTAATTGTCATTTGGACCCCTTGAGGTCCAAACGAAATGCCGTTTCTGCAGCCATACATTACAAACAAATAGACCCAAGACACAACATTGACTTCTCCACTGCACTCTCCCCCCCCCCCCTTCAGAGTCAGTTAAAGCCCCCGGCTAACAATTGTCCCAGTCTTACTGAGACATTACATAGCAACATTTCAGCTTTTATAGCAGGATGTAGATCAGATGGAAAGTTGGGCAGAGCATTGACAGATGGAATTTAATCCTCACAAGTATGAGAGATGTTGTAGTTTGGGAAGTTAATAGGGGTGGGTTACATACAATAAGTGGTAGGGAACCAAGGAAGTTGATGAACAGAGGAATCTTGAGATTGAAATCATAGTTCCGTGAAAGTGTCAACAATGAACAATATTGTGGGGAGAAAGGAATGTGGCATGCTTACCTTCATGTGGCATAAAATACAAAGGTTAGGGCGTTGTAACTTTACAAAACAGATTAGACTACACTTAAAGTATGTGCAGTTCTGGTCACTACACAATAGAAAGGACGTAGTCGTGCTGCAGAGAGTACAGAAGAGATTCAACACAATGTTGCCTGGATTGGAGGAGTTTAGTTATAAGGAGACATTGGATAGACTGGGCATGTTTTGCCCGGAGCAAGCAAGTCAACGGGATAACCTGATAGAGGTATATATAAGAGACATAGTCAAAATCTTTTCCCCTTGGTACGACTATCAAAAACAAGAGAGCATAAGTTTAAGGTGAGAGAAAGGGGTTTTGAAGATAATTTGTGGGAAAAGCTATTACCCACAGAGAGTGGTTGATACCTGGAACAATGCTCAAGAGACATTTAGGCAGATACTTAAATAGGCAAAGCATACGGGGGTACAGGCCTAGTAAGAAGCAATTGAATTAATGCAGAAGAGGGGAAAACAGATGGAATTATTGTTAACGGGCAATTATTAGAGCCAAGGGGTTGTACAGCATAGTAACAAGCTCTTTGGCCTGCCACGTCTATGTCAACGAGATTGTTTCTATACTCTCTGGCTCTAATAATTGCTCAAGTGAAATAGTTAACACTTGACAAATAAATATTTAGCCTTCATACAATCTGTAATCATATCTATTGAAGCATCCACAATTGTAAGTAACATTCAGATTGATCATTTTTCATCAATTATCACGCTGAAACATTAACTGTGTTTCTCTCTCCACAGATACTGCCCAATCCGGTGGAGTAGTTACAACATTTTCTAGTTATATTTCAGATTTCCAACATCTACAGTTTGTTGCTATTTAGCTGCAGACAAGCAGATGCTGCTTTAAGTTCTTTGTATTACAAAATTGAGAATGAAATACAGTTAAAGCCAACAAGTCTCTTGTTATCAATTTAGAGGAAGTTGTTCATGGGGGAAGTAAATTGGCTCTATCCATTTTAACTATTTGAAACATGTTTTTCAAATGCTATTCTTATGATCATAGATAGTCATGGAGTGATACAGTGTGGAATTAGCCCTTCAGCCCAACTTGCCCACACTGGCCAACATGTCCCAGCTACACTAGTCTCACCTGCCTGTCTTTGGTCCATATCCCTCCAAACCTGTCCTATCCATGTACCTGTCTAAAACTGTTTCTTACCTCCTCTGGCAACTTGTTCCATACACCCTCCACCGAAAAGTTACCCCTCAGATTCCTATTAAATCTTTTCCCCTACATCTTAAACCTATGTCCTCTGGTCCTTGATTCACCTACACTGGGCAAGAGACGCTGTGCATCTACCAAATCAACAGTATTCCTCTCATGATTTTATACACCTCTATAAGATCACCCCTCATTGTCCTGTGCTCCAGGGAATAGAGTCCCAGCCTACTCAACCTCTCCCTATAATTCGGACCCTTTAGTCCTGGCAACATCCTTGTAAATCTTCTCTGTATCCCTTCCAGCTTGACAACATCTGTCCTACAACCTGGTGCTCAGAACTGAACATAATACTCAAAATGTGGCCTCACTAACATCTTATACAACTGCAACATGACCTCCCAACTTCTATACTCAATACTCTGACTGATATCAATACTATGACTGATGAAGGCCAATGTACCAAAAGCTTTTTTGACTAAGATACTTCTTAGTATCCATGGGATCTGGTTTTCCAGCCACCAAATGCACCTCCCTTTGGATGGAAACAACCATTATCCTGCAAAATCTATCCAACACAATCCAATTCCAGTTCAATTTGCCCAAATATGAAGCTTTTGAGTAAGATATTACATTTTCCGGATATTTCCTGTGTTCTAGACAGTAAAGAATTTTTCCTATCTGAAATTTCTGCTAATTTTACTTTCTAAGAAATAGAAATTCAAGTAGTGCTGGTATGTTTTTTTAAACCTGTTCACTTCTATTCATTAGGGGTACAAATTATGAAATGGAGAAGGCCAACCTCAGTCTTGAGCCTTTTTCTAGTTCACGTAAAAATGGCAGTGCAAAGAAAAATAAATCGTTATCGGAAGCTGGCTGCTGCTAATCTCACATTTTGGATCCCTTTCCCAAACAGGGACTGGAGAACTTAGCTTTACTTTTTAAGGTTGTTTCCTAATGAAACGTTTTGTTAACCAGTTCCTGTGCTGAAAAGACTATGGCTGCCGGGTGAGTCAGGCCTTGAGCTCAGTTGAGAAAGCAGCAATGTTGGCACCCTGGATAAATTGTCCACCGGGGCTCTTACACATTTGCTGGTCATTTGATCAAAGCCATGAAAGAAACACCAGCCTAGATCATGAACATAAAATAAATTGGGAGTTAAAGTCTGCTCGCAAGATGTTACCATTTTTTTAAAAGGGAAAAATAGATCTCAAACCATGATGTCATTACTTCACTGTTCCCTTCCACCATTTGATACTTTCTAGCTTTTCAACAGGACATTTCAGCATTGAGCATGTTTATCTTGCTACCCACTCAAACACCAGAAGTGACAAGGAACTGCAGATGCTGGAAAATCGAAGGGAGACAAAAATGCTGGAGAAACTCAGAGGGTGAGGCAGCATCTATGGAACAAAGGAAATAGGCATGATCTTCTGTCTCACCTAGAAGGACTTTCAGGGTCCCTGGATGGAAGCAAGGGAGGAGATATAGGGAAAGGTGATACGTCTCTTGTGGTTGCAGAGGAAAGTACCTGGGGAGGAGGTGATTTGTGTGGGAAGGGATGGGTGAACTAAGGGGTTGTGAAGGAAGTGGGCTGGAGATGGGAAGATGTGTGGTGGCAGGATCGCATTGGAGGTAGATGTCGGAAGATGATGTGTTGGATGCGGAGGCCGGTGGGGTGCAAGATGACCAGGCCACCACCTATAGGTAGGCTCATTGCCTCCTCCGCATCATCAGACCTCTGTGAAAACCACATGAGCAGGCTGGAAATAGATTGGTGCTGGAGTTAAAATGTTTTGCATTTTCATATCTCATAATAGCCAAATTCTCAGCCAAACATGAAAGTTTGACCACGGTCTCCATTTTCAAATGGAATACCTCCTTGACACCTTTAGCCTTTAGGCCCACAGCGAGGAAACAAGCCCTTCAGCCCACACCAGTACTATCCTACACATTAGGGATAATTTACAATTTACAGATGCCAATTAACCTACAAACCTATGTGACGTTTTGGTGCGGGAGAAAACCAGAGCACCCAGAGAAAACCCACGGGGTTACAGGGAGAACGGTGTTGTTCTTACCTGGCAAGAGTTGCACCCAACAGGGCTGTTATAACCACAAGTCGTGTGAAGAGTGAAAGCAGTGGATCACACTTAAAGTATTGCCAGCAGTTCAGAACCAATCTACAGAATAAATGGATATTATAGGAAGGATTTGAACAATGACAATAGCATTATCATAGCATGGCAAACAGTTCAAAATAATAGGTAGAACTTCTATTCCCCAAAAGAAAATATAAATGTATATATGTTTACACTAGAGGGCGCCATAGTTTCAAGAAACATTCAGCACCAAAAGCTGCAATGGGATGTACTCCAGAAGAGAGAAGGTATGGATATCAAAATTCACAGAGTCTAATGTAATCAAACTCCGGCATTAAGCCAATTTGTAAAATAAGATTTGCGATAATTTTAATGAAGGAGGTTAAATCGATGAGATTTCTTCATCAATTTATATGTTAGAAACTAATAAGTTGATTTTCCACTGATTTGATTTAAACTTTCATTATAACCCTTTCTGGTATGACAAAGACTGTTGAATTTCCACATATTAATTTATTTTTGTTAGTTTTTCTTCTGCGCAAAACATTTTAGATTGGTACCAGTTCAACAACACTGCAGTGTCTAAAGATTTTGTCCTAAACTATTTTGGTTAAAATTTGAAGTATAGATGAAGTATGGTATGTACTGCTATAAATACTGCAAACAATTTTTATATACATCAATCTGTGAGAGCAATTCTCGAATACATGGATCTTTGCAAAGCCTTTGTAATACATGGAAGCCTTGCATTTGGGATCCTAGGTTTTGTAAACAGAGTTAGAGCACAAGAACAAAGTTAAAATTAACTTTCATAACAGACTTGTTAAACTGCAATGGGGTCTTCTGCCCAATAATAGGTGCCACACTTTAAATGTGAAGATTTAAAGAAAGTGCAGAAGGGGTTTAGTTTAGTTTAGTTTAGAGATACTGTGCGGAAACAGTCCTTTCAGCCCACCGAGTCAGTGTCGACCAGCGATCGCCTGTACACTAACACTATCCTGTACACCAGGGACAACTTGCAATTTTTACCGAAGCCAATTAACCTACAAACCTGTATGTCCTTGGGATGTGGGAGGAAACCGGAGCACCCGAGGAAAACTCACGCGGTCACAGGGAGAACGTAAATACCGTACAGGCAGCGCCTGCAGTCAAAATCAAACTTGTGTCTCTAGTGCTGTAAGGCAACAACTCTGCCGCTGCACCACCATGCCGCACCATTTACTAAAATGATTTCAAGGATGAGGGACTTTAGTTATGTGGATAGATTGGAGAAGATGGGGATATTCTCCTTGGGGCAGAGGAGGTTGCAAGAGGATTTGACTATTGAGAATCATAAAAGGTAAAGACTGACAAGACAAAGAGCAACATTCCCACTAGCAGGTTCAAGAGATGGTGCACTTGGGAAAGAGTGTGCTGAATATGAAGAAACATTTTTTGTGCAGTCAGGAGCTAGGTTTGAACTGCACTGCCAGAGAGAGCAGTAGAGGCAGATTCAAATATACCATTCGTAATAGAGCTGGCTATATATATGAAAACTATTCATTTGCAGAACTATTGAGGGATCAGGGAGTGGGCCTAATTGATCTGCTCTTGTACAGAGCCAGTGGATCAAATAACCTGCTTCTCTGTTGTAACAATTCGGTGATTCATTTGTCTTTCCAGTTATTCATGCATGCATAAAAATCAACTGTGATTTACGGTATAAAACATTAAGAATCAGCTAAAAAAAATCACCAGCTGTCATGTTAAATAATATTATTCTCCTAAAAGTAACACCTTCAAGAATCAGTGCAATCATCATTACCTTAACGCACGAAAGTACATCCAGAATAAATATTTCCAGCATAAATTCCATACTAAAGAGGCAAGCCAGCACCGTCTGCTTCTGAACAAGCATAATATGCAGCTTCCTCTGTGGACAGATCGGTATGTAAGATCTGTTGGGTTTTATACCTTTTTGCAGTGGTTTTAGTCCTTGTATTTTAAAACTCTTTTTTTGATCCAAGGTATTTAAAGGCCAAACTAAACAAACAGCCATGTGGTAACAGGGAGACACGGATGGCAGCTTTGTTTTTATAGGCCCGTCCCCTGCATGGTTTATGTGTGTTTGTTCGAGTACAGAGGCTGAGATTTTGAACTCAAAACAGCTCAGTGGAAGGAATCCAGACCACCTACCCAACCACAACTCTTGTCTAATGCTGTAGGAAGGAACGGCAGATGCTGGTTTAAACCGAAGAGAGACACAAAAAAGCTGGAGTAACTCAGCGGGTCAGGCAGCATCTCTGGAGAGAAGGAATGGGTGACGTTCAATGGGTTGAGATCCTTCTTCAGATTGAAGAAAGGTCTCGACCCATTCCTTCTCTCCAGAGATGCTGCCTGACCTGCTGAGTTACTCCAGCTTTTTGTGTCTATCTTGTCTAATGCTACTTTACTAGGACTAAGCATTGCCAAACTTTCAAAATGAACCAGCTGAATGTCTTAAGATTGTGATGTTGTTTTATTTAAGTTGATCACTATCAGAAATGAATTACTAAACAAGTATTTGTGATGGGTGTCAGTTTAGGTTAGAAGACAGGCTACTGGTCATGAAAATCAATGTTTGGGGAAGATTACAAATGAGAATTGTTACAAGAAACTGAGCTTCCCATGCACAAATGTTTTTTTACACTTCAACATTGTCCTGCAAGTCTGTGGACTGTTTGGAAGCAACTTTACTTTTTTCTTTGCCTTTATGGATATATCAAATCCATAGGGTCTAAAGGGTTTTAGATTTTTAGATTTTAGATTTTTAGTTTAGAGGTACAACGCGGAAACAGGCCTTTCGACCCACTTCACCGACCAGCGATCCCCGCACATTAACACTATCCTACACGCACTAGGGACAATTTACACCTCCATCAAGCCAATTAACCTACAAACCTGTACGCCTTTGGAGTGTGAAAGAACTGAAGATCTCAGAGAAAACCCACGCTGTCACGGGGAGAACGTACAAATTCCGTACAGACAGCACCCGTAGTCGGGATCAAACCCGGGTCTCCAGCGCTGCCTATCGTGCCTATAAGATCCAGTGTTGAAGAGTCCATTGGAAGCCCATAGAGTCTACAGTAGATACCAACCTCCACTTCCCAAGATGCCACGAAATTGCTTTGAATTACATTATTCTTGTTCATGGAGTGCGTAAACTGCATAGTATATTGAAGAAGCTCATCAGCCTAGGCTGATTTAAAGAGCGATTACCCTCTTCATAATGTCGATAAGACACATTAGCCTGCCCATCGATGTCTGGAAGATTCATTCTTTATTCTGTCCACTGCGTTTCTGGTCCCCCCCAGATGTTACCTTGATCTACTGACCTCATGACATGTTACCAGTTAATCAAGATGGTGAGTCGTATATGTAATACTACAGAGAGACTTTTTCTATTCATTCGCTTCTTAGGATCTGGAATCAGTGGCTCAGCCTGAACCAGAAAGACACAAAAATGGAGGTATGTTAAGCCAGAACTAATTGCCCAACCCTAAATTGTCTTTGAACCGAGTAGCCTGTTACGCTAGTGAAGAGTTAAACTCATTGTTGGAGGTAGACTTGCGTCACAGAGCTGACTGGTTGGCAAAGGATGGCAAATTTCCAGCGGAGATCAGAAAAACATGAGGTTTTCTGGGAAATCCAGAGGTTTTATAGTCATCATTACCAATGACTAGTTTTTTAAGATTTGAATGTAAATTCCACAACCGCGAGGTATAATTTGAACTCGGTGCTACTCTCCAGTTACTTAACCACTGTACCACCAGCAACCACAAACCAGTGCATATCGTCTTACAGCAGGAATCACAACCCATTCTGCCTGCTAACCAACCAGTCTCTCTGCCAATGAAAGGAACAGCAGCCCTCAGTATTTTCAGACTGGGCTCCTTCCAGGCTGCATCAAGTGACTCCTGTTTAGTCAACCTACAATCCAGACCTGCATCAAACAAGTCACCGATACTCTCCTTGATTATCAGAAGGAATAGAAACTGTACGCATGATGTACCAAAAACATGTGTGTTAGCTGAAGCTGAAGCCTAAAACCATCACATGACATACAGTGTAAGAAAGAACTGCAGATGCCAGTTTAAATCAAAGGTAGACACAACATGCTGGAGTAACTCAGCGGGTGAGGCAGCACCTCTGGAAAGAAGGAATGGCCAACGTTTCGGGTTGAGACCTTCTTCAGACTGATCCTTCAAAGATGTACAGATTTGTAGTTTAATCGGCTTTATTTAAATTGTCCTTGGTGTAGGATAGTGTTAGTATATGGGGTGATCACTGATCGGCACGGACTCAATGGCCGAAGGGCCTGTTTCGGCGCTATATCTCTAAAGTCTAAAGTAAAGTGCAAACTTTTAAATGCGACGTGGCATATACGTAAAGTAGCAAGCCGAGGAATAGGTTAGCTGCAATTGCTACATTGGAGCCATTCAAAATCAATAACTCATGTCAATATTCAATGTAATCAAACAGACTAAATAGTCACAAATAACACTGCAAAAGAATGCAACAAATATTCCAAGTGCAGCCTCACCAACGTCTTGTGCAGCTGTACCATAATGTTCCAATTTCTGTACTTTATTTTCTGACTGATGAAGGCCAACATACCAAAGCCATTTAATGATCTGCCATTTATTGAGATTATGACGGTTCTATGAACCAACTAAATATTTTGGTCTATTCTCCACAATTCTTTTGTAACTTATGTAAGGAAAAATCTATCAATCACCACTTTAAGATTAACAATAGACTAAGCATCAGTAGCTGTTTGCAAAGGAGTGTTCCCAACTTAAATAGCTTGTCAAGTGTAAAAGTTATTCATAACTACCTTTGCCAAAGGACTGGTTCCGATTTTTTGACAATCCTTCTGATCCTACATTGCCCCAATCAGCAAACAGGTTTATATGTGTGTACAGTACGGGTTGCTCCCGACATCTAGTAAACTTTGACCAAATCACTTTGAAATTCCATGAATCGAAACCTTAGATGATGTAATATTTTCTCGTAATATTAAACTTTGACTTCACTGATGAGAAATTGAACCCATGTGAAGCAGTTTTACTTTAAACATGATGATGTGGAGTGTATAAATCATGTTTTGAAATCTTGCACACATTTCCTGTTGAAGTCATACCCATCAGGAAACTGGACCAGGCACGTCATTTTGCAATTTACCCCAGTGCAAGTTTATTTTCCCTGTTACATTTTATGAATATGATTACATCATCAATGTGCATGGGTCATTTTAATCAATTATGACAGAAACAGGATCTACAATGTCACGTGTTATGACTAAGGTTCGAGGGATCTATAAATTAGTGAGTTTATTCAAATTCTCAGCAGTGAACTCAAAGTTTTAGATTGCGAGAAATTGATCTGTGGACCCAGTGACTACCATCTACTCCAGCCTTTTCTGCCTGACCCGCTGAGTTACTCCAGCATTTATTGTCTATCATGAGTTATGACTGTTGGAAATAACTCATCAATGGATGCATCATGCAAAACTACACACAAATTAAAATATGCACCCTCAAGGATAGCATTTTAAATATATATGTATACACTGTCATTTTCATTAAGCAATTAAAAAAAATCATTGCCTGTAGCCATTTGTAAGGATAGAGGGATCCGTGAATTAGTGAGTTTATTCAATTGATCTCTTGATCTGTGGACCCAGCGACCACAATAATTGCTAAATCCTTGAGGCTTTCCTTAACCACAGGGCACCCGATCCATATTGTTGGAAAAGCACTCTGCTGGAAGATGCGCATTTTTATCCCTTCTCCCTCCCACCTGGTCTCTCCACAAAGTCTGCAATACACCCTTTAACATTCTCCATCACATCCATGGATATCATGGAGACATCTCTTTAAAAGTGCTGACCACTTTCACCTGGTGAATGAGTGAATGATGCAACAGCTACATGTTTTGGAGCAGTTGCTGACTGAAATATACGTCAGCTTTTACTTCTCTTAAATACCTGGGAGGGGGGTGGGGGGTGGGGGTGCGAATCATGGTAAATTCTTAAAATCTCCAAATGGTGCTGGGTTTTTTTAAATTGCGCCATCAGTGTTATTTGCAAACCATGTAGTAAACCAACAATATTAAAGTCCAATTTCTAGATACAGACATCATCTTAGTACGTCCACACTACACCTCCGCTAAAGGCCAATAAAACCAATCAAATGTATGTGGTGTCCTGATACCTCTGAGTACTTCAGGTGTAGTTGAGCCAAGGGTTTGCATACCTGGTGTAGGCAAAGTCATTCTCCTTTGTACTCTGGTAAAGGAGCCTTTCTTAGTTATTTTCAATACCCGTCAGTGATATTAAGTAATGAACACTATTGACTCTTTAACTGACAGGCTCATGATCACAACCATTGCTGGACCCTGCATTAATGAAGTACACCTCGCTTTGGATGCAAATACATTTCTGAGTCAAGTGTTTCAAAGAACTAAAACTAAAAGGAATTTGGTCTGATCTTCACAAAAGTGAAAACCTTTTCTGTGCCATTCAAAGGATAACCTCAAATTTACTTTTGGTTTATAGTTTGGTGCAGATTTCACATTTGAGTGCTTGCATTTGTGGAATGTTATTTGGCTTTTGACTGAACCATAGAAAAATAGGTGCAGGAGTAGGTGATTCGGCCCTTCGAGCCAGCTGATCATCCAAAATTAGTACCCCGTTCCAGCTTTTCCCCCATATCCCTTGATTCCCTTAGCCCCAAGAGCTAAATCTAACTCTCTCTTGACTAATCGCACCTACCAGCACCCACATCCCTCTAAGCCATTCATATCCAGGAAAGGAGGTGTTACAAGCCGAACCCAACAATGAATCACAGAAAAACATAGCAGAGTCATATAGTGATACTGTGTGGAAACAGGCCCTTCAGCCAACTTGTTCACACTGGCCAACAGTGTCCCAGCTGCACTAGTCCCACTTGTCTGCGCTTGGTCCATACCCCTCCAACCCTGTCCTATCCATGTATCTGTCTGTTTCTTAAACGATGGGATAGTCCCAGCCTCAACTACGTCCTCTGGCAGCTTGTTCCATGCACCCACCACCCTTTGTGTGAAAAAGTTACCCCTCGGATTCCTATTAAATCTTTTCCCCTTCACCTTGAATCTATGTCCTCTGGTTCTTGATTCCCCTACTCTGGGCAAGAGACTCTGTGCATCAACCCGATCTATTCCTCTCATGATTTTGTACACTTCTATACGATCACCCCTCACCCTCCTGCGCTCTATGGAATAGAAACCCAGCCTACTCAACTTCTCCCTATAGCTCCCTATAGCTCACACCCTCTAGAGAAAGGGGTTCAGTTGAGCATTCATATCTGTGCCAGCACTTTGAAAACGTAAATCAATTCGTCCCACATTTTACACCCAGCCTGGTAAGTTTTTCCTTATATATATGAATTTCCTTTTGAAGTTATTATATTGTCCAAATCACTGTGAGAAACGAAATGGAGGCAAGAATATCTTGTCCAATCTCCTGTGCAAGCAGACACTCTTAATATCGTCTTTTAAGAAGGAACTGCAGATGCTGGAAAATCAAAGGTACACAAAAATGCTGGAGAATCTTGTGGTCACTCCACCTAACTATAACTTTGCTTTAATACCATTTAATCCCCGTGATTCAACTTGGAATTGGAATAAACAGCTCATGAAGGAGTACCATAATTACGTTTGCTTTTGCAACTGAGGCTTGGCTTTAAATCTGGTTAATTTTGCAGGTAATTAATGTTGTTTATTCCATTTTAGGAGGTCAGTTGCATATCATAAAAGGACATGATGGATAATTTTCAAAATCCTAGCTTGGCCAATTGCAAAATTCACATTGCTAGGTGTTCTTCCAAGGTATAATCCAATTCTAAATTGGATTTAGAATTTTCCTACCAGAAACTAATCTGTTCAGAATCTAAAATAATTAAAAAAGTGAAAGTACTTTTTGGAGACTTCAAAAAACACTAAATCATTTGATAATGACAAGAATTAAGAAAGGAAAAACAATGTATGCAAGAACATAACAGTAAAAAAAATTGCACATAATTCTATTTTCATTGTCTGAAGAAGGGTCTAGACCTGTAACGTCACCCATTCCTTCTCGCCAGAGATGCTGCCTGTCCTGCTGAGTTACTGTGTCTATATTCTATTTTCATTGGTGTAACAAGACAATGGTGACTGGTATGGTGATCAAAATGAAGGTGGTTATGAAAACGAAGTGACCTACTTTGGATAAAATGCTAGATAATGACAGAATTTGTACTCCCTAATAACGTATCAGATTGCAGTGGAATACTAAGGATTGCTATTGAAGCATTTGAAGTGTAAGCCAATCTTTCCAGTTACTGAAGGATGAAGAATAAAAACAGATCCAACTAGTACAAATCCAAAAGAGAAGTGGGAAAATTAGTGAAAGAAAACCATATGGCAACAATCTTTATTGCAGAGGCAACTCAGAATGGAGGTGGGGTTGGGTTAGTGGTAAATTCCGATACTGAACCCATTGTTGATAGAAAAGTTACCAATGATAACTGCAAGGCAAAGTAGCAAAACTAGACCTTGATGATGATGGGGTGAAATGTACCAAGTTTATTAGGAAGAATAACAATAATAATAAGCAGTTACAAAAGGTGAAACCAAAGGAGCAATAACATGCTTGCACCCTTAGATAGGTGGATGATGCAAGCTGAGAGGTAGGACTGAGGATCAGAAGGAAACTCACAGAAAAGATTTGTAAGCATATGGTTTTAAAATGCTTAGAGTCATAAAGTCATACGGTGTGGAAACAGGCCCTTCAGCCCAACTTGCCCACAACGGCCAACATGTCCCAACTACACTAGTTCCACCTGCTGGCATTTGGTCCATATCCCCCCAAACCTGTCCTATCCATGTACCCGTCTAATTTTTTCTTAAACATTCCGATAGTCAACAACTGCTTGTGTTGCAGAATGGTGAGTGGGCAGAAACCAGAGAGAATAGATTACATGAAGATAAACGCAGGTGAAATAATTTTTGGATGAGGTAGAGCTGAGACGTTCAGCAGATTTAGGGCATGTAATGTATTTCAGTGATGTCAGAATCAGTTATGAGCAGAGGTGGAGTTAAATAACATCTGGATGTGAATGTAATAATGATACGACACGATAAAACTTTATTCATCCTCGCTGCCCGGCTTCTCCGCAGTCCTCTGGGAGGCCTGTGGGGCGAGTCGGGCCTACCGGGGTGCATTCCGGTCGGCGCCACGGTTATTCGGTGGGTGGATCGGGTCAGCACGGCTCCATGGGACATTCCTGCTGCGCGCACGGCTCCCCAGGACAATTGATCAGGATGCTGACGCTGTATGGTGAGGTTGTGTTCAGGGTTAACCAGCATGCTGATATTGCAGACTGTTATGTTTTACCTGAATAATCTGACGGCTGTAGTGAATTGCCATGTAGAGCAAACGGAGGAATTTCTGTTATCTGAAAAGGAAAAATATATCACCATTGTTTCCCTGGAGGAAACACTGACTCTTATACCCTGACGTTATCCACTTGAGGTAATCCTGAGTAGTTGTTAGTTATAAGAGATTACTGTACAACGGAACAAACTGTTGAAATCTTCATATAAAGATACATTTGATCCAAGGATCCAGGTTCACTGTACTCAATCATTCACAATCACTTGCCTTGTAAAACTTTCTTGTCCAAAAACAATACATAAAAAGGCATGCCGTGTTCTCAAATGGACTTGGACATTGAATAAAGCAACAATGCACTAACAGATAGCTGTGCAAGTAAGAACACTCACTCTCATCAAAAGCACACATTTTATGGTCTATTGCATTCATTTGCTGGAAGAGTACATTTGTTGAACTGGAGATTTTACTGTGGACATTTCACAAATTCTAATACTGCAAAATCTTGATCCAGGCACACCATTTCTACCCAAATCAGCTTTCAGCATGCAAAAGGTATACTTTTAAGGTGAGGAGAAGGAGATTTAGAGGGGAGTTGTGGAAGACTTTTTTCCACCCAGAGGGTGGTTGAAATCTGGAATGTACCACCTGAGGTGGTGGATATAGATGCACTCACAACATTTGAGACGCATCTGTATGGGCACATGAATCACCAAGTATAGTAAGCTACTGACTGTGCTGGCAAATGGAATAAGTGTAGATAGGTACATGATGGCATAGACAATGGTGAGCTGAAGGGTGAATTATGTGCTTTACAACTCTAATCTCAAGTTTTCTTGCACCACAGGGGGAGTCACGGTGCTGCTGATGTTAGATGGATATTTTTTTAAGGCAGAGATAGACAAATTCTTGATTAGAATGGGTGTCAAGGGTTTTTGGGGAGAAGGCAGGAAAATGGGATTAGGATGCAGAGATCAGCCACGATTGAATGGCAGAGTAGGCTCGATGGGACGAATAGCCTAATTCTGCTCCTATACCTTGTGAACTTGTATAAAGCCTTCCTATGAACGCAGCAGGGATAACACTAAAAAAGTGTAAAATAATGACATGGAGATGCATTTTAATGTTAAGAAATTCCCCTTTGTTATATAACAAATCAACATTTAAAAACAGGCAGAGGGAATTTGTTGCCACTACCTGGGATTAATGTTCAAAGAAGGGCATGTATCTTAAATGAATTGGGTCACATTTATTACTCCTCTTTAGCTGTCTTGGAACAGCTCCGAGTATTTGTTTTACTTTTTGAAACACATAGTGAACTTCTTAGAATTTTGCTATAAATTAATATTTTATCATTGTTCCATCACAGCCCACAGACTACAAAAGTTTAAATGTTTATGGTACAATTCCTGTAATGGTATTTGAACTCCTAAATCTGGTTTGCTACTGTACCCAAACTGGGGCCACTATGATATTGATTTTCTTTTGTTACAATCTTGTAGGATGCTCAATGAATGTATATTTTCAATCAATATTGGTGTTAAAGGGTTCATAATCCAACAAAACTGGATCTTGTTGAAATTAATTTCATTGAAAACAATGTATATCAATAAATTGGTTTTAAAAAGTGAAGGAATCACCCCTATAGTGAGATATAGGGACTAATTTTGATCAACTCTACTGCAATCAAAATGTGTTCGATACATCTCATTGCGGGGTGGTGTTGTATAAAAAATTACATAGAATGTAAATACAAAAGACAGCTTGACTGGACCGAACCGGTCTATACTTATCACTCTCTTCCATTTAATCATATCAGCACAAACGTCACGTGGTTAGCTATGATATCCTTAAATGCATTTGCACCTCAACTATTCCTTATGGTGGTGATTAATTCTAAAGAATTAACCTACGGTTAAAAAAACATGTTAGTTTGCAACATTAAATATTTTCAAACAGTTAGGACAGTGCAGCCTTCCAATTATAACAAACTGTACCTTTGCAGAATCCTGTTATACTGATGTATTGTTCCAACTAAATCAACAATTGCAGTCTCACCCTCCAATAAGCAATGATACCAAAGTGAAGCTCCAGTCCAGTCCAAATAAAACAGAAACACAAAAGGCATCATTTACGACTTCAGTTGTGTAAATACTGAATTCTGTTGTTACATCCCAAAAGGCAAAGACACAAAGACTGCAGATGCTAGAATGTTGAGCAAGAAAACTGCTGGAGGGACACAGCAGGTCAGGCAGCATATGTGGAGGGAAATGGACTGGACCCTTCTTCAATCAGACTTCTGAAACTTGACTGTTAAGATCCATTGATCGTACATCATCTTTATAATAAATAATAATAAATCTGCATTACTGAAAGAGTGTGCATAAATAAGTTTTGACTAGTGTACAATTTGTCTGAAGATAACATCACTTTGGACTAAGCCCCAAAGTTAAGTTGAGCAAATTTTACAAAGATGTTTAATGTCTTCGGACACAACTCATGAAATATTTGCATGCTGTCATTTACATAGATACATAGAAAATAGGTGCAGGAGTAGGCCATTCGGCCCTTCGAGCCTGCACCACCATTCAATATGATCATGGCTGATCATCCAACTCAGTATCCCGTGCAGGTAAATGTGCGGTTTAATTTGGCATCATGGCTGGCTTGTTGTGGTCTGAAGGGCCAGTTACTGTGCTGTACTGCCATACCCCCTGATCCCTTTAGCCACAAGGGCCACATCTAACTCCCTCTTAAATATAGCCAATGAACTAGCCTCAACTACCCTCTGTGGCAGAGAGTTCCAGATATTCACCACTCTCTGTGTGAAAAATGTTTTTCTCATCTCGGTCTTAAAGGATTTCCCCCTTATCCTTAAGCTGTGACCCCTTGTCCTGGACTTCCCCAACATCAGGAACAATCTTCCGGCATCTAGCCTGTCCAACCCCTTAAGGGGTTTGCTGCAGTTTCAAGGCTTATACAGTATATTAATGTTAAAGGAAAACCAATATAGCAACCATGCATGCTGTAATATTTTAGTATAGATTTTCACAGTTTATTCTCACAGTTCGTGGATACAAGATTACAGCAAACGTTCTTGACTGCAATTTTTATAAGAAGGTTTCAAATCTGTATTACTAAATTAGAGGGCAAATAGATGTATATTAATTACTGATGTAAAAAGTGGAGTGGTAAACACATTTACACAGCTTTATCGCTCTTTAATTATATGGGAACAACTAAAGGGGTTGTCCCACTTGGGCAACCTAATCCGCTAGTACTGGCGAGTTTGCCCTCGACTCATACTTGCAGCATGGTCGACACGAGGTCCTAGGAGGTCTTTGTAACTCTCCTTCATGCTCGAGAGTAGTCACCGTGTACTCGACGCTTTAGCTAGGTCGCGGCGTATTTTTCAACAAGTTTCAAATGACCTGTGAGCAGGTTTCCAAAGACTAAAGTCTAAAGTCTACAGTAAACGGTGGTCAACATAGAACAGTACAGCACAGTAACTGGCCCTTCAGACCACAACAAGCCAGCCATGATGCCAAATTAAACCGCACATTTGCCTGCACAAGATCTATATCACCCAATTTCTGCCATTTATCTGTCTATTTAAAAGCCTCTTAAACATTGTTATTATATCTGCTTCCACTACTTGCCCTGCCAGCATATTCCAGGCAACTACAACTTCATGTAAGAAATGTGGGGGGTGAGTTGGGGGTGAGTTGGGGGAAACTTTTTCTAATCTTTTACC
Source organism: Leucoraja erinaceus (assembly GCF_028641065.1). NCBI lineage: Eukaryota > Metazoa > Chordata > Chondrichthyes > Rajiformes > Rajidae > Leucoraja > Leucoraja erinaceus. The sequence goes on from NC_073389.1 coordinate 39,936,818, forward strand.
ACGACCGAGATGCAATTTTTTTCCGCATCGTATCTCCGTCCGCACTGCAGCCTAACATCGAGGAGTTGGCAGCCTTTGCTGGAGACCGATTTCAAGAGCTCCTCCGCGGGTGCCTACGAACTTTAACATCGCGGAGCTCACGATCCCTTTGCCAGGGATCGACTTCTGAGCTCTCCGGTCAGAGGCCGACTTCAGGAACTCTAAGCCGCAGGAGCTTCGATCGCCCGAACGTGGGAGCTTCGACTGCCGGCTGCAGGAGCTTCAATCACCCCGACTGCGGATGATTCGACCGCGGGAGAACATAAAAGGAAGGGGATTGGACTTTATTGCCTTCCATCACAGTGAGGAACGTGGGGAATCCGCTGTGGTGGATGTTTATGTTAACTTTCATGTAGTATTGTGTCTTGTTGCTTCTTTTTTGGTATATGGCTGTATGGTAATTTGAATTTCACTGTACCTTAATTGGTACATGTGACAATAAATTGATCTTGAAACCTATGCCCATTAATATTTGACATTTTCATCCTGGGAAAAAGACTCTGACCATCTACTCTGTTTATCTCTCTATGTAAGTTATATCAGGTCACACCTCTGCCTCTGATGCTTCAGAGAAAACAATCCAAGTTTGTCCAAACTCTTTATTTTATAATCTCTAATCCAGTTAACGTCCAAGTGAATCTCTTCTGCTTCATAGTCATACAGCATGAAAATAGGCCCTTCATCCCAACCTGCCCATGCCGACCAAGATGCCCCATCTGCACTAGTCCCACCTGGTCGCATTTGGCCCATATCCATCTAAACCTTTCCTGTCCATGTACCTGGCCAAATGTTTTTTTTTTACCATCTTCAAAGCTTCCACATCCTTCCTGCAATGCAGTCACTAGAACTCCACACATTATTCCAATTGGGGCCTAACACAAGTTTTATACAGTAGCAACATTACTTCCCGTCTTTTATACTCCATGCCCTGATCGATGAAAACAAGCATGCTATATGCACTCTTTACCCACCTTATCCATTTGTGTTGCCACTTTCAGGGAGCTATGGACTTGCATCCCATTGTACATCAATGCCACTAAGGGTCTCACCATGTATTGCTACGTTTGACTTCCCAAAGTGTAACACCTTCAGCTTCCATTTCCCTGTACATATTTCCAACCTGTCTATATCCTGCTGAACCTTGCAAAACCTTGCTCACTATGTACAACTCCACCAAAATGTGTAATTGGCAATCTTACTAATGTCCACATACATTTTCATCCAAATCATATATAATACCATAAAAAAGTTCACGGCATTGATCCTTTGGTCACAGACCTACAGTCAGTAACACCCCTCCACCACTACCCTTTGTTTCCTATGGCCAAGTCCATTTTGAATCGAATCTACTAAGTCTGCATGTATCCCATGTGCCTTAATCTTCTGGATCAGCCACCATGAGGAGCCTTGAGAGAAAGCTTGAGCCTAAGTCCAGGTAGTCAACATCCACTCAATCATCTTCCTCATCGCCTCAAAAAACTCAATTAAGTTTGTAAGATATGACCTCACCCACATATAGTCATGCTGACAATCCCCAATATGTCTACGCCTTTCCATATGCAAGTAGATCCTATCCCAAAGAACCTTCTCCATAAATTCCCCGATATGCTCACCAGCTATAATTTTTGTCCCCATTGCCCTTAAACAGAGGAGCAACATTAGCTAATCTCTAGTCCTCTGGGGTCTCATCTGTGGCTGGAGAGGATACAACAATCTCCAGGCCCCAGTTATCTCCTCTCTTGCCTTTCTCAATAACCTGGCATATTTCTGATCAGGTCCTGTGGACCTTTCTAACTTAATGTTCAAGTGTCCCAAGACCAGCACCTTCTTGATATCAATACATTTTAGAACATCAGCATATCCATCCCTGATCTGATTATCATCAACAGCTTTCTCTTTAGTGAATACCAATACAAAGTACTCATTTAGTACCTTATCCACTTCCTCTGGCTCCAGGTATAAATTCCCTTCTTTAACTATCTATAACTGTCCCTATCCTCTCCTCACTGCTCCTTTGGATGCCACATTAAAAAACAGAGCTGGAATAACTGCACTTTCTTAGGCAGGACAGGTGTAAGCAGTGGAATACCTGAGAGGTCAGTTCTAGGCCCTCAATATTTAGAATTTACTTTTTATGTTGTGGAGGAGGAATCAAAATGTAAGGTTTACAAGTTTGCCTTTGATATAAAAATAGGCAGAAGGGCATGAGGACTATGATACTTCAATAAGATACAGATTGAGTGATTGGCTACTGGAGTTTAATGTGGGAAGTGCAAGGTCATGGACTTTGATATGAGGAATCAAAAGGCAGCTTATTACCCAATTGGAGAGAGACTGCAAATGAGAGGAGTTCCGGGGGATCAAGGCATTCTGGTGCATGAACCACAAAATGCTAGTAGTCATGTCTAACAAATAGTTAAGGTGGTGAATGCATGTAGCCTTCATTGCAAAAGGATTGGAGTTTCAAAAAAGGGAAGTTTTGTTACAGTTTCACAAGGTGCTGGTGAGGCCACGCCTGAAATACTGTGCTGTTTTGGTCCCCTTACTTTAAAACATACACAGTAGCATTAAAGGCAATCCAAAGGAGATTCGCAATGCTAATTCTTTGGATGAGAGGATTGTCCTAGCAACAAGCTTGGTCATTTGGGTTTGTATTCCCTGGAGTTTAGAAGAATGAGGGGTGACTTTATTCAAAACGGAAGATCCAATGGGACTTGACAGGGTAGATGTTGTGATACTAGTGAGAGTCACAAGCAAGGGGGACACAGCTACAAAATAAGTTGGGGTGCTTAGAAATGTGTGCATCATAGTGCATCTCTGGGATTCTCTGTCCCAAGTATGACAATAGGTGGAAATAGACAAATAGCTGAAAGAAAGGGGAATTAAAGGTGTTGAGGAACTGGCACAAGGAGCTGAGGCAGGCAAGTTTGGGTTACTTTTCCATTCCTTCTTATTCACTTCAATTATTTTATGAAGGGCTGTAATCATCGTATCCTGAACTATTCGCATAAAAATTTGAGGATTTTGCATCTGGCCTTAAATACTAAATAAAATCTTTTGAACATAGTTATGTTGATACAGGCTCTTGCCCAAGTGAATGTTTTCCAGGTTGAGTTCTTTAAAAGGTTCTCTAAGATTCCTTTGTACTTTTTGTGACACACAATTACCATAGATGTACATAAAAAGTTTTGTTATGGAAATACATTTCTAGCCTCGTTCTTTCAGATATGGCACGGTTGAGACCATTTTTCAAAAGGGCATTGAAATGGAAATTCTATATTATTCTCCTGTTGGATTCAATGGAAGTTACTGTCTCTACTTCTCTTAGTTCGGCTGCACAGCTGTCTGCAGTCCAGGGATTTCTCATTATGGTGAAGATCGACACAAAATGCTGGAGTAACTCAGCATCTCAGGAGAAAAGGAACAGGTGACGTTTCAGGTCGGGAATCTTCATCAGACTGAGAATAAGGGAGGGGCAAACTGTTATACAACTATTGTACGAGATATTGGTGAGACCACATTTGGAGCAGTGTTCAGTTTTGGTCACCCTTCTATAGGAAGGATGTCATCAAGCTCAAAAGAGAGCAGAGAAGATTTATGAGGATGTTGCCAGGACAAGAGGTGCTGAGCAATAGCGAAAGGCTGCGTGAACTCAGACTATATTCCTTGGAGTGCAGGAAGCTGAGGGGTGATCTTATAGAAGTGTATAAAATCATGATTGGAATAGATGGGGTGAATGCGCAGAGTCTTTTACCCAGAGAAGGAGAATCAAAAACCATGGGACAACCCACATCTGCAGGCATCCAATGCCATGTGGGAGCTCAGTTTGCAGCTGCATTTTCAACGTGAACTCTTTGCAATATTAGCAGGATGGAGCCCTGTTGTGACCCAGGGAAGACTAATACTTGAGGCCTCAGTGAAATTTAGAAAGAGGGCATATTAGGAGATTGGGGACAGAGACGTGGGAAGCATGGGTCAAGAACATGGGAGGGTCTGATGAACTGTTATGTATCCATGCTCTGCAGAGATGCTGCCTGATCTTCCAAGTTACTCCAGCACTGGGTTTTTTTTAAGCAGTATCTGCTGTTCCTTGGTTTGACCATGGGTGGCTAGATTGGTCAGTGTAGTGATGCAGTGGAAACTAAAAAATGCACAAGAAGTATAACACAAAGTGTTGGAAGAACTCAACGGGTCAGGCAGCTTATGGGGAAGGAAATGGATAGACAACATTTTGGCTTGGAACTCTTGTTCAAACTGATAAATCATTGACTTCCTGACAGGTATAGAAACATGAACTGAAATGACCAGTTTGTGGTGAATTGAACAACAATCATTTTCGACCAGGACAATATTCTCTAAATTTACCTGCAATGTTCCATAATAACTATTCATAGTGATTGACATTATGCAAGTCGAAACTATTGCAAATGATGAAAAGCCACAAGGGCCACTCTCTAAACATTCAGATAGGCAGAGCCAATGAAAAGAGGCCTCAACTACCCTCTGTGGTCAGAGAGTTCCAGAGATTCACCACTCTCTGTGTGAAAAAAGTTTTCTTCTCATCTCGGTTTTAAAGGATTTCCCCCTTATCCTTAATGCTGTGACCCCTTGTCCTGGACTTCCCTAACATCGGGAACAATCTTCCTGCATCTAGCCTGTCTGTGTAGGATAAGAATTTTGTAAGTCTCTATAAGACCCCCTCTCAATCTCCTAAATTCTAGAGAGTAAAAACCAAGTCTATCCAGTCTTTCGTCATAAGACCGTCCTGACATCCCAGGAATCAGTCTGGTGAACCGTCTCTGCACTCCCTCTATGGCAATAATGTCATGGTATCTAGGCAGGTATCTAGAACTGAACAGAAATGACCAGTTTGTGGTGAATTGAACAACAATCATTTTCGACCAGGACAATATTCTCTAAATTTACCTGCAATGTTCCATAATAACTATTCATAGTGATTGACATTATGCAAGTCGAAACTATTGCAAATGATGAAAATAAAATAGAAAACTCTGAAAACATTCAGATCAGGCAGAACCTATGGAAAGAGAAACAGTCAACATTGCAGTCTGGGATCCTTTGTCACAACTGGGAGAGAAATAAAGAAAGTAAATTAGTTTTCAGTAGCAGGCAGGAGGTGAGGAAAATAAAGAACAAAAAGGAATATCTTTGATGAGAGAGTCCAGATGATTTAATGCGACAACTAAATAGTAGTTCAAATCAGGTTAAGCTTCTTGTCTGTGTAGGATGTTGATAATTCTAAGGCTGTGAGACATGCCCAGCAGGACGAACTGCACAAGAGAGAGAGAAAAAAAGAAAAAACTGAGCCAAAATAAAGATTGTCAGAACTGAAGTTTTCTAATACATGCAGTAAGAAAGAGTGAGTGTTGGAGAATTTGATATTGAGTCCTGCAAGCTTCAATATGCTTAGATGGAAGATGAGGACTGACTTCACAGTCGCAAGGAGGAGAGAATAATGAAATTCTTACTTGCAGCAGCACAACATAATATGGAAACATAATACTCTGTAAAAAATGTACAAAACGACACACACACACACGCACGCACAATAATCATGCAAAAAGACAAACTGATGCCCCCAAGTCTATGTAATCCAGATTATTTGCAGGTTGTAGTGTTTAATAGCCTGATGGCTGTAGGGAAGAAGTTGGATCTTACAGTTTTTAGGCTCCTGTATCTTCTTCTCAATGGCAGGAGTGAAATGAGTGTATGGCCAGGGTGGTGTGGGTCTCTGATGATGCTGGCTACATATTTGAGGTAGCAACTCCTGTAAATCCCTTCAATGGTGGGGAGGTCAGAGCCAGTGATGGAATGGACAGTGTTCACAACGTTTTGCAGTCTTTTCCGCTCCTGGACGTTAAATTGAGTTGGATTGGTATTTGGCTGCAGTCAAGATTACTGCAAAACCCGTGATGGACCCGTCAGTGTTCAGAGAACTAGAAATCTCAAGTATGTGACACCTTATGGCAGGCCAGAATGAGAAAACATACTGCTGTTTCTTTTGTTGGTTTCATGTTTAGACAGACTTAAACAGTTTGCCTTCTCCCCACAAATCATAGGGAGCATTTGGGGACTCTGCATTGAGCTCTTTGTATTAGACAGACAACTGACATACATTACCTAGCAATGTTACAAAATTTTGAGATTTAAAAAATCAAGTCTGCAATTTATCCCATCAGATAAAGCATAAAAATAAGTTTAATTTGACACCTAATTCACTTTCATATCTCAAGTATTTAAAACGTTATGGCCATTTTCATACTCGGAAATTAGCATCTTGTTCCCTATTGACATTCTATGGACATAAAAAAAAGCTGTGATCGTGGACAGTCAAAAGCCCATAACTTTCTTAAAAATTAAGAGAACTGAATGAAATTTTCAGTTATCATAGATTGAAGCATTCTGAAACAAATATAAAATAATCTTACTTGGATGACCTGAAATTAAAGCATATAATTAGTTAGTTACCTAATTGTAGCTAATTCCAAACTTCAATTACTAGATCTAAACATCTATCCATTTCTTAATAAATGATTAACATTTTTAAATAGCCTAAGTGTCCAAATAATATTCACAAACAATTCACAATAAAACATGATTTTTAAATCTCATTTACATTAATTTATAGGCCAAATGGAAGGAATTTAGTGGTTAATTGCTGTAAATTAAAGTCCATTTAAATCAGCTTTCTAGTGGTACCCTGTGAACGCGCTGGTTTAGAACGTTCACATTGCGGTAGATTTGTGCTCTCAAATGCCCAGAAAAATACTGCAGGATATAATGGGCCCAAAATGAGCTATTCGCAACATTAAACTTTGTATAAAGGGATCTTAAGAAGCCCATTTTAACGTAAAAATAAACAGCCTACCTTCCGTTTTCCCCTGTATGAGATCTGGCCCGTTGTCGGCGGTCGGGTGTTTAGAGGTTAATTTTTAACCTACTATAACAATTAAATAAAGCCCTTAAAACTAACAATAGCTCAAGCGAGGGAATCTTCCGGCGATTTTTCGGTAATAATTAACTAGGCTGAAAAACCTCGATTTGAACAGCCTAGGGAAAATCGCGTTTTAAACCCGCCCCCCTCTAAACGGCGCCAAAATCGCGCACACGGGCTGGGACAGATGTTCAGCGACGCTTCAGGTACGTTTTGTAACATACCTACATGACCCAGCAGATAGGAAATGTTGCTTTGTGGTTCAGTTATGTTGGCTACCTAACCAAATGTTTCATTTGGCTTTGTTTAATTATGATTAAAACCTTTGTCTTTCAACATATGTGAGCACTGTGAAAATAAATTGGCAAGGAAGTCATTCTGAAACCCTGTAAACCATCACTCTTTAAAATGGATCTTATAATGCATGGGAAAGAGAAATTGAAATCAAACTCCAGACGCAGGAAGCCAATATTGTGACAGGCTTGCATATTAAAAAAACGACTTTTCTTATTCCTATTGGAAATTTTGCACCGTGACAATATAGACCAAAATGGGTTTTTTTAAAACACATCTTGAGCATCTTGTTCAATCGGAAAGTGAATGGGTAATGTATTCAATATAATTCACCAAGAAAAGACACAAATTAAATACATTTAAAATGCACAACCATGTAAAATTTAGGCAGAGAGACTTATTTTACATTTTTTTTTAGGGAACAAAGAATAGGAAATTTGGCAGAGTCAATTTAAGAAAGTGTCATCAAATAAAAATGTTTGGTGTCATGATCACATTGACGGTGCTGGCTTGAAGGCCTACAAACCTATGTTCATTCTGAAACCCTGTAAACATGGATCCCGGTAGGCGGCACATCTGAGTGTCCGCGTTTTTGTGTCTGGTTTCTTGTAGTTTTTGTTAAGGGGGTGTGTGTGTGGGGGAGCCTACTTTTGACCCTGCACTAGACCCGACCTTTTCTCGTCGGGTCTCAGGTGTCGTAAACGAGGAGCTCGGGAAGAAGCCGGGGACTCTGGTGCCTCAAGCTTTGATTAGGAGCGCTGCTGCTGCTGCTGATCTGTTCTTGCTCTCTTGCCGCTGCTGCTGCTGCTGACTGCTACTGCTCTGCGGACGGCTGCATTTGTGCACTATAAGAGCTCCTGGAGCGGGGCCTAACACCATTGCCCCGCGCGGCTGGAACGGCTCCTGCAGCAGCTCTCTTGCGACCTGTGGCTTCACAATCGCCATCTTCATCTATTCTTTCAGTTTAGGCTGTTGTGCAATTATTCGTAGCTTCCGCAATCATTTCCAGTTTCTGACATTGCGGGTCGAAGAGCTCAGTTTTTTTTTTTGGCCATTGCATGTTTACTTTCAGTATAGGAAAGTAATCAATAAAGATTATGTAATAAGAATAAGTAAGCAACTTTGCACAATAAATTTGACAAATCAGCTCAATGCAAAGAATAAACTATAAATATTCAGAATGATTGAATCTGATGAAACTATGAGGTCTGGGGAGAAAAATCAGTGTTGTCTAATGTGCCTGAAGGTTTCATCTTAAAATGTAAATAATATTACATAAATACATGAAGACTGTTATTCTAGGTAATAAAAGTTTGCTCAGAGTCGCATTAAACAGCAAGGTAAGAGCCCTTAGTCCATTCCTGTTGATGTTTCTCTCCATGGAGACCTCTGTAGTTGAGTCACCTAATTTACATTGTTCACAAGTTTTTTATTTGAAGCTTTCTTTTTAAATGATTCCAACCTCAGACATCAATTCTTGGATTGAACACGAGTACACAGTTGCCAGAAGAAAATTCTCAGACTCCCACAAACACAATCTCCTCCTAAGTTCTGTGGGAAGAATTCAAGAACCATTAAAAGCTTGGAATTAAATTCCACCACCCTCTTCCAGATAGTTTCTTCTTTACAAAATGCCACTTTTGTTCAAACTAAAACAAGTCTTTTGGAGAGTCTATGGACCTTACCCTTGGTCCAGGTGGCACAGTGACACAGCGGTAAAGCTGTCCTACACACGAGGGACGATTTTACAACTTACCGAAGCCAATTAACCTACAAACCTGTACGTCTTTGGAATGTGGGAGGAAACCGGAGCTCTCTGAGAAAATCCACGTGGTCACAGGGAGAATGTACGAACTCCGTACAGACAGCACCCGTCATCAGGATCAAGCCCGAATCCCTGGCGCTGTAAGGCAGCAACTCTACCGCTGCGCCACCATGCCATAGTTTAATAAATTACACTATATAGGGTCAAATTGGGTATTAATTGAAGCAATTGCAAGTTTGCTAATTTTCTACCTGGATGTCACTGACTGGCCCAGCAATTATTCCCTAATTGCTTGCTAGGTTTGTCAGAGCCAATTTCATTATGTGGACCTGGAGTTACAGATTGGGTGAGGACGGCAAGTTTCCTTCCCTGATGGCAAATGGGTATTTGATGGTCAGAATGGACACTGTGGGCCAAAGGGGCCTGCTTCTATGCTGTCTGGCATTAAGAATATCAGTGAACCCAATGATCTTTCCACGAGAAACTCCAGTGGTTTCACGGTTATCATTAATGATTCTAGCTTTTCAAACATCACTATTATCACATTTCTAGAGATTTTGATAGGATCAGTCATCTAGGCCTCTGGGTACCAGTTCAGTAACTAAACCATATCCCATTCTGATATATCTGGGACCCATTTCCACACCCATTCATTCACCATATCCATTAATATCAGGGGTTCACAAAAATATATCAGCCTCAGATTTATCAGATTTTCTTTCGGAGGCCGCAATGTTCAAAGTTGTGGCTTTCAGCATGCAGGCCCCGTTTAGTAGCATACAAGACTACTTGCGATTGAATTTTACTGCTGCTGAACCCCGAATGAAATCTTCATGAGACGGCTACACACCACCCCATTAATGTGCCATTACTGCCCACCAATACAATTTCAGGGCACGAGTTATTTCTCCCACTCTGCCTCTTGCAAAGTCTCCATTCCATTCTCCTGGTTTGTTCATTTCCGGCACAACTGCTGCAATAAAGAGATTGTCATCAAAATATTTTGCCTCTTCTTGAACCATAATCTCTCCTTCACCTTTCGGGACAGTGGTTTTAATCTTATTATGTTTATTTCCCACGTTCTGCTCTCACACCTTCTCCTCCATGACAAAGGAAGAACACAGTTCCTCCAGGATTTCATTTTCTACCCTACCACCTTTGAATTCAACAGATCATCCTTCACAATTTACATCAGCTCCATCTACAGTACATTCCACCATCAGACACATATTCCACCGCCCACACCTTTCGAAGGAAATCACTCTCCTTGATCCCCTCTTCCATCCCAACTTATCATTCTCTATCTTATGGCAACTTACCATGTCATTGCAAGAGATGCAATAACTGCCCTTTCACCTCTTCCCACCCCACCATCCAAGAAACCAAATATTCATTCCAGTTAAAGTAGTATATCACTTGCACGTCTTATCTGGAGTACTGGTGTGCTATGTGTTGTGTTCACAATGTGATCTCTACTACATGGGAAATCCAAAACACTATAGTTTTTGGAGCACTGCGCTCAGTCCATAGGACTGATACAGACCTTCTGGTCGAATGCCACTCTATTCACCACCCAAATCTCACCCCAACCTTTCTGCATGGTCTCCTACAACAAAGCCAAATGCAAGCTTGAAGGGCAGCACTTAAATTTCCATCTGTGTATGTTGCAGCCTTCGAGACTCTTCTTCCGTCAAATTCTTCAACATACCTGTAAGTTAACTCATTTTGAAACCCCTGTGAACTCATCCTCATGAAATTCTATGATAGTTGTTTTTTCCTCTCTCTTGTAGGACATGCCCAGTAGTTCAGATACACAATGCAATGGATAGTGCAAAGACAATAGTACCTGGGTGCAGAATTTATTAATGCATAAAACAATAGATTATATTTATGAAAAAAGGATTGAAAGATAGTCGAGCTGCATCATCCAAGACCTTGCCTGTTGCTAACCACAATCATATTTTTCTGGATGTGAACGGCTAAATAAACTGATGCCAACTTCACCCCAACTCCCACTTCTGCATCACTAGGCAAGGCAGAGTGGTCTAAAAGCAATGAGTAAGTCTCATCTCTATCCAACCCAGCAGCCCAACCCATGGCTGTCAGGGGCTTGTTAAATATCTGATTGTCAGACATTTAAGAGCCAGCAAAATATATATGACTAAGATATTTTAAAAGAAACATTATGTTGAATGAGATTAAAATATTAACAAATAATTTATAACATTTAATTATAGTAAAATAAATCAAGTGTCCTCCACACATGCCTTTCTGTATGACATTTTATACAACAGATGCATTTGGAACTCAATTCAGAATCTCACTGGTTCACCACAGGATTTAATAGCAAGTATGGTGGACGGAGTGGGGGGAGAGGGATGAAAGAGACAGTGCAGATATCTTATCGTAATGATACTAGCCACCAGTCAACACCAAGCAAACCATTATTTTTCGATCATGTTTGAGAATGAGAGTTGTTCAGAACTGAGGCGCTAACGAATGAAAACCTACACCCACTGGTCATCAAATTTGTGGCAATGTCTATTGAGATTGTCACCAAAAAAAATCATTAAAAGATCAGCTTTTGCATATAACTATTGCAACATACGATATTAAACCAGAACTCAGGTTGGCTAAAATATTTTAAAGACAAATTATTTAAGGGCAGGAGAAATGGAATTATAATAGAAGGCTCCAACTGGCATAGACACTGTATTCTGTGCTATAACTTCTACAATTCTAAATACAGTTCGGAGACTTAAATCATCCTTTTGTTTTAATTCCACAAAGTAATACATTGGGAAGCTTTTTTTGTTTTTGTTTTGACCGCATTTGATTTCTATCAGTACTGCAGTTTTTTAATGAAATTTCTCAACTTGCTTCAGTTCGTTCCTGGAGAGAGGAAGAGAATGGTTTTGATAAAGTGCAGTGTTTTGTCTGCTATTTGCTCTAGTCTTCAGCTCCCGCATACTCAAGGAGATATGTAGTTGCTTACCCACACTAACTTCCTATATTGGTTTCTTAGTGAACCTAAATCCAGTTTACTCACTTGTCCTTCCTTTGTCCCTCTGGGTTCCACTCCTCTAATTCCTTTGGCTTGCGTTGCTGGGGACGAATTATGGAGTTTAGCTTTGGGTCCAATGAACCAAATACTTTGGTTTACTGATGATTTAAATATCAGGGCGATAGATCTGAAGAAATAAAAACAAGTCCAAGTTCAGGTCAGGTTTCCTGGAAATTTGCCAAAGTCAAACCTAAAGCCAGGATCTCCCAATTGTTTGCTCATGTCAAAGATAACAGTCTTAGTGTTGTTCATCTCTTTGCACTGACGTGGCTAGCTTTACAACTATAATTTATCAAATATAGGAACAACAGCGGGCTGGTCATTCTCTTTAGCCTGAGCATGCATTTAGATAAAAGGTAATCAGTACATAAGCTACATTTAAAAGACACAACGTGCTAGAATAACTTAGTGGGTCAGGCGGCATCCTTAGAGAACTTGGATCGGTGAAGTTTTGGGTCGGGACCCTTCTTCAGACTTAAGGCAGACTGGGACTGAAGAAGGATCCTGACCAGAAATGTCTCTTTCCATATTCTCCAGGGATGCTGCCTGACCCACTGAGTTACTCCAGCATTTTGTGTCTTTTTGTTTGTAAACCAGCATTTGCAGTTCATTTTTTAGAATATTAACAATATTTCCCCGTGTTGCATCATTTCCCTTTAACCACTACCTAACAAAAATCTAAGCATTTACATCTCCAGCATTTCAACCAGGATTTACAGCAGTTCGACTGATCAAGTTCTAGGCTGCAATAATCTTATTAATTCATTCATAAATGCCCCAGCACCACATATCCTGTTGTTTTGGACTCCTGCATTCAAAGCAAACATTTTACCCCAAGCGTTCAAGAAGGAACTGCAGATGCTGGAAAATCGAAGATACACAAAAATGCTGGAGAAACTCAGCGGGTGCAGCAGCATCTATGGAGCGAAGGAAATAGGTGACGTTTCGGGCCGAAACCCTTCTTCAGACTGATTTTACCCCAAGCGATCTCTTTCATGCACCTCATTTGGATCACCTAACAATCTTACAAACTCAAAAGAAACACGAAATATGTCCATGCAACTGGCACCAAGAACTTAACTTATAGTCCAGGTATTATTCCCTTCCAAAACCAATATTTCTTTACAACCTAGTAGGAAGGCAAACCAGCGCCAACTCCCAGAGCACACTCATCGGTCCCAATCCACATTTACATTCCCGAAACCTATTCTCACACTCATATTCAGCTCACTATCCAAAACGGAATCAATACTCCAAACAAGGTCTGCCCAAGGTTCTCTACAGCTGATCCATCATGTCCATTCCAAAATACCCCAAATAAAACTCAATTTTACTGCACGATTATTTTCTTGGAGGCACAAAGAACTGCAGTTGCTGGCATCTTGAGCAAAACACAAAGTGCTGGAGTAACTCAGCGGCTGAGGCATCATCTGGCGAGGGAGTGGACAGGTGACATTGAGTCGAGACCTTTAACCATATAACAATTACAGCACGGAAACAGGCCATCTCGGCCCTACAAGTCCATGCCGAACAACTTTTTTTTCCCCTTCGTCCCACCTGCCTGCACTCATACCATAACCCTCCATTCCCTTCTCATCCATATGCCTATCCAATTTATTTTTAAATGATACCAATGAACCTGCCTCCACCACTTCCACTGGAAGCTCATTCCACACCGCCGCTACCACTCTCTGAGTAAAGAAGTTCCCCCTCATATTACCCCTAAACTTCTGTCCCTTAATTCTGAAGTCATGTCCTCTTGTTTGAATCTTCCCTATTCTCAAAGGGAAAAGCTTGTCCACATCAACTCTGTCTATCCCTCTCATCATTTTAAAGACCTCTATCAAGTCCCCCCTTAACTTCTCTGCGCTCCAGAGAATAAAGACCTAACTTATTCAACCTATCTCTGTAACTTAGTTGTTGAAACCCAGGCAACATTCTAGTAAATCTCCTCTGTACTCTCTATTTTGTTGACATCCTTCCTATAATTGTGCGACCAAAATTGTACACCATACTCCAGATTTGGTCTCACCAATACCTTGTACAATTTTAACATTACATCCCAGCTTCTATACTCAATGCTCTGATTTATAAAGGCTAGCATACCAAAAGCTTTCTTTACCACCCTATCTATATGAGATTCCACCTTCAAGGAACTGTGCACAGTTATTCCCAGATCCCTCTGTTCAACTGTATTCTTCAATTCCCTACCATTTACCATGTACGTCCTATTTTGATTTGTCCTGCCAAGGTGTAGCACCTCACATTTATCAGCATTAAACTCCACCTGCCATCTTTCAGCCCATTTTTTCCAAATGGCCTAAATCACTCTGTAGACTTTGGAAATCCTCTTCATTATCCACAACACCCCCTATCTTGGTATCATCTGCATACTTACTAATCCAATTTACCACCCCTACATCCAGATCATTGATGTACATGACAAACAACAAAGGACCCAACACAGATCCCTGAGTCACCCCACTAGTCACCTGCCTCCAACCCGATAAAACAGCCATCCACCATTACCCTCTGGCTTCTCCCATTCAGTCACTGTTGAATCCATCTTGCTATTCCTGCATTTATACCCAACAGTTGAACCTTCTTAACCAGCCTTTCTTCAGGCTGATTGTTTTCTTATTTGTTTTTGCCAAGGATTTTAATTATCCAAGAGGCTACATCCTTTGTATTCCTTTATGTCCTAAATTTTAGTCCTTTGCTGCCCTAAATTTTACATGAATGCATATTTTGGGATTACTTTCTGAGTTCCATCATTCAAAAGGAGGAAATGTAAAGGTCTTTCACACTCTGGACTAAGAAGAACCTCTCCTTCTGTTCCTGCAAACTTTACCCCACAAGATAGGACTCTTTGTTGAGCAGTGTCAAGCCATATTTGTGTTTCCATTCAAAAGTCTGCATAAAAAGTTAGCAGACGGACCCAACAAGTTGTCATTGATAGCAAACAGTACTCTGGCCTTCATAGTAAAGGGATTTGGATTTACATATAGGAAGTTGTTACAGTTGTACAGGGTGTTGGTGACACCTGGAGTACCATGCATGGTTTTGGTCCCTTATCTAAAAAAGTTGATAGCAACAGGAGATTCAATACAATACAATACAGTTCACCAGGCTAATTGCAGGAATGAGGTGGTTGGAATTGCAGGAGGAGTTTGACAGTTTAGATCTGCATTCCTTAGAATTTAGAAGATATATCGGTGACCTTACTGAAACATAACATTCTAAGATGACAGATATTGAGATATTTTCACCGGTGGGCCAGTCATAAACCAAGGGACAGAACCACAAAATAAAGGGCCAATCATTTAAAACTGATGTCGAAATTTCTTCTCAGGAGAGTTGCGAACCTCCAGAATTCTCTGCTGCTGCTCCCTCTGCTGGAGGCAGCACTAGATATATTTAAAATGGTGATAGACACATATTTTTGCAAGATTGAGCCTCCACTGCCTCCTGCGGTTCTAAATAGTCTACTCCTTATTCTTAAACTATGGCCCCTGGTTCTAGACACCCCCAACATCGGGAACATGTTTCCTGCATCTAGCGTGTCCAATCCCTTAATAACAGAATGAATTAAATTCTCTTGTGTTTATCATCAAAAAAGGAATTTATGCCACTGACAATCTGATACCATTAATTATTCAACCTTGGTCATATTGCAATTTTCTTTATTGCTTCTTTTCCGTAAATATATTTTGTAAATATATTTCCCCTTGCATGCAAACTCATAACAACATTAAAATCAAATCCTTACTTTTAACACAGAGGATAAATCCTGGTTACAGAGACATTTTAAAATATGCCCCATTCATGGGAACTTGGTTCCACTAGGCTTGCAATTTTCACCAGGGTTCCTGATACTTTTTTTGTAAATGCAAGTGATCTGAAATTGAGATTTAAACAGGATCCCCTGTGGTTCCTGCACATTCATCCTGCCAAGTTTCTCTGTTAGGTCTGTACTAGACAGGGGTATGTTGATTCAGATGATGCTATAAGACTTGGACATTTGAAGTTTTAATTGGATCTCTTATGATGCCACCCATCGAGAAATTAGCAGTCAAAGCCCAAACAAGATGTTGAAGTCTGTGTCGGCTTGGTTTCCTTCTTCAATCAGATGAAGAATCGGCAAACAAAATTGTAATTTATTTCCCTTCAGCTAAGTCCCATATCATGATTGAGATACAACAAAAGAACATAGAACAGTACAGCAGAGAAAGACGCCCTTAGGACCACCATGTTTGTGATGACTGTAAAGCTAATTGCAAATGCTTGTACGTAATCAGTACCCCTCTGTTCCCTGCCAGTTTATACGTCTGCCCAAATGCAGGAGGCCTGGTCCACCAACGCAATGTGGGGAGGGGAGGGGTGGGGGGTGTGTGGGTGACGGGGGGGGGGGGGTTGTGCGGGGGGGGGGGGGGGGGGGGGGGGGGGAGGGAGTTGTGGGGGTTGGGGGGAGTTGTGGGGGGGGGGGGGGGGGGGGGGGGGGGGGGATTGTGGGGGTGGGGAGATATGTGCGGGGGGGGGAGATATGTGGGGGTGGGGAGATATGTGGGGTGGGGGGATTTGTGGGGGCGGGAGGATGTATGGGGGGGGGGGATTTGTGGGGCGGGGGGCGGATTGTGGGAGTGGGCGGTTTTGTGTGGGAGTGGGGGGGGGCTGGGAGGGGGGAGGGGTGTGTGTGGGCGTGGGGTGTGAGTGGGCAGGGGGCGTTGGGGGGGGGGACGGGTGTGGGCGGGGGGGGGAGCTGTGGGGGGGGGGGGGGGGGGGCGGGGAGGGGGGGGGGGGGTGAGCTCTGAGAAAAGACGGGGGAGGGGGGCAGGAGCCAGCGAGGAGGACCAGAGGGTTTGTGGCTGGAATTGGCGGTGCGATGGGGACTCACTGCGGGCGCTGGTCGTTGGTCGTTCTCCTCCACCGGGATCAGAGTTTCCGCTTTCCATTTGGCGACATCGGCTGGGTCTCCGACTCTGGGCTGGGCTGGGTCTCCCATGCTGGGCTGCGCCGGGTCTCCAGGGCTGGGTTGCTGCTTGGGGCGGGGATGCTGTTTGTGGCGGGGCTGCTGCTTTGGGTCCCTGCGAACGTCCGGTTGGAAACCTTTGCCGGCTATCCTCAGCTCCAGTAAAGATGCAATGGCGCAGGAAGGGGCAGACTGTCCCGGGGAGTAACAGGGGAAGAGACAAATCTGCTGCATGGTAGGAGATCGATCTGCGCACGTGCGGTTTTTACCTCGCTAACTTTTATGACATTCAACCGATCGGAACGAAACTTGGTGGACTCGCAGCACAGGAGAACTGCGAGTGAATTGATAAAAAATCGTACCACTATCGCAAACCGTTTTTGTGCAAATGGAAAGACTGTGCAACCGGAAGATAATAAGATCAGAGTTTTAGTTATGTATAGATAGATAGATTGCAAGGCATATACTGACAATGCTCTAGAAACAAGGAACAGCAGATGCTGGTTTATAAAAAAAGACACAAAGTGCTGGAGTAACTCAGCAGATCAGGCAGCTTCTCTGGAGAACATGGATAGGTGACATTTTAGGTCAGGACCTTCTTGTTAAGGAAGAGTGAAGCCGACCATTGTGTTGTGAATCTTGATAGCACAAGCTAACAACAGATTTAGCACTACAAAAGTGGGTATTCAAGAGGTGCCCCTTCCCATTCCCATACTGACCTTTTTGGCCTGAGCCTCCACTGCGAGGCCAGATGCAAATTGGATGAACAGCACCCCATTTTGCTTTGGCAGCTTACAGTGATATGAATGTTGATGTCTCTAATTTCAAGTAACTTTTGCATTCCTTTCTTCCCCCCACTCCCCACCCTAGTCAGCCTATTAGTTCCACTGTTTGCATCCCTGTACATTAGCACATCTTTCCCAGCCAACAATGGGCCATTATGGACCTCACCCTACCATCTGTTGCTGGCCCTGTTTTCTATCTTTTGCCTTCTCTATCTTTTGATCTGAAGAAAGGTTCCGACCCGAAATGTTGCCTATTCCTTTTCAGATGCTGCCTGACCCGGTGAGTTACTCCAACATTTTGTGTTTATCTTCGGTATAAACCAGCATCTGCAGTATCTTCCTACACATCCATGAGGTGCTTTGGACCAGCAGAAGCTGGTCTACATGGTCACAATCTAATTACATGGCGAGGCACATCCTCCATTCCATCATCATCATCAAACCAAGACATCAACACTCATTCAGTGAGGTAGTAGAAAGACTTTCTGTGTGAAGACACATTGAAACATGATGAGGCACCAGTCCAGTGAAGTTTCACCACATACTACATGCATGCCAGATACGCAACAGCACGCAATAGACTGTGATAAACAATTTCACAATCAAAGGACTGGAGCAGAGTTGTGCAAATCCATGCTCTAGACACGAATAGTTAAATGACAGGAGATTCCAAGAATGTCCAAATACCCATTAAATATTTTCCACAACAGCCACCCCACGTATCTGAAGCTCTCCAGACTGACTTGAAGCATAACTTCTTGGTCCCGAATTTCTTGGTTCTACATTGAGAAGAAGCAGGTTCATAAAGTTCGCAGAAATTCCACTGGAAATGATTATCACTTCTGTCCCAAGCGTCATCTTGATTTCCACTTCAAATATTAAACTAGGTGAAAATTCAGTCCAGACTTACAGTCCTACGCTTAGTGAATTACCTTAAGAGGCAGAAACAAAACTCTACTCTGTGAACGCTTACAGTAGGCCTCATTGACCTCACCAATTGACAGCAATTCTAACGTAATGATCATCATCAAAA
Source organism: Leucoraja erinaceus (assembly GCF_028641065.1). NCBI lineage: Eukaryota > Metazoa > Chordata > Chondrichthyes > Rajiformes > Rajidae > Leucoraja > Leucoraja erinaceus. Next base: position 39,955,722 of record NC_073389.1, read on the forward strand.
TGACTATTAAATATCATGATACAATATTAGCAATACATAAAATTAAAAAATAGCTTACATCATATCTGTTTTATACAATGTGAATGTGTGTATGCCTCTGTGATTATTATCACATAACATGATCCTATTCATGTACACAAAGGAATCACATGGCTCATTCCTGGTGCTTAAATAATGAAGTCCAGGCCTCCCTCAATAATGACATCAATCCTCATGCCAATGGAGCCGACAAGATGTGAGCCCAATTGTACAAAGAACAGAGTTAATGGTAACTAAGATCCAGATCAGTGGAGGATGAGGGTGATTGCATTTGGAACCCACTAATAAGAAAGTAGATGAGACAATTGGAAACATTGGTAATATGGCCGTACACACTACACACTAGGGACAATTTACAATTTTTACCAATGCCAATTAACTTACAAACCTGTACGTCTTTGGAGTGTGGGAGGAAACTGGAACTGGGGAAAACCCACGCAGTCACAGGGAGAACATACAAACTCTGTACAAACGTAGTCAGGATCGAACCCGGGTCTCTGGCGCTGGAAGGCAGCAACTCTACCGCTGCGTCACTGTGCCGCTCTGAAAATAACATTATTTTTTGTTATTTTCACCAATAGACTCAGTGGCTATTGTCAAATATTGGAACAGGGACAGAGGATGGGCGGTCAGACACTGCAAACAATGAGGAATCTCGGGACAAGAAATGGTGGGGCAATGAAGGATGATTTACCATTGGATTCGGCAAGGTTAGAGTAGTGGCACTGTTGGAGTTGAGGGAGCAATGTTCAGTCAAGAAGGTCACGGTTTTTCCTCTTAGATTCCTATTCAGTTGACCCTGGATTATCTTTAAGCAAACCAACATCGGACAAGAGGGTCTCAACCTAGCATCAGAACCATTATTTTCGAATACATAGGGATTAACAGTCATTTTAAGTATGGGCAAAGTATGCCTAGCAGCGTGTGCGTCATTTCTACTTTTTTTGTTTTTTTGAGTGTGTCCAAATGTGTGTTTTAATGTCCCTTGTTGTGTCTTGTGTGGGGGGTGGTGAGGGGGGGTAAGGGGGGAACCGCTTTCGGTCGCTCCTCCAGGGACCCGCCTCGGCCTAACTGGTGCGGAAAGCAGGGATCGCGGAAGCCCTGCCGGCCAGAATGGCTGATACTATTACAGCATGAAGCCACGGTCTACGGAAGTTCTAGCTGCAGGCGTGGCGTCCGGAGCCTGGGACCCCTCGCTAGGGACCCCTCGCTGGAAAAGGGATCCAACTGCCGGCCCATGGCTGATAACATCCTGAAGCCACGGTCTGCAGAGCTTCTAGCCCCGGGCGTGGTGTAGACTTACCATCTGGAGCAGGATCCCTTGCCGGGGATCCCCAGAGAAGCTCCGACCGCCGGCCTGCGGCCTACAGCATCCTGAAGCCGCGGTCTCTGGTAGAGAAGTGCCGATTCGGGACTTACTGTGCCGACGAGAGGGCCTGTACATCTGGCCACCCGCAGCGGCAACTGCGGAGGTTTATGGCCCCGACCACGGGGGAACAATGGAGGAGGATTGACTGTACTTCCACAACAGTGATGAATGCTGTGGTGGATTTTTGTGTTAAATTTTTATTATGTAATGTGTGTTATTTTTTTATTGTACCGCTGCTGGCAAAATTCATTTCACTGCACTTTGGGTATGTGATGAATAAATTGATTGATTGATTGATTTGAATTCTTGGGCAATATTGCACTCTTAGGTGTGAATGTATCTAAATGTTTTTGTCTGCCATACTGGACATTAGTAGTCTAATATGCCAGAAGAACAGTCACCACATTTAATTTCTATCCCCTAGTTTGTTGATCATTTGCTAACTCAGCACATTAGACTTTTTAACCATGTACCAATATACTTTCTTTAATGGTGCCCCTGTTTATTTTGTGCTGTTGATACTGTTACAGATGTAAGGCTGCCAATCGCCAATGATGATCCACTGTTTAAAAGGATTCCTTGCACAGAAAATGTAAAAACTACAAGTTTAATATTAGTAGCTACTGTATGAATTAATAATATTAATTTTAAATAAATTTTCATCCTGTAAACTTAAATCACACAATTTCCGCCTTCACCACTGAGTGTTTTTATGGGTGGGCACTGAATTAGGACAGGAGGCTGGAGCATCTACTGCAAGAGCTATTCCATGAACCTCCAAAAGGTTTTGTTACTGCTCTGCAAAGCTCCATGGCAGACTTTGCTTTTCCATGGCAGGCTTTTCCTCTGTGTCCCATCGATCCTTAATGCTTAGCTGGCATAGACAAGAATCTCTCACATTGTTTCATCAGCAATTCAAAACACCTTGCAAGTAGATTTCCCACAGATGCTCTGGCATAACTTTGGTAAAAGATCACTGTAGAAACTGGATTACATGGCCATCCTGTGATTTTTTCCCTTATTTTCATAGATATTGCACAAATTTTCCTTGGTAAACTTTTTTCAACCTCTAAATTCATCAAATGTGTAATTCAGCATTTCTTGACAGTATTCAAAAGAGAGGAAAGACAAATAGCATTTGTATGGTCCAATTTACAAGCTTAAGGCATCCCAAGGAAACTAATGGTTTGGTTTTGTCACTGCAGTGAAGAAAACATAGATTGTCACTGCAGTGAAGAAAACATACAATCAAGGCTGCCTTTGGCTCTCAGTCTGAAGAAGGGTCTCGACCCAAGTAAATCACCCATTCCTTCTCTCCAGAGATGCTGTCTGCCAGAGAGGCGGCCATGGTGGTGCAGCAGTAGAGTTGCTGCCTACAGCTCTTCCAGCTCCAGATCCGGGTTCAATCCAGATTACGGGTGCTGTCTTAATGGAGTTTGTACATTCTCCCCATGACCTGCGTGGGATTTCTCCGAGATCTTCGGTTTCCTCCCACACTCCAAAGACGTGCAGCTATGTCAGTTAATTGGCTTGTTGTATGTGTAAGTTGTCCGCGGTGTGTGTAGGATAGTGTTAACGTTCAGGGATCGCTGGTCGGTCGGCTGAAGGGCGCTGTATCTCTAAACTAAACTAAACTGTCCCGCCGAGTTACTCCAGCATTTTGTGTTTATATGCCTTTGGCTAAACTAAGTTGCATATCGGAATTTAAATAGTTTCCAAATAAAGCTTTTAAAGGGTGAACTTTTCAATGGAAATGTAATTATCAGGAAATGTAATCAACAGTAAATTTGCTATCACCCAATTTGAGCAAAAATAAACTTAAAGTCAGTCTCATTTTCTGCTGGTTACCCAACTGTGAAAATGTGAAGTGCTCTATGGTTTTGTGTGTGAAATTCACAATGAACTGTCAAACCACAAGAATCAGGCTCCAATTAAAGTCTGGGTTTAACAAATTATTTACGTTCCTCAAAAGAAGTGCCTTAAGAGAAAGTTTAATGTGACGGGGCAGGTTAGACACTGCTCCAATTTACAAAATGTCTTAAAAATTGTAAGATACCAAGATGTTTCCATTGCTTCAAGGGTTCACAATGAAGCAAAACTTGGAACTAAACTGAGAAAAGATACTAAAGGGAGGTAACCGAAACAAGAACTAGCTCCTACAAAATATGCAAACATATATTGAGGAAGACAGCAGTGCCAGCTGTGATTTTCATTACCAAATATCAAAATCCCATTCTCAGTCTAGTTACTTTCAGAAGGAGGAAATTCGGGTATCTCCAACAGGGTCTATCCCAGTTGTGACAAGATTTTCAACCAAAACATTACTTCCATTTCTCTTACCACAGAAACGGGCTGACTGTTATTTACGTTTTAGATTGCCAGCATCTACAATAAATAGATTCTGAGTTTAATTTATTGTCACTTGTACCCGAAGTATGGTGAAAAGCTTTTGTTGCATGCTAACCAGTCGGTGGAAAGACAATACATGATTACAATTGAACCATTCACTGCGCACAAATACATGATAAAGGAAATAATGTGAGTAACATTTAGTGCAAGATAAAACCAAAGATAGTCTGAGGGTTTCCAATGAGATAGATAGTAGGATATATAGAGGTAGATATATAATTCTCAAAAACTTTCAACATTCAGGTATGCCAGATACATCTGTTCTTCCATGAAGAATATCTGTTCCATTAAAAATCTTCCACGACCATCCACGTTTTAATTCTGGAGGGTGCTGGTCAACTTATTCCTAAATTTACATTCAAACAGACATTCATAAACAATGGTAGACAAAAATGCTGGAGAAACTCAGCGGGTGAGGCAGCATCTATGGAGCGAAGGAAATAAGCAACGTTTCGGGCCGAGACCCTTCTTCATAAACAATGCTTTTTTTGGAGCATTTGGAGGGCGAGGGGAGTCCTCATAGAAATATCTAAAGCTATTGGACACATAGATAGGGTAGACAATCAGACCTTTTTATCCCCAGCGACGAAATGTCAAAGACTAGGTGATATAGGTTGATGGTGATGGGGCCAAAGTTGGGGCCAAAAAGGAGATATTTGGGGCAAGTTTATTTTTTAATTCAGAGGCTGGTGGTGGAGGCAGACACAATAGTGGTATTTAAGCAGCTTTTAGATATGACATGGATATGCAGAGAAAGGAGAAATGTGGATCACTTGCAGGCAGAGGAGATTACTTTAACTTGGTGTTATGTTCAGCACGGACATTGTGGGCCAAAGAGCCTGTTCTTGTGCTGTACTGTTCTATGTTCTACATTTTAAGTGGTTTTTTGTCAATTGATTTCAGAATTCACTTTCCTCATCCTTAATTTTAGCTCAGCTTGTTAGAAATCACAGCAATCACATAATATGATCATATTCCCTTCCACTCCTGAAACAGATCTTTGTTAAAAAGAAAAATAGAAATTAATCTACAATTTCTCCTGGACTATAAAAGAAACAAGTAACAATTATATAGAGTCTGAACATTTAGCTTTAGCCCCAGTGGAAGACACTGTGGCAGCAGAGTTGGAGCAGGAGAGGTGGTTTCTGTTGGTCTGATATTACACCAGGAATTCAAATGTTTTGTACATTAAGTGGCATATTTTAATGCATCTGTCCATTTGCTACTTTACTTCCAGGTTTCTTCTCTAATCAGCAGCAGCAGCGATCAGGTTGTTTTACTGATTGTGTGATCTTAACATTTATATCGAAAATAAATAAATCTGGTGGAGAAATTAGAAGTAGTTTATTTTATTGTTGGGTGGTTAGAATTTGAAACACACGGCCACACCCGCAAAAAAAACCAGCTGGTCTGGTGCCTTCAACAAAGAATCGCATAAGCAACAGATAACAAACTGGTGGCACCTCGCAAACTTCTACACTGTCAGCAAGAAGAACAAGCACAGCAGATCGACATCGACATGCTGGTTTTCATCCAGATCTCTCACCATTCTCCCTTAGAAATGTAATATTGTTCTTTCTCATTGCTCTTATCTCATTACCTCAAAACGCTGTGCCACCTCCTGGCTAAATTCACAAAATGCATCAGTTTGCACTTGTCCAAGTTAAATTCCATCTGCCATTTAGTTTTGTTTCGAGATGCAGCATGGAAAGAGGCCCAATGGCCCACTGGGCCCACACAGACCATCGATCACCCATTCACACTAGTTCCCACATTCTTATCCACTCCCTACACACTAAGAGCTATTTTACAGAGGCCACTTAATGCACAAAACCTGCACGTCCTTGGGATATGTGAGGAAACCAGAGAACCAGGAGGAAAATCCGCACAGCCACATGCGCACTTCACACACACACACGCACACACACACACACACACACACTTCAGGATCAAAGCCGTATCTCTGGCGCGGTGAGGCAGCTGCTCTCCCACTTTGCCTACTTTATCACTGTCCAAGTTGATCAATAACCTTTTGTGAACTTAGGCGACCTTCATATTGGCCACAATGCCATCAACTTTGGCATCGTGCCATCTATATTCTCATCCAAATTATTATGTCAAACAGAGGACCGAGCAATGGTGGTTGAGCTGCACACCACTGGGCTTCAGCCTCCAATCTGATAAACAATTCTCCACTACCACCATTCATTTCCTATCACCAAACTAATTTTGTATCCAATTGGCAAGCTAACCCTGAATCCCATCCTTCCAGATCAGCTTACCATGCTGGACCTTGGGCGGCACAGTGACGCAGCGTTAGAGCCGCTGCCTCAGCGCCAGAGACCCAGGTTTGATCCTGACCAGAAATGCTGTCTATGTGGAGTTTGTCCGTTCTCCCTGTCACCGCATGGGTTTTCTCTGGGTGCCCGGGTTTCCACCCACATTCCAAGGATGTGCAAGTTTGTAGGACAATTGGCTTCTGTAAATTGCTCCTCGTGAGCAGGATGGGAAAGTAGGACAATAAAGAACTAGTGTACGGGTGGTCTATGGTTGACATGGTCTCAGAAGAGCCTGTTTCCACGCTGTATCTCCAAACTAAAAATATTTCTAAAATAAATGTAGACAACTTCCACCACCATGCCCACATCAATCCTCTTTGTTACCTATGCAATAGAACACTATTAAATTTAGAGACATGATTTCCTGTTCAAAAATCCATGCTATCGACAATTAGTTGCCTTTCTAAATGCAAGAAATCTCATCTCTCAGAATCCCATCCAACACCTTTCCCATCACTAGGGGAAAGAATGGCTATTGTACATTCTTATCAATGGGACCAGCCTTTTTATTTCTATGTTCTACCCATTTGCTTGGGATACCCTCTCTCTGTACAGCCCTGATGTTCTACCTAATCAATAATGCAACTCCTCCACCTCTCTCACCTCCACCTCCGAGATGCCAGAAACATTGCTTACCTGGGACATTGAACTGCCAGTTCTGCCTATCCCTCATTAATGTTTCAATGATAGTTATATTTCACATTCCCATGCATTAAATTAAATTAATTTAGTCTATAAGACCCACCATACCTCTATCCTGCCCCTCCTACTGGACTCGATGTTCACTTCAACTTTCTTGCCCCTTCCTTTGGGCCTCTCAGCCCTTGCTATAATCACAAATCACTTGCCACTGAGAAAATTCCCAAAAGGTGCATTTTACTTGCAAGAGACAGAATTTGTTTTGGGAATAGAACCAAGAGTATTCTGCCTGTAAATGTACCGTTGCTTAGGAATGAAGGTATCCTTAGGTTTTAGTTCCATGATTAAACCATTCACTTGCTGAATGAGTGGAATGAGACTCATCCTAAATAAAATGAGCAACGCACTGATAATGTAAACCACTCACCTGAAGGAAAAATAACTTGCTTTAGAATTACACAAAAAGGACACAAAACACTGGAGTAAGTAAGCGGGTCAGGCAGCATCTTTGGAGAACATGCATGTGACATGTCAGGTTGAGACACTTCTTCAGACTGATTATTGGGGGGGATCAGAAAGCAGAAGAGGGAAGAACCAGGACAAAGCATGATAAAGTGGACACAGCGAGTGTTTTTTTACCGATCGGTAGATGGTTGGAATATTGGCCGGAAATTACAGCAGGTGGCGTGATACCGGACCACTGAGAATTCAATGTAAGCTACCCAAGCAAAATATGAGGTGCTGTTCCACCAGCTTGCGTGTGGCCTCACTCTGGCAATGGAGGGGGCCCGGGACAGAAAGGTCAGCGTGGGAATGGGAAGGAGAGTTAAAATGTTAAAATAACAGTGTTAAATAAAGAGAGTTAAAATAAAAAATAAAGAGAGTTAAAATAAAACAACTAGGAGATCCAGTAAGCTAGTAAGTTGCACTTGGTTAGAATTTGCAGGCCCAGCAGTCAGCACCTGTAAAATGTTGGGTTTGGATAGGGAAGAACCACAATACTGCTGGGAACCTGAGCTGCATTTGAGAGAAAGCCAGCAGCACTGTCTGTGATTTATATGGAGTTCTTGTAACCCAACTAGATGGTCAGCTGCTTCTGTTGGCAGTAGAAATCAAAAATCAGATTCTTGTGGGTTAAGTATGCAATAGAAAATAAGTGCTTACAAGAGCCCAGCAGTTTCCTGTCTACATATTTGCATTCAGTGCTTCCACTCAGACTTTCCATTCATTGTCTGCCTGGCCTGAACCAGGACATTTCACTCAAAAATGCAGGTTTGTACAGAAAAGAATTCAAACACTGTGAACTTGAGGCAACAGAAGGGCTGTGCACACTCAGTCTTTGGAAAGAAAGACTGACATGGAGCTCGGAAAGCAGATGTGTAACACATAGTGCTAACTACAAAACCCAGGCGCAAAACATTCCGCACCTACTCGAGGATTTCCCTGGCAACCCAGGTACCAGATGGGTTCTTCTGTGTAACCAGTGGGCAAAGTCACTTTAAACGGCGACACTTTAATTTCATTTACAGGTCAACAAACCCAGCAAAACAGACTCACTTCAAGTAATGAAAACGTGAGACCCAAAAATAATCCTCAACAGAATTTAATTGAACAGAAAATCAAGAAGAACACACAGTTTGCAATAATGAACGCATCCAACTAAAAGCCGACTGCTTCCAGTAGTCAAAGGATCCAGAATGAGGTGTCATTGGCACAGGATTAAATGCGAGAGGTTTAGACAAGCAAAAACTTCATGTGAGGCTGTGGAATTCACTGAAGTGTTAGTAATCGAGATGGAATCAAGATGGGAAAAGGTAAAAGGCAAAAAACAATTTTGATGCAAGCCAGCATTGAAGGGCTCTGCACCGTCACCCCAGACAGGAAAAGTCAGGTACAAAGATGTCGGGAAAAGGATGGAGGATCCACAGAAAATGCATTGCGATAGGCAAGTGAAATAAAACAGGCAAAGATCAGGAAAATTGATATTAGAATATGAAAAGAATATTACAAAGCACTGGCAGAATATTTTATGAACATGTAAGTATAACATGTTAATTAAGAAGAAGTTAGGAGGAGTTAGGCCCCTTAAAGGATCCAAACAAAAATATTCAATTGAGTGGAAGCCTTGGCAGATGCAAAGATATAAAATGTCTGCTCTGTTTTCACTGCAGAGAAAGCCATGCGGACGGGAGAACTTAAGTTAATAGTGATGTCTTGGGGACAATACATATTACTTTTGGGGAAGTGCTGAATGCCCTAAGACAAATGAAGGTTGACAAATCTCCAGGGGCTGATCAGATATATCAGGGGCAGCACGTTGGCGCAGTGATAGAGTTGCTCCCTTACAGCGCTTGCAGCACCGGAGACCCGGGTTCGATCCCGACTATGAGTGCTGTCTGTGCAGAGTTTGTATGGTCTCCCAGTGACCGCATGGGTTTTCTCTGAGAACCAAGGTTTCCTTCGACACTCCAAAGACGTACAGGTATGTGGGTTAATTGGCTTGGTGTATGTGTAAATTGTTCCTAGTGTGTGTAGGATAGTGTTAATGTGCTGGTCATTGGATGATCAGTGCAAACTCAGTGGGGCTGAAGAGCCTGTTTCCACGCTATATAAAATTCTTAGAGGATTGGACAGGGTAGATGCAAGAAAAATGTTCCTGATGTTGGGGGAGTCCAGAACCAGGGGTCACAGTTTAAGAATAAGGGTTAAGGCATTAAGGGTTAAGGCATTTAGGAATGAGATGAGGAAAAACTTCCACCCAGAGAGTTGTGATTCTGTGGAATTCTCTGCCAAAGTAGGCAGTGGAGGCCAATTCACTGGATGTGTTCAAGAGAGAGTTAGATTTAGCTCTTAGGGCTAGCAGAATCAAGAAATATGAGGAAAAAGCAGGTACTGATATTGGATGATCAGCCATGATCATGTTGTTGAATGGCTGCGGTGGTTCGAAGGGCCGAATGGCCTACTCCTATACCTATTTTCTATGTGTCTATATATCTCTCTAAACTAAATATCCAAGGACACTGTGGCAAGCTCCTCAAGAAATTGCAGGATTCCTGGCTGATACTTTACTTTGGACTTTCAACATACAGCGTGGAAACATTCCCTCTGGCCCACTTAGTCCGCGCCAACTAGCGATCACCCCGTACACCAATTCATTCCCACACATTAGGGACAATTTATAATTTACAGAAGCCAGTTAACCTATAAACCTGTACTTCTTTGGAGTGCAGGAGAAAACTAGAGCACCCAGAGAATGACTACGGGATCACAGGGGGAATGTACAAACTAGGATCGAACCGTCGTGACTGTCATGAACCCCCACCCCCCACTTACCCTTGCCGGATCCCTTGCCTGGGATTGCTCCCACCACGGCCTGCGGACTTACCATCAAGGGCTCACAATCTCGGGAGAGGCAAGTCGGGAGCTCCAACGCCGCAGAAGGTTCGTCCAGCCCCGACGCAAGGTTTGATCGCCCGACATGGGGGTGGGGAAGTGGGGAGCTGACATCCCCCCGATGCGGGAGCTGAACGCCTCGACACGGGGGGGCCCGAATGCCGCCGGCTACGGGCCGCAAGACCATCCCGTCAACGGGGGCTCAAGGCCCCCGACCAAGGAAGAACAACAAGGGAAGGACTTCGAACTTTATTTTTGCCTTCTGTCACAGTGAGGAATGTGTAGGAGTCACTGTGATGGATGTTTATGTCAAAATGTGTTTTTTTGAGTGTTGCTTTTTAAATTGTATGACTGATCTGGCCAGTGAATTTCACTACACCAATTGGTGTGTGGGACAATAAATGAATTATGAACTTATGAACCCAGGTTTCTGGCGCTGTAGAGCAGAAACTCTACCGATACGCCACCGTGCTGCCCTACAAATGCCAACGGTGAGATGAAAGAATGGAGGGTAGCTGTTGTTCTGCCTTTAAATAAAGAAGTAAAACTTGGGAACTATCGGTCTGTAAGCCCAACATTTGTGGTAGGAAAGTTACTGGAGAGGATTCTGAGGGATCAGATAAACCCCCATTTAGGAAGGCAGTGGCTCACAAGGAATAGTCAGCATGATTTTGTGTGTGGGAGATGGTGTCTCACCAATATGATTGAGAATTTTGAAAAAAAGCCAAAATAATGTAAAAAGAAAAATTACTTTTTTTCACTAATTCAATGCTTAGATGGAAAATTTGGAATTATGATAAGTCCGCTGGCAGAAGATTGAACTTTGCGAGAATCAAGGGAATTTAAATAAAGGCCCATAATGCAACATAGTGCAACAATTATCTGCATTGTGTACTGTTTAGTTTTCACAGTGTTTCAGCTAAGGATAGATGAACCTTGATTAAGTGGATTTATGTAACAGCAAACAATTTCAGTTCGGGAAACATAGAAACATAGAAAATAGGTGCAGGAGTAGGCCATTCGGCCCTTCGAGCATGCGCCGCCATTCGATATGATCATGGTTGATCATCCAACTCAGTATCCCATCCCTGCCTTCTCTCCATACTCCCTGATCCCTTTAGCCACAAGGGCCACATCTAACTCTCTCTTAAATATAGCCAATGAACTATCTTCTGTGGCAGAGAATTCCACAGATTCACCACTCTCTGTGTAAAAAATTATTTTCTCATCTCGGTCCTAAAAGACTTCCCTCTTATCCTTAAACTGTGACCCCTAGTTCTGGACTTCCCCAACATCGGGAATAATCTTCCTGCATCTATCCTGTCCAACCCCTTAACAATTTTGTAAGTTTCTATAAGATCCCCCCTCAATCTTCTGAATTCCAGCGTGTACAAACCGAGTCTATCCAGTCTTTCTTCATATGAAAGTCCTGCCATCCCAGGAATCAGTCTGGTGAACCTTCTCTGTAGTCCCTCTATGGCAAGAATGTCTTTCCTCAGATTAGGAGACCAAAACTGTACGCAATACTACAGGTGTGGTCTCACCAAGACCCTGTACAACTGCAGTAGAACCTCCCTGCTCTTATACTCAAATCCTTTTGCTATGAATGCTGACATACCATTTGCTTTCTTCACTGCCTGCTGCACCTGCATTCCTACTTTCAATGACTGGTGTACCATGGGAACTAACCAAAAGCCGCCAGAGAACGAGGCCGAAATCTTTGGACTTTAGAGATACATCACGGACCGTTCAGCCCACCGAACCCACGCCAACCAGCGATCAGTCCCGTACAATAGCACTATCCCACACATTAGGGATACTTTACAATGTTTACTGAAGCCAATTAAACTACAAACCTGCACGTCTTTGGAGTGTGAAAGGAAACCGGAGTACCCGAAACAATCTACACGGACACAGGGAGAACGTACAAACTCCGTACAGACAGCACCCGTAATCAGGATCGAACCTATGTCTCTGCCGCTGTAAGGTGGCAGTACCTCTGCGCCACTGTGCTACCCTGAATTATAAATCACATTTAAATGTTTCAAGTTGTGTTTTCATTTACGGTTCCTTCCTAAAACAGAGTAAGTACATAAGGTTTTTTTTCACACAATTTTAAAGTTATATATTCAATGGGCAATTATTTCATCAAATAAATCGTCATACATTTTTGCCACAGTGTGCGGAAAAGAAAATCAAAGGACATGCCCAGGTTTCGATTTCAAATCCATAAAGAGTGAAGAAACAGTGATTTTCCCGGTTTATCACCACCAGATACCAGGAAGTGTGCGAATGTGTCCTGAGCTGACTGATTCTCCTTTGCCCTTCCCCTCTTTAAAGAAACATCCAGCTGTTAGCAATCACGGGCACAGCTGCACGATCCAGCGCCTTGTGCCTGTACAGAACTCCATAACAACAAAAAACGTACGTGCCCAGGATGTCAATGTTTGTAGTCTTGTGGTTTCAACGGGCAAATTGAATCATTTGTTAGAATTGAAAACATCGTTGCACATTTTCACTTGCTGTGAGATCAATGCAAAGGGCAGCTATGTGCAATTGCTAACCCTCAGTGAAAACCTGACATTAGCTTCACAGCCAGCGGCATTCCACAGCTGAATAAAGATGTGTGGAGGCAAGAATAGTAAATGAAATGCTATTGTAAACGTTTAGGAAGGAACTGCAGATGCTGATTTAAACTGAAGATAGACACAATATGCAGGAGTAACTCAGAGGGACAGGCAGCATCTCTGGAGAGAAGGAATGGGTGACGTTTCGGGTCGAGACCCTTCTTCAGACTGAGAATTGGGGGAAAGGGAAACATAGACAGAAATATAGAACAAATGAATGAAAGATATGCGAAGATGATGATACAGGAAACAGGCCATTGTTAGCTGCTTGCTAGGTGAGAACGAGAAGCTGGTGCGACTTGTAAAAGGCATGAAAGTGTATAGTATACCTTGTAATGCTCTTCAAGCATGTTCACAAGATGCTTTCAGTCATTAAATGGAAAATCTCTCGTATTGCAACTGTTGCTCAGGTAGGCACCAAGATACTGAAGTCAGGAATTTTCCACTGAAAGCTTCGTTTTTCTACCCTTTTATAAATATTGCACTCTGTTACAAGATGGAACCTTCTTTTGTTGGATGTTTTTGGCACCCAATGTGGTGTGATTGGATCTACTATTCTCTTCTTCTGCAGACTCAAAAGATGTGATCACAAATACACAATCTGCTTCTCTTGCAATGATGATGTCCTTAATCTTAAAACTGCAGTGTAGTTTGCCTGTGCGCTTCCATGCACTGCCAGGTATTTTACATAATATTGTGTCAATTACATTTATAAAGCACCTAAAACTTAGGTCAATATCACTTCACAGGCGTAATCAAACCAATAGTTAATCAATAGTTAGGTGATCTATGTCTACACCATGTTTCCAGAAAATGTCCCTTTGCCATTTCCCAAGATTTATTCTTCTAATAAGCCATGACACAAGAATATAAATATCAATTATTCAATATTACACTTCTTCAATCGCACATTAACAAATAAATGTCACATGATCCATCAATCTCTTCTCACATTAATCAACATGTATGCTCGGGAAAGACTTTTGACCATTTCAACTTCTGTAAAATGTCTTGTACTGGCCTGGCTGTATAATTTTGATAGATAGTCCACTTGCATGCAAGCTTATCAATATCTCTCTCCAACCCAGCCTAATAAATAGAGCTACTGGTAATTGCTTATGTACTCACATTACCAGGCTGTTCATTGAGAAGCTCCTCTAAAATCTGTCTGTCATAATACTTATGATCACAAATCTGTAACCCCATTGTAACCAGCCAAGTGAATTACTGAGGGACTAGTCTCATGTTTTCATCTGGTCTCTTTGTTCAATTCTATCCATTCTCTGAATACCTGCTTCATAACAATATTTGAATCCTTTTGGCACTCTCCATTGCCGCAACTGTAAAATCATTACTACCTGTATTGTCAATGCGATAATCGTGCTTGTATACTCTCTGCCTCAATTCTCATATGGTAACTTTGACAAGGCATCCGCAATTGCATGTTATTCTCTGTACGATCATGTATTCATATCAACAGAATAGCCCAGCTTTGCATTCTCCATGCAGTTATTGCTGACATAAAATCAAGAATTAATAACAATTGTAATGGTTAGTGAACAAGAAAAATAAAGAAGAAGTCTGAAGAAGGGTTTCGGCCCGAAACGTTGCCTTTTTCCTTCGCTCCATAGATGCTGCTGCACCCGCTGAGTTTCTCCAGCTTTTTTGTGTACCTAAGAAAAATAAAGGTCTGGCCAATTGGAATTAAAATAAAAATCTTCCCCCAACTCTTGCTCCATTACATCGATGACTACATCAGGGCTGCTTCTTGCACCCACTCATTGATTTTATTAACCTCACCACTAACTTCCACCATGCCCTCAAATTCACTTGGACTAATTCTGACACCTCTCTCCCATTTCTTGATCTCTCAGTCTCCATCACAAGGAACAGACCACCAGTTATCAGACTCCTAGTTATCTGGACTACAACTCCCACCCTACCCCTTACAAAGATGCCATCCCCCATTCTCAATTTCTCCAGCTTTCACCTCATCTGCTCCCAAGATGAGGCTTTCCATTCCAGATGAGAGATGTCCTCTTACTTTAATTAAACGTGGATTCCTCCCTGCTGTCATAGAACGATCCACCATCCACATGTCCTCTGTGTTCTGCTCTTGCTCTAAATAAACACAGCGATCCAAAAAAATCACTTCCATCAATCACCCTTCCCCCTTCGACATCTGCTGCATGTTCCAATAACAAACCCTATCTCTTCAAGATTTAGCTCCAAACTAGTGTAAGCTGCCCATTGTAAGGCCTTTTTGTTTTGTAATTTCTAGGCTTGTAAAAGAGCACATGTGAAAATCTACCTCTAATAAACCAATTATTTTGTGTTTATAATTGACAGAGCATAGGAATGAAAAAAAAAGACAATGTAAGAATTACCAAGAACATGCAGAGTACAGTGAGCTGCTTTAATGCAAAACATTACACTCCAGACAGCATAAGAAAACTACTCGGAAATTATTTACATTTTTCATGGATACGTTTGTTTTATTTAAATTATGTTTTCTATCACAAATTTCAGATTAAATAATGAATCCATTTTGCCGGCACATTTTACTTTATAAAGGCAAAGCGGAAAAAAAGGGGTTATTGTGGAATACTTATCCTATTTGCTGCTACCAATTCCTTCAACTACATCATGTGAAACTTTGCAGTCCTGTCATTCCTTATCTTAAAATAAACCAAGTCCAGCTAAAAAAAACCACCAAAAGTACTCACTCACGCATGCAGTTATTTTTAATATTCAGGGGCAATAAAACTGTGTTTTAAAAAAAGGAATAATAAAGTAGCTATAATGAAAGCAATCTGTCAGATAGGAAAATTTAATATTTTCCAAAAAGAATGGTCATATGAGAAGATCCAAACATTAACAGATTAGTTGCTTAAATTCCAGGAAATTGACTTTATTTTAATTAACAGCGTAATCTCATTGAAATCTGGGTCACATTCATGGCTTCATGATCTTAATCTTGGTAAAAGTTCAAAAATGTTCTCTAAATTCACTAAGAAACAGACCTTGCAGGATAGAGGATGGCCCCGTGGAGAATACTTTTATTGCAAATCTATATTAACATCCAGTGCAGACAGCTGAGGGCAAAGTGCTCTCAGTCTGCCAGCTGTAAGATTTGTTTACAAAATAAAATTAGGCCTTTAAATTCTTGTAAACCACTATGTGAATCTGCCCTCAATTGTGATCAAATTAGCACCAGATGACTGAGATATTTGAGGAATCTGAAGAATTTTGAGGAATGAGGAAATAACAACTTAACTGTGATGTAAAGAGAGCTCCTTGATCACAATGGTTATAAAATAGTGGAATAATTCATTATCTTACCAACTTTCCGTATTCACTGCATCAGGAAAACAATTAAGAAATTTCTGAACATTTTCTAGTGGTCCCTGACTACTACATATACATCCTCCATGAATAACCAATATTGTAAGCAGCATAGTAATTGAGCTCTTAGGGCTAAAGGAATCAACAGACAATAGGTGCAGGAGTAGGC
Source organism: Leucoraja erinaceus (assembly GCF_028641065.1). NCBI lineage: Eukaryota > Metazoa > Chordata > Chondrichthyes > Rajiformes > Rajidae > Leucoraja > Leucoraja erinaceus. The sequence goes on from NC_073389.1 coordinate 39,972,051, forward strand.
CATATGGCCCTTCAAGACAGCACCGCCATTCAATGTGATCATGGCTGATCATCCACAATCAGTACCCTGCCTTCTCCCCATATCCTCTGACTCCGAGATCTTCAAGAGCCCCATCTAGCTCTCGCTTGAAAGTTTCCAGAGAACCGGCCTCCACCGAGAATTCCACAGACTCACAACTCTCTGTGTGAAAATGTGTTTCCTCATCTCCATTCTAAATGGCTTACCCCTTATTCTTAAACTGCGGCCCCTGGTTCTGGACTCACCCAACATCGGGAACATGTTTCCTGCCTCTAGCGTGTCCAAACCCTTAATAATAGTGTTTAAGAAGGACTGCAGATGCTGGAAAATCGAAGGTACATAAAAATGCTGGAGAAACTCAGCGGGTGCAGCAGCATCTATGGAGCAAAGGAAATTTTGGGCCAAAACGTTGCCTATTTCCTTTGCTTCATAGATGTTGCTGCCCCCACTGAGTTTCTCCAGCATTTTTGTGTACCTTAATAATAGTAAATGTTTCACTAAGATATCCTCTCATCCTTCTAAATTCCAGAGTATACAAGCCCAGCCGCTCCATTCTCTCAGCATATGAGTCCCGCCATCCCGGGAATTAACCTTGTGAACCTACGCTGCACTCCTTCAATAGCAAGAATGTCCTTCCTCAAATTTGGAGAACAAAACTGCACACAATACTCCAGGTGTGGTCTCACTACGGCCCTGTACAACTGCAGAAGGTCCTCTTTGCTCCTATACTCAACTCCTCTTGTTATGAAGGCCAACATTCCATTTGCTTTCTTCACTGCCTGCTGTACCTGCTTTCACTGACTGATGAACAAGGACCACCAGATTCCATTGTACTTCCCCTTTTCCCTACTTGACACTATTTAGATAATAATCTTCCTTCCTGTTATTGCTACCAAAGTGGATAACCTCGCATTTATCCACATTAAACTGCATCTGCCATGCATCTGCCCACTCATCCAACCTGTCCAAGTCACCCTGCATTCTCATAGCATCCTCCTCACAGTTCACACTGCCACCCAGCTTTGTGCATCTGCAAATTTCCTAATGTTACATAATCCCTTCATCTAAATCATTAATATATATTATAAATAGCTGCGGTCCCAGCACCGAGCCTTGCGGAACCCCACTAGTCACTGCCTGCCATTCTGATAGGCTCCCATTCATTCCTGCCTGCCAACCAATTTTCTATCCATGTCAGCACTCTGCCCCCAATACCGTGTGCCCTAATTTTGCTCACTAATCTCCTATGTGGGTCCTTATCAATGCTTTCTGAAAGTCCAGGTACACTACATCCCCTGGCTCTCCCCGTGTTCATTTTCCTAGTTACATCCTCAAAAAATTCCAGAAGATTAGTCAAGCATGATTTCCCTTTCGTAAATCCATGCTGACTCGGACCAATCCTGTTACTGCAATCCAAATCTGCTGCTATTTCATATTTTATGATTGACTCCTGCATCTTTCCCACCACCGATATCTGGTCTATAATTCTCTGTTTTCTCTCTCCTGCCTTTCTTAAGAAGTGGGATAACATTAGCTACCCTTTAATCCACAGGAACTGATCCTGTATCTATAGAATATTGGGAAATGATCACCAATGCGTCCACGATTTCAAGAGCCACCTCCTTGGATGCAAACCATCAGGCCCTGGGGATTTATCAGCCGTCAGTCCATTCAGTCTACCCAACACCATTTCCTGCCTAATGTGGATTTCCTTCAGTTCCTCTGTCACCCCAGATCCTCTGGCTCGTACATCAGGAAGATTGTTTGTGTCCTCCTTAGGGAGGCCAAATCACTGGATGGATTTAAGAGAGAGTTAGACTCTAGAGAGTTAGAGAATGGAGCTCTCAGGGCTAGTGGAATCAAGGGATATGGGGAGAAGGCAGGCATCAGCCATGATCACAATGAATGGCAGTGTTGGCTCGAAGGGCCAAATGGCCTCCTCCTGCACCTATTTTCTATGTTTCTATGTTTCTAAAAGCTGCACCCCTTTTCAAATGATCAGGTCTGTGCCAGCTAGTGTAACAATGAGAATGAAATGAGAATATCTGTTCCCTCAGAACTCCCGCTGGACTCAGCAAGGGAACTGGAGTGCAGTCTGAGTTTAGATGCAGTACCCAGACCGAGAGGTAGGGAATGCATTGACACTGGAGTTAGATGCTGCTTCAAGTTTGGAAATATTGTGTACAGTTTGATCTCCATTCCTAAGGATGGCCATCATTGATATGGATAATATATCCTGTATCTGTACATTGTGGAAGGCGTGATTGTACTCATGTATAGACTTTTCACTGACTGGATAGCACACAGCAAACAAGCTTTTCACTGTACCTCGGTACATGTGATAATATAATAATAATAATCTAAACTAGATGACATTTCAGGACGGGACCCTGTTCCAGATGATTAGTTTTAACTGCTTATTCCTCTACCTTATTCTTTATGGCTTCCCTTTGAACAATTTTCTCAACAACTTCCTCTCATTGGTCCAAAGTCCCAGTAACATAATTAGGCAACTTCCAAAATTCTATTTGTGCCATTATAAAACTGGTCCTTACAAATGCGGTCATGGTGGCGCAGCGGTGTAGTTGCTGCCTTACAGCGAATGCTCGGGTTTGATCCAGACTACGTGTGGTGTCCGTATGGAGTTTTTACATTCTCCCCGTGACCTGCGTGGGTTTTCTCCGAGATCTCCTGCTTCCTCTCACACTCCAAAGACGTTCAGGTTTGTAGGTTTATTGACTTGGTAAATGTAAAAAATGTCCCTAGTGGGTGTAGATACTTCCAGTATAGTCCCTGGAGGACTCTTCGGAATGATGGCCACAAGACCTAACAAATGCACTGGAAAGGCAAACTCTAACCAGCAAAGGGTTGTGGGAACTTCACATTATGCTGTTGCAGGATTTACTGCAGCAGCAATAAGACTTTGCTTGGAATAATATTGATCTTTATTGGATAACATGGATCACAGAGACAGCCCTCCCTCCTCCAAAGAGTAGATATATATGTCTGGCAGCAGCCAGTAGCAGTTAAATCCTTTGTATTTGGACAGTAGTTGTGTTTTGCTCTGTAACTTAATTTTAAAAAAGGTCTATACTGTATGTGGCTCATCAATGTAAACATTTTAACAATTGACATTGTGGTCTTGCTGTTCTTTTCAAGATTTTTTTCTTATGTTGTTATGGCTTCAACCAGTCCCTGTGACATTGAGGATTGGATCTCGAGGAACACAAGTTCTCTGCACTGACTGCTAAATAATACAGACATAGCACAAGGACAGAATCAGGTTACACCAAGATGCCCTGTTGCTGAGAATTCTGCTGGGACTTACTGCTTGGTCTCCACAAGTGATGAAAGACGAATGGTTCAACATCTAGTGGTCATAATAGTCATAGACTATTTGTTCATGGCAACCAGGATCTATCCAAGCTGGCCCCATTTGTCTGCATTTCGCCCATATCCCTCTTAAAAATTTCTAACAACATACCTATCCCAAACATTAAACATTGTAAATATACCTGCCTTTATGGCTTTTTCCAGCAGCACATTCTCTACAAAATATCCTTAAACCCATGTCCTCTAGGTTTAGGCTTACTTGCCCTGGGGGAAAAAAAGACTGCGATCATTCAACTTAGCTACAATCCCTTAAATTTCACGTACCTCTACATGGTTATCTCTCAGTCTCCTACACTCCAGGGAAAGAGAGACTGAGGCTGTCCAGCTTTTTTTACAACGCAAGCACTCCAGTCTCGGTAAAAACCACAGGAACCTTTGGCCCTCACCCATGGACTGTACAATCGCAACATAACATCCCAATTCCTGTATTCTATGCCCCGATCGATGAACTCAAACATGTCAAATCCAAGAAGATATTCAGCGAAAGATAATCCTTGTAGAACTGTCCACTAAGAATGACAGTGATCATCTGATATTGACACTAAAAGTACAGTATGATTGCAACACATTATTGGAGCTCGTCTGATAGTTTATTTTTAAACCACAGAAAACTAGAAGAACCACACGTGCATGAATTAGGAAAAAAAGAGCGCTTGAAGAGGCTGCTTGACAGCAGAGTTTTTTCAGTATTCTGTTTTTTTGTGCCCAATTCCGACATATGCAAATCTCTTGTCGCCCAAATTTTAATCTCCATTTGCAGCGGATAAAAAAGAAAACAGATCAGTGCAGCACAGGAACAGGCCCTTTAAAGCACAATATCTGTGCTGAAAATTATACCAAGTTAAACTGATTCCCACTTCATGCATTTGAGCCATATCCCTCCATTCCATGCAGATCCAAGTGCCTATTAAAAAGCCTCTTAAATGCCACTATCGTATCTGCCTCCAACACCAACCCTGCCTGCATGCCCCAGGTACCTCTAACTCTTTTTTTAAACATGCCTCGCACATTTCCTTTAAACTTTCCCCCCTCTCACCTTATGCCCTCCAGTCCACGACATTGCCACCCTGGGTAAACTGTCTACCCTACCGACACTTCATAATTTTATGCACTTCTATTAAGTCCCCCCAAAAGGCTCAGACACTCCAATGAAAACCAACTCTCTTTGTCCAAACTCGCTCTATAGCTAATGCTCTCTAAGCCAGGCAGCATTTTTGATTTACTTCTTCACTGTCTTCAAAGCCCCCCACATCTTTCTTATAATGGGACAACCAGAAATGCACACGATACTCCAAATTCAGCTTAACCAAAGTTTTATAAAGTTGCAAAATGACATCCTGAACTTCACTGAAGAAGGCAAGCATACCAAGACACCTTCTTTACCACTGTTTATACTCATATTGTCACTTTCAAGGAGCCATGTCTGCCAGAAATGTTACTTCTCGACGCTGACATTTCACAATGTCGCTGCTTTGTCTGTCTTTTAGACAAAACTCCACTAAACAAATGCTTAGTAACAGAACTTTATGTGGGTGGACAACGTGACCGGAAATCTCTTATTCTGGTGTTGAAGTTCAGTATGCAAAAAGATTTTCTCAATTAAGAATTCTTACAGCTCAGGTGGAATTAACAAAATCCTGATTAATGTGAAATAAATTTCATAAAGAATGTTATACTTGCATCAACCTAGTCCATTAATCAGGATTTCTGCAGACCCAACACAAAATTAAAAAGTTGATGAATCTAGGCCTTAAAGCACGTGAAGACGTGTTGCTTTTCAAGGTCGTTTAATGCACAATGCAACAGTGGATAAGGCTGGGGGCATTGGTGTAGCAACTTTCTTTTGTTAGTGAATAAGAATGAACTTGGTTACCTTAGTACCTTGAAATCCAACCACTCCAACACTCCCCTACTAAGTGGCACAAGGCTAATTGGATCAAGGATCTAATTTCATCGATTTAAGTGGGCTGCCAGCACCTATCATCATCTCCGTGCCTATTTCAACTGAAGACGTTGCCCCCTGTGCCTCAGCGGCAGGGAGTTGTGAGAGGAGCTAGAACTGCTGTTCTCGGGAGTGCTGTGAAGAACACTCCTGCTGCTGCATAAATTTAACAAAAAAGCATTGCTAATTCTTGAGCCACAGCCATTCCCAGAAAACGCTGAGCGAAGCAGGCCCGATACTAAAGGGCAGCAAGGTTTCTCAGAGGAATTTACTTTGACCGCGCATTTTTAAGCAGGATTAAGGCTATTTATTGGGTTGAAAAAGCCTAGCGTTACTTCATGGAATGTTACAGCTGCTTCTGCGTTCAGGGCGTCAAGTAATAAATCACAATTCTCAGCGAGGTTGTGCACAATTCATAGAAATGCAGTCTGAAGAAGGGTCCCAACCTGAAACATTACCTGTCCATGTTCTCCAGAGATGCAGCCTGACTCGCTGAGTTACTCCAGCACTTTGTGTCCTTGTACACGCAATCCCTTTGATCCACATACAAACAACACTAATTGCCATTCCTAATTGATTTTATGAAGTATTAGCACATTTAAATTTTCAAACTCAAGATCAGTGTAATATTATGACTCCAGCATCAACAAAATCACATTGAAAAATTTCAATTTCACGACAACTATTTTTTATTTTACTGATCGCACGATATTCTAATAATTGTGGAAAATAACTGACTGCAAATACTTTTGGATCTGTTAAATACATTAACATAAGAGCAGAATAAAATATGGTTTTACTTTTATTCTGCTCTGGACATATTTAATGCATTCATTATTATATAACCATTGTGCCAATTGAATAATTTCCACATGGAAGATAAAGTGCCGGAATAATTCAGCGAGCCAGGCAGCATCACCAGACATGGATGGGTGATGTTGTGTGTCAGGATCCTTCTTAAGACCAAATTGAAATGTTGCCTATCCAGTATGAAGAGGGGTCCCAAGTACTAAATGTTACTTATCCATGTACTGCAGAGATGTTGCCTAACCTGCTGCATTATTCGAGCACTTTGTGTTTTATACAAGATTCCAGCATCTAGTCTCTTCGTGTCTGAATAATTCCCACGTGTATCAAATTTGCAGCCAAACCAGTAAACTGTTGAATATCATTATTTTTTGAAGTGACATTTCTTTGATTAAAAAAAGGCCAGGGCTTTGCAGGCAGCCACAAGCATACATCACTTGACATTGACTACAGCTCGGCGTTTAATACCATCATCTCCTCCAAGCTGGTTGCCAAGCTCACGGATCTGGGTCTCTGCGCATCCCTCTGCAATTGGATCCTCGACTTCCTCATTCACTGACCACAGTCTGTCCATATTGTTGGAATTGTGTCATCTTCGATAACAATAAGCACGGGAGCACCTCAAGGCTGCGTGCTCAGCCCCCTGCTGTCAGTGCTGGATTTGCATATAGGCCTAGTAGGCTGAAGCCTAGGGCCTGAAAATCTAGGGGGCTTCCGGCCAAGGTGTATAATATTTTTGACACTGTCATAGGCCTTTCTTACATATGCTGTCACAACGCACTGTAGTCTCTAAACAACCCTTCAGTAATTTTCCTTGCCCTCCATTTCAGAATAATACTGTTTTAAGCTGATAACTCGACACTGGCACTTGCAATAAATAAATTAATTAATAATTGCAGCTTTCCAGCCCCTTATCACATTGGCCACGCTCGGCTACACATCGGTGTCAATCTGGTGACACGGAGTCCGGCAAACTTTCACACATGCTTCAGTAGCAGCGATGGCGGGTGCAGGGAACATCTTTGGATACTTGCAGGCTTCAAAAGTCAAACTCAGGGGTAAGTAAATCCTTGGCTTTACTCAAATTATTTAAAACACCCTTCCATCTTCCTCTAGTCGTGGCGGTGGGGGATTGGGAGGGACATCACAAGTGGAATAGCCTAGGGCCTCTCTTCATCTAAATCCGTCACTGCCTGCTGTACTCACTCTATACTCATGACTGTGTAGCCGGACATAGTGCGAACTCCATCATCAAGTTCGCCGACGACACCACTGTTGGCCAAATGATGCCAGCACAACAACCAGACTCTCAACACCAGTAAAACCAAGGAACTGATTGTGGACTTTGGAAGGGGTAGGATAGGGACCCACAATCCCGTTATATCAACGGGATGGTGGAAAAGGTCAAAAACTTCAAATTCCTGGGCCTGCATATTTCAGAAGATCTTTCCTGGTCCGTGAACACTGATACAATTATAAAGAAGGCACATCAGCGCCTCTACTTCCTGAGAAGTTTACGGAGAATCGGTATGACAAGGAGGACTCTCTTGAACTTCTACAGGTGCACAGTAGAGAGCATACTGACTGGCTGCATCGTGGCTTAGTTTGGCAACTTGAATGTCCATTTTTTTTAAAACTCGGGAGAGCTCTTGGGTAAACTCGTATAGTGGGACAGGCCCTTTACTCCAGTACTTTGTGGCTGTTGTTCACAATTACCTGCCTTTCATTGCATACATTTGCTCACCAATGGGCCCTGAATAAACAAAGCAAGCAACGACTAGATATTGGATTGCACTTATTTTAACGTGTTAAAACATGACGTAATGTTTATGCCCAATGCAAAATATAATCACACAAATGCCTAAAATCCAATTTAAAGTGGTTAATGTAGCTTACAAATAAAAAACAAACTCTAATACTGGATCTGCATGAAACCTGACAGGACATCAGCCAACATTATGCAACTATCATCTACAACCTCTTCCATTTATTCTCCAGTTTTAGCCATACTCTTGCACCTGGGATGCTCTTTCCTTTGAGGTGAAAGTTATATTGATTGATAACTTCCTTGGCACATGATTTTTTTTCAGTTCCATAAAAAACATTTCTATTGCGTCTCCTAATTTATTGTTCACCAGAACAGAGGCACATGCAGTCTCTATTTTTGAAGTAGTGACTTCACCTACTTTGATTAGTGTCAGGAGCAGCTGGCAACTTGGGCACTGCAATTTGTCAACACCGCTGGCTCCCACCCATTGATTGTCCCCATGTACCATCAAGGCTCAACTTCTGATCTTTCCACCTGCAGGGAAAAGGTGTCCACTTCCACAACAGAAAAATGTGTTGAGGATCATATGAACAATTTCCTCATGGTGAATGTCATGTTTCTGAGAAGCACATGTGATTATACCATGACTATTTGTTCGGAGGCCCAGGTAATATGTGGCATTGCTGAAGGTCCTCATCGTTGCTGTAGGCTCATCGTTGATAGGCTGCCCTTCTCTTCTGCCTTGGGCCACCCTGAATGGGTAACCATATCCGTAATGACACTTCAATAAAGCACTGCCAGAAATATCACTTCTGAAATGAGCAGTTGGTAAAGTACCCACAGTTACTTTAAGTGCACTTAGAGAATCTTGGAGCTGTTTAAAGATACAACGAGGAAACCAGGCCCTTCGGCCCACCGAGTCCACACCAACCAGCGATCCCTGCACATTAACACTATCCTAAACGCTAAGGACAATTTACGCATAGCCAATTAACCTATAAACCTGTACATCTTTGGAGTGTGGGAGGAAACCGAAGATCTCAGTGAAAACCCACGCGGTCAAGTACAAACTCCGTACAGACAGCTCTTGTAGTCAGGATTGAACCGTGGACTCTGGTGCTGTAAGCACAGTAGGCAGCAACTCTACCGTTGTGCCACCATGCTGCTCCTTAATTGGTGCACGTACCAAGGTATAATGAGAAGCTTTTGTTGTGTGCTAATCAGTCAGCGAAAAGGCACTACATGATTGCAATCGAGCCTTCCACAGTGTTCAAATGAAATGATAATGGTAATAACATGAATAATGTTTAGTGTAAGATAAAGACCAAAATGTCCAATCAAAGATAGTCCAAGGGTCTTCAATTAGGTAGATAGTAGCTCAGGGCTGCTCTCTAGTTGTTGGTAGGATGGTTCAGTTCAGTTCAGCAGCCTGTTCCGAAGCTGCCCAGAGCAAATCCTCTAATATCTGCAACAAAACTGAAAGTAGCCACCAACTAGCACAGTTTGCTTCTCGTTCTAGTTTGGTTTCACGGTGGAACAGAAGCCATCACTAACAACCAATTCATGGCATAATGGGTGGAAACTTCACACGTTCCAATTTTGCAGCAGGGTCAATTTCACCTGGGAAATTATCTCCTATGCAAGCTACCCCAATACATTCAAAACTAAACTATAAGGCTAAGTAATTGATTCTTGGCCCATGCTTTCTTATTGTCCAGATTGAAGAATCATTTCTTAAACTTGTCAGAGTCTTTTTAACCTTCAAAAGTTGCATAGGTTAGGGAGAGATGGAAGTTAAAATATTAAAAATCCACAACAGGAACCTGCTTACTTCTAATTTTCATGGAGGTGCGCCAGGAGACATGGGACTAATCCTCTATCAGCCGCTGGGGTGGTTGCCGAAATATTTGAAGGAGCCTGTATGCTTCTATTGGAACCGCTTCTGTTATTTTTTTAAGAAACCAAGTTTGACCTGATTTGACAGGCCGTGGAAAATGCAAAAACGTAAGGAGTATTTCAAGGGATGGTTTACACCACTTTCTCAAGTGCTAGCCTCCTCAAGGATATTCTCAGCTCTTGTATAAACCAAGACAAGGCAAGGAGGGGTAAATGGATGTTTTTGGAGCACTGCTTGCAGGAAGGGACAAGGCTCAACATTTAATTGTAAAGGGCCTGTCCCAGTGCGGCGACCTAATTCGCGAGTTTAGAAGAGTTTGCCCTCGACTCATACTCGCAACATGGTCGACACGAGGTCCTAACAGGTCTTTGTAACTCCCCTTCATGCTTGAGAGTAGTCCCTGCGTAGTCGAGGCCTCAGCTAGGTCGCCATGGAAAAATCTATATTTTTTTTCAACATGCTGAAAAATGCCAGCAAGTAAAAAAAGGTCACCATGGAAAAATCTATATTTTTTTACTCGTAGGTTTAGTCGAGGTAGATCATAGTAGGTTGTAATGCTATCGTCCCAGCCGTACCTTCCTGTTCAAAAATTGCAATCAAAGCCCTAACTTGTGTGAGTCAAGACGGTCGATCCGGCTCGAAGGTAAAGCTCGAGCTTGAGGTCGAAACAGTTGCTGAAAAGTCGCAAGGGGAAGTAAACCCCTGACCGGTAATGTTCCAATGCAACCCCACTCAACTTTATTAAAATCATTTTCTCAGGCTTCTTCTTCAAAACTTGTCTCCATCACTTACCCAGAAAAGACCCTGACTCTCTCCCCCAGTTCCTCTCTCCTCTCCACATTCTCCCCCCTGAGTATAAAAAAAAATCAATTACTCGAGGGCATTTTTATTTACACAGAGGGTGGTGGGTTCCTGGAACGTGTTGTCGGGTTTGGTGGTTGAGGGAGATATAATAGTGACATTCAAGAGGATTTTTTTGGATGTTTTGGCATCATCTTCGGCCAAAGAGCCTGTTCTTGTGCTGTACTGTTCTATGGTCTATCACCCATCTTAAATAGCCATATATATTTGAATGGGCCAGCTTAATTTGCCTTCCATATTTACTTGTATCATTCGGCTAAATGCTCAACTTACTGCTATTCCACATATATAAATGCCAGGCCACTTGGCAAGGTGCTGCCATAACTAAATTCCTGGATTATTGTCATAATTCAAACACCAGCTTCAATTTCCAACCACTGCACATGCACTTTGTCAGTTGCTGTGCCATTTGCTTATGAATAGGAATGATCGCAGATTACTTCACCATTATTCTTACTGCAAAATCTGGGACATCTCAGCAATAATACGGCACAAAATGATCCATCTCTCCAATGATAGAAACATTTGTAAAGACGAGAACCCCTCAGTTCCAAAGTTCTCATTTGTAAGCCCCTCTTTCTCATCTCCTCATCCTCTTTCATAGAAACATAGAAACATAGAAAATAGGTGCAGGAGTAGGCCATTCGGCCCTTCGAGCCTGCACCACCATTCAATATGATCATGGCTGATCATCCAACTCAGTATCCTGTACCTGCCTTCTCTCCATACCCCCTGATCCCTTTAGCCACAAGGGCCACATCTAACTCCCTCTCAAATATAGCCAATGAACTGGCCTCAACTACCTTCTGCGGGAGAGAATTCCAGAGATTCACCACTCTCTGTGTGAAAAAAGTTTTCATCCATCTACCTCGCTCATTTCACACCTCCTCTTCTTTCCTTTGGTTTCCTTTTCACCTCCAGCCTTCATCATTTACACCACCTATTTGCCAATTCACCCTCTCCCATCACACTTGTATCCACCTATCACTTGCCATGCTTTGTCCAAACCCCACTACTTTTTTCCAGCATTCTCTTCACCCCACTCCCCCCACCTCCGCCCCCCCCCCCCCCCCCCCCCCCCATTCACCTGTTCTGATGTATTGGAGAAAGAGTTGGGGTGCAGTGCCACAATAGGTCTGTCCTGCTCCACATTGCCAAGAGAAAGGCAGGCATAGCTGGAACTTTCTGAGTGCCCATGGCTACACTTCTGTTTTTTGTAGAAAGCGAGAAAATCAAAAGAGAAAGTTCAGGTTAAGGATGGGTTCTGCCAAGCGGAGGAGAGTTTAGTACAGGGGAACTGGTTGGATCGATGTTCCAAATGTAAACGGAGAGCTCCAGGCCTTCACGATGGGCAATGGAAGTGTACAGGAACTGGACATCCATGGCTAAAAGCTAGGGAATTGGAAGTTGTTAAAATGATGGAGATTATGCAGGTTTCCCACATGTTGGTGGAAATGCACAGGACAAGGAGGAACAAGAATAAATCGAAGTATGAGGAGATAAGTTCAGTGGGGCAAAAGCAGATTGAAACAATGGGCCTACCAGGGCAATCATGTTAACAAATCATGGACCGGAATTGGAATTGGACAGTACAGAGCTGGGGAATTATCAGGTTGGAGGCTGTGCAGGGGTGATCTCCTGATGTGCGGTATGCGAGACAGTGGCCTATTGATGCATTGGAGGGATCGTGGTCCAGAGGTAGCTATGAGGTGGTGTCAGAGTTCCATTGTCTAGAGTCTGCTAAGCAGAGTTCACTCAGCCCCATCATGAACTCTACTGTTGAATGGAATTCACATACAGACGGAGTAGTTATGGCGAAAGCAACATCAGAGATCAAAATTACATTAGAAAGGTGAATCAATGAAAAATTTAAAGGAATGTGGCAACAGAGTGACATAAATGCGATTCAGATTACATCCTGGTGTGAAGACAGTGTTGTACAAATAGTGGCTATTCATCTCCATCATATCATTGGAATTCATGAGTAATCAATGCCGCTAACATTTGATAAGAACTTAGTGCTGGCAAAATCTTAAAACACAAGAAATAATGGGCCAGTAATTACATAAAGAATGTGCTTTCAATAGATACTGGAGGAAATCAAAATGCTTTACTGTAATATGTATGAAAAGTGGTCAGATTAACACAGACTCGTTGACTAAATTTATTTGGGTGTAGTTGCATAATTAAACCATGGTAAATAGTTATCATAACAACTTAGATATGTTACTGCTAATGGCTGAGAGGCAAGTTGCAATTTTAATGGAAATGAGATAACAATCTACAGTAAACAAAACTAACAGGGGAAAAAATGTTGTTTGACTGATGGAGTTTTAAATTAATTGCAGCTTGTTATACAGTAATCTAGTTTTCTACATCTGTGAGTTTAGTGGAAACGTCACCTTTTATTTCTTTGTACTGTATTTCTTCCTTTTCTTCACTTTCTGAAGATCGCCAAATGTGCAAATTTGTACAAAAAACATGGAGAAATAATGGTAAATACACACACACACACTAAAGAAGCCATGATAGCACCACAGCAAATTATCCAATTTGAGAGAATTTAGGGAATTTGCAGATAAATCTAAAATGGCCACATCTAATTAAGATTTGGGATTTGAATTTTATGGCAATTCTTAGCATGAACTGTCAGCAAGAATGACAGTGGTATCTAGACCCAAGCCAACTTCCATTCCACTGTAATCTTTTATTGGCTGATTTTTGTAAGAATTTAATCAGTTTAACCTACTTTTGGAAATGCCGGTTCAAACAATTAACAGACCAGCATGGTAAAACATGGTAATAAAAGAATATTCAAATTTCATGCTGGATATCCTTGTATCAAAAAGATTTAAATCTAGAGATTCCCGAGAGCAATGCTCCATAATATGCAAGGTTAAAATAAAAATAATACAATTGGTTATACAATTTTTCTCAAGAGGTTACAGCATGCCAAATTTAGCACAAACTACTCCTTTTCAGTTGTATTACAGCAAAGCCACTCCAAATATCTGCAATTTTAAAACTATTTTAAAAACTTAAATAAATGATAGAAATATTTTATTTCCTAACATCATTGGTTTATACTACAATATTTGTACCTGCCTTTGTAAATAATTCACCTGCTATTTCTGTGAGCAATTGTTGGTTTAATACATTAAATATGTGGACTTTAACACCCTGAAGCAGCAGTCTCCGTTAAGAAGTGGCCGACTTGGGAGCATCATGCCGTGGAGTGTTCCGATTCGTCCCGACGAGAGGGCTTGAACAGCGGACCGTCGGCAACGGCCCCGTTCAAAGGCCCCGACCACGGGTGAACAAAGGAGGAAGATGACTGAACTTTATTGCTTCCATCACAGTGAGGAATGTTGATTCCACTGTGGTGGATGTTTATGTTAAACCTTATTTTATGTGCTGTGTGTATTTTTGCTTTTTACCTAGTATGGCTGTATAGTAACTCAAATCTCACTGTACATTAATGCGGCAAACCTACAACTGACATGTGGGAGCTGTTTAAAGGCCAGTTCATCAAAACTCAGAAGCAACATTTTCTAGTGAGGAGGAGGGATAACAAAGGCAAAATAAGAGAACCTTGGATGACCAAAGAGATTGCAATTTAACATAAGGAACTGCAGATACTGGTTTACAAAAATGGCACAATATGCTGGGGTAATCCAGCACATCTAGAGAACATAGGTAATGTTGCAGGGCCCTTCTTCAGGCCAATTGCAGGGAGAGGGGGAGTGGGGGAGTGGGGGGGGGGGGGGGGGGACAAAAGACAGGGTGGATTGGGGTATTGATAGGCAGATGGTTGGATAAAGACCAGATATTAAATTACAGAAGGTGTGAGAAGGATTGAAGAACTGCAACTTGCGAAGCTAGTGGAAGGAATGTAGGTGGAAGGAGAAGAAGAGGGAGAAAGAGGTACAAATCCAGGAGGGGCATAGGGGAGAAGGGAAGAGAAAGGGAGGGGTGGAGGTTGAGGGGAGTATTTTATTTACCCAACTTTGGAGAATTCAAATGTGGTTAAAAAGAGGAAATGCATGCAAGCTTTAATAGGATGGAATCCGACTGAGCCCTTGAGAGATATAGAGAAGCAAAATACTCAAGCGGGTGATTTAAAAGGCCAAAAGGAATCATGAAATGGCATTGATGAGTAGAGATTAAGGGAAATCTCAAATCTTTATTAACTACATTATAAAAGGGTAAATATTCCCTGATCACAATACCCTAATACCATCATGCAAAAACAAGGAAAACGTATAACTGCTTTAGGATAAAGGAGGGAATTTATGCTTAGAGTCTGAGGATAGTGGTGACAAGTACTTTGCATCTGTTTTCACCAAGGAGAAGGATATGGGGGACAGAGATATCAGTGTGGAGAGTACAAATATGCAAGGACAGTTTGAGATAGGTGTTGGGGCTCATGAAGATAGGAGATTGCAGGAGCCTTGACGATGATCTTTGCATCTTTGCTAGCTACAGCGGAGGTCCTGGAGAGTAGCTAATGTTGTTCCGTTATTTAAGAAGGTAAGTTAGGAGAATCCAGCAAATTGTGGGTCAGTGAGCCTCACATCAGTGGTATGGATGCTTTTGAGATAGGATTTTAATCCCAGTTGGAAGAGAATGGTTTATTTGGGGACAGTCAGCATGGCTTTATACACAGCAGGTCTTGCTATACTATCTTGGTTGAGGTTTTTGAGGAGGTGACCAAGGTAATCAATGAGGGCAGGGCAGTGGATGCTGGCTCCATGAATTTTAGTAAAGCATTTAATAAAGTCCCCCATGATATGCTGATCCAGAAGATTAAGTTACGGCGGCAGGAGATAAACAGTGACTTGGTCATTTGGATTCAGAACGGATTTACTGATAGAAGACAAGGACGATAGTGGTTTTTAAGAGACTTAGTGATGGGCATATGAATATGCAGAGAATGGGGGTGATATGGGTTATGTACAGGCAGCTAAACGTTAGACGTGGCATCATGTTCCACACTCACACTGTTGGCTAGAGGGCCTGTTCTATGTACAGGTACTAGATTAACTTTCCTTGATGAATAATTCCTTTTAAACAAATATTTAACTTCTGGCTTTCAAGGATGCAAGATCATTATCCCTGAAAGGTGCAATGAAATCCTATATTTTGTTCATGATTATTTGTGAGGTATTTAATGTCACTTCTGAATTGATGATGACAGGCCAGTCATTAAAGTGGTATTTATTTATCTCCACAGAGAGAGCATGCATCACTGATTCTTGTTTATGTTCTGACTCAGTTGTCAGAGAATTTATAAACTTTCTAATAGCCTCAAGAGACACATTTCTAAACATTGAACAAATATTCTTGGTACATGAAACAGTCTTCAGGTAACCGATACTGAACTTTGGTAATTTAGCATGGTGTACTCCAGTCATCTGGTGGGACCAAATTCAAGGATTAAATCGCTCAAGAGGGACTCTATACCTTGGAATGCAGGAGGATGAGGAGTGATCTTATAAAGGTGTAAAAAACCATGGGAGGAATAGATCGGCTAGACACACAGAATCCCCTGCCCAGAGTAGGGGAAATCAAGAACCAGAGAACATAGGTTTAAGGTGAAGGGGGAAATATATAATAAGTATCTGATGGGTAACATTTTCACTCATGGGGTGGTGGGTGTATGGAATGAACTGCCAGATGAGGTAGTTGAGGCAAGGAATATTACAATGTTTAAGAAACAATTAGCTGGTACATGGATAGGACAGATTTAGAGGAGTATGGGACAAACGTAGGCAGGTGGGACTGGTGTTGCTGGGACACGTTGGTCGGTGTGGGCAAGTTAGACCAAAGATTCATACAGCGTGGAAACAAGCCCTAAGACAATTATTGGTGAGGCAGCTGAAGATGGTTGGGGCTCAGACACTTCAGTGAGGGACTCCTACAATGATGTCCAGGAAGATCAACCTCCAGCAACTACAGCAGTCTTCCTTTGTTCAAGATATGTTGTGAGCCAGTGGAGAATTGTCCTTTCGATACCCACTGACAGCAGTCTCATCAGGACTCCTGATGCTACACTCAAACATGTGCTGCCTCTATGCCTAGGGAAGTCATTTTCACTTCACCTCTTTTTATACTTTTGAATCAAGTTTGCAATAAGATCTGAAGCCAGGCAATCTTGATTCATCATCACCTGGACATTGATGAACAGAATCTGCCCATTGATGAGTTGCCACAGAACTAAACTGAGCAGGCTCAGTTTTTTATTGTATGGGAGTAATGGACATTAAAAGTAACTTAAGAAAGGTACTGGTGAGACCACACCTGGAATATTGAGGTTTGCTATATTGATACCCAGAGTGGGCAGATTGTTTCATGAACAAAGGTTGAATACGCTTGGCTTGTGTCCAGTCGGGTTTAGCAGAGTCAGAGGTGATTTGATTGAAATTATACAAGTCCCCAAGGGATCTTGATGGGTGGATTTGGAGAGCATGGTTCCTCACATGGAAGAATTTAGAACCAGGGTTCGAGACAAGACGACAAGTTTCATTCTCAGAAGGAGGGAAGTCTTTGGTACTCACTTCCTCAAGGAGCAGCGAGTGTCTACATGTTTTAAGGCAAAGATGGATAGGATCTCGATAAAAGCAAGGGAGCGAAAGTTACTATAGATGGGTGGAACACAGGTTATAGTCAACTCAGCCATATTTAATTAAACAGTAGAGCTGGCTCTAAGGGTTAAGTGGACTATTCTTGCTTCTAATTCATTGGTCTGCTCATGGCTTTTATGATTGAACATGATTGCAAACGTTAGAACCTTTTATTTGTCAATCATGTGCTGGCACTGTTGAGGGTAGAAATCTCTGGCACTGTTGAGGGTAGAAATATTCTTGGAGTATCCTCAATCCCATCAGCAGTTAAATTGCCAGCCTCCATTCACGAGGAGATGTGGCAGGAATGCAGACCTTTGATATATCCGCCCTTTGTGGGATTGCTTTGCTCTGTCTACGGCAAACGGCTGTTTAGCACACATGTGTGTGAAGCATCCTCCAGCAATTGTACAGTTTGAGTGTGAGCTGAGGGAATATCCTTCTTTAGCAGAGAAAAGAATGTACGAGGAATGCTCATACTTTTCATAAACATTTTACAGCTATTCATGCATGCGAGGTTGTGTCTGCTTTGTCAGAATGGAAGACAATAATTTTCGACCGTTTTTTATTTTTTGCCTGGGACAGGCAATTTGTTAATCAGTGTAGACACAGTAGCTGGAGCGTTAACTCAATACTAATCCAAAGACTAACTTGTGAATGCGAGTGAGAACCTGCACATTCTGCCAAGTGAGGTAAAGTGAAGAAAATAAAAAGATTTAGCATTCCTCAAGACAGTCTCAATAGGAAAAACGGAATTATGCCAATTCAAAGAGCCAAAGGCGAGAGCAGGAAACATACTGAAACAAGATGGGACTACATAAAGGAGCAATAGTGGTCAGTGAATACTCATGCCTTGGGATGAGCCATTAAATACATCTGTCTGAATAATTCTAAAGTCCAAACGTTTGAATTGCCTGCACCAATTATGTTGAAATAATAAGACCAACGTGTGAATGGTAGACAGGACACTCGAACACCAGGGATTCAGATGTGAGGAGCAGTTGTTTTTGGTACGTCAGCAGGGATCAAGTATGCCCCTCCTTCAGCAGACCACCCCTGACCACCTAAACACACACTAACAAAAGCTCATACGAACAGTCTTTTCCGTCCATTCATTTTCAGCAAGAACTCCTTTCTCTAAAACAGCTGAAAGACAGGGAGCACCATTTTTTGAAACACAAAGCAAAATATTTTCTCCTCAACGCAATGAGGCAGCAATCCCTCCAATACTGAGGCAAGTAGTGAATTCAGAGACATATTGTCCCTCATTAGAAGACATTAAAAAAATATATAATGCTGCCTTATCCAAATCACTGTGGATCTTGATGTGCAAGCCTTTGATTTCACTAAACCTTCAAGAGATCAGGTGTATGTTTTCTCCACCAGACCAATACAAGCACTTATACTGAATTGTCATACTGAATCGTACTAAGTTTGAATATTTCCAAAGTAAAATTTTATTTAGCCCTGTTCGGACCAATTTGGTTTTGAATTACAAAATCTGGCAGAAGCAATGCATATTCAAAATATTTCCAGACATGTTAAAGTTGTAGTAAACTTAGAAAGAGCACAACTCTTTCTAAACTTGTTCCCTCAACACATACAGAAGCTGCACCCCACTGTATGTGTGTGCGCGTAACATGTAAAAAAAAATCAGAATATCTTGATAATTGTAATTCATTGATTCTTTAAGTGTTGCTTACATCATTTAATCATAATGATAATTTCTCTTAATTCCTGGGCCTTTCCCTATACATTTCCAAAAGTAATACAATTATATCTCTGTAAAAAAACTTTACATTATTTACCACATTGCAGTAGCACGTGGGGGTCCATTTCGAGTCCAGTTGCTTGGCGCTATGGGGTGGTAATATTCTCAATGCCGGGTGACTGGCTTTACTACTCTGTTAGCTGTGGCAAGACAGCTAGCTCTGTTTTAAAAGGGGCCTACTAGCAGGAGTGCAAAGTGACTGGCCATTTTAGGAACTCAGCCAACTCTTCATATGGAAATTATGCTCCAATGCTGTAACTTGGATCCTACTTGCCTTCCTATGTAGAGCCTACAGGACTCGGGAAGTGAGAAATGAACCTCCAGAATTTAGTGCACTGCCAATACCATGGGCTTCAAAGGAACAAAACTCAAAACTCATGCACCAAAACACTTGGAGCCTTGGTGCTCTGGATATCTATATGCTGCACCTTAATTTACACGGCATACTTAAAGAAGGCCACAACTTCAAAATCATGGCTTTTCACCTCCAGAAAGGGCAGACCCAGCTCCCTGCTGCCCTCTGGTAGTCAACCACCAAAATGTCTTTTAAACCAAAATATCTTTTGAACTGACTAAAAGAAGACTTCAGCACAGTCATTATCACCATTTTCTGTACAATTATGAGATAAACATGATAGATTAGTACTTGTTACTCATTCTTGATTCACTTTAACCGCAAGAAAATGTGAAGATAATCTGAACAATTCACTAGATCCCACCAATCAGTCTAAATAACCAGTTTATAAAATGAAACACGTTATTCTGACATTGCCAGTACTATTCATGGACTATTGCACTTTCAATGATACTTTATTGTCCTATGTATCTAGGTACAGTGAAATGCTCCGTTTTGCACACAACCTAGTAAAATCATGTAGGAGACCTCACCTAAGCATTGCACAAATGTCCCCACATTGTGGCGACGACAAAGTTACAACATTTACAAAAGTTACGAACATTTGTATCTACTGACAGCCACCCCATGTGGCAGCAGGACCCCCTCTCCTCCTACCCCACCTTCGTTCTCAGTGCCCCCCCCCCCACTAGGTCCCCCCTTCATTCTCGGCAAGAATTTGTATTATTCAAATAAGATGACTATGCTATGCTTTGTATAGAGCAAGGATACTATAAATTAAAGGTCATGTTAAATCTAATTATTTTAGAAAAAGAGGTTCAACCGGACCAAGCCTTTGATTTCAGGTGTCCAAATAAAAAAGTTAATATTCCTTAGTTCTCATTCAGATCAATAGAGGGCTTATTTCTTATAATGCAGACCTCCATGTCAAAATAAAAACAATGCAGATAGAGGAATCTTGAGCAAAACACAAAGTGTTAGAGTAACTCAGTGGGTCAGGCAGCATCTGTGAAGGGATCTGAGAAGCACTGTTTTAGGTTGGGAACCTTCTCTAGACTGAATCAGAATGTGTAGTCGCTTATCTATTCCCTTTGTGGATGCTGCCTGACCCGTTGAGTTACTCTAGAACTTTATGCTTTGCTCAAGATCAAAAATGTGCCTGGGTTAAATCCACATTGCAGTAGTGCAGCAGCTGACATGGAATGCAATGGACAGAGGCTATGTTGAAGACCATGTCCCAGGAGCAATTGTGGTAGAAAATAAGGAAACAATTAGCCAAACACATTTCACAATATCTTCTGTGGAGAAAGGAATAGGATTAACATTTAAGGCTGACGACCAGTCCAATAAAGTTTAATGGATCAGAAATATTAACTTTCTCTCTCCACCGGTGCTGCCTGACCAGTCTTAGCAGTTTCTGCTTCAGATTTGTTCCATCAGAAATATTTTGCTTGTGAATACAATGTATCCTACAGAAGTACCCATGGTGGGAGGAACCAAGAGAAGAATCTATGTTTAGTCACATACAGATCTGAATAGCTCAAAAGCTAGAGTAGATGGGATCTTGAATAGCTCGGGTTGTCAAGTTGGATGAAAGTAATATTACTTAACACTTCGTCTTCCAAGCACGCCACGTCTATGTTGTGACAATGATCATCCTGTATAATCCATCTTCTTATGAGATAAACATGATAGATTAGTACTTGTGTTGGAGAAAATCAACGGGTGCAGCAGCATCTATGGAGCGATGCAGCGGGTGCAGCGGGAGAAACTCAACGGGTGCAGCAGCATCTATGGAGCATCTATGGAGTGAAGGAAATAGGCAACGTTTCAGGCCGAAACCCTTCAACAGTCTGAAGAAGGGTTTTGGCCCGAAACATTGCCTATTTCCTTCGCTCCATAGATGCTGCTGCACCCGTTGAGTTACTCCAACACTTTTGTCTACCTTCGATTTTCCAGCATCTTCAGTTCCTTCTTAAAAACTTCTTAAAACACTAGTTTGTTGCTTGATGGGAAGATTATTGAATATAAAAACAAGTAACTTTTCACATCTCAGTATTTATATACTTTAAAAAATGTACGTGTTGAAAGTGAATGAACAGACAGAACCTTTCCTTTTAAGAACAGTAGGATTTTTTTTCCACAGGGTTGTCAGAACAAGTGTCCCTGAATTAATCTTCAATTCCTGGAAACAATCCTGAAAGATTGGCAAATGCAACGAACTTAGACTTTCAATCTATGTTTCAGTCTTTACCCGATTCCCGTGATCTCTAATTTCACATGTGAAAGAATGAATTCACACATTGTAGATGTTATGACTAAGCTGCAAAATTCCTGAGGAAATTGATTTCCCCCCAAAGACATGCAGCAGAAAGGAGACCACACCAAAGTTTCAAATTCTGCACCTGCATAAAGGACCTTTGTTGAAGCACTCATGAAGAAAGGAAGGGGGTGGAGAAGGGAGTTTTCAGGAACGTCGTAAGGTTAATTGAAGGGTATAAAGTACTACACTGACTGGGCTCTCCAGCCCCTTGCTCAAGTTCAAACTACAGTTTAAGTAGTTGCTACTACTCATCTTAAAAAGGAAAAGGTTTTATCATTTCACTTACATCCAATACATGCACGTCTAAAGTATATAATCACCAAGATGTGCTAAAGAACCATGACAATTAAATAAAACCAAACCCAAAGGCAGTAAAACATATAGATCAATATATCAAAATCTGACTGAAATTTACCATGACGCAATAGAGTTAGTGACATTATAGCAGAAATCTATATCAAAATGCAATGTTTAGAAGTTTTCAGGTGCATGGATTTTCCTGTTCTTTCAGAAATCTGCTTCCTAAAAACCAAGGTAAAATTCCAATCTCCTGGGCACTATTTTGTCAGTAGAAATATGTTAGTCAAAGTATTTGTTATCAACCATTCTACTGGTTCTTGACTTCAATCCTTTATTCCCACACCTTGACCTGTGAACCCAAAACTCAGATCTCAGCTCGATTGATAATTTTAAGAAAGTCCTTTAATGTTAGTAGATAAGACTGGAATATGCTGCTATATAGTGTTTTGCCTCCCTGATTTCTTGAATGTGAAGTCTGACATTGCAAGTGGAAGGCACAATAGTAAGTGGTTACCTGCTGCCCGAGGTTCACACACACATTTTTGCATTAGTTAGAAACAACAACAAAAAATAACAAAGTAAGACTCACAGAGCCAATCGCCTTGAATAAAAGCGACGTGATTTTAATAGCTGGCGGCCACATCCTTAACAACTTGACCAGCAATGTTTGGTGGCAGCAGAACTCTTACCTTGGTCGAAGAGCGTGATTGCGAGGAAAGATGTTCGTTCACAGGTTCAGTACAGCACCGGACTGAGAAAATGCTCTGCACGGCCGCTGCCGGCAACGTACTTGGCTTATATGTGTAAATGGGAGGAGCTGCTCGCCATGGGGAGGTGGGCAAGACAAGGCAGGGGAGTGGTCTGACAAGCAGTTTGGAGACAGAACTTGTGCCTTTCCCGGGGATGAAAGGGGATGCACGCGTGCGGGCTGCAACGCAGGAATACAGCAAACAATGACAAGGAACACTTCTGAACCATTCAAGTTTGGCGACTGGTTTGGAAGTACTTTATTTCTAAGACAGTCGGATCGTTCCTTTCTGCTCCCTCCTTATTGTTTGCCGCAGCCAATTCAAAGCAGCCGCTTTTCCCTCTCCTGACAACTCTCACTTCAGGAAACAGCTGTAACTCCTGCTAGTTTTTTTCCTGCTTGCATAAGTTTCTGGTCAAAAGAAAGGCAATCGAATTGAACGAAAATGATAGAAATAAAATGCGACGGAAAAAAAATGAAATTCGCAGGCACAAAATGAAATTATCAACGATGCTTATAGTGCACTTGTATAACAGACAGTCAATAAGGTGACTGGTTAATTTAATTGCATACAGCACATGACAAGGATAAAACGTACTACATCTGAATATTTACGACTAATTCGAAATGGATTTTTACGTGTACTTCAGGTTCCAAAATTAAATGTTTGCAAAATCTGCGCAACTCATTACCTGTGAATATCTAAGGTTACCAGTTAAAAATCAGTTTTTAACTCATTTAAGTTTTTAACCCATCGGTTTGCTTTTGCATCGCCTAAGTATTTTCTTGCCAAACAATTAAAGGAAAGTAGGGCTTTTTAGATATTTTGTGATAAATATGCATATATTTGAGGGAAGCAACGTGACTGTGTGGGAGCGTATGAATGTGGAAATGTGGGGAAAACATGTATCAAAATATATTTGCTTCTGTGTGCGTGTATTTATTTCACGTGGTTGATTTGTAACATCGATTATGTCCAGTCCAATGTAATTAACCAATCCAATTTCTCTACTTTACATTCAATAATATAGTTTATTCACAAAACATACAGTTATGAAAAAGGAACAAGGCATTGCCTCTTTCACGTTACCAATCACCTGATAATATTCACTTACAACAATATGTCATCCGTTTTTCAGTCACAAACATTCTGTCACAGACAAGTTTGAGAGATTATTATGCAGCTCCTTTTTATCTGGAGTGGAATGGTCTGAGACTGTGGTCTTTTGTCAGACCACGTGGCTGCATCAAGGTTCTCTGTGGCCTCAGCAATTAGCTATGCATCTTGCATTGTGCCCATTTACAGCACTTGGTTGCAGAAACTGCCTTCACTTGAAAAAGAGAATAATTTGGGAAAACCAGCCTTCACTGAGTTGATGGAGACACAAAAGTGCATGCACATGCCAAACTCTAGAACAAAAATTAATTTGCTGGAGGAACTCTCCCGAGAAAACAAGAGGACATGACTTCAGAATTAAGGGACAGAAGTTTAGGGGTAATATGAGGGGGAACTTCTTTACGCAGAGAGTGGTGGCGGTGTGGAATGAGCTCCCAGTGGAAGTGGTGGAGGCAGGTTCATTGGTATCATTTAAAAATAAATTGGATAGGCATATGGATGAGAAGGGAATGGAGGGTTATGGTACGAGTGCAGGCAGGTGGGACTAAGGGGAAAAAAATTTGTTCGGCATGGACTTGTAGGGCCGAGATGGCCTGTTTCCGTGCTGTAATTGTTATATGGTTATATGGTTATATGGAGATGCTGCCTGACCCACTGCGTTACTCCAGCATTTTGTGTCTGTCCACAGATGGTGCCTGTTCATCAATGTAAATAGAGAAATGCAAGTAAAACAGCAGCAGATGAGTTTTTGTCATTTTTAAAGTTCAATTAAAAAACAAATTGGATTTATTTGGAAGATGTAGGCTAGAGGTTCAGAGAACCCAATGCCTCAGTCTTGTAATTTCCATCCTGAGACATGTTAAATCCACTCAATGTCCCAGAGAACATTAACTGTTTCACCTACTATGATTTCCAAGTTGCCAGCACTGTGGGTTTCCCACAAGTGTGGGTGGATATTGTTTGCTCTTATGTCCCATCAAGATTCAAATCCAGAGGCTACCACCAGGACGAAAGGTTTCAACTTCCTCAATGTAAAGCTTCTCATGGATCATGCATCATTCCCCCATAATAAATGCCTTATGTTTAGAAGCACACTTACTGCTTTGTCCTTCGTGACTCTGGACTGTCTGATACTTTCAGTGGCTAGAAGTGCCAAGAGTTGTAACTCCTTTTTCTGTGGCTCCTCGCATTCCAATCATAACCCCCAGCAAAGTACACTGATAACTAGATAGAGCGCCAGAGAATGCAGAGAAAGGGACCAGTGCAGTGATCATAACACAAGAGTGAATGGATCCCTTCTCCTATTACTTTACTGTAATGATATGCTACAATGTCTCTTTATTTCCTGATGAGTGGAACATGTAAAAAAAATCAGAAAGGCCACTTTACTGTGATGAATCCAGTCTGCAGGTGAAAACTGTTGTTTTTCACATTGTTCTATTTTGCAGTGACCTCACTTTTGAAGGAGACTACAGTAGCTGCCTGTGCTATGCTGTTCATACAGTTGTGTGGTAGGTCAACTGTATAGTGGCACACAAGATTTCTCCCATTGTGCACCTAGGACTTTCCCATCTCCTTGAGTGTACACGGGATTTGTTCCCTCTCTGTGCCAGCCTCTGACTCTGTTATGACAGCATTAATATGTATTGTTATATAGGAAATGAGCGTTTAAGGAATGGTTCCCCTCTCTGACTGCTGCACAACAAAATGGTGGGATGTACATTAAAATGGGCGATGCCCTGTTATGATTGTACAAGTCCCAGCTTCTGGGTATGAATCAACTAAAAACACTGTCCCTCATCTGATTTTAACCAAATTTGCAATTTTTTGGTAGTATTGCTGAATGGAGCAATGTTTTAATGCACTAAAGCTAGGCGCCGTCCAATTTCTAGGTTGGAACTTAATGTTATCTCAGAGGTGGAAGGCAGTTGTGTTTTACTCTTTGCCAAGAAGCTCCCGACATCTAAACTCTTTTTCATCTTCAGCATCACTTCTAATGAAAACATGCGATGACATGTTTTTGTTGGATCATAATAGACTTTTTGAAGCCTTGTATTTCATGCAAACCTGTTACCACATACTGAAGTACTATCTTCCAGAGGTTAAGTAGCCCAAATTTTATTTTTATTTTTTTTTTATTTTAATTTTTTTAAATTAGAAGTACGGTAAATTACAATACTACACAACACATATATCTTAATACATTTTTTGTACCGCTTCATTTAAAAAATTTTTTTTTTGAGCTTTAAGAAAAAGATAGAAGTAAAGAAAGTAAAGAAAGTGCGCAAGAGTCGTGAAGTGCAAGAGTGTTGGGAAAAGAAAGCCCCTTAGAAAAGAAGTTAGAGAAGGAAGTAAAGTGAGAAAGTAGACCCTAGAAAAGAAAGAAAAAGAAAATAGGAACAATTGCTCTATTATAACATTAAACTCTGCAGAAAGGAGACTACCAACCAAGTCTGTTTTTGTTGTTTTACCTCTCGTTACCAGGTCCTGATATTATTTTTCACATTACTGAGACTCCACCTCTTGGATGTTAACAATGCCTTCGTACAATTTCTAATCTTCTATCCTGCTTTGAATGATTGAAACATTAAACATATCAATCTAATGCCTATATGCTTTCACTTGCTCGATGCAATAAATATAATTTGACTCAGAAGATTAGATTTTACTTAAGTTCTATGATTCAAAATTGAATTCAACGACAATGTTGTTGTTACCTTTAGGCTCTTTGTACAAACAATGATTCCCTGCACAATAAAGGAGCTGCGGATGCTGGTTTGCAAAAAAAGATGTTTGGAGTGCTGGAGTGACTCAGTGGATCAGGCAGCATCGCTTGTGAGGTGACGTTTTGTGTTGAGACATTTCTTCAGAATGTGATGAAAACTAACATATTTACATTATTAAAATGCTTTTATTCAATTTTAGAAAAAGAAAATTACACTAGACTCCCTCCAAATTAAAATGCTCATCCACACTTCTATATTACTTCATGGCTTTCCATATTTCCATAATCTCCTCTATTTTACAACTCCATTTATTACATTTTCTGGTTTTATTTCTTAACCTTCCTGTTGCATTCAGCAACCTGGCCACACAACTTTCCGATTGCTCTATCATTTATTTCTTCTTCTCCTTAAGCCACTGAACCAAACTATTCAGAACTTCAGTAATCCGGCCTCTTGGGACTTTGACGGTGCCAGATTGGGAAATATTCTAGATTGCTTGAAGTTTGTATGTTCCTATTAATACAATGAGTTGGGATAATAATACGATCAAACTTCCTAAGAAGTTCCTAAAAAGTTTGACAATTTTCAGTGAATACGGTAAGTTTAAAGGGTTTACAAAAAGTCTGGTTCGGGGATAGGGCCCCTCATCAATTTTAGAGGAGCTTGGGCCAAGATGGCCTGTTTCCGTGCTGTAATTGTTATATGGTTATATGGTTATATGGAGTCCCTTAGGAAACATCACCTGGTGAGGCAAATGCTAAACCATTAGGATTTCCCAATGGTCAGATGGAGGATTATCAAAACTTATTATCTTACTGGCTCCAGCTATTTTTCCAACATGTCTGTAGAAGTGCCTCAGCGTGCATTTTTATGTGAAGGCATCAAAGAAATTTTATTGTATGACTTATTGCAACTTCTGTATCGGCAAATGCACTGCCTTTACAATAGTTTCCACCTTTGGCTTCAAATATAATTTTTTTTCTGAAATAGACTACATTCTCCACCGGATTTAGAAGCAGTGCTGAAAGCCAAATATTACAAATCATTAAAGTTCTGCCAAGATGTAAATCGCTGAGATTATTAAGAACTTATTTCATTAAATTCAAGGAGAGTTTTAATATTTCTAATCAGGATTTTGAACGGATTTACAACTATGCACTGCTATAGTTGCTCTACATACGATGGTTTTTGCACTATCATGGTCTGGTTTACTTAGACCAATTTTAATTCTACAGGTATTGTATATTTAGTGTTCTTGCATCTAATGCTGCAGCAAGTAAAAATGTCATTGTTATACGGTGCATATGACAAGTAAACACTCTTGACTGTTGATTTAAATTGAGTGGGAGAAGGCATAATAATTGTAATTCACTGGGAACTGCAAAAGACCATACAACACTCCAAGGCGTATACCTCCTTTCAAGTCAAAACTTCATGCTAACAGATAAGAAATGCAAAATGGCAATAGTATTGAGGAGGAGCCGTTATCATTACCATATACTTGAAGCATTTAGTCCTATAAATCAATCCATAATGGAGTGAAGTATGAAAGGAATAATTATTGTCCAGAATTAAATTCAAAATTTGACACAAATGCTATATTGTTCCTTAATATTGAAAGATGAAAAGAAAAACACAATAAAACATCCAAACATAAGATTACTCAGCAAGCTCTTCAACAGCACCACAGATGACACGATCTCCTTGGGTGGACAATGACAAATGATCGACAGATGTCAAATGTTTGACGATGTGTACAGTACAGTACAGGAACAAAGACAAGTATAAAGCAAATATCCACAGACATTGAGGTTGATTTATGTCAGATTGGTGTTAAAAGGCTGTGCTCTGGTGCGATTCCTTATGCAAAGCTTCTGCTTACATTCTGCCAAGAGCAGATGAGTCAGTGCACAACTGACTCTAATGGAAGTTTTGATTGTGTAGAATATTAGTTTATGAAAATCCAATTATATTGCACGTTATATATGTCCAGTGATCAATTCTATATAGTCAAACATCAAAAATATTCTGCAACTTCAGCCATGTTCAATCTAAACAAATTAATTTCTCCTTCACAAAACACAAAGTGCTGAAGGAACTCAGTGGATCAGGCAGCATCTGGGGAGGGAATGGGCAGGTGATGTTTCGGGCCGGGACCCTTCTTCATCCTTCATTTGTAATTGTTACCCTTTTCTCCAATAAGGTCAAGCAACTTTGCATAATTTGAAGTCAGCTTTTAGTCATTCTCGCCTTAAAATTAGATTTCTGAAGGTCTTTCTATTTGTAAATCTGATATAAGAAGAGTGTCAGGTGTGGTCAACTTACACTTTTGTTCATTCCATCATTGTGAAGTATAAATAGAGGAGCAATGGTCAACTCTGTCATTTCAACTATACTCAACATATAGAGTATAAAAGGGTAGAGATGAATCAAATTTTGCTTTCCTTTATGATAACTTGAATCTTCCTCACTAAAGTTCCTAAACCATCCAACAAGAAAACATCAACACTGGTCGCCATTTCCACTGCTACAAGACTCATGGGGGAGAATAAATAGGGTAAATGCACAGTCTGTTAGCCAGAGCAGGGGAATCGAGAACCAGAGGAAATAGATTTATGGTGAGAGGGGAATGATTTAATAGGAACCTGAGGGGTTACAAAGGTTGGTGGGCATATGGAACAAGCTGCCAGTGGAGGTGGTTGAAGCTGGTACTATCACAACATTTGAAAGACATTTGGATAAGTACATGGATAGGAAAACATTAGAAAGATATGGGCCAAACACAGGTAGGTGGGACACTAGTGTAAATGGGGCATCTTGACCGGCGTGGGCAAGTTAGGTCGAAAGATCTGTTGTCCATGCTGTATGACTCAATGTATATCTTACCCAATTTGCAAGTGCAAACAATGACAGGAACTAGTCGTGTGTCAAAGCTACATTGACCATAGATCTTCAGATGCAGGAGCTATAGGAAAGTCATGTTGGATTAGTAAACAGTTCATCAGGTTTCTGTAATAATCTTGCTCCTCGATTCTGTGAGATGTTTTAATAATCTGTTGCTTTGGTCCGGTTGTAGCATCTAACTTATGCATCAGAAGCTCCACTCAAAATGCTTGAGTACATCATCTGTGAACTTCTTAGGGAGTCAGAGATGCAATTTTGAAAGACAATACATGATTAGAGTTGAACCATAGACGATGAAAAGCTTTTGTTATGTGCTAACCAGTCAGCAGAAAGACAATACATGATTAGTGTTGAACCATCCGGTGTAACATTTAGTAATATTTAGTAAGATAAAGTGCCAGTAAAGTCCAATCAGAGATAATCCAAGGGTCTCCAATGAGGTAGGTAGTGGTTCAAGACTGCCTCTAGTTGTTGGTAGAATGGTTCAGTTGCCAGAATCTGCTTGCCTTTCAAGTTGAATTGATCAATTTTCTGCTGGAGTAGAGCAGGAGAGGTGGTTGAACTTCCATATTAACAATTATCCCGCAATGAATACTTTTGGCATGCAATAATTGGGCATTTACGTTGTTTCAGAAATGCAGAATTGACTCTACATTATGGAGCTCATTCTCAATGTACAGAGGGAGTTTTATATGTTTAATGCTAATAATAAACAGATGTTCAAATTC
The DNA here is from genome assembly GCF_028641065.1 of Leucoraja erinaceus. Classification (NCBI taxonomy): domain Eukaryota; kingdom Metazoa; phylum Chordata; class Chondrichthyes; order Rajiformes; family Rajidae; genus Leucoraja; species Leucoraja erinaceus. Next base: position 40,002,332 of record NC_073389.1, read on the forward strand.
AACATGGATGATCCTGGGGATCTATGGCAGCTGAAGCAGAAATCTCCCCACATTAAATGGGTAGCAGCAACAGAAAGATTTACAAGTAATAGGAAAGGAATGTATCAATATGTTTCTGCTGTTCCTGGGATCTTTTTCAAGTACTCAATGTATGCAGGATTTGGTGTGCTAAAATACAAGACACTGTTAAAGAAACAATTTAGTGTCTGTGGGGGCAGTTGCCTTGTGCAAACTGGCATGTTTACTCCAAAGATACACATTCCTCAGGATCCACTCCATATAAAGCAACCATCGTCCAGAGAAGCAGTTTTCTCACTCTGCTGTGATATAAAAAAAAACAAGGGAGCTAATAATTAACTATTCCTAAAGTCTCTTTGTCACTGCATATTGAGACATTCTCAACCTCTTGTACACTGTCGGGTCATTGTTAGATGAAGAAAAGTGAAAATAATTATAGAGATATAGTATGAAAGCTAATCAAAGAGTCTATTTGAAAATAAGTCCCTTCCATTTTCTTCTGTTCCTTTCCTGAAGAAGCTAATTGTTACGTACGAGTTCCACAGTTGATAGATTTTCCGGATTATAATAGCTTCCGATTACTTATTGCATGCAAAGTGAATTTATAAACTAATCAGCCAGCAGTTTCATGATAGAGCTCCATCCTGACCTGTCATGATGTGCTGCAGGTAACAACAGATAGGATTGGGAACCGAGCTGATGTCTCACCCTCCTCCCCCCCCCCCCCCCCCCCCCCCCCCCCCCCCCCTCCCATGCCACCTCCCCCCTCCACTTTCCCTTTGTATAATTATACCAACCAACTAGTTTGACAATTATAATACCCATTTTATGGCTAGGTGCTGCAGAGATTGGTGTCCAAGTCTATGTCCTCTTTGATATATTTTTATGTAATCCAAACCTGCACATTTCCCCATCCTGTAGCCAAGAATACAGGCATCACTTCCTGGTATGGGAGCTGCAAGGCGTACGAACGGCACCAACTGGACAGGATAGTGAAGACCGCAAGCAGGATTATTGGTGCTCCACTCCCCTTCCTGCTGGACATATACAAGAAGAGATGTACAAACAGAGCCATCTCCATCATCAAAGACCCTTACCACCCATCGCATGACATTTTCTCCATCCTCCCATCTGGGAAGAGGTACAGGAGCATTAGCTGCAAAACCAGCAGGATGCTCCTCAGCTTCTTCCCACAGGCTATAAGACTGTTAAATGGACTTTGCCCCCTGCCAAGTATCGCGCACAAACCCCCACACTGCAGCAGAGCCACTGTTGTGCCGCTGCCGGTCGGAACGGCTGTTGAATGTTTAGTAGAGTGTTAAATTTGTTCATGACATGTATTTATTTAATTTTAATTCCTATTTATTTTTTAATGCAAACTGAATGGACACTGGTTGAGCAACGTTTTTTTGTTTCCTCTGGGTATGCGAATACTCAGGAAATGACAATAAAGATTTACAATTACAATTACAATTACAATTACAAGAAATTGAATCTAACACGTAAAGGGGTGTTATTAGGGGAATATTTACAGGCCAGCAAACATTTTGTTCAAAGTATCATCTCTCAAAAATTCTGTAATGCACAATTATATGCTTTACCAACACAAGGTGTACAAAGTGAGTTGGATCAGTCTAGGCCTAGGCATGGTGGTCATAGCATGGAGAACACTTGTAGAGAAGAGAGGCTTGAGAGGTTGTTGGCAAGGGTCAAAGCAATGGACATTGCGAAGTGGAAGGTCAGTTTAGTTTATTGTCACATGTATTGAGTGTTTGTTGTGTGCTAGCCATTACAATCATCAGAAGGGAACTCAATGGTTGATAGAGACAACAAAAAATGGGGAACTCACCAGTAAGTTGTTTGTGGGGAGGGACATGGATATAGGATGGTAGATTGGCAATTGTGTGATCAGGGGAGGAGGGGGATGGCTGTCGGGTAGCAAAATGGTGGTTAATGAGGGATGGTGTGGGCAAGGGGTTGTGAACTGGGATGAGTGATGAGCACACGCAGAGGTGGTGAAGGAGCCCAAGAGATAGCCATTGCTATAGGCAAGGATATGACTTAAATACCTACTTGCACTGGGTTCCCAGTGGAAAGTCAGTTCAGGCAACTCTCCTGTAAATAACTTCAGAAATAATGCGAAAAACTGTTTTTAGATTTGTGCCATGTGGTATCCATTCGTCAAATATGCATGATCCAAGACATGATTCTAGACATATGTTCAAAAGTTCGTAAGACATAAGGAGCAGAATTTGGCTATTCAACCCATTGAGTCTGCTACGACATTTGATTATGGCTGATCTTTTCTTTCTTTTAAAATCTTTTTACTACTTTTTTTCAAAAACAAAAACAAAACAAACAAAAAAATAATGATAAACATAACAATGATATTGATACATAGGGATCAGTATTACATTAATAACAGGTATAACCTAAATATGAGTCCAGTGTCAAAATACACATTGAGTATGGACCTCCCGGTCTCTGTGTAAATATAGTTAAGTGTTTAAAAGATTCAAGATTCAAGATTCCTGACAGTTTATTGTCATGTGTCCCTGATAGGACAATGAAGTTCTTGCTTTGCTACAGCGCAACAGAACATAGTAGGCATGACTACAGAACAGATCAGTGTGTCCATATACTATTATATAAATATATACACACATGAATAAATAAACCTGTGTATATATAAAAACAAAAATATAAAAAGAAAAAAAGAGAAAAAAGAGAAAAACAAAACCCCCTAAACTAGAGAAAAAAAAAGCAAAACAGAATTTGGGCTGCAAAGAATTTCGACAATTTAAGTCCCTGTTTGTCGTCAAGTCCGTTCCACCGTATAAAGGTAAACTAATTATTATAACAGTTGGAGAGGGGACAATTTATATCGTGTGAAAATGTTGAATAAAGCTTCCCCAAATCCTATCAAATTTAACCAAGAGTTCAACAATGTCACTCCTAATTTTTTCTAAATTTAAACATTATATCGTTTCAGAGTACCAATGCAGTGTGGTCGGAGGATTAGAGTCTTTCCCTTTAAATAAAATAGATCTTCTGGCAATTAATGTAGTAAAAGCAATCAGCCGATGGGCAGAACGGAACAGATGAGTAGAATCTAACATTGGTAACAAGAAACTATCACTGTCATGAAAATACCCAAAGACTTAGCTTCCACTGTCTGTGGCCATGATTTAATTCCATGGATTCACCAGCCTCTGGCTAAAGAAACATGCAGTGGAAAATACTATTCCATACATTGAGGCTCCTCCATGCACGAGGACATCAAACACTTAGAGGATGTAGAACGTAAAACACAGACTTCCTGGAATTTGCAGTAAGTTCCCAATCTTATGTTGTAAATATTTTCCCATTGAAATTCAATTACGTAGCATTTAGAAACTTGGCCATTCTCCATCCAGTTTCCAGCAGGAACCCTTCCCCAAAATCAGACATCTGTGTATAAATGGAATTTATATCCATGCAGATCATTCCTTTTTAATGAAACTGTATCAACGCAGAAACTTATTGCTTAAAATTAACTTCAGAGAGATTGCAAGTGATGACCTGAGGTCATATGACAGCTCAGAAATCACTTCTGATGGGAAAATAAACAAGCACTATATAAATCACTAACTGTAGGTCACACATGGGAACAAAGTGAAAATACATCTTTTTTTTACTTCGGATAGACCACACAGGTAAAGGGGATAGATGTATTTAACCTGAAAAGAAGCATGCCATTTAGCTAAACAAATACATTTAGAGAATCATCCTTGTTTCCTTTCATAAGGAGCAAATAATAAATCCATTCCAGAGATAGCAAAGTGAGAGCTTTCTTTTACTTCCAGTTTAGCACATTGATTTAATGTGCTCTACTTTTGAATAGCTAGGAACTATTGTTTGTCATTATCTAGTGTGAAATTATATATTTTTAAATGCAACAAATAGATCTGTGATAGATCATGGAGGTTCATTGTTCATCTTTCACTCTCCTCACTGGTCCAGTACTAGTCTACAAAGGAATCCACAGATTTCATGGTCCTTTAACCTTCTGTGGCAAACTAATATATCCTACTAACCAAAGAATTTAAAGCAGAGTATATCTGACCTTAAACCATATCTGGTGTGTGGTGTTCAATAGGCATGATTTGAAGATATCAAAAAAAAGTTCAGAAAAGATTTACAAGATTGGTTCCTGGATTGAGAGATTAGAGATGCTGGAACTGTTTTCTTATAGAAGAGAAAGATGAGTGGGGATTTGAAAAAAAACATACAACATGATGAGGCATGTGCACAGTGTGGGTAACAGAAAGAGTGGATAACAGAAAGAGTGGATAACAGTGGATAACATTATTGGAGGGAGTGTGAACAAAAGGTAAAAAAATAATGGGTAAGAGAAAGAGAAGATTAAGTGAGAAGTACGGAAAAACAAGTTTTACATTTTGCGTGATTTGGATTTGATCAGTATTGATGCAGGTGTGGTGGATGCAAGTTCCATTGTGACATTTAAGAAGGAATTGCATAAATATATAGTTTGCAAAACTATGGAAATGGGGGGGATAGCTGGTGTAGAACTAGACAATTGCTCTGGATGAGCCCATGTGTACATGTTAGGCCTCCTGTGTCATAACCATTAAGTGTATATGATAGAAGAACCATAATGTCTGCACGAGAAGTACAGTTGCATCCACTCAGACAACCATTCATGGTATGCTTTGTGCTATTTAGCCAGCTTACACTTTATAACATTGGGTTGCACCATTGTTGGCAGACAGATAAGAGATTTCCCATTTTCTAGAAACGCTTATTTATTCATTTTATACACTAAGTCAAAGGAATCATCAACAGCAAACACTTATGCAGATCTGACACCAAAAGATCTGAGTTCATCACAGAAAGTCACTTGCTTCTTGAACTTAATTCTTCAGATGTATCTTGAAGCCATCTTAACCAAAAGTAAGTCATCCACTAATTGGACAAGTCAAATGACCTAAAAGATGTGAGGCAATTTTTTTTATATGAGAAGTTGCAAGTGTCACATTTCATAACTTTGCAGAATGGATGATTCCACAGAAGAGGAATGGACAATTCTGAACAGATCCATAATTACACAAAGACTAGAGTTGGAAGAATCGACAAAATGCATAGAGTAACTGTAGACCACTTAAAATGTATACAACTGCAGCAGATATCAAAATGGATAATCCAGCAACCAATCTGTTGTCGATTAATGTTCTCTGTTAATGGTACAATGAGTTTTCTGTGCTTATTGATGTGTATCCTGCACTAGGAAACATTGTAGACTGGAGATCAAAATGGTGGTCTTTGTGCCAAATCAGCATTACACATTGATTCACCTGGGGTTAAGAAGGGTTTTTGCGTTTAGCAATTGAATTAAAGATAGATTAGAAAATGGTCATGTATTTTTTTGTGGGAATACTTTTCTTCTTCTCCTCTCTCCTGTCAGGCAGAAGATCTACAAGCTCAAAAGCACATACCACCAGATACAGGAACAGATTCTTCCCGCTGTGATCAGACCACTGAATGGTCCTCCCATAAACTAGGGCACCATACCAAACTTCCAACATGCCTCATTTTAGACCAATACCAATTAATTCATACTCAACTTTATTTTCATTAGATTAATTATGTCACTAGAAATGAATGCAAAATTACTCAACACATACAATAACGAGACTGCAATGGCCTTAAAGGAGAGGCAAGCTCCATGTGCAAGTACTGAGATTATTAAGTGAAAAAATACCAATGTAACCCATGTTGTAAGATTTTTATTTATATAATATCATTACTTGGAAGACTTTATAATTTGCTGGACCATTTATGTTCTCAATATCCTGGGACATCCGCCCCGACTACTGAAACCCCCAAACTTCACCCTGTTACTACATCAGCCAACAGATGCAAAATAATTAATTTAGACATAACATCATCTTGCCTGGAACTTCTTCAATAAAAAATAAACGGCAGCCCTTAGTTGCTGTGAGAACAGACTAAGTAGTCTGACTTCACAAGTGGTTAGCAGACGGGCTTTGGAAGAGCCGAGTTGGCTCACATCAACCGAGTATAACTTCGCACAGGAAATGGAAATCTTCCAGGCTCCACAAAGAAGTCCTTCAAATGTGGTTTTCTGTGAGTGTGATGGAACTTGAAGGATAGTTTACACAAAATGATTAAAGGGGTAATTCTTTTCAACGGTAGTTGTGGAGTTTTAGTCATATTAAATATTAAAACTTCAATTATCTTCAAATTTGGAGTTGCCACTTTGTACATTGCCTCTCTCCACCCAGGCATCTTTCTTTCACTCATTTCGAAACGAGACTTCAGGAACAATTACATTGCTCCTGAGACAACGAGTCATGACCACGTGGATTTCCTCCGATGCTCCGGTTTCCTCCCACATGCCAAAGACATGTGGGTTTGTAGGTTAATTGCCCCAGTAAATTTACACCTAATATGTATGGAGTGAATAAGAAAGTGGGATAACATAGCATTAATATGAATGTTTGATTGGTGGTAAGTCTGGACTCAGTGGTCCGAAGGGTTATTTTCCATGCTGTGTCTCTAAACTAAATGTTGATGTGGGACTGAGTGGAGAGAGACAATGTACAAGGTGTTTCAGTGACCAGTAAACAGTTTTCCACATATATTGACTGTAAAATTAAATTATTAAAAGGTACAAAAAACAACCATTTATTATACAAATGCTGCATAATAAATAGCAGAGGTATGAAATCACAGACGATTCAGAAATTCCAAGCAACTGGAGGAGAAAGACAAAAAAACGCCAAATAATAAGTGGTATTGGTATTGGTTTGTTATTTTCGTGATTCGAAACAATGAAAGACTTTGCATCTATGCAGATCAGACCATACACAAGTACGTATATCAAAGTAGTGCAAGAGAAAAGAAAAAATACAAAATATAATATTTCAGCTACAGAGAATTTGCAGTTAAAAAAGTGCAAGGGAAGCAACAAGGTAGATGAGAAGATCAGCAATTAATCCTTTGTATATGAGAGGTCTCGCCAGAGTCTGATAATAGTAGGAAATAAGCTGTTATGGAAACTAGCACGACGTGTTTAAGCTTTAGTTATTTCTGCCCGAAGGAAGAGGGGAGAAGAGAAAATGACTGGGATGTGAATGATCCTTGATTATGTTGCCTGCTTACCTGAGGTAACATGAGGTGTAGACATCTTTGATTGGGGGAGGGGAGGGTTAGAGGCTTGTTTAGGTGATGGACTGAGCTGCAACCTCTCATGGTCTTTGTGCAGAATAGCTGTGATATCAATCTGTGATGCATCCCAATTGGACGCTTTTTATGTGTAGAAATTGTTAAGAATCTTTGGAGACATGCCAAATTTCCATAGCCTTCTGAGGAAATAGAGGCACAAAAGTGTAACCTCTGAGAAGAGATGGTGGGAAATAGAAAAAAGAAGAAGGGTTTGTACAGAATTGACATCCTGAGCATTGTCAACTAATATGTTTCAGAATGAAGATCTCAGTTGTCAATTGGCTTAATGTGGGATTCACTGAGGTGAAGGTCAATACTATGTAACAATATTCTTCAGAAAGGAAGACACATTTACAATGTTCATGGATTCAACTGGATCTCTAATTTCAGGGTTTGTTGCCCCAAATGAGTGAGAACTCAATCTTTTTCATGGCACTCTTTCTTTCCGCAGGAAAATAGCGTGGGTCTTATTTGTTCATCCCGAGGAGAAAATAGAGACCATACTATATTTTACTTCTCTCAATTTGTAGGGCATATAGAACATTCTTTGAGAATGACGAGAAGCAATAATGGTTTGATTTCAGCTGCTAATGAATATGAAGCTGAGAATTCAAAATATGAAATATACAAGATGCTGAGTGGTGAATGTGGAAAAGATAAATGTGTTTGGAATAAGAAGGGAATGCAGCACCATCTCACATTTGGGTGTGGTAGGATATGTGATAGAGAGAAGGTAAAATAAATAGACGAGGGAGAGAAAGATGAAGCGGGGAAAGATTTTCCTGCTGGGTTTTGCGAGAAAGAATTTTGAAGCGGAAGGGTTGGCTTGCCATGTGATGGATATTCACTACTCAGGCTACTACTCTGTGCAACAGCTGAGTGACATAGGTTCAAAAGGCTGATTAATATAGTTGCAATTTTCTTTCCCTCACTGGCAAGAGAAAACATCACTAAATCATGGAGTCTTTGAGTACCCATTGACCTTTTAAAGGAATGTGATACCAGTAAATAATGATGGGGCCCAGGAGACTCAAAGAACACAAAGTGCTGGAGTAAATCAGTGGACCAGGCAGCATCTCTGGGACATGGATGGGCGACATTGCCAGTCAGAACCCTTCTTCAGACTTTGAGGAAGGATCCCGACCTAATGGGACTCACTTCATTAAATTAAGCCATGTCATTCACTTGGATTTGATCGATGTAACCTTCCCATATAGATCATGTGGTTACCATCCTGTACCAAGAACTGATGAAAAAAAAAGATTATCTTAAACTCTTAAAGAATGCAGTGAGAAAGTAAAGCCTGCATCGAACTAATTAGGACATGTCACCAAACTGTCACTTACACCAATGTAAATATCACATCTAGATGATGTAATTGGGAGAGAAACAGTATAACATTAGAAAGAAGGTGTTAGGAGTTAGGAGTTAAAATGACAAGTTAGAAGAGGCAAAGAAAAGACAGAATGAACTCCTCAGCCTCTAACATCGACGGCCGACCTGTGCGTCTGCAACTCATCGGTATGTCTGTCATGAAATCATTAACAATTGTACTTATGTTTTGGAAATACTTTGTGACTTAAATCCTTTGTGAATGAAATCCTTTGTGGATTATTACCTTTGTGAATGGGAAGTTTGAAATTATAACCTCTGTGAACTATAACTTTTGGAAAAATTGTGTTAAAAAAGGAAATTTGGATCATGGGGATGGGAGATGTGTGTGGGAAGGAAGGTAAAGGAGTGTGGTGATAAGGAGTGGTAGATGGTGGGAGAAATGTGTGCACATTGGGGTGAGAGGTCGGCACAGGAAAGAGAGAGAAGTGGGGAGTATTACATGAAATTGCGGAATTCAATGGCTAGAGGCAGCCTGCCTATTTTTGGATGTTTTTCAATGATACACTAATGATGCTCAAGTAATAAAGATATCACTTTGGCTCATGGCAGCATTGCGAAAGGAGATGATAGCTTGCTCCTTCCTCATCATTTTTAAATTTCATTAAATTCATTCTATTACTAATTAATTAATTCCATTTAGAAGTGGATTTACAGAAGTGCTTACTAAGTCATTCCACGTAACAGGTTTTGGTTGTTTGGTACACTGATACAGATGTTTAGAATTGGAATGGAAAATAAATGAATATGATATGATAGTGGTATTTAAGGAGCTTTTGGATAGGCCCATGGAAATGCAGGGAATGGAGGAATATGGATTATGCGCAGGCAGATAAAAGTTGGTTGTGACATTATGTTCAGCACAGATATTATGGGCTGAAGTCTGTTCCTGTGCTGTACTGTTCTATGTAGAAACAATGAACTCACCTGTATCCACCTACTGCCTGCCAGACTTTGTCCTGCCCATCCTCTCTTCCAGCTTTCTGCCCCCCCCCCCCCCCCCACCAACACCCACCACATTTAGTCTGAAGATCTGTCTCGACCCGAAACGTCATCTATCCAGGTTCTCCAGAGATGCTGCATGGCCTGCTGAGTTATTCCAGCACTTTGTGTGTGTACTGTTATACCATTACACATCTCTATGGAGAATGAACTAGCATCAAATATGTCACTATGGGACTCAGTAAAAGAGCTAATGCGCTAACATGTCTCCTTATGTTCTTCTATCATTAATTTAAAAAATGATGGGAACCAGGGCACTGTCTGACGGGTTTCCTGCATTTTTTCAAATAATGTCATGCTATTTTACTAAATAGTCTGCAAATGTACATTGCTCCTGGCATTGCAAATAGACTGATGGGCAGCAATATTATTATTCGCCCTGAAGGCAGCAATGCTAGAAATAAACTTGAGTACTGTCTTTTATGGAGAACCTGATTAAGTAACTCTTCAGCACTGGATCCAACATGTTGACAACTTTGAGGCAGGTTTTTCTATTGTATTCTGCTTTGCTGCAAACTTTTTTCTTACTGCTTAGCTCATCCAGTGTGCAGCATTTGACTTGTCAACTGGCCAATTCTTGCAGGAGAGGGGGCGGCACAAGGAGTGAAGAGGTTAGGGAGGGAACATGCCATGGGTTCTGTTCTGCATTAGTTCCGGTCTCCATCAACAGAAAACTCATTGTTTTTCTTAGAAATATTGACTTTTCTGCTGTCTGAGACACGAGTTAAAAAATATTACTGAAACCAGATTTTCAATTCCTTCATTCTAATAAAAAAGACAAATAGTCTTTGCTGGAGTCAAAGCCATTGCACGCAAATGTTCTCATCACACTCAAAATATACTTTGCCAGATTATTACTGAAAAGACAATATTCTTCCATGTTAGAGTGCACGGAAACTGACTGTTGATTGTGAAAATAACCTTGTGCCCTGAACCTATAGCAGGTTCCTGTGGTATTCCATAAAAGTGTTCATTCTGTTTACAGCAACAGGGCAATGCGCATGGGATCAGTGTCCATTGGGCAACACCACACAAGAAGGAATTTGCTGAAACTGTTAAGTCCTCTTTGACAATACCGGAAGAGCAGAGGAACATTCCTCAAGATACATTATTCCATTGATATTACCATCAGTAACGCCTGGGGATTTCCATCAATTAGATACTTAACTGGAACAATTCGAAACATACTGTGGCTACAAGAGTCAGTGAGATTGTGTGTATCCTGTGGGAAATTATTTACCTCCCAACTACCCTGGGTTGTCATGGAATGCTCTCCACTAGCCAGAATAAATGCAGCCTCCAGCCACACTTATGAATCTGCATCATTAAAGACAAAATGGCCTGCTTGCATGACCCCATGTCAAACATTAACTCAATCCACCACTAGAACATTGTGGTTGCATTGTGTGGCAGCTACTAATGCACCACAGCAACTGGGAAGACTTCCTCAAGAGTACTTTTCTGTTTAAGGGAAACGTATATTATTGGAAGCACAACCAACTATTTCTCATTCCTAAAGACTGAGTGAGTGGTGGTAACCAAATTTCTTGAACCATTGAAAATACCTTAGGAAAGGTGACAAGGGAATTCAAAAATGTAGATAGACCTGGTGATAATAAAGGCATGGTGATATATTTCCAGATAATCAGATAAAGTATATTCCACATGCTGTGGAAATGTTTACACATAGTGAGTTTGACTATTACTATCAGCTATTTATCAAGTGTGCCACTTGGAGAGGAATTTGAAAGCAGTTGTGTTTCTTGGCATCTGCTGGGTTGGTATTTCTCGGTGAAGGTGGTTGTGGCTTTGGGAGATGCTGTGCAACTGCTGTGGTTGGTAACTACTTGGAGTGCATTTTCTAAAGTAAGGCCTTCCAAACTCACAATTTTCACCACCTAAAAGCTTAAGGGCACCTGCAAGTTCCCTTCCAAATCACACATCATATTGCTTGACAATATATACCAAACTTTCATTATTGATGTGCCATTATCCTGGGATTACCTATCATTGTGCTGATCCCTACAGTTTCTTAGTAAAGGAATATTTAGGGTATGCAGTGTAGTACAAGTAATAGAGGTTATGAATAAACATACATGGCCGATCTAACTGTAACATCATCCTCTTATTCACATCTACCCATGCCATCGAAGGGCCGAATGGCCTACTCCTGCACCTATTGTCTATTGTCTATTGTCATTCTCAATAGAATCTATTTATCACTGCCTTAAAAATATCCAGCACATTCCTACAAGAAGCTATAGGAACAGACTGGAAAGGCCTTGGAAGCCACATCCACATGAAAAGGTGCCATTAGTGGCTGTGAACTACATTTTGCCATTCCACACACTTGTTGGCTGGCTCTCTCAGACCATTGGACAAATCTATGTAGTTGAGCCATTGGACAAATCTATGAGTTACTGCCTTCATATTAGCAATGGCCAAATACGCCTCCATTATTTTGTCTTGTTGTCCTAGGTGTAACCACACTCTGACCCCATGAGATACAGGCCTGTTTGTGGACAAGTCAGAACATTTGTGATGAAATAGTTTTAATTTGTCATCCAAACATGTGTCCAAATCAGCTCAGTCTCTCAACGTCTCTTTGTTACTTGCATTATTGCCAGAGCCATCAGTCACTTTTCCTTTCTCCATGTTGTTACACCAAACCGATATTCTCCCGCATTTCCATTATGCAACAGTGTATTGATAGAGCAATCTTGATAATGCACCTGTTGTGCCATTTTGATTGCTTACTGAAAATTAAATGTGATAATCACAGTGGAACCAGAGTTTACCTCTCCCACTGCATTCTTTGCGTTGCCATTATGAGAATTTTGTTCGTTGGTCAGAATATGGCCAATAGGGATTTGTGATTGATCGTCAATGTGAATGATGTGCCTACCAGGAATTGAAGGAAGCTTGTAATCCTAATTATGATTATCAATGCTTCATTTCCAATCTAAGCTTGGTCCTTCTCACTATTCCTTAGTGTGTGAAACGCCACGTAAATGAACATTTCTCACCCATTGTCCATAAGGTGGCTTTTCATCAATTCAATTCCACAAATGGGGGCATCAAACTCAAGTTTTGTGGACTGGTTATATTTGTACAGCATCAAGAGAGACTCAACAGGAAATTTCCCTTGCAGCGGTTTTACACATTCTGTTATTACCTTTCTTCACCACTATGGTTCATGCTTCTTCAACAGTGAATAGAATGATGTCTAGCAGAGTCTGACAAGAGGCTCGTTACTGTTGGACCATGCCCAAGAATGACAAAAGTTCACAGACATTATCAGGATTTCTAGCCTTAACAATAGTCTGAACCTTCTCCTTGATTGGTAGTAGCCCTTTTGTATCATTCACAAGTCCAAATAAACAATGTATTTTTCCCTTTCTGAAGCTTAACAGTATGCTCATGAAGCTTCCAAAATAGCTCTTCACGTATTCAGAAATGCTCTTCATCTGAAGCAGTTGCAATCAAAACATCATTGCCTGGCGTGGAGAGTGTTTAACTTCATGTGACATCATGTCTATGGTCGCCTGAAACCGAGCCTTTGCGGTTGCAGCTCCTAGACTGTGGAACAGCATCCCACTTCCCATCAGAACTGCCCCCTCCATCGACTCCTTTAAGTCAAGACTAAAAACTTATCCATACTCCCAAGCCTTTCCTGACGTCCACTGAGCGAGGGCTATATGTATATATGTATGTAGTTTGTTTGTTTATACTATTCTTATAACAAATGTAAAGCACTTTGGCCAACGAGAGTTGGTTTTTAAATGTGCTATATAAATAAATGTGAATTGACTTGACTTGACTTGAAATACTTGGGATGATGACTTTGCGTTATAACTCTAATTTGGTTTATCTATTAAACCTCTAAAATATGTTATTGGTGCATTTCTTTATACAAGTATAATAGTCAATAAATATAGAAGGGCTGTAAGGCTGTAAAGATCTTGGCCCTACTAATTCAACACACTGTATACTAATTGTATTACGTACTGTATTACAACATATTGTAATAAGAACAGAAAATGCTTGGGACGCAGGCAGATCAGGCTGTATCTGTGAAGGAGAATGGGTCCTTGACCCCAAATATTAGAAGATAGACACAAAATGCTGGAGAAGCAGCATCTCTGGATAGAAGGAATGAGTGACGTTTCTAGACCCCAAATATTAATTCTGTTTATTCTTTCCCCAGATTTCTTTCCTCTAAATTGGCATATTTGCCTTACAACCCCGTATGCTTTAGAACATAGGACAGTGCAACACAGGAACAGGGCCTTCACCCATGATGACTATGCTGACCATAGTGACAATTTAAAATGCATGTCTGCATTCATGTGCTCTATATCTCCCTTAATGCCTCTTAATAATATATCTACTTCCACCATTTACCTTGGCAGCATGTTCCAGATACCTACCATTTGCTAAGTACTAAAGCATACCACATACGTAAGTCTCCTTCAACGCTTCCCCCTCTCACCTTACTGCTATCCCCTCCAGGATTTGACATTTCCATGCTGGGAAAAGGACCCTGTCTACCTGATCTGTGTATCTCTGTCATAATTTTATATACCTCTATCAGGTCACCCCTCAGCTTCCCATGCTCCTGAGAAAACAATCCAGGTTTGTCGAATCTCTTCTTATTGATAATATTCTCCAATCAGATTCAGATTCAGATTCAGATTCAGATTCAATTTTAATTGTCATTGTCAGTGTACAGTACAGAGACAACGAAATGCATTTAGCATCTCCCTTGAAGAGCGACATAGCAAACGATTTGAATAAAAAAATAATAAGTGTCCGGGGGGGTGGTGATTGGCAGTCACTGAGGTACGTTGTTGAGTAGAGTGACAGCCGCCGGAAAGAAGCTGTTCCTCGACCTGCTGGTTCGGCAACGGAGAGACCTGTAGCGCCTCCTGGATGGTAGGAGGGTAAACAGTCCATGGTTGGGGTGAGAGCAGTCCTTGGCGATGCTGAGCGCCCTCCGCAGACAGCGCTTGCTTTGGACAGACTCAATGGAGGGGAGCGTGGAACCGGTGATGCGTTGGGCAATTTTCACCACCCTCTGTAATGCCTTCCGGTCGGAGACAGAGCAGTTGCCATACCATACTGTGATGCAGTTGGTAAGGATGCTCTCGATGGTGCAGCGGATGCTTTAGAACATCGAGGCAACATGCTGGTGAATTTCTTTGCATTCTCTCCAAAGTCTACACATCCGTCCTGTAATACAGCAACCATAAATGCACATAACACTCCAAGTATAGCCTTATGCAGCAGCAACAGGTTATGGACAACCTGTAGCAGACACTTAGAATAAGATTTCACCAATGATGTCTCTGTAGAATAGTTGAATCAACATCTACATCCTCTACTAAACAACCCTAATATATTCAGCTGACTCCAAGAGGCAGACTACATTTTTAGCCTGCCACTAAACTCCTATAAAGGTGCTCTATTCTGAACTCTGTTGTGATAAGATATTCTCAGGTACTGAGAGAAAATGTTTCAAAACCTCCAAGAAAACATCTTCGTTCACTCTTGGGAATTCCCGGCTTGTGGCTACTCAGAATAGAGAAGGAGGTTCCAGGAAAATTCGGAGAACCTTGAGTCACTTAGGTGTGAGTCTATGGAACCCGAGCGAAAATTGCTAAAAGAGTGAACTGCACCCCTCAATCACTTCTCACACCAGATGGCACAGAAACAACAGATCCTGCAATCGCTGATCAGCCACTTCATAAGAAACAGAACTGGAGTGTATGCAAGTCATCCTTGATTCCAAACAACAGTTGAAAAAAAAAATGTAAGAACTTAAAAAATTAATCCTAAACAAAATTACAAACAATAAAAATCACCTTAGTAACATATATAACAGAAGTGTGGGGGTAACTCAGTACGTAGAAACTAAGAACTGCAGGTGCTAGTTTATATCAAAGATAGGCACAAAATGCAATGGGTCAGGTGGCACCTCTGCCTTACTAATGTTCAAAGATCCTATGCCAACTTTTATTCTTTGTCCAGATACTCAGTGTGAGGCTTTTGGTACCAAATGTAAGAAATGATAGGTGGATTATACAAACCTGACTTCATACAGGAATTTGAAGAGAAACACAATTTTGAAATTCTAAAGTCCAAATGTATTTTTCAGAAGAACAAGCTCCAGCAGATACAATGGCTGCTGACATCTGAGCTTTCTGCAAAGGTCAATAGGTTCATGTTTAAACTGTGTTTTCAGAGCAGGGTATTTCTGGCTGACTGAAGCACTGAACTGAGTCAGAAATTCCCCCCATTGAAAACACAGAGAGCGAGAAACTTGTTATTTTTCATGTCTCCTTCTGACAAATCCTTATGACATACTTAAAAAGATCCACAGGCAAAACAGGAACTGAGCATTTATGGGAAAAGCTGTTATATATCGAGCCAAGTTATACCCCAGAAATAGAAATCACATTCTGCATTCCACTTCTGCTTGATGCCCCGGGTCAAGGTGGTTGTAGATGGATGGGTTTATTAGATCAGTCAGCATGAGTTATTCATTCATATTTGATTCCAGTCTGTCTCACTGCAAACCAAATATTATCTCAGTTGGCACATCCTATAAACACAAACTTATTTGAACGAAAGAATTTGCATTTTTATAACACGTTTAATGGCCAGACTGCTATGCTGCCTAGTTACAGTTGTCAGTGAATGGATCAAATAGCCGAGTTGTTTGCAGAAAGGTCTCACAATCAACACTGAGATTATGATCAGTTTTGGTTATGTTGATTGCGGTGTTGGCATTTGGCAGAACACTGGACTTTTCTTCAAACAGTGCCAGGAATCTCTTAGATCTGTGAAAATGAAGATGGAACCTTGATTTTAAAACCTCCTCCAAGTAAATTGCACTATCAGCTTCTCCCACAAATAGAAAAGTAGGAATAGTTATTTTGCTTTATTGTTTTAAATTGTAATAGTAATCAGATTCCAGCCAGTTTTCTACAAATACCAAACAACCCTTTTATTTGGGCTATGCATTTTTATTAGATAAACCATCTAATCAATTATTTACTGGTAAATAAGGCAAATGGTATGCTTGGTTTCATAGGTCAAGGCATTGAGTATAAGAGTCAAGAAGTCATGATGCAGCTTTATAGAACTTTGGTTAGGCCGCATTTTGAATATTATGTGCAGTTCTAGTCACTCCATTACAGGAAGGTTATGGAGGCTTTGGAAAGGGTACAGAGGTTTAGCGGAATGATGCCTGGATACTTGGGTATTAGATATAGGAAGAGGTTGGACAGACTCATATTGTTTTCTCTGGAATACGGGTGGTTATGGGGAGACCTGTTCAAAGTATATAGAATTATGAGGACCATAGATAGGGTAGACAGCCAGAATCTTTTTGCCGGGATGGATAAGAAAATATACTACAGGGAATAGTTTTAAGGAGAGAGGGGAAAAGTTTATAGGAGGTGTGTGGGGCAGGTTTTTATACATAGAGTGGTGAGCGACTGGATAGCTTTCATTGGATTTGCAGGAAATGGAGGGATATGGGTTATGAACAAGCAGATAAATGATGGGTTTGGTATCATATTTGGCACAGAATAATCTTGCGCTGTACTGTTTTATGTTCTATGAAGTAATTAGTGATTCTGGAATAGTTACACAAGCATGAATTCAGAAATTGCATATGGATGATGGAGGCAATTGTAAGAAGGGTCTTCCATTCCTTCTCTCCAGAGATTGCTGCCTGTCCCGCTGAGTTACTCCAGCATTTTGTGTCCATCTTCGGTGTAAACCGGCAGCTGCAAATTCTTCTTACACATGTATCAAATACATGTATGACTTTTGCAGGGTAGAGAAAACTGCTTTGTGAGCACTGAATACAAAATGCTGAACTGGAAGGAACATAATCGCTGCCTCACCTGGAACAAGTGTTTCGTCCCTGGAAGGTGAGAGGAGAAAAGGTTAAATGGCACCTTCTCTAGTAGCATGAGGGAGAGCAGATGTTGTTTAAGGTGAAAGAATTTACCAATAAAATAATCCGGATGGCTTTGAGCTTCTTAGATTTTGTTGAAGCTACATTAATCCAGGCACATTTCATCAAACTCCTGACAGGTGTCTTTTAGATGGAGGAAATGCTTTGATCTGGAGACGAGTCACTCTCCAGAGGATATCTAGCTTCTGACCATTCTTGTGGATACCATATTTAGGTGTGGGTATCTAGGTTATGATCAATAATGATCTTCAGCATGTCGATGATGAAGGACTTAGCAGTGATAATGCTGGTCAATGTCAAAGGTGGATAGGTAGGCTCTCTCTTATAGACACAAAAAGCTGGAGTAACTCAGTGGGTCTGTTAGCATCTCTGGAGAAAAGGAATAGGTCGAGACTCTTCTGACCCTTCTTCACCAATTCCTTCCTTTCTTCCAGAGATGCTATCTGACCCGCTGATTTACTCCAGCTTTTTGTGTCTATCTTTAGTTTAAATCAACATCTGCAGTTCCTTCCTACACAGACTCTCTCTTATTATGGATGTGGTGGCATGAATGTTACTTGCTGCTTATCAGAACATGGCTAGATGTTGTCCTGAACTTGCTGCAAGTAGGTTTGGACTAATTTACTTACTGAGGACTTATGAATGGAATTTGAAGATGCTATAACTGATTATAGCGGAAGCAGATAGAACGGAATCCGGACAAGTGTGTTGTAATGCACTTCGGAAGTCAAATTCTGTTAGAGCAAATGGCTGGGACGTTAGGAGCAATGATGCACAGAGGCATTGAAGTACAAGTCCATGGCTCCTTGAAAGTGGCAACACATGTGGATAGGGCAATAAAAAAGCCATATGGTATGTTTGCCTTCATTGGCCAAATCATTGAGTGCAAGAGTTGGAACGTCATGCTGCAGTTGCACATAACATTGGTTAGACCACACTTACAGTATTGTGTATAGTTGTGGTCACCACAGTACCTGAGAAATGTGGTAGTATTAGAGAAAATGCAGAAGAGATTTACCGGTGTATTGCCTGGAATCGAAGGCTGCCTAAGGAGAGATTGAATAGGTTTTGTTTATCCGCATTGTAACATAGAAATGATGAGCGGTGACCTTTTGGAGGTTTATAAAATTATGAGGGGCAGAGATAGGATCGAGAGTCAGAATCTTTTCCCCAGGACATGGGAGTCTATAATTTGAATGTACAGGTTTAAGATGAGAGGGGAGAAACTTGAAGATCTGAGGAGTATTTTTTTCATACAGGCCGTAGAGAATATTTGGAACAAACTGCCAGAGGAGGTAGTGATAGTAGTGGAAGCGGATGCAATTACAATGTTTGATAGGCATTTGTACATGTACCTGGATGGGGAATTAGTAGAGTGATTCAGGCCTAACACAGGCAAATGGGATCAGCAGAGAGAGGCATCACGGTCAGCGTGGATGAGGCAGGGTGTCAGGGCCTATTTTGTGCTGTACATTTTCACAATTCTTTGAATCATGGAGGGCAAGGCTAAATAGAAGAGGAGGAAGATGAGTGGTGGTGGTGTCACATTGAAAGTAACGGAAGACTACCAAGGATGAACTATAGAAAGTAGAGGCTCATAGGATGAAAAATGGGGACAAAGGGGAAACTTACACTTGAATGGGAGTAGAGGGTCTGAGAAGTGTGGGTAATGAAACAGACATTGTCAAGAGCCCTGTTAATTATGGTGGAGTGGAAATAATGGTTTAGTACAAAGGAATACACCTCTTCTAGACTTATCATTTGTGATTATCAAGCTTTCGTCACCCTCTCTCTGTTGGCTCCACATCCTGTGTTTTTCGTTGTTGGTGAGCAGCAGTAATAGGAGGTTGCCCCTTTGAGATAGCTCCACCACTCACCGAGATCATGGCCGAACTTCGAACACAATTGTATTTCACTCACTATATTCTATTACCTTAGTATCCAGAAATCTATTAGTTTTACTTTTGAATTAATTCAATGAACCAACTCCCACAGGTTTCAAAGATTCTGCACCCTCTGAGTTAAGTTATTCTTCCTCTCAGTCCCAGACCCCTCAAACCTCTTGTTTTCAAATTGGACTCCGGGTCCTAGATTCTGCAATCAGCGGAAATATCCTCACTTTGTCCGAGTTCTGTCAGAATTTTAAAAGTTTCAATGAGAACTTTTAAAACTCCAGAGGACAGAGGACGAATCTAATTAATTTCTCCTCATACAACAAATCCACCATCCCAGGAATGTGTGTAGTAAATTTGTGACACATCCCCTCTATGGTTAGTATATAATTCTAAAAGTAAGGAGGCCAAAACTCTGTGCAGCCCTCCAGCTGCAGTTTGACAAAGACCTTTCATAATTATTCTTTACTTCAATGCTAAAATCCATTCATTAAGGCCAGCATACCATATGCCTTCCTCTTTGCTTTCTTCACCTGAATGATAGTTTTCAGTACTGTATGGTAGATTTCAAGGACAACAATGTCCTTTTGAGCGTCAACATTTCCTAATTTAATACAATACAAAATATATGCTGCTTTTCTGCTTTATATATGAATGGGATGACCGTTCCAACAGGTCTTCTTCAGTGTAGCTTCTTCAGTGAAGAAAGTTAGAGTTCTATACTCTTCACCTCCCCCATACACCAATCCCACCCACACACTTCTTTACAACTCAAACATGTTTGATTTCTGTTTTTTTCTAATGATGGAAGCCATCAATCTTAATCTGTTGCATTTCCACCATTTCCTTTCTTTTTTACGACTTAATAAATCCCCCCTGGCTCCTTTTAAATCCTAAGGGGCTTGAAATTTCAAGAGCAGCATCAAACAATCACATTCAAGGTCTGCCAAACGCTCCATGCAGCTCAGACAGCAAAGCTGTGAGCCCACTTTCTAGACTACTAATGCTGTGCAATGATTGAAAACCTTTTTGAGAAGGCTGCATGTCTGAAGTCAGCAAAATGGAGATATGAATTGAGGAAATACTTGGAAAGAAAGACATGTCTGCCAGATCTCCCCTGGGCATTCAGAACCTCGTGAGCCAAGCAGCGTACAGGAAAATGGTGATTCTGTTTCTTCCAGGGGATAAAATGTCCCCCAGGAAACACTTCCAAATTTGGGATGAGAGGGAGGGGAATACAGAGCTCATACAAGCTGCAATATTCGCTCATTGTAGGTGCAAGAGTCAAGAGTCATATGTCCCAAAACAGATCAATTAATTTTTACTTGCAGCAGCACAGCAGATATGTAAGCATTGTACTTTTTAAAACCCATAACAAACAACAAAAAAAGTTCACTATATATTAAAAAACAGATAGAAGGATGGATGGATGGATGGATGGATGGATGGATGGATGGATGGATGGATGGATGGATGGATGGATGGATGGATGGATGGGTGGAGGTGTAAAGTCAAAACTAATGTTCTCGGGTCTATATAGTTCAGAACCTATTTGGAGGTTAGAGTGTTTAATAGCCATTTAGAACACTACTTGTTGATGACATTTCTGATGGTGCCATGATTCATGTCCAACCACAGACGATAGGCCATTTCTATCTTGGTAGCCTTGGTTAGAATGAAGCTAACACAGAAGACCATTGCAATATGAAACAAATACGATTCCTGCCTGGAAATTAGGGAACAACTTTTAAAATGTACCGGCCGTCACTGTAAACCAGCTGAATAATAAAGTAATGGAACCTCTTTTCATTGATTTCAGGCTGAAGCTCTGGAGCATGAAAGATAATTTGGGTGCAGTATAAGGCTCATTACATTTCTTCCAGTAATACACCTCACTAATGTACCATCGATCTTCTGAAAAACCAGCATGACATGAGTATATTTTTTAAATAAGTATTTCTATTGCGTTTATTTTGCGAATGACACAGCTCAAGGTAACTAAAACTCTTGTTATCTTCCGGTTTGTGCGTTTTTTCTACTTGCGCAAAAATGGTTTGCGATAGCGCTACGACCAGCGCCCGCTGCGAGTCCCCATCGCACCACCAATTCCAGCCACTAACCCTCTGGTCCCCCTCGCTGGCACCTCCCCCCCTCCCCTGGTCCCCCACTCGCTGGCCCACAACTCCCCCCCTCACCCCCCCCCACACCCCTGCCTGTGATGCACCCCTCTTCCCACACACCCCACCCCCCCCTGCCCACACCCCCCGCCTGCCCCTACACAACCCCCGCCCCCACACACTCCCTGCCCCACACACCCCCCCCCCCCTCCCGCCCCACCCCCCCCGACAACACCCCCCCTGCCCACACCCCCTCTGCCCCGACATACACCTCTGCACACACCCCCTGCCCATACACCCCCCCCCACAACGCTCCCCTGCCCACATCACCCCCCCCCACAGTCCCTCATTCCCTGCACCACACCCCCACCCCCCCCCACCCCCTCACACCCACACACCTCCCCCTCTCCCACACCCCCACCGCCACCCCCCCCCCCCCCCCACCCCCCCCCCGCCCTCACAAACAACCCCCCGTACCCCCTAAACCCCCTGGGACAACCCCCACGTCTAGTCAATTTTACCCCCGCATGCCCCTGCAACAACCCCACAACACCCACAACCCCCCCCACCCACACCCCCTGAGAGACAAAGTGCTGGTGCCCGATCCAATCATTCAGAATGGAAATTGCCTTAAATTTGATGGTCTATCACAATATGTAAAAAGCCTCACTAATAAAGAAATAAATAGCACCCTCTTTAGGACATTTGAAAGTACAGCAGCATTGTTACATTTGGTTTATCTTACTCTGAAATTTATTGCACAGATTCCCGCACATATGAAAAAAAATCACGCTCCTGCCAAGAACCTATACATTAGCTCAAAGTTAAAATACTACAGATATTGGAAAAATGAAATAAGACTACAAAATACTGGACGCGCTCAGCCTTACAATCAGCATCTGCGAAGTGAGATGCAAAATTAACATTTCAGGTCAATGACCTTTCGGCCTTTTAACATATCTTAATAGGCTCAATTTCCTATTATTAGTTCTTAAAAGCCAGCATTGATTAAAATCTAACTGTACCCTTCAAGGGAATCACACTGTGGCTGGATATATATAATATACTATATAACATTCCACACATCTTTGTGCATATCTGAATCACTTTGCAGAACACAAGTGATGACAAACAACCTGGATTTCTAATGAACAATAGAGGTCTAGCAGAAGAGACGGAGAGAAGAAGCGAGGTTCTTTTCCAATCAGGGCCATGAGGCCCTCCTAGAACATGATCTAGTGGCAGTAGAGGAAGACAGCTGAGAGACCAATGCTAGGAGCACAGTCAACAGACAATTATGCAGTACACAATACATAAGCAATGAAGGTTAGTGAATGTGTCATGTGTTATCAACCCTGGCGACACCGTGGTGCAGCAGTACAGCACCAGAGACCTGGATTCGATCCTGACTACGGGTGCTGTCAGTATGGAGTCTGTACGTTCTCCCCGTGACCACGTGGGTTTTCTCCGAGATCTTCGGTTTCCTCCCACACTCCAAAGATGTACAGGTATGTAGGTTAATTGGCTTGGTGTATGTGTGAATTGTTCCTAGTGTGTAGGATAGTGTTAATGTGCGTGGATCGCTGGTCGGTGCGGACTGTTTCCGCACTGTATCTCTGAACTAAACTAAACTAAACTATACCTACATCTCACGGCCGGCACCCGCTCCAGGTTATTCAAACATGGCAGGAATATCACCCACGCTGACTCACAATAGCGAGCAAAGGGGTGCAGTGCTAGCAGCAACAAACCATCAAGTAACACAAATGGCAGCAAACTCTTACTCTTCGAGGGGAGAGTGCCGACTACAACTGGAGCAGCCCTTGTGGATTCTGTGGCCATAAGTGGGATATCGATATTTGAAAATGAGTGTGTTCAAAGATTTTCTCCTTTCTCATAATACATTTCCCTCCGTAATATTTCTAATAACATGTTCCAGATTGCGCAAGCACATACCTTCCTCTTCCCTCATTACAAATCTGTCCTTGGAGTTTGAAGTGTTTAACAGCCTGGTGGTTGTAGGGAAGAAGATGGTTGTAGAGAAGAAGATGCTCCTGAACCTGAATGTTTTCCAGTTCCTATACCTTCTTCCTGATGGCAGGAGTGAAATGAGAGTGTAGCCAGGCTTGTGTGGGTCTCTGATGATGTTGGCTGCCTTTATTAGGCAGCGACTACTGTAAATCCCATCGATGTGTCGGGAGGTCAGTACCGGTGAAGGATCGGGCAGTTTTCACCACTTTTTGCAATATACTTAATTCCTGGGCATTTCAGCTGCCAAACCAGGCCATGAAGCAAACAGGCAATATTATCTGTACGCCTGTAGAGATTAAAGATAGTATTCGTTGACATAGCAAATCTGCTTAATCTTCCAAGGAAGTTGAGGCTTCAATGGGTAATCTTTATGATTGCATCAATGTGCTGGATCCAGGACAGATCTTCAGAGATATACATGCCCAGGAATTTCGACTTTTTGACTGTCTCCACCACCATCCCATAGGGGTAGCACAGTGGTGGCAGCACAGTTGCTGCCTTACAGCGCTAGGGACCAGTCTTTGAGTCCGACTACGGGTGCTGCCTGTACAGATTTTGTCCATTCTGCCTGTACAGATTTTGTACATTCTCCCTGTAACCTGTGTGGGTTTGCCTCCGATTTCCTTTCCAATTTCCTTTCTTACAACTGTATCGATTGAGCCACCTAAGTAATGAGATTTAATAAGGTCCTTTGCCAGAATGAGGCCACATGCAAACTGGAAGAAGCAAACTCTGTATTCCGCCTGGATAGCTTACAACCCATTGAATTCTACAATTTTTGGAAACTAACCAATTCCCTATCCCCCTCCCTTTTTTTAATCTCCCTCCTCTCTTCTCTATGCCCCACCTGCTTGTGCATCATCCTATACTTCCCCCCCTTTCCCCTTACCCCCTTCGCCTTCCACTACATCCCTTTCCCTGGCCTCACAATTCATGCCTCTTAAGCCTTATCTCACATTATCTCTTAGAATTTTATATACATATATCTCCATCAGCCTCCTTTGCTCAAGGGAAAAGAAGCCCAGCCTATCTAATCACTCCCAATGACTAAAGGCCTCCAATCCAGGAAACATCCGGGGGAATCTCCTTTGCACTCTCTCCAGCACAACCACATCCTTCCTATTGCATTGACCAGAACTGCATGCAGTACTCCTCGTGCTGTCTAACTATTCTTTAGTTAAGTTTTAACCTAATCATACAACTTTTACATTCAGTGCCCCAACAATGAAGGCAGGAATACAATATGCTTTCTTCACCACCCTCTTCTTGTTCCACTTTCGGAAAACTATAAATTTGTACTCCAAAGTCCCTCCGTTCATCAACATTCCTTAGTGCCCTGTCATTTACTGTACACATCTTATCCCTATTTGACTTCTCAAAATGCAACACCTCACACATAAGGATTAAATTCCACCTGTTAACATTCTGCCCAACTTTCTATCTGATCAGCTTACAATACATACACTATTGTTCTTTAAATGCCAGGCATTGCCTGGTACAATTTAAAGTATTGCATAGGTTATACTACTCAAAGACCAAATTGAACAAGATCTTCCCAACTGTCTCTCCTCTTTGTGATAAATGTCACTTTCAAGAAGCCGCTCTAACTCATTATTTTGTATCCTGTATAAAAATACAGAACTTCTGGATTAAATATTCAATATCATTTCTAATACACTTAAAATTCAATTGGAGCCAGATTAAAAACTAATAATACTAGGAATGTCAGAGGGCTGCCCTAATCTAACGATATCTCAAAGACGCTTCCTTGACTATGGTTTAATAACTGCGAAAAAACTTATACTTAAATTCTGGAAAAAGATTACAGTCCCCACAGTGAAGATGTGGATCACAGAAATGACCAAGACACTACATCTAGAAAAAATAAGGCTTGTCTTGACTGACAAACCAGATCAATTTTCCAAAATATGGTCTCCTTTTATTGAATTTCCTCAACAACATAATGGTTGAACACAAACTCAAAACCAACGCTAGGGTCGGATGAGCGGGCGTATGGAAGGGCAGTGGGATATATCTCCGCTTCTTTCACTTCTTCGTTAGTTCTGGGGTTTCTCTTTTTTCTTTTTTCTTTTTTGTGTCTTTCTCGAAATTCTTTCTTCTCTTTTTCTTTTCTTCTTTCTTTCCCTTTTTTCCTTTTTCCTTTTTTCCGATTTAGTTGTTAGTTTATAAAATGTTAAAATTGAAGCAGTACGAAAATTGTATAACTGTTATGTCGATTACTTTCTCTTTGTACAATTGCTTCTAATAAAATAAATATTTAAAAAAACAAAAAAACTTTCTATCTGAACTACATCTCGCTGCAGCCTGAGACAACCTTCCTCGCTCTCTACAAAATTGCCAATGTGTGTGTCATTCAAAACATTATTAATGATTCCTCCTACATTTACATTCAGCACTGATATCTGTGGTAAAGCATTGGTCAAAGGCTGCCAATATGAAAAGCAATTTTCCAGTAGAGCCCTCTGAGACAGATCACAAAGCCAAGTCCTAATGAAACCTTCAATTACTAGATATTGTAAAAAATATCATCCGACTAAGTGAGGAATAGTCATGAGTGAAAACCATAATTTGACCTAGATTTGATGCCAGGCCTTGGAGGAATGAAATACTATTATTATCAGCTAGCCCACCCTGTTCTTCAATCTTTAGCATATGTTACAAATAATAAGTCATCAGGAAATGATTTCAATTTTGGAATCATTCTCTTACTGTATTTCATTCAATTCTACAGTTATTAAAGCATTGTGACTTAGAATGAATAGACAATGACAGTGAAACTATCGTCACTTGGTGTCGTGACTGTAAAGTTTTCCAGCATGTATACATGCACAGTTAAAAAAAAATCCAAAATAAAAAAACTCTTCTCCAGGGGCTAAATCTTCACGGATGGGGTCTTCAGATAATACTGCATGAAATTCCACCACTTACATGCTATTGGCATGAACAAGTATTTATCAATCTGGAGTTTGTAACAGTGTACTTACTTTCGAACAACCC
This sequence comes from Leucoraja erinaceus, assembly GCF_028641065.1. NCBI lineage: Eukaryota > Metazoa > Chordata > Chondrichthyes > Rajiformes > Rajidae > Leucoraja > Leucoraja erinaceus. The sequence goes on from NC_073389.1 coordinate 40,029,040, forward strand.
CCCTGGCCATGTAAAGGTAATCATATACATGCAGTCTCATTCCCTTATTTTAATGTCACAAATTGGCAGAACTTGCAAAAAATTGGAATTTGGTTTTGTTTATTTGTTTCAGCTGGAAATAGGCCCTTCGGCACACAGTGTCCGCGCCTTTCAGCGACCCCCGCATATTAACCACTATCCTACAAACAGTAGGGACAATTTTTTACATTTACCAAGCCAGTTTACCCACAATCCTGTATGTCTTTGGACTGTGGGAGGAACGAAGATCTCGGAGAAAACCCACACGGTCATGGGGAGAACATACAAACTCCGTACAGACTGCAACCGGAGTCGGGATCAAACCTGGGTCTCCGGCGCTGCATGCGCTGTAAGGCAGCAACCCTACCGCTGCGCCACCGTACCGTGTGAAAAAAATGTCTTCAGCAATTTTGCTCTGATAGTTTAATTTCTCCATTATTTCCATGTGTACATCTGAATATTCATTTAAATATTATTCATATATGCTCATTGACATTGCCAGTGATAAAATGTACACCATGGAATGCACCGAGATTTTGTTGAGGGCCTTATGATGGTCATTGGTGAGCCATGTTCCTTTATCTCTAGGTGATTGTGATCACAGAAAGGTCATGCAGTTCAATTTATCACGAGAAAATTGAATTTAGATTGTTGAAAAAGTGATTAAGAATGGACAAGTAAATCTTTATTCCAGCAGATTAGAACCCTGCTCTAGGTTTGTGAGCTTTCACAGCAATTTATATTTATAACAGAGGCACTTAGATTTTAAATGCAACAATGGCCTTTTAACGGTACAAAATATTCTCCAAATAATGTGATATGAAATGAGTGATAAACCAATCATGCGTGCTTAATGGCTTAAACTCATTTTGGTCTTTGTGCTACTCAAGCTGCCAACTCGTTCCTACTAGTCACAAAATAGTTGATTGATGCTGGAAATTGCCTAGCATATTGGACTATTTATTTGACACTGTATAGTTACTGAAAGTTTGGTTGTTGGATAATAGGACACAAAATATAAAAATCGGTGATATTTCATTGTGAATAAGTGCTTTATGGCACTGTACAATACTTTCTTCGTTGTTGATTCCTCTCAGTGAATGAGTTTAATGAACAACCATTAAAATTTCTTAAAATGCTGAAATGCCAAATACTGGATAAAGCTGTTGATAATTGATGTTCGCTTTTTAAAAAAAATCTTAAATGTATTAGCTGATTTCTTATATTCATGTGTTTCATGAACTGCAACAGAACAGGAATCACATTTTATCATTGCAAAACCAGCTACCTTATTGGCAATAGCAACTTATAGTAATGGAAATATGGTGAAAGTCAACTGAAATGTGATTAATTGATTTATTATTTTAGCATCATTTTAACAATTTGCACATTAAAGAATTAGAATCAATTTCACCCAGAGTTGTGAATCTGTGGCATTCTCTGCTACAGAAGGCAGTGGAGGCCAATTCACAGGGTTTTCAAGAGAGTGTTATGCCCCTGTCCCTCTTAGGAAACCTGAACAGAAACCTCTGGAGACTTTGCGCCCCACCCATGGTTTCCGTGCAGTTCCTGGAGGTTGCAGGTGGTTGCCGGAGGTTGCAGGTAGTGGAAGCAGGTAGGGAGACGGACAAAAATCTCCAAGAACCGCACGGAAACCTTGGGTGGGGCGCAAAGTCTCCAGAGGTTTCCGTTCAGGTTTCCTAAGTGGGACAGGGGCATTAGATTTAGCTCTTAGGTTTAAAGGAATAAAGGGATATGGGGAAAAAGCAGGAACGGGGTACTGATTTTGAATGACCAGCCATGATCATATTGAATGGCGGTGCTGGCTCGAAGGGTGAATGGCCTACTCCAGCACCTATTTTCTATGTTTCTATGTTACCAATCTTCCCTTCTGTTGCCATTAATAAATGTAGTAGTATTATTCGCTTTCAGGCATATTTTTGAAAGGAACTATTTTTTTATGTATTCCCACAAAATATTTTTTACAATACCTGAAACTTATAGGAAGCCTGAAGGAACAAAAAGCAAAATATTCACATTTACAGTTGCATTCAAATCAAATTTGTATAATATGGGATGGCTTACCTTACATTACATCTATGATTTTCATTTATCCATGTCATTTTGGATAAAACTATCCTTCAGCCTGAATAGTAGTGTTTATTTTTAAGCATGCTTCTGATTATAGCACCTCAGATATATGCATGTGAGTCTTGTTTAAGTGAGATCCATCAATGTACAAGGAACAAATGAAAGATAGTATGATTAAAGACCAAATAATTAGTTTCAAATGTAAAGTTTTGGTGTCAGACTACAATGCCTTGAAGTGACTATGTAGGCAGAAAACAGTGGGTGCACCCTTCTGGATATTCAGACTTTCAAATATCCAATATCCTTCTCAAGTAGCCTGAAACTGTATTCTTCAACATTATGCACTGTCATGATCATCTAGTATTTGTGGAACAGATAGTGGTAAGGTAATTACAAGGTAAGCAAGGTTCTAGGATGTGAAACTTGAGTGTGCTAAACATGTCGTTCATTATAAGATGTCTTCATGTGCCATTGTTCTTGGAAACAGAGCTTGATGCCAGTAATGCTTATCTATTGTTTTTGAGAATATCCAATATATTACATTTGATTATCAGTTCCCTTATTTAGTTTAAAGTTTTCATATCTTTCTTGATTTAGCAAAATCATTAAACCTTGTCCAAAATACCTGTAAGTATTATATTCCTAATCAAAACCATATCTACTTCTTTCCATAAAATCCAGGTGGTTGCATTATGGGCTGGTTGCATGGTGGGATAGGAAAGTTGGAATTTAAAGCAATTTTAGACAGATTGGCGTAATTTCATGGCAATTTAGACAAACGAGAGATGATCTGATCAGATTGTGAAGGGCATTGACAGAAGGGTCACCGAGACAACGTTTTTCTGAGTGAGGATACCAAGAATTTGGGGCATAGTTTCAGAATATAGAGGTCACCATTTAAGAACAAGGATAATCGTTATTCTTCCAGAGACCCGTGATTCTTTGTGATTCCTTGAGATCTGTGGAGATGGAGTCATTGACTATATTTAAGGAAGTGACTTCCAAAATGTTGAACTATAAAGGAGTCAAAAGGTGTTGAGATTAAGAGTGAATCAGTAATAATCTTATTGAGTACCTGAGAAAACCTATCTTCTTAGGTACTCAATAAGATTATTACTGATTCACTCTTAATCTCAACACTGCCTTCACACACTCCTTCGAAGGGTCAATTTAGACCCACTCCTCCTGGTTCTCATTTGCTTACATTCTTGTGCAAGTTGAATCTCACAGTTGCTACATCTGAGGCACTAGAGTTTTCATACCTTATATTTGGCTCATTCCACCTGCTAACTCAAATCAACATGCCAGACTGTTGAATTGGCATCGGCAACCTTTATACAGAGCACACAGAATCTTCTTTCTCTACTAGCATCTGTTGTAAATCATCTGGTTTTAAAGCACATAAATCACGTACAAAGTATTAGGCTAGAATCAACGTGGCATTGTCTGGTGCCAAGTGGCAGAGGTGGGCAAGGGAGAGTGGGAAGAAGAGATCCACACCATTTTATACTTGGCTCCCAGGCTACAAGATTCCAAAGGCATATGTGCTTGTTCCTGCCACTTTCGATCTTGTGGACAAAACCACACTGGGGATTGACTGAGAGGTCGGAAGGTAGTAACAGAGAGAACTGGGGTTTGGTGGTGGCCATTGGAAGAAAATACCAGACTGGGGTTTAGATCAGTATCATTTGGAAAGAACATCAGACTAAGATCAGAGTGGGTGTTTAAGAATGAACTGCAGATGCTGGAAAAATCGAAGGTAGACAAAAAAGAAACTCAGCGGGTGAGGCTGCATCTATGGAGCGAAGGAATAGGCGACGTTTCGGGATGAGGCCCTTCTTCAGACTGATGTCGGGGGGGGGGAGGCAGGAAAAAGAAAGGACGAGGCAGAGACAGTAGGCTGAGGAAGAGCTGGGAATGGGAGGGGGAAGGAGGGAGAAAGCAATTTTATTCATGCATTAAAAAGCAAGAGGATAATCAGGGGAAAGGGGAGGACCACACAAACACACAAAAGAAGGATTTAATTTCTGGAGCCAAAAGAAGTGGGTAATATTAAATGTTAATATCAAAAGGGCGAAAGTGTTGGGTATTTTGCAAAACATCATGGTTGTTATGCCCCCAGGACAAGTTGGAGTCTAATGTAGGCTTTTGAGAGTGGCAAGAGATCTGACAGAAGGTCTTTGTCTCCTCTAGCTACAGGCAAGGTCCAAAAGGTCTGGAGAATGGCCAACTTTGAACCTTTGTTTAAGAACGCAATAAGGCCAAACAAGGACATTTTAGGCCAGCATGTTTTAACATCATTGGAAAACAGTATTGGACATTAGATTCCACCTTAGTGCGTAGGAATGATGGGGATTTGATAGATTGGATCAAAAATTGGCTTGGCTCAAAAAGACTGTGGACAATGGTGCAAAATGTTATCCTGATTGGAGATCTGTGACCAGTGGTATTCCATAAAAGGGATTAGTAAGGCAAGTGTTTTGGTTTTTTTTGCACAAAAGGTAATAGGTGCTGTGAATGCACTGCTTGGGGAAGGAGTGGAAGCAGATAAGATAGCAACATTTAAGAAGCATTTAGACAGGGATGTGATCATGCAGGGAGTGGAGCGATATAGACCATGTGCCAAGAGATGGGATTAGTTTTAATTGGTATGATGCTCAGCATAAACCTTGTGGGCTGAAGGTTTTGTTCCTGTAGTGCATTCTGTGTTATAACCTTCGTAGTTTCTACCTATGATTGCAAAATTATTCTAGGACAATTTTTCAACACAAATCGTTGCAGCTTTAGTTTAGTTTAATTTGGTTTAGTTCAGAGATATTTACCGCTTTAGTTCAGCTGTATCAAATGTGTTAAAGAAAATAATTCCCATGGGTTTTAGAAACCTTTTCAACAATATATTTGAAGTTATCTACCCAGTCACACAGAAAGGATTCAAGCTCCAGAGTCAGCCAACATCGTCTTCTGATAATCCATCAAATCATTGGTACTGCTCTCACTTTCCTGTGAGAACAGAAAGTTACAGTGAAATGTGCAACAGCTTTATTCCTGATTGCTGATTTATTCCACCCTGGCCAACTCACTTACTTCATACCATGCACGCCATTTATCAAATTGCATATGACCTATGCAATGTATAATTTATGCTTTGGATGCCATTTTTGAAAGTGTACGACTTTTCCACTTTTTGGAAGTAAAAAGAACATGAGTGTGCTTTGTCTCACTGAGGATATCTATCTATCCATCCTATCCATTTTTGCACAAAATTGGGAATGGACTAAGTGACTTCAGATAAAGTGTAATTAAAGATTTGTAACAAGATGTAACGAGAAATATTTTATTCTTGTGAACATTCGGTTACTGCAGGAGTCACTCAAAATCTATTTATTTTGCTTTTGCCAAAAGTTCATTATTTAACACAGAATTAAGTTTGAGTGGATAGCAGAAAGTAAGAATTATTATACTCTGTGTGATCCGGGGTACGGTTAACTTGCTCAAATTGTCTCATTCATCATTTTGAGAAACAATAAAAAGAGATTATTTGAGAATATATATGTTATTGTTCGGAATAAAACCCATTGCAATTATTTGGGTTGTCCATCGCTCGGCTTCTAAGGACAAATTACACAAAATTAAAAGATAAATACACACAACCTGATTAAAGAATGTGCTTCATTTCGTTGGAGATAGGACAGACGTGTTTGTTGTAAAAATGCCAAGATCTTGCTGCTTTCCTTCTCACATAATTTATTGGCCTTCCATTCATTCAAGGAATATATGTCACGCAATACTGGAATAGTTCGGGGAAAAAACCCCTCCTAAATGTACAAATAGGGTAAATATTAGTGAGACATAGCTTTGCCCCTATATCTGGTTCAGCACCAAACAGACAAGGAAACCTTGGGTATTTTCTGCACGTTTTTATTTTACTTTGCTTTACAGAGCTTTCCTTTCTTTAGCCAGAAGGTGATGAATATGTGGAATTCATTGCCACAAATGCCCGCGGAGGCTAAGTCATTGGGTATTTTTAAAGGGGAGATAAATAGGTTCTTGATTAGTAAGTGTGTCAAAGGTTACAGGGAAAAATCAGGAGAATGAAGGTAGACAAATCTCCCGGTTATCCGAGTTACTGTGGGAAGCTAGGGAGGAAATTGCAGGTGCCCTGGCAACAAATACAGGTGAGGTGCCGGGAGACTGGAGAGTGGCAAATGCTGTGCCTCTATTTAATAAGGGCTGCAAGGAAACGCTTGGGAACTACACTACTTTGGTTGGAAAGTTACTAGAGAGTATTCGGAGGGATATGATATACATGCATTTAGGTGGACACAATAGAGAAAGTCAGTGGGGTTTTGTACATGGGAGATAGTCTCACAAACATTCTGAGTGTTTTGAAGATGTGACCTATAAGGTTAATAAGGGCAGAGCTATAGACATTGTATATATGGATTTCAGCAAGGTATTTGACAAAGTTCCGCATGGTTGACTGCTCTGGATGGTTAGTTTAAGAAAGAACTGCAGATGCTGGAAAAATCGAAGGTAGACAAAAAATGCTGGAGAAACTCAGCGGGTGGATGGTTAGATTGCATGGGACCCAAGGAGAGCTAGCCCAGTGGATCGCAAATTGACTTAATTGAAGGAAACAGAGAGTAAATGGTAGGTTTGTTTTTCAGACTGGAGGCTTGTGACTGGTGGTGTGTCTCAGGGTTCAGTGCTGGTCCATTACTGTTTCTCATCGATATCAATGATTTTGATGAGAAAGAACAAGGCATGATTAGTAAGTTTGCAGATGTCTCTAAAGTGGGTGGTATTGTGGTATTGTAGATAGTGAAGATAGTTGTCGAAAATTGCAGCAGAATCTTAATCCTTTGGGCAACTGGGCTGAGGAATGGATGGGGATTAATACAGAGAAGTGCAAGGTGTTGCATTTTGAAAGTGGATGTGGTGTATCTGGACTTTCAAAAAACCTTTGACAAGGTGAGGTCCCACACAAGAGATTAGTGTGCAAAATTAGAGCACATGGTATTGGGGATAGGATATTGACATGAATAGAGAACTGGTTGGCAAACAGGAAGCAAAGAGTAGGAATTAACGGGTCCATTTCAGAATGGCAGGCAATGACTGGTGGGGGTCGCAAGGCTCGGTGATGGTAATCGCCACTTGTGATAAATGTCTAGCCCAAAAGGCAACTATAACACACTCCTTAGTTTCCTGCATAAAACTTTATAGATTTTGGAATGATATTTTTGAAATACTTACAAAATTATTCAAGACAAGAATGGAACCTAATACTGAAATGATTATATTTGGTGTAATGGAAGATGGGAATAAATTGAACGCGTCTCAAAATCTATTCCTTAATTATGGTTTAATAATAGCAAAAAAATTAATACTTAAATTTTGGAAGGGTACAATCAATACCAACGCTTAAAATGTGGATTGCAAGTATGTTGGACACCGCTCATCTTGAGGAAATGCGATTGGAGTCCTAATGGATAAATCAGACCAATTCATAACGAGTTGGTGGGATCGTTCGTCGTTTTTTGGAATCATATGGTGCAACACAATTGTAAAAAATAACTGTTTCAGGACTGGACGAGGGTTGGTCAAGACTATAAATAATGATCTCCTTTTCTTTTCACTATTTTCTCTCTCAACTTTCTCCATTTACTCGTTTTCTTTCTTCACACACTATATATTACACATTTTTCTATCCTTTACTATCTAACTTCTTTTTCTTATTCTCATCTTTTTTCAATGTAACAAAAAAAAAAGAAGTTGTACATAAAATGTATTATGAAAATAGATATTAGGCACTTTGGTGCCATATGACTGTGCTTACTTCTAATAAAATAAAATATTAAAAAAAAATAAAATAAAATGTATATTAATGATTTAGACGAGGGAATTAAATGTAACATCTCTAAGTTTGTGGTTGACGCAAAGCTGATTGGCAGTGTGAGGTGCGAGTAGGATGCTATGAGGCTGCAGGATGATTTGGATAGGTTGGGTGGGTAGGCAGAAGCACAGCAGAAGTGAGGTTATCCACTTTGGTGGCAAGAACAGGAAGGCAGATTATTTTCTGAGTGATGACAGATTAGGAGAAGGGAAGGTGCAACGAGACCTAGCGTGCTTGTACATCAGTCACTGAAGGTAAGCATGCAGGTACAGCAGGCAGTGAAGAAAGCTAATAGCATGTTGGCCTTCATTGCAAGACGATTTGAGTTTAGGAGCAAAGATGACCTACTGCAGTTGTACAGGGCCCTGGTGAGACTCCACCTGGAGTATTGTGTGCAATTTTGGTCTCCTAATTTGAGGAAGGACATTATTGCTATTGAGGGTTCACCAGGTTAATTCCCGGGATGGCGGGACTGACGTGATGAAAGAATGGGTCGACTGGGCTTGTATTCGCTGGAATTTAGAAGGATGAGAGTGGATCTTATCGAAACATATAACACTCTTAGAGGATTGGACAGGGTAGATGCAGGAAAAATGTTCCCGATATTGTCCAGAACCAAGGGTCACAGTTTAAGTATAAGGGGTAGGTCATTTAGGACTGAGATGAGGAAAAATGTTTTCTCCCAGAGAGTTGTGAATCTATGGAATTCTCTGCCACAGAAAGCAGTGGAGGCCAATGCATTGGATGTTTTCAAGAGAGAGTTAGATTTAGCTCTTAGGGCTAAGGGAATCAAGGGATATTCGGAAAAAGCAGCAACGGGGTATTGATTTTGGATAATCTGCCATGATTATATCGAATGGCGGTGCTGGTTCAAAGGTCCGAATGGCCTACTCCTGCACCTATTTTCTATGTTTTTATGTTTCTATCAATAAACTGTTGGATGATATATTTGGTCTGAGTGTTTCTAAACAAGGGAAGAATTTAAGGAATGTTAGGAAAGCAAATAGAGGGGTTTTTGTGAGAAAAGGCAAAGTCAAAGCCTAAACATGATCCTGAAATTACAACTTGTTCCTGAAACTACTTTTGTGGTTTGTGTAATTGTGGCAAGCAAGTTGACCAGAGAGGATAGGAAGAATGATAGAATGATAACACCGGGTGGCATCACCAACAGTGGCTGCCTCGCCAACAGTGTGTTTGTCCTTTCTTCTTTGTGTTATTTTTAGTATGTGTTAAAAAGTATGTTTTAGTGTTCCTTGGTTTATTTTATGTGGGGGGTAGGGAGGGGGGAAGTTGGGGGAAACTTTTTTTTCAATCTCTTACCCCAACAGAGATGCGATTTTTTTCTGTATAGTATGTCCGTCCCCACTGCGGCCTAACATCGTCAAGTCAAGTCAAGTCAAGTCAAGTTTATTTGTCACATACACATACGAGACGTGGAGTTGGCGGCCTTTCCTGGAGACCGACCCGGTGCTTAAAGCCGCAGGAGTCTGGGGGACTTTAACACATCGCAGTGCTTGCGAACCCTTTGCCAGGGATCGAAGTTCCAACCGCGAGGCCTGTGGACTTTAACATCGTGAAGCCCGCGGTCTCTGGGAAGAAGAGGCCGACTCGGGAGCTCCATGCCACGGAGAGAGTTTCAACTGCCCCGACGCGGGAGTTTCGATCACCCCGACAGGGGCTTCGATCGTTGGCTGCGGGGGCTTTGATCGCCCCAATAGCGGATGGTTTGACTGCCCGACCGCGGGGAACAACGAGGAAGAAGATTGAACTTTATTGCCTTCCAGCACAGTGAGGAATGTGGAATCCACTGTGATGGATGTTTATGTTAACTTTTATGTGGTCGGCTGTCTTGTTGCTTTTCACTTAGTATGGCTGTATGGTACCTCGAATTTCACTGTACCTTAATTGGTACATGTGACAATAAACTGACCTTGAAACCTTGACCTTGAAAGCATTGGTATAATATTCAATTCTGACCTTGAGTGTTTGACCCTATGCACAGCAAAAGGGAATGTCTGGACAGCTTTCAATAATTCAAAGGTGAAATTGAAATGTTCAGTAATATAATACCAACTTTGTTCATGAATACAGTTGGGGAATTTTAATAACATTTGGTGACAGAGGGTGAATGTTGATATCAGAGAGAAAAGAAAACTGCCGATAGTGAAACAAGTAATCATCGCAAGTGGTGCAATGCTATAAGAAATAATACAACTTACCGTTATAGACTCCAGAAAGATGGCGGACAATTAATTAAATACCTGGAGAAATGTTCATGGCTTTCAAATAAATTTAAAGTAAATTTGTGATTAACGCAAGTTTGTTTCCATTTGTAATGACACACTTGCTGCAGAGCAATAGGTTTGGAGCTTATCACTGTACTTTTAGAGACAGCAGGGTTCGCTAGAAGCGGGCACTTCATTCCACGCAGGGATGAAAAGTTTGCTAGGTCACTTGAGCAGCTCTCGTGCATTTTCCAGTGGACGTGCCAAGAATGATCATGGAGAAGTAAAATTCGACAAATGCCGAGGCCCTCGGTACTTTCTAGTGATTGTTCAGGACGACTGTTCCAACATGGCAGTCAGCATACCTCGAGAGGGATTTAGCATGGGTGATTGGAACCCAAAATCCATCCTCGTACAATTTTAAACCAAAAAGTAGTAAAATTAAATTTAAATGATTCCCCATTAACATATGCTGCATGAGCAAACTGCATTGAGAATAAGTTATGAGACCCACTTTGATAACTTGAGGCCCAAACACTGAATCAAATTATTATTTCATACTTAACCATTTACGTAGGTGTCCCATTTCAATATTTTCTTTAAAATATGCGTATTTTAAATATACAATTTCCAGTTATTGTAAACATTGCCACATATGACAGAAACTTGAAACTGGACATATTAAAATAGGACAGGCTGGTAGAAGAAATTAGAACATTTACAGAAACAATAGGGTATTGAAGGGCAATCTATTGCTGTGAAAAAATGTCTCTCTGCTGCGACTGTGAAATAAAAAGCACTATCCCAGAATAGTTTTATTTTTGGGAACCAATCCTTCCTCAGTCTTGGTTAATGGTGATTATATTTTACAAGTGTGATGGAAGGGATAAAATGTGAATGAATTTGAATGAATCCAGGTCGATCACAAATCACAACTGAGTGTTACTAGCAAAAACAAGGCAACGTTTCCTTGCGTTCTTGAAGGAGGGAATGTAAATTAATAGCAGCAGCTCGCGAAAAATTTAGCCTTCTAGTTCAACATCGTTTGGAACCTAATTTTGCAGAATATTTGAAATGATAAACTTTAGTTGATCAGTGAATGTTCTGTTCTCTCCGGTTCTCAATATTGATCCCTTACGTTTTGTGCAACCATTGTGAATTTTACTCCAAAATTTCACTTCTTTTTAAAATCAAACTAAACGATTCAATAGTTTGCAGTTATTTTTCTTCTATTCTGATTAATGTTGGCAGAAAGGTTGTTTTTAATGATTTATATTATTTCATCAATCCATTGATCATAATAAAAGTGAAAATTGTAAATAATATCCCTCCAAAGATTCAGATACTTTAACTATGAATTCACACCCTAACGTCTTTCTCAAGGCAGACATCTGTCTTGCTGATAATTTGTTCTATGTCCTTTTGTTTTTTTTATTACCTACAAGCTAAAATGACTTCACATTCATGTACGAAGTTGTGAAACATTGGAACTGCATCTTTACAAAATAAAAAAAAACACCAAAATACCTTAGAAAATCTTTATTTTCATTTGTAGTGTTGAAATCTAACAGCATTTTTTCCAGCTTCAAAATTAATCCAGTTCTGGAAATATTCCAGTGGTATTTTTGATCATTTCAATGTTTCCAGCTCATATCCATGTATTTCCTTAGGCTGAATTTACAGCCTCTGAATACACGTCGACTAAAAGCTGTTATGTTGCAACAAACTGCAAACTCAACTTTTTCATATGGTCCAGCTGAGAAGCTGCCACTTTCTACAGTTTAATATTAAAAGGAGACTTATAACTGTTTATATTCTAATATTGGAGTCTGAGAGACAAGGATCCAGACAAAGAAAGCGCCAAACCATCGGATTGCATGGGAGTCAGTTCAATATCTCTTCCAGTTTATTTTAACAATCTCAAAACAGCTTTTTAATAGTTTAATTAATTTTAATCATTTGATCCATGCTTGGGAATAAAATTTTGATTAAATTGTAATTCTGTTTTTTTCCTTGCTTTCTTTGAATTGAACAGTGAATACAATTTTGCTCTGTAATTAAATATTGCCATTTCTTTGCACGCAATGGTCACCTGTTCAAACCAAACACGTTGGTTGAGCTGAGATTTGTTTAGACAGAGGGAAATATATCCTTTATATAGCAAATGGTTCTTTAGTTGACTGGAATTCAAATGGTTTACTGCCAATAACAGCCAGCATCAAGTATCAAGTATCAAGTCAAGTGTCAAGAGAGGTCAATGAAATTCTTGCTTGCTGCAGCACAGAATATAGTAAGCATAAATGCAGAACAGTTCAGTGTGTCTATATAGCATAGACCATATATATATATACACATAAATAAACAGATAAAGTGGAATACGCTGTTATAGATCAGAGTTTGTTGGATGGCGAGTTTAATAGCCTGATTGCTGTGGGGAAGAAGCTGTTCCTGAATCTGGATGTCCCAGATTTCCGGCTCCTGTACATTCTACCTGATCGCAGTGGAGAGATTAATGTGTGGCCAGGATGGTGTGGGTCCTTGATGATGCTGGCAGCCTTTTTGAGGCAGCGACTGCAATAAATCCCTTCGATGGTGGGGAGGTCAGAGCCGATGATGGACTGGGCAGTGGTCACAACTTTCTGCATTCTTTTCCACTCCTGGACACTCAGGTTGCCGAACCAAGCCATGATGCAACTGGTGGATTGTGCACCTGTAGAAGTTCGAGAGAGTCCTCTTTGACATACTGACTCTCCGTAATCTTCTCAATATACGGTATACATTCTGTTTTCTTTTTGATTTGATTTATAAAAATTACACTCAATAGTCATACATACAATTATGTAAATAACTGAACAATTTAAGACAAGATCGATGAATATAAATAGAATATAAATAGAATATAAATAGAATCATAGTAACAACTATTTATTTTACCATCACAAAGAAGATCGGCAACAGTTAAATTGGAGCAGAACCTTTAGTGCAGTTCAACATTTGAGATCGAATTTTACTCGTCAAATAATATTTTCAGAAGTGAATTATTTCAAGTGTATGTTTTGATTTACAATAATCAATTTACATCTCATGCATAGTGTCCATTATGTTTTGTTTTTGGGGTAATTCACGACATTACAGAAACAATATTAGTGGTGCCTCCGTTGCAGTAAAATACCAAATAAAAAATGAACCACAGCACTGTTTTGCACATATTTATTAAGGTGGAAACATCGTTTCCAAACTAAACCTTACTTTCCAGCAATTATTAAAAATAAATCTAAAATACTTGGAAAATATGAACTAATTTTGTTTAAATCGCAGTGGTCATGGTATTAGTTTAATTATAATTTGTGGTAATGTATGTATGCATTGGAGACAAACTGGTTGCAAAGAATACAGAATAGGATGTGCTGTATCAATGAGTAACATTGAATAAAATACATTAATACCGCAGTCTTTTCAATAGTCATTTTTAAAGAGCATTTTTACTGCCATTTTCTTAATATAAATATATGGATATAAAAGTAGGTCTGCTGTGGACACCATCTCACTTGCACTACATAAATATCTGGATCACCTTGAAATACGAATATCTTAGTCAGGATGCTATTCATTGATTACAGCTAATCTTCAACACCATAATACCGAATAAGCACATCTTTAAACTCCCGGACCTTGGATTTAGGGCCTTCAAATGCAACTTGTTTCTGGACTTCTTGATTGGCAGAACTCCGTCGGTTAGAATTGGTTGTAACATTCCCTCCACCCTGACCCTCAACACTAGTGCACTCACGGTTGCATACTATTTCTCCTGCTATTCTACCTGTACACCCATGTTCGTATGACCAAGTAGGCAGGAGGAGTATGGACTAGAGATGGAAAAATAGATCAGCCATGATCGAATGGCGGAGTAGACTCGATGGGCTGAATGGCCTAATTATGCTGCTATATCTTATGGTCCCTGAGCTTCACGTGAAAAGGGATTTTCTTTGCATGTTGTCTATATGACAGTAAACTAATCTGAATCTGATAAAGCAGGTGGCCAATGTTAAGGAGGTTGAAAGTGGTTCAGAAGGACTTGGGTTATCACATCACTAAACAAGATTCACTATTCTTGAATTGGACTATTCTGCACAATAATTCCATTAAAAAAAATGTTAATTTTCACTGCCTGGAAAAGAGAATTCTCAGAAATAACACACTTCAAAATGTGCTTCATTGTGAATTCTGGTTGCCTATCTCAATCAAACAAATACAGGAGTGGAATAGGTACATTGAAAAACTGAAAAGGAAATAGGCAAAATTAGAGTTAAATTAAATACAAATATAAAGGTGAAGTTTGATTTTTCAGGAAAGAAGACATAGAAAGAAAATGTTTAAAAACAAATCTGTGCCTTGAAATTTAAAACATGGAACAATTTACTACATCTGGGAGTGAGGTTTATTTGTATTCATTGTGGGTCAAAGAGATTAAATAGTCAAAGTCAAAGTCAATTTTATTCGTCATATGCACCCGAAGGTGCAGTGAAATGAATTTGCCAGCAGTGATACACTTAAAAAGAACACACAATATACAATAGAAACCCACACAAACATCCACCACAGCATTCTTCACTGTGGTGGAAGGCAACAAAGTTCAGTCAGTCCTTCTTTGTTCATCCGTGGTCGGGGCCATAAACCCACCTTAGTCGCCGCTACAGACGGCCCAATGTACAAGCCCTCTCATCGGGGTGATCAAACCTCCGACGTTGGGACGTTCAAACACACTCCGTGGCTTGGAGTGCCCGAATCGGCACTTTCCTACCGGAGACCACGGCTTCAGGATGTTATAGGCCGCAGTCCGGCTGTCGGAGCTCTTCTCCGGCGATCCCCGGCAAGGGATCCCAGACTCCGGATGGTAAGTCCACGCCATGCCCGCGGCTAGAAGCTTTCCAGACCACAGCCCCATGATGCCAAAGTCACCAGGCCAGCGATCAGAGCACTCCTCTCTGGCGACCCCCGGCAAGGGTTCGCCCGCTCCGCGATGGAAAAGTTCATGCTGCGCCCGCTGCTATAGCTCTGGTCCCGACTCCGGGAAAGGCGGCTCCAATCCAAGCTGTTAGGCCGCGAGGGAGGCGACATGGAAAAAAGTCGCTTCTCCATTGAGGAGGCGACCAAAAGCGGTACCCCCCTTTTCCCCCCCACACAAGACACACCAAGAGACACCTAAACTAACATTTAGAAACACCAAGTGTGTCCTGTCACACTAGTGAGTGTTACAGGACAATAAATTGCTCAATTAATGGGAATCTTACAACATGAAATAGTCTTCTCGTTTGTATTTACAATGAATTTCCATCACAAGAACACAAGAAAATAGGAGCAGCGGTAGGCAACTTGGTTCCTCAGGCTTGTACCGCCATTCAATGTTTTTGTTAGACAGGCAGCATGGAAACAGGCCCTTTGGCCCATCGAATCCATGCTCACCATTGATCATCTCAAGCCTTGGTTGTTGTGTTTGGATGCCCACAATCCTCAAACCCCTTATCATTCAAAAACACCTTGACATCCACCACCCTCCAAAATATAGAATAGGGGGCATATAGCATGCTCCGTGTAAAAATTCCTTGACAGCCAGGCACAGGTTAATTGGGAATTCTGTTTATTGTGAAGCTAGCTTCAGTGCAGTACAAGATGTCTAGAATGTTGCATTTCCTTATCCGCTCCCATTTCTTTCATTATCTGTCATTATCGCTTATGCACAAAAAGCATTACACATTGTCAACTCACCAGTTTTATTCTCATTAATTTAGGAGTCAGTGTTAAAAGAGAAAAGAATAAACATTAAAACTAGGATAAGAAATAACAAAATAAAAGTAGAAAAAAAGATTCTTCAAGGACTGTATTTCTCATTCAGCCCATGAAGTTTATCCTGGTTCACAGAGAAATCCCATTCCCCAACAATATTCCCTGTTACTTATTCTCCCCAATTTTCTATCACATCCATTCCCCCCAATTCTACCACTCACCTATACACTGACTAATTAATTAACCAATCAACCAGAGCACATGGAGGAAGCCGACAAGGTCACAGCAGAAAGTAAAAGCTCTCCAGAGACAGTTTTGGAGGTCATAGGAAACATAGGAAACCTGAACGGAAACCTCTGGAGACTTTGTGCCCCACCCAAGGTTTCCATGTGGTTCCCGGAGGTTTTTGTCAGTCTCCCTACCTGCTTCCACTACCTGCAACCTCCGGCAACCACCTGCAACCTCCGGGAAACAGCACAGAAACCTTGGGTGGGGCGCAAAATCTCCAGAGGTTTCCGTTCAGATTTCCTAAGTGGGACAGGGGCATAATTCCCTGTTACTGTGAGGCAAGGCTCTGCAGAAAGTTCAACTGATTTCGAGCTATCCGGACATGCAGTCTACATAGTTAAAAAAACAGGCAAATTCCCATTAAACAATCGTTACTACAAAAAGATCTTGCGAACGCACCCACCACAAACTGCTACCCAAGGTGCCACCTGCATGTGACTGACCCTTGGTAAGACTTTTCACTGGAACTGCAACGTAAACTCATTCACTGGTTAAAGTCTGGCAGACCTGCTACATAAGTAATGCCTGCAGCCTTCAATACCTTCTGACTGCAGCCCAAAAACAGCAGCCACAGGAACTCTATCCATGATTTTGTTTCTTTCTGCACCTGCTAAAAAAGATGCATATTTTCGGCTTGGCTCGCAATGATAAAACCATAGTCGTGCTCAGATCAAATGATCCGAATTTAGCTGGGCATGCAGCCTACATCTCTTCAGCTTGACACTTCTTCAAAGGGTATTCACCCAATGCCAACAAAGGAAAAGGATGCAAGAGGTGCTGTTGAATTATTCTACTTTTGTTTTTATGTGATTGTCCTGCCTGTGATTGATCTGGCATACAAGCTTTGTCTTCGCTTGGCCCAGCAACAGTCTCCGGCCAGTTTAAAGGAGACAGCGGATTGACAATGACAAGCATTTGCTCCTTTTTCCAGCACTTTTCATGAACTTGGCACAGAGCGACGAATTCTGGCACATGGAGCAGAGAAATAAAATACGTGTGCGTTTTTTTTTGGTATGTCTCAAGATGATTTTCTTGTACAACCAAGATGTGAATGTTGGCATTGGATGGTACCGAAACCACGGGGGACTTTGTATATGTTTTTACAGAGCTAGTGACTCACGGAGAAGATCATAGCAACATTCACAGAGAGGCGCAAATGTCGTTTTTAACCAAAGTTCTTGTCGATCGGGGGCTAGTCCAGTTTTCGCTTCAGCATATTCAGGCATGCTCAATTGGGTTCAGATCGGGTGATTGACTTGGCCACTCAAGAATTTACCATTTTGTTAGCTTTGAAAAACTCCTTTGTTGCTTTAGCAGAATGTTTGGGATCATTGTCTTGCTGTAGAATGGACCGCCAGCCAATGAGTTTTGAGGCAATTGTTTGAACTTGAGCAGATGGAATGTGTCGATACACTTCAGAATTAATTATGCTACTACCATCAGCAGTTGTATCATCAATGAAGATAAGTGAGCCAGTACCTTCAGCAGCCATGCTTGCCCAGGCCATAACACCCCCACCACCGTGTTTCACAGATGAGGTGGTATGCTTTGGATCTTGGGCAGTTCCTTCTCTCCTCCATACTTTGCTCTTGTCATCACTCTTAATCTTCGTCTCATCTGTCCACAAGACCTTTTTCCAGAACTGTGGTTGCTCTATTAAGTACTTCTTGGCAAACTGTAACCTGGCCATCCTATTTTTGCGGCTAACCAGTGGTTTGCATCTAGCAATGTAGCCTCTGTATTTCTGATCATGAAGTCTTCTGCGGACAGTGGTCATTGACAAATCCACACCTGACTCCTGAAGAGAGCGTTTCTGATCTGTCGGACACGTGTTTGGGGATTTTTCTTTATTATAGAGAGAATTCTTCTGTCATCAGCTGTGGAGGTCTTCCTTGGCCTGCCAGTCCCTTTACGATTAGTAAACTCACCAGTGCTCTCTTTCTTCTTAATGATGTTCTAAACAGTTGATTTTGGTAAACCTAAGGTTTGGCTGATATTTCTAACAGTTTTATTCTTGTTTTTCACTCTTATAATGGCTTCTTTGATTTTCATTGGCACAACTTTGGTCCTCATGTTGTAAACAGCAATAAAAGTTTCCAAAGGTGATGAAAAGTATTGTGTGCAGTTTTGGTCCCCTAATTTGAGGAAGGACATTCTTGCTATTGAGGGAGTGCAGCGTAGGTTTACAAGGTTAATTCCCGGGATGGCAGGACTGTCATATGCTGAGAGAATGGAGCGGCTGGGCTTGTTCATTCTGGAGTTTAGGAAGATGAGAGGGGATCCTACTGAAACATATAAGATTGTTAAGGGTTTGGACACGCTAGAGGCAGGAAACATGTTCCTGATGTTGGGGGAGTCCAGAACCAGGGGCCACAGTTTAAGAATAAGGGGTAAGCCATTTAGAAGGGAGACGAGGAAACACTTTTTCTCACAGAGAGTTGTGAGTCTGTGGAATTCTCTGCCTAAGAGGGCGGTGGAGGCCGGTTCTCTGGATAATTTCAAGCGAGAGCTAGATAGGGCTCTTAAAGATAGCAGAGTGAGGGGATATGGGGAGAAGGCACGAACGGGGTACTGATTAGGGATGATCAGCCATGATCACATTGAATGGCAGTGCTGGCTCGAAGGGCCGAATAGCCTACTCCTGCACCTATTGTCTATTAAAAGACTGGAGGAAGGACTAGGTGCCGAGAGCTCTCTTATACCTGCATTTAGGAGGAAATTAAACACACCTGAGCAATTACAAACACCTGTGAAACCATGTGTCCCTGAAATGGGGGCGACTACGTATAAACACAGTTGTAATTTCTACATGGTGAAACCAAAATGAATAAAAATGGCCTTTAATAAAATCTGACAATGTGCACTTTAACCACATGTGATTTTTTTCTATTACAAATCTCAAATTGTGGAGTGCAAGGGCAAATAAATAAATGATGGGTCTTTGTCCCAAGCATTATGGAGGTCACTGTATCTGCCGCCTCCTCCACCCATGGCAGCACATTCCAGGCACCCACCCTTTGTGCAAAAACACTTGGCCTGAACATCTCCTCTAAAATTTGCCCCTCACCTTAAACCTATACCCTCTTGCCTTTGATATTCTGACCCTGGGAAAAAGGTTTTGAGTGAGTGTTTACCCTATCTATGACTCTAATAATTATATATTTCAATAATACTCATCCTCAGGTGTTCTAGAGAAAGTTTGTCCAACCTCTCCTTGTTTAGTTTTAGTTTAGTTTATTGACACGTGTACTGAGGTTCAGTGAAAGGCGTTTTTGTTGTGAGCTATCCAGTCAGTGGATAGACTATACATGATTACAATCAAACCGTCTACAGATGCAGAATAAAGGGAATAATACTTAGTGCAAGATAAATTCCAGAAAAAGGTTTGATTAAAGACCAATTGTAGCTAATACCCCCTAATTCAGGCAGCATTCTGGTAAATCCACTGTGTCTGCTCTGAAATAAACATAGCATCATATGCTGCTGTAAATGAATATATTGCGGCCAATCCAAAAACCACTTAGAGCGGTTTGAATGTAATCAGTTGTGGTTTCTCTATGTTGCTTTTCATATCATTTGGTACCATGCCATTTGATTAAAATACTATAGTTTCTTCACTCAGTAAATAAGGTTTTATTGGTCTTTTTTTGCAGTTTAAAGGAAAGTACTGACCAATGGTGGCGAGAAGAACGACTGTGCAAAATGATGGTGAGTTTGAGTCCAATGAGTCACCAACTGTCTCTTCAAAAACCAATCATTGACTGCTCTCCCTTCTCTGTTTCCTCTCCAAAGTCCATGAATCTCTGTACCTCCTCAAATTCATGTCAATTTCCCCTAAGACTAGCTGCTTGAATCTTATCCATCAGCTTTCTGCCTTTACTCTGGTATCATACTGGCACTTATCAAACTCAATGAGATTGTGACAAGTTAAACTATTTCCTCAACCTGCTAAATGTGGTTGATGCACCATTCCCTGCCAATACTCTCCATCATTAACTGGGTGGATGGGGCCACATTCATCTCATAACAATCAAGCTGAAGCTGAAGGATCACTGATGATCTCTTCCCTTTGCCATTATTTTTCTGCATACTTATTATGACACAGGAGGAGGTTATTCTGTCCAACATTTCCATGTCAGCTCCCAGTGGAGCAATTCATTATTTCCATTCTCCTATTTTATTTTC
Organism: Leucoraja erinaceus; assembly: GCF_028641065.1. Taxonomy (NCBI): domain Eukaryota; kingdom Metazoa; phylum Chordata; class Chondrichthyes; order Rajiformes; family Rajidae; genus Leucoraja; species Leucoraja erinaceus. Next base: position 40,049,524 of record NC_073389.1, read on the forward strand.
CTATTTCCCTACATTTTGCTCCCCTTGATTCCTTAAGCTATTAAATTACACTAAGAGGTCATTTAAAGTAATCATTATCCTAAGGCCTTGTCCCTGTGATGTGGGAAGAAACCAGAGCACCCAGAAGAAACATCGCCACAGAAACATCAAGCAAATTCTGCACAGCAATGGAAATCAGAATCAAGTCTAGGTGTAGGAAGGAACTGCAGATGGTGGTTTAAACCAAAGATGGACACAAAATGCTGGAGTAACTCAGCGGGACAGTCTAGGTCCTGGAACTGTAAGACAGCAGAAATAACTGCTTCAACATTTTGCTATCCTTTGGTATTGGGGTCTTCTTTCTAGAACAACGATTTCAAAATATTTCTGAGACCCTGCTGTAAGAAGGCTGACATTTTAGTCACCCAAGTATTTATTGTCAAGGTAAGGCTCTTGCCTCTGAATTTAAAAAAAAATATAGGTTCAAATCCCAATCCAAGAAGTGAACACAGGTTCAATCTAGGTTGCCTCTTCAGTGCAGTACTGAGGCAGTGCTGTTTGGTCAGATGTTCCATCTTTTGGAATAGACCAAGGTTTTGTCTGCCCTCTCAGGGGATGCAAAATAACCCTTGAAGAGAATGAGTGTTAACCACAGTGCTCCAGTTAATATCAAAAACAGATTATCAGGTCATTATCACTTTGTTGTTACTGGGACTTTCTGTTTCCATTGGTAAATCCAATTCAAATTAGTTCTTTCAACTGTTTGAAGGTAAAAAGCTAAAACAAATCTGCAGAAACATCAAGCATGCTGCTAAATCTTCCTTGTGATATAGTGAGATTATCCATCTGCTGTACATATCTTTAAGACAGCAGGCATATGTATGTTATTAGGAAAGGTTTCAACACAAGTTATTCTAGGTGAAGAATATTTACTTTGTAATTTCAGAAAAATGGCCTCTCATTCTTGTGTGTATGCCATAACCAGAACCTTAAGAGCTCAGTTATTAAATCTAATTTGCAAGGTATCAGATTGTCTGGCATTTTATAGCTTGAAATTCCCAGTAGTTTGTCAGACATGCATTTTGAGAAAAACACGTCCAGCTGGCAGGCAGAAATGAGGACAATTCATCTTACTGCTGCTATTGCACTGGCAAAGGAATTATTCTTCAAAATGGGTCATTTCAAGAAGTGGACCTCTCCTGAAGTCTGGCATAACATATAAGAAGCTTTATAATTTTATGATAACATCCTGCAGATTTATAAATATGGCACGTTAATATTTCTTATTGTATAACTATCAATCATTTAACTTTCAAGTCATTGTTCCAGCTCCATATGCATCAGATTAGAACAATGAAATTCTTGCTTGCTTTAACTTAACACACATAATAAACGTAACAACACAGCAAATAAGTATAGAATAAATTGTTATTTCTTTGAGTAAACCTGGTAAACCTGATCAAAGTACATAGTTTGACCTCAGTAGTGCTAAATCTATATTAGTTCGGTACTAAGGTACGGTTGTGGTGAGGGTTGTGCAGGGTGGTTTCACGACTTGAAAGGAAGAAGCTATTTTTGAAATTAAAACTAACAGTTCTCAGGCTCCTGTACCACCCTCCTGATAGCAGCAGCTAGATGAGAACAATGCTAAGATGGTATGGGTCTTTTATGGTATTAGCTGTCTTGAGGCAGCACTGCATATAGGTCACTTCAGTGGTGGGGAGGTCAATAGCTGTAATGGACTGCATTTCACTGGACAAAGTAGGCCATGATGCAACCAGTCAGCATGCTCTCCATTACACATGTTGAAGTTTGATAGTGCATATTCAGCAACAAACCACATCTCAAATGCCTTAGGATATAGAGGAGTTGTCCAGAGATATGTACTCCCAGGAACAAGAAGTTGTCGATTCTCTCCACCACCGTCCTGTCGATAACGACAGGTGCAGCTTTCCCTTCCTAAAGTCAACAATTCGCTCCTCGGTCTTACTTACGTTGCAAGGAAGATTGTTATTCATTAACGGTTCAACTAGGCTCCCCACAGGAGGAAGATGCTATGTGCCGATAAGAATGTGCTTTTAATGGGTTTAGTGATGAACGGCTACTCCACACTCACATGTTCACTATGGCACAACCTCCGCGTAAATGAGATAGAACTCAGGTTGGTGGACTGCCCTGATGACATTTTGGCAACAAGTTATCAGAGACCATGACAACTAATTTTAAATATCTCTGATTATCAGCGACAATTAAAATCAGTAGTAATGTATTGAAATAATTTTCTAAAAATATCAGAATTATTTTCCATTCAGGCCAGGGGAAGTTGGGAAGATTCTTTGTTTGACAATAGTTGTCTATGGAACCCTTGGCTAAGGGAACCGTGAACTCAATCAGTCCAGTATTGAACACAAGAACAGAAGCAGAAGCAGGTGTAGATCGTATGGCCATTTCCCCGGGTTTCCATTTAATAAGATCATGGCTGATCTTTAACAGTAATTTGCAAGGAAGGAATTCACAACTGACAAAGCGAGCTACCTGGGTTTAAGTTAGTGGATGTTGGATGGAACAAAATGGAGGAGAATGTGAGATAAATCTATTTGGCAGGAAGAACAGACCAAGTTACTTCGCGCTAAAAATGTTGGAAAATATTCAGCAAGTTAGACAGCAATAACGGATTGGGAAACAGTTAATGTTTTAGAGTCATACAGCATAGAAATAGGTCCTTCAGCCCAAAACATCCATGATGACCAAGATGCTCCAATTGCCCCTGCTTGGCCCATCTGTCTAAATGTCTTAAATATTGTTATTGTACCTGCCTTAACCACTTCCTCTGGCAGCTCGGTCCATAGCTTGTTCCTTATATCCAGCTTTCTCTGTGTGAAATAGTTGCCCCTCGGGCTTTTATAAAAAAAATCGCTCCACTCTCACCTTAAACCTAGGTCTTCTGGTACCTGCTTCCCCGACCCTGGGAAAAATATTTTAGGTCCATGATCCTTGACTAGGACCAGAAATGTAAGAAATGAGGTATGTTTTATGTTATGGAGAAGATGAGGGAGGAGGGTGCGAGGAGAACAGAGGGAATCTTAAAATAGGATGTGAAATAAAGTTGCCAAAGTAACAACTGGTTTAATAAACCAGCAGTTCGAGTAAAAAGGTAAAATTGAACAGAAAGGGTATAGCCACATCCATGTAGCACTAGATGAATAAAGGGACAGTATACCTGAAATTGTTATATACAATATTAAGTCCCAATGACCGTGACCTACGTGGGTTTTCTCAGAGATCTTTGGTTTCCTCTCACAGTCCACAGAGATACAAAATTGTCCGTAGCGTGTAGGACTAGTGTTGGTGTGTGGGGATTGCTGGTCCGTGCAGACTCAGTGGGCTGAAGGGCCTGTTTCCGCACTGCATATCTAAACTAAACTAAACTAAACCAGATGTTCATCTACTGTTGTGCCCTGGGAAAAAGCATGGTGGATAAGGAAGATTGGATTCTTTTGCTAATTTTTCTCATGTTTAAACGCTTTCACAGCCTGTTTTACTATGTTATACCAGCTTATTCTTAAGCATTACTTTTCCTTTTTCCCCCTTATCAGTTTTTGGTCTTCCACATTCCAAAATTCTCCCAATCTTCGGGTTCACTGCTCTTTTTGGCTAAAATAGAATGCTTTTTATTTGATCTAATATGAAACAACTGTTCTTGTTGGCTGTGTTTGGCCCACTATTCGTGTGGAATTACTGTGCAATAATATTTGCAAAATATGTAAAACTACTTTAAATGTTTGCTGTTGTTTGTCTAGTCTCATAACTTTTAATGTAGTTTCCCATTCCACTGCTGCCAACCTATTCCTTGTTCAGAGCTCCTCCCGAGGTAATTCTTGTTTTACACTATCAGGCACACTCGTCTTCCCCACCTCCCCGCATTTTTACCTGCTCCCTTTGGCTTCATTTCAATTCTGACAAATGGTCTCTGACCTGAAATGATGACTCTGTTTCGCTTCCCACTGATGTGACCCGACCTGCTGAGTATTTCCAACAGTTTCTGTTTCTGTCATGTCTTATGATTTTCGTACTTGCTTTGTTTAGATTTCAGATCTTGGGTTTAAGTTGACCTAAGTCTCCTTCAGAATAACAATCACAAAATTATTGCAGTGATGCTCAATTAGAGTAAGATTTTGAGAAAGTCAACTTTGTGTACTAATTTAGTCACACAATACCTTGCATTGCAGTCAGCAAGGAACAATGGGGACTCAGCAATGCTGATGCCCAGGGTAAGTGGTTGGACTCCCTCTTGTTGGAGATCATCAAAGCCTGGCACTTTAGTAGTGTGACTATTATCTGCTACTTATCAACCTATACACAAGTATTTATAGGTTATTCTGTATGTAGGTCATAACGGATAGCAGCAGAATTAAGCCATTCGGCCCATCAAGTCCACTCCACCATTCAATCATGGATGATCTATCTTTCCCTCCTAACCCAATTCTCCTGCCTTCTCCCCATAGCCTCTAACACCTGTATTAATCAAGAATCTATCTATCTCTGCTTTAAAACTATCAATTGACTTGGCCTCCACAGCCTTCTGTGGAAATAATTCCACAGATTCACCATGAAAGTTTCACAGTAAATATAGATTCCTTCATTTGCAAGAAATTTTAAATAGAAACTAGACTAAGTGGTCCCAGCTTCACATGGGAGGGCTGGTCCCCCAATGCAATATTCCACCTCTCCACCAATTCCAATATTGCTGGCCAGAGGCAGGTGGGAGATTTCTAGAGCGCTAGTATGGGTGTTGTGGGCCGAAGGGACTGATTTCCAGACCACATAAAACCACATAAAGGGAACTCACAGTTCAGTAGACACTCAGTGTGTGTAGATTTCCAGCGCAGACTGAGAGTCGTGGCCTCTCCCTCACCATCTTGCATCGACTGAGCTGCTATATCCAGACTTCCGGGTTTTATAGTTCCTCCCCCCCCCCCCCCCCCCCCCCCCCCCCCCCAGCCCGGAAGGGGCGTGGCTTTCATTGCGGTGATTGACAGGAGAGAGAAACTCAAGATTTTTTAAACACTAATAACTCTTTTATTTTTCATCAATGGGAAAAAATCCTTGAGGCCTGATTATTGGAGGAGGAATCTGAGTAAGATGGCCAAAAAGTCACAGCCATATATGGTAGCGTTTTTTTCTAAAATCAAACAACAACGGAAACAGAAAGTGGTCAAGATGAGACTTTTAATTATATAGACGATTCAAACATTCGAAAGGAGATTCCCCAATCCTGATATTATGGTGGAAGGAAACTCATGGAAGAAGTAACAGAAAGTTGTTGGGCCTAGGACACTGCCCATTGGAACTCCTGTAGTGATATCCGGAGGTTGGGATGTTCTAACAACCAGAACGATCTTTCTTTGGCCACATTAATCTTCTAATCTTTGTTTGGCTTTGTTGGAACAATGGCCTTCTTCATCAGCACCTATTTTGTGATCTTATTTGTTGTTATTGCATTTTGGGATTGCACCAGGTGAACAATAATATGAAAGTGTATACATTGAAGAAAGAATATTTGGATATTTCTTCAAATACCTCGCAAAACTGAGTTGAATCATTGCATTTGAAAGTTTTCCACTGCACCCCGGTACATGTGACAATAAACTATTCTGAATAAACTACATGAAGACATCCAATTAACTACTGGGTAAACATTTGGCTGAGAATAAATGTAAGCACATCACACAGTATCTTATTTTTCAGCAATGATAAAGAAAAGTAAATGACTGGATATTAGAATGACTGGATGATTTACCATATCAGTACATTTTCAAAAAGGTGGCTTGTTGTAAGGATATAACAAAATATTTGAAAGCATTCTTCTGAAACTCCATGTATTAATAACACCATGCAGATTGGTACACTACAGTTCCCAAGTTCATGTTTATTTCTATGGCTAACTTAAGAGTTCAAGGTGGTTTTGCACATTGATTTAGCTTCTTAAAGGCCTTTATGCTGACAAAGGAAACTATTCACAAAAATATACTGACGTGGTTGGAGCAAGTCTGCACAGATGTTACACGACAGCTTCCAAGGTACAAATCAAGTGCAAGGAATGTTATGGTAAGAATGCTTTTCTGGTGAAATAAAGTGAAGGAGACCATGCTTGGCTGTACATTGGGATTATTAAGCCAAAGGGAGGCAGAGAGTGAAGTAAGCACTAGAATAGAAAGTACCAAGATGTTAAGAATGTACCAGGACTAACTGAGTCCATGCGAGAAGACTGGAAACATGACTGTATAGTTACTGCTTATATTGATGATAAATTAAGCGATTTCAGCTGGGGACCACAACTTTCACTTCCAATGTTCTTAATAAAGGGGAAGAAGTCATCAAAGTTTCCACTACATGCCCAGTGATAGCTGCTGTACAGTGCTTGATTGAATAATGAATAAAAGAAGATCAGGATGGACTGTAAAAAACACTGTTGGTGTTTGCTGGCTCATATTTAAGGAGTGCCTTCTGTACTATCACAGCCAGGGTTCCTGCAATTTCTCCTCTTGCCTCTCACAGTGTCCTTGGATGATCAGGCCGGGGAGATTTATACACCTTAAGACGTCCAGCATCTCCTCGACCGTAATATGGACTGTCCACAAGACATCTCAATTAACTGCCCCAAGATCCCCAGTCTTCATGTCTATCCGCACCGTAAAATCAGAGGAGAAATACTCATTGAGGACCTTGTCCAACTCCTGTGGCTCCATACAGAGACAACTTCTTTGGTTTCTCAGTGCCCAATTCTCTCTCTAATTTCCCACATTTTTCTTAACGTACATAAAAATCTCTTTCGATTTTTCTTAATATTATCTGTCAGATTTATCTCCTTCCCCCCTTTTTGACCTCCCAATTGCTTTCTTAAATATCGTCCAAGAAACTTCTCCATGGATACACTTGATCTCAGTTGCCTATACCAGTTCCTTGCCTCCTTCATTTTCCAACAATTTCTCTTGGCATCCAGGCTTCCTTACTCCCACCTGCCTTGCCCAACAAGGTGACCATCCCATTTTGCAATTCCTCGGCTCCACCCATATAACTTCACTGGTTGAACCTTCGGTAATGTCATCTTGGACTACTGCCATGACATTCTCCTTAATTAATAAAGCGATGCCCCCTCGCCTTTTACCTCTTATCTCGCCTGTAGAACCTATAGCCTGAAACATTAAGCTGCTGCTCCTATCCCTCTCTTAGCCAGGTTTCCATAATGGCAACAGATGCACGTACCTATCGATGCCCTGAGTTCTTCCGCTTTATCCATCATGCCTCTCAAATTAAAATAAATGCTATTCAATCCAACAGTCCTTCCTCGCTCCCTACTGTGCTCCTGCCTAACTTGTCCATCTAACTATCTTTTATCACCTTCCATGCCAACTTTCGGCCTTTCATCCGTCCCACTCCTGCATTGTAATCTGCCGCCCAGCCAATCTAGTTTAAACTCTCCTAAGTTCCACTAGTATTCCTATCCAAGTCAGGTTAACCTGTCTCTCTTGAGCAGTTCACCTCTGCCCTAGAAAAGATCCTAATGATCCAAAAATCTGAACAATTGCTCTCTACGCAGTTGCAGTTGAACAAAGGGGGCTGTGAAGGCATAAGAGATGAGCTGGCTAATGTCGACTGGAAAAGGATCTTAGTAGGAATGAAAGTGGAACAGCAATGGCAGGAATTTCTGGGCATAATCCAAAAGATGCAGGATCATTTCATTCCAAAGAGGAAGAAAGATTCGAAGGGGAGTAAGAGGCAATCGTGGCTGACAAGGGAAGTTAGGGATGGAATAAAACTAAAAGAAAAGGTGTATAATACAGCAAAGAGTAGCGGGAAGCAAGAGGATTGGGAAACTTTCAAAGGACAACAGAAGGTAACGAAAAGGATAATACGGGGTGAAAAGATGAAGTACGAGGATAAACTGGCCAAGAATATAAAGAAGAATAGTAAAAGCTTCTTTAGGTATGTTAAATAAAAAGATTAGTAAAGACAAATGTGGGTCCCTTGAAGGCAGAAACAGGTGAAATTATTTTCGGGAAATGGCAGAAGAGTTGAACAGGCACTTTGATTTTGTCTTCACTAAGGAAGACACAAACAATCTCCCAGATGTACTAGAGGACAGAGGATCTAGGGAGACAGAGGAGCTGAAATAAATTTGCATTAGGCGAGAAATAGTATTGGGTAGACTGATGGGGCTGAAGCCTGATAAATCCCCAGGGCCTGATGGTCTCCATTCCAGGATACTCAAGGTAGTGGCTCTAGTAATCGTTGACACATTGGTGATCATTTTCCAATGTTCTATAGATACAGGATAGGTCCCTGTGGATTGGAGGGTAGCTAATGTTATCCCACTTTTCAAGAAAGGAGCGAGAGAGAAAACGGGGAATTAGAGACCAGTTAGTCTGACCGGTGGTGGGGAAGATGCTGGAGTCAATTATTAAAGAGGTAATAGAGTGCATTTGGATAGCAATAAAAGGATTGGTCTAAATCAGCATGGATTTATCAAAGGGAAATCCTGCTTGACTAATCTGGAATATTTTGAGGATGTGACAAGTAAAATGGATGAAGGAGAACCAGTGGATCTGGACTATCAGAAAGCCTTTGATGAAGTCCCATACAGGAGATTGGTGTGCAAAATTAGAGCACATGGTATTGGGGGTAGGTTATTGACATGGATAGAGAATTGGTTGGCAGACAGGAAACAAAGAGTAGGAATAAATGGGCCCCTGTCAGAATGGCAGGCAGCGGCAAGTGGAGTGCCACAAAGCTCGGTGCTGGGGCCGCAACTATTTGCAATATATATTAATGATGTAGATAATTGGATTAAAAGTAACACTAGCAAATTTGCAGATGACACAAAGCTGGGTGGCAGTGGGAACTGCGAAGAGGATGCTAGTAGGTTGCAGGATGACTTGGACAGGTGGAGTGAGTGGGCAGATGCATGGCAGATGCAGTATAATGCAGATAAATATGAGGTTATCCACTGGCGGCATGAACAAGGAGGCAGATTATTATCTCAATTATGTCAGTTAGGAAAAAGGGAAGTGCAACAAGACCTGGGTGTCCTTATACACAACTCACTGAAAGTAAACATGCATGTACATCAAGCAATGAAGAAAGCTAATGAAGAAGGCATGTTGGCCTTCATAAAGAGGACCTTCTGCAGTTGTACAGGGCCTTGGTGAGACTACATCTGGAGAATTGTGTGCAGTTTTGTTTTCCTAATTTGAGGAAGAACATCCTTGCTATTGACGGAGTGCAGCATAGGTTCACGGGGTTAATCCACGGGATGGCGGGACTGTCATTTGAGGAAAGATTGGAAAGACTGGGCTTGCATTCACTGGAATTTAGAACGATGAGAGGGAGTCTTATAGAAACATATAAAATTATAAAATTTATGAGCTGGACAAGCTAGATGCAGGAAAAATGTCCAGAACCACAGACCACAGTCCAAGAATAAAGGGGAGGCCATTTAAAACAGAGATGAGGAAAAACCCAGAGAGTTTTGACCCAGAGAGTTGTGAAATTGTGTAATTTTCTGCCACAGAAGGCAGTGGAGGCCCATTCACTGGATGCATTTACAAGAGAGTTAGATTGAGCTCTTGGGGCTAGGGGAATCAAGGGGTATGGGGGGAGAAGGCAGGCATGGGTTACTGATTATGGGTGATCAGCCATGATCACAATGAATGACGGTGCTGGCTCGAATGGCCGAATGGCCTCCTCCTGCACCTATTTTCTATGTTAACACAGTTCTGCGTGTTTCTCTTTCATGTGATTATTCCCTTACAAGCATCCAAACCAAACGTCTTAAGTAGTCTTTGTGGTAATAGATTCCATATTCTAATCCCTCTCTGGTTAAAGAAGCTTGTGTATATGACCCAAGCCAGACTTTACAGCATAGACCCAATCCTTTGTGTCTTTCACATGCTGGGGCAAAGATGTTTTCACACTTTATACAAGCAAATGGCTTGCCAGTGGAATATTTAGTCTTGGTGCATTGAAGCAGGCAGACAAGGATCACATACTTTCATTCCACAGCCATCTTTCACTTCATTTAAAAATGACTTCTTTCAAACATTTATCAAAGACCTAAAATAGTGACATTCAATCTCCCGTACAGATTTATTGCATGTGGGCTGTAAATGGATTGCTGATCGAAGGAACATTTGTATCAGTACAATGTTTTTAGTTTAGAGATACGGCGCGGAAACAGGTCCTTCGGTCCACGGAGTCCGCACCGACCAGCGATCCCCGCACGTTAACACTATCTTACACACACTGGGGACAGTTTACACTTATACCAAGCCAATTAACATACAAACCTGTGCGTCTTTGGAGTGTGGGAGGAAACCGAAGATCTCGGAGAAAACCCACGCGGTCACGGGGACAACGTACAAACTCTGGACATACAGCACCCGTAGTCAGGATCGAACCTGGGTCTCCTGCGCTGCAAGCGCTGTAAGGCAGCAACTCTACTGCTGTGCCACCATGCCGCCCTATTCTCCGTATAATTTGGCTCTTGTGGTATATTATCTCAAAATAAAATAAAGACAAGCCAAAAGATAGGAGACGGAGGTGACCATACACATTTTCAACCTACTCCATCCTTCAGACAGTTCATGGCTGATCCAGTTGTAGACTCACCCCCACCTTCTTGAGATCTACAGAAATATATTAAAATAATTAAAAGAAATTAAGGAAAATTGCTTTTATGAAAATAATCGTACATACTTCAATTACATACAAAAACATGGAAAAAAATCAAGTAATTTCAGTGGTGAAATGTATCTAATTTCCAGTTCATCTCAGAATTATTTCGAAGATAAACACAAACAGCTGGAGTAGCGGGTCAGGTAGCATCTCGGGAGAAAAAGAATAGATGACGTTCGGGTCAAGACCATTCTTCAGACTGAGAGTCAGGGGAAAGGGAAACAAAAGATATATACGATGATATATATATATATATAGGCAGCAAACAATTGAATGAAAGATATGCAAAAATAATGATGATCAAGGAAAGGTGGTCAAACAATGGTCCATTCTTGGCTAAAGATAGGCACAAAATGCTGGAGTAACTCGGCGGGATAGGCAGCATCTCTGGAGAGAAGGAATGGGTGACGTTTTGGGTCGAGACCCTTCTTCATACTGAATATAACAGGATAAAACATAATGCTTCCATACGATGACATTCATAAGAATCATTTTTTTGCTATACCGGCAATCAGAAACATTTGCCTTTCAAATGAGAAAAGTAAAGACCTACGAAGCATTCACGGCAAATTTAACCAAGAAATTGTTAAATCTCCAGTTGAACTGCTTCCTTTTAGCCAAATAGTCGTAATGACTGAAGACAGAAGTCATCAAATATATATATATATATTTTTTAAGTCATTCTATCTAAATCTGTTATTTATTTTTGGTTTTACTGAGTGTGAACCCTCCTTAACTGCACACTAACATGGAGTGGACACAAGTCCTGACTCTTCTCTAACAGAACAATGATCATAATCAATCCTGTCAGTAATGTTTGATCACGCACATGGTTAATGGTCAACTTGGACCCATCTCAATTAAGAATTTCAGCGAAATAGTTCACCTTTGCATGAACCTTCTCCTCCCCATCCACTATTGACTGAGCTTACCCTTTTGGCCTTTGTTGCATGCACGCATTAACTCAACAGTTCCACACCTTGCCTTAATTGGACATGAGCTTCAACTGAAGTACCATCACGAGGTAAACTGAAACAGCAGCAACTCATAATGGTCTTGCCTTTGACAACTAATCCTTGTCTGGACATGTAATGAGCTATGTTATGAATTTTCCGTTTATTGAGATTTCATATTCCATATAATAATGTAAACATTAATGAAACTACTTTATAAAGGATTTGTCAAACTACGCTAAGGTTTTCAAGCAATTTGCAACCAGAAACAATTTAGTTTGGCTGGTAAATATGATAATTAACCAGGCATGCAAAGATGTACAAAGTCAAAATACGATATTCACTATGCTAGAAGAAAATCCTCATTCCCACCACAACTGTGAGGAGGTCAGAAGGTTGCCACTGGCCTTTCAAAAATGTCTTTCATATCCTTCATTCATTCATCAAACTCGCCTAATATAATTACGCCATTCCTAAAATTCCAAGAGCTCGGAGGAGGTTTCGGCCAGAATAGCATGCACTGCAATGATTTGAAGAAATTAATGTTCCTAACATTATGGTGTCCAAAACTGAAATGGAGTTGTGAATGCCATTGCCTTTGGTTAGCAAAGTGTTGTGAAATGCCTGAAGTGCCAATGAATAGAATAAGTTGCATTCTACCAGCTTAAAAAAGGAAAACTAACGTTAAAAAAAAAAGAAATGGTTGGAGACCTTTTATTGCAAGACGATGTTGAATCCTGTTTAAACTGATTAGGGATTAGATCTTTGTTGTATTCCTTCCATTCATCTGTGAAGGAAATGTTGAGATGTTCATCAATTATAATACTGAAATGTGGAGGTATCATATTTGTAGAAATGTAACAGACCCAAGACACTCGAGATATCATTTGACAGCTCAAATACTCCAGATATCCCTAATGAACTTCCTAGCAAATGGCATAAGATTGAGCAAGATCCCTTTTATTTTCTGAAACATTGCTTATATATAACCCTGGTGAACTTGACACTTTATTCAATGTTCCATATATACCTCTCAGAAAATACAGCTAACTGCTTCCTTCAATTACTTTGAAGTATGGTGACTTTATATCATAGATTAAAGGGGCTGTCCCACTGCGGTGACCTAATCTGCGAGTTTAGAAGAGTTTGCCCTCGACTCAAACTCGCAGCATGGTTGATACATGGTCCTAGGAGGTCCTATGGGGTCACAGGAACTCTCCTTCATGCTCGAGAGACGTCCCCGCATACCCGCAGCCTCAGTTTGATCGAGGAAAATCTTTCAGCATCTTGAAAAATTTTTTGCGAGTAAATATTGGTCAGCAATGTTCTTTTGAACTCGTAGTGCAGTGGAGTGGGGTCGCTGTGTAGTTATAGGCAGTCGAGGGCAGCCGTAGGCAATCTCCTTCGCTGACCGGGCATTGGCTCATTGGAGTTTTCAGGACCAAGGAAAACCGACCGATAATGTAAAATGCCCGCTAAACTTTATTAGTTGTCTGGCTTCTTAAAAGTGTCTCCACTCCTTCTCTTCCCCTTCTCCCCCCTTCTCTCCCCTCTATCTCCCTCTCTGCCCTTCTCTCCCCTGCTCTCTAAAGGACTTACCGTACACTATGCAGCCGTCTTTTACCTTCCTGTACATTGCGGGTGTGAATTTCAGACAGCGCTCTCCCGCTTTCCCTGGCCCCAGCCTTTGCGATGTGTTTGTGTGTGCGGTCGGTCGATCCAGCTCGCGGTTTCATCGCTGACGATCGATCCAGCTCAAGGTTTTTCAGGCGAGTGTCCTCGAGCTTGAAGGTCGAAGACAGTCGCTGAAAGATCGCGTCAGTGGGACAAGCCCTTAAGTGCGTCATTGTAGAATTTTGGCAGGGTAGTATTTGTATACAGCAGACTGTGTATGTTGACCTAATCCCAATTCACTTTGCTGGGTCAAGGTTATTTTGATGATTTGCTGCCATTTATCTTGAGTTTCTGGAAAGGTCATTCTTGCCAAGCCACACTGCGGGACTCTCTATATATTTATTAAGGTACTTGAAACTTTAGATTCCCAAACATGTGCTCTATTACAACAGAAGTATTTTCATGGGCCTCATTATACCTAGTCACTGCCGCTGAACTTCCATATTGTATCAACAGCCAGGAACGCAGGGGGTATCCCTAGTCTCCACTTAACCAACCTGAGGTAATGCTCTGGCTCAACAATTACGCATTATACTTTCTAAGTTGCAAATAAATCAGAGCTTCCTGGATAATGTGCAGTCACATGTGAATTTCTACGCCTTAACATACCAACAGTAGATGAATGGAATGAAACCCCTTCCTGTAAATAAAATTGAGCTTCAGTAATCTAACAGTGACAGAGAGAATTACATCAAGTTGTTTAATGTACAAGCTGGCTACTTTCTCTTGCTTTGAACCTAATAAGCAAGTGATAATTGGGGTGCCCAACTGAATGCTGCAGCTTAATACAAAAGAACATGGGTGATATTTCAATGCAAAATCACTTTAAGATGTAGAGAATAATAGTAAGATTAAACGAGAACTTACCAGTTTGAAGTTTGATCTGTATTTTATGAGGAGTTACGATGAGGGATTACGTGAAGAACCCGCTCAGTGCGCAGGCGCGGCATGCTTCCAAGCAGCGGTGTGGAATCACAGATAGACACAAGTATTTGAAGTAACATAGTAAAGAAAAAGAGACATCAATTTATCAGTTTGATCCATATAATGAGGGTGGGAGCGGAGGGCACGTAATCCCTCATCGTAACTCCTCATAAAATACAGATCAAACTTCAAACTGGTAAGTTCTCGTTTAATCTTACTATTTTACTTCGGAGTCACGTGAGTGACTACGTGAAGATTTCAAAGCTCTGTGATTTCAAACCGTGTAACAGTTTTACTCACTCACTGCCGAAAGCTCTTGAGGAAGGAAGTGTTATCGTAATTAACCAATGAATCTGTTTTCAAGAAAACAAAACGGTATTTATTAACAATAACAAAAAACAAAATTGCTCCCCCGGGCTTAAATTAAATATTTGCAGCTTCTAATATTTTTGCTGCAAAAAACAAATCAGGCTTCATCAATGGCTTATTATAGAATGTTCGGAATGTGGATTCCCTCGACCATCCTGCTGTGTTCAGGATGAGGTCAATAGGCACATCCATCCTAGCTGCCGTTGATGTGGATGCTGCCCTGGTGGAATGAGATTTAAAAATGTTAATGTCTATCCCAGCAGGTTCCAATACCTGTTTTAGCCATCTTGAGATGGTCTGGCTTATTACCTGGCCATGTGGTTTTTTGTGGCTGACCCATAAGGCTTGTTCACTCCCTCGGATGTTATGGGTTGTGTCGATGTACTGTTTGAGGTGGGTCACCACACACAACCGTGGCTCTGGTGGGTAGGCCCGGAATACCACTAGTGCATTGGATGTTCCTGGCCTGCTTTGTTTTACCAGACCTTGTAGAATGAATGTTACCTGGTCTGGCGTTGTTTCCATGTTGTCCAGTCTTAATTTGTGTAGCGACTGGACCCTCTGTGCAGATACCAGTGCGATTAGCATGAGCGTCTTCAGTGTTAATTGCTCGAGGCTGAGGGATCTAGGTGGTGGCCTTTCCCGGAGGTATGTCAGTACGACACTGATGTCCCAAATATGAGTATACCTGGGCTTGGGGGGCTTGATGTTATAAATGCCCCTCATCAGTTTAACCACCAGTGGATGGGATCCCATAGGCTGATGTCCTGCAGGTTTGAGGTAAGTGGAGAGGGCACTACGTGCCGTGTTGATGGCACTGTAGCTCATCCCCTCATGATGGTGTAGGTAGGCCAGGAACTCCAGAACATTGGCTACTGTGGCTGTTTCATATGAAGTCCCTGTTTCTTGGCAGTACTTCTCCCATTTCTTGATGTTGGTTAGGTACTGCCTCTTAGTAGATGTTCGCAGGGAGGCTGACATGGTGGTGATGGTTTGTAGCGATAATCCCAGGTCCAGGTAGGGTCTGTTCAGAATCTGCAACCCAGGAGTTTAATGTCTTGATGGCATGGGTGGCTTATGCCTGACACTGGGTGAATCAATAGTCCTGGATGACTGGGAAACACCATAGGTGATTCCACCACCATGTCATGAAGTACTGGGAACCATGGCTGTGTAGGCCAGTCGGGTACCACCAAAATTCCAGAAGCTGAGTCCATCTGGATTTTGCGAAGTACCCGACTGATGAGGCAGAAGGGAGGAAAGGCATAGAAAAAGAACTTTCCCCAATCCAGCGTGAAGGCATCTACCGCTGCTGCCTCTGGATCTGGTTCCCAAGCGACATACATAGTTAATTGGTGATTTAGTCTTGATGCAAATAAATCGATATCTGGCTTTCCATATTGCTTGACAATTTTAGCAAATGCTTTAGGATTTAACATCCATTCGATGTTGTCATTGAATTTGCGTGACCTGGTGTCTGCCACTGTGTTTAGCTTACCTGGTAGATAGGTAGCTGAAAGCCAAATATGTCTTTCGACACACCATTGCCAAATCATATTGACCAATTTGTCGCACGATAAAGATTTTATGCCGCCCATATGGTTAATATAAGCCACCACCGTAGTATTATCTATTTGTAATCGAACATGCAAGTGCTGCATATTTGATGCATATGCTTTTAAACCATAAAAGGCGCCCAACATTTCCAAATAGTTAATGCCCAGTGTAGATAGTAATGATGATTCTAAGTTAGTCCATCTACCACCTGTGCTGGATATGGAGTTAGTTGCTCCCCAGCCTTGAGCACTGGCATCTGTTTGAAGAACTAAAGTAGGATTAGTAATGATAATAGGACTACAACTATGCCAAATATTTTGTGTCCACCACTGTAGCTCTGATACTGCTTCAGTGGGTAACATCATGACCCGATCATAGTGACCTTTATGTTGCTTTAGTGCCCGCACCTTTGCTCTTTGTAAATTTTGATAATGCAAAGGTCCAAATTGTATAGCCGGAAATGCTGCTACCATTTTACCAATTACTGCTGCTACTTGTCGAATAGTTGGTCTTTTGTTAACTTTTAAGTTATTGCATGATTGTGCTAATGCAATCATCTTTTCCCTTGGCAGGGTAATAGTCATTTGGACTGAGTTAATTGTGAAACCCAGGCAGTCCATGATAGAGGATGGATTTAACTTGGATTTATCTGGATGTAGGATGAATCCCAGAGTTTCTAGGAGCTGTTTTGTAGCTGATACTGCTGCTACAGCCAATTCCATAGTTTTTCCCACTATGAGGATGTCATCCAAATATGCCATGACTATATGTTTTTGTTTCCTTAATATTGCCATGGCTGGTTTTAATATTTTTGTGAATAATCTTGGGGCTGACGTGAGCCCATTAGGCAGTGCTTTGTACTGCCACAGCTGCCCCATCCAGATAAATTTAAGGTATCTGCTATAATCCTTATGTATGGGTACCAGATAGTAAGCATCTTTAAGGTCAATGCTTGCCATATAGTATCCTTTGGAAATCAGTTGTCTAGCAGTCACAAATGTTTCCATTTTGAAATGTATATACTTAACAAACTTGTTTAGGGATGTTAAGTCAATGATGATGTGACATCCACCATCTTTTTTGGTTTTTGTAAATATATTGGATACAAATTCCAAGGGTTCATGTTTGGTCTTTTCTATGACCCCTTTATTTTTAAGTCTCACCAGTTCAGCTTGTCCCTCCCGTTGCTCTTTTTTGGAGGGAGAAAATACCCTTTCGGGCCAATGTTGAACTGGCGGTGTTTTTGATATAAACTGAATTTTATATCCTCCAATGCTGTTGAGTATATATTTATCATTGGTGATCATTCCCCATGCTTTCTTAAACAAGTGTAACCTTCCCCCTGTTAGTAAGGCACCCTTATTCTCTATATGCTGGTAGGAAGCAGATCCACCTACCTCCATGGTTATTGGCGATTTTGTGTTTTCTTTCTTCTTTGAGTTTTGTTCTGTCGACGTGCTGGCGATGTTGGGGGGAGGCGCATTTTCCAGGGGGTCCGCGGCGGGCCCAGATCTAAAAAAGATCTTTGGGGATAATGCGGCCCCAAGCTTTCACCAGTCCCATATTCCAGACGTCGACTGGTGGATGCCGTGGGGTGCTGCCGCTTGGGTATCAGAGTTCGTGGTTTGCTCGTCCCGGGGCCTGCCCTCATGAGGCCGAAGGTTTTGGATGCCTCTTCCATGTCCATTAGCTGTTTATTTAGATCTTTCCCAAACAGTAACGGATCTGCCTCCGCAGCTGGAGCTTTGCACAAGCCAGCAAATTTGGGATTGAGGGCAGGTCTTATATTTTCCCTCCGGAGGTTGTTCAATTCGAATTGAGTGGTACACATCAAAGCCAGCACATCCTGCTGGTGTGTACTCATCTCCGATGTCTCCACAGAACGAGCAAAGGCTGTGATAGCTGACGTCAGGAGCCTAAGGATCCGCTGTAGCTTTAGTCCTTGTGCCCGTATAGGGCCCCCCACATTTCCCCAGATTTGGCTGTTGAGGCTTTTAAGCTTAAGGGCCTCACAATTCTCTGGTGTTGTGTGTTCTTCCAGCACTTGGGCGAGCACCTTTTCCTGTAGAGGCTTGTTAGACAGGTGGTTGATACTAGCCGCCATCCTCGGTTCCAGAGGTGCTCCAGCCCGTGGGGTTCCTACGAAGCGGTCCACCACACCCAGCAGCTGTTCCTGTTCCTGCACCCCATGCATACTCCCGATTCCTTCCGCCTGCCCCTTTTCCAGACCATCCCTGCCCTGGTCACCAATGCTAGCCTCCTGCTCTTGATCTGAGGTAGCAAAGGGTAGTGCCTGACACGACACTATGGAGGAGGTGCCTGTCCTGTCTGCCAGGGAGCACTGCTGTTCCCGGTAGACCATCTCCTCCAGGAGCTGCTGAATGCAGCTCAGGCGGCTGTCTCTCCTCCGTTTTGGGGAGGACATTTCCCCCTCCGACGAGTCGGAGTCGACCGGCCGATTCGTCTTCCTGGATGCTTTCCCAGTCCGCCGTGCAGGCTCTGGCGTGACTGGGTCAGGCTCGGTCTCAGGGATAGCAAATCTCTCAGCGAGCGCTGCTGCCGCCGGTTGCTGCCCCGCTGGAATTGGACGCTCCTCTGGTGGAGTTAGAGCGCGGGCACTTCTTTGTGAGAGCTTTCTGCGTTGAGACATCTTTGCACTGCAAAACACTAACGCCACTCTCCTCCATTAAGTCCCAACGCACCGTCTACTTACCTGACGGTCCGTTTAAAAGCGCAGCTGGAGAGCCTGACTCCAGCTGCCGCCGCTGTTGCAACTGCTGGGCGTAATGCCGCGCCTGCGCACTGAGCGGGTTCTTCACGTAGTCACTCACGTGACTCCGAAGTAAAATTAATGTATCGTGCTGACCCATGGGTGAAATCCTGGGGGGAGGCACACACACACGTCCCCATCATGTTTTGAGAGTTGTGGGACAATCCCCCCGATGTTTAGTAATCCGGATTTTGAAATTTGGTGTAAAAAAAAACTATTAAAATCTCCGCTTTCCGAGAGACAGTGGGGGTGTCATTGTTAAGCACTTGTTAAATGTCTCTATTAACACCGTATTAACACAATGTGTCACCAATTGTCTTTTGATCTTCCAAAGCTGTCTGATGTGGGTACAATTACCATTTGAACTAATTGGATGTAT
Source organism: Leucoraja erinaceus (assembly GCF_028641065.1). Classification (NCBI taxonomy): domain Eukaryota; kingdom Metazoa; phylum Chordata; class Chondrichthyes; order Rajiformes; family Rajidae; genus Leucoraja; species Leucoraja erinaceus. Next base: position 40,068,863 of record NC_073389.1, read on the forward strand.
TAGTGGATGGGAAAGATTTAAACGGGTATCGGATTTAGACGGGTCAGATCATTAAGGAATCCAGTCAAACGGGTTTCCTGGCTGGCTTGCAGGTAAGTCCCTCACTCACGTTATTTAGTATGTTTTTCCCATCTCTCTATCTCCCCCTTCCAAGGTTGGTTCTTCTGTTTGCCTTTATTTGCTTCAGTTTTATTTGTTTGTGTTATTTTTCACATTGTAGCTTTTGAAAGATTCAAGCGGGTATCAGACGCTTTCTAAGGGCTGAATGGGCCCGTTCGCAGGGACTTTCATTGCCCGCCGCGGCTTAAAATTAAACTGCTGCATAGAGGCGATCAAAGCTCCCGATGTTGAAGCCCCTGCCAGACGATTTTAAGCTGCTCCAGGCGATGAAAAGCCGCGCGAATGGGCCAATTCAAGCCCCATGATTTGGGGCGAACGAAGCTGCTGTTGTTGGAGTTCGGAGTCGGTCACCAACCAGTGCAGCTCCCAATGTTACCGTCCACAGGGCCCACAGCTGAAGCCTCCAAAGCATTGTGTGTGTGTGTGTGTGTGTGTGTGTGTGTGTGTGTGTGTGTGTGTGTGTGTGTGTGTGTGTGTGTGTGTGTGTGTGTGTGTGTGTGTGTGTGTGTGTGTGTGCGTGTGCCTGTGTGTGTGTGTGTACGCATGTGTGTGTGTGTGTGTGTGTGCGTGTGTGTGTGCGTGTGTGTGCGTGTGTGCACGTATATCCCCTAGGGGCACTGCACTGGCAGCAGCCTCTACCTACAGCCTGTCTGTTATTTCTATCTTTTTTATTATTTTTAGTTAGTCTAAAGTCTTGTGTTGGGGGAAACTTTTACTTTTCTATGTGGGGGAGGGGGGCAGGGTAAGGGGGGAAACCGTTTCTCAGTCTCTTCCTGGCGGGGACGCGACTATTTCTCCGAGTCGCGTCCTCTCCCCCCCCCCCCCCCCCCACCCTCGCGGCCTACCAGCTGGATCGGAGCAGCCTTTCCTGCCAGGGACCGGGAACCGGAACAGGGCTGCTACAGCGGCGGCGCAGCGCTGGAGTCACCACGGAGCGGGTGATACCTACCTGGGTCGCCGTTTGGACCCCAGAGCGTTGGGCCGTGGCACCAACATCGTGGAGCTCTGGTGCGGAGAGCTTCCAACGCGGGCAGCACTGAACAACATCGTGGAGTCCTGGGGCGCCTTGCAGAGGGTCTCCAGCAGCAGTCTCCACCCGGCGCGGCCTGTGGACTTTGGAAGCCGCTGACTCCGGTAGGAGGGGGCCGACTCTGTGTCCACGCCGCTGAGGACGTCCCGCAGCCCCGACGTCGGACTTACAACACCCAGGCGAGCGGTCCTGAACATCGGGCCGCCCGTAGCGGCAATTGCGGAGGGCACGGGGAGGCCCTGACCACGGGGAACAGTGGAGGAAGAGTCTGACTTTGGTGCCTTCCCACACAGTGGGAAACTTTGATTCTGCTGTGTGGGGATGTTTTATGTCAAACCCTATAGTGTGTTGTGTCCTGTTTATTTTTATTGTATGGCTGTATGGGAATTCATTTCACTGTGCCATCAGGCACATGTGACAATTAAATCTATCTTGAATCTTGAATCTTGAATATGCGTGTGTGTGTGCGCATGCACGCGGCCGCCAATAAATTGTGTCCTCCCCATGTTTTGATGGCGATTTCCGCCCCTGTGCTGACCAACCTGTGGCATGCTGAAGATTGAAGAAAATGCAATTGCTGAAATCTTGAACAAACAAGGTGCATCCATATGCTAGTCAAAACTTTTATCCAGATACATTTCAGTTTTCTAGTCTGAATAACATGAAAAATTCAGCTCCAGAGATCAAATATTGAATAATTGATTAATTAATAAATATTAATATTGAGTTCAGAAAGAAAGAAGAACAAATTGAATATGTGCAAGGCAGATGCCCATGAACAAGTAGAATTAAGTTATTCCATTTAATGGACCTAGAAAATTGACATTGAACGTGTTATCATTCGAGGCAGGTTAAACATACAATTGTCTGGTTCATGCTATTATTCGAGATCATATAACAAAACAAAAACAGCCAGGAAGACAAAACGGTTGAACACTTTCTCAAGTGTCCCTCATTCAGAATTTGACTACCTTCAAGTAATCTCTAGAGCCATGCATTTTCTCACTTTTTAACAAGTGACCACTAGAATCATGTTAATCATGTGAAGTAGACAATAATGATCATCTCAATAACTGGAGGACTAAAGTAAGGATGTCAGTGTCTGCTGCATGTGTTTACTCTGACAAAGTTGTGATTCTAGATTTAGCTTATGTTCAGTTAGTGTTCCAATGTCAATCTGTGCAAATAAAAACAACATTTAACAGGAAATGCAGAAATCGACCACCATCTGTTAGATTCAAGCTTCTTTTCTTCTGGTGCAGATGTCCTCCAGCTACATAATGAAGGTGCAACACCGATAACAGGCATTAAATTGTGTAATTCACCTGAATACACGGAATGATTAACCTAACACAGGCAGCAAGCTATTTTCAACAAGGTTAGACTGTCCCGGTTTTTGACTTTGATGTATTGAATTTCACAGTAAACGTGCTTTCTCTTACGATTTTATTTCTTTTGAAAAGTCAACAGGTAATGAAATTAAAACAATAATTCCATGAACCTCATCCTGCACCAAATATTATTCCCTTTATAATGTATCTGTACACCATGGACGTCTCGATTGTAATCATGTAAAGTCTTTCCATTGACTGGTTAGCACACAACAAAAGCTTTTCACTATACCTCCGTACATGTGACAATAAACTAATCTAAACAATACAGTGAAGGATGAATTTCACAATAAACGTGCTTTTTCTTACAATTTTTATTTATTTTGAAAAGTCAACAGGTAATGAAATTAAAATAATAATTCCATGTTTCTAGAATATCTATTGAGAGATACGGTATGATAAAAAAAAAAGGTCTGGCCCTCAACTACTGTCATAGCTACATGGACATTAACAGATAGTGACTATGCTGAAAAAAAACTTGACCTTTTTCTGTTTCGCAGAAAACAAAGTAAATTAAAAGAGTGAAGGGAGGGCCATTCTTGTCAGAGTCCTTGACTGTTTTTGAAGCAGAGTAAGGAGGTGGAAAAGCCAAATGTGTAGCATTAAAGTAATAAAACGCTGTAGCTGTGGGCTTCCTCCATTAAAATAGTAGCCTAGAAATTAATTTGCCCCTGAATATAAGCATTAAAAGTGTGCTTGGTTTTACCTTTGCACTTTAAAAATAGTACACTATCTTTAGGATTTTCAGAAATTGCAAATGTGAGCATGAGTGCCATTTTAAATTGGTCATATGTAGAACAAGCAGTCATGGAAATCCAAATTTGAAGAAGGCTCCCGACCAGAATCTCTTGGACAACTTTCCATGTGTTATCAGATGGTGGCGGCATGCTGGTTGTGGAAAGCCTGGCCGATTGACTGCAGAGACGGTGACCTGCTTTGAACTAGGCTGTTTTGCATATGATCTCCTTGGGTTTAAGCCTCCAAATTGTACAAAATTAAGATTTGAACGGGTGCAGAATTGCCAAATGAAAAGTATGTATGCGATTTGTCAGACAGAACAGGAAACCAGCAGAGGTTCCAATAAAATAACATGGTTTACACCAACTTTGGATGCCATTGAATTGCTTTAAGCTCTGAAGCTATTTTTATGCCAGAATAACAAACTCAGCGGAATTGTCTATGTACCTTTGTTCCATAGATGCTGCTTCACCCGCTGAGTTTCCCAGCATTCGCGCTTCTGTGGGTGGGGGGTTAAAGGGGGGGTGGGGGGGGGGGGGGGGGGGGGGGGGGGGGGGGGGGGGGGGGGGGGGGGGGGGGGGGGGGGGGGGGGGGGGGGGGAGCAGAACAGGTTGAAGACAATCGCTGTCCATTTCTCTCCGGATGCTGTAGCCAACATTTGAGTTCCTCCAGTCATGCCTGTGAGATCACAAGCTCTCTCAAGAACCTTAAAGGCAGTCCTGGTCAGTCCTTTGTAAACACCAGCTGCTTGGAGCAACTCAGAGGACAGGCAGCATCTCTGGAGAGAAGTCTGGGTGGCGTTTCGGGTAGAGATTGTTCACACTCCCCTCCCTGGCTCTCACACGCTGAATGAGGAACTATTGCGGGCCAGGCAGCATTTACGTTCCTTCTCTCCAGAGATGCTGCCTGTCCCGCTGAGTTGCTCCAAGCAACTGGTGTCTATCTTCAAAGGACTGACCAGGACTGCCTCGCTCTCTCTCTCTCTCTCTCTTCTCTCTCTCCCTCCCTCTCTCTCCGTAAATGCTGTCTGGCCCGCGGAGTTCATCCATTCACGCCTGTGTGAGCGGGAGGGAGAGAGAGAGAGAGACAAGGTTGCTGCGAAATCTTACCTGCCTGTTTCAGTTACAGACACCCACCGCCAGTAAATGAAGACACCCCCATCTTTCAGACAAAAAGAGACACATCGACATTAATGAAATGCTTAGCTAGTTTTATTAGATTTGTATGTAAATAGCAAACTGGCTGGATTCTCTATCCAACTTCCGGGTTTCACCGTTGGCATGAGTTCCCACGGTGGTGCAAGAGTTACTATCGCACGGGACACTTCGTTGGTGTTGCAATGCTTAACCACAAGTGCACAAGACACTCTTGGACAAATTCAAACATGTTTGAATTTTCTCCCGAGTACCCAAGGTACACGATTACATGCCGTTAGCGCCACGGTGGTCCACGAATGCCGTATTGTTACCGCACGAGGTTCCCACGATGTCAAACTCTGGTTACCTCTTGCGTCAAGTCGCACCGTGAAAAGGGGGTTTAAGGGGGAAATCTTTTAGGACCAAGATGAAAAAAACTTTTTTCACACAGAGAGTGCTGAATCTGTGGAATTCTCTGCCACAGAAGGTAGTTGAGGCCAGTTCATTAGCTATATTTAAGAGGGAGTTAGATGTGGCCCTTGTGGCCAAAGGGATCAGGGGGTATGGAGAGAAGGCAGGTACAGGATACTGAGTTGGATGATCAGCCATGATCATATTGAATGGCGGTGCAGGCTCGAAGGGCCAAATGGCCCACTCCTGCACCTATTTTCTATGTTTCGATGTTTCTATGTTTCTTCATTAAGCAGTGTTTTCATAGTTGTCTTTGTTTGGAATTCAACATAGCTCTCTCCAAAGATAAGAAGCTGGCCAAACTGTAAACCTGGATAACTATTTCTGTTTGCTTTCCTAAATTTAATGGAGAAGGGGGAGAAAATAATTTGCAAATACTTTCTTTCACTCACTCATTATTTAACTGCAGCTGTGAAGTTGCTTAATGCTTAGTATATTAAGAGGTCATTTGCAATTGCCTGAAAGTATTAATTGACAACAGCAGGAAGATGAGGGTGGGCAGAAATGAATAATTTGCATTGCATACTTCCCTTTTGGGGAGCATTCCTCTGGACCCTGCAAGGAAACCTCCCATAGTTCTCAGGTCTTCATTCCATTTCTCGTATCTAAAGATGATCTGAAAGTGGCAGAAGGTCCCTGATATTTCCGTCAGATTTTCTGGCACAGAGCCAGACAGCAAAATTGAAATCAGTGGCTAAATTATTCTGGGCCTTATTTTTTAAATTGGCAGGTGAGTTTTTGAATCATAGTCATAGAATCATAGAAATAGGCCCTTTGACCCAATTCGTCCAATCCAAACAAGATGTCCATCTGCGCAAGTCCAGCGTCTGCCGCTGTTGCCGACTCCCTCCAACCTGCTCTCCGGTTCCCCGTCTTCGGAGGCGAGAATTTTACAATCAAAAAGGCACAAGATAGGAATGTTACTTTTCGACTCCACAGTCAAAAAGCCACAACAGAGGATGCACTTCCTGCGGCAGCTGAGGACGCAAAATCTGCCACAGGCAATAATGGTCCAATTCTATACACCCATCATAGAGTCTGTCCTCACCTTCTCCATCATGGTCTGGTTTGGCTCAGAAGGCTATTGGCTGCAACCTTCCCTCCATTGACGAACTGTACACTGCAAGGGCCAGGAAGCGAGCAGGTAAGATCATCTCTGACCCCTCTCACCCTGGCCACCAACTCTTTGAATCACTTCCCTCTGGAAGGCGACTCCGAACTGTCAAAGCTCACAGTCAGACATAAAAACAGCTTATTTCCATGAGTAGTAGCTCTACTCAATAATCAAAAATCTGTAGCCTCCTTTTGTTCTGGTATTTTATTTAGTTCATGTTTAATTAATAATGTTTTATGATTAATGTTTAATGTTTTATGTGTCATTCCTAACTGTCACTGTATAAACATAACATAAACATAAAAAATAGGTGCAGGAGTAGGCCATTCGGCCCTTCGAGCCTGCACCGCCATTCAATATGATCATGGCTGATCATCCAACTCAGTATCCCGTACCTGCCTTCTCTCCATACCCCCTGATTCCTCTAGCAACAAGGGCCACATCTAACTCCCTCTTAAATATAGCAAATAAACTGGCCTCAACTACCTTCTGGGGCAGAGAGTTCCACAGATTCACCACTCTCTGCGTGAAAAATGTTCTTCTCATCTCGGTTCTAAAGGATTTCCCCTGTATCCTTAAGCTGTGACCCCTTGTCCTGGTATGTCATGTTGTCACTTGCGGGCGGAGCACCAAGGCAAATTCCTTGTATGTGACTACTTGGCCAATAAACTTATTCATTCATTCATGTTATGGAAATGTCTCTGCACTTGACTGCATAAGGCCAGCTCCTGCAACTTACGAATTTGACATAATTCAGAACAAAGCAGCATCTTAATTAGCATCCAATTCTTCCATCATGAGCCCAGTGACCATAGTGTGTAACATCTGCAATATGCATTGCAGTACCCATCAACAGTTCATTTGCCATTACACAGAAATACAAATAGAGCAATGTATTTTGGATCACTATCATCTTTGGGTACCTTCAATTCAAGAAGCTGCCTCAATACTGCCCCCTCAAGGACATTTAGAGATGTGCAATAAGTAGTCTTATTCCATAAATTTCTACAAATCCACATTGCGTCACAAATGTTGGTAAAATAATCTCATCTACATTCCTCATTTCATGTTTCATTGTATTTTCCTTAGGACTTCAGCAACGTTGTACTGGTGATATTATGAAATCACACAAGAAGTAGATCAGAGAGAAACACATTGACTACATTTCATCTCTTATTTCCCTACTTGTGAGATGTAGAATTCTGTGTTATTACCTCTATGCCTCTATGTATGCCTTTATTACATATTTTCAAAATATTTATAAATCCTAAAACTAGGAATCATTCCACCAGAGAAAAAAATATCACAGAACAGTAGTATGATGGCAAATAGGGTAATCAAACAGACTAAAAAACAGTTTTTACCCCACTGCTATAAAAGCACTAAATGTAGCCGCCAAGGAACGCAGGGGCGATACAGACTAAGGGACTGTGGTAACTGTGAAATCGACAGAAGGATGGAGGGTTGGGTGTGTATGCGTGCTTTGTTTGTGATATTTATTTAGTTGTTTATCTTTATTATTTTACCGTGTATGTATCGTTAGCTTTTAGAAATGTTTGAATGCTGCACTGACTGGCTGACATTTTAAATTTTGTTGTACATGGTCCATGTTACAATGACAATAAAGAAACTATTCTATTCTAAAGAGACGATGTACTTTGCATAATAGGCACTAGATGGAGGCAGTGTACTATATGGAGATCAGTGTTGTAAGTAGTGCTGCAAAAGTAATAGGCAGGCTTTGCATGGTAATACCACCATATTCAGGACCCACCATCCTTCATGAACATGGATGTCCTGAACTTGTTGGCCGCCCTCTGGTAACCTTTTCTGAACTGTGCTCCGACAGAGTCCAGTGTCAGAGAACAAAATTGTGGCATTTGCGCACACATTCGAATCCCAGCCTTGGAGCATGCGTGGAAGACCCACTACAAGCTAGTTAATTCTTATTATGTTTTAAAAATTCTTAACATGTTTAGGAAAAAACAGAAGATGTAATTTATGAACTTGAATACAGTGCTATAGCAAATGTAGAAAGCAAATGGGAAATATATATAAGGAAAAAGTAAAGATTAATGTCCAAAGGTATCAAGAGTTAAGAGTGTTTTATTGTCACGTGTACCAGATAGAACAATGAAATTCTTACTTGCTGCAGCACAACAGAATATGGAAACATACTACGCTGTAAACCACTAAGAATAGATTAATTTATCATTCCAACACGTTATCATTCACAATCAAACTAGTCTCATTTTTTAGAAACAAGGAACTACAGATGCTGGTTTACAAAAAAGGACACAAAGTGATGGAGTAAGTCAACAAATCCGGCTGCTTCTCTGGAGAACTTGGATAGAAACATAGAAATATAGAACATAGGTGTAGGAGTAGGCCATTCGGCCCTTCGAGCCTGCACCGCCATTCAATATGATCATGGCTGATCATCCAACTCAGTATCCCGTACCTGCCTTCTCTCCATACCCCCTGATCCCTTTAGCCACAAGGGCCACATCTAACTCCCTCTTAAATATAGCAAGAGGGAGTTAGTTGCACAAATATAGCAAGAGGGAGGGATAGGTGATGTTTTGGGTCAGGATCCTTATTCAGACTGACCATCTGAATCTGAAGGATACAGATGATCAAGCTGCAGAAGGTTCCCAGAACATCACCTATTAGTGTTCTCCAGGGATTACTCCAGCACGTTGTGTCCTTTAGTCTCATTTTGTTGGTATAATTTATGATGTCGATGTATATTAGTGATGATTAATTGTCTGCCCAATAAGAGGGATTACATTCTTCTTCAAACTTAAATAAAATATTCTTTGTACTGATTCTATCCATATTAAGATCAAGTGTACTTTCAAATTAATCTTAACATTTTGTTACAATGACATTAGGATATTCCACTTCTGTTTCTCATTATTTTAACCACTAGACTCTGCTTCATGCCACGAGCATGCAATGACATCTTTTAATTCTGGTGCAAATTATGGATGAGTGATATCACTTGACATCATGCTTCCTGTGTAAGCCACATCTCCAGCATTCTCACTGAATCATTGGAAAAAAATACTGTTGAATCTTCACACCATAACCAAGCTGTCATGAAGTTCATTTGTGTATATTTCTTATTGGAAAGTTTTTTTTTAAATTAACTAAAAAGTGAGCACAGAACAAGGAAATTGTTGCCCTGACCCTCATCTTTCACCAAACCAGCCTCCGCATCAAGCACACCATACTCTGATAGGTGGTCTGCATAGACCATTCACTTCACAACTTCTTGGGTCGTTCAACCTGTTCCATCTCAGCCACTTTCCCATACAACTGCAGGAGATGTAATACCTAAAGGGCCTGTCCCACTTGGGCAACCTAATCTGCGAGTTCTGGCGAGTTTGCCCTTGACTCATACTCGCAGCATGGTCGACACAAGGTCGTAGCAGGTCTTCGTAACTTTCTTCCATGCTCGAGAGTGGTCTCCGCGTACTCGAAGCCTCAGCTAGGTCGTGGTGTTTTTTTCAATATGTTAAAAAATGCCCGCAAGTAAAAAAGGTTGCCATGGAAAAAATTGATACTTTTTTTACTTGTAAGTTTATTCGTAGTATGTCGTAGTAGGTTGTAGTAGGTTGTAGTGGGTCGGCATGTTAGTCGTAGGTAATCGAGGGTAGTCGAAGGTAGTCGAGAGTAGTCATAGATAGTCTTCATCATAGTCGAAGAGAGGTCAAAGGAGATCGAAGGAGGTCGTCTTCACTCTCCACTATTCGGATTCCAATTTTCCCGAAGTTAGTCATAGCTAGTCGTAGCTAGTCAAAGCTAGTCTTCAACATAGTCGAAGGAGGTCGAAGGAGGTCGAAGGAGGTCTTCTACATAGTCCAAGGAGGTCTTCAACGTGTCATTTTTTCAAACTCTTCTAAACTCGCCAATTAGGTCGCCCAAGTGGGACAGCCCCTTTACCCTCCAGCTCCTCTTTCACTTCCATCCAATGACCCCAGCAACCATTCCAGGTAAGACAGCGGTTCACGTGCACCACTTCCTACCTCATCAATCGCAATTGGTGGGACCTATGTGGCCTCCTTTACATCAGTGAAACCAAGCATAGACTCGGTCATGATTTTACCGAATCGTATGCTCAGTCCGTCGACTCCATCAGTCTGAGGAAGGGTCCCAACCCGAAACGCATCTTCCATTCCCTCCACAGATGCTGCCTGACCTGCCGAGTTCATCGAGTATTTTATTTTTTTGACATTAAACACTATGCTATAATCAATAGAGTAAGAAACTTTTCAGAAGTACATGTGATGATAATTATCTTCATTACTGTATTATATTGAGGGCATCATTTAGTTGAACTGTAAAAATTATTGGTGAATCATTTCATTCAAGCGTTCGTTTCATGCAATGCCACACCACACAGATTTTGTTGACCATTCAGTAAAAAAAGAAAACTTTAGAATGTAGAAACAATGAACTATCTATGCTGGTTTACAAAAATAGACACAAAGTGCAGGAATAACTTTGCTGACTGCATTGTTAGCAAATATTATTGCTTGCAGCATCTATGTCCACTGAGAGTGTAGACAAAGTGATTGTGGAATATTGATTATATATCTCACATTTTAGCTGCCATCTGCCTGGAGATCATATGTTCAGCAGGTTTTTGTCAACCGGCAATATTTAAGGATCTTCATATAGATTTGCTGCTAACTGATTTTTACTGAATTATGCTAAAGGCATTAAATGCTTCCTCTTGTTTATTCAAAATCCTTAGATGTTGCCCCTCTACCAGCTAACGACCAGCCTCTCATCAAAGGAACAGCGGCAAGCAGTTTTGTGCAAGATGCCCATGGGGGTGCCGCAAGGTAAAAGGAATTTTGAACAATTGAAATACTCAACAATAAACATGGTTCCCAGGCTTTCATTTTAGAATGCAGAAATGACAGGGAAACGGAGCAAAATACACGCAGAGCAGGATACGCTGCTGGAAGAGAGAGAAGATAGAGGAAAAGAAAGGGTCACAGCAAAGGGCCTTGTACCCAAGATCTCCAAGAAGCAATTTTCCTGTAAACGCCTCAGCAAAAAGCAGTGAGATAGCTATAAAATAATAATATTGGTCCATACTCAAATAGGGTCCATTGTTTGTAGACTGGGGTCTTGCTGTGTTGGTTGGGGAGAGGGTACTAGGGTTATGTTTCTGATTTTCAAACCTGCAGTAAAACTCATTCAGGTTACCAGCGTTTTCCATTTTTAATCTAATATGAGAGCATGGGCAGTTTTGCCAGTAGCCATCGAGGTTACCCGAGCCGTAAACGTTTACACATCATTTTATTCCAGGCTGGATCTGGAGATAATTAGAATATGTCTATAATTACCTCAGAGAAGTCACTGATGTAATGCATTAAAAAACAGCTGAATCATTTTCTCTTCTCAGAGAGCCACAGACAACGAAAGCACATGCTTAATGAGAATCACAGGGCTCCCCATTTCAGGGTGCAATTGAATGTCCTTGCGTCACTTTGCACATGCCAATATGGAGTTTTGCTTGGTGTAGTTGATTATTGTCAAGTGTACTGAGATACAGTGAAAAACGTTTATTTGCATGCTATCCAGTCAAAGAAAAGGCTATTTATGAATAAAATCAAGCCGTCCACAATGCACAGATAAAGGATAAAGGGTACAACATTTAGTGCACAGATATGACATTGAAATCCAATAAAGTCTGATTAAAGAAAGTGTAAAAGTCTCTAAGGAGGCAGATATGAGGTCAGGACAATACTCTAGCTGATGAGAGGACCACATTCCAAAAACGTACAGGTTTGTAGGTTAATTGGCTTGGTAAAATTGTAAATTGTCCCAAGTGTGTGTAAGAGAGTGTTGGTGGGTGGAGATCACTGGTCGGCACTGACTCAGTGAGCTGAAGGACCTGTTTCCGTGCTGTATCTCTAAACTAAACTAATCTGTACCGCACTATACTTGTGCAAATGACCACAAGCTCAACTTGACTTGACTGTAAAAGACAGGTATGAGGTTTACGACAGTGTAAAAGGGCACTTATATCCAGGCTATCAAACATGTTTTCCATAGTAGATTAATGCATAAGGTCAGAGAATGCAGAATCAGCATTGAAGATCTGAGTGGTTTGCAATCTGGCCAAAAGACAGAGCGCAGAGAGTAGGTGCCACAAGAATCAGTGCTGGAAATACTTTTGTTCTGTTAGGGCCTTTAATTCAAAATACATTTTCTAAATTTGCAGATGATACTAACAAGAGGCAATAGCCAATATTGAGAAGAAATCAACAAATTACATTCATTAATTTGTCATTAATACATTTGGGGAATGGCAAATTAAATTAACCCCAAGGTGGAACATCTGGGTGGAAGAATAGAGTCCAGGTAATTAAGAGTCCAGGTAGGGCAGAGGAAAAACAGGTTTCAGAAAATAAAAGTAAAAAGACTGAATTGAAAGTAATAAAGTAAGAAAGTTACACTAAACTTGCGCTGAATGTTTGTTAAACCACATTGAGTGCATTGCTTATTGATCTGGTATCAGTATCATGAATAGGAGTAGAAGCACTGAAGAAGACACAGAGAAAATATATAAGGATGATACCAGAAATGTGCAGGTATACGAATCAGAAATGGATGAAAAGACTGGATTTCTTTTCTCTTGAGATAGGAATAGTAAGGGATCACCTAACAGAGCTCTTGAAAACCGTAAAGAATATTGGCAAGGTGAATGCAGATGAAATAGTTCCAAAGGGAAGAGGGTAACTAAAGCCTGTTATTATGAAGCATTCTTATATCTTCCCGTACGTATCTAAGGGGGGATTCCTTATCCAAAAAATGGTGTAAATGTTGAACATAGTACCTCAGGTGAGGCGACTAAAACAGATACATTTAGTTGGACAAGTGAGAAGACCATAAACATTGCCTTGGACTGGTGGGCCATATGGCCTGTTTTACTCTGATTATCCAATATTATATGTTTGTACAAGATTAAAGTCACAACATGGAAGGTTAGTTGTCTTACAAATATGTAACTGGAGGGGGCTTCGACTATCTGTTGCTGTGCCACAAATGGGAAATGTCAACAGATACTGTAGTAAAATTACAACAAACATCATATTGTTGCTGGAGGAGTCAGACTGTGAGATTGAGGAGAAGCAGAGAGTGATTCACTGGGATTCAGATAAGGATGGTTAAATAGTCTGGGTTGTCCAGGCTGGTTAATCACTAACTTTGAGCAAACTATGATGTTGTAGAACTCGCGGATGTAGTGTAATCCGAGCAAGTACAAGGTCAAATGTTAGGAAGAAATATGCAATTATTGGCAAGACCCTTAACAGCATGATCTTGGGGTCCAAGTCCTTAACTTACTGAAAGTCGCAACACAGTAGGTGCGGTAAAAAAGGGTATGGTATGCTAGCCTTCAATGGTATAGGCATTGAATATAAAAGCCAGTAAGTTATGATGCAGCTTTTTAGGACATTGGTCAGGCTGCATTTGGAATGGTGTGTGCAGTTCTGGTTGCCCCATTAGAGGAAGGATGTGAAGGCTTTGGAAAGTGAGTCCACATCAACCAGAAGTGAATTAACCTTAAAAACTTGCACATCTTTGCAGAGTGGGAGGAAACCAGAGCACCCGGAGAAATTCCATGCAGCCACAGGGAGAATGTACAATCTCTGTGCAGACAGCACCCGTAGTCAGGGTTCAACCTGGGTCTCTGGCGCTGTAAAACAGCAAGACTATCACTGCCGGATTATGGGGTATTGGCTATAGGGAGACTTGGATTGTTTTCTCTGGATCACCACAGGTTGCAGGAGACCTGACTGAAGTGGATAAAATTCTGAGAGGCATAGATATTATTCCAGAATGGAAATATCAAATACTAGAGGGCAAAGTTTTATAGAGGGAGTTTTTTATACCGGGAGTGATGATTGCCTGGAACCCACTGCCCAGATATGGTGGTGGAAGCAGATACGATAGTGGCATTTAAGAGACTTTTGGAAATGTAGGGTATGGAGGGATATGGCATGTGTGCAGGCAGGTACAAATTGGTCTTGGCATCATCTTCAGCACAGATAATGTGGACCAAGGGGCCTGTTCATGTGCTCTGCTGCTCTATGTTCTATACATTGCAAGATGACAGCTGTATAAGAAACTTTTGCCTTACCTTTTGACTTATCTTTGCCTTCATATATGCTGCTTTAGCTGCTGAGTTCCTGCAGCATTTTTTTTTGCCCCCAGATTCCAGGATCTACAGGCCCTTTTATTTTCAACATGGTGATTCTGGCAATTTTAGGAACTCCCTCCAGGGTTTATAAAGTTTGAAACAATAATAACACCATTAGCATTGCAGAAGTTCCCAAGGAATTTTGCAAGATGCATTATCATAAAAATGTCATAATACTGACATATCAAGAGATTTATAGCGATAGATCAAAAGAATTGTCGGTGACTGGAATTATTAAAGCACTGCACTCTAATGTTCAAGGTAGTTCTGTTATCTAAGCAGTCAGATAACCTGGTGCTGATTCAATGAAATCGTTCCCATCTTTCACATGTAAAAAAAATGTTTCTTTCCTCTAGAAAGTTACAATTCAGTCAGAAATTACAGCCTTGAACTTAAAGAAAGGTAATTACCTAAATATTCGGGGGAATTAACTAGAGCTGGGGAAATTAGATTATAAGGTTTAACAGTACGTAATAGGAAACATTTAAAAATACATTACAATTCTCAATGGTTGTGTATTCCATTCAAAAAATTAAAATACAGTATGAAAGATGATTTGTCTGTAGCAATGAGAAAGCTAGGAATGGCGTTTGTTCATTTCTGAGCATTCATTTTAATGGGAAGCACAATAATTTTTCACACAGAGAGTGGTGAATCTCTGGAACTCTCTGCCACAGAGGGTAGTCAAGGCCAGTTCATTGGCTATATTTAAGAGGGAGTTAGATGTGGCCCTTGTGGCTAAGGGGTTCAGAGGGTATGGAGAGAAGGCAGGTACGGGATACTGAGTTGGATGATCAGCCATGATCATATTGAATGGCGGTGCAGGCTCGAAGGGTCAAATGGCCTACTCCTGCACCTAATTTCTATGTTTCTATGTTTCTATGTTTCTAATTGAAAAGCAATCAAAAAAATTGTAAGATGGGAGATAATAGAACATGATTGTAAACTGGCAAGAGATATGAAAAGAAAAGAAAAAAAGAATGGAAGACAATAACACAAATAAAATTGATGCAAGGTCAAAAAAAGAGATAAAGGAAATAAAATGACTGGGCCATTAATCAAGTACTTAATTTCACTGTAGAATGCACAGTAATTATCTTCCAAATATCCTTCGATTTCAGCAGATTTGAAGATAGCAAATGTAATGCTTATGGAAAAAAGGAATAAAGAAGAAGATGTCGATCAATAGACCAGTACATTAACAACAATTACTAAAACTTCAGAAATCTATATTAGCTATCTGGCAACAGGTGACCAGAAAATCAGAATCTGATTAGACAGAAACAACATGAAAAGAAACATGTATTTTTGAAGAGTGCAACTAGTAATGTACAGTATTTGGCGGTAAGAACAAATCTCTGGCGGAACTCAGCGGGTCAGGCAGAATCTGTGTGGAGTTGAAGCCTAATGGGCCTATCCCACTCAGGCAATTTTTCAGGCGACTGGCGGCGACTGTAGAGTCGTAACAGGTCGCTGAAAAACCAGCAACTGGAACGGCGACTGTCAGAGTGGAACACACACAGAAATAGCTTCCTTCACCAGCCAGTTATGCAGGCGGAGGACAGGGCAAGCGGGGGAAACGCTGTCTGAGTGAAATTCACACGGTGCAAATCCAATATGATACAGACACACACCGCAATGAACAGGAAGGTTGGCACTGTAATTAAGATGATGAAACACAGTGTACGGGAAGGGTCACTTAAGTCCTTTAGAAGAGGGGGGGAAAGGGGGGAGAAGGAGTGGAGACAACTTTTAAAAAGCCAGAGATACCAGGCTGTGAAGCTCGGCTGGCATTAACATTACCGGTCGGTTATCCTTGGTTCTGAAAACTGCTGTTTATGGGTTTTTTTCCCAATAAGCCAATGAAATTCACCGGTCAGCACCGGCGACAACCTACAACAACCTTCGACCTCCTGGCAACTCACTACCACAGGACCTACGTCACGAGAATTGTCGCTACTCTCCATGGCGTCAAAATTCTGGTCGCCGCTAATTTTTCTACATGTTGAAAATTTAGCAGCGACCAGAATGAAGCTGCGACTAGTTACGAGAATGCGGGAACTATTCACCATCATGCAGGCGACACCCCGGCAACCTCCGGCGAACATGAGGCGACCTTGTGGCGACCTCATATTCTCCTGTAGTCGCCTATAAAGTCGCGCAAGTGGGACAGGCTCATAAAACATCATCTATTTGTTTTCCTCCACAGATCCCACCAGACATGCAGAGCTCCTCCAGCACTTTGTTTTTTTGCTCAAGAGCCCACCGTCTGCAGTCTCTTGTGCCCCCAAGGTATTTGGGGGATTCAGGTGGATATAATCTATCTGGATTTTCAAAATGGAGTTGATAAGGCTTGTCATAAAATACTGTTACATAAAGCAATGAAACTTTAGGGTTGGGAGTAGTTTATTAGCATTAACAGATAATTAGTTGTTACAGGGTGTTAAGAGGAGGAGTAAATGTAATTTTCAGTTATTAGGATGTTAGTAGTGTAGTTATTACTTAGATACTGCCATCCAAATTGCTAATTTAGATGAAAATAGAGAGTGTAATATATCCAAGCTTATGGTTGATGTAAACCTATGTGAAAAAGTGATCTGTGAGGAAGAAACATACAATCTGTGAAAGAATACACAAGTTGAATGATTGGGTAACATGGTGGCAGGTGGAACATAATTATGAAGTACGAACTAAACAACAGAATACTTTATAACTGGTGAGAAACCAGTAAACTATCTCAGCCATGATCTTAGCCTGAGAGCCATGAGCTTACTCCCTTAGGGGAATCCCTTAGGAGTAGGTTTAAGTGACCAGATGTTTCTACACCTGCTCTTATTTCTTATGTTCCTAGAAATATTGGTGCATGCTTCTTGATGAAACACAAACAAAGTAACATGAAGATACTGCAAACAATTAGGAAGTCAAATGGTATGTTGCTCGTCATTGAAAAATGAACAGATGGCGAAAGAATGGTTAAAAAGGAACTGCAGATGCTGGAAAATCGAAGGAAGACAAAAATGCTGGAGAGGCTCAGCGGGTGAGGCAGCATCTATGGAGCGAAGTAAATAGGTGACGTTTCGGGTCGAGACCCTTCTTCGGGCTGATGTGGGGGTGAAGGGGTGGGAAGAAGAAAGGAAGAGGCGGAGACAGTGGGCTGTGGGAGAACTGGGGAGGGGGGGGGGGGAAGAAGGAGAAAGCAGGGACTATCTGAAATTGGAGGTCAATGTTCTCGACTGGGGTGTACCGCTGGGGTGTAAACTACCCAAGCAAAATATGAGGTTTTCCAATCCAAAAATCCTCCAATTTACGGTGGGCCTCACTCTGGCCATGGAGGAGGCCCAGGACGGAAAGGATGGATTTGAAATGGGAGGGGGAGTTGATGTGCTGAGCCACCGGGAGATCAAGTTGGTTAATGCGAACTGAGTGGAGGTGTTGGGTGAAGTGATCGCCAAGCCTACGCTTGGTCTCACCGATGTAGAGCAGCTGACACCTAGAGCAGCGGATGCAATAGATGAGGTTGGAGGAGGTGCAGGTGAACCTCTGCCGCACCTGGAAAGACTGCTTGGGTCCTTGGATGGAGTCAAGGGGGGAGGTAAAGTGACAAGTGTAGCATTTCCTGCGGTTGCAAGGGAAAGTGCCAGGAGAGGGTGTGGTTTGGGTGGGAAGGGACAAATTGACTCGGGAGTTACAGAGGGAGTGGTTTCTGCGGAAAGCCGAAAGGGGAGGAGATGGGAAGATGTGGCCAGTGGTGGGATCCCGTTGGAGGTGACGAAAATGTTGGAGGATTATTTGTTGTATGTGACGGCTGGTAGGGTGGAAGGTGAGGACAAGGGGGAGTCTGCCCTTGTTACGAGTGGGGGGATAGGGAGTGAGAGCATAGCTATGGGGTATAGAAGAGACCTTGGTGAGAGCCTCATCTATAGTAGAAGAGGGGAATCCCCGTTCCCTAAAGAATGAGGGCATCTCTGATGCCCTGGTTTGGAACACCTCATCCTGGGAGCAGATGCGGCGTAGACAGAGGAATTGGGAGTAGGGGATGGAGTCCTTACAGGAAGGAGGGTGGGAAGAAGTGTAGTCCAGATAGCCATGGGAGTCAGTGGGTTTATAGTAGATGTCGATCAGTAATCTGTCACCTGCGATGGAGATAGTGAGGTCTACAAACGGCAGGGAGATGTCAGAAAAGGTCCAGGTGTATTTGAGTACCAGATGGAAGTTAGTGGTGAAATGGATGAAGTCATTGAGTTCTGTATGGCCGCAGGAGGTAGCACCAATGCAGTCATTGATGTTGCGGAGGTAGAGTTCAGGGATAGTGCCATGGTACACCTCGAACAAGGATTGTTCGACGTACCCTACAAAGAGGAAGGCATAGCTAGGGCCCATGCACATACTCATAGCTATACCTTGGATTTGGAGGAAGTAGGAGGAGTCAAAGGAAAAGTTGTTAAGGGTAAAGACCAGCTCCGCGAGGCGGAGGAGCATATCAATAGACGGGGATTGGTTGGTTCAGCAGTCGAGGAAGAAACGGAGGGATTTAAGACCCTCCTGGTGGGGGATGGAGGTGTAGAGAGACTGGACATCCATGGTGAAGATGAGGGAATGGGGTCTAGAAAACGGAAGTCATGGAGGAGACGAAGAGCATGTGAGGGTTCTTGAACATATGTCAGGAGGGATTTAACCAGGGGGGATAGGATGGAGTCGAGGTATATGGGAATAAGTTTGGTGGGGCACGAACAAGCAGAAACACTGGGTTTTCCAGGACAGTCAGGTTGAAACAATGGGTCTGCCAGGTAGAGAAAGAAAGTGTTTCTGGAAGTGTACAGAGATCTTCGGTAAGACTATATCAGATGTATTGTGTGTTACTGTACAGGTACATTTGGACAGGTACATGGATAGGACAGGTTTAGAGGGATGTGGGCCAAGCCAGGGACTCGAAAGAGGGAGCACATATCGCCAATTCTGGCCTCCCTACACTGGTTCCCGGTGCACTTTCGAGTTCATTTTAAGATACTGTTATTTGTTTTTAAATCTCTGAATGGGCTCGCCCTGCCTTACCTCTCTGAGCTGCTCCACCCATACGCTCCTGCCCGGTCCCTCAGGTCAGCTGGTCAGCTGCTCCTGGATGTACCGAGGTCTAGTCGGAGGCTCAGAGGGGATAGAGCCTTCTCTGTTGCTGCTCCGGCACTCTGGAACACCCTGCCGTTGCACATCAGACGGGCCCCCTCTCTGTCCATCTTCAAATCCAGTGTTAAAACACATTTGTACTCCCTGGCTTTTGACCATGCCTGAGGCTTTGCTTCTGTTTGTGGTGTTTTTTGATGTTTCTTTATATTACATGTCTTTTCCTACTATTTCTTTTGATTGTTATTTTTGGTGTGTATTAACTTTTTTGTCAATGATTAGTGATGTACAGCACTTTGTTCTATGTTTGTTTTTAAAGTGCTCTATAAATAAAATTATTATTATTATTAAATACAGGCATGTGGGACTAGAGTAGATGGAACATGTTGATCGATGTGGGCAAGTTGTGCCAATGGGCCTATTTCCATATTGTATGCCCTCTATAATGCCAGGATCGATCTGGTGAATCTTCATTACACCCTCAATTGCAAATATATAACAATTGAGTAGGTTAGACTAATACACTTGATTTGTTTTTGTTGGAGCAAAGGATTCTGAAGGGGGAGTTGATAGAGATGCACATAATTATGAGAGATAGGGTAATATATCAGGAAACCTTTACCCAAGACAAAGATGTCCATAACCAAAGACCATAGGTCTAGGATAAGAAATAAGATGTTTAAAGAGGATCTGATAAGAAAATTTTCACCAAGATGGTAGTTGGAATTTGGAATGCACTTCTTGAGGGGATGGCTAACATAGTTACTCTCACAATATGCAAGACATATTTGGATAAACACTTGAATTACCAAGGCATAGAAGGTTACAGATCAAGAACTGATAAATGTGATTGGTATAGATGGGGTTTGATAGTCAGCATGAACATGATTAGACCAAGGGTCTGTTTCGATGCTGTATGACTATGACTCAATGGCAATATTCTAGATGTAGTCTCACTGGGGCCCCAACATCATTTCAATAAGACATCAATATTCTTGGATTCAAATTTGTGGGGTCAGTTCTTCTGCTTCAGTTGCTTACGATTTTATTATTTGTACCTTTGCACTCCATTAAGTGCTGAATGAAGTATCGGTTTACACTATCTGGCATTATGAAAAGATGTGATGTAGGATCGTCAACCTGAAACATTAACTGTGTTTCTCTTTCCATAGATGCTGCCTAACTTGCTGAGTGTTTCAATCATTCTTTTGTTTCAATTAAGAAGTTGTTTGGTTCTTAATGATGAAATATGAAGGTTATATTTAATCCTTCGGCATTAAGTACTGTACTTACATTTTATGATTTTCTTTTACATTCCATTCCATGATTTAACTAGCGTGTGACACTGCAGTGCATCACTTATGATAATACATCAAGTAATTACCTGACAATTTGTGAGACAGATGGTCTATGTTCAGAAAGACTGAGCATTGGGCTTTGTTGGTTTCTCGTGGCCATTTAATGAAAGCCAAAAGTGTGTTTACTTCGGCCTTGTGATTTATGCCAAACATCTAATAAAGGACAACATGCAGAGTAAATTTAAGTCACCTCATTCACAATGCCACCCCACACTCTCTCACACATACAAAGAACTGGTAGCTTTATATCATTGGAAGTTTAAAAGGTTAAGCCACCCTCTGCCAAAGTGAAAGTGATTAAGTTTAGTGGAGCTGGAATGTTAAGCTGTTTGTCCTGTGGCAGCAGACAGTGAGTACTCCCTCCAGAATAATGTTTTACATTCCCAATGTTCACAATTATAAAGCAGGGGCTTTGCAGCAATAATAAGAGTAGGTATGTTTTCTGGTATTTTGATACTTCCTTACTAATTGGGTAATATTTTCCACACATGCACTTATTCATGCACACACGGACCCCATGCCCAATATTTGTTCTTCATTCAATATCATTAAAATAATGTTACCAGGTCATAATTGCTGCCAAAGAATTGTGCCACACAGCACCAGAGATCTGGGTTTGATCCTGACCTCAGGTGCAGAAACAGTATGTGGAATTTGCACATTCTCATTGTGACCACGTGGGTACTCTGGTTTCCTCCAACATTCCAAAGACATGCAGGCTTGTAGGTTAATCGGCTGCTATGAAATGCCTCTAATGTGTAGGGATTGGATGAGAACATGGGATAACAGAAATAATCTCTCTCTCTCTCTCTCTCTTATGGGGAGAAAGCAAGAGAATGGGGTTAGGAGGGAGAGATAGGTCAGCCATGATTGAATGGCGGAGTAGACTTGATGGGCCGAATGGCCTAATTCTACTCCTATCACTTATGATCTTATGATATCCTGAGATCATAAACAGTCTAGTATAATGCTTACTTAAATTCATTATAATTTTGCCCAATAACAAAATTTGAAAATGTGCCACATTGCGAAAGCCAGTTTTGTGGTCATTCCCTATTAACCTTTCAGAAGGCAATCATGATCTTTCTCTTCAAATGCTGCAGGTGTGATGAAGTTGTCTCCAGCAATAGTGCCAGGAGCAGGAAACAAGAGGATAAGGCAATATCAAATATGTCAAAGTTATAAAGAATAGGAACTGGAGTGCGCTGTGCGGCTCTCAAACCATTGCTGGCTTTGTACCTGGAAGGTAATGTGTTTCTAGGCATCCAATATTCTTGTTTTTCCATGTATGAGGTTATAAAAGCACTGTCAATAAAGCCTTAGTGAGTTGAATCAGTGCATCCTGTAAACAGTGCACAATGCACCCACAGTTTGTAGGGATATTGAGCACAGCAGAAAATGTTGGAATTATTCAGCAGGACAAGCAACATTTGTGGAGTAATGAACAAAGTTAATGTTCCACATCATATAACCATATAACCATATAACAATTACAGCACGGAAACAGGCCATCTCGACCCTTCTAGTCCGCGCAGAACACGTATTCTCCCCTAGTCACATATACCTGCGCTCAGACCATAACCCTCCATTCCTTTCTCATCCATATAACTACCCAATTTATTTTTAAATGATAAAAACGAACCTGCGTCCACCACCTTCACTGGAAGCTCATTCCACACAGCCACCACTCTCTGAGTAAAGACGTTCCCCCTCATGTTACCCCTAAACTTCTGTCCCTTAATTCTCAAGTCAATCACCTTTCATCTGATTTTATTGGAAAATATCTGTACCGGTGGCTCCCGGTGAAAAGTTCAACGCCGCCGCCTGCAGCTGTCCGTTTTTTCTCTCTTTTTTTTATTTTTAGTTAGTTGAGTTTTGTGTTTTTGGAGTTCTAGCCTTTTTATGTGGGGGGGGGGGGAGAGGGAGCTGGTCGGAGAGGCAGCTTTTCTCCAGGTTGTACCGTCGACCCGTCCTCGCGGCCTACCAGCGGGCCTGGAGCGGCGTTTCCTGATGGGACCGCCCAGAACCTCGGCTTCGACGGCGGCACAGCGCTGGAGCGCTATAACAGAGCGGAGCGGGCAATGCCTTGCCCGGGTCGCCGCGCTGGAACTCCGGTGAGCTGAAGACCGGCGAGTAAAACATCG
This sequence comes from Leucoraja erinaceus, assembly GCF_028641065.1. NCBI lineage: Eukaryota > Metazoa > Chordata > Chondrichthyes > Rajiformes > Rajidae > Leucoraja > Leucoraja erinaceus. The sequence goes on from NC_073389.1 coordinate 40,091,707, forward strand.
CGGAGCTGTGGAACTGTAGAGCAGCCAGCTGTGGGCGGCGGCGCTGAACTTTTCACCGGGTTCCTGGGATCTCTCGGTGAGATCACCAGTGGTGGAGCACCATCGAGCGCGGCTTGTTGGCTTCGGAAGCCGCGGTCTCCAGTTAGGAAGCGGCCGCTCCAGGTGTCCCAAGCCGCTGAGAAGGTTCTCCCGACGCCGGAGCACCATCACCCGGCGAGAACGGCCTGGAACATCGGGCCATCGCAGCGGTGACTGCGGAGGCCTCAATAGGCCCGACTATGGGTGGACATGGGGACTGGGCATTGTGCCTTCCCTCATAATGGGAACCATTGTGGGGGGATGTTTTTTACGTTAATTGGTCAATTCTTTAATGTTGTGTCTTATCTTTATCTGTGTGCTGCATGGCAAGTCAAATATCACTACATTAATTGGTGTACGTGACAAATAAATGTCCTTTGTCCTTTGTCCTTACATTATCTAACCATACTTAACTATAACTTAGTAAATGATGATTCTGGAGATTTTAAGGAGACTGGCCCTAGATTCTCTTAGATTTTGAAATATGAGAGGTGACCTCATTGATCTCATGAGCCTAACAAGGCAAATGGGGGATGTTATTTTGCCTTAAAAAGAGCAGGTCAGACAGTACCCGCAGAAAGAAAAATAGAGTTAAGTTGTCATCTCAACTGAGTTTTTGACCTACACCTACAACTCTTCTTTGCAGGGGTGGGCAGAGTGTAGCCAGAATTTGCTGTTTTTACTCTAGTTTTCCAGCGATTTTTAAAATTTTCATGATGCTCTGCCCACCCAGAAAATAGAGGTTACAGTCTGAAAACAAATGGCTGGACAATCAGGACACGGATGAGAAGACGTCTTAACGTATAGGGTAGCGAGCCCTCGCTGGGGCTAGCCAGAGGGGTGCGCTCCATTTCGCTGGCCCGCGGCAGCCGGCAGCCTGACGCTTCGCTGGCGCGGCGTCTACAACCCGGGATCTCACGTTGGGGACACGGGGAGTAGAAGAAGCTTCCACCGCCGGCCCGCGGCCAACTTCTACCGCGGGCGTGGTGGCAACTTACCATCACCCCTGGAGTGGAGCTTTGTCTGTCGGCCCTGCAGTCTGCAGTGCTTCTGGCTGCGGCGCAAACTTTAAATCGTCGACCGCCGGCCTGCGGCCTACACCAGCCTGAAGCCACGGTCTCCGGTGGGGAAGAGCCGATCCTGGACTTACCTTGACTTTTACCTTGTCCTTTTACCATCTGGACGCCCGTAGCGATGGCTGCGGAGGGTTGAGGTCCCGACCACGGGGGAAAATGGAGGAGGACTGGCCAATTTCTGTGCCTTCCACCACAGTGATGATGAATGCTGTGGTGGATGTTTGTGTTAAATTTTTATTGCGTTTGTGTGTTCTTTATCATTGAACCGCTGCTGACAAATTCATTTCACTTGCATTTTATGTGCAATGTGACGAATAAAACTGATTGATTGATTGATTGATTGAGTGAATGCTTGTAATTCACTATCAAGAAGACTGCAGAGGCTTGAGCAAATTCATGACAAAGATCCATAGATTTGTAGATATTAAGGAGTCTCGTGGAAGTATATAGAAGAGAACATAAGAAAGAAATTAAGGGCAAAGAAATGAGCAATGAAATATCCTTGCCAAGCAAGATTAAGGAGAATCCTAAAACATTCGACAAATACATCAGGAGTAAACAAATACCAAGGAAAGAGTCAACTCTAATTTTCAAGGGCTAATTATTTGTGGAGCCAAGCGATATGGGGGAGGTTCCAAATGAATACTACTCAAATGAAATACTAATCATGATGGAAGACATAGAGGACATGGAAGATAGTGAGAGAACAGGTGATAATTAAGAAGCAGGTAGACAAAAATGCTGGAGAAACTCAGCTGGTGTGGCAGCATCTATGGAGCGAAGGAAATAGGTAACGTTTCGGGTCGAAACCCTTCTGAAGAAGAGTTTCGTCCCAAAATGGTACCTATTTCCTTCGCCCCATAGATGCTGCCTCACCCACTGAGTTTCTCCAGCATTTTTGTCTACCTTCGATTTTCCAGCATCTGCAGTTCCTTCTTAAACATAATTAATTAAGAAGCAGTTCATTATCAAGAATTAAGAATTGTTAGATGTCATGGGAAACATAAGAGTTGATAACCTCCCAGGGCTGGATAAGGTCAGGGTGAAACGGGAAGAAAGAGAAGAGAGAGTTGAAGCAGTGATGGAGATTTCTGCATCTTTCATCTATCCCATTACATTGCAGAATTGCATAGATCAATCCAGGAAATGGAGCCACGTAATTATTTGTCTGATAAAAATATTCAAGGACAGGATAATAGCATTGGGATTTGCGGGCTTTAGAATTTGTTATTGAGAAATACAGAATATGCAGCTCAGAAACAGGCTATTTGGGTCAGTCAATCCATGACAGCTCATTGACCAGCTAATCTTGATTGTTTGACATAAATAATGGGATTTACAGCAAGAAATGTGGCAGCTATGGTAACATATATTGATATAGTGGATAGAACAGGACATAAAGCAATCCACTAATAGCTTGTAGGAGCATGCTGTTGAATTCACTATTGGCTTCCCTCTACTTTTATATCAACCAGCTCTATTTGGAACAAATAAATCAACCAAAATATTGCCATCGAAGAGATCCAATCCAATAAGTATAAAACCGTTACTTGTCTTCCAATATATTTGTTCTCAGAGAAGAAAACTAAACGATTCTGAACTAAAATTTCAACGTCTTCCTACAAAATATTTACATTGTCACAGGAAGTAATTGTGCATTAATCAGAACAAAGGCTTTCCTGTATTACTGTGCAACAACTGTGCCTTGGTGGTTGTAAGTGAATGAGAAACTATTCAATGCAATCTTTCAAATGTTACTGAGTTCAGATTTTATGAAAAGACGTAACGCATTTATGTCACAATTCTTCAAATTCTAGCTCAACGCGTCGCCTGTTTACAGACTTTCCCTGGATACTGGTGAGAATTTCACACAGAGAGTTGTGAGTCTATGGAATTCTCTGCCTCAGAGGGCGGTGGAGGCTGGTTCTCTGGACTACTTTCAAAAGAGAGCTTGATAGGGCTCTTAAAGATAGTGGAGTCAGGGGATATGGGGAGAAGGCAGGAACGCGTTACTGATTGTGGATGATCAGCCATGATCACATTGAATGGCGGTGATGGCTCGAAGGGCCGAATGGCCTACTCCTGCACCTATTGTCTATAATGCCTGTTCTGCAGGGGATGCAGCTGGAGGCAGGAGCTTGCCATCACAAATGGCTTAGATGCACTGGAGGGTGAAAAAAGAGCAACAGTGGAAGTCTAGGACCAGAGGGCATAGCCTTGGAATAAAATAACACACCTTCAGATGGAGAGGAGATGGAATGTTTTGAGCCAGAGGTTTGTAAATCTGTGGAATTCAGTGCCACAGACAGCTGTGGTCCAAGTCATTTGGTATTTTTAAAGCAGAGATTAATAGGTTCTTGATTAGTAAAACCATCAAAGTTTATGGGGAGTAGGCAGGAGTATGAGATTGAGAGGGAAAAATAGATCAGCCATGAGCAAATGGTGGAGAAGACTCAGGGCTCTCACTAAACTTTTTTTCTCTGTTTTCAACCTAGGCAGCTTTTTAGGTTGCCAAATGAGAGTTTAGGTGGTCATTTAAGACGGCTTGCGTGACGCTGGCGATAATGTGCTCGGACGAAGTGTGTGGTCAGAATTATGCTCAATGAAGCATTCGCATATTATTTCTGCTTCAAATAAAGTTCCAAATTAAACATATTCACCATATATACCACAATGACATGCAGCAAAATTATAATACAGTTTATACAGTTTCTCAACTCTTTTTACATGTTGCAATGAATGTCATTTCTATTCTTTCTTTCCACTTCCAAACAGAAATGTGGTTGGATTATTCAGCGTATGATCAACCTCGGTGAGACCAAGCGCAGGCTTGGCGATCGCTTCGCACAACACCTCCACCCAGTTCGCAATAACCAACCTGATCTCCCGGTGGCCCAGCACTTCAATTCCCCCTCCCATTCCGAATCCGACCTTTCTGTCCTGGGCCAGAGCGAGGCCCACCGCAAATTGGAGGAACAGCTTGGGTAGCTTAAACCCCAGCGGTATAAACATTGGCTTCTCCAATTTCAGGTAGTCCTTGCTTTCTACCTCCTTCCCATTCCCAGCTGTCCCACAGCCTATTGTCTTCACCTCATTCTTTTGTTTTTCCGCCCCCCATCAGTCTGAAGAAGGGTCTTGACGAAACATCGCCTATTCCTTTGCTCCATAGATGCTGCCTAACCCGCTCATTTTCTCCAGCTTTTTTGTCTACCAACGGGATCCCACTACTGGCCACATCTTCCCATCTCCTCCTCTGTTGGCTCTTACCGCAGAGACCGCTCCCTCCATAACTCCCTGGTCAATTCGTCCCTTCCCACCCAAACCACCCCTCTTCTGGCACTTTCCCTTGCAACCGCAGGAAATGCTACACTTGTTGCTTTACCTCCCACCTTGACTCCATTTAAGGACCCAAGCAGTCTTTCCAGGTGTGGCAGAGGTTCACCTGCTCCTCCTCCAGCCTCATCTATTGCATCCGCTGCTCTAGGTGTCAGTTGCTATACATCAGTGAGACCAAGCGTAGACTTGGCGATCGCTTCGCCGAACACCTCCGCTTGGTTTGCAATAACCAACCTGATCTCCCGGTGGCTCAGCACTTCAACTCCCTCTCCCATTCCGAATCCGACCTTTCTGTCCTAGGCCTCCTCCATGGCCAGAGAGAGGCCCACCGTGAATTAGAGGAGCAGCACCTCATATTTTGTTTGGGCAGTTTACACCCCAGCGGTATGAACATTGACTTTTCCAATTTCAGGTAGTCCCTGCTTTCTCCTCCCCTTCCCAGCTCTCCCTCAGCCCACTGTCTCCGCATCTTCCTTTCTTCTGCCCATTTTGTTTTCCAAGACACAAAAAATTATACGTTGATAACTTTGGTTATTAAAAAAAATAAACTATCCATTTTCAGTCTTAAATCTCAAGTGACGCTATGTCCCCCTTTACAGCTACTGTATGTTTTAATTCAGTTCAAGACTATGGGGCAGTACATTGGCCATAAAGTTGATGCCTAAAAGTGCCAGAAACCCAGATTTGATCCTGAATATGGGTGCTGTCTGTATGGAGTTTGCTCCTTTTATCTTTGATCGCATGGGGTTTTCTCCGGGTGCTCTTGTTTCCTTCTACATTCCAAAGGTGTGCAGGAACCCTTTTCAGACCCAAACCAAAATGTAATATTTTCCTTTTGTCAAGGGATTCTGCCTAACCTGTTGAGTTATCCAGCTTTTTGTGTCTATCTTCAGTTTAAACCAGCATCTGTAGTTCCTTCCTACACACAAGATACTATACGATAGAACTTTATTAATCCCAGGAGGGAAATTGTGTGTGTGTGTGTGGGTATATATATTATACACACACACACATATATATATATTAATATAGTTATATATTCATATATAAATATATAGTGTTTTGTTTTCTCCTTTATAACATTGTTTACAGAGTACTATGTTTACATATTCTGTTGTGCTGCTGCAAGTAAAGGGCTTGTCCCACCAGCATGCGATTGCATGCGTGTAGCGCGACCAAACGTGTTGACTTGAGGAGTACGGCCTTGCGGGGCCGGTCCCACTTCCAACCGCGGAGCCGTCTGGAGTTGTGCGGGGCTGGTCCCGACATCATACTCACCAATCAGCTGGGCGGTAGGCGGGCCGACTGAATGTGGTCGTCGCACGGCGTCGGGCGGTTACGAACGCCATCAAGATGCTGCATACTGCGTCGAGACGGTGCGTACGCCCGTCGAGGCACTGCATACGGCCTCAATGCGGCTGCGGGCCGACAGGCCGTTGATGCGCGCTGCATACGGCCTCAATGCGGCTGCGGGCCAACAGGCCGTTGCCGCGCGGAATTTTTGGACAGTGTCAGTTTTTCGGAGCCCCGCGCAATGTCGGGACCAGCCCCGCACAACTCCATATGGCTAGAACCGGCGATCGAAATGGGACTGATGGCCCCGCCATGCTGTATCTTTACGACTCAAAACACCAAAACCAGAGGAAATCGCGCTCGCCGCATTCACACAATTTCCTTGCTGGATGGGCTGCTCCAGGCCCTTAAGCATGTAATAGTCATTTGTTCCCAACTGGACGTGAGGGAATTTAAAACACTCTTTTCCCCAAGACTCTTTTTTTGACTTACCGTCGCCAATGTGTGTCATGTGTCCCAGATAGACAATGAAATTCTAGTGTAACAGAATGGAACAAGAGATTCAGTGTGGTTGGTGTTTGGACCATGAACGATAAAAGTGCAACAGGCTGTTTTTGGAGTTTGGTGGCGGAGGGTCCACTCCAGTTTATATTCTATTTGGAATATTTTTGGAGGACCAGGAAACCAAGAAGCAAGAGTTACTCCCGGAAGTTACTCCAGCTCCAGAGAGTGATTCTGCGTTGGTTTTCAGCGGTCGCGGCGAGGCAGCGACCGGACAGCAATGGCGGCCAGATCACCCACAATGCAAAGGGAGGGAGAAAGTGCCCAATGCCGACCAGTTGCCGTGGCAGTGAGCATGTTGTGCAGGGCGTCCGATGATGTGCTGGCCGTGGTTGTGCGCATGTGTAGGGGGAGGATAAGCAGGCTGTGGCAGTGCACAAGTGCAAGGCGACCGGCTGTGCCGGCGGATGAGGAGCGGGTGGAGAGTGGAGAGCGGAGTGCCGGCGGCCCTGACGTAGATACGGATGGCAGGTGCAGACGGAGAGTGACAGAGAGAGAGATAGAGAGGGGGGCCCACTCAGGGTTGAACGATAGGTGTCCCGGGTGCTTGCCAAGCCCGGCAAAATGGCATGGGTTTTAGGTTGCCCGGCGGGTCTATAGGTGGCCATTGGCACCCGGGCAACCCTGAGACAGTGGATTGAATGGCCTAATTCTGCTCCTATGTCTTATGGTCTTATGGGGTTCAATAGTCAGGGGAACAAACAACTGTCCCTGTGGCCTTGAATGTGAGATACTGTATAATATCACTCCACCTGATTCTGAGGTCAAGGATACCTTTGAATGACTGCAGAACATTCTGAAGGGAGAGGGTGGTCCACATTAGCATTAACCACATAGACAGAAAGAAGATGAAGCTCTTCAAGCACATTTTATGGATTTGGAAAGAAGTTAAAAAAAAAAACTGACCTCAAAATTTGTAATCTCAGAAATACTCCATTCCCAACTGAAAGTGGAAGTTATAAATAGACAAAGAGAGCAGGGTCAGAATATGATAAAATATATTTTTAAATTCCAATTTAAAGGCACTATATTGAAACACACAATGCAACCGCAACAAACTGAATGATTCAGCAGCACAAAGAGTTGAAATTGGACGTGATGAAATTATCTCAGCAGAATTGCTTTCAATCCACAGATGTCACTAACTTCCTCCAGCAAATTGTTTGTTACCTTACAGAAATGTGGTTGCAGGGTGACCAAGAATGGGAATTAAATATTTCAAGGTACTCCAGAAGAGATAACAAAGAAAAGGAGATGGGGTAGCATTGTAATTACATCAGTACATAATGGTAGTTACTTTGGCTGTGCAGAACATGGTATAGAATGAGGGTACTAATTAAAATCAGATTAATGTTTTTTATATGCGTAATGAGTTGCTAATGGTAAAGTTATGGGGGATGTCCAGTAGCTCAGACTACACAACAAAAAAGAAAAAGGTTAAAGAAAAACGGAACCAAAAAATGATATGCAGCAATACTAACAGAAAGAGAGAGTAAGCTACTTTGAGTTGGAGAAATCTATATTGAGTCCTGCAGGCTACCACATACCCAGACATATGAGATTTTGACCCTCTTTGGTTGAGCCATGGTATTTCAGTGCAGGCAGCCACAGGCAAATGCCAGAGTGGGAATGGGATGGGGAATTAAAGAGGCAGGCAACTATCTATGACAGCTATCTATGTGACCCATATGACAGCTATCTATGTGACCCATATGACAACTATCTATGTGACCCATATGACAGCTATCTATGTGACCCATATGACAACTATCTATGTGACCCAATCTATGCTTGGTTTTTCCAGTCTATTGGAAGGAAATAGGAAGGTATCTTTAGACTACAGGAAGGTAAGAGCTCCAAAGTTTAAAGGAGATGAGCGGGGCAAGTGTTTGCACTAGATGGACCCATTTCTGTGCTAGAGGAGACCATATTATGAACACTGAATGCAGTGCAGTAGATTGGGAGAAGTGCAATCAATGAAACACTGTTTAGGTTCCTGGATAGTGGGAAGGGAAGGTATAAAAGGACAAATGTTACACCTGCTGTGACTGATGGGAAAGTACCACAAGAAGGGAAGTGGTGAGCAGGGAATGAAGAGTAGTTCTGGGAGTCATGAAGGGTGAAATCTCTCCAAAATGCTGAAAGAGGAGGAGGGCTTGGAAAATGTGTCTGGTGGCAGGAATTTAGAGCTGGCGGAAATTGCAAAGGATGATCCACTGAATTATGAAGCCTGGTGGGATCAAAGATAACAATCTAGGGAACTGTTCATGGTCTGTCCAGGAAAAGGGGGCCAAGCAGAAGTGCAGGAAATAAATGAGATGCCATTGAGCTCCTTGTCCACAATGATAGAGGGGAAGCCACATTTCAGGAAGAAGGAAGTTAGATTAGAGGCATCTGTGCGGAAGATCTCACCATCGGAGCAAATGAAACAGTGAGAGACAAACTGGGAGAATGGAATGGAGTCCTGCAGGAGCCGTTAATAAAAATAGCTGAGGGAATCTGTAGTCTTGCATTAGACGTTGGTAGCTACCATATCCTCTGAAATGATTTAGTCGCTACAAACTGATGGGATGCCATTTATGTTGGCCATCATTTTGGCTCAATCTCCTTTTTCTTTTTCGTTTAATTGCATGGACTGGCCTGCTGGCCTTGTTCAAGAACCTTACCTTTAGCAAGACCGGCAAATAAGTTTAATCTAACTTTAACTGCTGTACACTGGAGTGTAGCACTGTAAGCCATTTCAAAATAAGGGATAAATATATATATTTTTTTAAAGGGGAGAAATGTATTAACTCAGTAGATAGTGAATCATTGGATTAGTTTACACTGGGGGGGGGGGGGAGACTCAAAAGAGATTGATGGATTTGTGAATATTAGAAAAACCATGGGAGATGGGGAGAGGGCAAGGAATGATATTAAGGTCGAAGATTAGTCAGGATCTTGTTGAATGGTGAAGCAGACCCAAAGAGGCAAATAGCCAAATGCTCAATTCCTTATTTTCTTAATTATTCTTGTCATTTTTCCTTTTTTTCCTCAATATTATGTGATAATATTAAACAGCTTTTTGTTATTATCATCCACACTAGCCAATAGTTCCCTCAGGCACCAACCCTCCCTAGAATTATAACCTTCTCCAGCCACACAATCAACTGCATAATTTCCATTATTGCTTTTTTGGCAGCCTCCATGTTAATCATCTTGCTGTTAATAGTTGCCATGTACTCATCCAAATGTCTTTTAAATGTTGTTATTATACTTGCCTCAACTACCTCCTCTGCAGCCCTTTTCAAATACAAACCACTCACTGTTTAGAAGAGGTTGTCCATCAAGTTTCCATTGAGTTTTTCTCCTTTCACCTTAAACCTATGCCCTCTATTTCTTGATTTCCCCTCCCCTGGGAAAAAACTATGTGCCTCCACCCTATCCACTCACCTCATGATTTAAAAAAACCTCTATATGATCACCCCTCATCTTCCTGCACTCTTTAGGAATAAATTGCTTGCCTGCTGAACTTCACCCTATGGCTCAGGCCCTCGTAAATCTTCTCTGTGCTCTTTCCAGCTTAATAGAGTTATTTCTTACACCAGTGACCCAATCAGAACATAATGCTGAACATAATGCAGTCTCACCAATGTTTTGTACAACTGTGGCATAACGTCCCAGCTTCTATACTAATTTCCCTGACTGATGAAGCCTTCTGCACCATCATACCTAACGATACCACTTTCAGGAACAATATTAGATTAGATATAAGATTAGATATAATTTATTGCCACACAACCAGGGTCGGTGGAAATTTGGGTTGTCAGCAGCAGTACAATAATAAAGAACACACAACCAAGTACAATAATAAAGAACACACATATACAAGTACTCCTAAATTCCTCTACTCTATGATAATCCCCAGGACCCTCCGGTTCACTGTGAGGACCTGCCGGGGTTTAACTTTTTAAACTGCGACACCTCACACTTATCTGAATTAAATTCCATTTGACGTTCTTCAACCCACTTGCCCAGCTGCTGAAGATCCTGCTGTAATTCTTGATAAACATCTTCACAATCTATGACCCCACACATTAGCGTCATCTGCAAACTTACTAATCATGTCTTGAACGTTCTTATCCAAATCATTGATATAAATGATACAGTGATGGGCTCAGCAGTGATCCCTGTGGCACACCACCAGTCACAGATTTCCAGTCCGAAAAACAACCCTCCACCACCGCTTCCAGCCATGAAACCAATTTTGTATCTAGTTGGCTAACTTTCCCTCGATCCCATGCGATCTAACCTAGACTGCCTTATGGAACTTTATCAACGACCTTGTTAAAGTCGATATTGCAGCATCTACATGCCTATCCTAATTGCCCTTCTTGGTTACATCTTCAAAAAAATCATCAAATTATTGACACCTTACACCACCTTTGATCTTGTTTTGATAACCAACTTGGGAAGTGTCTTTGCATGGTTCACTACATAAAGATACTTCATAAAGCTATTACTTTGGGAAGAAATGCAGAACCTTCAGCATCCAATAAGAGTATTGAGGCTAATTCACACCCTTTAGAGCTGAAAAGGTCAAGTCAGAAAATCCACAGCATTATCCATGGATCAGATTCTGCAGATGGCTCTCATCTAGTTGTTTTGCACATTGCAAATCATCAATGAGGCATTATTCCCGGATGAGATCAATGAATTCTATGCACATTTCCATTGGGAGAACACTGATGTGCCTTCTTTGGCCTCATAGAATTACATAGATAGTTTTGCAATTTCAGTCATTTAGGACGATAGCAGAAGATCCTTCAGGAAGATGAACCTTTGGAAATCATCTACACTTGATGGCGTACCTGGTCACGTTCTCAACACCTACACAGGCCAACTGGCTGGAGCATCATCAAAGACCCATACCACCCTGGCCACACTCTCATTTCATTCTTGCCATCAGGAAGAAGTTAAGGGAGTCTAAAACTGTGACGCAGAAGACTCGGCGGGCTGCAGCCTGCAGGGGAACGCTGCCAAAAAGCTGGCCCCTGGTCATCCTCTGAAAAACAGAGACCGGAGAGGAGGGAGCTGGTGACGGCGGACGTGAAGAGAAAGGAATGATAGGAGAGCGAGTTAGCGTCTTGCCTTCTGCGCTCTCAAGGTCATCTGTGGGTGGTGATCCCAGGGCACAAAGGGGGACTGGCAAGGAGAGGGACGTTGGTTAATTGGACAAGCCAGACAAAAGTGACGGCTGGAGGCCGTGCAGCAGGCTGGGCTTGCCTGGATCAGTTGCCACTCATAGAAACATAGAAACACTCATACAGCCTAGACTTTGAACATGGTGCCAAAACCTGGCGCCTCTTGTATGCAGTCACAGTGGACTATTTCTGTACACCTTGCTAATCAGGGATTGTGCTTAGGTATAGCAATACTTTACTAAACTGTATGCAAAAAAATAATTTCACTGTGTGCGTTTGCACATGTGACAACAAAGCACCATTGACCACCAGGTTCAGGAACAGCTTCTTCCCAACAGTCAATCAGGCTATTGAATACTACTAACTCCAATTAAACTCTGAACTACCAACTGTCTTGGATGCACTAGGAACTGTTGGTGTTGTTTGTTTTGCACTAATATTGAGTATCGCTAATATTTAATGAACATTTTTTGTTTGTTTATTTGGGTACCTATTGAGTGGCATGTTTACAAACCTTATGAAGGAACTGCAGAAGCGGGTTTAAAGACAACGATAGACACACGATGCTGGATCAGGCAGCATCTCTGGAGAAAAGGAATCGGTGACATTTTGGGTTAACCAAAATGTCACCTATTCCTTTTCTCCAGAGATGTTGCTTGACCCCGCTAAACTACTCCAGCTTTTTGTATCTATCTTTGTGTTTACAAACCAGTTCTGCCACTGCAAGTAAGAATTCCATTGTTCCATTTGGTACAGATGACAATTAAACACTGACCATCAATTGATCACCTCAAATATTATAAAACATTTACATTGCTAGGTCTTGTCCCACTCGTTTCCAGCTCCCCCCCTCTAGTCAATGTGAAGAAGGGTCACGACCTGAAACATCGCCTGTACATTCCCTTCACAGATGCTGCCTGACCCGTCGAATTACTCCAGCGCTTCGAGTTTTGCTTAAGATTCCAACATATGTCATTCTTTGTGCTCTTTATAAAACCATTCACGTTGCTTTAAATAAGTAACTGAAATTTAAAAAAAAAAAACAGAAAACAGTGGATAAAAAAACTTCAATGAAGAGAAAGAGAGCTATTGTTTCGGACATTAACACGGATTCTCGCTACATAGCTGCTGCCTGATCATTGTGCTATCTGGGACATGTGACAATAAAACACTCTTGACATTAATTGCAGGTCATTTCTGCCGTAGTCCCCGAAGTGCGGAGAAAAGGCGAGTACAGATGTGACCCTGTACAGATCATCAGGGAGCATGCAGTAAAGGAGCGGGAGTGAGAAGGGAGAGGATGAGGGCAAGCGCGCAGTGACCAGGCGAGGGTGCGGGAGGGCGGCTACACTGTGTCGGGGTTGGGAGGGAGGGAGGGAGGGGAAGAGGGGGGTGGGGGGAGGCTCGCAGTGTCCAGGCTGGAGGAGTGTGTCCAGCAATACGGACTGCATTGTGGGATGGGCGGAAGCGGAGGAAGTGGTTGACCAGTGATTGAAAGCAAAGATCCTTGATTGAAAGTGATTGAGAAGTGAGTGAGTGAGTGTGTGTGTGAAGCTAGGGGAAGAGAGAGAGAAAGAGCAGGCAGCCGCAGCGCGATCGCCCAACGACTCCGCCGCATTATGCCTTCCTTTCCCCTCTCGGCATGGAGGCTGGCACCGTGAGAGGAAAACACACCAGAAAGACCGGCATCTTTCTCTGCTTGATTGCGACGTTGAGCAGCGCGATCGGCCAGAAAGGTGAGTCGCACACAGAGCCAGCGAGTGTAAAACTCTCGGCCCCTCTCCCTCCCATAGTTTTCCACTCGAGGTGGGCTATTGAGGAGTTTTGTTTGACTTCACTTGAGTGTAGTTTGTACTCTTTACAAAGTGTTCGGTATTTCTACACTCACCCCCTCCACCTCCTTCAGTGAAACAGTGGAGTGATCTTTTCTGGAATAGTTGAAGATTTAGCTAAAGCTTGTGATGGGGGATGGGGTTCCATTGAAGATTTAAAGTGGTAGGATCTGTTTTCTTTCTGTGGCCTACAGGCCAATTTTCTCTTTCCAGTTGTCAAGCTTTTTGCTTCAATCAATTTAGTAAGCTGGTTAACTGGTTAGATGGTGGAGGTGTGTTATGTCTGAACGGCGGCTTTTTAAGGATTGTAGCCGTCATGTTAATAATTGGTCAAAGCTAACTTCAGTTTATCTGTACCTACTTTCCCGTTTCAACGGTGTCACACTCAGTGCACCAACTCTAGAAAACAGTTTTTCACTTTGAGCAAGATTTCCAGAATTTCAATTGTGTAGTAAAAAAGGACACAAAGTGTTGGGATTAACTCAGCAGGTCAGGCAGCATCTTTGGAGAACATACGATCAGGTGACGTTTCGGGTTTCTTTGTTTCCTACGTTTTGTAAATAAGTAGTACTTTTTTGATCGTGAACAAACCAGCTTCTTGAAACCCTGAAGCCGAAGTAAAGAACCATGTATATAAATATATTTTCATTTGAGGGGGGTTAAGGGAATGAATGCATTGTCAAACAGTGATTAAATAACACTCCCAGATATTTTTCAACATGTGTAGTCCTAATATAAATGTTTGCTTGAATTCTGCTAAAATAGAGTATCAGTTTAAATTAAATCCCAAATATACTTTCAGTGGATTTATGGCCAAGAACCAGCAATATGTATGTCATTAAATGACAGTATTTACTTGTACAATAAAAAATGAGATATATCTTTACTATTTAGTTGCAGGGTAACTTTTTGTAATAAACAAAAATGTTAAAAAGGATCATATTATATGCTCTCCTAGTGTCTCCAATTGTTCCATTAACTTAACTTCTACATTGTTATTAATTCCCTTTTCCAACTCCCCATGTTCAGTCCAATATACTAAAGCTTCCCTCCTGACTCTAGTTTTCCAATCTTCATTCCTACATTTGACCATAGCTAGCAGCTGTGACTTGATTAGTAGTACAGTCACTGTTGAGTCAGAGGGGGCATTGATTCAAATTTCCATTTCAAAGACTTAAGCAGAGAATTTGGCCTGATACTTAAGTCAAAATACGCATATGCTGGAAATCTGAAATAAAAATGCTAATCCTGGAAACACTCAACAGTCAGGCTGCCTGTATGAGAAAATTAAAGTTTCAGATTTAAAAAAAAACCTGTGTTGTTTACTTCTAGATGACATGCTTAATTAAAGCCCCAAATACCTCCTCAAGCAGGCAGAAAAGATCAAACAGTGCTCTTTGAAGAAGAGCTCTTCCCCTCCCCCTCCCGAGCACTATTTCCTGGCTATAATTTATGTCTTAATCAATGTCACAAATAAAGAGCATTTGTATTAGTCTTTGTATTTCACACAATGACTGCATCTTTGGAAGTGAGGTGTGTTTGGATTGTGAAAGTTGCCACATACAGTGCCCTCCATAATGTTTGGGACAAAGACCCATCATTTATTTATTTGCCTCTGCACTCCACAATTTGAGATTTGGAATAGAAAAATAAAGCACTTTGGTTAAAGTGCACATTGTCAGATTTTATTAAAGGGTATTTTTATACATTTTGGTTTCACCCCCCCCCCCCGAGAACTGAAGGGGACTAGCCCCCCAAAACAAGCATAAGCTAAGATATGGCTGCAATACAGACCTGGCAAATCATCACCGGAGAAGACACCCAGCAACTGGTGATATCCATGAATTGCAGACTTCAAGCAGTCATTGCCTGCAAAGGATTTGCAACAAAATGCTAAACATGACTACTTTCATTTACATGGTATTGCCGTGTCCCAAACATTATGGTGTGCTGCAATGGGGGGGACTATGTATAAACACTACTGAAATGTCTACATGGTGAAACCAAAATGTATAGAAATGGCCTTTATCAAAATCTGACAATGTGCACTTTAACCCCATGCAATTTTTTTTTTAAATTTCAAATCTTAAATTGTGAAATACAGAGGCACATAAATAAATGATGGGTCCTTGTTCCAAACATTATGGAGGGCACTGTAGACATAAATATTTTATTTTGTATTCCATTTTTTCACCTATCCACTTATTTGTAACATGGGATCAGTTGCTCTTGCCACACTCAGACTCTCATTCAGCTGATGGTTAGTTACACTATGGCTTATTTAGGTCCATCAAACTAATGCTCACCTCTCTAAAAGACAACTCCTTAATGCTCAACCTATCTGGATCAGTATTACAACCAGTCAGCTGGATCAGTATTACTGCACCATTGACACACCTGTGTGCATCACACCATAAAAAGTTAACCTCTATTACTGTTTTTGACCACCTTGTATTACAGCCGATGTGTAGACATTAATGCAAATTTTCAGCAGAATCCACATATATACATCTGCTCAACTGTGCTGCAGTCAAATTAAACTGGAACTTGCATATTTACGAACAACAAAAATCTTTTGACATCATCTTTTGAATCTTTTGAGTTCCATACTTGTTTTGTGAGTCTGGATTTGGAGGCCAAGAAATGGCAGGAGATAGCAATTCAGAAAACCCTGCCAATTTCACCCACTGTAATGTCAATTGCTTTTTGCAAACGGTCTGATAATTTAAAATGTTCGTGGCGTACCATGGCCCTATCCCCGAACTCTACCTCCACTACATCAGTGCTACCTCCTGCACCCATGCAGAACTCACTGACTTCATCCATTTCACCACTAACTTCCATCTGGTACTCAAATACACCTGGACCATTTCCGACACCTCCCTAAAGTTTGTGGACCTCACAATCTCCATCGCAGGTGACAGACTACTGACCGACATCTACTATAAACCCACTGACTCCCATGGCTATCTGGACTACACTTCTTCCCACCCTGCTTCCTGTAAGGACTCCATTGCCTACTCCCAATTCCTCCGTCTACGCCGCATCTGCACCCAGGATGAGGTGTTCCAAACCAGGGCATCGGAGATGTCCTCATTCTTTAGGGAACAGGTGTTCCCCTCTTCTACTATAGATGAGGCTCTCACCAGGGTCTCTTCTATACCCCCGTAGATCTGCTCTCACTCCTCATCCCCCCCCCCCCCCCACTTGTAACAAGGGCAGAGTCCCCCATGTCCTCACCTTCCACCCTACCAGACGTCACGTACAATAAATAATCCTCCACCATTTTCGCCACCTCCAACGGGAGCCCACCACTGGCCACATCTTCCCATCTCCTCCCCTTTCCGTAGAGACGGCTTTCTCCGTAACTCCCTGGTCAATTCATCCCTTCCCACCCAAACCGCCCCCTCTCCTGGCACTTTCCCTTGCAACTGCAGGAAATGCTACACTTGTCGCTTTACCTCCACGCTTGACTCCATTCAAGGACCCAAGCAGTCTTTCCAGGTGCGGCAGAGGTTCACCTGCACCTCCTCCAACCTCATCTGTTGCATCCGCTGCTCTAGGTGTCAGCTGCTCTACATCAGTGAGACCAAGCGTAGGCTTGGCGATCGCTTCGCCCAACACCTCTGCTCGGTTCGCAATGACCAACCTGACCTCCCGGTGGCTCAGCACTTCAACTCCCCCTCCCATTCTGAATACGACCTTTCTGTCCTGGGCCTCCTCCATGGCCAGAGTGAGGCCCACCGTAAATTGGAGGAGTAGCACCTCATATTTCGCTTGGGTAGTTTACACCCCAGCGGTATGAACATTGACTTCTCCAATTTCAGGTTGTTCTTGCTTTCTCCTTCTTTCCCCTCCCCCTCCCAGCTCTCCCACAGTCCACTGTCTCCACCTCTTCCTTTCTTCTTCCCGCCCCACCCCCACATCATTCTGAAGAAGGGTCTCTATCCGAAATGTCGCCTATTTCCTTCGCTCCATAGATGCTGCCTCACCTGCTGAGTTTCTCCAGCATTTTTGTCTACCCTTCGATTTTCCAGCCCTGCAGTTCCTTCTTAGCCAATTTAAAATAAATCACTGATTTATTTATTTTTTTAAAGCTGCTTTAAAATAAAATTAGTTCAGTGCCACAACACTTGAGTGGCAAGTATACATTTAAATTCATATCCTTGAAGTCTGCTCTATGTTACTCCTGTCTCCAACATGCTGTTTTGAAAGAGCTGAGCAAACAGCTGCATTCCAATTCCATTGTGCAGTCTTTAAATTGCAAGCATAATTAACTCAGTGGCTAACTATATTGAAAAGTAATTAAATTGAGCATTGCATTCCAGCAGTTTCATTTTCTAACACATTTGAAAAATCTGTATGTACATTGGCCCACAATTTTCTGTAATTGGAGAGCAAGTAATTCACGGCGGCAGGCGCGGGCACACCGCGACGCCCTGTGTCTCCCTTTCAAGGGAGATGCTAAAAATGCATTTCGTTGTCTCTGTACTGTACACTGACAATGACAATAAATTGAATCATTTCATTTTTTCATTTCATTACTGTCTCACTAGGTTTAATTTTCATGTTACTTTGTATTGCAGGTTGCTATAAGCAAGAGAATATATTCTAAAATCGGGCACAAAAGAGAAAGTGTGGGTGATGTGAATTGGTGGGAGTGAGCAGGATGTTAGGTTCTGGCATAGGGATTTTAGCGAGAAAAGATAATAACTTTGAGAAACACGATTTTTGTGAAAGGTTAATGTCGGGGTCATTGTTCCATGTTTCTGAGTTGATTGTGAACTTAGACATAAAATAAAGACAATTCTGGATTTTTATGCCAGAAAATATAATAATTCAGCAACCCTATCTCTAATTTATACTTATCAGAAACTTTTTTTATGCTGCAGAGGAAAACAGTGTAAAATGCTTTAAATACATTTTGGATGTTGAGAGGAAACTCAATAAACCAGATGAGAATTAAAATCTTAAATTTTATGTGGAGTGAATGTCAAATGTAACTTGCATTGAAATTGTTTTGTTCTTGTATATTTTGTATACTAGAGCCAGTTAAATCCTTCAGCTGCATCTCACCAAATTCGTACCATTAAATACTGCATCACTTAGACCTTTTGAGCAAATTAAATGTCACAATGTTAAGGGTATGGCTGTGTCAGAAGCAGTAACAAATGTTTAGATGGCAAAAAACACTTGGCAATTCGTTATTAAAAAACGTTTGATTGGTATAAATAATTGTATTCACCATAAATCAAGTTTTTAGTCACCAGGGAAATCAAGTAAGACTTGAGTCTGAGGAAGGGTTGCGACCCAAAACGTCACCAATCCTTTATCACCAGAGATGCTGCATGACCCGCTGAGTTACTTCAGCTCTTTGGGTCTAAAGTCTTGGATAAAGTCAGGAGTATGCAAATCAACAAACCATGAGCAGCAGGTGGAATAGAAAGATAGATTGAAACCTATTAAAATATCTGTAGTTCCACATTATTGGTTTGTCTATCATCTGATACGACACCTTGTTGCTCGTCATTTAGCCTGAGACATTGTTCCTGCTCTTGTTAATTTCAATGTCCTTGCGATGATCAGAGATTGTTGCTGATTGCCCAGGGCATATTAATATATGATATCAAGCTCAAAAATGTTAAGATTAGTTTAACTATCTTTACTGTAGGAAGAGCTGCTCAGTTTGATATTTTACTGGCTTCAGTATTTCTTCCCCACCCAGATGACTCTATCCTTGAAGTCATTTATTTGGCATATAAACACAAATCTCTGGAAAATGGGCTAATTAATAGAAAATAATTATTTTACAAACAAGTCTCGTGAAATTCACTTTGCATTTTAAGTATATTGCTGCTTTTTTATATAATGCTTGTTCCATTTCAGCCCAAAATGGGAATTGTAAGCAGAGGTTTAATTTAGTGATACCGCATGGGAACAGAGTTTTCGGCCCACCGAGTCCACATCGACCTTCGATCACCTGTTCACATTAGTTCTTGTTATCTCACTCTCGGGTCCGCTCCCTACACATTAGGGGCAATTTACAGCGGCCAATTAACATACAAACCTGCACATCTTTGGGACGGGGGGGGGGGGGGGGGGGAATCTGGAACATCCGGGTGGAAACTCACTCAATCACAGGGAGAACATGTAAACTGCACACCAACAGCGTCCGAGTTTTGGATTGAACCTGGATCTCTGGACTGTGAGACAGCAGCTCTACCGGTTGCACCACTGTGCTGCCCCAAGTTATTTGTACATTCTTCCATAGAAACATAGAAAATAGGTGCAGGAAGAGGCCATTCGGCCCTTCGAGCCAGCACCACCAAGCATTGTGATCATGGCTGATCGTTCCCTATCAATAACCTGTGCCTGCCTTCTCCCCAAAAACTCAGTGCGGGTTTTGCAAATGCAACAACATTGGATCCAGATGCTTTCCAAGGGTTCACCCTCCTGAATGATCTTCTGAGGTCCGCCTCGGTGACTGGGATTGCAATACCTTTGGAGCTATGGAGGTCCTGAGAAGGCACATCCGTGCATGGACCGCATCTGGAAGTGAATACTCACTGTCACTTGAGCTGCCACTTGGCTTTGCCTTGCCATAGCTGCAAAAATTCCGTCTCTACCTCCAATTTAGAGTGAAATTCCCTTGTAGCCTCTTTGATGACCCTATATTACCTGGATGTATTGTATGAATCTGTCACTAGGCATGAATGCCTGAGGTCTGGTCCTCAGATTGTGGACCTCCTGGTTCATCCAAGGCTTCTGGTTGGCTGTCACTAGGATGGTGTAAAAGGCATCAGCTTTTAAAACAAAAATCAAGCCAATCTGGCCATCTAACACAATTGTTTTTTATCTCTCTACATCAACGTCCATATCTCCCGTTTCCCTTATCCCCAAACAGTCTAAAGAAGGGTCTCGACCCGAAACGTCACACATTCCATCTCTCCAGAGATGCTGCCTGTCCCGCTGTTACCCCAGTTTTTTGTGTCTATCATTGGTTTAAACCAGCATCTGCAGTTCCTTCCTACACATCTAGCAAAAGAGTTGGATTTGGGACAATATTTTAAGTTTACCAATTACGGAGAGGATGAAGCATCATTTTGAATACAGCATGTGCATTGCATTGCTAATGAGGGATATTGTTAAATGTGTAAATAAGACTAGCTCTACTGCAATGTTATGATTGTCCCAACATTACCATTAACTCCCATTGGATTGTACCACCTTAGGGCAATGTACAGCAGTCAATTAGCCTACATGATGTCAATGCCGAATAGTCTGAAATTAGTGGTGGACTGTGGAGGAAATACTGGAAATCCAGAATCAAAATTCTGGTTTTGCTCATTATATGAAATTGTTGAACTTAGTTAAGTTTGGCAGACGGATACACAGCTGTTTGGAAGATGAGATGTTCTCCGTTGGGGCTTTTGTTGATCGACTTTGGAACAGAGTACTGCGAGAGGACAGAGATCAGAGTGGGAGTAAAATGGAAAGTTAATATGACAGGCAATGAGGCGCCAGCTCTATTGCATTTGGTTATTCCATTATTGTACTTTAATTTGTTCCACTATTTAGATTTTGCACTTAACCCTGGCACCATTCTGCTGTTTTGCATTTTTTTTGTTATTTAGCTGTACACTGAGCTTCATGTGAGCAAGGATTTCATTACACCCTGCTGTACATGACAATAAACTGATCTGCCCTGAGTCCTGGGTCATGCTTGTTGCCAGCAAGTGGTCACAAAACATTCAGTAGGATCAAAAATATCTATTGTGCGCTGTGGTATAGAAATATGTAGGAGTATTTTTCGGAGTTACTTGATGTTCAAAATCTGATTGCTTGGAGATAAAATCTACTATGATCTAAGCACATACTAAAGTCTGAATCTGCTAAAGGGAACAAAGTCCCAACATGTTATATTTATTTAAAGCCATGAGTGAGGCAACGTCTTGCAGTTCCATCCATTATTCTTTGGTAATGTATATTGGGCTATGAGAAACAGACAAGATAGCTATGATAAAGGAATGAACTGAAGAGATGCTGAACATCCATTTCAAGCACATGCAGCAGGCCAGGCTATGCACAGAGAGGAACAGAGTTATGAGGAAGGTAGGCTGAGCATGTTATCTGAAGAGAGCAAATCCAGGGCACAGAAGAGGAATGTGCAAAGTGTGTCAATGATCCAGATGGTTTCTTTAGTCACTGCGAAATGGGGCAATAATGTTAAAATGTTTCTACTGAGTTCTCCCGCAGCTGGACTGCCAGTTGGTCTAATTATCTAGTCTTCCTCTAAAACTCATTGCTGCCTTGTTATCCATTATTTCAGTACTCTCGTGGTTGGCCATCTACCCTGCCTAGTCGTACTCGTGTAAATGCCTGTTTAGACTTTACATTGTACCTGAGAGATACAGTGCAGAAACAGGCCCTTCGGCCCACTGAGTTTGTGCCGACCAGCGATCACCCTATGTTACATCCTATATATTAGGGACAATTTAGGCACTATCCTACATATTAGGAACAATTTACAATTTTCACTGAAGCCAATTAACCTACAAACCTGTATGCCTTTGGAGTGTGGGAGGAAACCGGAGCACAGGAAGAAAACCCACGCGGTCACAGGGATAACGTACAAACTCCATACAGACAACACACACACCAGGATCGAACCTGGATCTCTGGTGCTGCAAGGTGGCATCTCTACCACTGCGCCCCTGTGCCTCCCCATTTGTTCACATCAAGTCTGCATTGCCACGACCATTATACTTACTGCATATATTCTCAGATTTAAAAAAAAAAGATCCTTGTTCAAATCCCTTCTAGTGTCTCCCTCCTCCTCAGAAACTACTTGGGGCCCTGCAGCCACTATATTCACTGTTATTTGTCTGGCCCAAATTTCATTTGTTCCTTCATAGGTAAATAACCTCTCAACTGCATGGTCCCATCGATCTGAAAATCCCACCCCTAATCTTGTTTATGTAACTTCCAAGGTGCTTTAAAAGATGAGTTATTTTTGACCAATCGTTTTGATCAACCTGTCGTAATAGTACTTCTGTTTTATGTTATCCAATTTGACTCGGTATTTGTCCTGTGAAGCTCCTTAGAACTTTCTACTACTTCTAAAAATGGGCATTGTTATTGTTTAATCCTGATTTAAAAATCTAGCTATCTGCTTTGCGCACCAGCCAACTTTTCCATTGATACAGAGGGAGGGGGGAGAATCTGCAATGCCACAATAAATCAACATGCCTGCAGAAACCTCCGTGAGGAGGAAGGTGCAGCACAAAATTTGCCTATTGCTGTTCCAAAATAATAATCATGTTTTTTCCTTCTGGTTAACAGAGGTTTATCCCTTTGCTTCATATGGGTTGTGTTCAAAATTTGGGGTGGAATAAATATCTGCCTTAAACATCATTCCAACTGGAACATACCCAGTAACAATTATATTAAAGTCATCCATATAAAATATCTATGAAGTACTGTTAAACTGTTCCATACCACCACAAACGGCTTACTAAACAGCCTGCGGCATTTTATTAAATATATTATTTTTATCAAATTGAGTGGAATACACTGCAGCTGACATCATTTTTGGAGACTCAGCTATTCAACTCGTTGGATGAGACGCGTGACCCACTTGTCTCCAGAAACCAGCAACAGAATAGACATTGCTTGAAAATACGAAGCTTTTCCCACAGTTGTTAAGCAACGTTGTACGATTTTCATAAGATTTGTAATTGGTGTCACAATCCCCAACTGCAGAGTTAAAAGTTGACATCAAGTAATTATTTGATGAGATAACTGGTGAAGACAGTAACTTTCTATTTCAAAAATAAACTTTATTCATAATAAAAAAAGATCTATATGAAAGAAAACAATGTAACGCTCTTAATCCACTCGGTGCCGGTCTGTACATTCAATATTTATTGAACTCGTTGATTTAGTTAATTTTACAGCTAACTTCCATTCTGCCTGCAAATTAACTTGGACTATCACAAGGGACAGACTATCAACTGACGTTTACTACAAACGTACTGATTCTCATAGTTATCTGGGCTTCTTCTTCCCACCCTGCCTCTTGTGTTATTACAGTGCCCTCCATAATGTTTGGGACAAAGTTCCATCATTTATTTATTTGCCTCTGTACTCCACAATTTGAGATTTGTAATAGAAAAAAAAATCACATGTGGTTAAAGTGCACATTGTCAGATTTTAATAAAGGCCATTTTTAAACATTTTGGTTTCACCATGTAGAAATTACAGCAGTGTTTATACATAGTCCCCTCATTTCAGGGCATCATAAGGTTTGGGACACAGCAATGTAATGTAAATGAAAGTAGTCATGTTTAGTATTTTGTTGCATATCCTTTGCAGGCAATGACTGCTTGAAGTCTGCGATTCATGACGTCATGAGTTGCTGGGTATCTGCCTGCATCCCAAGCATTTTCCATTCTTATAATAATACAGCACAATGCACCATAATGTTTGGGACACATGGCTTCACAGGCGTTTGTAATTGCTCAGGTGTGTTTAATTGCCTCCTAAAGGGGCTGTCCCACTGTGGTGACCTAATTGGCGAATTTAGAAGAGTTTTAAAAAAAATGTCATGTTGAAGACCTCCTTCGACAATGTAGACTGTATGCAGCAAGATGGCAGATTATTGATTGCTAAAGAAGATTTTCCATTGTGTACAAAAATAAGAGAAAGTAGTATTAGGGAAGCCAGGATATAATTTAATAGACACCACATCAGCGATGGATTTTCAAAATTGCCTGGGCGGCACAGCGGTAGAGTTGTTGCTTTACGGTGCCAGAGACCATGTTTAATCCTGACTGTGCTGTCTGTATAGAGATCGTATGTTCTCCCTGTGACCACATGGCTTTTCTCCGGTTGCTCCACTTTCCTCCTACACTCCAAAGTACAGGTTTACTGCAAGGCAACAACTCTGCCACCGTGCTGCAAGTCTAAAGTATAACAAATGCACTTCACACAGTTATGGGGAAGCCAATACCCATTGCTGCATATACTTTACTATATGAAGCTGAATTCCCAGTAACATTAAGTTGCGTCCAAGATCTTCAAATCTGATAAAATATCAATATATTGAGGGAGCCTATATTGCCGTGTTGATTTTCTGTGATATGTAATTTGTTTATGAACATTTTGTTTTTTGTTTTCTTTACAGGTGATGGCTGTGGACACACTGTTCTTGGTCCAGAGAGTGGAACATTTACATCAATAAATTATCCACAGACTTATCCCAACAACACTGTTTGTGAGTGGGAGATCCGTGTACACCCCAGTCAGAGAATTATTTTTAAATTTGGAGACTTTGATATTGAAAACTCTACTTCTTGTCACTTGAGCTACTTACGACTTTACAATGGGATTGGTCCAGGCCGAAGAGAAATTGGTAAGTAAAGCATAATCTATTCTTGTTTGACTATTCTAAGAGTAACATCTGCAGTATGTATAGGGCATGCTTAATAGTTATGAGACCTGAACAGCTTTACTCTTGAGAAAGAAGATAGACACAAAAAGCTGGAGTAACTCAGCGGGACAGGCAGCATCTCTAGAGAGAAGGAATGGGTGACATTTCGGGTTGAGGCCCTTCTTCAGACCCGAAGTCTCGACCCGAAACATCACCCATTCCTTCTCTCCAGAGATGCTGCTTGTCCTGCTGAGTTACTCCAGCATTTTCCGTCTATCTTCGGTTTAAGCGAGCATCTGCAGTTCCTACCTACAAATTTACTCTTAAGAAAGCCGAAAAAGGATTAAAAGGCATTTGCTTAGAAATTCAGTTGCGTGCATTATACAGTTAATGATTGCTTTTCATTATGAAATACAATAAATGCATGTACGGGTCATTTTGTGTCAATCTGGAAATTTGGCTGGGTGCTTTTTGTGAGTCCCATGACATGCATTCCATGTGGAGGTCCATTCTCTTTGACATCACTTGTTCTGCTGTGGTCATTGCAGGAAAATCAGCAGTGTTGACCCGGGAGCACTATTGCTGGATACGCCGGAGAGAACCTGGTCCTTGCAATGCCGTGTTAAACTGCAATGCTAGTATCCTATCAAATATCCCAGCCAGTGCATTCCTGGGGCTGAACCAGTCACTGCATAACAAAAAAATAACATCACTGATTATTTCATCAATCATCTTTTCATACTATGTCCGCAGGTTATTGATGCTATGGCAAATTGAAAATTAAGGCTTTGGAGAGAGTGCAGAAGTGATTTACAAAAAATCCAGGTATGAGGAACTTTAAAATTATGAATAAACTAGAGAATCTGGGTTTGTTGGATTATAAACAGATTAAAGGAAATCAGATTTCTTTGAATCTGTTTATAATCCAACAAACCCAGATTCTCTAGTTTATTCATAATTTTAAAGTTCCTCATACCTGAATTTTTTGTAAATCCCTTCTGCACTCTCTCCAAAGCCTTAAGTTTTCAGTTTGGTGCCCAGAACTGGACACTATCCCATTTATGCAAGAAGGAACTGCAGATGCTGATTTAAGCCAAAGATAGACATAAAAAGCTGAATTAACTCGGCGGATTATACAGCATTTGTAAAAAAAAAAAAAAAAGAATAGGTGACATTTCAGGTCAAGACCCTTCTTCAGACCGGAAACGTCACCTATTCCTTTTCTCCAGAGATGCTTCTGACCTGTGGAGTTGTACCAGCATTTTGTGACTATCTCATTTATGCTGACCCAGTGTTTTTTACAAAGGTTCATCATGACTTCCTTACTTTTTCAGTGTATTCTTCTATTCATTAACCAAGAACATTAGCAAAAATTGTTTTCTGTACCAGTTATTGATTGGAAGATGTCTTTTGGACAGAGTGGGGGCTTAATTTATTGCTTTCTTGATTGTGAAAGGTCTTGCCTCTTCATGTAAGATTGGGATTTGAAATACAAAATAATGTTTTGTACCCAAAATATTAGAGTTATTCTATATTTTGATTCAAGTAATTCCAGTCAACTGCACACAATTACCTTTCTTAAAATATAATTTAAAGTACAAAGAGTAGACTTGCATAAATTGACCAAAGTCTAGCTGGTATTGCCTTTTTCAGCAGCAGTCTTGATATTATTTGGCCAATAATTTTACTGCATAGATTGTCTAAATATGTGGAACAATAATTGTGTGTTCAGCATGTCCTGAATATTTCAGCTAAGTATACTCAATGCAAACTTTGAGGTTATCATTTGACAACTTATTAAACACAGCAAAAGCACAACATATTATAGCATCACGGCATATAATCGGAATGATTTAGTTACAATTCTCGTTCACACTGAGCTGCTGATTTTACTACTCCTGGCTGATGCTCAGTGCCTTGGTAGAAGATGTATAATGGTATCAATTCTATGGTGGCCACTTTAATACTCTGCCAGTGTTCGTCCTGAAGTCAGATTGTTTGAAGGTATTATTGGGTGAGAGATTGGAATCAATTAAAAGCTCTGATGACGGAAATATGTAGAAGGAAGTCAATAACTTTGGAAATGGAGGGAGAGAAATGTTGGTGTGGAAAATGTTGGTGACCTCTTGCATATTTTACTTTTATTTGTAGCTTGAGCTTATAGATTTTACTCTTTTTTTAACTTAAAAGTTGGCTAAAGCAATTTATAATTTCCACACTGATTTCTAATCGTTATTTACATCTATAATTGAAAAATGTATAGGAAGGAACTGTAGATGCTGGTTTATACTGAAGATAGACACAACATGCCAAAGTAACACAGCAGGTGAGGCAGCATCTCTGGAGAAACATAATGGGTGACGTTTTGGGTTGTAACCCTTCATCAGACACTGTATTGAAAATTCTTAATTGATAACTTTTTATTTTTGTCTTTTGTTTAAAATGTAATGCAAATCTGTTTAGCAAATCTTCATTGATCTGTTGATTTTCCAGGTAAATACTGTGGACCTGGATTTCAGCGGGAAAGGGTTATAGAATCAGAGAGCAATGAAGTCACTGTTCAGTTTATGAGTGGGATTCACATCTCTGGTCGAGGATTCCTTGTGTCATATTCTACATCAAATAAATCAGGTATGTTCAGTGTATTTCATATTACAGTATTACCTGTTTATATCATTTCTATTTCACAGATTTATTGTGTCAACTCGCTGTTCTTCTGTGACAAAATCTCCAGTCTTTCCGAGACAAAGGATTTCAGACAAAGACATAGTTCAGTGAATTAATAAATGTAATGAATGGTGAGATTAAAATCGTGCATTTAAAAAAAAAAAAAAAATTACTTCAGACAGTTTTTAGTGGAGTTCCTGTCTTAATGGGTTTGTATTATGAGGAAGAACAGGATCTGAGGTAGTACACACATTTATTTATTGCAGCTTTTGCTACATGCTTTATTATAAACTGCTGTTAAATGGATCATGTATAGCAGTGCTTTCATGTATAAGTAGCAATCTTGCAATTTGAGATTACATTTGGAACTAAAGTCTGCCGGGACTAAAATTGAAATGGATTAAATAGACAAAATCTAGATAGGAGGAGGAATAATAATAATTGCCTTACTTGTCACAATGAAATGCTTCAAAGTGTTGTACATTACAACTGTTGTAAGCAAATGGAGAAACCATTTTGTAGTAACTCAGTTCTGCATGTTGTGAAAAAGATGCATTCTCTGCATCTGCCAACCGTGCACTCATAGTTGAGTGGAAATGGTTCAAAGCTAAGAATTGTGTCAAATCATTCTTAAATATTGGTAATTCTTCAGCAAATCTAATGAGCTTGGCTTGATTGTTTAAGAAAGAACTGCAGATGTTGGAAAAATCAAAGGTAGACAAAAATGCTGGAGAAACTCAATGGGTGAGGCAGCACCTATGGAGCGAAGGAATAGGTGACGTTTCGGGTCGAGACCCTTCTTTTGAAGAAGGGTCTCGACCCGAAACGTCATCTATTCCTTCGCTCCATAGATGCTGCGTCACCCACTGAGTTTCTCCAGCATTTTTGTCTACCTTGGCGTAATTGTTATAAAGGCACTAAGTTCTGAAAATACTTAGCTGGTCAGACAGCATCTGTGAATTAGAAAATGTTAACATTCAATTCCGTACTGAAAACAAGAAATCAAGTTACTTAACAGCAACAGAGTAGGGAGGGGAGGAATATCTTGAGTATTTGCAGGATTTTTTGTTTTTTATATCAGTTTTCCAACAGCTGCAATTTAAAATTAAAAACATAAATAATTTCATTCACTTTTGTAAATATTTTCGGTGATTGGAAATAGTAAAAGATATAGATTCCCTATATCAATTTTCATTCACTATTTCAATACTTTTCTTTGCTAGTCTGCTTTTATCCCTGTGGTGCTTCACTGAAGTGTTTTGTTGCTGTTAAATTATGTTAGAGTGCATTATCAAATCTTGAGGCAATGAAAATTAACCATGAAATACAATGTACTTGAAGGCAAATTGAGATTACACAGTATGTGGCATCAAAATCACATTCTAATATGTAACGGTTGCCTTCCCCCTGCACTGTAATCATATCCACAATTACATGCTGTGTTGGACAGTCACAGCTGCTGAGATCCAGCTGGACTTCTTCATTGACACCAATTCCTTTCACACCCATTTCTAATTGCCACATCTCTCGGCTTCTCATAAGTCATCTAGTGAGACATTATATGCTAGTCTCTGAATATTTCAATCCAAAAATGGAATGCATCAGCTTGTTCTTCACATTATATTGCATTGTTTGGCTTGTGTTATAAGATACTGCAAATAAGTTGGATGAAGTTCATAGTAATCATTCCAGGCAAACTACATCCTCGAGCCCTTGCCAGGTAGTGTATGCAATCCACCTACCTTTAAAAAAAATAAAAATAAAAAATAAAAAAAATAAACATCTATTTATTTATTTTTATTTTTAAATCTTCAGAGAACATTGTTTTCAAAACTTAAATACCTTGATCATGAGTGGTCAGCCTAGTAGGATTTTCTGGGTTAAGTTTTTAAGATATTACCAAATAAGATTTAAGAACCTCTTGGAATTGGAGCCTTTAAATGAACATGTCTTCAGTGACGTTACAATAGTTTATAAGATAGGTATTTAAATTGGGCTTGTGTGCAGATTCAGGGAAACATGGAGCATGATTTGTCTGTAATTATGATTGTATAAGAGCAGTTTGAAGATCCAGCCTCTCTAGCCTGCTCCATATTCAATAAAATCATGGTCAATCCAATTTGGCCTCAACAATATCTTCCTGCTCTCACCCCATCTCCCCTGCCTTCTTTGTAGTTTAAATATCTGTCTACGTCCACATGCATGGTTCAATGGGGTAAGAAAATCCAAAGATTCACAACCTAGAAAGAACAAATGCCTCCTCCATCTGAACTGGACAATCCATTATCCTGAAACACCTCCAAGATCTAGAGGAGGCATCTCTTTATCATTCAGCTTGTTAATCCCCCTCAGAATCTTTTATGATTCATTAAATCACTTCTCGTTCTTTACCAATGAGACTACATCCCTTTCAAGTGCCATCACTTTCATCCCTGGAATCAACTTTGCTCTGGGCCGCCATTGCAAGGATATCATTCTTTAAATACAAGGACTAGAATTTTTCATAGTACTCCTGGTGCAATTTTACCAGCAACCTATAAAGTAGTATCAAAATCAAAACTTCTCTACTCTTACATAGAGATGACCATCTGTTGCCCCCCACGCTGTGAAAGTTACCAGACCAGAATCCAGACCCCCAGATCAATTCCTACCAGAAGGGTCCTTGCCTGAAACATCACCACAACATGTTCTCCTGAGATGTTTCCTGATCCACTGCGTTACTCCAGACTTTGTGCCTTTCTTTGTAAACCAGTATCTGCAGTTCCTTCTGTCTCTATCTCTCAATTCCTACCATAAGAGCTGTGGAATTTAAATTTAAATTCCGTTAACCTAAAATTTGGGAAGTTTTTAATGAAGTTGTATCCAAAGTGATTTTAAAATATATATGCCCTTGAAAAGGCATTACAGTAGAATGTTTAAGACTACAGTGCTTAATAAAGAACTATAAAAAGTACTTTAAAACATGCAATGTATTTTATTTAGCTGGTCACAATGTACTTCAGCAATGATAGCACCTGACTCCTTGTAACACGCTACCTCTTTCCTTTAGGCTGGCTGTACTGCAGTAGTTTCAGGTAGAAACATAGCTCGGCATCAAACTGTGGCCACCAGTCTTTTAACTTGTGGCTGGTTGTGTTCCTGAATGTCCAACTACACCAGTGCAAATTATGTCTGAGTAGATCTTGCTTCATTAAGCACCTAGGTGCATCCGTAAGCAGATGTCCATACATGAGGAAATCAGGCTATCACTGTTGCTAAATTAATTCTTAGTCATACAGCACAGAAACAAGCCCTTTGGCTCAACATCCATGCCAACCAAGATGCCCTATGTAAGCTAATCACTTTTGCCTGCATTTGCCCTATATTCCTCTAAATTCTTCCTATCCATGTGCCCAAATCTCTTTTAAAAGTTGTTGTTATACCAACCTCAACTACTTTCTCCACAGCTTATTCCAGTCTTCATTGCTTTGGCAGGCAGAAAAGTGCATGATCTCAATAAATATTTGCTGCTTTTCAGAAAGATGATTTGTGAGCCAATAGAATAATCTTCCACTTTGAAATCGTTAATAGCATCAAACTTTGCTATCTGTGGCATTAAATGTAATAGAGTTGTCTGTGGCCACTTAGCTGCAAATTGATTTGACATTTGAAGGAAATCTCTGAAGTAACACCGCGACTTTCCCATTTCCTGTATTGACTGTCCTGTGACCTCCGAGCTGAACTGTATTATTAGTGCTAATTGCGGCATATTTAACAGCAGTGTTTGGAGCTGATGTCCACTGGGAACTAAATTGAGTCTGAGCAACTTATGTCTTAACAGCTGCAGAAACCCTGACAGATGGTATACAATCTGTGGCTCCAGATGCAAACCTATAACCACTCAAATCAAGAAAGCACACTACATCCTTTCCTTTTTATTTGTCTTGTCTCCATTTGAATGAAGTAATAAAGAAAAATAAGACTTTTCAAAAAAATGTCAGCATGTGTATTTGCAAAGAACGTTGAATTACCAGAGCATTAATATAAAACAACAATGGAATAACATTCTATTGTTTACATTTAATATGAAAGAATTAAACTGGTTCATGTTTTGGCTATCCTCATAGCACAAGATTTTAGCCGTTGCATTTCGCCTTTTGGTTAGAACATTGTGTGTATCATTGCAAAGACTTGACCTAAAGAACCGAGAAATACAATCTGCAAAGGAATTTGGGCATCTTCAATTTTCATTCAGATTTCTTGTCTCTGTGCTATTTTGCTATTGTAACCTAGATGACTCTTCAGTGAACTATCTAGGATGTAATAATCTGTTGAAGATCTTATCTTTCATACGAGTCATTACTTTGGCACTCCATTTATCCAATCGGATGAATGCAGCAGGCCCTAATAAAATATGAAGATCAGGGCATTCCATTTATCCTTCATCAACCCTTCTCCTCCTCCCGTGTTCAGCTCAGCATTGGTATGAGAGAAATTTTAGTCCAAAATCTAATTTCTGTTTGTGGAACCTGCTGTGCAGAAATTGTATCTTACGTTGTCTTGTGCCATAACTGTGACTATGTATTTCATAAACTGTGAGGTACTTATGGATTTTTTTTAGGTCGTGAGGAAGTGTATATGAAATGCTGAAGAAGGGTTTCAGTCCAAAACTTTGCCTTTTTCCTTCGCTCCAAAGATGCTCAATTCAGATTCAGATTCAGATTCAATTTTAATTGTCATTGTCAGTGTACAGTACAGAGACAACGAAATGAGTTTCTTCAGCATTTTTGTCAACCTTGTATGAAAGCAAGTTGATTCTGCACCTCTGCACTTTACTAACTGATTTGCTGTGTATTTTCTATATTTTATGAAACAATACGATAGAAGCTTGCATCCCAGGAGGGAAATTTTTTGCCAACAGTCATAAAACACAACAAGATGCATGAAACATGTAATTAAAGTGACGAGTGGAAAGTTCAGGATTTGGGATGTGCAAAGATCGAGGGAAGGGGAGTCAGTCTACCCCACGACAGAAGGTGGAGAATATGTACAGTTTGAGAGCTATAGGGAAAAAGCATCTCCTGTGGTATTCTGTGCTGCATCTTGGTGGAACCAGTCTGTTGCTGAAGGTGGTCGTCAGGTTGACCAGTGTGTCATGGAGGGAGAGAGCTGTATCGTCCAAAATGCAAGTTTGAGGAGCATCCTCCCCTCCAAGACCACCTCCAATGAATCCAACCACTCTTAGGATGGAGCCAGCCTTCCTGATGAGCTTGTTGATTCTATTGGGATCTACGTCCTTCACCCTGCTACCCCTGCACACTACAGCATAGAAGATGGCACTGGCCACCACCGATTGATAGAAAGTCAGCTTTATTCTGTTACTTGCAATTTAAAACTTTATTTGGCCACTGCAGTTTTTTTTGTTCTTTTTAATTGGTTTCACCTCCTTCGTTGTGGTCTTTCACTGTCTCTTCCAAATGTTTCTTCTTAACATGGCAGCCTAGGCTGTGATGGCCTGTGGTTGAGTTAACTGTGCGGGCATCATAATAATCTGGACCGGTGGGGATTTGTGGTTGCTGGATAATTGTTTTCCATTATTTTCCTTCAATTAGGGATGATGAGATCTTTGTAGCATTACTGCCAACTTAGCTGAGATCAGCCAGATCATATATGCTGGGAACATGTAAATATGAAATAAAAGGCTAGGTAAATACTTTATTATGGAAATATTTAAACCAAAACTTTGACAAATGCAAGGCACAGGAGTGTCTCCACTTATTACTTCCCAGCTTCTGTCACTATATCCACCCTTCCCTCACCTAACTGAATCCTTCTGCCAATTAACCCTCCTCGCATGCAACTACCTTTCGCTTGCTGCTTTTGCCCATGCTCCCCTGCCTCTTTCCATTGGCTATCTCCTCTCTACACCTATAGTCTAAATGAAGGATCTCCACCTGAAATGCTAACTGTCCATTTCCCTCCACTGACGTTACCTGATCTGCTGCGTTCCTCCAGCAGCTCTCCCCCCTCCCCCCAATGCAAACCTTCCTGTCAACGTTTTTCTTGTATAAGCTCAAATTTGCTCTGTTTAAAGCTTCCTTTTGGCACTTACAAAGATCATTGTTATTTTAAAATTAATGTTGATTAGTTAGTTCACTGGAGTGGTGCATAGACTCCAATATTCTGTGTCCTGGAGGAGTATGGCACAGTGGCACAGCGGTAAAGTTGCTGCCTTATAGAGCTTGCAGCACTAGAGACCCAGGTTCGATCCCAACTACAATCGCTGTTTGTACGTAGTTTGTGCTTTCTCCCCGTGACGTGCTGGGATTTTCTCCAAGATCTTCAGTTTCCTCCCACACTCTGAAGACTTATGTACAGGTATGTAGATTAATTTGCTCGGTAAATGTAAAAATTGTCCCTAGTGTGTGTAGGATAGTGTTAATATGTGGGTATCGGTGGGCCAAACAGCCTGTTTTCGTGCTGTATCTCTAAACTAAACTAAAGTACTATCGAGGGTTATGGAGTTATGCAGCGTGGAACCAGCCCCTGGTCCACACTGGTCATCAAACATCCAGTTTATTCTCTTCATACATGCCCATCAACTCTACCAAAATTATAACACTCACCTACACAATAGGGATAGTGTAAAGTGGCCATTTGACTTGCAAATCCCTACGTCTCTGGGTTTAGGAGTAAACCGGAGCACCCGGAGGAAGACAATATGGAAGGCATTAAATTCCACACAAACAGAACCAGAGGTCAGGATCGAATATTGTTCATTGAACTGTAGTTTTCCCCAATGGTGAGGGAATTGTTCTGAGCTAGACGTTGTCTTGTGGGAAGGGCTGCGGAATTAGGTCTCTTGGACATTCAAAATTATTTTGTCGTCAGTAAAATGTCAGCAGGTAGTAATTAACTCATGTACATTGAATCTCATTTCCCACTAGGAAATTCATAGGGCAAACTTAAATGCATTTTTCACAACTGTTTATTCCTTTACAAATTTGGATACATGTTCCAACCTCACTGGAATAACACAATGTAAAGGGGGCCTTGCTAGGAGAGCATATCAGAAACGGCAGCTTTGTTAATTTGGGGGATGTATGTTGCATTGAAATTTATTTTGATTGTAATATATTCTACTTGCTGTGGGATATATACAAAGCTTTCACTCGGTGTACATCCTAATGCTTTACTTTGCAAACATTACTTTGCATCTTTTATTTGCAAGTTTGGGGCATCTGTCACTGAAAAATGTACTTGTCTATGTACAATTGTCAGGCTTCACATTGAGAGCAATCGGATTATGTCAGTCAGACTGTGATTGGCACTTAGGAAATATGAGCACAGCCAGCAATACATCTTAGTCGCTCAGACATTGCCCTGTAGGTAGGAAATATGAGAAGATATAAACCCATCCATTAACAGCGTAATCTTGGAGCCCTGTCTGACCTTGCATTCGCATTATCGGTTGCTTGTCTTTTCATTTGGCATGCTTCAATTTATCATTTTGGTCTATGATACCGTTGCTATTCTATTGGGAAACTAAATTATACTGTGTATGGTTTATAAAGCACCAGTGTATAAAATGAAGTGTACTTGTATTTTGTATTATAAGTCTATGATTTGTGGTTGCTAGGTTTGCGTTAATCTTCGTATTGCTTTTTCATCTGCTATATTGCGCACATAGCCTTTCACGACTGGTCTTGAAGTAGATGTACAGAGAAGAGTAGAGTGATATGATTTGACTGCTGCTGTTCTGCCTGCCTCTTTTTTTTGGGTAACTCCAACTGATGGAGAATTGGAAATAAATTGTGTGAAAGCTTGTGGGCCCAGAGGTTGGTTTGGCCTGATACTTCACTATATTGGGCCACCGGGCCTTTTCCTATGGTGTGCTGTTCTATGTTCAAGATAGTCTATTGTATTTGCAGTTTGTTTCGCAGGAAGGATGAGCCAATTTCCAGCTGAAATATTCTTTGCATTACATGGGTAAGGAAAGAGGTGTCCTTGAAATAATCTTAGCCAGATATAGAAACATAGAAAATAGATGCAGAGGAGGCCATTTGGCCCTTCGAGCCAACACCGCCATTCATTGTGATCAAGGCTGATCGTCCCCAATCAATAACCCGTGCCTGCCTTCTCTCCATATCCCTTGATTCCACTAGCCCCTAGAGCTCTATCTAACTCTCTCTTAAATCCATCCAGTGTCCTGGCCTCCACTACCCTCTCTGGCAGGGAATTCCATAAATTCACAACTCTCTGGGTGAAAAGGTTTTTTTCTCACCTCGGTCTTAAATGACCTCCCCTTTATTCTAAGACTGTGGCCCCTGGTTCTGGACTCGCCCCACATTGGGAACATTTTTCCTGCATCTAGCTTGTCTAGTCCTTTTATACTTTTATATGTTTTTATAACCCCCCCCCTCATCCTTCTAAACTCCAGTGACTACAAGCCTAGTATTTTCAATCTTTCCTCATATGATAGTCCTGCCATCCCAGGGATCAATCTCGTGAACCTACGCTGCACTGCCTCAATCACAAGGATGTCGTTCCTCAAATTAGGAGACCAAAACTGTACACAATACTCCAGATGTGGTCTCACCAGAGCCCCATACAACTGCAGAAGAACCTCTTTACTCTTATACTGAAATCCTCTTGTTATGAAGGCCAACATTCCATTAGCTTTCTTCAGTGCCTGCTGTACCTGGAAGCCAACTTTCAGTGACCGGTGTACAAGGACGCCCAGGTCTCGCTGCACCTCCCCCTTACCTAACCTAACCCCATTGAGATAATAATCTGCCCCCTTGTTTTTGCCGCCAAAGTGGATAACTTCACATTTATCTATATTATACTGCATCTGCCACACATCATCCCACTCACTCAACCTGTCCAGGTCACCCTGCAACCTCCTAACATCCTCTTCACAGTTCACACTGCCACCCAGTTTTGTGTCTTCCGCAAACTTGCTAGAGTTGCTCCTAATTCCCTCTTCCAAATCATTAATATATATGGTAAACAGTTGCGGCCCCAACACTGAGCCTTGCGGCACTCCACTCGCCACTGCCTGCCATTCTGAAAAGGACCCATTCACTCCTACTCTTTGCTTCCGGTCTGCCAACCAATTTTCTATCCATGTCAACACCCTACCCCCAATACCATGTGCTCTAATTTTAGTCACCAGTCTCCCGAGCGGGACTTTATCAAAGGCTTTCTGAAAGTCTAGGTACACTACTTCCAATGGCACCCCTTCATCCATTTTACTTGTCACATCGTCAAAAAACTCCAGAAGATTAGTCAAGCATGATTTCCTTTTCATAAATCCATGTTGACTTGGACTAATCATTTTGCTGCTATCCAAATGCCCCATTATTACCTCTTTAATAATTGACTCCAGCATCTTTCCCACCACCGAAGTCGGGCTAACTGATCTGTAATTCCCCGTTTTCTCTCTCCTTTCTTGAAAAGTGGGATGACATTAGCTATCCTCCAATCCACAGGAACTGATCCTGAATCTATTTCTAGAGCCACCCCCCTGAGGACCCTGGGATGCAGACCATCAGGTCCAGGGGATTTATCATCCTTCAATCCCATTAGCCTACCCAATACTATTTCTCGCCTAATGAAAATTAATTTCTGTTCCTCTACCCCCTTAGATCCTCTGTCCTCCAGTACATCTGGGAGATTGTTTGTGTCTTCCTTAGTGAAGACAGGTCCAAAGTACCTATTCAACTCTTCTGCCATTTCCTTGTTCCCCATAATAATTTCACCCGTGACAGTGGGTCCTTTGTAGAAACAAATAAGGGCTTTATTGAGTTTCACTTCTACATGATTGTTTTCTAAGTCATGGGGTATTGCTTTTTTATCAAAAACTTAATAGGTGCTAAGGTGTAGGAAGTGCGTTGTTTTAAGTCGGTTTAGTACAGTAAAGAACGTAGAGCTGTAGAATTATTTAAATTTCAAGAATGTCATAATTTGAATGTAGACCTACACTCAGTTACCTTAATATTTCATAAATTAATGAAGGGATGGAATACAACAAGGCAAATGTGAGAAAATGACCTGGCTGTGTATGCAGAAAATGTGTAAAATTATGAATGCATTCTTTCTTCTATCCTTATGGAAGAGAGGGTTGATATGCATATTCACATTCAGGAGAAAGAAGGTCAAGCTGGGAAATATTTGTTTTTCTTGAATGACCACACACTATAGAAAAGCAGAACTGTGAGTTCCTTTAGCATTCAGTTGCATTAGAATGTGGAGTATGAAGGCAGGTTCATTAGTCCAGTGAATTTACTGGCTGAAGGCCAGCGGAGGAGTCACCAGGGTTTGCCTGCCAAATCCTCAGTGGGTGTTGCTTTGTTAGGATGTCGGGAATTGCCATCACTGTGGAAAATGTTAATTGGAACAAACTTGTCTCTATAAACCCATAAGAACCAGTGTCTCAACTAGCAGAAGTTGAAGAAGCATCAACAGTTTCAAAGCTATTGTTTGAAATAACTAAATCATTGCCATTGCTGGAATTCTAACTCTAATGAAATGAGAGAAAAAATAATGTTTTAGCGTAGGTATTTTTTGCATAATCTGTCTTGATGTGGTTATGATGAACTTTGGTTGAGAACTGATGAGCATTCTGATGGAATGACTTGCACCAGCCCTTTGCACCTTATATATTGAAGTGACAAAAAAAAAAATTAGAAGCTCAAGTCTGCACCAGATTGTTGCAAAGCACCCAAGAATGTAAATAAACCAAGGCAGAACTTTCATAGTGAAAGGTAAGGATTTAGGAGTGTAGAGCAGAGGGGTGCACGCACATACTCATTTGAAAGTGGCATTGTGGCTAGATCCCACTTCGATCGCCGGAGCCGTATGGAATTGTGCGGAGTTGGTCCCGACATTGCGCGGGGCTCTGAAAAACTGACACTGTTCAAAAATTCCGCGCGGCAATGGCCTGCCGGCCTGCAGCCGCATTGAGGCCGTATGCACCGCCTCGACGGGCGTACGCAGCGTCTTGACGGCGTACGCTTAGCGTGAACTTCCCGCGGACTTCGCTCGAACTGCACGTCAACTCGTACGGGATCACACGACATCCGCGCGGCCCCCGCTTCCTAATTTGGTCGCGCTCGCCGCATGCAGTCGCATGCTGATGGGACAGGCCCTGTACGGGGATCACTCGACCTCCGTGCGGCCCCCGCTTCCAGTTTGGTCGCGCTTGCCGCACGCAGTCGCATGCTCGTGGGACAGGCCCTATAGGTATTCAATTAAGACACTAGACCCTCTTTATTGAATATGAAAGTTACTATGATTATTTCAACAAACAGCAGGGATGTTATTCAGGTATGCAATGCAATAATTGTTATTGGTTAAAAAATAGCATATTTGGTTACTAATGTATTCTACCTGTGAAACCATGCTGCAAAGTGTTGTTGCATTTCAGTGACATTGAAAACGCTTCAATAATTGTCAAATGCTTTGGAACATACTACAGTTGCATAAACTGCAGTATAATTTCAAATCCTTTTATTGAAACCAGGCAAC
The DNA here is from genome assembly GCF_028641065.1 of Leucoraja erinaceus. NCBI lineage: Eukaryota > Metazoa > Chordata > Chondrichthyes > Rajiformes > Rajidae > Leucoraja > Leucoraja erinaceus. Next base: position 40,130,675 of record NC_073389.1, read on the forward strand.
GCTAAGTTGGCTATGTTGCAGTCAGTGGCCTCTGGTGAATCACTCATTAATTTCCCGTAACTGTTTATCGTCATTATTAAAGTTAGACTTAGATTTGGAGCCCAGACTCAGACATATATTGCTGTCCTCTGGTTAATCAGGATAGACCTAAAAACATAAATGCTGGTGTAGTTGCTTCCCATGCACAGTTTAGTTTGTTTAGAGATACAGCATGGAAACAGGCCCTTTGGCCCACCCAGTCTGCACCAACCAGCGATCCCTGCATACTAACACTATTCTACACACACTAGAAACAATTTGCAATTTTACCAAGCCAGTTAGCCTACAAACCTGTACGTCTTTGGAGTGTGGGAGGAAACCAGAGCTCTTGGGGCCACTATGTCACCGGGAGAACGTACAAACTTCATTTAGGATCGAACCCAGGTCTCTGGCACTGTAAGGCAGCAACTCTCCCGCTGTGCCACCGTGTTGCCCAATGGTTGCTACTGAATGTTTCTTTGCACAATTCTATCTCTGTGGTTGTGTCAAACAATTACATTTCTACCTGTTCCTTCTGGTGTATAATCGACAATGTTTGAGTTAGCTAGTACACAGTTGCACTGAAATTAGTAGACCTCCTGTAATTCGCGTTTGGGTTATCAAAGTACTTGACATTTTTTTCTCTTCTTGAAGGAGTTCCTTTTTGTAGCGACGGCCTTGTATTTCTACTATTCAGGATAATTAAGACCTATTGGCGGTAAATGTTTGATAATTAGTTTGATGCCTTGTGACAGCATTAAAATGTCAAGCAGACAGGGCTGGATATCGAAAGTAAAGCCAATCACTCTGCTAACAAAATTTTACATCCTCCATTGTTTGGAATGTACTTTCTTCTGCCTACAAATAAAGCTGAGTGATCCAGGAATTACAGCAGATTGTTCATGCATGCTAGGACATGGCTCTCTTTGTTCAAAGACGGAGAGACGGGCAGATTGTCAACCCTTCATCTGACACTCCGACTCTATCTTACATCTGTGATATTGAGGGCTTCAATTAAACGTTGCTGCCTTTGAAATGTGAGTACGCGGTTCACAAATGTATACTTCCTCAGCTGTTGTGTGAAGGGAATGCAAGAACGGAATGTTTAATAAATCAAGAGGAAACAAGAGAGTTGTGGCACCGGATAGTGAGGAGAAAATTGGCAAACAACGTGTGGCAGGCTGGGGCAGAAAATGTTAACAAAAGTATGCAGCACACAGAAAATTCAAGTAAGTAAGAAGTTTAACTCTCTTTATCTGAATGCAAGAGGCATTTGCAATAAGGTAGATGGGTAGACAGTGTGTATAGCTATTATGGAGATATGGTTGCAGGATGACTAGGCTGGGATGTTCAGTAGTGCAGGATACACGATATTCCAAAATAAAATACCAAAAGAGAAAGAAGGCAGGGTAACATTGCTGATAAAGAAAGGTATCAGTGCCTTGTTGTGTCCGATATGGAGGTGATGGACAGTAATGTAGAATTGTTTTGGGCTGAAATCATTGGACTAAAATTACAGTTTTCAACTAAAATAAGGGCAATTATAATGGTATGAAGGTGAAATGATTTATGGTGGATTAGAAAGTAAGCACAGAAAATGGGTCGGGAGACGAATGGTGGCAAATAAACAAATAACTGGCCCATAACACTCAACAGGTTTTTATCTCAATTGCAAAGAGGGATTTCATGATGGGGCATCAAGGATAATATTAAATTGAGAAGTAGAACATACAAAGTGGCACGGAGTGGTATTAGGACAATGGAATGGGAATGTTTTAGAATCCTGTAGCAAAAGAATAAAGAGCTCATAAGGAAGGTTTGTGTATAATATGAAAACAAACAGTGATATATAACTGGGAAGAATGTAGTTACAGTCGTTATGGGAGCTCCAGAGAAAAAGGCTGGTGAATTAATTACTGGAAACAAAAAATTGGCACAGATGTTAAATCGGTGTTTTGCATCGGTCTTCACTGTAGAAACAGTAAATATCCCAGAAAAAAAAAACAGATAAGCTAATTTCAATCAACAAGGAGAAATTTGCAGAAATCTAAATAGCAAGAGATAAAGTATTAAATAAACTCATGGTGCTAAATGTGAATGAATTGCTGGGACCTAAAACACTCTTTCAGGTCACCAAAGATTCACATGCTCCTCCTCCAATGTTATCTACAGTATGTTTGTGATTTTGATTTGACACATGCTGGCCTGTTTGTCCTCTACAACCCAATGAATGTTGAACTTTCCATTTTCAGATCACCCAAGCCTCCTGTGTCTCTTTCTCCTTCTGATTGACCATGGTTCAGTCAACCCCCTCCACCCCCCATGCCCAGCCCCCCTTCTCCTACTAACTCGGCACTCCCATGACTCTGTTTCATTCTCCACCTCCCATCTGGCTCCATGTGTTCATCACTCACGCACTTCATCAGCTGGGTCTCCTGTTCCCCTATTAGTTCCATCTCTCATCTTCCTCCCTCATCTAGTTCTATATATCACCTTTCTTATTTAACAGATTCCTGTGTTTGCAGCCTCATGTGTCTCCACTTATTACCTTCAAGTTTCAGCCTTTGCCTCAACCTCCACCTCCTCTCCTACCGTACTCAATCTGCACCCTTTTCCTCTCAACTATTTCTACCTACAATCATCCACCTGTCTCCATTTGCTTATCTCCCCCTCTTTACTGTTGCTGCCAGCCCTGGTCTCGTGCTGCCCTCTCGCCTCTTAATACTCTTTACACGCTCAATTTTGATGCATTGTCTGGCCCTGAAATATAGACCATCCATCAGCCTCCATATCTGCTGCCTGATCCGTCGAGTTCGTTCAGCAGTGTGTTTCCTGTTCTAGCCAATATGGTTTTATGAAATGTAAATCATTTTATCAAATGTGCTTGAATTCTGTAAGAATGTGATGGGGATAATTGACAGCGGGCAGCCTATAAGTATAATGTACAGTATTTATATTTCCAAAAGGCATTTGACAAGATGCCATGTAAGAAGATGGTGCATTAGTTCATACCCCAAAGTATTGGAAGAAGCTCGTTAGCCTTGGATTGAAAACTAGCCATCACATAGCAAACAAAAGGGGTGGAATAAATGGGTTATTTTCGGACTGGAAGAATGGAACTAGCGGAGTACCACAGAGATCAGTTTTTGACACTCAATTGTTTACTATTTAAATTGTTGACCTGGACAAGATGACAACATGTAAGGTGTCCAAGTTTTGAGATGATGGAATAAAAAGTGGCAGGGCATGTTGTGACGAGGACATTGGGATTCCATGAACAGATATAGATAGATTGAATGAATTGGGCAAAAACAAGCAAAATGAGCTTAACATGGGGGAAGTGTGAGATCATGCACTTTGGTAAGAGGATTCAAAAGATGGATTATTATCAAAATTGGGAAAAAATGCAATTGAGCGAAGTTCAGTGGAATCTAGTTTTAGTGCACGAGTTACCAAATGTTAGCAGTCAGATCCAACGAGTAGTTACGAAGGCAAATGACATGCTGGCCTTTATTGCGGAGGGTTAGGGGTTTAAGAATAGGGATGTTTTGTTACAGTTGTGTAGTGAGTGGGTTGATGACGCCATACCTGGAATACTGTGCGCTCTTTAGATTCCCTTGCCTCCTAAAGGACACGGTTGCATTAGATGTCGTCCAAAGAAGATTCAACAGGCTAATTCCTGGGATGATATGGTTGTCCTGTCAAGCGAGGCCAGATAGTTTGGTTTTGTATTTCTAGGAGGTCCAAAGAATAAAAGTGACCTTATTCAAACATGTAAGATCCTAAAGGAGCTTGACAGAGCAGGTATTGCAATGTTTTCATTGGTTGGAGAATCACGAACAAGGGGATACAGCTACAAAATAAGGAGCATGTCATTTCAAACCGGTAGGTAGACATTTCTTTCCTCAGAAGGTAGTAAATCTCTGGAATTCTCTATCACTGAGACCGATAAGAGGCCAGATCATTCAATATATTTAAGGCAGAGATACATGATAGATTGAGTAATTGAGGGTTAAGGGGAACTGTGTCAGAAGAGAAGACGAGGCCTTCATAGATCAACCGAGTTCATGTTGAGTGGAAGGACAGACTTGAAGGCTTGGTTCTCTACTCCTGGGCAGGTTTTCTTGTTTTCAGTGATGTGTGCTACATATATTTGGAAAGGGTAATTCATCACCATGGGTTTATAGTTAACAATCTTGCATTTGTTGATATATTGGCCTATTTGTAACCGGTCTGGTCTTGACAGAAAGTTAACGGCTGAGGAAAAATTGATGATTTTATACCAACGAAATGTAGATTAACCAAAGCAGATCAAATATAAATCATCAGTATCATGCATTAAAGAAAAAGTGCTGGGTGTGTTCAGAGGCAGCTACGTATATCCAAGACGGATGCAATTGAAAGTTCACCATATTAAATGTTCTACATGGCAGACATTGTGATGTTGTGAACCATGTGCTTACCAGTTCCATGGTTACTACAATTTGCCAATAATCCTGCTCAATACTGCACTTTGAGCTTCCTGTCAGTGGGTTATTTGCAGGGCTGCCAACTCTCAGCATTGAACGCGAGAATCACGCATTTCGCCAAATTCTCACGCTCTCATGCTGATCACAAATTTATCACGCTCTGTCGTGAGAAATTCTGTGATCAACAAAAATTTCAAAATTCATATCAATTGCATGGGCGGCGGGTGTTGGAGAGCCTGGGCTGTGAGAGGGATGGAAGCAGAAGCAGCGGCAGGGATAGATGCGGACAGGGAGCCAGGGCTGGTGAGTGTTTGCCGGGCTGGTGAGTCGCTCGCTGCAGCTCCGGCCATGGAGCAGCCTCGGTGCAAGAGTCCCAGGGCATCGGAAGCATTGTACCACTGCCGTGAGAGTCTCTGTGCCAAATTCGTCCAGGTGACCGGCATGGATCAAGCTGCGGCTGGGTGCATCCTGGAGGATAACCAGTGGCTGCTGGAAGTAAGTACCAAGCACTGGGTAGAAATGGTGGAAGATAGTGGCCTTCAAATGAGGGTGGTTGGAGAAAGCATCCTGCTTGTCTGCTAGATTTTCACTTACTGTAACTGCTGGAAAAATATTCCTGATGTTGGTGGAGTTCAGAACCAGGGGTAACAGTTGAAGGATAAGGGGTAGGCCATTTAGGTAATTAGGAATGTAATTTAGCCTAACCTTATTCATAGCTAATCCAATTTAAAGCATAAATATTGCATTCAAGTGTAAGTTAAAAGACTTGCTACAGTATGCACCAGATTGCACAATTTCAAGCTGAAAAATGCAAAAGCTCTGTACCAATGGGAGGGGGGACATCCCCCTCCCACACACTCACCCCTCGGTCGCTGCGGCTCCTTGGGCTGGGTCTCTCGCAATTTCTCACTCCCAACTCTCACCCAATGTTGGCAGCCCTGGTTATTTGGCTCGTGTTATTCAAAAAAGCCCTAGTTGTTTGTTTAGCCTACAAGCAGATGTTTTCAGCTCAACAGACCAGGATAAATGATTTGGGTCTAGAGGTTGGACCACAGATTTAAACAGAAAAGAAGCTTTAAGGGCCTGTCCCAGTTTCACGAGGTAATTCACGAATTCTCCCGAGTTTTCCCCTGATTCGAACTCGCAGAATGTTCGTAACGAGTCCATAGGAGGTTGCAGGAATTTGTAGATGTATTGTAGTGACTCGTTATGCTAGCCGTAGGTATTCGTGGCATCAGGTAAGTTGGGATGTTTTTTCCTGCCGATAAAAAATGTCCACGAGTTAAAAAAAAAAAAAAAAATGGTCAGGCTGAAAAAATTAAGTCGTTAAAGTGGGACAGGCCCTTTAGTCAGGATATTTTACTGACCTTTCCTTGACCCACTAAGTCTTTGTTTGTGTCTTGGTGGAAGAGCAAATTTTGAGTTGAAGCCAATTGGCAACAGACAATTCTTTTTCAGTCTGGGGCTAAACTGAAATAAAAGCACAGCCGCATGCTGTAACTGTTTGGTGTATACTTGTGTAATCACTGATTTTGTCCATATGATTGAATGTTGTTTGAGAACCTGAGGTTGTAATGATGCAATTTTGCATTCGGGTAAACCTCTTCTGCACCCTCTCCAAAGCTAACACATCTTGAAATTGGGCAACCAGAACTGCATTCAATATCCCCAATGTAGCACAACCAAAATCTTGTAGAGCTGCATCATGACTTCCTTACTCTTATTTTCAACACCCCTAGCAAAGAAGGCAAGCATACCAATTGCAGCCTTCACCACCTTATCTATTTGTGTTGCCACCTTTAATAAGCTATGAACTTGGATTCCCATCATTCTTCTGCACGTTAATGCTGTTAATTGTCTTGCCAACTGTATTCTCTCTCCTCGCATTCAATCTCCCAAAATGCAGCACCTCTCGCATGCTTGGGTTAAACTCCATCTGCAATTTATCTCTTAATTTATGCAGCTGATCTATACACTGCTGTATCTTCTATCTGCAACTCCTCCAATTTTAGTGCCATTAGCAAACTTATTCACCAACCTATCTATATTTACATCCAGGTTACATCTACATAACTACAAACCAGTGACTGAAGTAAAGGATACAGTGGCATGAGATGGTGCAGATCTTGAGATTTATTAATAACAAAGTTACTGACCATATTAATGTTAGATTTAAAGCACCCAGTGATTTTAAAAAAAAAAAGCAAAAAAAGCAGAATCTCTCGCTTTCTAGTACCTGTAGCCATTGATATTGGAATGATCACGTGCTTGTCGGAGGGTTCTTAAATCGGGGATTTCCTGTACTAAGAATGTAATTACTGGATCATAGAAACATAGAAAATAGGTGCAGGTGTAGGCCATTCGGCCCTTTGAGCTTGCACCGCCATTCAATATGATCATGGCTGATCATCCAACTCAGTATCCTGTACCTGACTTCTCTCCATACCCTCTGGTCCCTTTAGCCACAAGGGCCACATCTAACTCCCTCTTAAATATAGCCAATGAACTGGCCTCAACTACCTTCTGTGGCGGAGAATTCCAGAGATTCACCACTCTCTGTGTGAAAAATGTTTTCCTTATCTCTGTCCTAAAGGATTTCCCCCTTTTCCTTAAACTGTGACCCCTTGTTCTGGACTTCCCCAACATCGGGAACAATCTTCCTGCATCTAGCCTGTCCAACCCCTTAAGAATTTTGTAAGTTTCTATAAGATCCCCCCCTCAATCTTCTAAATTCTAGCGAGTACAAACTGAGTCTATCCAGTCTTTCTTCATATGAAAGTCCTGACATCCCAGGAATCAGTCTGGTGAACCTTCTCTGTACTCCCTCTATGGCAAGAATGTATTTCCTCAGATTAGGAGACCAAAACTGTACGCAATATTCCAGATGTGGTCTCACCAAGACCCTGTACAACTGCAGTAGAACCTTCCTGCTCCTATACTCAAATCCTTTCGCTATGAATGCTAACATACCATTCGCCTTCTTCACTGCCTGCTGCACCTGCATGCCTACTTTCAATGTCTGGTGTACCATGACACCCAGGTCTCGTTGCATCTCCCCTTTTCCTAATCGGCCACCATTCAGATAATCTGTCCATTCCCTCCACTGATTCTACCCGACCCACTTGAGTTCCACCAATCATTTTGTTTGTTGTTTAAGATTCCCTAAAAGCCACTCTCTTGTGTCTTCATTAAAATCTAGTCAGTCTTATGTGTTAATTGGCATAGAAGTGGCTGTTGTGTCACTTGTTGGAAGGCAGTAGGTATCAGGGATTTTATTACTGAATTCCAATTCCATGTTGGCCTGTATTTTACATTTGGTTAACAGCTGGTGCTTTCTTCAAGCCAATCATGATGTCAACTATCTTTCTTCTTGGGCTGTCCCTCAGAAGCAAGGGTAAATGTTTTAAACTCTGGATCTATGTTCTGAGATGACTGATAGAGATGTGGCAGGACTGTCTCATGGGATGGGCAAGTGATAGTATGTGAGATGATGCAGTCCTGTGTTTTACACTAGGTTTATATGTGCTTCTAATGTATGGACTTGAGGTTCTCAGTGCAATTCTGAATGCTCCTTTTCTGCTTTGAATGGTTGTGGATTAAGGTATCCCCAGAAGTCATTGGAGATCATTTTCAAAGAACACAAAGTGTTGGAGTAACTGGCCAGGTCTTTTGCTTTTCACTTGAAAGTTGCAGCATCTTTGCAAAACATGGATCGGTGACGTATTGGGTCGAGACCCTTCTTCAGTATGGCCAGCAGACAGTATAAGCTTGTGAATTATTTATTCTTCCGCTGGGATGACCAGAGAGAGAACATAATAGGAATTGCTGACATTCTTGAACAGGCGAGTAAAACTTGCAGTTTACTGCCATCCAGAAGGAATTCTCAGGCTACTGCGATCCAGAGTGGGTTCATGGATTAATGCGATTCAGTATTATTTGTGGTTCCATATCTTTATTCAGTCATCCATGGGTCTTAGATGCTGTTGCCAATAGCAAAATGAATTACCTTTCCTCGGAAGCCCTTGAGAAATGTCGAGCATTGAATAGAAGAAAATATTGGAGAGCAGAAAAATCAGACTATCATTTTATCTTCTGTAAGAATGTTTGGCTCTGGTCACATATAAAATACAAGTAATACTATTATACACCAGCTGTAATCACTTGTGCACAATTTGTATTAACTTCAGTGGATCTGACCGCTAGTTTACGTGTGCAACAACTGGTCAATACTCTTGCCATGGTTAGCTCTGTTCACCAAAGATACATTTCTCTCCTTCATGGTTTGTATCCAGAACATTGCCACATTCAATCTTTACTAAAAAATCATAATGTTAGGAAAAAAGGTATTCAAAGAACTGAGAAACATCTGGTTTCCCGTGTCTGTTTTGTCAATATTTTGACATCTTGTGTGAGCTGTTGGCATCTTATTTTGGGGGTAAACTGTCACCAAATGATTTGTGGTTAAAGAGTGTTAAAAATTAAAAACACAAAGATTTCAAAATTAAAATCCCCAAATCTCCAAAGACATACAGGTTTGTAGGTTAATTGGCTTGGTATAATTGTAAATTGTTCCTAGAGTGTGTAGGGTAGCAATAGTGTGTAGAGATTGCTGGTCATCACTGACTTAGTGAACCGAAGAGCCTGTTTCCATGTTGTTTAGAAGTATTTCAGTGCTTAAAGCAAAGGTGTGCCTTCACAAACTTCATGTTGTGCATGTGTGCATTGTTTGAAGCTGCTTTGTGGTGTATGATAATGTATAAAATGCACTGCATTTGCTCACTGTATGTTACTCTGACAGCATCTATACAACCAATGACCAACACTACCAAGAAAGTCAAGCAACAGGTGCTTGGAACCATGTACCTAAAGATTCCTCTCCAAGTCACTTATGATACTGATTTAGAAACATACCAATAGTCCTTCATCACCGAGTCTAAGTCCTTTTTGGCCCTAAGGACTAGACACCGGTACGAACACCAGAAAGGTGCGGTGGTTGAAGAAAGCCGCTTACCATTGCCACCTTGTGGGCAATTGGGATCGGGCAATTATACTTGTTGGCTAAACCAAAAAAGTTCCTTGAAAAATGAACAAATAAAATCAAAAGTCAGAGTTGGACTCATTATGTCAAGTCTTTTCACTTTAAACCCGAGCCGTCCACTTCAGAATTCAAGCCACTTTGTCATGTTCATTCAATTAAATAACTTTCTAGGGTTTTTCCATTCCTACAATTTTTTTTTATTTTTTTTTAATCAATGAGTTACACAATATGTGCAGCTCTCCTCTAAGAGGAGAAGAATACTGGAAATACTTAGCATGCCAGGCAGCATCTTAGGAGAGATAAACTGAGTTATCATTTCAGATTGACCTTTGATCAGGATCTCTTGCAGAGGACGATCTGCTGCAAGAATTTGGCTTACTATACCTTTTCTGTTGGCAAGCAAATCGGGAAACATACAGGGATGTACAAATCACTGGAGCTCTAGTGTAACACTGATCTCTTAGGATTGTTGGCAGTAAAGGAAATTGTTGATTAGCTGACCAGCCAGTTAACTATGTTGTACACAGAGTGGAAAAATCTGTTTTCTGACATAACAGCTTTGGCGCGCAGAACACAATCAGCACAGATTGAATCAGTTAACATTGTTCTTGCACCATAAATTTGTGAAATTTAATCCTTCAGTTTAATACTCAGGGTGAGGAACTTTGCATGTCAAATTGTATGATAAATTAAACCGTTACAAAACCTCATAGATTTTGATTATGCCCAGTAAAGGGCCCCTCCCACTTAGGCGCCTTTTCAGGCGAGTGCAGGAGACTCTTTTTCAACATGTTGTAGGTGCAGTGGTAGTGGGGTCGCTATGTAGTTATGGGTAATCGAGGTAGCCGTAGGTAGTTTTATTTAATCTCCTTTGCTGACCGGGCATTTTCATTGGCTCATTAGGGGGGAAAAAAAACGTAAGCACGAGTTTTCAGAACCAAGGCAAACCGACCGGTAATGTTAAATGCCTGCCAAACTTCACAGCTGTGTATCTCTGGCTTAGTAAAAGTTGCCAGGCTTCTTAAAAGTGTCTCACTCCTTCTTCAAACCCCCCCCCCCCGCTCTTTTAAAGGACTTACCGTACACTGTGCTAGCCGTCTTAACCTTCCTGTTCATGTGTCTGTATCACCGTGGCTTTGCACCATGTGAATTTCAGACAGCGCTTTTCCCTGGCTCCCGTCTCTTTGCGATGTGTTTGTGTGTGTTCCACTCTTGACATTCGCAGTTCCACTTCCGGGTTTTTCAGCGAGTGCTGCGAGCTTCGCATTCGCCAGTAGTCCACTGAAAAATCACCTCCGTGGGACAGGCCCTTAAGTTACCTACTTTTGTTTCCACTTAGATGTTATATTCTGTTATGGGATATTCCTTGGTCACAATGAAGTCTAAATAAACTACAATTAGACCATTTGTTTGAATTTGTGCAGTATTGCGCAAAGATCATATGAAGACTCGCATTCATTAGGCTGCAAACAATTTTCAGTGGTGTCTGCTTTTATAGTACTGAAGGGAATAGGTCAACCAAATAGTTACAGTTCTGAAACTGATATTATGGCCATGTTATTATAATTGAGCTAGACTTTGTGCATAAGTTTCAGCTCTCCTATTCCTTCGGTATAAGTGGCCTCTGGGAGTGTCAACTGCAACCATGAGAAACCGTCCATGTATCCACTGAGATCATACATACTGATCCTACTGGCTTTAACACAGAACTGACCCTCCACTGTCCAATTACGGATATGGTGGACTTTTTTTATATAATAGCATTGTATCTTCAGAATTTATTCCATATTGCTCCAGCCTGCTTGACTGGAATGGTAAACATGGGCATGAAAGTTATGCAATATTATCTTTGAATCTGAATTGTGTTGTTGGAAATTCGTTTTTAATTTTGGTTGTATTCTGCATTCTATAAGAAGCAAATAATAGTTACAATTTCTCTGTTTGGTTTTTACTTAGTTTTGAAAATGTTTTTCTTCCCCACAGATCTTATTACGTGCTTGGACAAGGGGAGCCATTTCTCAGAACCTGAATTTAGGTAAGGATTAATTTAATGGATGGTACAGGGATTTAGTTTCCGATTTCCTTTCAGGTAAATAAGCAGTAAAGATTTTTAAACAGCCTAACGGTTTTTCGTTCAGCTTTTTGTAATATGCTACATATTAATATGAGCAATGCGAGTTATTGATCACCGAATTACATTGACTTGAGAACACAGAAACAGACCTTTTTGGAGTTTATTCACCGTATGAGCAATCTTATTTGCCTGCTCATGTACCAATCTCATGTACCTTTATATCCTTTCACCGTCAATAAACCTAAATGGTGAAGTGTTCTCTCTTTGCCTGACAGACCATTCAAGAACATCAGTGTAATATATTTTCTATATATGTTACATTTAGTCTTGTAACCATGACCAACTATTGTGTGTTCTTTTTTTTATTGTACCACTGCTGGCAAATTAATTTCACTTACACTTTATGTGCAAGTGACGAATAAAACTTGACTTGAAAAGAGGAGATGGTCGAGAGCATTTACCCAGCTGTTAAAATCGCCCGACATTTGCCCTGGACCAACCAAATTAAAGCTAGGGCTAAGAAAGCACACTAACATCTCTACTTCCTAAGTAGAGTCTCCAATGAAACTCATCAATTTCTACACTGTAGAAAGCATCCCAACAGATGCGCCATAGCTTACTTTGGAAGAGGCTCTGCACAAGATTGCAAGAAATTGCAAACATTTGAGAGAGATGTGGATGTAACCCAGTCCATTACACAGACCAGGCTCCCTACCAATAACTCCTTATACACTTCACAATGTCTCAGGAAAGCAACCTGGCACCTAGCCAACATAATGAACCGTTTCTGGGTAACATGAAGGAATGTCATAGGTAGACAAAAATGCAGGTCGAAGATTTAAAGTCCGTGCCGCAGCCAGAAGCACCGCAGACTGCAGGGCCGACGGTCGGAGCTCCCCTCCAGGGGTCCCCAGCGAGGGACCCCTCTCAGGATGGTAAGTCCATGCTGCGCCCGTGGTAGAGGTTGGCCGTGGGCCGGCGATCAGAGCTCTTCTCCTCCCGGGTCCCCAACGAGGGATCCCAGGACGCAGCGGCAGCTGGAGCTCTGTAGACCGCGGCTTCAGTCTGCCGCGGGCCAGCGAACGGAGCGCTCCCCTCCGGCGTCCCCCGGCTAGGGTTTGCCCGCTCCGCGACGAAAGAGTCCTCGTTGCGCCCGCTGCTGAAGCCCCGTACGTGGCTCCGGGACAAGCCGCACCGATCCTTGCTCTTAGGCCACGGGGGAGGCGACATGGAAAAAGTCGCCTCTCCGTGGAGGTGGCGACCGAAGCAGTTTCCCCCTTTTTATCCAGAGATGCTGCTTGTCCCGCTGAGTTACTCCAGCATTTTGTGTCTGTCATTGTTGTAAACCAGCATCTGCAGTTCCTTCCCATCCATCAATTTATTGATGATTGCGAGTAGTCTGATTGGGCAGTAATTTGCTGGATTGGATTTGTCTTGCTTTTTGTGAGCAGGACATACGGGTACCTAGGTAATTTTAGGCTTTGTTGAGCATACGGGTTGAGTGTTATGGCTATACCAGGAGAGATTGGCTGGATGTACCAGGTTTCCAATAGTACAACTGGGTTATTATTTGGTCCCGTAGCCTTTTTTGTTTTGTGTGTTCTCAGCTAAATTTTTAAATATTAAATGCAGTGAATCAAATTGGCTGGAGATGGGCATCTGTGATGGAGCAGAAGCCACAATAGACTGTCAGCATATTTGGCCAAGCAAAGTTGCAAATGCTACAATATTTTCTCTCGTACTCGTGTGAGGATTGGGATGTTCTTGGCACCTCCTCCACGTATTAATTGTTTAACTGTCCACCACCACTTACAACATGATGTGGTTGGCCATCAAAGTTTTGATAATCCTTTGGTTACGAAATGGCTTCATTCTGTCTATTGAATTATTTTTTTATTTACACAATTTGGAACACACATGGTCCTCTGTTCCAACTGCACTTGGCTAGCTCCTCTTCATTTTTAGATGTGTGTTGCTGTTTCCAGCCAACACTTCTACATTCCTCACTGAACCAGGCTTGATGTCTTCCTTTAATAACAATGGATGAGTTATGCCAATTCACAAGTTTACAGATTGTGGTTATGCACATTTCTGCTGAATTTCATGTTTTTCAGACAGCATCTGAAGGGTGCCCAGTTTTGAACTGACAACTCTGTTCTGAATCTATTCCATTTAGCACAGTTGTGGTGCCACACAACACAATGGAGGCTGATCTCATTGTGAACTGGGACTTTGTCCTCACAAGGACTTTGCCAGTACTCTCATGGACAGATGCATCTGTGGATTGTCGTGGAAAAATTCAAGTATAATTCAAAAAAATTGAACAGATTGGCATATATCTTGTTCATAGATGTGGCAAGGATATCTGCTGACGTTACCTGCCCGCAGACCCAGTGTGACAGCTATTTATTTTTATGCCCAACCAGCCTCAATGCAAGATGACATTATTGAATAATATTCACAATTTAGATTGTAGTGAATTGGAGTCATGATGTGCATAGCACCGAGTAGATTACATTTAATGTTAATATGATAGGAATAGTTTAATATTATGAAACATTCTGTAGCTGGTCAACATGGACACATCTTCAAAAGTACGCAAGAAATAGAAGGTCGAGGAGGTGATACAGCTTCCCAAACTTCCCTACCGTTCATGAAGATCATGGTTGATCTAACCATGCCCTCTATTTTGCTGTCTGTTATCAAAACCCATGTTTTAGTAGTAAACTTGCATCATTTAGTTCCCACCAGTTGCACCACTAGCCACATTGATAGCAGCCTCTGCCTACAGCCTGTCTGTTTTTCTCTCTTTTTATTTTTAGTCAGTTTTAAAAGTTTGTTTTGGAGATTTTAGCTTTTCTTTGTGGGGGAGGGGGGTAGGGTAAGGGGGAAACCGGTTCCCAGTCACTTCCTGGCAAGCACGCGACTATTCTCCGAGTCGCGTCCTCGCCCCCCAGCCTACCACCTGGATTGGAGCGGCCTTTCCTGCCGGGGACCTGGACCAGAGCTTCAGCAGCGGCGGCGGCGCAGCGCTGGATACATCGCGGAGCAGGCGATTGCTTACCTGGATCGCCGTTTGAAGCTCCGGAGTGTTGGGCCTGCTGCTTCAACATTGCGGTGGTTCATAGAGCTTCAACATCGCGGAGTCCTGGGCCCCTTTTCCGAGGTCCGTCAGCGTTGAATCTCCGCCCCGCATGGCCTGTGGACTTCGGGAGCCATGGACTCCGGTAGGAGGTGGCCGATTCGGATGTTCAAGCCGCTGAGGATGTCCTCCAGTCCTGACGTCGGACTTCCATCACCCCGGCGAGCAGGCCTGAACATCGGGCTGCCTATAGCGGCGACAGCGTTAGGCTTGGGAGTCCCCCGACCACGGGAAGACAACGGATGAGGATGGCTCAATTTTGGAGCCTTCCCTCAGTGGGAAACTGATCCCGCTGTAACGGGATGTCTGTGTTAAAGACTATCATGTTCTATGCTCTTTATTATTTGTATGGTTGTATGGTGACCACACATTTCACTGTATCAATTGGTACATGTGACTAATGTATCTTGTATCTTCTTGTTTAATTTAGAGATACAGCACAGAAACAGGCCTAAGGGCACACTGGGTCCTCGCTGACCAGCGATCCCACACATTAACACTATCCTACACACACTAGGGACAATTTTTACATTTACCAAGCCAATTAACCTACAAACCATGTCTTGCCTTTAATCAAAAAATCTATCTCTCAGCCTTGATTATGTTCAGCAATTCTACCTCTACAGCCCTCTGAAGAAAGAACTGCAAAAAATAATAAGCCTTTGAATGAATTCCTCCACATCTCCCGAGGCAACCTCTTATTTTGAATCCATATCCACTGGTTGTAGATTTCCTTTGGAGCATCTACTCTATCAAGGCCGCCTCAGAGTGTTGTATGAGTCACTGTTAACGGAAAGAGAAAATTAAATGGATCAGCATGTTTCTTAAAAAATAATCTGCTACTAATATCTGCTGAAATAAATTAGTAGCACTGCTCTTTCCAGTGAAATGTGGAACTATTTACTGTGATTGAGCAGTGTGGTTATTTTGTAGTTGGTTCTGCACTCGAGTCGTTGAACTCTCCTGTTCCCAATGTGCAAGAGTCTTGTTAAAGCTATAAAAGTTACAGAAATTGAACATTGCAATTTCAGTGGTTTCTGTACAAATGATTCGCAGTTCTTTGAGACCCCATAAACTAGGCAGCATGGAAGGTCCTTTCTAAAACAGTGTCATGCAGTTTTCTAAAACTGTGCCCTGCTGTTTTATTATTATTTTACTATTTGGTATGCATTCGAGGAAATGTGCTTTTGTTTTCATTGGTTGATCTTATTTTTTTAGACTTTTTTTGGGTTTGCTTATTTTTTTTCATGATGTTTTAATGAGTTTTTGAACTAATTTCAAGCAGCTAGGTTTTCAATGAGCATTCACCTGAAATTCCTCCAACTGAACCACTTAGACATTATGAAAGAGATTTCATTTTGCACCTGGCATTTAAGAACATGGAATTGCCTTATGACGACTTTTTGCCTTTTAACATCTTCAATAATATTATCACAATGATAATTGAGCTGTCGACCTACAATAGCCATCAACTTGCAATCATTTAGTTCCTACCAGTTGCTGAAACAATGTGGGGTAACTCCCAAAAATAGAAAGCTTCAGAATCCAAGTACCATATTAGCCCACACGCACATGCACACACGCGCGCACACACACACACACACACACACACACACACACACACACACACACACACACACACACACACACACACACACACACACACACACACACACACACACACACACACACACACTTCTTCAGCTTGGGTTTGGGTCCTTAAATTATGCTTTGTGTATGCAGAGGAGCAACAATATGCTAAACAATTTTGATCCTAACCTATAACACTGCAATCAAACTGTTACATTGACAAAGGGAATGATCTTCTGGGAGAATCTGACTGTGGTGTAAAACTCTCCGCAGGACTCATGCTAGTTTCTCTGGGATTGTAATGTTTCAACAGCCAGGCAGGCAATTTCCTCTTTCAGATTTTCTTCTCTTCTTCGCAATATTGTATGTGCCTATTTAATTCTCTTAAGAGTTATTGCAACAACTCTTGTGGTGAATAATCAATTTCATATTCTAATTACTCTGTTTATAAAGAATCGGTATTTTCTATTCTTTTTTGGTATTCTCTTTTGTGCTTGTGATTATCTTAAAACATATCTTTCTTCTCAGTGTTTAACTTTAGAGATACAGCATAGAAATGGGCCCTTCGGCCCACTGATTCCGCGCCACCCGGCCCCATACACTAACACTATCCTACACTCTAGGGACAATTCTACAATTTTTATTACCAAAGCCAAGTAACCTACAAACATACGTCTTTGGAGTGTGGGTGTTATTTCTTGATTATCTCCTTATTGAATACTGGGTTGATATTTTGTTTGTTGTTTTAATTTTCAGTAGGTACTGTCCTGCCGGATGCTTGACTCCTTTTGGTAACATCTCTGGAACTATCCCTCTTGGCTATCGTGATGTAAGTATAGGAAGAAAGAACAGGCTTACTGATGGTGATTAGCCAAGTGAAATCCGCTAACCATAATGTATCACCTTCTCATCCATCTCTACTCTCTGACATCTGCAATTGAGTTGTTTTTTGTTAAGATAATTTAGATTGCCCCTTTAGTTTTGGTATTTTTTATTATCATGCACCTGAATGCTGTTTTGTAAAATAGCAATTTTAAATAACACAGATCTCATTAGATTGGCACTACCCTCCAATGAAGATCTTATCGAGGAAAGCAAATTGTACCCTTGAGTATCAGATCCCTGTCTAAGATTTGTTTTTTAATTAAATGTTCTTTTTTCCTTGTTGCTACTGCAAATTGCTGTGTTACTGTTATGTTAATAGGCAGGGGAAAAGTTAATTAGTATATAGCAATAAAACCATCCAAGAATGGGCAGGTGTTAAGCTAATTGCCTTTCATTGGCCTGGGTTCAAAAGCTAAAATGCTTATTTAGACAGATCCTTTTTCACGCTGGCAAGGTTAATGTTTAGTTTCTATTGTGCCTTATTACTCAAATATGTGATGGGGCAATTAGGGTTATTTGTCCAGAAACGTAGCTTCTCGCTTCTACTACTGCGAAAGGCACACAGTGCATGGGTCTGGTCAAACTGCACACAACTTGAACAAAATACTATTTGCCTTGCATTCTGCCATTTTGGGTTCAGCTTTTTGTTTTGGTGACTGCCTTTCTCCAGCGTTGGAATATGTAGAATCTTACATTTTTATGACATTTAATATTGTCATAAAAATCTATATGATTATTTTGAAGTGAAACAATGATTAAGTTCCTCTGTTAAATCTAACAATGGATGATTAGGTAGACTAATTTGCAATACATATGATTACAGATATGAGTTTTGTTCAGACTTACTTGTATCCTAAGAAGTGTTCCCCCTTAATATTTTCTACAGCTTGTGACAACTTGTTATTTATTTATTACCAATGTATTTTAAGTGTTTACTCCACCCAACAACCACTCCCGATTGAAGAGCTAAGCTAACACCCCAAGGAGATTAAAATTAATGTTATGGCCCTTTTATTTGTTGTTGTGGGTTCTTGTTAAGGGCTAAATGATTGCCAAACTTGATAAAATACAATGCTGATTTTACTGAAAAATTATTGGGAATGAAATACTTTGAATTTCTCAATGTAGAAAGGCATTTTAAAAAGTAATTAAATCTTTAGTTGTAGAACGAAAAGAAAATTGCAACCTGACCATGTGGAGGATTAGCATTCCATACACTGGTTAAACCGCAAGCCCAAATCTGCCAACACTCGGGGCACATATTTAATTTAGTTCATGATAGCTGAATTTAATGATGCTTTAAAACTAACAAAATAATATTTACATTTTGGTGAATGGTAACTTTCAAGTCTCCTTAAAGTAGTCCAGGATCAGGCAACTCTCCCAAATTTCTTTGGTCAAAATTTCCCCCCACTGTCTCCATCAACATCATTTTAAAACTTTGAAACACTTGGAACAAAAAACGAATTGAAAATTACACTGGTGACAATTGAACTCCCAGTCAGGATGTTCCCAACAACATTCACAGGTTTACCTCTGTTATTGGTGCAACAGGCACAACTGAAATACAGGTTTTGGTACACAAATGTAAGTGTTTCTTTCGATGTTGGCCTTTGGCTGCAGCGCCCATTATTGGGCGAGTATTGGGCAAACCCAAAACGCCAAACTATTAAATTGAGTGCCAGGAAGACTAATATCTTTCCCGTGTAGTGGCAGATCTCCGGACTGCTATGTGTTTGATGCCATTCGAGAGAACCTTGTATATCCTTCAAGAACCTAACTGTTATAAATCTCTTTGTCCAATATATGTATGTCTGTTTTTATATGCCTTCAAGTTATTTTGTTACCAAGCCAAAGAGAAGACTGGAAAGGAATAATCAAGGTGGTGGGCCTCTTGTTTTTATGATTATTCAGCAGAAAGACACTAATCCAAACATATTATTAAATTAATGTTGCATATAGGTGCTGCCACCCAAGCTATGGATATTAAAGTTGTACATTGTGGAAATGAAAATTATGTCATATGCACTGCTACACTTACTATTAACTTACCATAAACTTATGCTGACTGCATTTGCCATAAATGTCTCCCGCAAATGTTTTCATTAAATATGAGCAGCCTCATATTAGCATTCATTGGACTAATATTTCCTAATCTACAATATTTCTTATTTTGTTGGATACATTATGGCAGGCATCATAACAAATATTAGTGAAATTAAAGTCAGCCCTTTGGTCAAACTTGTCTACATCGATTAAGTTGCCTAACCAAGCTAGTTCCATTGACCTGTGCCTGGCCCGTATCACCCCAAAACATTTCTATCTATGCACCTGTAGAAATTTAAATGTCATCATTATACCCACCTGTGCCACTTTCTCCAGCAGCTCATTCCATATCAAGAGTCAAGAGTCAATTTAATTGTCATTTGGACCCCTTGAGGTCCAAACGAAATGCCGTTTCTGCAGCCATACATTACAAACAAATAGACCCCAGACACAACATAATTTACATTTTACATAAACATCCATCACATTGCTGTGATGGAAGGCCAAAAAAAACTTATCTCTCCACTGCACTCTCCCCCCCCCCCCCCCCCCCCCCCCCCCCGATGTCAGAGTCAAAGTCAAAGCCCCCGGCTGGCGATGGCGATTGTCCCGCGGCCATTAAAACCACGCCGGGTGGTGCGAGGTTGCACACCGGGTCTTGGTGTTAGAGCCCCCGGCGTGCGCTGTGATGTTAGGCCCCGCTCCAGGAGCTCTTCGACCCCGCAACTCGGGCGGGAGAAGTCGCCGTTGCAGGAGCCCTGAAAAGCGGTCTCCCTCCAGGGACCCGCGGGCTCTCGGTTCCGCAGACCCGCAGTAGCAGCCTCGGAATCTCCGGAGGTCGGGCCGCAGCAGCAGCAGCGCACCACCACCGCTCCACCTGCTCCGGACTCGGCCAGCTCCACGACGGTGACGGTGAGTCGTCGGCACCAGAGTCCCCGGTCTTCTTCTGTTGGAGGCCACACCTCATTGCAGCCCCAACGACAACGGAGACCCGACAAGAAAAGGTCGGGTCTCCCGTGCAGGGAGAGATTTAAAAGTTGCCCCCTCCCGCACACACACACACCCCCACATAAAATAACAAAAACTACATAGAAACATAGACAAAAAATAATAAAAAACGCGGACGGGCTGCAGAGGCCGCTGCTGACGAGAGTCGCGCCGCCTACCGGAGTAGAACTCATATATATGCCACCTGTGTGGAAAAGGTCACCCCTACGGCCCCTTTTAAAAACTTTTTCCCCATACCTTAAACCTGTGCTCTCTAGTTTAGATTCCCCTATTCTAGCAAAAGGCTGTGGTTATTCACTATATCTATGCGCTTCATAATTTTATGTACCTCTAAAGGTCATCCCGAAGTGTCCTACGCTCCAGTGGGAAAATGTATTAGCGTATCCAGTCGCTCCTTATAATTCAAACCCTGAAGTCCTGGAAACATTCCCATAAATATTTTTTGCATCCTATCCAGTTTAATGGCATCCTTCCTATATCTGTACAACTAGAAATGTACACAGTACTCTAAATGTTGCTTTACCAGTCGTGTACAACTGCAACGTACAAACTATATAACTGCAACCCTAGGTGTCCCTGTTCTATAGCACTCCCCAGGGCCTTACCATTTTGTGTAGGTCTTCTCACATTTATCTGAATTGATCTACATCTGCCATTTCTTGGTTCATTTGCCTAGTTGATAATGATCTCCTTGAGTCTACATAAAATCTGGGTAAATCAATTTAGCAGTAATAATGAGGAAGCTCAATTCATGACATGCATATATGATTTACTAGGTTATTATGTTTAGGTGCCATGGGAAGGAATAGAGGGATCTGGATTTTGTGTATTGTGAAAGGGCAAATTGCTGATCTGGTAGTTTCAGGAAATTTAGAGAATGGAATGGAATACTTTATTGGCACGGAATACTTTTGTTGCATGTGACAAGTCACAGTGAAATTCTTTGCTTGCGTACCCAAGGTGTGCAAATAGCGGCAGCCTATGGTGCTGACAAAGTAGGCTGGCTCTTCTGTTGCTCTCCCCCCCCCCCCCCCCCCACACACAGCGGCTCCTCCATGCTGGTTCCTATTGCCCATTGTACTTCTCTTCCCTCCCCCCCCTCACGGCGGTCCGTAATTATCATAATATGATGGAATTTTTATACAAAAATTAAAACTGATTTTGTTCAGTCTGCAACCAAAGCCAAAGGCATGAACTCGAGTTGGCCGTTGGATATTGAATAACTGCATTGAAAGGTATGACAGAATGCAGCAATGGCTAACCGTTACACGAGTAAAGAATTGGACAAAGTTTGCACGTAATACAAAACCCTGTGAAGGGAAACAAAACGGGAAAGATGGTCCAGCTGTGGCATTAAGATTAATAAACACATAATATTTGATCAAAGAAAAAGACTCGGCATTGCCAAAAAAGCAGTAAGCAGAAAATTGGGAACTTTTCCGAATTCCGCAAAGATATTGATATGGAGAGGAAAAGCATTACATGAGAATAGGGTAGCAAGAAATGAAAACAGATTGTGAGAGCTTAAAAGAAAAAGATTCGCGAAAAATTAATGTGGAGCCCTCTAAAATTGGGACATAGGAAATTACACTGGGCAATAAGGTGAGGAGAGTACCTCTGGGAATATTGGAAAGGTATATTTGCAAATGAAGATGTGCAGCAAATATTGGCTAGATTGACTTGAGTTGCCAGTTTGTCATTTAATCAGGCTGACACTCTACTTTGTAATTTAGAAAAGTGGGAGGTGATCTGATTGAAACCTATTAAATTATTATAGGGCTTGAAGGTTGATGTGGGACAGATGATTGCACTGGCTAGAATGTCTAGTACAAACGGACACAAACTCAAAGAAATGACTTGACAGTTCAGGACTCTGAGAAGAAATTTCTTCTCATAAATGGTGGTAAATCTTTCATTTTCTATTGGAGTTCTGTGCAACCTCAGGCACTTGGTATAAACGAAATAGAGATCAGCTGCTTAGATATTAAAATCAAGGGACCGAATAGGAAAGTGACAATTACATAAAATATCTGTCATGATTGTATTAAATGGTAGAACATGTGCGCAAGACTGAATGGCCTTCTCCTGCTTCTATTTGATATGTTATGTTTAACATTCAAAAGCACTCAAAAGTATCCTGAGCATCTCATTGCTTCTGCAAAGTGTCTTCAGAATTCCTGAGGATGCAGAAGGCTCTAAACAAAATACAATTTCTTTCATAGTTAGCCAAGAGTAGTAGCCTTATGGGGTCATGGAGTCCATAAACAGGCCTTTTCCCCACGACAACCAAGATGCCATGCCTACACTACTTCCACCCGCCTGCTTTTGGCCATTGTCCCACAAAACATTTCCTGTCCATCTACCTGTCCAAATCTCTTTTAAATGTTGTTATAGTACCTGCCTCAACTACCTTCTCTGGCAGCTTGTTCCATACCCACTGTGTGAACCTTGTAATACTTTATTTCAAAAGTAAAAGGGAATATTTGATTTGTGGTACTTTTTTGTCAATTCAAAGGGTATGTCTATCCTTCAATTTGTACAACAACAAATCGAGATCATGTTTTTCGTGGGTAAGGCAGTGAGTAGATTGGAGTCAAGTTGGTTTCAACATTAGCTCATCCAGAATCAGCCAACAGGCCAACAGTTGGTGGTGATTTGAGCATTTGCAACATTTATTTAAGCTGTGCAGAAGCATTCATTTGATGACGTTTATCAGATCCTGCCTCAGAACTTGCACGGAGCCATCTGGATTCCAACAATTTGCAGGCATGAATCAGCGGGGCTGAGGATATTGATTTCGCCCAGACAGATTTTTTTTTCCAGGGCGTTTATTTCATGCATTCCAAATACTGGACACATCACTGCAATCATGCAATACCAAAAGAGCATTCAAAGGTTAATCAAATACCAAACCAATGGTGTCATTTTAGTGTGTAGGAGGGAAGAAGGTCTGTCGAAGGGTCTCAATCCAAAACGTCATCATTTCGTCTCTCCAGAGATGCCGCCTGTCCCCCTGAGTTACTCCATTTTGTGTCTATCTTCGGTGTCATTTTAATGATCTCTTTATTAAGAAGCTACCTTCACTGATTTCAATTAGTGATTTTAGCCTTTAGAGATACAGCACGGAAACTGGGCCTTCAGCTCATTGAGTCCGAGTTGCATCACCCTGTACACTAAAACTATCCTACACACTAGGGACATTTTTACAATTTCTTTGGAGTGTGAGAGGAAACTAGAGCACCTATGTGAGAAAACTAGAGCACCTGGAGAAAACCCATGTGGTCACAGGGAGAACATGCAAACTCCGTACAGCAGCACCCGTAGTCAGGATGGAACCCGTGTCTCTGGTGCTGTAAGGCAACAACTCTACCGCAACGTCATTGTGCCGCCCAACTCTTTGAAAGAAATCCTAAAAATACTAGCTAAATATTTACTATGGAAAACAATCAAACAACGTTCTGAAGTTTGCAATTTAAAAAATAGTGTGTAGTTCCTGGACTGCATGCCTATTCCTCTGCTCTTTCTACTTCTACAACTTCTTGCAGCCACTGATTAGGTTGAATCATGACCTTCATGTAGTGGTAGTTCACACTGCTGCAGAGCCCAGAGACAGAATGTGTGGGCTGGATCTGTCCTCTGATGAGAGGGACTGCAGCACACTGGCAAATGTACATTTTGATCATTATCTGATTCTGCACAAGGCTCAGGTCCTGCATATTTAATTTCTTAACCTCTGGCCTGCTGAGTTTACTGCAGTTCAAATAAATGACTTGTACCTTATGCTTAATAATAATGAAATTCCAGTTCTTTATATGGAGTGAACTACTCCAGCACTTTTTTTTCTTCCTAAAATTCATCAACTGTTATCGCAGAGTAGTGGAATCCAACACACTGTGGGCCAGTTGTCTTGGTGCCTCTTTGGGGGAAATCTCCATTTAGTCCCACTTTTTTAAAAAACTTTTTATCTATACCTCTGAAAGTTTCTATATATTTAGCTACTTCCATGTTGTAAACTACCATTTAATCTCCTTCATCACAGTGGGACAATATATTTCAGATAATTACAATTTGCTGCATTAAATTATATTTCTCTCTTCTGCCCCTCACCACATTATATTGCACTGCCAGTTATCTTAAATCTGTGCCTTTGAGCTAACAGTCTTCCTGTCAATGGGAACTTTCTCAGGATTTAATACAAACCATCATCTTCTTGAATATCATTATTAAATCTTCTCCTAACCCTCGCTCTGGTGAAAGTCACCCTTTCTTCTCTAGTTTATTCACGTGGCTAACATCCATTTTGACAGCTGTCCCTCCTTTCCTAGTGTTTCTTTAATGGACTATTTAAACTTTCATGCGAGTTGCAATCTCAATTCTAAGTTGTATTCTAAGTATTACTTACAATCTCCATTCTGTTATTTGTTGATTGAAGTATCCGTAATGTTGAAATGGAGTAATTTATTTTAAAATGATTTTTTTAATTCCCATGGTGAGAAATGTTAAAGCATTTTAAAGTGTAACTGAGGAACTCAACAGAAAAATGAAGATGCCAGGCTAACGCATGGAATACAGCAGACCCAACTGAGTCACAAGCTTCCAGTCTGTTGGGTCATTTTCAGACTGGAGAATGGAAAAGTGTGTAATTCAATTTCTGCTATTACTCACTCTGATATGAAGCTTGTTTATGCTAAATGTGGTTTCTTATAAATGTGATGATACAGTGACTGGTACTGTTCAGCCACAGTGATATGTGGTTACAGTTACTAACTAGCAACATTCCCCACAGAAGCAGCCTGTTTCAAATCTTTGTTTGAATCATTCCCTGTGGTGAGACCCAATGCAAATCATTTATCTTGCACCTTGACAGTGTTACTGCAGGTTTACGGACGTCTCGAAAAGATGCATTGCAATTTATCATATATCCTTCAGCAGCTCATCAGTGAAATTTAAAATAAATAGGTTTAACACCCCCCCCCCCCCTAAAATATCAGACATTTATCCTCATCAGCATTAGCTTCTGCCCTTGAATTAGGAGAATGCACTTTTTCATCTTGCTAAGATATATCTAGCGTAGCCAGAGCTGGTCTCACTTGAAATGCTCGGGCCCAAAAAATGAATTAAAAAAAATGATTCCACTAGATTTTACCTCACTCTCTTCAACAACATCCTACAGTATCTGAAGTAACTGCAAACATTTCTGCACCACAATTGTTTCCATGAGTTGGTCATAATTAATGAATAAGATCTTCATAAAATTATGTGGAGGTACAAGGAACTGCAGGTGCTGGTTTACAAAATAAGTTACTAGGTGTGTGAGTAACTCAGTTGGTCATGCAGCATAGTTGGAGAACATGAATAGGTGATGTTTTGGGTCGGGACCTTCTTCAAACTGAAGAAGGGTCCTGAGCTTGAGTCACCTAATCATACTCTCCAGCGATGCTGAGAAAGTTACTCCAGCACTTTTTTTTCTTCCTAAAATGAATTTGCCTTTTCCCTTTGTCTTGGTATCGTGGTTTAATTTATGCTAGTGTTCCGTAATGCAAGGTTTTCCATTGATTATTTTGATTCTATCTGTTCTTCCCTTAAAACCATATTCTGAAGGACAATAAATGTTGCCCCTGCCCAAAGTCCTAAATTGAATTAAAAAAAATATGTATTCTGAGAAATTTGTAGGAAATTGTATGTCAGCATGTAATATGGACCAGTTTTATTAATTCCATTAAACATTTCAAGCTTACTTGGAAATCGAAAATGCTGGAAGTTGTCATATTTAAAATTTCCACCCCTTAGAGTGACTTTTTATTTATTTTGGATTGACTTGTTTAATCTTTCATGGCTTCATAATTGATCGTGTACAAGTAGGTAGTGCAATTCTTTGATGACATTCGGACAACTGTTGATAGTGGCTCATAAGATTTGCCCCGCAATAGTGCATTGATAACTTTTTTTTGCAGTCGTAATTTAATACAGCATGAAAGCATGGCAGACGTCGATGACTCTTGTTATTCTCGTACTTGCATGCATCATGCAGCATTGTAGGATACTTGAAAAGGTACACTGCCACCTCTGATCTTCCAGTGGAAGTGGATTGTTACATTATCATGAGATTTTTTTTCTCTCCCTCGTTCATTATATTGTGTACAGTACTACGTTTCCATATTCTGTTGTGCTGCTGCAAGTAAGAATGTCATTGTTCTATCAGGGACATATGACAATAAAACACTCTTGACTCTTGCTATTTCCATGAAGTTACTCAATCGGAAAACAGCTATGGCGCAAAAAATGGTGATATGGACCTAGATTTAATTGAAGGCAGGCATTTAACTAATCAACCTCTGTACTGCATTTAGTAAACCAGTTATTTATCTTTTCATCAGAAATGTCTTAATGAAGCGTGAAAGTTTAGTTTTAATGACTTCCAGTCTTGGAACATGAGAGATGGAAGTATGATCCAAAATCTCATGGTCAAAACAAACTACATTAACCTATTGCTCCTGGTGGGAACATAAGGAAAGAATGATGAAACTGCCCAGGAATCCTGGATGTATCAGTGTGCACATTGTCCAAGTACTGTGCAATCAAAAATTGGAATTATTTCATAGGTACTGATTTTGTTTTGAAGAAGCAAAATGACACTTGGTTATAGCTTGCACTATGATCAATAGGAATTTAATTAGCATCATTAAATTACAATATAAGCCAGTAGGTTTTTGTGTGTGTCGGAAAAAGCCATTAGGCCTGTCATGCTTGAGGGAAGAACTTACATGGTTCTCCCAATTTCCTCCCAGTGGTAAATTTGTTGAAACCCTGGAAAAACAATATAAATAAGCACTTTTAATCATTTATACTGGTCCCCAAACGAAGATCTGAAGTTTAGCAGGAAATTGCGAGAATCCCTCTGGAAATTCCAAATGTTAGTTTTGCTGATTGATTTCAACTTCACTGCTATCCTCCCTTAATGTTGCCCTCAATCACTTCCAAAATTTCTGACTGGCTCACAGAGGTCTTCCTTGGTGATATATTCCATAGCATGTCAGCTTTTGGGTAAAAACAAATTTAATATGCTTTTCAAATCCCGAATCCCCAGTTTTAACTAATCTTCCAGGTATTAAAATCCTTGGTCTCCAACATTGTGAGTAATTTGATCAAGATCAACATTAAGTAAATGAAATAAACTATATTTTCAACGGATAGAGAAAACAGCTGCCGTTCAAGCCTGTAAACTATTGTGTAAATCTGCAGTGAGTTGCTATGCATTGTGAATGTTGACCATCCTTTCTTTTCCAGTCGTCACTGCTATGCATGGCAGGCGTTCATGCTGGTGTGGTATCACATTTCCTGGGTGGCCGGATCAATGTTGTGATCAGTAAAGGAATTACATACTACGAAAATACTGTTGCAAATAATGTCTCCTCAAAAACGCAAGTACACAAACTGGAGGGGTGGGGAGGAATCAATGCCACTCTTTATTGGGGAGGGGGCATTCATAATTGTGCACCATTCAATTGAGTAGGGAAATAAATATTTTGTGTTGGTGCAAGCAAAAGGAACATAGAAACATAGAAAAAAGGTGCAGGAGTAGGCCATTCAGCCCTTCGAGCCTGTGCCGCCATTCAATATGATCATGGCTGATCATCCAACTCAGTATCCTGTACCTGCCTTCTCTCCATACCCCCTGATCCCTTTAGCCACAAGGGCCACATCTAACTCCATCTTAAATATAGCCAATGAACTGGCCTCAACTACCTTCTGTGCCAGAGAATTCCAGAGATTCACCACTCTCTGTGCGAAAAATGTTTTCCTCATCTCGGTCCTAAAAGATTTCCCCCTTATCCTTAAACTGTGACCATCTAAGGATGTCCAGCACCTCCTCGACTGTATTACAGATTGTGCTCAAAACATCCCCATTAATTTTCCCAAGTTCCCTCTTTGTATCTTTCTCCGCAGTAAAAACAGGCGAGAAATATTCATTGAGGAACTAGACCTTGTCCTTTGGATCCACATACATATGCCTACTTTGTTTCTGAGGGGTCCTCTTCTCTCTCTCGATATTCTTTTCCCTTTAATATACTTAGAAAATCTTCTTGGATTATTCTTAATCTGCTCTGCCAGAATTTGGGTATGCCCTTTTTTTTTTTTGTTTTACCTGCGTGATTTCCTTCTTAAGTATGGTCCTCAAATCTCCTATATGCCTCCATGGGAACACTTGTTCCTTGCTGCCTATTCCTCATCTATGTCCCCTCTTTCCTGACCAGCTAAACAGCTATCAGCCTATCCATTCCCCTTGACCCAGCGCGTTTATGCTTTCTCCTGTCCATCATTAGGCACCTATTCCCACCTCCACTATTCACACTTTTATTGGAATTAGGCATCACCCAAGATCCCAATCCAAAGATCTGAAATGGTGACCCCCTCCCCCTCCTCCATGCTACCCTCACTTGTAGGATGGCAACTGTGGTTGATCTGCAGTCTCTTTGCTTTCCTGCCATGTAAGTATTCAGTGTCTCCATCAGGCTTGGCAACAGGCAGTAAAATTGCTGGAAAGAAAGGCATATCATGACATTAAGGTTGCTGAATGTCCTGGTCCACACTAAATGCTTCATCTTGCCCCACTTCTTAATCATGAAGTCACCCACATGTAAATATTGGGTGCACAGAATTAGTCAAATCGCTGCATGGTAATAATTCAGAAGGAAGCTTTTCATAGAAACATAGAAAATAGGTTTCAACCCTTTGAGTCTGTGCCAGCTTGCTGCAAGAGTGATATATCTAGTCCTACACCCTTACCGTTTCCCCATAGCCCTAAAATTTCTTCTCTTACATGATTGATCCAATTCCCCTTAAAAGCAATGGATGAATCGGTGCAATTTAGAACCAAGTCACTGCATAAAAGAGAAAAGGATCTTCCATGTCTTTTTTTGTCAGTTACATAGTATGTCTTCTGGTTATCGACCCTTTGGTTAATAGGAACAGGTTACCTTTGCACTGTCTAGATCCCACGTTATTTTGAACTCCATTCTCTCAATATTCTCAACTGTAGTTTCACTAGCATTCCCCTGAAGTACCCTTTAGCTTTCCAATCATTTCTGTTGTCCTTATTTAGGTCAGTCGTATTTTCTGTCACCCATCGCTAATCCATTATCTAAGTTATTGGCATTAGTTTAGCAATTCCTCTTGCACCTCATGAGATAGCAAGCACATCTGTCAATGGTATCGTTTTTTTCATTTTTTTCAATAGGTGCCGGAGTGGGCCATTCGGCCCTTTGAGCCAGCACCGTCATTCAATGTGATCGTGGCTGATCATCCCCAATCAGTACCCCGTTCCTGCCTTCTCCCCATATCCCCTGACTCCGCTATCTTGAACAGCACTATCTAGCTCTCTTGAACTCTTTCTTAACCTTACAAATAACTATTGTCTGTAAAGTCCTCAATATTGTTAATACTTGCTCATAACATAAAAAAAACATATGTCCATCTACTTGGCCGGCATATTATCTCTTTTATTTTCTATTTAATGGACACATGTACTAATGTTGCATTATGATGCAGTATAATTTAATCTTACCTTAATTTTACAGAGGACATTTATCACGTCACCTGTTTACATTCAAGACAAATGGTGAGTATTCAATAAATAAAGCCGTCGAATTTACATGTTTTGTGTAATCTTAAGTATCTAGTTACTCACTTTAAATTAAGTCAATAAAAAAAGTTATTTTGTGCCATTTATTTAAAAAAAAACTTATTTCCTGTTTTGATACATCTGCTCCTCCCTCCAAAACACAGACACCTACCTTTACAGAATGTAATTTTTCCCATTTTCTTCTGCCTGTGATTCATGCTAGGTACAGTCCCAAGGGATGTAGCAAGCTTCCAGTATGTTGCCTAAATAACTATTATAAGTGTACAAATAAACAACTTCACATCACTGTCCTGCCCGATCCGTTCACTCATTACCCATTATTCTGTAGTACATAGTCATACAGTGTGGAAACAGACCCTTCGGCCCAACTTGCCCATGCCAACCAAAATGCTCCATCTATGCTAATGCCACCTGCCTGCATTTGGCCCATATCCTTCTAAACATATCCTGGCCAATATATCAAATGTTTTTTAAATGTTGTGATAGTATCTGCCTCGACTACCTCTTCCAGTAGTTGTTCCACATAGCTACCACCCTTTGTGCAGAAAAGAAAGTTGCCTCTCAGGTTCCTATTAAATCTTTCCCCCATCACATTAAACCTAGGTCCTCTGGTTCTTGATTTCCGTACTCTGGGTAAAATACACTGCATTTGCCTTATATATTCCTCTCATGATCTTGTACACCTCTATAAGATCACACCACATCCTCCTGCCCTCCAAGGAATAAACTCCCAGCCTGCTCAACCTTTCCCTACAGCTCAAGACCTCAAATCCTGGCAACATCGTTGTAAAGCCTTCTTGACCACCCTATCTACCTATGATGCCAATTTCAGATCCTACAGTATTTTTTGACAACCGTCTTCACTCTCTACAATACTAACAAACTTCACTGCCAACTACAAACTTATTAATCATGCTTATACATTCTCATCCAATTCTTTGATATAGATGACAGCACTGAAACCTGAATCATACCACTAGTCACAGGCCTCCAAACTGAAAAAAGACCTTCCACCATCACCTCCCCTTTCCTTTCATGAAGCCAATTTTCTATCTAGTCGTCTAACTCTCCTTGGATCCAATGCGAACTAACTTTCCAGAGCAGTTTACCATGTGGAATCGTGTCAAATTCTTACTGATATCCATATGTGCAATGTCTACAGTTTTACCCTCAACAACCTTTTTTGGTCACATCTTTAAAAATCTTCAAAAAATCTTGAATGAAAGCCTCGCTGTATGTTCAAGAAACTCTCATTCTGCTGGATGGTCCTGAGATCATCCAGCTGTAGCTCCAGTTCTCTAACGTGGTCTTCAATGAGCTGTACTTGGACACAAGTCCAACAGGTGTAGTCATCAGAGACACCAGCAGTTTCTGTGACTTCCCACATCCTGCAGGAGGAGCAGTGTGCCAACTTAGCTGCCTTCACTTTTTAAGAAAGGCGGGAGAGAAAAAACAGGGAATTATAGACCAGTTAGCCTGACATCGGTGGTGGGGAAGATGCTGCAGTCGATTATAAAAGATGAGAAAGCCGAACATTTGGATAGCAGTAACAGGATCGGTCCGAGTCAGAATGCCTGACTAACCTTCTGAAGATGTAACTAAGAAAATGGATGTAGTGTACCTGGGCCTTCAGAAACCATTTGATAAGGTCCCACATAGGAGATTAGTGGGCAAAATTAGGGCACATGGTATTGGGGGTAGAGTGCTGACATGGATAGAGAAGTGGTTGGCAGACGGGAAACAAAGGGTAGGGATTAATGGGTCCCTTTCAGAATGGCAGGCAGTGACTAGTGGGGTACCGCAAGGCTCAGTGCTGGGACCGCAGCTATTTACAATATACATCAATGATTTTGATGAAGGGATTCAAAGTAACATTAGCAAATCTGCAGATGACACAAAGCCGGGTGGCATTGTGAACTGTGAGGAGGATGCTATGAGAATGCAGGGTGACTTGGACAGGTTGGAGGAGTGGGCAGATGCACGGAAGATAAAGTTTTATGCGGATAAATGTGAGGTTATGTGAGGTGTACACAGGAAGGCAGATTACTATCTAAATGGCGCCAAGTTGGGAAAAGGGGAAGTACAATGGGATCTGGGGGTCCTTGTGCATCAGTCTATGAAAGTAAGCATGCAGGTACAGCAGGCAATGAAGAAAGCGAATAGCATGTTGACTCTTTATAACAAGAGGAGTCGAATATAGGGGCAAAAATGCCCTATAGTAGACCTTAGTTTTATTCAGGTCTACCAAAAAGTAGACCTGAATAAAACTAATAATTTATCAGGGGTCTTTATTGGGTATTTGAAAGATGAATTACCGATTAATTTGTTCAGAAGTGAGGAAGATTTTAACTGGATGACACTGAAGATTTATTTGGTATTGAGTTACTTTCTCCTACTCAACCTCTAAACAGGATATAGTCTAATCTAAGTTAAAATAAACTGCCTTGTAAGAGAATAGTTTGCCTACTAGCCCAGCTACAATAATAGGTAATTCTTATATCAATACAAGGCACCTGCCAAACAAACCTATATTATTAAAACTCAACGTGTTCTCCAGCCTGATCAACTGAGTTACTCCAGCTCTGTTTTACTCAGTATTCCAGCATCTGCAATTTCTTTTGTCTTCATACTTGTCTTATTTTGTATGTCTTAATATTTTATACACGCATGGAAGTTAATAATTTTGGGTGTTTGTCGTATGGCCTCCAGGTTGCTATGGAACACTGGGAATGGAGTCTGGTGTCATCAGAGACGGCCAGATCCATGCATCTTCAGTTCTGCAGTGGCACGATCCCTCGGGACAGTTCCACTCCTGGGGGCCAGAAAGAGCACGCCTGAAAAAACCTGGCTCTGCCTGGGCTGCATTTCACACTGATGAAGCCCAGTGGCTGCAAATAGACTTGAAGAAGGAAAAGAAAATAACAGGTGAGGTTAACAGTAATTGTCTTGTCAGTGGAGATTGAATTGATGTCCTGGTCTCAGTTTCAGACGCAGTGTCCGAGAGAGGAGGCATTGTCGAATGTTTTTCAGTCATTTCATTAGTTGACCCTTAACTTTTAATCCCTGTTATGTATTATGCAGTAACACTGGATTTGGTTGTTACATTGTAACATTTATGGAATTGTTATTGCATTGAAGACGATCATTCAGTCTATCAAGTGTAAGCCAACTCCAAGTAGATTCTCAACCACGAGCTCTCTCCTCATTGCCCTCCATTTTATTCTATCTAAAGAGCCAATTGCCTTTTGAAGGCATTGATTGATTCAGTTTCTTCTATCATTGCAAGTGCATTCATGATAAATTTGTATTCAAGATTAAACTGTTGGCACATTTTCTCATAGGAATGAAAAAAAGCAATGGTGCATTTGTGCAAATAAAGAAAAATGCATTTGTGCATTTTTCAGGGAAAATGTGAACATTTTGGAGAAGGTGCAGATGAGATTTCAATAGTCAATAGTCAATTTAATTGTCATTTGGACCCCTTGAGGTCCAAACGAAATGCCGTTTATTTTATCAGTATTTATCAGTATGATTGCAGAGATAAAGGAATTTCATAATGTGGATGGACTAGGGAACTTAAATGTGTTGTCCATGGAACAAAGGGTGTGAGGAGACCAGATAGAAGGATTTAAAATCACGAAGGATAGGGACAGGGTAGTCTCTGAGAAACAATTCACATTGGTGTCTGTGGAGAAAACATGAAATTAAAATGATTGGTAAAAGAACCAGAAGTGACATTAGTGTTCTTATGTTTAAAATAGTGAGTGGCAAGGTCTGCCCTGCCAAGGGTAATGAGATGGACTTAATGGTAGCATTCAAAAGGGAACTGAAAGGCGAAAATATTTTTCAATGTCTTGGGGAGAGAGCTGGTCAGACCAGGTGAATCACTTTTGTATCTTACTGGTACACACTCTAGGCGGCCAAATCACCTATTTCCATGCTGTAAAGGGCCTGTCCAACTTTGGCGACCCTGGCATCCCCTGTATAATCCTCGAGTTCTGGCAAGTTTGCCCTCGACTCATGCTCACAGCATGGTCGACACGAGGTCATAGCAGGTCTTCGTAACTCTCCTTCATGCTCGATAGTGGTCTCCGCGTACGCGAGGTCTCAGCTAGGTTGCGGCGTTTTTTTCAGTATGTTAAAAAATGCCCGCGAGTAAAGAAAGGTCGCCATGGAAAAAATCTATTCTTTTTTTACTCATAGGTTTAGTTGTTGGAGGTTGTAGTAGGTCGGCATGTTAGTCGTAGGTAGTCTTCATCATGGTTGAAGGGAGGTCGAAGGCGATCGAAGGAGGTTGTCTTCACTCTCCACTATTCAATGTCCAATTTTCCCGAAGTTAGTCGTAGCTAATCGATGCTAGTGTTCAACATAGTCGAAGGCGGTCTTCTACATAGTCGAAGGAGGCCTTCAACATGACATTTTTTCAAACTCTTCTAAACTCGCCAATTAGGTTGCCCAAGTGGGACAGCCCCTTTACAATTCTCTGACAGGTTTAATGTCACTCATGTGTGAACTTCATTTGTCAACAGTTCTGTGTATCTTGAATTTGTTGTGTTCATAATTAGATTTATGTAGCTGGCCCAGGGTTATTAATTGGTCACATTGTTGCTAATGTTATCAGCTGAATCCAAACCATCACTATAGAAAATACACCAAGGAATTTCACAGAGCATTACATTAGATAAACTGGAAGGTGTTGTAATTATGATGAATGATTTAGACAAACTATTTCATTTAGGCAAGGAGTTAGATCAAAATTTGGATGGCTGACGGTGTAAATTAAAAAAAATATGTATTTTTTCACCATTCAAAGCCATGACACATTCCAAAGTGATTTTAGCAATTGGGTATTATGGATAAAACAATGGCAGTGTGCTTTGGTGCAGATGTATTGATGATTTAAATTTGTTATGTGAATTCATGAAATAGAACAAAGAATAGACTTCTAACCTAGCCTCATTAACATAAGCATCTAACATTTAAAGTTAGCTTATTTATTTTAAAAATATTGTTTCTATTCACAGGTATAATTACTACAGGTTCTACCCTGGGTGAATACGCTTTTTATGTCTCTGCTTACCGAATCTTCTCCCGTGAAGATGGAGAGGATTGGAAGGTTTATAAAGAAGCCAACACTGACCTGGACAAGGTCAGACTCTTTAAACTTTTCTTGTTATTGCAATAAATCACTGTTCTATATGACATATAATGTTAATTCATAATATTCACTCAACACTATTAAAATATGAACTATATACATTGGGTGGTTCAATTAAAAACTGCTGTAAGTTTTCGAAATTAGATTTTAAGTGACTTCACTAAATGGTTATCATATTTTGTATAAACATACTTGAGATTTTAAAGTCAACATAGGAGTTTTATCAAACATGAGTATGCAGGAGGGGTCTTGCCCCGAAACGTTGCCTATTTCCTTCGCTCCATAGATGCTGCCTCACCCGCTGAGTTTCTCCAGCAATTTTGTCTACCTTCAATGAAGGAATAAAAAGTGTGTTTCAGAGTATTTGAATTTCAGTTTTGGTTTATTGATCAATGATTGATTGATATGTTCTTGTAACTTTCTCTGGTAAGTCAGTGGATCAGAATCTTAAGACCCAATGTCACTGATGCGAACAGAAGATTACTTTTATAAAATCCAGACATTTTGACTGGAATTTTCCATCTAATTATTCTAATGGGAGGAAACAATAAGCAGCCAATATACTTCTGTTTTTCACATGAATCAGTGCTATCCAACAATTATTCATCTCACTGCTCAAAGCTAATTTGAAAACAGATTGTTACTTGCGTTATTGATTCTTCTCTTCTTTTCGTGTCTTTGAAGCTGGTTGGTTATATGACAGTTTCCCATTCCTTTACACAGTCCTTTGCGTTTTTATTGAACACTGCAAGATCCTTTGGGTTGCACTGGTTGGGTAGTAGGGGGCAGACAAGGCAGTGCTGCATTGTATGGTCCTCTTCTCCACATTCACAGGTGGTTTGGCCAGTTTTATAGCCCCATCTGGCCATGGCAGCTTTTGATCGCCCTGTTCCTGTTCTCAGGCGGTTGAGCGTCTTCCACTGGACCCATGGTGCTTCTGAGCCCGGAGGGAGGGCTTCAGAAGGAGGGATACCCATGTCAGTAGGAGGGGGGTTGTCCTCAAGCCTTTTTGTCCATAGTTGGAGTCTGGTTTCTTCTCGTGATGCTATTAGGAGCTGGACATGGCTGAGAAAGCTTCTCCTGGACTTCAGCCGTTGGGCCGGGGGTACACGTCCGTAGAGGAGGTGGCGTTCATCACTGGTAGCCTTAGCCGTCTCTACTCGGCTGGCGACTTCCCGTCTCACATCAGCAGGGGCAATGCCAGCGAGGAGGTGCAGGTTGTTTATGTTGGTGGGCTTCAAGCAGCCAGTGATTGAGCGGCAGGTGTTATTCAACGCTGGGTCTAGTTTCTTGGCATGGGATGATCTCTCCCAAACAGGACACGCATACTCCGCAGAGGAGTAGCACAGGGCCAGAGCAGTAGATCTTAATGTGTGTGCTGTGGCTCCCCATTTGGAGTTGGTCAGCTTCCGTTATTGATTAATAAATGGAAAAGGAGTAATAAGTATGCTATCACTTTATGCATTTTCTTGCTCTTGCACAAGCACTTTATTAGCAAATGCTCAGATAGTAAAATTGTAAGAGAGAAATAGACTTTTGGAATCTTGTGCATGTTTTATTTCCTTGGTTACAGCTTTGAGTATTTTATAAAATCCTGCATAATGTTAAAAAGGAGATACATTACATTTTCATCACTGTCATTGCGAGTGGGTCGGGCAGCATCTGCATAGGTGACATTTCGGGTTGGGACCCTTCTTCACTAGGATTATTTTGAGGACACTGGTAAGTGAGGTGGGGTTTCCATAAGCTTCAAGATCTGATGAAGAAGTCTTCTCCCCAGTAAATAGAGGGTCTTGGTGTTTGTTTGAAATTTCTGGTAATGAGGCTTGCAGATCCTTGAGAGTTTGCTTGGGGAATGAGATTGAGGCATTTGCGAAACCTTAGAGGACACAACCTGATTAACATGATCGACGGTCATTCTGTGAAAAGGTGGTATGGCACAGTAGAGATGAATGGGGAAAATACACAACAATTATCCAAATGAGATATGGTTGTGCAAAAAAAAAGAAACTACTGGGAAAACTCAATAGATGAAACAGCGCGTGACAGCAATGTATAGGGTCAAGACCCTGCATCAGGACTGAGAATATATGTTGGTGATCAGCCAATGGAATCAGTAGTGTTGCATCCAGGAAACAAGGGGAACGGGAGTTTGAACAAAGAAAGACAGAGTGGACCATTGGGAATATGAAAGGGAATGTGGTGGGTAAGTGTAAATCAAAAACTGTTATATTCATAGCATTGGGATGTAGACCACCCAAATGCAATATCACATGTTGTTGAGGTTTGCTTTAGGCCTCGCCCCATCAGTGGAACAGGTTGAGGACAGACGGGTTGGTGTAAGAATGGGAAGAGGAGTTGAAATGGCATAACAGCAGAAGCTGAAGACTGCCATTGCGGACAGTGCACAGATTCTTTGTTCTATGCTTGCTGTTACAAATATAGAATAAGCACCTCACCAGCACTGAATGCAATATTTCAGGTGGGAGGCAGTACATGTAAATCTCTGCCTCACCTGGAAGGACGTTTTTTGGTCCCAAGATACTGGTGAGGGAGGAGGTGTAGGGACAGTTGATTTACCTCCTACGGTGGTATAATCTGTCGGGGGGGGGTGAATGGTTGAGGAGTTGTGTGTGATCAGACCAGGGAAGTCACGGAGTGTGGTCCCTGTGAGAATTGAAAATGGGGGCAGGGGGGAAGAAGATGTGGCTGGTGGTGGGATTCCATAGGAATAGGTAGATATTGCAAATAAATATATTGTAGGGGGCAGTGCAGTGAAAGATGAGGACCATGAGAACTCTTAATGGTTCTATGAGGAGTAGGGCTTTGAGAGTAGACCTGCAGGAAGCAGAAGAAATGTTCATCAACTACTGTAAATTATAAACCTAATTTCTGCAAAGGGAATATCAAAAGTCCTAGAGTAGAAAACCTCATCTCAAGAAAAGATGTGGTGGAGAAACTGAGAGAAGGGAATGGTGCTCTTACAGGAAACAAGGTGGGAGAAGGTGTAAAAAAGGACACAAAGTGCCGGAGTAACTCAGTGGGCCAGGCTGCATCTCTGGAGAACATGGATAAATTATGTTTCAGTTTGGAAGCTTTCTTCAACCTGGGAATGTGTAGACAAGCTAAAATAATTGTCATAAGCTTAACGGAAGAATGTTTATCTCACGGGATGGCGACGAAGAGATCCATTAAAGAAGAGGTGTCAGAAATAGCCCAGTTGGATTTGAGGGGTGGAAGTTGGTGATAAAATTGACAAGTTCAGCACAAGTGCAGGAAGCAATACTAATACAGGAAAAGAAGAGAGGAGAGTTGCCAGAGTAGGCTTGGAGCAAGGACAGTTCCACAGAGCCAACATTATACCTGTTAACTCTACAGACTCGCTCACTGTCTCATGCCCTGAGAGTAGGCACAAAGCATCACTGTAATGGCAATTTAAAACTTTTCCAATGTCCAACTTATTGCCGTTACTACACAGGTAGGGAGGAGTGGAATTTATGCAGTCGATAACAAATTAATCCTCCAGTCGTTCTTTCCAGTTTAATTGTTTTTTATTTAAGTAGACAAAGAAGTGAACATACCAGATCCTCTTTAAACAAATTGCAGCTATCCGTTCTTACTTTATGAACTGGTAAAAAACTGTATTCTTTCTCCCGTGCCAGCTCCAGTCGATCTGACCACTCACTGTGGTTTCGCCAGCCTAATCCGATGTATGTCACGCCCATCTACGTATCAAAAGCCCACCTCAAGCGTGCAAAATAATTCTGCAAGAAATATCTAGACAAAATAATAAAATATGCTAACAGTAACTAGCCTAAGCGAGAATGGCAACTACAGTCACAGCATTCACACTTTTCACATCAAATTGAATTGTTATTGAAATTTGCATCTCTGGACAGCATTTGCGGTTATATTGAACAAGCTCACACCTATTACTTGTTTCATTTCAGATGTTGAGCAGAAGTTTCCATAGGGAACAATAAAGAAATGTTCTCAGCATTAATCAATTTATTATAGTTGTGGAATGACTGAGGGGTCTTCTCTGATGCACCTCTTCCCATCTTAGCTTGAATATGGTGACTATCATAAAGAAAAAATACCCATAGAGGGGGGAAAAAATGAAATAAAATAATATAAAGAAACAAATGCACCGTCAGAAAGAAAATGTGTCTCATTTACTTTTTTTTAAACATTTCTTAAGATTTTCCAAGGAAATGCCAATAATTACCAAGAAGTTCGTAACAACTTCATCCCACCTATTATGGCCCGTTACATCCAGATCAACCCAGTGCAGTGGCATCAGAAGGCAGCACTGAAAGTAGAGTTATTGGGTTGTCAGCCATTTCAGCCGTCTTTGGGTAAGTCTCCATCAAAATACCTGATGACCTCAAATTACACACAATTGACAACTTTATATATCCAACTTGGGCCCTTTTCTGGTGAATGTCCATTGCTTGCTGATTTTGCTGTGTAGTATCCAAGTAGCCCCATATTGCAACTTCATCTGGCTGATAACTCGTATTTATTACGGTATTCCTGTTACTACTCACTTCTGCATTGCCTCGCTGAACCAGGAGTGAGCCCACATCAGTGCCAGATTGTCTTATTGTTCTGTTTGAATGTGGCAGTAATGGAATAACTGAGTGGCAGTTAAGAATCACGATAGATCGGATTGTTTGATGATTGGATCATCCGATTCTGCAGTGTGAAGACACTCTGCAGACCCAGATGCTTTTTTTGTGTCACCGTTGTCGTTTCTTCCCAGGATTCCAGATGATTAACAAATTTTTAATTTTATGTTTGCCATGGTGGGATTTGAACACTGGCCTCTGGATGGTCGGTGCTGGTAGAGTGAGGATGTTGTCAATTGTGGTAGTGAAATAAATTTCTGTTGTGGCTGATGGTCCACAGCAACTCATGGATTCTTCTTTGAGCTGCCAGACCTTTTTTTGGCTTTATTTCATTTAGCATGGTTGCAGTGCTACACAATAGTATCGAGTATGTGCTTTGCATGAAACTGAGACCTGGTATCTGTGAGGAATATGGTGGTCAATGCTACCTTGTATGTCAACCATTGATAGAATGGTTAGAGCAAGGTAAAATAGTCTTGTCCCAAGAGTTGATTTACTTGCTATCTGCTGCAGAGCCAGTCTGACAGCTTTGTCATCGGGACTTGACTAACTTATTTGATGTTGATGCAACCAAGTCTTTTACTTGATATGCATTATATGTACACAGAATGTACATAGAAACATAGAAATTAGGTGCAGGAGTAGGCCATTCGGCCCTTCGAGCCTGCACAGCCATTCAATATGATCATGGCTGATCATCCAACTCAGTATCCCGTACCTGCCTTCTCTCCATACCCCCTGATCCCCTTAGCCACAAGGGCCACATCTAACTCCCTCTTAAATATAGCCAATGAACTGGCCTCAACTACCCTCTGTGGCAGAGAGTTCCAGAGATTCACCACTCTCTGTGTGAAAAAAAAGTTCTTCTCATCTCGGTTTTAAAGGATTTCCCCCTTATCCTTAAGCTGTGACCCCTTGTCCTGGACTTCCCTAACATCGGGAACAATCTTCCTGCATCTAGCCTGTCCAACCCCTTAAGAATTTTGTAAGTTTCTATAAGATCCCCTCTCAATCTCCTAAATTCTAGACATTCTGTGCCCTTGCTACTTTAAGTGCATCATCCAAGTTTTGGTCAACATGATTGAGCACTAATTCATCGGCCGAGGGAACATCGCTGCTGGTAATCGGGAGGATTCTTTGCCCACGTTTGTCCGCTTGGTATGAGTTCATGGGTTCTGGAGTCAACATTGAGGCCACAGAGGGTTATTCTATTCTGTCTGAACAGCAGCATGCCACCATCTCCAATGGGTGGATCTTCTCACTGAATTATGATGGTCTGGCATGTGAGTTTATGATTAAAACTATGTCACCAAGTGGGATAGGTCTGGCATCATAGATGGGCCAGATAATGTAAGGATGGGATATTTCCTCGCCTGAAGGACAACAGAGAACCAGATGGTCCTTGCGTCATTTTTGTTGTTGTTCCAATTTTTTGTTGATACTGTTTTTCTCTTAAGCACATACTTTTTTGCCAATGATTTGACCTTGGCAAGTGCAGCGTAGTTGCAGTGGGTGCACTCGGGTCATCTTTTCTCAAACATTTTACTCCATCTGTTATTAGATTACACTTGTGAACAACTGCAGAAAGTACTATCACTGTTGTATATATGGTTTGAGCTTATGGGTAGGCATTTTGCTTCCAATATGCAAGAATTGATCTTGTAGTTAGTTGTTTCTTTAGGAAGGTACAGAACGATAGAATTGCTACCAGGAGCCAGGAAAGAGAACTGGTAATTTCAGCAGCAGTTTAAATAATTTTCCTAGCTAATTCCCCAAATTTCTGATGTGTTGCAGCTCGAGCTCCAGTTCAACCTCGACCTCCTTTGCTCACCACGGAAATCACTCCAAAGTTGGACAAAACAACATTTACACCAGATGTCAAGAATAATTCAGTGACTCCCAACATATCCAAAGGTAAACCAAAGCCACGCATGATATTCTTTACTAATTGAAACGTTGAAATTAAAATGAGAATGACGACACTCATTCAGGTTTAGCTCCAATACATCTAGTTGGAAATAATAATAGAAAAGTGAGATGGGAATCAATTTTAATCATAAAATGAAACTCTTAAAATAATAGCATTAATAGTTACGTTTCCTTTAACTCCCCTGATGCAAGTTCCTAGCATAATCAACGATTAAATGCTATGAGAATTACTAATGTACATGGTAGCATGCAACTTTAGCATTTGTCAAAGGGCTTTGTAAATGTTTGTTATTCAATACTCAGGCAATGTACAGTGTGGCATAACAATCCACAATAATTGGAGCTGACTACTGGTGTTCATTTTACCAGAAATAAAATTATGAAATTTGATCCCTAAGGTGCGAGTAAATGTCTAGAAATACTATCCTATTTAAACACCATTTTAAGTATCTTATTGAAGCAGCAATGCACATTAAAATGCTTCTGCACATGATTCTGCAATTGTATGCCAAATTTAGCTAATGGATATTGTTTATTTTAACATACAATTATTTTCAAGATAAACCTTTTCTTGATTAGGTCTTTCTTTGTCCTTTAGAGCTCCTTGCATTAGCTCTGATTCTATTTGGCATAGCACGCCATATCTCCCAGTTGTGGACCATTAGTATATAGCACAAAGAGTGGGTATTAGTTATGCTATTTTTAACCATTTGCCTCTGTACACCCCAATTTGAGATTTGTAATAGAAAAAATTCACATGGGGTTGAAGTGCACATTGTCAGATATTAATAAAGGGCATTTTTATACATTTTGGTTTCACCATGTAGAAATTACAGCAGTGTTTATACATAGTCCACCCCATTTCAAGGCACCATAATGTTTGGGACACATGGCTTCACAGGTTTTGTAATTGCTCGGGTGTGTTTAATTGTCTCCTTCATGCAGATATTAGAGAACTCTTAGCACCTAGTATTTCCATCACCTTTGGAAACGTTTATTGTTGTTTATCAACATGAGGACCAAAGTTGTGCCAATGAAAGTCAAAGAAGCCATTGTGAGACTGAGAACCAAGAATAAAACTGTTAGAGACATCAGCCAAATTTTAGGCTTACCAATATCAACTGTTTGGAACATTATTAAAAAGAAAGAGAGCACTGGTGAGCTTACTAATCGCAAAGGGTCTGGCAGGCTAAGGTAGATCTCCACAGCTAATGACAGAAGAATTCTCTCTATAATAAAGAAAAATCCCCAAACACCTGCCGGACAGATCAGAAACACTCTTCAGGAGAAGACGCCCAGCAATTGGTGATGTCCATAATCGCAGACTTCAGCAGTCATTGCATGCAAAGGATATGCAACAAAATACTAAATATGACTACTTTCATTTACATGATACTGGTGTGTCCCAAACATTATGGTGCCCTGAAATTGAGTAACTATGTATA
Organism: Leucoraja erinaceus; assembly: GCF_028641065.1. Classification (NCBI taxonomy): domain Eukaryota; kingdom Metazoa; phylum Chordata; class Chondrichthyes; order Rajiformes; family Rajidae; genus Leucoraja; species Leucoraja erinaceus. The sequence continues at coordinate 40,173,751 of NC_073389.1, forward strand.
AACACTGCTGTAATTTCAACATGGTGAAACCAAAATGTATAAAAATGGCCTTTATTAAAATCTGACAATGTGCACGTTAACCACATGTGATTTTTTTCTATTACAAATCTCAAATTGTGGAGTACAGAGGCAGATAAATAAATGATGGGTCTTTGTCCCAAACATTATGGAGAGCACTGTACATTGATCATGCCTATCCAGTTCAACTGTGTAAAATATTATCCTAGACTATTTGAATATCTACAATACCTGTGTAAGTACAACTAATAATATTGAACTTTCCATTGTAATATGCAATTTAAAAAAATTGTCAATCCAAATGTTATTAGTTTACCTGGTACTTCAACTGAAATTTTAAATACAAACAGTTAGGTTTTGCATTTCAGATTTAAGCACAGAAATATGAGATTGCTGCTCTATATTCTTTGAAAAAAAATTAGTCTGTACTTGGCCATGGCTGAAACGCAGCTGTTTTCAATGGGTTTCAGATGTGGCGTTGGCAGCTGTCCTGGTGCCTGTATTAGTCATGGTGCTTACTGCTTTTATACTGGTTCTTGTATGTGGCTGGCATTGGAGAAACAGGTGAGCATGCAGATCGCCAAAGCATTGCAATCGTATAAATAAAGTTTATATACTTAAAAAAAAAAAAAAAAAAAAAAAAATAGCCTTGTTAAAAATATCAGAATATTATTCCTTTGGCCCCAGTAATTGAATAGTAAGATGCAATATTTTAAATTAAATAGCCCATTTGTATGTTATAAGTTGAAACTATTCTCGAGAAGTGCACGTTATAAAAGTCTGGAAAATTGATTATAACTTTGCAGTCATAATTTGTTGTTTATATAATCTCTCCAGTCGCATCTAGATGTACAAACTGTTTATTGCTGGGTAGTGTACACACATTTCCTGTCTGATGTAGAATGTGCAATATCCATGAATGTGTTATTCCAACTGTTCAGCTGATAATTGTTGCTTCCATTGCAGAAAGAAAACTGTTGAAGCACCATACAGCCTTATCTATTGGAATCGAACAGGTACGTAATGACTTTGAATAAGACACCTTCATCACTGTGAGCATTGCTTCCAACCCACAGATGATATTGCACTGGTGTATCAATGCAATTTGTACGTTGAGTGCTGCAGTGGGACTTCAGTGAACATTCCAATCGGCAGTGCTAACGTACAAAATACAAATTGTTGTGGTAATAAGGAATATTTCCAGACTAAAATTGTAAATTTCTAGTGTTTCCCATGATTTCTTAAGTGAAATTCATAATTCCTGCCTGTAAAATTTCCACGTGAGTTATACGGCAACTTTTTACTTAAATGTTTGTGAAACAGGAGGAGAGGATAAAGCACAATGTAAGCACAAACAGGGGAATTACATTAGGAAGTATCAATCGGGTGGCAGCACGAAATGTGGTATATCTAAATGATGGCTTGCATTTTGAAACGGGTCCAAAGGGAATGAAAAGAATAATTATGCATTTAATAAATATAATGAATGAAAATATTATCCAGTGTTTTAAGTTTCATGTTTCAAATTAACAGAGTTCTTTCTCAATACAAACACGCTCCTAACTGTCCTTATTCTATACAGTCAAATATTTAAATGGGAATAATATACCTGAACTATTCCCTGGTGCCTTTGTTCATGTTTTAAGATCCCCACAATAGGAATTCTAAAATGAAAAGAAAATTATGATGGATGAAAGAGTTTACAATTTAGGTCAGTGAAAAAACAAGTTGGTATCAGACAAATGTAACATTATAAAGCACAAAAGTTTAAATCTATTGGCTTTAAGTATAATGGGTGCGAGGAAACTAGCATGAATAAAGAGAACAATTGGTTTAACATGAGGCAGGCATGTTAGTAGTTAATGATGGCATAATCAGCATTGATGATTCTGTATGTACATATGTGCGGTAGTGTACAAAACCATCTTTGGTGTAATTAGTGTATATATATATTTTTAAAACAAGTAGAGACGATGGTCTTGAGTGATCCAGCCCACTTTACAGAAAGATAGTCTTCTCATAGAATCATACAGCATGGAAACATGCCCTTTGGCTGAACGTGCCAACACCAACCAAGATGCCCAAACTACGCTAGTCCCAGTATTTGGCCCATATAATCCCTCTAAAACTTTCCTATCCATGTACCTATCCAAATGTCTTTTGGATGTTGTTATAGTTGGTGCCTCAACTACCGCCTCTGGCACTTCAGTTAACATTTTTATCCAGTTTCCCCCAATTTTTATGATCCTGAACTACAATGGTACAAATACACAACATTAAGCAGGTTTCTCACTGAAAGGGAATTTGATAAAATATCTGAAGAGAAATGATTGATTGCCATGGGTAAAGTGTAGAAGAGCGAGATTAACTGAATAAATCTTTAACAGTGCTGGTATGAGCAAACTATCTGGGGAGTTCTACTTTAATTAGAATCATTCTAAGGTTCTAACATAGCTCAGAAAGTGGCATTATAAATAAATCATGTCCACTTAGGAAAATGCTACAAACAAATATAAGGTTTACTAAATTGCTCGTTGGACAGAAATTGTCCATTGGATTTGGTGTGATTGCAGAGTGATTCTATTTGCATCATATCTGCTTATTGCTAAATGCTAAATTGCTAAATACAATTCTCCTGATAACTATCACAGTCGCTGATGTTATTTGGAGAGCAAAACAAAAGTCAGTTTTGCTCTTCTGCCCAACAGTACAATATGTCTCAATGTTACTAACTGGGAATTATGGTACAGGCTGGTGGAAGGGAATGAAGCAGTTTTTGCCTGCGAAAAATGCTGAGCCTGATGACACCTCCGTGCGCTACACCAGCAGTGAGATGAACCGGCTGAGAGCCCGAAATGGCAGCACATTGATCCAAGCAGAAACTGCAGGTATTCCAGAAAGATTAAGCAGTTACTAAAGGCGCTTATGTCATGAAGCTGCTCACCACATCAGAACATTAATGAATCGATAGACAGGATAACAAGTGCAATCTCCTTTCCTGTCAGAATATTCATTACTGAAAATCTATACTTGCTCTTAATCATAGAAACAGGCTTTTCAGCCCCACTTGCCCACATTGACCAGTGGAAATCATTCCAAATTTCTTGGCCTCTCCTAGAAATAAAGTGAGAGTAATCTAAAACTCTGATACATGTCTTAACGCATATCAAGGCCCACTTATCCACCTCTCAGTTGAAAAATCATCAATTTTTAAAAAAAATAAAAAAAAATCTTATCTGTATTTTCTAATCTCTCTTTGGCCTCATTCCTTCTAATCTTAGTGATTTTTTGAATCCCCCATATGTCTGCCCTTCTCAAATTCTGGTCTATTGATCATTGCCAGATTTAATTGCTTCACCTTCAGCTGTCAAGCATTACACTCTAAATGTGCTACCCCATCTTAATTATCTCTCTTTAATGCTCTTTTTCAAGATGCTCCTTAAATCCTAGTAGTTTTATCAAGCTATTAGCATGGCTGCATGTCAACGTTTATTTGATAACCAGCCTACTAACAACCTTAGTAAATTTTGAAATGTACAAATAGAAAGAATAGTTATTCTCATTGAACAATGTGCAAGATTTCTGGAAGAGGAATTTAGCTTTAACATTACCTCAGCTGCATGGCATTTGGCCAAACACTTTTGCTAAACAACCTTCCAACTGTTTCTATCCCAAACAAATAGAGGCATATGCATGTGGCATTTTGCTCTTTAACCGCGACTGAACTTCAAATAAATGTGCGGTAAATATTGCTGACACTTTATTTAAATTTAAATATCAGCTATGGTAAAGATACAGATTATAAAAATAAAATTAAGTAACAGTCTGCAATTGCTTGCTGAAAAACTGATTCATGGTGTAGGCAAGAGAACAAACTCAGTCCTCTTTGAAATTAGATCTATAGGACTAAGCACTTTCTTTTAAGCCTGCCTTATTCCCAAGCTTGACTAAATTGGTTGTGCCAGAGTTCACAACACTGTCCTTAAGCTTTTTTTCTCCAACAGAAATTTATTTTGCTTTATGTTGGTCTTATCCTAGGATCGTTTAAATCCGAGTCCTTTCATCGAGCGGTTGGGTTGTTTGCACCAATATTCTCTCATAGCTCCACAAGCTCACAATGTCCCTATTCCCCATCAAAATTAAAAAAATGAGAGCTCTTCATTAGATTATGCTCTTCGTGTTAATATTTGTCCTCCAATCTACTCCATACACCTATGTATGGGTCTACAGTTGGTCAGCAGACTTTGACTCTGCAGCTAATAATGTAGAAACAATGAGCAAGAAGCATGTTGCTGCCCTGCATTCTCACCTCAGACTGACTTGATTAACAATATTCCACAAATGAATGGGAGAATTATGTTTCAGCTGGAATGGAAATGGAGGTTTATTTGATCACTGGTCTGCTGTAACACTTGCTAATTTTCTAGCCATACCACGCATGACAAGAGGAAGGCTGAGAATAATAACCGCATGTATCATACTATTATTTATTGGACAGGAGTAATGAGGTCACCAAGCCTTTACATTGTTCATGGTGATAAGAGTGCATTTTCATGTGTACTTTTTTTCAGAATATGCCCAGCCACTTGTGGCAGGAGTTACGGGAACATTACGACAGAAGTCCACTTTCAAGCCAGAGGAAGACTCTGAAGCAGGATATAGTGACCCAGATGGCAATGGGCACTACGATGCACCTGTGCCAGAGATCTATCATGCCTATGCAGAACCTTTGCCAGCTTCAAGCCCAGAGTATGCCACTCCAATCATTATGGAAATCTCCACTCACCCAACAGGAACCTTGGGGTCTGTGGCTGCCTCCACCTTCAAATCATCGTCAAGCACAGGGCCTTCATTGGCGGGTAATATAAACCCCTCTTTACCCCGGACTGAAGGAACTCCTTCTGGACAGACAGGATATGATACACCAAAAGGAAAGATAATCCCAGTGTCTGCAGAGGAGCAAGTATACCAGGTACCAAATAGCGTATCACAGATACCAGCAACATCAGATGCTGAATGAACCATGGAATGAGGTCATCGTACAGAGGGTACTTTGGTGGGGAGAAGGAAGTGATTTGATGACCATTTCCACAGTGAAAGAAACGATTGTCCAAAGCTAATGGGTAGGCATTGCTACCAATGGTGACTGCTGAGAAACTCTTGCCTATTACCTCCAATGGATGGAACAAGGATCCTTATATATTTCTGTTCTATTGCACGTACCTGTAACGTAGACATCGATTCATACTGGCTTGGTATTTAATGTCATCTAATACCAAAGGGTTAGATCATGCATGACGCAAAAAGACAAATTATTTTAATTCTGGTTAGTCCACTCAGATTTAGTTTGCCTCATTTCAAACTGAAGACAAACCATTGTAACATCTTCACTTGAGTATCCCTCTTTCAGATCTCAATATGATAGACAAATGCTAAATCCAAGGGTGCTTTAATTGAGTATTGAGATTAGTGTTAACTGTGCGAAGCGTATTAGTACTGTAGGTCAAACTCTGGCTTGATTCCCTTGCATCTATATCACGCAGCATCTTTGGTTTAAAGGTAGATCTATATCCTGGTTTGAGTTTGGTTATATGAAGAAACTAACCTAGTGATGTAACCCTTAATAAAGTATTTTTTTAAGGATTTAAATGGTAATTTTCCTATTTGACATTAAATGTCCTGGAAAAGTATGGCATTGTACAATTGGCTTTCTATTCATCAGCATCCCTTTGAAATTAAACCAAAAAAACCCCATGAAACTGCAGTGCCTTTGTATTTAATGATATGCTACAATTAGTTTTAATGTCACAATTTTAATGCAATTCGTTCAACAATTTTGATTTAACTCTCAACTGGATTGATTGCAGTTACCTAATTTATTTGTGCCTTGAGAGAAAGATGGAGATATTGCGCTGAAACAAGTTCCACATTTCTTCTTGTAACCTATTCAAATAATTGACTTGCATTAATATATAAGGGTAATATACTTGCAATATAATAATATATATTACAAGGACATTTGCTAACACCTCTATCCCTTGCATGCCTGAGAATCTAGTATACCCTTGGCGGCACGGTGGTGCAGCTGGTAGAACTGCTGCCTCAGATTGTCAGAGGCACAGTTTTGATCCTGTCCATGGGTCAAGTAGAGTTTGCATGATCTCCTCGTGACTATATGGGTGTCCTCCGATTTCCTCACACATCCCAAAGCCGTGCAGATTTGTAGCTCAATTGGCCTTTGTAAATTGCTACTATTGTTTATTCAAAGGATGTGAATGTAGGATAACATAAAACTAGTTGTGAATAATGGTTGGAATGGACCTGGTGGACCAAGGGGCCTGTTTCCACGCTGTACTTTTTAATTCAATTTAATTAATTTCAAAAGAAAATTGTACACCAAGAATTGATGAGAATACCCATAAACTTTAGGTTGAAACATAGGTGAATTTTCAGACACTCAGCCCCTTGCATAAAGTCTCGCGCAATAGCAAGACAAAGTGGAGATCAGTATGCCCAATTTTCTTCAGAAAATTGTCAATTGAGTAAGATTTTATCGTGAGAGAAGTTGCCATACAATCTACTGATTTACCATTAATCATTTTGCTCATGGTTTCTCCAGCTCAAACCTTCCCTCTAATGATCTACATCTACCCCAGTCAGCTAATCTCTCTCTCTGTCCTCAAGGCTGGGTTTGTAATTGAAGTAAATGATCTTTAAAGCATAGTATCTTTACCAATATCTGGTAAATTGGAATTAGTAAGTAATATGATTTAATCCAAAGGACATTGAATGATGTGTAATTATATCTAACCACCTTGGCTAAGAAACATGAGAAAGGACATTTATTTTGCACTCCTACCATTTGCAATTTGATAAGAGTTAGGACTGTTTCCATTTGGCACTGGACCCCCATTTTATTGACCGGCTGGTGACTTATTCCAAATTGGGGTTTTTTTCCCCATTTTAACATGGCATTTAACCTCCTCCCCCCAGTATGAATCAAATCTCTACAAGGATGTACTTTTTGTTGCTTTACACATTTACTGTAGTCGGTATATTATGTGTATATTTTGGTAGAATTTAGAATATATACATAGAATGGAAGATTTTTTTTGATGATTTTATATGTGATAGAAATATATCTCCACAAATTACCAGATGGGTAATTGATAGAAAATGATTGGAACCCTCAGTCCTAACAGCATTATTTAACTGGTTGAATCTTTCTAATGCTCTGTTAGAATGGCTTAAATTCATTCCACGCTGTAAACTTGTCCTGGATTGAGGCCATTTGCTTTAAAACAGAACTTAAATATTATTTCTTCAATATCTGAATTTTGTTGAAATTTAACTGTTCCTTTTCAAGAATTCATCAAACATTGTCCATGTTCAAACTATATGAAGTTACCACAGAGGTAAGATGGATTATAGTGATGTCCATGCTAGCCCAGTGAATGGAGCTAGATTGAAAATTTAGACCACCATCCCAATAAATGGATGCAATCATTGTAATAAAATAAGAAATGCTGGACCATGTCAGGCAACAGTAATAAAGAGAGAAGCAGTTAATGTTTCAGGTTTAACTGGAAAAGTAAGAAAACAGGGGCGATTTACATTGTAGAGAGGGGGTCTGTTTTTGCCTCCGAGGACTGAATAAGAATCGGAGAGGAAAAGATAAGGAGGAATAAATCGAGTCAGTGGGAGAGAAAGATCCAAAACATTATGGTGTTCTGATGCAGCATAATGTATCCTTCATTAATCTAAAGTTAATGGGGTGTAAGTGTCTTTGACCTGAAAGGTAACTTTCTGTTCAGTGACCACCGGAAAGGGAAAGATTTCTGATAGGGGGATATTTGCCTTTTTTATGTAAGTTTTGAAAGAAACAATAAGGTTCTTTCAAGGATTGAAGAACAAAATAATATTCTATTGCCAGTGTAAGCGGAGGTCTTCCTCACTGGGTATCCAAACTGAGCCAAGGAAACTAAAGGTATCATCTGAGACATCAGAACCCTGAAACTGCACCTTTTTACGAAAATTGTATATATGTAATTGTATTGAAAATTCCATCTTTAAATTTCACTGACAGTAATGAAATGTGTCCTGCAGATGGCGCTATTGTGAGCCTGGACAATTCTGATCTGTTGAAATTTGTTGAAACTTCCAGGACATCCACAATTGCATATTCTGTCTGAAAGGGTGGTGGAAGCAGGGTTTAATTAATTATTTCGAAAGGAAGTAGGACAGAACTTGAAAAAGGAAAATATTTTGGAACTGGGGGGGGGAAAGAGCAGGGTTGTGACCCTAAATGGCCAAAATTGTTTTATCGTTTTTATCTCTACTTGGATATTTCTACTCTTTTATGGGACATTTGGGAACTATGAATGATAGACAATAGGTGCAGGAGTAGGCCATTCAGCCCTTCGAGCCAGCACTGTTTTGTAGTACTTTTGATAAACGCCATTTCCATATGGTCAGGAAAAACCTTCAAACTTACTTTGAACAAGAATATATTTAGACTTATCTGGTGAATGATCTATACCAGAGTAGGTTGAGGTAGTGGTTTAATGTAGGACTCTAGATTCATGAAGTAAAAGACAAAAGTTATAATTATCAAATTAGGATATTTTGAAAACGGTTGAATTGAGGAAATTTCTCCATCAAAAAAATGTTTATATCACAGCATCCCTTTATTTTAGTTCCATTCATATACTCTATTCTAATGGCTTTAATAATTCCAAACCCTATTTAACCTTTGTTCTTATAAATTTATTAGTCTCGTCAACTGGAACTTGGTGCTCTTCAGCATTCACAGAATGGTGAATGCTGAAGAGCACCAGGCGGTGATTGTTTTAAGGCACAAACGTTATTTTAATTTTCCCTCCAAGACTGCCATGGTGAGAAAGAAAATCTGTTTTAACATTTGAATAGTTTTAAGTGTCCTAAGATCAGATATGATACCAATGTTAATTAAAAATCAGTTTGGGGTAGATATACTGCTTCAACTCAGAACTTTATTTTATAGCGATGAAAATTCGTCAAGCTTATCAAAATAATAAAAGCAAATGTGAAGTGTTTTCTTTAAAGCATGACTGGTTTACATATTTAAAATTGCTAGACAATGCACTCAAAAAAACTATCCCAAATAAAACCACGTGTGGTAACCATAACTGAGACAGTGGTTTTGTCTGGTCCTCAATAACTTCTTTCAGCTATTGAGGTCAAGTTGAAATCAATGAAAAAAGGAGCAAATCAAAATGTCACCAATAACTTGTAGCTTTTCAAGAAAATTCAACCAGTGAGACTGAGGATATTTTAAAGAGGAACTAGAGAGTGATTGCAGAGTCACTGCTTGATAAAAGGTACGTACTGCTGGAAAATTGGAATCCCTAATGAAATTCCATAGAAAGACACTACTGCCACCACTAGGGAGGCTTCTTTGTTCTATAGTGTTTTACAAAGCTTGCAGTAAGGAGTGATAGATCTTTCAAATTGATTTATTTCTGTGAAATAATGGTCTCAATTAGTATTTGCTCTGCAATACGACAGTGCAAACTGCATTCTTTTAGTAGGGTGTAATTGCCAGCACACCACATATTTTATGATTATATTTTTAACATAGTACATTCTGAATCTGTTCACAGAAGGGGCAGTAATTTCACAAAGACCTCTCCTGGCACCTCTCCGTTGCTGTCCAGTACTACCAGGATTTGCTGCATACTGCATTCTTTACTGAGAGTGTAATTGCCAACACAACAAAATATTTTATGTAAAAGTACTTTTTTAAATCTGTTCGCAGGAATGGTATTTTACAATAATCACGTGACCTTTCCTCTGGTGTTGCCCAAACCACCCGTTTTTATCCATCTCTTATCAGCACAGTAATCACATCTTATTAATTGTCTTTATTATTTTTAACCTGGCTTTGTGTGTGCACTTCAGCTTTATCTTTTGAGGGTTTGTAAGAAGTTTTTTTTTTTTAAATGACTGGAGCTGAGCTTATTTTACTCAGTCAGTGTAATGCACACAAAATGTGAACAAAGCCTGGAACTTAACATTGAAATGTTACGTAAAAAGTAGATCCAGTGCAGAGAATCACTGGTGATGTTGCAACACAAAATTAGACAGTCAACCAATGTGTGTGGCCTTGCACAGCGATTTGTCACTGTCTGTATTTTGTAAGATGCACCTTGTTATTTTTATGTTAATCACTGAATTTGTGTTGAAACTGCAAGAGATTTTTCGTGATAGAAGATTGTGAGAGTTCTATTATTACAGCCTTGTCTTCACCTCAATATTTTTAAGACAATCTTGGTTCCGTTTTTATCAGTCAAAATATGCATCGTTTTCTGCCTTAATTTTGTATTGGTGTCAAAAAACTGCTTTATTTGAATTTAGTGCGGACAGTTCTACACAATGTAGAAGCCATTAAGTTTATTCATTTTTACTTAAAAATTTTAAATAACTTAGTGCGAATACTGTACTGTCACAGTTAAAAAGAACTGTTGATTTAAGTGAATTTCGTATGTAGTAAAATAAAAACAATGAAATAATGGTTTATGGTGATGCTTTGTACCACCACATCAGTCAGACAACAAAATACACACATATACACTGCACAACAACAAGATGCCGGCATAAAAACCATCTCTTTATATTCACTAGTATCTCTAAAGAGGAGGGGAAAATAACAGACTTCTGGTGTCTCCTCAGTTGTGGATATCAATGTCCATCTGCAGTGGCTGACATGTTGAGACAATGCCTTCATTTTTGAGTGTCCCTCATTAGCCATTGAGCTTGCATTAGTCTTGCATTTGGGTGAAGAACATCTAACTGTGCCAAATGGAGACACACACTGAGCACCACCATCTGATCGAGGAGAAAATGTAAGGGTAGGAGGCATTGTAGGCTTTGGTCAAGGAAATAAAGGGGTGATCTTCTCTCCTGCTGCTTATTCAAGTATTAATTAATTAATTTGAAATTTAAGCTAGTGCAATTTTTGATCTTCACATTTTGAGTCCAATTGGACAGAATGTCTGGGCAAAAGGCACTGAAAAGGGGTGAATTCTCCAAGAGCTAATAAGAGACCGATTCTACTTTTCTGAGTCTGAAGATGGGTCTCGACCCAAAACGTCACCCAGAGATGCTGCCTGTCCCGCTGAGTTACTCCAGCATTTTGTGTCTATCTTCGGTTTAGAACCAGCATTTGCATTTCCTTCCTACATACTATTTTTCTGCACCTCCAACCCACCTTCCATAAAGTAAACTGGTGTGTGTGGGGACATTAACAATAAAGGGAGAGAGGGGAGATATAAAGGAAGAAAAAACTTTCAGGTAGGAGTATTGGATTTCTGGTAGCAATCCATGATAGTCAGCTGTCCTTGTCTCAGTGGATGATGCCAGCACACTATGAGGGCCTTGTGTCGTAATTGCTTGTGTGGATAATCTCCGGAGGTCATGACCACTAGAGATTATGTACACAGAGGACTTGGAGAAAGAATTTGGAAATGTACCAACAAATTAGCACATTAGGTGATCAAGATTTTGATAAAAGTCTGTTGGGTGGCATCATGTTCAAAGTGGCCAATATGCTGCATTATTACCACAGATCAGTCAAGTTTTGGGCTTTCCATTAGGCAGAGCAGGACACGGGAGATTATCCTTCCGCCATGACCCTATTGATGAACAGTAGCAAATAATGTTTGTACCACAAAAGTGCCAGGCAATGGCCATCTCCAACAAGGCAAAGACTAACCACCTACCTTGGATAACAATACCACTATCAGCAATGGGTCCTCTTCAATAACGAGGTTAACTTGACCAAAACTTCAGTCGTACCAACCATACATTAATATTATGGCAACAAGTGGCTGGATATCGATACCATAAGACAGAATTGCAGAATTAGGTCTGTAAGGCCATCGAGTCTGCTCTGCCATTCCATCATGGTTGATCTATTTTTCACTCTCAACCCCTTTCTCGTATCTTCACACCATAACCTTTGACACCTTTACTAATCAATAACTAACCAATCTCAAAATTTTAGAACTTATCAATTTAAAAAATACCCAATGACTTGTCCTCCACAGCGGTCCATGGCAATGAATTCCACAGATTTACAACCCTCTGATTAAAGAGATTCCTCCTCATCTCCATTCTAAAGGTACATCCGTTTATTCCAAAGCTGTGCTTTCTGGTCTGAGAGTCTCTCACTCCTGGAAACATCCTCTCCACAGCCACTGGGCCTTTCATTATTCAGAATTTGTAATTATTCATTTTTACCTGTAAACCTTTTCAGCAACTGCAAGATACAAGTCTGGGTCATAATGGAATTTTCACTGCTTGCCTGGATGAGTGGAACTCCAGCAGTAGTTAAGAAGCTCATCACCATCCAGAATGAAGCGATGGCCTCATTGGCACCAATGATCGGCACCCCATCAACTGCCCTAAACATTCCTGCCATCAGTACAATGGGGTTCAATGTGTACCATTGGAAAAATACACTGCAGTTACTCACCCAGCACCTCCTAAACCTCTGAGCTCAACTATCAAAAAGAATATGGGCAACAGATACATAGAAACACCGCCACATGATTCCCCTCCCAAGTCACACGTAGTAATACAACACAGAATATAGACCCTTTGGCACAATTTGCTTGTGCCGAACAAGATATCCTATGTCTAGCTCACATCCCACTTAGCCTTTCTTATATATGCACCTGTCCAAAAGTATTTTAATGTTGTTATTGTACTTGCCTCTACCAGTTCCTCCAGCAGCATGTTCCCGACCCACCACCCTCCGTGTGAAAAAGTTGCCCCTCAAGTTCCTATTAAATGTTTTCCCTCTGATCCTAACACCTATACCCTCTGGTTGATTACCCTATCCTGGGAAAACAGACTTCACCCTGATGTGGATATATTTTCCAGTTTCTCTCATGTTGGTCTTTCCAAATCATGAAATGTGTTATGCAACAGCATTACTAGACTATCTTGTCCAGCATGACTGGAATGATTCAAGGTGGTGACTCACTATCTCCTTTCCAAGGGCAGTGATGACAGGCCTTTCCGGCAATGTTCACATTATTGAAAATGAATAAATAAAATTTTAAAATAGCACAAGGACTTAAATATATTTTAAAGACGTTTTCCCTTTTTTAATATATATATATAGCACTGAAAATAATTTAAGTGCAGAGCGGAGTGGAGGGCCAGCGAGATCGCTTCCGCCGTTCATCTGTTGTGGTGGTAAGCGAACTGCAGTGGGTCCAGGTTTTTGTCGAGGTACGAGTTGATTTGCGCCATAATCAACCTCTCAAAGCACTTCATCGCCACAGGCGTTAGTGCCACTAGTCGATAGTCATTGAGGCACGTCACCTTACTCTTCTTGGGCACTGGTATAATTGATGCCCTTTTAAAGCAGGTGGGAACCTCAGACCTCAGAAGTGAGAGGTTGAAAATGGCCGTAAAAACTGCAGCCAGTTGGTCCGCACAGGTTTTTAGAACACGACCAGGTACACCATCAGGTCCAGGCACTTTTCGAGGGTTCACCCCTCTGAAGGATTTCCTGACATCGGCCTCTGTGACTGAGACTGAAATACCATCACAGCGAATGGGGGCTCGGGAAGGCACATCGGTGTTCTCCCCATCAAAGCGTGCGTAAAACGCATTGAGCTCGTCAGGGAGTGATGTTTCGCCGACATTCGAGCTGCCTCATGATTTTGCCTTGTAGGAGGTGATTGCATTCAGGTCCCACCACAGCTGCCGAACATCTGTCTCATCCTCCAGTTTGGAGCATTAGCCCCTTTTGGCCTTTTTGATGGCCTTACCAAGGTCGTATCTGGACCTCTTGTAGACCACTGTATCATCAGACATGAATGCCCGGTGTCTGCTCTTCAGAAGAGTGCGGATCTCAAAGACCACAGAATCTTAGAGCACATTAGGCCAACTCTTTGAATGTGCATTTGAACGTTGGATATATTAAAGAAATATTTTTTTCCCATTTTAAAATTAAATGGTTTTATTTTCCATATAGAAAAATAAATATCAACTCCTTTTGTCAGAGTAAAGGAATAAATTATACAGAAATATCCATGTAGAATGTAACCTGAGACTGTTGTACATGCATGATGACATTATCAAAGTAGTGTTGCATACAGACCACCAAACAGCAGTAGGGAGGTTGGGGATAGCATCAAGCAGGAAATTAGGAATTCGTGACTCAAAGGTCCAGCAATAATCATGGGTGACTTTAATCTACATATAGATTGGGCCAACCATATTGGTAGAAGCGCTCAGGAGGAGGATTTCCTGGAATGTATTCAGGATGGGTTTTAATACCAATATGTACAGTAGAAGAACCAACTAGAGGGCAGGCCATCCTAGACTGGGAAGGATTAGTTGGCGATCTTGGTGTGCTGAGCCCCTTGGGCAACAGTGACCAAAATATGGTGGAATTCAGCGTTAGGATGGAGAGTGACATGGTTATTTCAGAGACTCGGGTCTTGAACTTAAAGAAAGGAGACTTTGAAGGTATGAGATGGGAATTGGCTAGGATAGGCTGGCAAATTATGCTTAAAGGGTTGATGGTGAAGATACAATGGCAAAGATTTAAAGACCACATGGATGAACTCCAAAAATTGTTCATCCCTGTCTGGCGAAAAAATAAAAAACAGTAAAGGCGGCTCAATGAGGAAAATCAAGGATAATGTTAAATCCAAGGAAGAGGCATATAAATTGGCCAGAAGAAGCAGCAAATCAGAACTCAACAGAGGAGGACAAAGGGGTTAATTAAGAGAGGGAAAAAGAGCATGAAAGAAAGCTTGCAGGGAACATAAAAACTAACTGTAAAAGTTTCTTTAGGTATGTAAAAAGGAAAAGATTAACGAAGGCGAATGTAGGTCCCTTACAGTCAGAGACAGGTGAATTTATAATGAGAAACAAGGAAATGGCAAAACAGTTAAACGAGTACTTTGGTTCTGTCTTCACTAAGGAAGACACAAACAATCTCCCGGAAATACTAGGGGCCAAGGATCTAGTGGGAGGGAGGATCTGAAGAGAATTCACATTAGTCAGAAAATGGTTTTGGGTAAACTGTTGGGGACTGAAGGCAGATAAATCCCCAGGGCCTGATGGTCTGCATTGCAGGGTACTCAAGGAGGTGGTCCTAGAAATTGTGGTGCAATGGTGATCATTTTCCAATGTTCTCTCAACTCTGTGGAGTGGAGGATAGTCAATTTTTAAGTTTTCACTTTTTAAGAAAGGAGGGAGGGTGAAAACGGTGAATTATGCTTGAGTCGATTGTTAAAGATGTTATAGCAGTGCAATTGGAAAGCAGTGACAGGATCGGTCAAAGTCAGCATGGATGTATGAAGATGAAATCATGCTTGATTAATCTTCTGGAATTTTTTGAGTATGTAACAAGTAGAAGAATGGATAACGGAGAGTCAGTGGATGTGGTGTATCTGGACTTAAAAAAAAGCCTTTGACAAGGTCCCACACAAGAGATTAGTGTGGAAAATTAGAGCACATGGTATTGGGGGTAGGGTACTAACATGGATAGAGTACTGGTTGGCAGACAGGAAGCAAAGAGTAGGAATTAACAGGTCCTTTTCAGAATGGCAGGCAGTGACTAGTGGGGTACCGCAATGCTCGGTGCTGGGACCCCAGTTAGTTACAATATATATTAACGACTTAAACAAAGTAATTAAATGTAACATCTCCAAGTTTGGGGATGACACAAACCTGGGTGGCAGTGCCAGCTGCGATAAGGATGCTATGAGGCTGCAGGATGACTTGGATTGGTTGGGTGAGTGGGCAGTATCATGGCAGATGCAGAATAATGTGGATAAATGTGAGGTTATTCACTTTGGTGGCAAGAACAGGAAACATAGAAAAACATAGAAATTAGGTGCAGGAGTAGGCCATTCGGCCCTTCGAGCCTGCACCGCCATTTAATATGATCATGGCTGATCATCCAACTCAGTATCCCGTACCTGCCTTCTCTCCATACCCTCTGATCCCCTTGGCCACAAGGGCCACATCTAACTCCCTCTTAAATATAGCCAATGAACTGGCCTCAACTACCCTCTGTGGCAGAGAGTTCCAGAGATTCACCACTCTCTGTGTGAAAAAAGTTCTCCTCGTCTCGGTTTTAAAGGATTTCCCCCTTATCCTTAAGCTGTGACCCCTTGTCCTGGACTTCCCCAACATCGGAAACAATCTTCCTGCATCTAGCCTGTCCAACCCCTTAAGAATTTTGTAAGTTTCTATAAGATCCCCTCTCAATCTCCTAAACTCTAGAGAGTATAAACCAAGTCTATCCAGAAAGCAGATTATTATCTGAATGGTGTCAGATTAGGAAAAGGGGAGGTGCAACGAGACCTGAGTGTGCTTGTACATCAGTCACTGAAAGTATGCATGCAGGTACAGCAGGCAGTGAAGAATGAGAGGATTTGAGTTTTGGAGCAAGGAGATCCTACTGCAGTTGTACAGGGCCCTGGTGAAACCGCACCTTGAATATTGTATGCAATTTTCATCTCCTAATTTGAGGAAGGACATTATTGTTATTGAGGGAGTTCACCAGGTTAATTCCCGGGATGACGGGACTGATATATGATGAAAGAATGGGACGACTAGGCTTGTATTCACTGGAATTTAAAAGGATGAGAGGATATCTTATTGAAACGTATACATTTCTTAAACGATTGGATGGGCTAGATGCAAGAAAATTGTTCCCAATGTTGGGGGAGTCCAGAACCAGGGGTTACAGTTTAAGAATAAGGTGTAGGCCATTTAGTACTGAGATGAGCAAGCATTTTTTCACCAGAGAGTTGTGAATCTGTGGAATTCTCTGCCACAGAAGGCAGTGGAGGTCAATTCACCGGATGTTTTCAAGAGGGAGTTAGATTTAGCTCTTAGGGCTAAAGGAATCAAGGGATATGGGGATAAAGCAGGAACGGGGTACTGATTTTAGGTGATCAGCCATGATCTTATTGAATGGTGGTGTTGGCTCGAGGGGGAGAATGGCCTGCTCCTGCACCTATTTTTCTATGTTTTCTATGTTTCTTTGTTCATCTTACACCACCACCTACTGGTGAGATTGGTAATAATAATAATAATAACTTTATTTATAGAGCACTTTAAAAACGACCCCTGTTGCCACAAAGTGCTGTACATGACTAATCATGGGCAAAAAAAATTATTACACGACAATAAAAACACTAGAAGAGAAAGTAAAAACAATAAAATTAAAAACATTAAAAGCACTAAAACAGGCGCAAAGTCTCAAGCAGGGTCAAAAGCCAAGGAATATAAATGTGTTTTAAGATTGGTAACTGCATTAACACTCCACAAAGGGAGGGGCTTTCTGCAGTTACTTGAACTATTGCCCCGCTATACCAACAACAGAAGAGCTGCACATATTGGAGGGACATACAGTATTTGTACCATTGTTCCAACATTTCCATGGATCTTTTGCAATAACAATAGGAGACAAGCAGGTAACCCCTTCTAGAGAATCAGCAGTGAGGTACCAGATTTCAGGAGCTTGGTAAATGTGATTCGCCTTTGCAAGAAGGGCAGCAGGGAAAAGCCTGGCACTTACTGCTCTGTGTGATCAACATAACCAGTAGGAAAGTTATTGGAAAAAAATCTGAAGGACAGGATTAATGATAATTTGGAAAGGCAAGTGTACGATTAGAGTTATGAAAAGGATAGATCTTGTCTGACCAATCTGACTGAATTTTTTTGAGGAGGCACTGTGTATTGATGAGACCAATGCAGTAGATGTGGTGTCTATGGATTTCAGGTAAATTCTTCAACAATAACCCACATGGGACTGGTCCAAAATGTTAAGGCCCATGGGATCCAGGACAAGTCAGTGTATAGATATGATAGGCCACAGGAAACCTTTCCCATTATTAGTGGTATATAAAACTAGAGGGCATAAAGGGGTAAGATATTTGGATGGGATCTGAGTGGGACCTTTCTCAGTTCAATTCAGTTTATTGTCACATGTACCGAAAACTTTTTGTGGCTTGCACAGTAGAATGACAATACAGGATTACAATTGAGCCTTTTACATGATAAGCGGTTAACGCTTAGTGCAAGGTAAAGCCAGTCTGTTCAAAGTTAGTCCGAGGGTCACCAACGGAGTGATGGGTATCAGAATACAGTGTCACCGACACCATTCAATTCTTTAAATCACCTTGACACAGCACGTTATGGGCTCAGTGCAGGAAGATGGGATTAATACACAAGGGTGCCCACTGATCAGCATGGACATACAGTAGTTGGCCAAGCGACACATTTCCATGCTGTATGACTCCAATTTTACTATCACTGGAATGAATGGCTCGTCAGAATTTTAGCATGCTATATGAAATAATTATCAATATTATGAGAGACACGATAAAGATACAACAGAGAAATTAAATTAGATAGCAGGGTTTTACAATGGTTTGTTCATTTTGAGGCGGAATATCAAAGTTGAATCATTTTGATTAGGTAATTTGGAAAGATACTGGGTAATTTAACAGGATATGTTGCATGATATCTGGTGATAAAACATATCTAGACTATTTCATATTATTTCACTGTGTTGTCCAAGTATTTGATATTCACGATGCAGCTCTCTAGGACTTTGGTTCGGCCGCATTTGGAATATTGCGCGCAGTTCTGGTCACCCTATTACAGGAAAGTTGTGGAAGTTTTGGAGAGGGTGCAAAAGAGATTTATCCCAATGCTGCCCGGATTAGAGGGTTCAGCCACAGGGAGGGGTTGGATAAACTTTGACTGTTTTCTCTGGAATGTCGAAGATTACGGGGAGACAATAGAAGAATATAAAATGATGAGCGGATATAGATGGGGTATACAGTCAGAATCTTTTTTCTCATGGTGGAAATGTCCAACACTAGAGGGCATAGCTACATGGTGAGACGGCAAAGGTTTAATAGAGAGGTTTTTATTACATACAGGGCAATGGGGGCTGGAGCACATTTCCAGGGGTGGTGGTGGAGGCAGATATGATAGTGGCTTTTAAGAGGCTTTTAGATAGGCACATGGAAGTGCAGGGAATAGAGGGATAAGGGTCATGTGCTGTCAGATGAGATCAGTTTAACTAGGCATCATGTTCGGCATGAATATTATGGGCCGACGTGCCTGTTCCTATGTTGTATTATTTTATATGTTTTAATTGATGGCACAACAAAAGAATATTAATGTTATTAAATGAACCTTGTTTATTTCACACTTATGAAGTCCATGATTGGATTTACAATAACATTACATTATTGGAATTGCTGTAAACTAAACAGTAAGTATTTGAAAATTATCCATGATTAAATGATGATTTAAACTTAACATGTGGATAATGCTAAAATTGGATGTATAGTGGACAATGAAGATACACCTGGATCTAGATCAGTTGGGGAAATGGGCCAACAAATGGTCAATTTGATTTGGATGAGTGTGAAGTTTTGCACTTGGGTAAGTTAAATCAAGACTGGACATACAGGAAACAGTAGGGCCCTGGAGCATGCAGAGGAACAGAGACCTAGGGGTACAGGTACGTATTTCCCTGAGAGTAGAAAAACACAGGTAGACATTGTGATGAAGAAGGCATTTGGCATGCGTGCCTTCATCGATCATGGCATTAAGTACAGGGTTTGGGAGTCATTACATATGTACAAGATAATGGTGTGACCACACGCAGAGTATTGTGTGTAATTCTGGTCGTGCTGGTCGCTGCAGAAGCAGCCCGTGAGCCGCTGAATCTCCGCAAGCTGCTCAACACACTGCGCCCCTTCAGCTTTTTATTCTCCTCGCCGCGTTATTGACAGCGGGTTCCGGAAAGGGGCGGTTTTTACGATTTTTAAACCTTCATAACTTTTGTACTATTTCACCGATCAGAACAAAACTTATTTGACTTGCAGCAGAGGAGAATGGTAAGGTGGCAAAAAATTGTAGAGCTATGGGGGATCGTTTTTGCGCAAATTTAATTACAATGCAGACCGGAAGTAGTCAATATGAGAGTTTTAGTAATAGTATAGAAGATAGATAGATTGGTATATGGACAGGAAAGGTTTGGAAGGATACGAGGCAAACTCGGACAAATGGGACGTGTTCAGGTAGGCACCTTGGTTGGCATGGACTGGTTAGGATAAAGGGTATATTTTCACGCTGTGTGACTATAACTGTGACTAATAGCTCAAAATCTCTGCAAAAGGCTCAAATTTGATCATCTATGATGAAACTCATGTCATGATTGCATTGACTCAGAGACAATCTATGTAATTTAGCAATATCATTATTTTAAAGAGTATCTTGTCCAACACACATAATGTTTACTTGCACTGACCAATCTCAACCAAAGAAATCCACTAGGATTAGTCCTCACTCTTTCATAATGCAAGCTCCAACATTAATGTGCAAAACTTTCAAAAAGTAATGATCTGGTGTCTACGGACAGCAGTGAGATACGTGCATGGACTTGAATTGCCAACAGTGAAAACTAAGACTAAGTTCAAGGCATGGCCAAGAGACCCGTTTCTATACTGTATCGCTTTATACACAATCACAATACACAATACAATTTATTTGTCACTTGAACCTCATAGAGGCTCAAATGAAATGTTGTTTCGTCACAAGTTATAATGTCACACACTATTGTAAACTGAAAGTTCTTGCAACCAAGCATAACATTTTTAGGGTATTTTATAGCAAGGATAATTCAAAAGTGGCTTACCTTCTTATCGGATCATTTATTTATCTTGATTAACTGTAGGTAATTGGAAGAGATGAAAATCAATGGTAGCATTTTTTTAATTTCCACGATTTAACAGAATAGATGTGTACTCCAGTATTTTTTGCTGTCAGTTCGACGGGGCAAAAAAAGCAGCAATATGGATAGATTGACATTGCTCAATGTCCATTTTATACATATTAAAAAAACAAAATAGCATTTGTGTACATTTTCATTTTAGCATAATATTTAAATAATTTATTCATATATGGTTCTGTTCTACATTATACATTTCCTAAAATCATATTTTATAATACTACTGGCATTAGTTGCAATATGAAAATAGATTTAGAGATAAAATAACATGAACAAATATTTATTTTCCTTTGAAATGTTTTAGGTTTTCATTAGATAAAATTCTGCACCATAATTTTGTCTGAACATATGAAATTAAATACACTTCACTTCTTAATAACTTTTAAGTAATAAATAATGTAAAACCAAAACCTCATTAAAATCTCATTTCGTCATAGTTCACATACTATGATTCGTATAAAATGGTCATAGAGTGATACAGTGTGGAAACAAGCCCTTCGGCCCAACTTGTGCACACATGTTCCAGCTACACTAATCCCACCTGCCTGCGTTTGGTCCATATCTCTCCAAACCTGTCCTCTCCATGTACCTGTCTAACTGTTTCTTAAACATTGGGATAGTCCCAGCCTCAACTACCTCAGTTTGTTCCATACACCAACCACCCTTTGTGTGAAAAAGCTACCCCACAGATTCCAATTAAATCTTTTCCCCTTCACCTTGAACCTATATCCTCTGGTCATAGATTCCCCTACTCTGGGCAAGACAGTCTGTGCATCTACCCGATCTATTCCTCTCATGATTTTGTACACCTCTATAAGGTCACCCCTCATCCTCCTGCACACCAAGGAATAGAGACCCTACTCAACCTCTCCCTATAGCTCGCACCGTCTAGTCCTGGCAACATCATCATAAATCTTCTCTGAACCCTTTCAAGCTTGACAATATCTTTCCTATAACTCAGTGACCAGAACTGCACACAATATTCCAAATGCCAACGTCTTATACAACTGCAACATGACCTCCCAACTTCTATACACTATACTCTGATTGATGAAGGCCAATGTGCCAAAAGCCTTTTTGACCACCTTATCAACGTGCGACACGACCTTCAAGGAACCATGCACCTGCACTCCTAGATCCCTCTGCTCTTCAACACTCCCCAGAGACCTACCATTCGCTGTGTAGGTCCTGCCCTTGTTAGACACCTCACACTTCTCTGTATTAAATTTGATCAACCATTCCTCAGCCCACATGGGTAATCGATCCAGATCCTGCTGCAATCTTTCACAACCATCTTCACTATCTGTTGTCAAATAATAGCCCACGTCTTTTGTCAACTTGGTAACTAAAATTTTCTTTTTAATATTTTTGTTTACTTCGATATAAGTTTCCAACTCTGTGTACAGCTGCATACATCTGGATATCAAATGACAGTGAATTAGCAGTACCTTTGTGAATAGCTTAAAGGGCCTGTCCCACTGACGCGACTTTACAGCGACTGCCTTCGTCCTTCAAGGTCGAGGACACTCACCTGGAAAAGCTCGAGCTGGATCAACCGTCAGCGATGAAACCGCGAGCCGGATCGACCGTCTGCGCACACACACACACACACAAACACACACATCGCAAAGGCGGGGGCCAGGGAAAGTGGGGGAGCCCTGTCTGAAATTCACCCCTGCGATGAACAGGAAGGTGAAAGATAGCTGGCACTGGTCGGTAAGTCCTTTAAAGAGCGTGGAGAGAGAAGTGGAGAGAAGGGGAGAGAAGGGGGAGAGAAGGAGTGGAGACACTTTTGAGAAGCAAGACAACATTTAATAAATTTTAACAGGCATTCTTACTTTTTTTTCTCAACGAGCTTTACCTTTGATTAACTTCGATTGACCGACTACCTAAAAATAGCATTATGACCTACAAGTATAAAACCCACAAGTATAAAAATATCAATTTTTTCCATGGCAACCTTTTTTGACTCGCGGGCATTTTTCAACATGTTGAAAAATACAGCACGACATAGCTGAGGCCTCGAGTACGCGGGGACTACTCTCGAGCAGGAAGGAGAGTTACAAAGACCTCCTGGGACCGCATGTCGACATGCCGCGAGAATGAGTCAAGGGCAAACTCGTCTGAACCCGCAAATTAGGTCGCCGCAGTGGGACAGCCCCTTTACATGTCTGAACCTATTAACTATATTTTCCAGAGGGCCCTGAGATTCGAACCTTTTTTTGTACTTCAAAGATTGAATGGCTTCAGTGCTTTAAGGCATGTACTGCATTTACTACCTTGGATGGGCTGACAAGAACTATTTTGGAGCAGTTGCGGTCCACTCTTTGACCTCAGATTAATGTGTTTGCTTTTTATTTATTCCAATTAATTCTTAACCTTTCCTTCTCACATTGAATCACATGGTAATTTATTTTTATCAATGAAGATTACACCAGAAAAAAAATCAAATTTTGAACAATTTGCCCACATCAAAGAACAAAATAATAACGGAAATTTCATGATCCAAATTCTATGTTCCAATAATTAGACATCACAATTTGAGGAGAAAAGTGACATTCGAAGAAAATGATCAGTCTTGACATGAGTGCCTGTGGTGTCTGTACTTTGGATGTATCATTTAGTCAGCTATGCCAAGCACCACACATATCTAACAGCACTATCCTTCTAAGAGCTTCTTGGATAGCAATAGAAATTCAGACACTGCTTTACATGGCTAAAGAACAGCATTGGTTCCTCTCTATCCCATCAAATCCATTTGAAGATCCATTTATTTTTCCTTTTAAAACATTATTGCCGTTCTTTTCAAAATAAAAATGCACAAGCTGAGAGTAGAACTTCTGTGATTTTTATTAAGATTGGCAGTTATACCCAGTGGCTACTGCACACTGCCTGCTTCAGCCTCCTGATTAACGTTAAGCCACTCACCCAGGAGTGATCTGAGCCCCACTTATATAAAATGTCATGCACAGCCATGGCTTTTTCGTGAACTACTTGTGACCGCAATTGTGATCTGCATCAACTGGATATGTAAAGTCCAAATCAAAGTGAATGGAATATTTTTTTTGTTCTAAGCTAGGCTTTTTAAGTATCTCTACTCTGCAGATAGGCTAAGTCATCTTAAACCTACATTCCCTGAAAATGTTGCATTTCACAAACCCAAATAGTTTTGTATCTATTCGAAAAAATAGTTCATGACGGCACATGAAGAATAAGAAATGCTGCAGGTATTGAAGAACTGGAGTTATTGCTTCTGGTCCTGGTTTGCTTAGAGATGCTCTGGATTTGTTAAATACAGCACCTAACTAAATAAAGGGGCATTTGCAAAGGAACCAACTTGGGGTTTCCTCCACTTAAATCAAGAGAAGAATTTGGTAGTTATCCAGTGGCGACTGCACACTGCCTGCTGCATTCTTAACCCCACAAAATTACAGACTAAAATTCCATTGGAGACCTCCTGATCACAGTTTTTGAGGTTTTGCCAGTGCTACAACAGATTATTAGAGAATCTTACATGCTTACAATTGTAAAGAGTTTACAAACTTACAAGCTTTTTAGCAATTCCACTCATCTGCCCCCAAAAGTCCATTCTAAGTATTGATCATTCTTTTCATAAAGAAAGAACTAAATAATGTAGACATAAGTTTATTTGTTACTATTTTGAGTTTTTATCCTCTTCGTTCTGTGGTCTACACTTTGTTCTTCACTGTATCTTGGTATCAAGTCAAGCGAGTCAAGAGTGTTTTATTGTCATGTCCAAGCTAAAACAATGACATTCCTACTTGCAGCAGTACAACAGAATATGTAAACATAGTACACTGTAAACAATATAGTGACAATAAAAAACTAATAATATGATAGAAGGCGCATGGTAGGTGGGGACAGAACAACGAGCAATGAGGAGTTGGAAGGGAATGATCACTTCGAAATGATGAAGGGAAGTCTGTTTCGGATGGTGGAATCTCACTTGTTGCACATGTAACACAGACAAAGAGGGATTTTCCTGCAACTGCAGGAGATGTAACATCTGCCCTTTCACCTCGTCCCTCCTCGTCAGTCAGGGACCCAGTCTTTCTAGATGAAGCAGTGAATCACATGCACATTTTCTAATCTAGTGCACTGTAGTCATACGGTGACAGGTAAGAAATGCACCTTGCCCAGCAATGACCAAAACAAAAGGAAGGATTTACTAAACATGTTTTAGCAATAAAATTTGGAATATACCTCCACTTTGTGATCGTTTTTACAATGTAGATTTGTGCATGAAATGTGGACTTCACTGGTATGTGTTGCCCCTGCCTAACTTATCTATGAACCGAGGAAGTGGTTAATAGTGAATAAGTCTGCACTGCTGAATGGGATTCTATGAGTTAGACACATTTTGATCAAATTTAACTTGCTTAGGTACCAGGGCAACAAAACATTGTAAAACATCTATATTACTTAACAAAACCATGCATCTGCTGTGATTGTAAGTGATCCTGGAATCTTTATTCACCCATTACTCACTTGCACTCTCAGTCCACAGTCAGGCCCTGACAAACATATAACTTTGGCAAGAAATATTATAGTTGGGTCAGAATCATACATTTCAAATTGGTGAGTCATACATCCCCTATCCTCTGCTAAATCCACACTAGATTTATGGGCAATGCCATGGCCTGATAGAAAATAAAACAACCAAGCTGCTTGCAAAATATGCTTGACAGGCTTATGACAATGTGCCAGTAGCTGTCTTGCCGATGAAACTGCACAGATAACAAAATGCTTTCATGGCAAGCCTAAGTTGCAGAATAATCACATGCTTCATATTTTCATCACTGGCTCCACAAAACTGTGCCCTCTGTGGATAGCTGATACAAAATATGGCCATAATAGTTCAAATGTTCATCCAATAATCCAAATTGATGGTTTCCACTTCTAGCGTTTAAGCAATAAGAACCTGCCATATTGTGTGAGATTGTAAATCAAATTACAATAAACTACACTGCAAAGTGTCTAGTGATTACATTACTAGGCATGTAATCCAGAGGTCCAGACTAATAAACCAAAACATTATTCAAATCTCAACGTGACTGCAGAGGAATTTAAATTCAGAATTTAAAACAGTTATGACTAAATATTGTTCAATATATTTTACAAAGGTCTACCTGGTTCACTTACGTCTTTCAGAGGAGGAAATCTTTCATTTGTTGGTCTGGTTTAGATGCGAATCCAGACCTACAGCAATATAAGGAACGGGGTACTGAATTTGGATGATCAACCATGACCACAGTGAATGGCGGTGCTGGCTCGAAGGGCCGAATGGCCTACTCCTGCATCTATTGTCTACTGTATATTGTCTATTGTCTATAATTAACACTTAAAACCCAGCAAGCAACTCCGCTGTGTTATAACCATTACATTAAAAAAAAAGACTAAAATCAGACAGACTATCCACATTGACAGAGGCAGTGTACTTGGACGTTGTTCACAGTCCAGTTCACCTTGTGAAGTCTTCCTTCCCAGAAACTCAACTGCTACTGATGACGGCAAATCAGAAGCTGCATATTCTGCTCACCTCCCGACACCCCAGGACTATTCTGTCATCAATAAGGTATGTCAGAAAGGTGATGAAATAAACAGTTCAGGGTTACAGCACAGAAACAAGCCCTTCGCCCACCGAGTCCACGCTGACCATCGGCTGCCTATTCACACTAGTTCTAAATTATCCCACTTTCCCATCCTCACCCTACACATTAGGGACAATTTTACAGAGCCACTTGACCTACAAGCCTGCATGTCTTTGGGATTGGGAGGAAACCGGAGCAACCACACAGTTACAGGGGGAATGTGCAAACTCCACACAGACAGCCCCCCGAGGTCAGGATTTAATCCGAGTCTCCGACGTTTCGAGGCAGCAGCTTTACCAACTGCACCATCCACAAATACTCGCTACTTGCCTGGATAAATGCAGCTCCAACAAATGTCCAGAACCAGATATCATCCAGGACCTTTGGGACCCCATTGAATGTCCTAATCATCCATGACTCCCTGCACTAGTGCAACATGTCTGCAGTGTATGCCAACTACAAAATGAACCACAGTGTGCATTATCTACGTCTTTCTAAAGAGAGTTCAACTCACTTTTTCTTTGGATTGTAAGCACCTGGGAACTGATGACATTTTTCATATTGTGGGCAGGCATTGTGTTCCTCTAACACCAAGGAACACCAGCAGCAACAAAAGGGCATCTGAAGGGTCTCTTCCAAAACACACCTCATGCTGACCTGGGATTCCTTATTGTCACTGAATCGAAATTCTGTATTTTTCTTCTTAGCAGTACTATACTATAGCTATACCTTCACCAGGACTGCAACCGTTCAATAACACTTTTCCTTGCTCATGCCAATGAGGGGTGAGCAATAAATGCCAGCCTTGTCAGTGATACATCTCAAAACTTAATAAAAAGAAAAGGTTCTTGATTCTAAAACTGGGAATCTCATTGCAGAATTGAGTAATATAGTAATCCCACATGTACAAAAGACGAAGGTTCATCTATTTTATCTTTAACCTAGCTGACAGCAAGAGACTTTTAATTAGTCCTGAATGAACCTTTAATTAAGGCTTTAGCAGAATTTGGTGTACTGGTGATACCAAAGAAAGACAAATTAGTAACGAACAAGCACATTTGTTATATTGTACATTTTAATTCAGCTTGTCTGCATTTACTAATAGTCAATTATGATGTAAGACAAATAAAAGCTGGATATGTTCAGCAATTCTGTTTGCATTGCTGACGAGACAAATACAGTTTGTATAGGATAGAACTGCAGATGCTGATTTAAATCGAAAGTAGACACAAAATGCTGGAGTAACTCAGCGGGACAGGCATCATCAATGGCCTACCCCTGCACCTATTTTCTATCCATGTTTCTATGAGGTGCTGAAGAAGGGTTTCAGCCCGAAACGTTGCCTATTTCCTTCACTCCATAGATGCTGCTGCACCCGCTGAGTTTCTCCAGCTTTTTCGTGTACCTTCGATTTTCCAGCATCTGCAGTTCCTTCTTGAACACATAATCTTCCTTTCTTTAAAGTTTTGAAATTAGATTAAGTAAAAATTTTAAATTTGGGGGGAGAGTGATTGCTAATTGGTTGTTGCCACTCTTGAATTTAAAAATGTCTCCAATAAAGTAACACCGTTTTTAGATATATTAAGCAATGCAATTTAGATCACAGAAATTGTACCTTGTCTGAATATTTATGGATTAATGATGATCCTAATCGAGAGAAGTTCAATTTGGCTTTGTTAAAATTATTTTCAGGAATGATTTACCTGAACTTAGTTGTTTGGGTTTGGTTAGTAGTCTTTCAATTGGTACACAAGAAAACTACATGAGTATTTTGAACATAATAGAACGGTATGGAGGTTGTATAGGGGATAATGAAAATTTACAAAGTATACAAAAATAAGATATATCAGCAAGGGGCTATCAATTTTCAGTTATTCTGAACAATACTGACATAAACACAATCTTCTTCCTTTGAACACCACCATCAAATATTTAGATCAATGATCATTGAATTAGTGTTGTGTGGGAGTGGAAGACAGTCCAGGAGTAGATGGAGAAAGAAGGCCTCAGTGAAGCTTGGAGGGCAAAATGTCTTCTTGAGAATTAGAGGACAAGAAGACATTTGGACAGATACATGGATAGGCAAGGTAAATGTGACAATGGCTTGGTTGGCATGGCTGATTTCGGCTGATGGGCCAGTTTCTGTGCTGCATGACTTCACAACTGTATGACTAATTAAATACTGAAATGTTAATTGAAGTTTCAACGGGAATTCAAAGAAAAATACATAGAAACTTCAGGATGTTGTAATCTGGTACAAAAAACAAACTGCTGGAAGAACTCAGCAGGTGGAGCAACATCTAACCATATAACCATATAACAATTACAGCACGGAAACAGGCCATCTCGACCCTTCTAGTCCGTGCCGAACACATATTCTCCCCTAGTCCCATATACCTGCGCTCAGACCATAACCTTCCATTCCCTTCCCGTCCATATAACTATCCAATTTATTTTTAAATGATAAAAACGAACCTGCCTCCACCACCTTCACTGGAAGCTCATTCCACACAGCCACCACTCTCTGAGTAAAGAAGTTCCCCCTCATGTTACCCCTAAACTTCAGTCCCTTAATTCTCAAGTCATGTCCCCTTGTTTGAATCTTCCCTACTCTCAGTGGGAAAAGCTTTCGGGCCATCTGCGAGGGGAAAGGAGTTATTAAAATTTCCGGTCAAGATCTTGCACCAGGGCTAATTAAAATACCATTGTTCTGCCAGCTCATCATTAATAATTAAAATTGTATTTAAAAATACTTAGATCTTAATAAAATTGTTAAAACACAAAGACAAAGACAGTCCCTCGATTTCAAGGTTGTTCCCTGTGGAATAATTTATTCAGTCTCATATTCTCCTTCTTTCCGATGGTTTTATAAATGACTTTCCCTTATGCACCCATCAAATTCCCACTGGAAAGCCTTAATTATCCCTGTCCATTGACTTGAACTCTCTGTCCTAATCTTCTCCAATTGTGCTGATTGATGACTCCATGCTGCTATGGTTACATTCTTGTAGCTTGGATTCATCAGACAGCATGCTTGGAGCATATTCGGGCTATAAGCTCAGGTCATAAGATTTGTTGCAATAGTAACCAATAATTTCCCAGTGCCTACTACAACTACAACTGTAGATTTAATGATCAATATCCTAGACTTCATTGAAGTACTGGTGATCACTGAGAATGAATGATGTGATCAGTTATAGTGGTCGTCACCAACTTACCAATAACTGCTCCAGTAACAAATGCAGAGTAACAGTTACTATTCACTATATTACATAGGACAATTGAAGTGCACGTGACATCAGAACTATTGGTAACATTGATATAATATAGACAACCGCACGTGCATGGAGAATCTCCAGGAGCATCAGCCTGAACTCGGGACAGTCAGCACCAAAGA
Organism: Leucoraja erinaceus; assembly: GCF_028641065.1. NCBI lineage: Eukaryota > Metazoa > Chordata > Chondrichthyes > Rajiformes > Rajidae > Leucoraja > Leucoraja erinaceus. The sequence goes on from NC_073389.1 coordinate 40,203,611, forward strand.
TCCGCTATAGGATCTTTGGTCAGCACTGTTATCACAGTACAGTATTTGCAAGGCTCAGGACTTTGTGGGTAGCACATTAAGGGAGGCAGACACACTGCAACTTAAGAATGCACAAACAGGGCGGTGACTACCAAGCAGACTGAGGGGAGAAGGCTGGTAGTCCAGGAGTCCAGAATCCCTCTTGTTCATCAATTGATGAGTGTTGGGAGGGAGAAGACTTACCCAAGGAGCCAGGAGGATAGCATCACTTAGCTCAACTGCACATAGAATGAGGAAGAATAAGGGAACTGTAGTAACAGGGAAATCAATAGATAGGGGACAGGCACATATTACTCGAGTCACATAAAATGACTGTAGGATGGTATAGTGCCTTCCTGGGGCCACAGTGAAGGACAACAATGAACAGCCTGCAAGTATCCTGAAGGAAGAGGATGCTGAGTGGGAGATTGTAGTTAACATTGATACCCAACAAAATGGAGGACCTGTAAGCAGATTTTAGTTGAAACTGACTTGGCAGGGGGAATGGGATCAGAGAGGAGAGTAAGAATGGAGAGAAATAAGGTGTGAAGTGAAAATTAGAAATGTCATTAAAATAAAATTCAGCCAGTTAAAGGCAGGCATTATTAGGCAGTATAAGGCAAAACAATGTTGAAAGGCTCAATTTTAAAGGCTGCATACCAAAATACATGTTGCATCTGTAACATGTTTGATGACCTAATGGCACAAGTAGTCACAAGTGGGTATGATCTAATTTCCTTTACAGAAATGCAGCTGCAACGTGACCTAAAGCTGGAAACTAAATATCGCAGGGTATTCATCATACAGAAAGGCAATCATGTGTAAACTTTTTCACACACAGTGTAGTGGATACATGCAACAACCCGCCAAAGGAAGTTGTAGAGGTAGGAGTAATCACAATGTTTAAAAGACATTTGGACAAGTACAAGGATAGGAAAGTTTTAAAGGGATATGGGCCCAATGCAGGCAAATGGGGAAAGCTCAGGTTAACGTTTTAGATCATAAGACATAGGAGCAGAATTAGACCATTCAGCCCATCGTGTCTGCTCCGCCCATCTACCATCGAGTCGGACGGCATGGATGAGTTCAGAGCTCACAGCATGGAAACAGGTCTTTCCGCCCACCAAACCCACACTGACTCTCCAGAGACGCCGACTCTCCACCGATGCTGCCTGTCCCGCTGAGTTACTCCAGCGTTTTGTATCTATCTGACGAACAATTAACCACTTACACAAGTTCTATATTATCCCACTTTCACACACACACTCTCTACGCACAAGGGGCAATTTACAGAGGCCAACTAACCTACAAACCCACATATCTTTGGAATATGGAAGGAAACTGTAGCTAGCACCTGGAGGAAATCCACGCGGTCACAGGGAGAATATGCAAACGCCACACAGATAGTAATCATGGACAGGGTCTCCAGGTCTCTGGTGCAGTGAGGCAGCAGCTCTACCAGCTGTGCTGCCCTAAATGAACTGGGACAATGGGGCTGTTTCTACGCTGCATGATTCTATGTTCTCTTGGAAAGTTAAACTAAAGAGAAAAAAAGTTGGTAGGCAATGCTGGCATGTAAAGAATAATATATTATTTGCAACTAATGCACACTCCTTTAAGTCATAAGAAGAAATATTAATCCTGAAGATTATCGTGATTTAGAAATCAGCAAGGGTGACCAAGAAATCTGTTCGAGGAAACTCTAACATTAGAAGCATGTTAGAAGAAAAATAAACTGTAAGAGCTTCTAAAGGTATGTAAAATGAGAAGCTGTGAGGGCAAATGCGAGTCCCCTATAGATCAACATTGAAGATTTATGGAAGCACAAGGAATTGCAAATACTGGAATCTTGAGCAAAACACAATGTGGTGTAGAAACTCAGAGAGTCAGGCAGTCTCTGTAGAAGGAATGGACAGACACTGTAGAAGGAATGGACAGACACTGTTTTGGGTCGGGACCCTTCTTCATGCTCTGAATTAAGTGTCTGTCCCTTCCCTTCACAGATGCTACTTGACCCGCTGAGTTTCTCCAACACTTTGTGTTTTGATGAAAGATATTATAATGGGAATTAAGGAAATGGTAGAGAAATTTAAAAAAATTGTGTGTCTGTCTTCCCAGAAGACAAAAGCTTCACAGACACACCAGTGAATCAAAGGACTAATGGAAATCAGAACACAAAATAAATTAGGATTGGCAAAGAATTTAGAATTGAGGATTTAATGATTCTGAAAACTGGTAAATCCTAACCCCTTATAGATCTACATCACAAATCTGAAAGCTTAGACATGGTTACGTCTTCCAAATGATAGATTCTAAATCGTGACTGCAATTTGGGGGTAAATCAGAAACAAAACATATAATTAGGATTACAGCAAAACAGGCCATTTCGACCCTTCTAGTCCGTGCCGAACACATAATCTCCCCTAAATACTGCGCTAGACCATCCTAATTCCCTTATCCATATAACTATCCAATTTATTTTTTAAATGATAAAAACAGAGATCACTGAAATTCCACACAGCTACCACTATAGAGATGACAGATGGTTACCACTCGAAGTTCCCCCTCACGTTACCCCTAAACTTCAGTCCCTTAATTCTATAGATTGTTTGAATCTTCCCTGCAGATTTGGGGGCTATGCCAAATTCAACTCAAATTTGATGCCACTTTAAGAAAGGGAAGAGAAAGGAAGGAACCACTAACCCACAAGCCTGACATCAGTAATTGGGAAAATGCTTGAATCCATACAAAGGATATATCGAGAAACTTAGAAAATAACATGGTTTATTTATGAATAGTGCGGATAAGGGGAAACCAATGGATGTGATGATTTTTAAATTATTAGAACATTTTTGATCAGGTGTTACACAAGAGATTGCGTAACAAAGTTAGAGCACATGGTATTGGAGGTAATAAATGGGGAAGGATTGAGAATTGGTTAACAGTTAAAAAATAAAAAGTAGGATGAAACGGGTCCTTCTTGTTTTGGCACATAGAACTGTGGAGCACAGGAACGGGCTCTTTGGTCCACAATGTCTGTGCTAAACATAACGCCAAGACCAACTTTTATCTGCCTGCATGTAATCCATGTCCCTCCAATTCCTGCATATCCATATCCCTATTTTAAGTCTCGTAACTACCGCTATCATATCTGCTATCACCACCACCCCTGACGGCCTTTCCAAGGCTCTCACCACCCTCTGTGTAAAATAACTTGCCCATTAAACTTAAAACATACCCCTTAAACTTTGCTCCTGTCACCTTATAGCTATGCCCTCTAGTATTTGTTGTTTCCATCCAGGGAAACGGGTTCTGTCTGTCTAGCCTATCTATGCCTCTCACGGAGGATGTGATTACTGATAACAACAGAGATCAGTTCTTGAGCCCCCAACTATTCACAACCTTTATCAACAATTTGGCTAAGAAACCAAATATAACATTTCCAAGTTTGTTGATGCATGAATCTATATCAGAATGCAACTGGTGCTGATTCAAATAAACTTCAAAAGATGAAGACAAGCTGAGAGAGCGAGCAACAATATGGAGAATGGAGTTCAAGGTTCAAGGGGAAATGTGAGGTTGTCCACTTGGAAATAAAAATAAATCTGAAGCACTGAATATTTTTCGTAAATGATGAGAGATTGGGAAATATTGGTCTTCCAAGGGACATGGATGTCCTTGTACACAAGTCACTGAAACATATAGGAGCAACAAGCAATGAGGATTGCAAAATGTATGTTAGACTTTATTGCAAGAGAATTTGAATACAAAGGTAAAAAATAATTTATGTTTAAATTCTTATCTTGCATAAAGATATAACAGACTGGTTCCAGGGTAGGCAGAGCTGTCGTATGGGGAGAGACTACGTGGCCGAGACTATTCTTTTGAAGAATAACAGGAATTCTCATTGAAATATACAGAATTCTCAAACAGTTTAACAGTGTAGACATGGGCAGCACAGTGGAGCAGCAGCAGAGTTATTGTACTACAGCGTCAGAGAACTGGGTTCAATTCTGACCACGGGTGCTGTATATATGAAGTTTGAATTTTCTTCCTGTGACAGTGTGGGTTTTCTACGGGTGCTCCAGTTTCCTACCAAACTCCAAATTGGCTTCTGTAAATTGCCCCCAGTGTAGTATACAAAACTGTGATAACATAGAACTACAGTATAGAAACATGGAAAACAGGTGCAGGAGTAGGACATTCGGTCCTTCAAGCCTGCACCGCCATTCAATATGATCATGGCTGATCATCCAACTCAGTATCCTGTACCTGCCTTCTCACCATACCCCCTGATCCCTTAAATATAGCCAAGAGGGAGTTAGATGTGGCTCGTATGGGTGATTGCTGGTCAGCGTAGACTCAGTGAACCGAAGAGCCTGGTTCTATGGAGAGGATATAGAGGTAGAAGATCGACTGTGCAGACGCTAGGAGGCAAATGTCCCACTATTGCTTCCCTTTCTTATATTATGCATTAAACAAAGCATTGAAATACTATGAACCAATCTAATTTGGTACTAGTTGGCTACTGTAGTAAAAGATTATTCCAAAGAGTTACTGACGTTACTAAAGGTCACTGAGACACGGTGTGACTAGTTACATAATGCACTACTACAATAAAGCTGACTGGTGATATACAAGGAATTGCTGAAACGTAGTAACCTCATCAATGCTGAGTTGCCTGTGGAAGTATTAACAACCACTATAAATTACTATGTTAAAAACTGATTTTTTTTTTGCTCTGTCTTGATGTAAACGTGTCCCTTTGCACATTTTCAGTGAAAAATGTAGTTTGCTCACCTTTGCCATTTGCGGGATAATGGTGAACATTTCTTCTGGATCAGGTCATAATATTAAATTAATACAATGTGCATTTGAGATCATAAAATAGGATATCCTTCATCATCATGTATTGTGAAAAATTAAACAAATATGTGCGCCTCTCTCTGGAGAACAATACCACCCGACCTCTGACAAAAATAATTCATCATTTTATTTACTTCAGTGAGCACGGCACTAAGTCTGCACATGAAAACCAGGTGCTAATGGATAAAATAAATTACCAACACAATTGTAATATTCAGTGCAAACTCTGCAGGGTTTATATCTCATATCCCCAAAGGCACAACAAAATGTTTCTAGGTTTCTCGAATGTAAATATTTTAAAAAAGTGCAAAGAGATCGTGAACCTTTAGCGATCTTTACAATGTCATTTTATACGCCTGTCGGATGAATGATATCCTTAATTCAGTTTAAATATATAGGACGCCTGTCATGTAATAATGAGGAGTAGGAATCCAGGTCTTCAGGCCAACTCCAACATTTATCAAGATTATAGCGCTGAGGTGGAAGATCAGTTGTTTTACCTGATTCACATAGCCCTGATTTCCTTAATATCCAAAAAGTTATCAATCTCTATTTTTGAATGAACCTCATTGCCTCCACAGACACCAGGTAGCAGAGATTCAACACCCTTTGGTGAAAAAGCTTATTTGACATACTCTAAACAACATACTCTGTATTGTGAGTTCATGATGTCTGCTTGTAGGCACTTCAGAAACTTCTCCCTGCATCCACCCATTTGAGACCTGCATAGATTTTATAAGTAATATTCTCAATTCAAGAGAATATAGAACTGATCTACCCATTCTCTTCTCAATAAGAAAATTAGCATTAAATCATAGAATCATACAGTATGGAAACAGGCCATTTGGCTCAACTCATCCATCCTGCAAAAAATGCTCAGCTAAGCTAAACTTATATGTCTGTATTTGATCCATATCCCTTCAAACTTTCCCTATCCGTGTACCAACCATCTTATAAATGTTGTTATTGTACCCGTATGATAGTGTGATAACTAGAATCCCAGTGAGCTTCGGCAGAGTGTGAAATCTGGAACTCTTGTGAGATTCAGGGAAATGTGGGAAACATCAGCTGCTGAGCCAGATGCCAAACCAGTGGGAATTAAAAAAGTTGGATGATGGATATTTTAAAATTTGCTAAAAAGAAATTGCTGGGTCCAGCAGAGAGAGATTTGTAATCTTAAGCCACAGGGGGGGTACTGGAATGTTAAACCACAGGGGAGGTACTGGAAGAACAGAAGGTGGGTAATGTTGTGCCATTATTTAAGAAGGGGTGCAAGGACAAGTCAGGGAACTATAGGCTGGTCAGCCTAATATGAGTGATGAGTAAGTGGAGTAAAAGGGATTTTGAGGGATGGATGGGCAAGAGAGGATGAGATAAACAGCATGGTTTTGTGCATGGGAAATCTTATCTCATCAATCTGATAAGAGTTTTATTGAAGGGGTCCACAAAAAGATGGACAAGGGCAGTGCAATGGACATTGTCTGTGTGGACTTTAGTGAGGCTTTTGACAGGATCATGCAGGGCAGGCTAATCCAGAAGGTTAGGTTTATCAGCCTGATCCATTCCCCTTCATGGCACTGACAACCTGCTGGAATTTTACTTCAGGTTCACAAAACAGAGGCATTTTCAGGGAAGTCGAATATGTAAGTAACAAGAATTCAAGAAGGCCGTTTCCCCTGTCCGAGGAATCTTGAATCAGGAGCCATTGGCTCAAATGGCCATTTATGACTAATTTATGACTAATGGCTTGGCCATTTATGACTAAGATGAAGAGAGATCTCTTCAGAGTGGCAAATATTTCAAACTCTCTACCCCAGAAGGCTGCGGAGGCCAAGTCACTGAGTTCATTAAAAAGGATTGCTGGATCTCTGGGTATTAAGGGAATGATGGAATACAGAAAGAGTGCAGAAAAACGGCGCTGAAGTAATAGATCAGCAAATTCTTGATGAACGGTGGAGCAACGCGAGCGGACAGATGGGCTTACTCCTGCTCCTAATTTTTATCTTCAACTGTTATGTTCCTACTGCCACTAACACAGTGGTGGAAATAATTTAAGGAGAATTTCAGATAAAGCTGCAAAAAAAAAAAACGAGTTAGCCATGTCTGATTTAAATGCTTCAAGATGGGCTTCTGGCAAGCTTTGTTGGTAATTGTTGAAATTTTAACAATACAGTTGTGAAACAATGATAAACTGGTGGTTTTGAAGCCACGGAGATTTTGACCACTTTCAACTCAAAGAAATCAGAAAGTAAAACACATTTTAAGGCTGAGATGCATTGTTTTAAAGATTCTAATCTTTGACTAATACATTCATTGGGGACAGGGAGGGTTAAGAAAACAACCAGAAATATTTTTGTCAGATGATGTCATGATGTGACACCATGTAATTAATGACAGTAGTAAACATTCAATTTTCCAAATCCTAACTCCAGAGCTTGCCAAGTTCCAAATCACTGCACGCAATACAATTTCCTCCATATGTGACCCGTAACATTATTTATCATTGTGATTATTATTTGGGTTATTTAGTCAGATTATTTAGTCTTATTTAGTCAAACCATTGCAGTGCTTACCATATTTTCCTTTTTCCATAGTTCTCACAGGCCAGATATATTTTCAGTTCTGTTGATGAGCTGAGAATCTATGATCGGATACCTGGTGATTACAAAGTATACAGTAATTGTCTCAATGCAAAGTCCGAGGCGGTATATAAAATTATGAGAGGAATCGATAGGGTAGCTAGCCAGTGTCCGTTTTTCCTGGTAGACACTGCCTGAACTATGCAAGTTTTCCAGCATTTATTTTTTCAGATTTCCAGCATCTGCAGTTTCTTTGATTTTTCTGAACAGTGATAGATAAGGGAAAGGTACTGGGTATGCTTGTGCACCAGTTGATGAAAGTATGCATGCAAGTGCACTCGGGGATTAAGAGAGCAAATAGTATTTTGAAATTCACAGTGAAATAATTTGAGTACTGGAGCAGAAATAATTTACCCCAACAGTGGCACAGCTGGTAGAGCTGTTGCCTCACAGCGCCATAGACCCGGGTTCGATCCCGACCTTGGGTGCTGTTTGTGTGAAGTTTGCACGTTCTCCCTGTGACTGCATGGGTTACCTGCGGGTGCTCCATTTCCTCCCACATCACAAAGAGGTGCAGGTTTGCCGGTTTGTAAATGGCCTCTGTAAATTGTCTCTAGTGTGTAAGGAGTGGGTGTGAGAGTGGGATAACAAAGAACTAGTGCGAATGGGTGATCAATAGTCAGCAAGGACTTGGATGACCAAATGGCCTGTTTCTATGCTGCATCTCTAAACTAGTCGAGAGCTTTGGTGAAATCACTCATGAGTATTGTGTGTAGTTTTGATTTCCTTAATAGGGGAAGAATGTTCTTGCTATAAAGAGAATACACTGAAGACTCACCAGACACATTCTTGGGATGGCAAGACTGATGTATGAAAAGAGACTGCATCAATAAGGCATAGTTTCCATGAGTTTAGAAGAAAGTGAGGGAACGTCATGGAGAATTATAAAATCCTGAGAGGACTTGATACGGAATGATTTTCTCACCAATGGGGATGTTCAAAGCCAAGAGTCACAGCCTAAAAATACAGGGAAAGCTTAATTAAGATGAGGAAGAATTACTTCACCCTAAGAATGGTGAACCTGTGGAACCCCTCGCGACAAAAGGCAATTGCAATCATATCATGAAATAGATTCAAGGGTTTAGAAATAATTCTAATGGCTAAATAGATAGAGGAACAATGTGAAAATGGAGTACTGAATAACCCAATAGCAATGCTGAATTTGGTTGATCAACTAAAATCTTATTGAATGGTGGTGCAGCCTCAAAGAGTGATATGGCCTACTCCTGCTCCTGTTATATATGTTTCTATTTAATCTCTGTGTCTTTAAGCAACTGATACCTCAAATACTCCAAATGAGAATTAACTTGGCATTCGTCATTTGATGAGTTTTACTTCAGATACCTACTTCCTGTTCCAAAACAGCACCTGTCACTGTCCTTTCTCAAACCCACCTCCAATGAAACCAAGCTGCGGTCCTCTCCAAGTTATTATCATCTCCAGTGGATTTTTGCCGACTCCAATCCCACAAGAACTCATTCAACACTGCCCATACTATATCCTATTCATTAATACACTTCCCAAAATCTATTGTCTCTTTATTGCCAAATTATATTATAATCCCTCAGATGGCATCAATGCCTGAAACTTTGCCATGTCCTTGTTCATCAACTGATGATTTGAGACCACTTTCGTTGCTGAGAAGAATCTTGAGCTGTTTTGCTACATTCAGTACATTGTAAAACTTGAGATACTTGGCTATACTCAGTGCATTCTGAGAAACAGGATTAATGATCACTTGGGAAGACAAAAGACTAATGAGAGACAGTCAACTTGACATTGTCACAGTCACATCACAACAGGCCAATTTGGTTGAATTCTCTGATGGTGTAACAAAACATACAGTATCGATGAGTGGAGGGTGGTAGAGGCGATTTACATTGATATTAATAAAGTCCCACAAAAGAGATTGTGTAAAGCATTTATCAAAGCTTATGGGATTCATGGTAATTCTGCAGATTCCAAAACTAGCTCGGCAACAGGAGATGGGAGGTGACTGTAGAGGTTGTTTTTGCAACTGGATGCCTGTAACTAGTGATATCTCACAAGGATATCGCTGTCTTGCATAATATCGGGTGGCGTGGGTGGGGGGAGGAAGTGGGAGGGAGGAGGAAGAGGGGAAACCATTTCCCAGTCACTACCTGGTCGAGGATGCATCTTTTCTCCGAGTTGCATCTTGCCCCCCCCCTCGCGGCCAACCAACTGGATTGGCGCTGCCTTTCCTGCCGGAGACCGGCCAGAGCTTCAGCAGTGGTGCAGCACTGGATTCCATCGCAGAGTGGGACAATGCCTTGCCGGTGATCACCTGTTGGAGCTCTGGAGTGTTGGGCCTGCTGATTAACACCGTGGAGCTGTGGTTTGCAGAGCTTCCAACCGCAGGTGGCACTGACTTTAACATTACGGAGTCCTGGGATCCTTTGCCGAGGGTCGCCAGTGTTGAATCTCCACCCAGCTCGGCCTGTGGACTTCGGGAGCCGCAGTCTCCGGTAGGAATAGGCCGAATTCGGAATCTCCAAGCCACTGAGAGTGTTCTCCGTTCCAATGTCGGAGTTCCATCATCCCGGCGAGAGGGCCTGTACATCAGGCCGTCCGTAGCGGCGACTGCGGAGGGCTCAATGGCCCCGACCACGGGTGAACAATGAGGAAGATGACAGAACTTTATGGCCTTCCCTCACAGTGGGAATCGTTGATTCTGCTGTGGGGAGATGTTTATATTAAACTCTATCGTGTATTGTGTTCTTTTTTTTATTCGTATGGCTGTATGGTAACTCAAATCTCACTGTACCAATTAGTGCATGTGACAATAAATGTAACAAACTTGAACTTGTAAAATACGTGAATGACTTGGAGATGGATGGAGTACGTTTGCTGATGGCATGGAGATATGTAGGAAAAGGATACAAAGTGCCGGAGTAACTCAGTGGGTCAAGCAGCATCTCTGGAGAACATGGAAAGGTGACTTTATTTCTCGGGACCCTCCTACAGACTGATTGTAGGAGCAGATGGGGGGGGGAGGGGAAGAAAGCTGGAAGAGCGGACAGGCAGGACAAAAGGTCGCTGGTAATAGGTGGACACAGCCGAGCGTGGTTTTTGATCGGCAGATGGTGGGAACAAAGGCCATTGATTAGAACAGAAGATGTGAGATAAACAGATTGGAGAGTTGTGAATTGTGAAGCCAAAGGAACGAATAAAGGAGGGGTAGGAGGTAAGGGACTGCGAGTTCTGGTTGGCACAGGGGAGAGGGGGGTGGGGGAGGAAGGGAATGTGGAGGGTGGAGTCATATGAGTTTACCTATAATTAGAGAATTCAATGTTCAGCGATTAGCGATTAGGCATAACGGGTACTGGTCTCCATTGGCCATCAAGTGGGAAAGAACGCAAAGAATATTCACAAGGATGTTTGTTGCCAGGATTCGAGGGCCTGAGTTATCGGGTAAAGTTGGGCAGACTAGGACTTTAATTCTTGGAGCACAGGAGGCTGAAGGGTGATCTTGTAGAGGTGTATAAGATGATGAGGGAATAAATAGAATGAATGTACAGAATGTTTCCCCCTCTGTAGGAGAATCTAGAACTAGAGGGCATTGGTTTAAGGTGAGGGGAAAAATGGTTGCTTACCAACCCACCCTCACCTGTATCAACTTATTTCTTGCCAGGTTTTATTGTGCCCCTCCTCTCTTCCAGCTTTCTCCCCCGCATTCCCCACAATCAGTCTGAAGACGGTTCCCGACCTGAAACATCACCTATCCATGTTCTCCAGGGATGCGACCTGACCCGCTGAGTTATTTTGGGTCTTTTTTTGCAAACCAACATCCTCAGTTCCTTGATTCTACTCCTTGTCCTTCTTTGTGGTGGAGTGTACTCAAGCAACTCAATGCATTTTGTGGATGACACAGAAAGCAGCCACAAATGTTGGAAGGAGGGTGCATGGGGAACAAATAAAGTGGGCTGCTTCAGGCAAGATGGTGTCAAGCCTCTTGTACGTCATTAGAACTGCACTCATCATGGCAAGCGGAAAGTATTCCATCACGGTTGAATTTGAACCCTATCCTCTGAATTATTTGTTTAGGTATTTGTACAGAGAATCCTATAACTTACCCCCACCAACTTACAGATGATGGAACAGTTTGGGTCGAAGCACAGCTTGGAACATTATTGATTCAGCCAGGATGATGACTAGTTGTATCGGTTTTGCTGAGTCCAATCCTACGCTGTTTCCAATGCTGAAACTGGAATAGAAAACTAGCAGTTTTGAAAACTGAGCCACACAGCTCAGCTAGCCACATAGGTCTCATCACTTTTGTAGCACTTTGATACATGTGGAAAATAAATGACATTATTCTCGAGACCATCATGCCATCACATGAATGTATTTTTAACGATTGGTTGGATCAAGATTAAGAGAGAAAGCTTCTATTGTTGGCTTGTGCAACAACAATTTAAATCCATTCAAGTGATTCAAAAAAATACCCAAGAGACATGTTATATTTGAACAGTCTGCTCATCCTAAATTGTTACTGCCACAAAAAAACGCAACATATATGTGCAGTGACCTAGGGACGTCACCCCAATCCCTTATACAAATAGTTTATGAATGACTAATATTGGATAACTGTCTGGTTCTTGTCACATCAACTCAGACAACCAGATTTTTTTCCTCAGGTGGCGGCTTTAATAACAGAATTTTCAAAACCAACATATTTTTTTGTCGAAAGGTCACTTAAGAGTCATAATTCTAATCACATCATTCTGGTGAACCGTTCTAATCCATCTTCTCCCCAGAGACTCATTATTCCCCCACACTGCTCTCCAGATGTTGTTTTGCACCACTATTTGCAATTGTGGTTGGACATTTATTGAATCTAGTTTCATATTAAATCAACTTAAACCTCCTTATCAGTTGAGGAATGTGTTCAGTCTGATTACATCATGTTTGGAGAACTCCAAGGGATGTAATCTGGCAGAACAGGAGCCTCACCACCGGGATTTGTTGGAAGCTCTTCAATACCGTTTGTATTGTTGGAACAAAATATGACTTTCGATATGTTCAGGCATAGCCTTGGCTGGCATGGCACCAGAGTTGTCATTTAATTTTGTTTACAGACTTAAACAGACCATTTGGGAAGCCAGACTTGTTGAAAGAAAAGGCTAAATGAAGAATTTCAAACACGATGATCTCCCGTGTTATTTGGTGCCCAGGCAGATGAGTTTGCTTTGGGTTTCATAACATATCAGTAAATTGGAACCAAAAGACAGGTGAATATTTTACAATGTTAGTACATTTATGCTGTTATATTTATTTTATTAATACCCTCTTTCCAATTTCATGATAAAAAAATTAGTGAAAATATTTTTCATTCAGGGAAGCTGTACCTTTGGTCTCAGTACTCGAGACTATAGTGGGATAAAGAGTGAATTGATTGAAATCCAGTGATTTCTATCCAAAGTATTTGTGGACAATACAAAGGACAAGATTGGGCAAGGCTGTCCCCTATGAAAGATATGTTATACAAGAATAGTTAGGTTTGTCAGAAGTCAGTGGATACCTGCACCAGCTTGTCAATGCATTCAGGAGAGAAAACTGGAGCAGTAAAAAAAACGTTCTGTTAGAAATTAGAGCAGTATGCAAGATCAATAACAGCTGTGACAATTTAAACACTGTAATAATGGCAGACCAAGTACTCTTTCAGCATGATAACAGTAGATTCAAGTTAGCACTATGCAAACTACAAGTGCAAATTTATTTGATATTTGCTTTCAATTAAACTGTCACTGTCCAATAATGTTGCCATTATAGTTTGTAGTTAATTATTTGTTCAAATAAAGTTAAGTGTCGATCATCTTCACCACAGTTGCTCAGTGGATTTGGTAAAGTACTACAAAATGATCACATTTAAACTTGGTATGTTGAAAAACATGACCTCATGTTCAAAGTGCACAAAGGAATTCTCTAGGCTACCACAAAAGAGAAAAGGAAATGGAAAATACATGGATTTTTCACATCTGATTGAATCTACTTTAGATGCACTATTATCTGAATAATCATCATCGGCTTCCACAGGCTACGAGCTGAATCTTAATGAGGAGGAATTTGTTTGTAATGGATTATGTTTAGATATGTAATAAAAATGCAAAAACAATCCTTATCTTTTCAAGTTGAAAGTTTCTGTTGCATGCATGGTCTGAAGATATACAAATAACAAGGACACTAACTATGTATCCATGTTTGAAATTAAATGTTCATGCAACATATTTTGAGGAACAATTCCAAAAACAAATGTGGTGCTAAATGAACCAATTTGTTCTCTGGATAAAGGGATCGATTGTTAAAATAGTACAAATAAAATTAAAGCTTCATAATAATAGAGGTTGTGGAAAATTGAACTAGTCTTGGGGGTATATATTGTAGAGAAAACAATTAGGGGAAAGGAAATAATGCTTCAAAATTCAAATGTTATATTCAATCTCCCCTATGTTACCACAGTTATGCAAGTTTCAATGGATCATTTAGTTTGACTGTGCCACTCACAAATGCCAGCAGCCCGGAGTGTGTTTGAGATGCAGATTTGGGAGAAACCAAACTGAAGAGTAGATTAACGACGTAATTCCCAGGATTAATCCCCGGGATGGCGGGACTGTCATATGAGGAAAGGTTGGAAAGACTGGGCTTGTATTCACTGGAATTTAGAAGGATGAGAGGAAATCTTATAGAATTGTATAAAATTTTAAAAGGACTGTACAAGCTAGATGCAGGAAAAATGTTCCCAATGTTGGGGGAGTCCAGAACCAGGAGCCACAGTCTAAGAATAAAGGGGAGGTTATTTAAAACTGAGATGAGAAAAGCTTTTTCACCCAGAGAGCTGTGAATTTGTGGAATTCTCTGCCACAGAAGGCAGTAGAGGCCAATTCACTGGATGCATTTAAAGGAGAGTTAGATAGAGCTCTAGGGGCTAGTGGAGTCAAGGGATATGGGGAGAAGGCAGGCACGGGTTGCTGATTGTGGATGATCAGCTATGATCGCAATGAATGGTGCTGCTGACTCGAAGGGTCAAATGGCCTCCTCCTGAACCTATTTTCTATGTTTCTATGTAAAGTGAGATTTTATAACAAACCATTAAAAATACTATTGGGGAACATATTCTATCAGCTCATCCCGAGGTAAATCCTTGCTTTTAAAATAGTTCACAAGGAATTGACTAGTTACTATTTATGCTTTTTTGCTGTTAGAATGTTCTGGCTCGTGAAAGAGTAAAATAGTAAGCAAGGAAGATAATCAAATTAAAGAAGAATTCTTCATTTGATTTCATGTGTCCTCATTACACTAGTGTAATGTATATAATGTAATTAGCATATGTTATGTCTGGTGCGAGGGGAGCATGCGCTGGAGGAGACTCATGGTGGCGTCCTGGAATAAAGAAGCTTGCTAGTTTACGCCTGTATCTGAGAGTTCTTTTGAGTCAGTTCCAAGTACCCAAAATACACAACAACTAGGATCCACAACCCACTATGCCTCCTTCCCAAATGCTCCAGAGACTTATGTGAGAATTGAATACCCACCACAATGAATTATCCACAAATATTAACAGCTCAAACCAGGGAAATTATTACATTAAAAGCCACTCCCCTGTAAAGAGGGTAAGAAGAATTAAAAGGACAGAGGAGGATTATTTATGATATCAAAATTGTTTTTGTTTATTTCTCAGTTGTTGACAAGCAACATTGTCAAACTTGTTCATGTATTACCAGCAAAGACTTGCCTGTCCACTGAAGAATTTGGCACAGTGGGAAAGAATGAAAAGGAAAATGAAATGTAATTAAACTCAGGGGAAATCTAAAATATATTATAGAAGTATTTAAACTCTCAAGTATGATTTTTTTGGTTTATTTTTAGACCTGAAATCACTTGTGAGCTGAGAAACACGAAGAGAACATAAGTAATTTAGAAAAAAAACATCGCTGGCTATACAACCTCCTTCGTGCTTCCCATCTTTCTAAAAGTTTGTGACTGAATTTCTGTATGGGGCTTTACTTTCCTGCCCTACCACAATATCCTTTGATTCTTATAATATGCAAGGATTCTTTGGATCTCAAGTGCAATTTCTCAGTTTTCTGACTTCTTCTTGAGAAGAGCACCTTCATGTTTTACTGTGGAGTGTCAAGAGGAATGAAGCAATTACAGACTTTGACAATTATTTATCTGTTATATTGCTTGTTAATCAACCTTAAAGTGTAAATTGTTGGTCAAAGGTGAGCTAACCAACCCAATCACCCGACCTAACCTCACCTTCCACCACTGGACTGTTACCTTGCAGGTCACAATTTATCTTATATATTTCCAAGCAATGTGAAGAGTGTTGTTTTTACCACTTTCAGGCAGCGGCTTCAAGATCTGAGGCTAAAAAAAATCCTCACCTTCTCTCTAAACCTTCCATCATGTTGCATGGTCTTACCTGTACCGGCCAGCCATGGATCACGACAAATGACTCCGCGATCCTAGCCTCTCCCCCGGCCAGGGCCATTAACTCACTTGGATTCCAGGCCCATTTCCAGAATGGTTTGAAGAACAGTCTTGACCTGAAATGTCACCTATCCTTGTTCTCCAGAGATTCTGCCTGCCCTGCTGAGTTATTCCAGCACTTTGTGTCCTTTTGTATTAAACAGCATATGCAGTTCTTATAGGAGTGCATATGCAGTTCTTTGCTTTTACTACTTGTGCAATGATGCTATATTACTCAGTAATCCGTTACTCGGTTATAGTGGACAATTGGTACTAATGGACACCGTTCCCCCTCCCCCCTACTCCCTCCCCCAAGGCCTGTTATAACGAGGGTTTACGGTATTATTACTTTTACGAATCTATGACCAAGCACTACACAGGCACACCACTTTCCCACAGTTTCAATTGATTGTCTTTTCTTTTGCCTAGTTGCACTTTCCTAAGTGCATCACCTCACATTGCTCTAATGAAATTCCATTAACCACCTTTCTGCTCAGGCCATCTATATCTTCTTGCATGTTAGAGCTTTGCTCCTCACTGTTAATTAATATTTTTTTTATCAATCTCAAAGTACTTGATCATGTCCTCGATATTTACATAAAATATAATTACATTATATAGTAAAAAGAAGTGAATACTAAGTCCCACAGAACCTTACTGATAACAACTTTCCAGTCACAGAAACCCCTTTTAAACATTACTCTTTGGTTCCTGACAATTTTGTCGATGCAGCTTGCAGCATGCATTAATGATAAAGGGGGAAACCAGGATATTCAAGGGAAACCTGTAGTCATAGCTTTTGTCAATCTATACTCACACCTGATATTGAATTGCTTTTCTACAATCTTCCCCTTAATTACAGCATAAGTACTGTGCAATTTCCTCCGGCACTTGAACTGGAGCTGTCCATTGATCTGGTTGAAGACCATTGAAAGCTACGTGGTACCACACACAGATGGTGCCACTAGGCAATCCTCTCAACGACTCACCATATCAGTCTTTCTGCAAATATGAAATCAGGGGCTAGCATGTCATCAAACATAGAAACATAGAAACATAGAAATTAGGTGCAGGAGTAGGCCATTCGGCCCTTCGAGCCTGCACCGCCATTTAATATGATCATGGCTGATCATCCAACCAGTATCCCAAACCTTCGTTTCTCCAAAGGAAAATGATCCCCTTGGCCACTATTGCCAGCATCTAACTCCCTCTTAATGGCCAACGAAAAACTACCCTCTGTGGCAGAAAGTTCAGAGATAGGGTCTTGCTGTTCCCACTTTACCTGGCCAGGTTGCAAACCTTCGTTTCTGAAAGGAAAATATAGACTATTGAGCCTTATATTAATGGCAAGGAAATGATTGGAGAAAATCCTCAGAGATAGGGTTTGTATACTTTGGGAAAAGCATGGGCAGATCAGGCACGGCTGATCCACAATCAGCATGGCTTTATGCATCAATTTGATGGTCTTTTTGAGGAAGATTGACGAAGGCACGGCAATGGATGTTGGCAATATGTAAGCCATTTGACATCATCCTGCATAGCAGGCTGGACCAGGAGGTTAAGGTACATGGGATCCAAGGTGAGTTGACTAAGTTAATTCAAGGTTAGCCAGTTAGTGAGGCAGAGGGTAGTGATGGAAGGATGAATTTCTAACTAGAGGTATGTGGCCAGGCATGTTCCACGCAGGACATGAGGTAGGAACCAATCCTTCCCGATGCATTAAAAATGTATTAATGTGACGGATGCACACTGAAATAAAACTAGCAACCAATATCACAATGTCAATTTGCTGAGTACACATAAATCAGTGGGAATGGGTTAATTAGGCATCACAATTCCCAAGCTTGTTTTTGGGATCTATCCAAAAGCTCCGTTTCTATTTGCCCATCTACTGAAAAATTATGTTGTGTGGTTTGGGCTTGCGAATAATGCCGCCACATGCTGTTGAAAAGATTTTTGGCTTCAGTGAAAACATTGCCAACCGGGCACAAATGTTGGACTGCTGAACTGGCACTGGTTCAGAGATTAAACTTCCCCAAAGTTAAATTATTCACGTACTCAGTGCCAAAGCCATTCAAGTCATTTTATTACCAAGTTTCTTTAGAGCCAAATAAATGGAGAAATTTGTGATTGTTTTGCTGGATGCAAAAAAATTAACAGCAGAATGCAATACAGTCGTTGCCCTGCTTTAAGGTACACTCATCGTTGCAGCAGGTTCGATTTCAATGATAATGCCCTTATTTGTGTGCAAATATCTCACACAATGATTCTCGCAAATGTTCATGTAGATTAATTTCTCCTGCAACATGAAACATCAGGTCTTTAACTCTCCTACAATTCCTCTTCATCCCTCCTCTGAATGCCCTCTGCTTAATCTCCAATCCATGATGAATTCAGCAGTAAATGCATATTACTCTACCTCATCTAATACAGAGCCTTGCAGTACAGCCTTCACCAGTGGCCACACCACTCCCTGCGGACTTCTGCAACTCAAAACAACTTCAGGAAATATGTGAATTGTGTCAGCAACAAACAGAAATAGTCCACCTGCATGAAGATGTTGATTAGAAGACATTCGTGAGGCCACACGCAAACTCGAAGAACAGCACCTCATATTTCGCTTGGGTAGCTTATGAGCTAACGGTATGAACATTCAATTCTCCAGTTATCTAAACTCTCCATTTTGAGGACAGTAGAGTGGTGCAGGTAGCTGGTAGAGTTGCTGCTTCAGAGCGCCAGAAACTCAGGTTCGATCCTGACCTTGGGTGCTGTCGATGTGGAATTTGCACATTCTCTTTAAATTGTAAACTGCGTGGGTTCTTGCCTCCCCCCATCAGGATGCGCACCTGATTCCTCCCACTCCCCTTTCCCCATCCAAACAGACATGTTGCGTGTCTCTACAGTGGATAATTGGCCTTTGTGAGATGAAAAGTTTTTACCCCTAATCTGTGTAAGGGTAGTGGATGCGGCTAGTTTAAGAGGGAGTTAACATTGAACTGTGAAAGGCAGGTGGGATACAATGGTCAACCATGATCATATCGAATGGCGGTGGGCTGAAAGGCCGACTGTTACTCCTGCATATTGTATATTTTCTATTAAACAACACAATTTATGCCTCTTCTCCTCTCTTACAGTTTTTTTCTCCCCTCTCTCTCTTGCCAATGAAGCCCTTGCTGCCCCTGTCATCAGGATGCATGACACCTGATTTGGCGAGCCCCGGAAACGACCACGATTCACTCTGTCAACATGTTGACCACGACGTTGGACAGAAAGCCACCAGCGCGAGCGACACATCGTCTGACACACGAGCGAACTTGCCAGCTTCGTCACATCCTCACCTCTCTTCCAGTTCTCCCCCTCCCCCCCCACCCACCCACTCCCTACTACAATATGTCCTATACCATGTCTCCACAGATGCAGCCTGACCCGCTGACCCTGTTTTTGGCAGAGGATGATGATCACTTTAATTAGCACCATTCCTTTGTCCTGTTGTCTGGAATTAAGAACATTTATTGACTGGTATTCAGCTCCAAAATGACAAGGTGCCATTCATAATATCCTGTCACCTTTACTGTTTCCTTCTGATAAAGACAAAAACAATTAAAAATGCATTTAAACATTAATATCAATGCAATTACTGTAATAGCATCCCACTTCCATGCTTTTATTTTTCCAATCCAATTTGGCTATCCTAGTTAAATGAACAGGGCTATTCCCACCTATAGCCGGCTGTCATTTAGCCAAGGGCTCAGATACATGGTGTGTACAACAGTTCTTCTGAACAGTGGACAAGAGTAGTAAATGTAAAGGAGATATATTTTCTCAGAAAATAAGACGAAAAATAAATGGAAGGGTCCTTTGGTGGTAATGTTGTCCTGATTATATTTTAAACCATGACAAAATAAAGAAAACATTTTATCCCTTTTATTTGATGCCTTTCTCTTCTGGGTCCCCACACAGTGTGATATAAAAATATTGGCAGTACTGAAAATCTGAAATAATAATAGAAGATGATGAAAGCCAGCAGGTCAGGAAGTACTGGGTGTAGAAGACAGAATGAACGCAATTTAATGACTCTTTGGCAGAAATATGAGATGTTATAAGGACCAAGCTATGGTAAAGTGCCAAGGAGACTTAATAAGTTATTGGCAGATATGAGATTAACGGCATAAGACAAACAGGAAACAACATCTTAAAAAGTTTACAACTGGCTTATATCCAGACTCCTTTGCCTTTTTTAACCTTGTACATGTTTGACTCCAAACATTTGTTTGTGTGTCTAGTAGAAATCGTTTTTGTTTGTATGGCTGTAGAAACAGAGTTTTGTTCGAGCATCACTGAGGTTCAAATGACAATAAATATTGCATTGTATTGTATGAGGATGCAAGGTGACTTAGACAGGTTGAGTGAGTGGCAATGATAGCAATATGATGGCAGCCAGAATACCCAACATTAATCTCCAGCTGCACCTGAGAAGGCAAAATGTCTTTCAATTCATTGACAAGGGCAGAATTGGTGTGCAACAAACATTATTTGTGCCTGTACAATTTCATAATTACAACACACCTTTGACCATTGCATTCAGCCAAGAGTATTATTCCCATTCAGGTACATGTAAACTTAAATCCCAATGCTCAGTTATGTATTCACATGAACAAAATCGCTTAAAACTGAAATTTCCATTGATACATTTTTTAAATGCAATAACATGCAAAACAAATGATTTTGCAGTGTTAGTCTTCAAAAGCAGAGAGCCCCCAATGGTACAGCAGATCCATCCTTTATTGAAAGTCACAGCTTTTTGAAAACAACATTTTGATTTTCCAAATAACAGTTTCCTCATGTAAGAAGGTCTTATGTTTTAGAGTTTTACAAGTGAATACAATACCACCATGGTTTTCTGTTCGAGATTTTAACAATACAAACAGGAATCTCCATTACTTTAATTGACTGTTTTGATCACTTACACTGAACAAAGAATACTTGTATTGAAGCTGGTTCGAAATACTTTGATTACTAATTTTAACCAGCATCAGAACTTAAAGCAAACCATTATTTTAAAATGTTTGTATCAGAATAGAGGTTCAAGATAAAAAAAAATCACTTCACAAAGAGTAAAAATAAAATAAAATCAGACAAGCTATTAAGAATGTGTAGGAAGGAACTGCAGATACTGGTTTAAACTGAAGATAGACACAAAATGCTGGAGTAACACAGCGGGACAGGCAGCATTGCTGGAGAGAAGGAATGGGTAGCGATTCGGGTCATGGCCCGAAACATCACCCATTCCTGTCCCGCTGAGTTACTCCAGCATTTTGTGTCTAAGTTAATAAGAATGTTCTATGTTTTAATAAATTCTGAATTGAGAGAAAACCTTAATATTTCAAATGTGATATTGTCTATTTTTAAACAAAAACAAACCAAGAGGTATCATTAAATGATGTCAGAAGAGGCCGAGTTTCACAGATCCACTTTTAATGACCGGTACGATACTTGTCTCCAGCATTTTCAATGTTTCCTTTTTCACCTACAATATAAAGAATGCGATTTAGCTCAAAATGACATTAATTGTATAAGGTTCTGATCTTATACAGAAAATAATCAGCTTCTAAAGATGAAGGTAATGGTCAATGAAGTGCAAACAATCAGTTCATTTCACACATTAAGAAAATGAATTACTGATTATACAATGAAAGGTTAATTCAAATTATATCTATGCATCCAAGGGGAATGGTACATATAGGGAATGTTTAACAGAACATAGAATAGTACAATGCAGAAACAGGCCCTTCAGCTCACAATGTCCATGCTGAACATGATGCTGTTATTCTCTGCATATGACCCATATCCATTTATTCCCTGTATACCCATGTGCCTATCAAAAATCCACTTAAATGCCACTATCATATCTGCCTCCACTACCATCCATGGCAACAAGTTCCAGGCATCCACCACTCTTTGTTTAAAAATCTTGCCCCACACATCTTCTTTAAACGTTGCCCCTCTGACCTGAAAGCTATGCCGTCGAGTCTTTGACCTTTCCATCCTAGAAAAAATGATCTGACTCTCTACCCTAACTACACCTCTCATAGTTTTATATAATTCCATCATGTCTCCCCTTAAACTCCAATGCTCCTGAGAAAATAATTCAAGTTTGTGCCACCACTCGTAATAGTTAATAGCCCCTAATGCAGACATCGTTCTGGTAAACCTCATCTGCACCCTCTTCAATGCCTCCTATGATGGAGTGACCAAAACTGTTCATAATACTCCAAATGCAGCCTCACCAAAGTTTTATAAAGCTACAATCTTTCCTGACTCATACTCGATGCCTTGACGAATGAAGGCAAGGATACTATCGGACTTCTTTGCCATTCTATATATTTGTGTAGTCACTTTCAGGGATCTACAGGCTTGGGACCCCAGGATCCTTCCATACATCAATGTTGTTATGAGTTTTGCCATTAACTATATACTTTCCCCTTACTTTCAACCTCCCGAACTGCAATACCTCACATTTCCTAACCTTCTATCTGCCATTTCTCCACCCAACCCCGTTGTATACTGGAAAGTTGATTAACATTGGTTTGGCTCCAAAAAGAAATGCCACAAACTGTCATTAATTCAAGTATTTTCAACCTGATTCAATTTCTGTAGCTCTACTGATACCTCTCTTGGAGTCTAAACCAGATCCACATCACACTTTGCATTACACTGGAGATGGTGCAGACAATTATTTAATAATGTTCATACTGAAATCTGGTATTTTATTTACAGTTCTACAGGAACACGAGGTTATAGCTAATTTGGTAAATTATAGGTACCTCTGGAATATCCATTAGTCTTCTAAGCTTCTGATCTCGCCAATTCCAATCAAAGATGACATACTTCAGAGACTGCAGACTGAGTTCATCTGGTCAATATAAAAGAATGAATACTTAAATTTGTTAGTCATGATTATAATAATCCTAGAATTGGATTGTTAGTCATCAGTGATCTTTCAAGCACATCAAATTTTACATACTGTATTGCCCCTTACTAACACATGGTTCCTGACAAGTGGCATCATAAATGAGGAAGGATTTAGTATATAAAAAGATGTAGTATATAACATTTATATTTCGAATCTTTATCATGGACATGACATAATCTGAAATACATCAGACAAAACTATGCTTCAGTTTGACGATCACGATCCAGATGTGAGAAAATGGTGACAGGAATTTTAAATTAAAACTTAGGTGAGTCAATGTTCCTTCATTGGCACTGGTGACAAAAAACATACACATATGTAAAACTGTAACTAGGTATTGAAATTCAAGCGAGAGCTAGATAGGGCTCTTAAAGATGGAGGAGTCAGGGGATATGGGGAGAAGACAGGAACGGGGTATTGATTGGGGATGATCAGCCATGATCACATTGAATGGTGGTGCTGGCTTGAAGGGCCGAATGGCCTACTCCTGCACCTATTGTCTATTGAAGTTAGACAATTTAATTATCTCCCCTTCCAGAGAGGCACAATTTGATTCCACTATCACATCCAATCCTCTCCCTCTGCTCTTGAACTCCATTCAAGTTGGACTATTATTTCTTTTGGCCTATAAGTTTTAAAGGAGTTATGGGGAGGTTGGACTGACCCACAAGTTAAGGGCCTAAATTAGGGCAAAGCCAACTTTCAAGGTAGTGGATGGGAGCTTGCGGTGGGATGATTGGGAGAGTCTGTTTGCAGATAAGGAGGCGGCTGGCAAGTGGGAGGCTTTCAAAAGTGAGATAGCAAGAGTACAGGGGCAGCAGGTTCTTGCTAGGGTGTAGAACATGGCTGGCAAGTTGACAAGAGATGTTGAGGTTATGGTCAGGATAAAGGGGACATATGTTAGAATTAGGCAGACAGGGTCAAGTGAAATGGGAATATGAAACCGTGCTTTTTTTGTGACGTTGTGCTCTGGCAGAGTGACGTACAGCAACCCATAGCATCACGTGAAATGTTATATATACATAGCGACCTTCCGCATGACAAAAAAGACTAATAAGAAAAGTAGGAGCATGTTTAAGAGAGCAAACAGAAGAGCAAAAAGAGGACAAAAAAAAAGATCTGGCAGATAAGGTAACAGAAAGTCCTAGGAGTTTTTATAGATATATTAAGAGTGAAAGAATGGCTAGGGAAAGAAGAGGTCCCCTTAAAGATTAATATGGCCGTCTTTATGTAGAACCACAAGAGATGAGGACGATATTAAATGAGTATTTCTTACCCGTTTCTACTGAAGAGATGATCATGGCAACTAAGGAACTGAGGCTTATGAGTTGTGATGCTTTAGATCGTATGCAAATTACCAAAGAAGAAGTATTGGCAGTTTTAAAATGCATTAATATGGATAAATCTCTAGAGCCTGACAACATGCATCCTCAGACCTTGTGGAAAGCTAGGGAGGAAATTGCAGAGATATTTGTATCATCTTCAGCCACAGGTGAAGTTCTGGGTGACTGAAGTGTGGTTATTGTTGCACCATTATTTAAGAAGGGCAGCAAGGACAAGTGAGGGTACTACAGGCCGGGAAACCTGACCTAAATGGAGGAAAAGTTGTTGAAGGCAATTCTTAGGTTCAGGATTTACCAGCATTTGGAGAGCATGGAGTGATTAGTGACAGTCAGCATAGCTTTGTGCGTGGGAAATCATGTCTCAAGAATCTGATAGACAATTTGGAAGAGGTCACGAAGAGGATAGGCGAGAGCAGGGCAGTGGGGGAAGTTTACATGTACTTTAGCACAGTCTTTTATAAGGTCCCATGCTGGTCTGGAAGGTTGGACTCCATAGAATCCAAGTTGAGCTAGCCAATTGGATTCAAAATTAGGTAGGAGGAAGGAATCAAAGGGTAGTTGTGGGGAGTTGTTTTTCTGATCGGAGGCCTGTAATCAATGAAGTGGTGTAGGGGCTGTGCTATGCCCACTGTCCTTTATTATCTAAATTAATGATTTGGTGAACAATGTGACTAACATTGTTAGTATATTTGCAATGATATAAAAATAGGTGATATAGTGAACAATAAGGAAGGATCTCATCCGACTGGAAGGAGGTTTACAGCAGTATGTAAATCAGTTGGGAAGGTGGCCCAAGGAATGGCAAATGGAATTTGCCTCTTCCATTTGACAAGTGGAATTTAAGTCTCACAAGTATGAGTTGTTGTACATTGTTATGTCAACCCAAATACACAGTAAATAGCAGACCACTGGGGAATGTTGTAGAAACAAGAGATATGGATGAACTGGTGCTTGGCTCCCTGAAAGGTTAGAATCAGGTTGTCAGGGTGGTGAAGAAAGCGCTTGGCACGCTTGCCCATTTTGGGTAAGGTGTTGTGTACAACAGGTGTTCAAGCTGCGTGGTGAGACCACATTTAGAGTACTATGCGCAGTTGAAGGAAGGATGTATTTAAGTTAGAAACAGTGCAGAAGAGGATCACCAGGATGTTACCTGGACTTGAGGCTTGAATTACAGACTAGATAGGCTGGGACTATTTTCGTTGGAACCGAGGAGGCAGAAGAGTGCCTTATTGAGGTACACCTTATTGAGGCGTACATGATCACAGAGGACATGGATAAAGTAAATGCTCAGTTTTTTTTCTCAGGATAGAGGATTTTAAAACTAGAGTGCGCTGTCTTAAGGTGAGAGATTTAAGAAGGACCTGAGGAACATCTTTTTTCAGTCAGAGGGTACTCCACATCTGAAATTAATTGCCAGAGAAAGTTATAAAAGTGGATACAATGATGGCTTTTAAAATACATTGGAAATGTTTTGAGGGATATGGGCAAAATGCAGGCAAGTGGGACGAGCCCGAAGGACCTGTTTCCATGTGGTGTATCTCTACGATTCACACATTCCACTAATCTCAGAGCTATAACTGTTTTATCTTTCATTTTCTTAAGATGAACCCCTTCCCTTTCTTTCCCAGTTGATTATTTCCTCTTTCCCCAACTGTTATTGGTAGTGATCAACAAAATCTACATCCTTAAGTATCGTTCCCAGTTTATCACATTCTCTCACCATCTACCCAACCCATCCTGCAACTCTTGCAATCTATTTCACTCCCAACTGATAATTTTAATATTCCTCTCCCTTTTCCTACTCCTTCATCACTCCTATATTGTCACCAATTTCCGCCATCTATATCCAACCAGAACATTTGTTGATTGCTACCCCTTCTCTCCAACCGCTGTAGGCCATTCTTTACTTTCCTCTGCCCAATTTACTTGGATGTTTTCCCATCTCATCTCAGTGCACCTGCTTATGGACCACGCATCCTTGCTTTTGAACATCTCCTCTGGCATCAATAGGCTCTCAGGTGCTAATTCTGGGCTCTGCTTGCATAACAACATTTCAGAATCGTTATGGCACAGAAAGCAATTGTTCAGCTCGTTAAGAGATGCCAGCTGTTGGTAGAGAGACCTTGCCAGTCCCCTTCACTTGTTTCTGCCTTCATAACGTTCCAGACTTGAACACAGAACATAGAAAAGTACAGCTCAGGGACAGGCCCTTTGGCCAACAATGTCTCTGCCAAATATAGTGCCAAAATATACTAATCTCATCTGCCTGCAAATTATCCATATCCTTGTGCTTATTATTTTCCAGATTATTTCTTCTAGAAGTACTCAATGGGTTAGGTACTACCTGTAGGTATAAAAATAAAGTAAAAGTGCACATTGATAATTTTCATTGGGGCCAGAAACCTTTATAATTCAAAGGTTTTAAATTCCAGAAAAGGGTGAGGTTTGAAGATATTGCCAATTATAGAATGGAGACGAAGAGAGACTGAATGGCACAAAATGTCATGGCACTGACTAAGAGTGAATGATGCAGGAGTAGTTAACTGCAGCTGATCTCTCTGAAGAAGATGACAAGTTATCAACCTGCAATGTTAACTCCAGTTTCCTCCCTTCAAGGGACTGCCTGACCTGCCTAATACTTCTAACACACTCTGTTACACATCAGTTTTCCAGCATAGAAACATAGAAAATAGGTGCAGGAGTAAACCATTCGGCCCTTCGAGCCAGCACCGTCATTCAATATGATCGTGGTTGGTCATCCAAAATCAGTATCCCGTACTGGCTTTTTCACCATATCCCTTCATTCCCTCAGCCCTAAGAGCTAAATCTAACTCTCTCTTGAAAACACCCAGTGAATTGGCCTCCATTACCTTCTGTGGCAGAGAATTCCACAGACTCACTACTCGCTGGGTGAAAAAGTTTTTCCTCATCTCAGTCCTAAATGGCCTACCCCTTATTCTTACACTGTGACCCCTGTCATATGGCTCCTGGTTTGTATATTTACCCTCTCCAAAGATGTACAAGTTTGCAGGAAGGAACTGCAGTTGCTCAGCCTGAAGAAGTGTCTCGACCTGAAATGTTACCTATTCCTTTTCTCCAGAGATGCTGTCTGAACCGCTGAGTTACTCCTGCTTTTTGTGTCTATCTTACAGGTTTGTAGGTTAATTAGCTTGGTATAAAATGTAAAATAGTCCCTCATGTGTGTAGGATAGTGTTAATGTGCGGGGATCGTTGGTCAGTGCAGATTCGGTGGGCCGAGGGGTCTATTTCTGTGCTGTATCTCTAAACAATAAAAAACGTTTCTATTTACAGATCAGCAGCATGAGACATTATTGCGCAAGTCACATGATCAATTTTAATTACAGTACCAACTAAACAAGAATAGTTAAATGTGAACAGACTAAAGCAGATTAACTCTGAATAGACTGAAAATATAAAAGCAAACAATTACAGAGTACAGGATTTCCTACCAAGGTCTATCAGATTTCTAATCCGTCCAGGTGTTCCTACACCAATATGTACAACCCCTTTCGAGAGCCATTTTATCTGTTCTTCAATCTGGATAAGAAAAATAACACAATTAGAATTTGTAATAAATGGTAATGAAACAATGCAAAATTAGATTGTAAGTATGCAGATTGATGCATGTTCTTAAAATATTTAGTTTTATTGCTAATTGACAAAGGGACAATTAATATTGCGCTGAGCTAATACTGGCAAAAGATTAGCCAGCAATCCTATTCCCGATTTCCTAAAATGCATCAAATAGAATTTCTTCCTTTAAAAATGAATGTGAAAATGTCCCAAATTTCCCATGAATTTATTTTCATTTTTCTGTGCATATCGGAGAGGTCTGTACAATCCAATATGAACTTTTGAAGAGAAAGCAGAACATAGTACAATGCAACAACAGACCCTTCGACCCACAATGTCCGTGCTGAGCCCTTAAATTAATCTCTTCTGGCTGCACGTGATCCATATCCCTCCATTCCCTGCATATCCATGTGTCTATCCAAAAGCCTTTTAAATGCCACTATCATATCTGCCTCCACCACCACCCTTGGCAGCACAATCCAGGCACTCATCACTCTCTGTTTATAAAACATGCCCCCACATAGTAAAGAGGTCCTCTTTAATTTAAAATGGAGAGGGGGAAATCTCTGCGGTAATATAGTTCAATTATATTTTGTTAAATGTAAGCAAAATATTCCTAATGGTCATAAAGTACAAATGGAAAGCTATTATTTTGCTGATTTATAGTCAATTGCTGAAGAAGAGTGAAATGAAGCCACTATTAGAATTTGTATTATTTTAAAGTGGTAATGAGATTCATCTTTACCTTTATATGCTTAGCAAACAATTTTAGAATCTTACAGTTGTCTTTAAAAGATGCAATCAGCCTGCAAAAACAAACACAATATAACTATTATTGTTCGTGCCTGTTAAATATGTCAATGCTTGCATTTAAAAACCTCAGAGATGAATGTCATTTGACCTGTCGATGTTCAAGAGCAAAAACGGACGAAGAATATTATAACAAAGAATATTCGCAGAGGTGTCTCAAACTAAAGGGCTTAATTTAGGTTATGGAATAACTGGTTCACAGGGGACTTGATAAAGATTATTTTTCAATGGGTGGTGCAGGCAGGTTCACAACAATTAAGTAGTAATTCAGATGAGAATTGGAATCATCAAGACATGGAAGCCTATGGACCAAGCGCTGGTCAATGCGATTAGTGTGGTACTTGATGGCGTGCATGCACATGATGGGTCAAAGGACCAGATTCTGTGCTGTATGATTCAGCAGTTCTATGGTGAGCTTTCTGCAATTCACTGACATTTCAGTTCAGTTCAGATTAGATCAGTTTATTGTCACATGTACCGAAGTACAGTGAAAAGCTATTGTTGCGTGTTATCCAGTCAGCGGAAAGACAATACGTGATTACAATCGAGCCATTTACAATCGAGCCATTTACATGATATTCCCTTATCATGTATAGATACATGATAAGGGAATAATGTTTAGTTATTTGGGTACTCATCTGCCTGACATTTAAGGCATTGACAAAAGGGCACAGTAGCAAGTCTAACTGAGTGTAGATCTGCAAGCCTATTTGTTTCAATTGAGATTTTATGCCCATGAGGTACAAAGCCAAGAGTCAGGCAAAGAATAATTTTAAATAATGGATGCTTCCTGTATTTTATAATTGCTTAACAGTGCATTTTAAGAACACATTTGAGAACTGACTAAAATAAAGTCAGGGCTCTAACTTAGTCTTCTGCCAAATTTTCTCAGTTGTTTTGTGGGCACAGCTTGTTCTCATCTATCCATGTGATACAATGATGTTGGGTGCATCCAGGAGGTTTTCTTTCTGCAAGGCTTTCTGATAACCTAAGATGAATGCAACACCATTAGGTATTTGAGCTGTAAGTACATGTGGGCAGGGCATTAAGCAGGCACAGCAAAATCTGGCTTACTTTGACTGGGAAATTTAAAAGTGTGTTCAACATATGGGCAACATGAGTGGAGCAATGACGCCACAGGCAAAATTAACTTTAGAACTCATCCAAATGCTACCAGCAAACCAATACAAATACAAGCATCAAACACGCCATTAGGCCAAGCTTGTCTGGGTAATTTCTTCACAGCAGGGGAAACGGTCCAAGTGTGGATTCAGAGGGAATTCAGTCTGCTTATCATCAATTATTCACAAAGAATTAAAAGCAAGAAAAAAACATTAGCTGTTAGCATTCATTTTATGTGCATTACAAATAACTGCCATTGCAGGAGAACTGTGCTGGACTTCCAAGAAAGAAACACTACTGGCTGTAAAATGCAAAAACCTAGAACAGTGGTACCACTCTTGCCATCGAATTAGAAGACCATGAGTTAATAGGATTCCAGAATGGGCAATATATTGTAGATCGGCATTTTTGTGGAACACTGCTTTGTTAAATTAGTTCTTTTTGGGGGCAAAACATTAAATTGTAGCTATTTTCAGTAAAGATCGTAGAGGAACATGGTAGCTCTTCTCCAGTTCTTACTAAGCTTTATTCCTCACTGCTAAATACAATCAAGATTGACAAATGATCAATATTAGCACAGCTTTGATTGCAACAACATACTGCAGTAGAGGAAAAAATGCAATGAGTTGTCTGTGAGATGCTTTAGATACCCTGAGGTCTATCTTTACCTGATCATCTCGAGGGCTCGGAGGGCAGAGCTGCATATTATCAATATCAGTACAGATTTGTTCTTGGTGTGGTCCTTGCACAATTTCACCCACTTGGGGCAAACTACAAGGAGAGAGAAACCCATCAACATGTTTTATAAACGGCAGACTCATTTAAAATAAACTTATATAATGTGGAAAGACATTTCCATTGCCTGCTTAAATTCCTAGCAAAAGCACAGTAAAACATGCTCTAACATAAACAATGAAATTGATTAAAAAAATCCTAAAAATATATAAACCCTCAAATCCACTGTCACATTTGTCGTATGATATTTTAATCTTGTTATTAATTGAAAGTCTATGCTTAATCTTGAATTAAAAAAATCCAAGGAATAGGACGTACATGGTAAATGGTAGGGAATTGAAGAATGCGGGTGAACAGAGGGATCTGCGAATAACTGCACAGTTCCCTGAAAGTGGAATCTCATGTAGATAGGGTGGTAAAGAAAGCTTTTGGTGTGCTGGCCTTTATAAATCAGAGCATTGAGTATAGAAGTTGGGATGTAATGTTAAAATTGTACAAGGCATTGGTCAGGCCAATTCTGGAGTATGGTGTACAATTTTGGTCGCCTAATTATAGGAAGGATGTCAACAAAATAGAGAGAGTACAGAGGAGATTTACCAGAATGTTGCCTGGGTTTCTGCAACTAAGTTACAGAGAAAGGTTGAACAAGTTAGGGCTTTATTCTTTGGAGCGCAGAAGGTTAAGGGGGGACTTGATAGAAGTCTTTAAAATGATGAGAGGGATAGACAGAGTTGACGTGGTAAGCTTTTCCCACTGAGAGTAGGGAAGATTCAAACAAGGGGACATGACTTGAGAATTAAGGGACTGAAGTTTAGGGGTAACATGAGGGGGAACATCTTTACTCAGAGAGTGGTGGCTGTGTGGAATGAGCTTCCAGTGAAGGTGGTGGAGGCAGGTTCGTTTTTATAATTAAAAAATAAATTGGATAGTTATATGGACGGGAAAGGAATGGAGGGTTATGGTCTGAGTGCAGGTATATGGGACTAGGGGAGAATATGTGTTCGGCACGGACTAGAAGGGTCGAGATGGCCTGTTTCCGTGCTGTAATTGTTATATGATTATATGGTTATATAATATAAATCTGATATGATGCTTGATAAAGCATTTAGCATTTTAAGATGCTGTGAACATTCATAGTAGTATACTTGTGTACATTTCAGCCATGGAGTAGATCCACAAACATTCAATCCAAATCTCAGTCTACGCAGTAACATAAAACTATACGGATCTCTAGAGGATATTTTATTTGGTGCAGTATTAAATGCAAGAAACTATCAGGATTACGTTGCTTTAAAAGCAGCAAATGAATAATAATGTATGCATTTTGATAAAGTAACATAATATATTTGATTGTTCTCACATTTGCAAAGCCTATAGGAAACAAATTGATGACAAAATGTAAAATCACAGCAATGTCATTCAATTCAATTGTTTATGCTGTGACAAATGAACAGCATTAGATGACAGCTGCAACCCTTATTAAAGCAAGATTGGCTTCAGCTTGATGGTCACTCAGGAAAAAATAACGGATCTTTTGAGCTTGTTTGTGTTCCCTCAGAATGTTGACATTAGGAGTGTGCACAAAGCATCTGCTTTCCTCTGCAGAAGACAATTCCAAAACAAATCCTAAAAACTTTCTGGCAGGTTAAATGCCAAAAAAATATCCAACTTTAAAATATGGTTTTAATCTCTGCTGGATTTATACCGCGGCTGAGGTAGCTTGGTGGGTTTGTATGGTTTGCCAATGAATATGGAACATCAGTCTTTTGTCACTTTTCACAGTATTTGAAATGGAGACAGTCTGAAGAAGTGTCCTAATCCAAAACGTCACCTATCCATGTTCTCCAACGATGCAGCCTCGCCCACTGAGTTATTACAGCACTTTGTCTCTTCTCTTGGACATGCAATACCATTTTTCAGTGTCAGTATCAAGTATAACTACATCTTCAGTTATTTATCTATCCATTCTAAACATATTGCAGCTGATGTCATGGGAATCGAGTCTGACAGATTAAACTTCAAACTAATAATTAAACATGAATTAATCATTTAATTTTGATAAAATAAATGCCTAAACATTCCTAATCTGGTAAATTAGCTGAATGGTTTTCATATGCATCTGCCTGCAAAATCTAATGTTAAACTTTACAAATCTAAAAATGTCATAGTTACTTATACAAGTACTTTCTCAGTTGGGGTTGAAATGAGGCATTACAACAAGTCCAATACAATACAATAAGTATGTTATTAATGTAGTAGTTTTTGGTGCAGTTTTTTTAATGGGAATACCAGCAATTGTAATAATGCGAAGTATATGACGGAATCAATTACTAACTGTGGATGGTTGATGAGACAGGACATTGCTGAAAGATTATTGACCGAACACATCATCACTGTTGCTGTTCAGAGGTCACCACTTTGCTAAAGATGCCCAGAATTGTCTGTTTTATTTCAGATTTCAAGTGCTTGCAGTATTTCTTTTTGGATATTTCTAATCTTGCTTTCTGGTGAATAGTATTTAAATTTGGCTGCCTTAAATGCTTTAATACCATCATCCCCTCCAAACTGGTTACCAAGCTCTCAGATCTGGGTCTCTGCACATCCCTCTGCAATTGGATCCTCGACTTCCCCATTCACAGACCACAGTCTGTCCATATTGGTAGAAATGTGTCATCCTCGATAACAATCAGCACGGGAGCACCTCAAGGCTGCGTGCTCAGCCCCCTTCTGTACTCACTCTATATTCATGAATGCGTAGCCGGACATAGTGCAAACTACATCGTCAAGTTCGCCGACCACACCACTCTTGTGGGATGTATCACTGATGGGGACGAGTCAGATTATAGAAGTGAGATCGACCAATTGACAATAACCTAGCTCTCAACACCAGCAACACCAAGGAACTGATTGTGGACTTCGGAAGGGGTAGGATGGGGACCCACAGTCCCGTTTATATCAACGGGTCGATGGTGGAAAGGGTCAAGAACTTCAAATTCCTGGGCGAAGATTTCCAAAGATCTCTTCTGGTCCCATAACACTGATGCAATTATAAAGAAAGCACATCAAAGCCTCTACTTCTTCAGAAGATTACGGTGAGTCGGTATGTCAAGGAGGACTCTCTCGAACTTCTACAGGTGCACAGTAGAGAGCATGCTGACTGGTTACATCGTGGCTTAGTATGGCAACCTGAGCATCCAGGAGCGGTAAACACTGCAAATAGTTGTAAACACTGCCCAGTCCATCATTGGCTCTGACCTTCCTACCATCGAGGGGATCTATCGCAGTCGCTGCCTCAAAAAGATTGCCAGCATCATCAAGGATCCACATCATCCTGGCCACACACTCATCTCTCCGCTGCCATCAGGTAGAAGGTACAGGAGACTCAAATCTGCAACATCCAGGTTCAGGAACAGCTTCTTCCCCACAGCCATCAGACTATTAAACACAACTTCAAACAAATTCTGAACTATAACAGCATATTGCAAATCAGTTATTTATGTGTGTGTGTGCATATATATATATATTCTATGGTATATGGACACACTGATCTGTTCTGTATTTATGCCTATAATATTCTGTTGTGCTGCAGCAAGCAAAAATTTAATTGTCCTATTTGGGACACATGACAATAAACTCTCTTGACTTGACTTGACTAGACTATATATAAAATGATGCGACTGACACATGCAGGTTAGGGCTGATAAGATTGAAAGCTTTCTGGAAGAATGCCAGTCGCAGTTTTATATCAATGCATTTTCTTAATTGCCTTACTTATACGGTGAATTTTACAACTTACCGTGCTGGGATTTGAATTTATGATTCCGGGGAACTATTGACAACCATAGTGAATACTCTGGACATTCTCAGAAAACTACTATTAAACCAGGGCCACAGCGCTCAACAATAATACAAACAATGTAGCAGTGATGGAAAGGAAAGGCATTAAAGTGTGGTTTACATTTCCATCCTGGGGTTCCAAACGAAGTTACCCTTCCATCATTTTATTTTCTCTGTCTGGGAACCATTCCATTAGATTGAAACACTGCTGCTAAAGAATGGAAGGTACACAAAAATGCTGGAGAAACTCAGCGGGTGCAGCAGCATCTATGGAGCGAAGGAAATAGGCGACGTTTCGGGCCGAAACCCTTCTTCAGCGTTTTTTCTTGAACACGCTGCTAAAGAATGGCGTGTGTTGGGAACGATGAAACCATAGACCAGCAGTGGCTGGTTTGACCCGTCTCAGTCCTCCTGTGTGCCAGTTCCACATGATTCAAAAATGTATCTACCTCCTCTTTAAGGACCTCCATTGATCTGGCTTCCACAAGCTATTGGATAAAGAATTCTTGAGATATACCGCTCCCTGCTTGAAGAGATTTCTACACAGCACAATTTTAAACAACCACCCCTTACATCTTCTATCCATGTCTCCCTGTCTCAACATCTGTCATACCCCTTTAAGATCTTGTATGTTTCAATAAGATCATTCTAAACCGCAACAAATGCTGATCTAATGTTTTTCGCCATATATGATAGGAAAGCATTCCCATCCCAGGAATTAGCCTCATGAATCTCCTGGACAGCCTACAATATCGGTACATCCTTTCATAAATAAAAGAACTAACAATACACAATACTCCAGGTGCTGCCTACAAACACCCTGCATAGTTGTAGCACCATTTCTCTTTTTCTAAGCTCCAATCCTCTTGCAATAAAGGCCAATGTGCCATTTATCTCCCCAACTACTTGCTATATCTGCACAAAGTCCACAAATAAGAGCTACACCTTTCAGGATTGAAGTTAGGAAACACTTCCATTGAATGGGATTTTTATTTACTAAGACACAAAGGATGCCATTTGCTCCAGATCAATCCTATCAGTCCCAACCCCCCTTTTTTTAATTTCCCAATAGTCTTTCATGTTAATTTCTTTCACATGCCCATCAATTCCTTCTGACTTCGTCACTATACCTACAAAGGGGCATTTTTTAGTGGCCAATTAACAAAGTGGCATATCTTTGGGAAATGGGAGGAAACCAGAATAACCACATGATCACGGAGAGAATATGCAAATGCTTTGGTACAGCACCACGCTCAGAATTAAACCCACGAACCTTGAGCTGTGAAGTGGCAGAATTAAATGCTCTGCTACCATGCGGTAGAAATCTGTAACGCTCAAATGGTAGTGAAAGCAAAGTCAATTGTTAATTTTAAAAACTGAAATTAATAGACTATAGATAACCGATGATATACTGGAAATGTGGACATCGTGCTTGATGGGCCTAATGGTCTAATTCTGCTCCTATGTCCTATGGTCTATATCTCGTAAATGAAATATCACAAACATGATTACATTGAACTGTGCTCATGAAAACTTCCTTATTGCCAAAGTCATAAATGCTAGTCGCAGAGGCAAAAACTTTCAATTATATTTCACTGGAGACTAAGATTGTCATCATTCTGACTCTTCTGTGACAGTTATCTATATTATTGCAAGTTCTCAGATAATTAAAAGTATGGAAATGTGGCAAAAAATAACTTTTAGGCCAAGTTTTTACTGTGCAATAACTAACTTACCTTGCTTCAGATAGGAGGATAGAGTATGAGTGAGATCATTGTTCTGAAGAAAACAAGAATCTGAAAAAGCGCAGATACAAAATAATCATGAATAACAAAATCAATTATACTTTAAAAAAGATCACATATCAAAATGGACAATGGCCACAGGCTTCAGCTTCTCATTAGTTTATCGTCAATACACCAGGGTGCAATGAAATTCCTAGTTAGCATGAAGTTCACAGAGCAAACAGTATACATATAGAAATGATAAACACACAGTAAAAAATGCAATGAGTGCAAAGCAGCAGAATGGTGCAAGATCACAGTGCAATCCAAAGTTGAACAAAAAAAAATTAAAGTAGAATAATAAAATAACTGAATGAGGTGAAGTTAAGAGTATGGGTACTTGGCAGAATCTCTGAGAAATTGAATACGAAAGAGGTGATTGGTTCAGGTCCTTGATAGAAGTGGGGAAGCTGGACATATGAGCTTTCAAGCTCTTATAAATTATCCCGGAAGACAAAAGAGGGAAAAGGGAATGTCCAGAATAGCCAGGATGGCGGCAGCAAAGCTGCCAAGCTTTGTCAGAGCATTCCTGTATTCTACTACCTGAAAATCAATATTTTACTGAGGAAATCATTATTTTTACACGGTGCCATTTTGCTGAAAAAAATGTTTTTTTTAATGTGCGGTCATACCCATGTAAGAGTACAAAAAAGCATAACGTTGCTACCAATTGACATGTCTTCTACGCACCTTACTTGACAGTGCATTCATTGCCATCTCTTTGTATACTGCTGTTTGAACAGCTGCTTTCTGCTTTTAGCACCAGATGATGATGTAGAAGCCATTTTGGAAGCCTCTCTCTCCCTCCCTCACTCCCTCTCTCTCTCTCCTTCCTCTCTCTCCCTTCCGCTCCCTCTCCCCCTCCCTCTCTTCCTCCCTCCATCCCTCCCTGTCTCCCTCCCCCTCTCTCTCTCCCACTCCCTCTTTCTCTCCCTCCCATCACTCCCTCCCCCTTTTCCTTCCACCCTCCCTTTCTCATCTTCCCTCTCTCCTTCCTTTTTTTCTTTCTCGCTCTCTTATTCCCTCCCTCCCTCTCTCCTTCTCCCTCTCTCCCTCCCTTCTTCTCTCTCTTCCTCCCCTCTCCATCCTCTCCCTCTCTCCACCCCTCCCTCTCTACCCCTTGAGCCCACCCACCGTTCTGTAAAATCAAGGCCAATCCCAATGTAACTGCAACCCTACTGGGAACCTTTCACCACTAGGCTTATCCAGAATTCTGCTGCCTGAAAAATAATCAAAGGCTCAAAGAGAATTCCAAAGACTCATTGTTATATGAGAATTTTCCTGAACAGTCTGTGACCCATAGCGTTGTGGCGATGGTGCTATGTGTAAAACCCATAGAGTGATGTTTAACACCCATAGCCTCCAGCTGGTAGCACTATATTTAGAACCCACAGAGCTATAGCCGACAGCTCTTCGTTTAAATTCCCACGTGTTAAATTCCCACTATGTTTAAACCTGGAGCGGGACAGGCAGCGACTCTGGAGAGAAGGAATGGGTGACGTTCCTGGTCGAGACCCTTCTTCAGACTGAACTGAACTCCGTATTTAAAATTCGTATTTAACAACACAAAATCGTACATCAGTACTCGTATCGCATTTCCGTACAAAATACGTAAAATCCGTACTACTTGGCAGCTCTGCGGCAGGCATCCTTGATGTGAAAGGAAGGGCTTTTGGCATGCTGGTTTTCATCAGCAGCAACGATTCACGATGATTTTGCCAGGACTTGAGAGCCTGAGCTTTTGAGAGAGGTTGAGCAAGCTAGGACTCAATTCCTTGAAGCGTAGAAGGATGAGGAGTGATCCTATAGAGGTATACAAAATCATGAGAGGAATAGATCGGATGCTCGCACAGAGTCTCTTCACCCAAAGTAGGGGAATTGAAAACCAGAGGACATAGGTTTAAGATGACGGGGAAAGATTTAATAGGAACCTGGGGGTAACATTCTCATGCAAGGGTGGTGGGTGTTTGGAACGAGCAGCTGCAGGAGGTAGTTGAGGCAGGTAATATCATAACGTTTAAGAAACATTTAGACAGGTACAGATTGGATAGGTTTAGAGGGATATGGGCCAAATGCAGGCAGATGCGACGTGTAGATGGACATGGTGGTCGGGGTGGGCAAGTTGGGCTGAAGGGCCTGTTTCCACGCTGTATGACTTTCTCTGTGTTGAGTATTTCAAACATTCTTTCATGTCCATTAAAAGCAAAATCTCTCATTTTCAATGGATGAGGGCATTATTTTACGTTTGGGGAAAAGTGCTCTTTACCTGGTAGTTTCAGCTCCTCAAGTTCTATTACAGATCGTTCATTTTTGAAGTACTGGATGATCATTTTCTGCAAATCAGCAGGGGTAGCAGGTGTTGGAGCAGAGCTTGCTAGAACATCGGATATCTTCTACAATTGCAAACAACACAAAATGAATTTATCAATTTTGAAACACCAAATTTATAAAAGCACTTAGATCGCCCCCAACTCTTTTCTAAATATACCAATCATTTTGTGGTGACAAGTTTGGAAATCAGGATTTAGCGGAACATTTTGTTGTGCTCAATAAATCACTGGCTTCAGGCAACAGAGTATGCCCGACACAGTCCTTTATGGTGGTTTGCGTCCATTCACCCTCTCCCGTGAGACAATCATTGGACCGTCCAATCAGTCCATGCCACACAGCCTGTTGTGTGCATTGTTTCTGCACTACTTGCGGTAGGGGGCATAGGTGATCCGCCCAACTTTTGCAGTGTTTTGCTCAGCAAACTCAGCCATAACTAGAATAGTTTGGGAACATATTCGGAAACATCTACTTGTTTTCGAAGGCTTTGGAATGCTGTGTTGTTGATTTTGCTGCCAACTCAATTTTATCTGACATGAAGATAGACACAAAAAGCTGGAGTAACTCAGCATCTCTGGGGGGAAGGAATGGGTGACATTTCAGGTCGAGATCTTCAAACAGCTGACATGGTCAGTTTGACCCTTACAACACACATGTCTCTCAAACAAAGACTTGTATGTCAATGACCTTCCACATTAGTTCTGAAAATTCTTAGTTTGACAGGTCTGTGGTATTTGTCTAGTAAAAAAAAGACTACTGTTGGCTTAGCCTGTTGTCATAACACCAATAGGTACACAGTGTGGGCAAAACAATGAAGAGCATTTTGAAAGAGAAACTGGGTCACTCATTGCTAAAACTAATCTTCCACATATCCAATCGCAGAAATAATTTTTTCATCCATCGCGAGTATAGAAGTATGAAAAAAGATTGTCACGTAACCTCTCAATACCCGTAAATAAGGATAACGGTATTGTTTTATTATTGTCAACTGTACTGAGATACATTAAAAAAGCTTTTGTTTGCATGTTATCCAATCAAATCAGATAATACCACACGTGAGTCCAATCAAGACACACACGTACAACAGGTAGAGCAAAGAGAAAAGAGAAGAGAAATGAGTCAGAGGATGTGCGAGAGGATCAAGCCATATCATGACAGAACTCCAAACATTACTGTGCTAGGATACACAGAGACAAATTTGTAAAGTGCATTCAGATGGCTCCAATATATACAATGCAAGAGCTGTCCCACAAACCGGAAACCATGAGAGGATGGAATTGGACAATGCAGAGACAGTATTTAACTAGACAAAGTGGTCAAACAAAAATAATAATACTGTGTGGTCACAGGACTGGAAAGTCTTGTGAATGAATTTGATAGAATTCAATGCTGTGAAAAGAGAAGACATTCACACAGGAAGCTTTGTGAGAGATGTACATGGAAATGGATGGCAAGGAAACCATAGAAACATAGAAATTAGGTGCAGGAGTAGGCCATTCGGCCCTTCGAGCCTGCACCGCCATTCAATATGATCATGGCTGATCATCCAACTCAGGTATCCCGTACCTGCCTTCTCTCCATACCCCCTGATCCCCTTAGCCACAAGGGCCACATCTAACTCCCTCTTAAATATCCATTAAGGACAAGATTTTAAAAAGTGATTACAGAAGGAAGTTGTCAGTGGGAGCTATGGGTGGTTTCTAAAGATAATGAAAGGCATACAAAGCTACTATTCCAAGGAAATTATATCATTAACACTAATGGCAAATACAGATGCCAAGAAGGGTGATTGTGATACTAGTGGATTAAGTGAGAAGGGAGTGAATAAGCAGGAACCGACATATCATAGAAACATAGAAATTAGGTGCAGGAGTAGGCCATTCGGCCATTCGAGCCTGCACCGCCATTCAATATGATCATGGCTGATCATCCAACTCAGTATCCCGTACCTGCCTTCTCTCCATACCCCCTAATCCCCTTAGCCACAAGGGCCACATCTAACTCCCTCTTAAATATAGCCAATGAACTGGCCTCAACTACCCTCTGTGGCAGAGAGTTCCAGAGATTCACCACTCTCTGTGTGAAAAAAGTTCTTCTCATCTCGGTTTTAAAGCATTTCCCCCTTATCCTTAAGCTGTGACCCCTTGTCCTGGACTTCCCTAACATCGGGAACAATCTTCCTGCATCTAGCCTGTCCAACCCCTTAAGAATTTGTAAGTTTCTATAAGATCCCCTCTCAATCTCCTAAATTCTAGAGAGTATAAACCAAGTCTATCCAGTCTTTCTTCATAAGACAGTCCTGACATCCCAGGAATCAGTCTGGTGAACCGTCTCTGCACTCCCTCTATGGCAATAATGTCCTTCCTCAGATTTGGAGACCAAAACTGTACGAAATACTCCAGGTGTGGTCTCACCAAGACCCTGTACAACTGCAGTAGAACCTCCCTGCTCCTATACTCAAATCCTTTTGCAATGAGAGCTAACATACCATTCGCTTTCTTTACTGCCTGCTGTACCTGCATGCCTACCTTCAATGACTGGTGTACCATGACACCCAGGTCTCGCTGCATCTCCCCCTTTCCCAATCGGCCACCATTTAGATAATAGTCTGCTTTCCCGTTTTTGGCACCAAAATGGATAACCTCACATTTATCCACATTATACTGCATCTGCCAAACATTTGCCCACTCACCCAGCCTATCCAAGTCACCTTGCAGTCTCCTAGCATCCTCCTCACAGCTAACACTGCCCCCCAGCTTAGTGTCATCCGCAAACTTGGAGATATTGCCTTCAATTCCCTCATCCTGATCATTAATATATATTGTAAATAGCTGGGGTCCCAACACTGAGCCTTGCGGTACCCCACTAGTCACTGCTTGCCATTGTGAAAAGGACCCGTTTACTCCTACTCTTTGCTTCCTGTTTGCCAGCCAGTTCTCTATCCACATCAATACTGAACCCCCAATGCCGTGTGCTTTAAGTTTGTATACTATCATGTTTTACCCACTCATTTCAATACCCACACGTATTGTACTTCCGGTGGCGCTGGTGCCAGCAGCCTCCACCTACAGCCCGGTATCTTTTTGTTTTTTTGTTTATTTAGTTATGTAAAAGTGTGTTTTTTTGTTGTGTTTTTTTGGTGTTTTTATGTGGGGGAAGAGGGCACGGTGCGGGGGATACCGTCCTTCAGCCGCTTCCTGGTGAGGACGCGACTATTATTCGAGTCGCGTCCTCCCCCCCCCCCCCGCCCCCCCCCACAGCGGCCTACCTGCCTGGATTGGCGCGGCCTTTCCTGCCGGGATCGACCGGAGCTCCAGCAGCGGCGGGACAGCGCTGGAACATCGCGGGGCTGGTGATGCCTTACCGGGGGTCGCCGTTTGGAGCCCGGAGTGCTGGACCTGCTGCACCAACATCACGGAGCTGCGGTTTGCAGAGCTCCCAACGCGGGCGGCGCTGACTAATCAACGCGGGGTCCTGTGACTCTGCCCAGCTCGACCTGTGGACTCAGGAGCTACAGACTCCGGGAGCGGGAGGCGGCTGACCAGAAGGTCCGGGCCGCTGAGGAGGCTGTTCACCGTCGGGGTTCAGCGTCGGCGTTCCACCAGCCCGGCGTTAGGGCCTGAACATCGGGCCACCCGGGGCGGTGACTGCGGGTGCTTGGAAGGCCCCGTCCACGGATGAACACGGAGGGGAGGCTGGCTGGACTATGGTGCCGTCCTCACCTGGGTGCCATTTATGTTATGTTGTGTCGTGGACTTCTGTATTTGTGCTTTTTTTAAATTTTAATTC
Organism: Leucoraja erinaceus; assembly: GCF_028641065.1. Classification (NCBI taxonomy): domain Eukaryota; kingdom Metazoa; phylum Chordata; class Chondrichthyes; order Rajiformes; family Rajidae; genus Leucoraja; species Leucoraja erinaceus. The sequence continues at coordinate 40,245,942 of NC_073389.1, forward strand.
AATTTCAATTTTATTTTTAATATGTTTTATTATTTATTTATTATTTATTTTTATAATTTCTTTGTGATTTTTTTAATGATACTGCCTGTAAGGAAAATTCATTTCGTTGTCTCAAATTGAGACAATGACAATAAATTGAATACAATACAATACAATACAATTTTCTTTCATCCTTTTCTTCTTTTACATAGAGGCAGTTACCTTTTTTCGCTTCCTCCTTTTCGGTAGACATGCTTCAGGTGGTTCTTCTATTAATACATCTGTAAAAAAATCTGTATGCTGCTGAGAAAAATAATAAACGTAATGACTATTATTATCCTCATACTTTCAGTAACTGCCTCAAGGCCAAGGATCATGAGTTACGAGAGTATAGCATCTGCACATTTAAACATCAGGAATGGCCTTCAAAATGGATGAGAATGCTGCTCCATTTATGAAAACAATTTCAATTAAATAAAATAGGTTCAGAATTTATTTTTGAAGATACCTTAGTTTTAACAGTTAACATTGTACTGGGCAATTAAAAGAATATTCCTTATTGACAATCATACGTTCAATAATTTCTTATTATATTGGGCACACTGCAGTTTTTCTTGTGAATTTTTCTAGTTATGGCTTTTGTGCATTAAAGTCAGGATATAAATTTTGCAACCATCAGATATCGTGCCCATAAAATTAATTCAATTAGAAAATACTGTGCAAAATGTCAAGTTTGATTTGCAAAATGTCATGCTAAATTTGGCAATATTTGTTATTAGCTAAGAAAGAACATGTATCTTTCACAATCTCAAAATGCCCCGAGACTGACTAATGATCGAATTATTCTGAAAATTCTTTTCACATAAGCAATGTTGGCATCAAGAGCCATTCATGTTAGTCACAATATCTTTGGAAGTTGAAAACTGTTTCCACAGAGACTTCATCATGGATAATAATCCTTCAACATGTTAAATGTTAGTCCACTGCTGTAGACGGCTGTACCTGTCATCTTGTAATGCATTTTCAATCTGTAATGCCGATATCCAATTATGCATTGATTTCAATAACCAATTAAAGATGGTAAGGAAAAGCAATTTGGTCTAGAATGGTGTGTATTTTGTTTATTTGAGTGCTATGTGAATGAACATGAATCTGTCTAAATATGAGTCCTGCTTGCTCCACTGACAAATCTTCTAAATCAAGTTTGCTTCAAATGATATCATTCCTTGTGCAGTACACTGTTCCGTTCCACCAGTTAGCTTGTCTTTAACAGCACAATGCTATATTTGGACCTGTATTCTTTTGATTCAATTTATATCAAAGGAGTTTGATTCTTTTGATTCAATTTATATCAAAGGAGTTTTATACGACTTTTATCTTAATGAATCGATATACACGCCACATTTTCTTGTTTGAAAAACTTATGATACCCCAATACCATCATTCTTTTCTCTCGTCATATTCTAAGAAGTCAACTGCTTTTTTTTTCTATTTCTAAGGTCAGATCATCCAATCCATCTGCAATCCCAGTACAATGCCTGCTGAATATCCTTAGCAAACAAGTGGCCTTTTAGTATACTGCCGAAGATTGTTAAGAGAGTGTTGTGCAATCCTGCCCCTCAAATTAGGAGTCAGAATGTTTAACTTTATTGAGCCTTGAATTTATTCCCAATCACAGAATTGAAGATTGGTTCATAATTTTCAGAAAGTCAAGTCAGGCTGGGACATATATTGGAACTGGAATAGCGCTTGATCAAGGAAATATTTTTGAATGCTGGCATGGTGTTTGTTAAATAGTTTCCATGGTACCTAGTGTGAATTGTCCCCTCAGTTCTCACTTGTTATATGAACCATTCTGCTACCAAATAATGTAACATACAAAAACATTTTACATTACCTTTTTATACTTTTTGCCAAGGGCAGGCTGTGGAGTCTCACCTCCCTTCTTTCTTTTTCTTGTGGTACTCTGCTCTGACACACTGTTCATCTTTTCAGATATACCTCAATTAAATTGAAGGAGAAACTTTAGAACACTCGCACAAAAGCATAAAAGCTTTCCACAAAAGCTGCTTACAAGTTAGAATCCCATCCTGAATAACGTGGATACCTTGAGGAATGATAATGGTTACACCATCGTAAAAGATTTAATGCCTCCAGAAGCAATAAATGAACTGAACACTGGCTTGATCCCTCGATAATTTCCTGTCAGCCAGAGAAAATTCTCAGTGCTGCAAAGGGCTTGCAACTAAGGTGCCATTAACAGGGCTTGCAACTAAGGTGCCATTCCACAGAAAGTGAAACTCCTCTATGACCAACTACAGCACTTTCAAACTCTGGCCTTTCACTCAATGCTTGCTACAGTATATCTGCCATTAATCTTCGCAATCACTTCACTTTTTCCTTGGATGTCCCCGTCCCTATTAAAACCTTTCCTCAATCCCAATCTTGTCATTCTGTTTGGTATGAACACCAATTTTATTCCAGCAAAACCGAGGACTTAGAATTGAGCATGTTTGCCACTCAGTTACCTGAGCACTACATCAGCTTTCTCTCATTTCTCACTTTCTAAACAGTTGTCATGAGATCTCACCCACTGTTGTAACATAGGTCTGCCAACCTCCAGCCTCCTTTTCTCCTTTCAAATTTTCAAACATGTTGTCATCTTCCAAATGTGGTTTATTCCTGCAATGTCATGTTTGATCTTATTGGAACAATGTCCATTCCTGCTAAAGCAACCAAATGGTCCTAATCAAAATTGCCAGTTCAATTCTGTGGTTGCTGAGGTACATTGTAGTACATTACAGCTTCTTGGTCTTTATTTGGAGTGGTTGCGGTGTGGAATGAGCTTCCAGTGGAAGTGGTGGAGGCAGGTTCATTGGTATCATTTAAAAATAAATTGGATAGGCATATGGATGAGAAGGGAATGGAGGGTTATGGTATGAGTGCAGGCAGGTGGGACTAAGGGGAAAAAAATTTGTTCGGCACGGACTTGTAGGGCCGAGATGGCCTGTTTCCGTGCTGTAATTGTTATATGGTTATATGGTTATATTTACACTGCATTGTTGTACTATAGTTTTTCTGCTCTTGCATTCAATCCACGAACACAATAATGCAAGTAGAGCAAATGCTTTCTTAATCATCTTGAATACCTGTACTGCTGCCTTCATGGATCCCTGGACATGTACACTGAGATTCATTTCTTCCTTGGCTCTTCCTAGGATCCTGTCATTCATTATGTATATCATATGTCATAATTCCAAAATACTCACCACATATTTTTCAGGATGAAATTCCATCTGCCATTGCACTGTCCATTTGATGAACTCAGCAAAATAATTCTATAGCTGTAAGCTACCTGTCTAACTATCAACAACACCACTCATTTTTGTGTCATTGCAAATTTATTAACCATGCTTCCTAATTCACACCCAGATCAATAATATATGTAACAAATAGCAAGGATCGACACACATATTTTCTGTAAGCACTCTTTGCCTGTTATTACCAAGCTGACTTTTGATCCAATTTGTCCATTTTTAATTTTCATCTAAAGATAAACACAAAATGCTGGAGCAACTCAGCAGGTTAGGCAGAATCGATGGAGAAAATGGATAGGTGATGTTTCGGGTCTGGACCCTTCTTCAGACTTTTGTGTTGAGATGCTGCCTGACCCGCTGAGTTACGCCAAAATGTTGTGTCTATCTTTGGTATAAACCAGCATCTGCAGTCCCTTTTCATTACATTTCTAATTTTGATCTGTTGGCTAATGTTCTATCCAGTCACAACCAGAGCATCTTCAGCTTTGCTTGTCATCCCTGAATTTGCACAATAATCGATTCTTGGGTCACTCAATGTAGATAATGCTCCTTACTGGCATATGCACACTCACAGTTTTTCCTGAACACTCCGCTACTTTCATGTTGTCAGACTGCTCATCTGATTCACATTCCTGAAAGGGCCACAACTTCCTCTGGAAATCATTGGGAAGTCTGAAGTCATTTGTCTTGGCTTCTACCCACACATTGTCTCAGGCTGATGTCAAGATTTCATGAACTCAACATTTTACCTGACCCCAAGATGAACTTATGATATAATTCATTCCCCAACATAAAGTTTCATTTATGCCTGAATATGCTTCGTTAAAGTGGCCTGGAATGTTCTATATAAATAGATCATGTTGGTATTTCAAAATAATTGTGACCAAAATGTATTAAACTCAATTTCTATTTCACATAAATGAATGAGTTTTCTCCTGATAATATATAAAAAAATGAAATCTTTACAATCCATTCTCACTAACAGCGTTCTGTTCTTAATAAAAACATAGAAACATAGAAAATAGGTGCAGGAGTAGGCCATTCAGCCCTTCGAGCCTGCACCACCATTCAATATGATCATGGCTGATCATCCAACTCAGTATCTTGTACCTGCCTTCTCTCCATACCCCCTGATCCCTTTAGCCACAAGGGCCACATCTTACTCCCTCTTAAATATAGCCAATGAACTGGCCTCAACTACCTTCTGTGGCAGAGAATTCCAGAGATTCACCACTCTCTGTGTGAAAAATGTTTTTCTCATCTCGGTCCTAAAAGATTTGCCCCTTATCCTTAAGCTGTGACCCCTTGTTCTGGACTTCCCCAACATCGGGAACAATCTTCCTGCATCTAGCCTGTCCAACCCCTTAAGAATTTTGCAGAATTCTTAAGAATAATGAAGCAATCATTTATTTACCAGGTGCTGGATTAGTTTAAAATTCAGGACAATTATTCCTATTATGCCTATTACTCTACTTAGAAAATATATTCTGCCGTTATGAGTGCTTCTCCTATGGCCTCAACAGAATAATTAACTCACTCATCACAGTGATGAAGATGGGTAGCTTTGCAATTCATTATTTTCCGTTTGTTCTTTATCCAAAACATTTTCCAATTAAAATGATAGTTGGATCTATTTAATAATTGAATGCCTGTATTGAGAAGACATGATGATTTTGATGGAAAAATGTTAGAATATAATGGCTTTGGTAAATTACTTAAAAGGTAAAACCCCAAGATTCTATTCCTTTGGATCCCAATTCTGATCATTCCTGATAAAATAAATGAGAGACTATAATATTTTCTATGATAGAGCATATGTGCAAGAAACAAGCATGGTCAATGATTGTATTATTTATATTTTTGAACAATAGAGTCTTGATATAAATATGTATATTCATGTTGCAATTATTCCAAAATATCAAAGGTAAAACTAGCCCAATATTAGAGCCCAATGAACTAAGTTAGTAAAACTCAAACTGGTTCTTTTTATTATTTTTTTCACAATTGCCCTGATTTTCCTATATTTCCCCATGGGAGTTATTTGTTATCATTGTTTCCATCAGCTTAGAGAGTGGAATGATCTAACCTACTGCTCCCTTGACAGTCTAACCGGATGTGTACTTATAGTGGGACATATTTACTGAGCTAATTTATTTCCCCTTTCCTTACAACAAAAATATCTAGTTAATAAGCCACTCCATCTGTGATTCCCTTAAACTTAGATTGGCTGGTGTCCGAATATGTATTGAAGGAACATGTACACAGTACATGTTTGGAAGACTGAAGTATAACATCTGTTTACTGTTGTAAGCTATATTTCTTATTAATATGACTGGAAGTTCCTTTTGAATGGGACTGACTTAACCGTATATCATGACTTCACACAATATCTTAGATGTTTACACCAAACACAACATCTTCAACATTTAGAACTCACACGGAAAGATGCAAAATTTACTTTAGTCAGTATTTAAATGTCCCTACTTTTCAATTCAGTTTAACATAATAATATTGTATTGTTTATTATTGTTCCGTGTACTGAGATACAGATGATTTTTTAAATTTGTATGCTGTTCAGTCAAATCAAATCATACCATACACGAGGACAATGAAGCCAGACACAAAAAAAGTGCAAAGAAAAAAATACCCACAATATCCCATCCAAGCTAGTCCCAATTGTCTGGACTAGCCTCATGCACCTCCAGACCTTTCCTGTCCGTGTACCTGCCTAAACGTCTTTGAAATGTTGCTGCTGTACCTGTCTCAAATACTTCATTCGCATCATGTTTCATATACTCACCACCCTCTGTGTGAGCTTACCTCTCAGGTTCCTATTAAATCGTTCTCCTCTCATCTTAAACCCAAGCACCCTAGTTCTTGATTCCCCCAACCCTGGGAAAAAAAACTGTGCATTCACCCTATCTATTCCCCTACATCACCCCTCAGCTTCCTGCACTTCAAAGAATAAAGACCTGGCCTGCCTGCCTAACCTCTCCCTAAAACTCAATTTTGAAGGACGTAAACATTCTCTGGCACCTGTTGCCACTTCTCATTTACATTACTATCTATCACATGTTTTCTACTCATGGGATCCCAACAGAAAATAGGATACAGCTGATCCCATCGATATCTGTACAGTTTCTTATCAAGTGATTGAAACTTTCAACACGAAACGAGAATAATGTTGTCAGTTTTATTTGCCATGTGTCTTATTTGGAGACCTTTTAAGTGGTTCATTTGAAATGGATTCATTGCACTGTTACTGGAGCATATGTTGTATGAAATCTATAAATCAGAGAGATAATAGGAAAGCAATTTTCTCAACAGGTGGCATTTTGGTAGAAAAGCTCCCAGTTAATGTCTCTATCGTTTGTCATGCTTAGTTGACATCTGGCATTAATTTAATAAAAATAATTGGCAATGTATCATTTTTACAGGAATTTTCTCAAAATGAGTGTGAGTGCCTAAAAAAGGTATTCGCATACTTTAAATTTCTCCTGTATATTCCTTAGTGAATAATGCATTTGGATTTTGTAAACCTGCACAGCTACTGGGAAAAGGTAAGGAAAATGGGACTGGTAGGATGCTCCACTGAGAACCAGCATGGGCCTGATGAGTAGAATGGCCATGATAAGTACATTAATTCACTATATATTGCACGGTCAGATTGAATGTACAATTGTGCTAACTTTAAGAGAGACCCAAGGAACTACAGATACTGGAATCTTGAGTGAAACAAAAAGTGCTGGAGTAACTCAGCGAGTCAGGCCGCATCTCTGGACGAAATGAATAGACGATGCTTTGGGTTAGGACCATTCTTAGGACACTGTGTTGGAATAAATGTAATTTGTAATAACAAAGGAGAACACTTGCACAAGGAGAATTAGCAGTTTACAGAAGAGTGTATAAAATTGCTAAAAACCTAGAAATTATGCCAGAAATTCAAAACTAAAACATAAAACAAACTATTTTTAGGCTTGGTGCTCAGGGAATGGAACACTGAACAAAGGATCAAAGTACATGACAGGAGTCAGTATTGCCAATTTATGATTCCCGTGAGGTCACATTAAAACAAGGAAACAGCAAACATAATTTACAATACCTTTCAAGAATTTTAGGAGATGCTCTCAACAAGTAGATGATATTATTAAAAGCATCAATGCAGCATGTTTGGACCATAAACAAGATTCACAAGCCTGGTGGGCAAAATATTATTCTACGTTAGCTCTCCATTTCCCTTCACAAATTGGCTGTAACGGAGCTTAGGACACGGCAGAAGAGTAAAAGTTGAAGTGATCAATAATGAATTAGTGGGGTCTGGGGAGGAGGCAAAGCGCAAACTAACCATAAGTTTTGAGGACATGTGACCTACGTTAATCTTTTAAAGCTGCCAGGCTTGCAAAAATGCACCACTGTAAAGTAAATATAAATCACAAGCCAAAGCAGCAAGTTATCATTTCAAAGACAAAGGTCGGCTGCAATTCAAACCGTTTCACAGGAATTATTCTGTACTCTGACTTGCATCATGCCACCACTGACAGACAAGTCTTCTACTACAATCGCACAAAACATTGGATTTTCCTCCCTACGTTCCAAAAGTTTTAATATTATTTTTAATGTTACCTTGAGATGATTCTGATGTAGTAGGCATGGTTAGGCCAAATGGCCTCCTCCTATTTTTATTATATTTTCCTCATCTTTTGTTTGCCAGTGTTAATTTAGAAAGAGGATGGACAATAGACAATAGGTGCAGGAGTAGGCCATTCGAGCCAGCACCGCCATTCAATGTGATCATGGCTGATCAACCCCAATCAGTACCCCGTTCCTGCCTTCTTCCCATATCCCCTGACTCCGCTATTTTTAAAAGCCCTATCTAGCTCTCTCTTGAAAGCATCCAGAGAACCTGCCTCCACCGCCCTCTGAGGCAGAGGATTCCGCAGACTCACCATTCTCTGTGAGAAAAAGTGTTTCCTCGTCTCCGTTCTAAATGGCTTACTCCATATTCTTAAACTGTGGCCCCTGGTTCTGGACTCCCCCCAACATTGGGAACATGTTTCCTGCCTCTAGCGTGTCCAAGCCCTTAACAATCTTATATGTTTCAAAGAGATTCCCTCTCATCCTTCTAAACTCCAGAGCGTACAAGCCCAGCTGCTCCATTCTCTCAGCATTTGACAGTCCCGCCATCCCGCGAATTAACCTTGTAAACATACGCTGCACTCCCTCAATAGCAAGAATGTCCTTCCTCAAATTAGGGGACCAAAACTGCACACAATACTTCAGGTGTGGTCTCACTAGGGCTCTGCACAACTGCAGAAGGACCTCTTTGCTCCTATATTCGATTCCTCTGGTTATAAAGGCCACATGCCATTCGCTTTCTTCGCTGCCTGCTGTACCTGCATGCTTACTTACATGGACTGATGTACAAGACCCCCAGATCCCGTTGTACTTCCCCTTTTCCCAACTTGACGCCATTTAGATAGTAATCTGCCTTCCTGTTTTTGCTACCAAAGTGGATAACCTCACATTTATCTGCATTAAACTTCATCTGCCATGCATCTGCCCACTTCCCCAACCTGTCCAAGTCACCCTGCATTCTCATAGCACTCTCCTCAGTTCACACTGCCACCCAGCTTTGTGTCATCTGCAAATTTGCTAATGTTACTTTGAATCCCTTCATCCAAATCATTGATGTATATTGTAAATAGCTGCAGTCCCAGCACCGAACCTTGCAGTACCTTATTAGTCACTGTCTGCCATTCTGAAAGGGACCCGTTAATCGCTACTCTTTGTTTCCTGTCTGCCAACCACTTCTCTATCTATGTCAGCACTCTACCCCCAATACCATGTGCCCTAATTTTGCACACTAATCTCCTATGTGGGACCTTATCAAATGCTTTCTGAAAGTCTAGGTACACTACATTCACTGGCTCTCCGTTGTTCATTTTCATAGTTACATCTTCAAAGAATTCCTGAAGATTAGTCAAGCATGATTTCCCCTTCGTAAATCCATGCTGACTCGGACCAATCCTGTTACTGCTATCCAAATGTTCGGCTATCTCATCTTTTATAATTGACTACAGCATCTTCCCCACCACCGATGTCAGGCTAACTGGTCTATAATTCTCTGTTTTCTCTCTCCCGCCTTTCTTAAAAAGTGAGATAACATTAGCTACCCTCCAATCCACAGGATCTGATCCTGAGTCACTAGAACATTGGAAAATTATCGCCAATGCATCCACGATTTCTAGAGCCACTTCCTTAAGTACCCTGGGATGCAGACCATCAGGCCCTGGGGATTGATCAGCCTTCAGTCCCATCAGCCTATCCAACACCATTCCCTGCCTAATGTGGATTTCCTTCAGTTCCTCTGTCACCCCAGATCCTCTGGCCACTGCTATATCAGGAAGATTGTTTGTGTCCTCCTTAATGAAGACAGATCCAAAGTACCTGTTCAACTCATCTGCCATTTCCTTGTTCCCCATAATAAATTCACCTTTTTCGGTCTTCAAGAGTCCAACTTTTGCTCTTCACATACCTAAAGAAGCTTTTACTATCCTGCTTTATATTCTTGGCTAGCTTACTTTCATACCTCATATTTTCTCCCCGTATTGTCTTTTTAGTTATCTTATGTTGTTCTTTAAACATTACCCAATCCTCCTGCTTCCCATTCATCTTTGCTACATTGTAATTTTTATACTGTCCCTGACGTCCCTTGTCAGCCATGGTCGTCCCTTTCTCCCCTTGGAATCTTTCTTCCTCCTAGGAATGAACTGATCCTGCACCTTCTGTATTATTCCTAGAAACTCCTGCCATTTTTGTTTTACTGTCATCCCTGCTAGTGTATCTTTCCAGACAACTTTGGTCAGCCCTTGGCCGCATCTTGGGGTAGATTAAACCTGACCATGTTATGGTCACTGCCTCCTAATGGCTCATTAACCTCGAGGTCCTTTATCAAATCCAGTTAATTAAATCCAGAATTGCCTTCTCCCTGGTAGGCTCCAATACAAACTGTTCTAAGAATTCATCACAAAGGCACTCTACAAAGTCCCTTTCTTGGGGTCCAGTACCAACCTGATTTTCCCAGTCTACCTGCATGTTGAAATCTCCCATAATAACCACAGCATTACTTTTACTACATGCCAATTTTAACTTGCGCCCTATGTCCAGGCTACTGTTTGGGGGCCTGTAGATTAGTCCCATTAGGGTCTTTTTACCCTTACAATTCCTTAGTTCTATCCATACTGACTCCATATCTCCTGTTTCAATGTCACCCCTTGCAAGGGATTGAATTTCATGCCTCACGATCTTCAGGATCATCAATTTCTCCTGTTATGTATTTTATGACAAGGGCATAAGTGACAAAACATGTCAGTTCTTGTCTATCTCTTATTGTTATTACAATGGTGGTGGCATATCACCTTCTTGGCTTACTGCAGTCTGTGAAGTGAAGGCATTTCCACTGTGCTTTTACGCTTGTTGTTTTTGAACCGACAAGTCAGAGTGTTAAGTGACTTGGAAGTAAACATGCACACAGTAAAGTTCCTATTTAACTGCTGTCTTTTGACCTTTAGCAGTAGGGATCACAAATTTGGGAAAAGCTGTTGAGAAAAGTTTACTAAGTGTTTCACCACATCTTATGAACAGTTCTCAGTTGAACCATATTGGAGGGAAAGAATCCTTGGGTAGGTGGATCAGCGGCAACTAAATGAGCTTGTTTTCCCAGGGTGGTGTTGAGCTCCTTGAATGCCAATGGATCTGTACTCAACCAGTGAAACAAAAGGTACTGCACAACACAACTGACTCATGCCTTGAAAATGGTGGAAAAGCTTTAGGGGATCAGGTATCACCTGCAATGCAAGGGGATGATTTTATCAACAACATGTAAAAACATTCAAGTTTCTGCAAGATTGAAAGATATGAGTAAAGTATGCAAACATAAAAGCCCAAAACACCATTGTGCACAGATGGTATTCTGTTGATTATGTATTATCTGAGTACAAAATGTCCTCGCACTTTAAGGATTGCCAAATCTCAGATAGCTATCCATAACATGTGGTTCAGGCCAAATTCTATGCAATATTTATATCTAGACTCATCATCAGCATTAAGCTTTTCAGCGAAACGACATGGAGTTTGAGTCCAAGAGTGAAATTATCCACATCCGTGGAGAATTAATTTGAAGCTGTCTCTCTAAGTCTTTTTACAACCAGATTATTTTTTCTGAGTTAAGGATCTACTACGATAGTTGACATTAACTTGGGGGTGCCAGAACGGATTGTGCTACCTCATAAACTGGATGGAATGTTATTTCTATGCTTCAGCTAGGATTAGGGATTAGCAGGTAAATGTTCCATGTGGAATGAAAATAATTGAATCTACTATAAGACCCCAGTTCTCCAAGGGAATATCTTATTATTTCCGCTTCCCAGGTCGAACTCTTCCCCAAGATGGCCCGAGAAGTAGACATAATGCAGCAAATTTACCTGTCAGTGGTAGAGGCTGCTGTAGGAAAGGAGTTGTCCCATAATGTATAATTCAAATTAGATGCTACTGTTAATACAGTAGAGCTAGAGTTTAGTAATTTCCCCCCACCTATTACTTATACAGGTAGTGTTGTCCTAACTACAACTGAGATTATCTCTATTTGTTTATTAACCTTGATTAATTGTATAAATCATCTCTAATTTGTGGGGTCTCAGTTTGTCCCAAACAATAGTGATCATGCTGCCTTATTCAGAATGTTGATATTGTGCACTATTAAGGGAGAAATAAATAAAGGTGTTTTTCACAATAACAATCAGGGAACTGACAAGAACAAAGATCACTGAAAGGCTTGGCTGAGACCTGTTTCGGCTCCAAGCCTTCTCTGATATGGAGGAAGTTGAACTCAGACTTAGTATTTGTGAATTCCCTCCAAATGAGAACACTCAGGCTTTAAAACCTGTTCTAATAAGTACCACAATGTCATACATTTTACTTCGGAGTCACGTGAGTGACTACGTGAAGACCCCGCCAGCACGCGTGCGCACCATTGCGTCTCATGCAGTGCAACAGTGACGGGCGGGGGTGGAGCTCTCCCACGGGAAAAATTCAAACGAACCTACACAGATAAGGAAAAATTGAAGTTGTATTCTTCCCCTTGCTGTGCTTTATGTTACAACACGTTGGACAAGGGGAAGAAAAAACGGACCTGGACCGCAGGCTGCCGCGGGGAACCAGGCAGTTCCCGGCAGCCGACAGCCACGAGCTACCAGCGGCTCCAGGAACGCAGGCTTCCGCGGGGAACAAGGCAGTTCCCGGCAGCCGACACCAGAGACGTCCAGTGACTCCAGGACCGCAGGCTGCGGGGAACCAGGTAGGTTCCGGCAGCCGACACCACTAACGTCCAGCGGTTCTAGGACCGCAGGCTGCGGGGAACTAGGGAAAGGTTCCGGCAGCCGACAGCCATGGGCAAACAGCGGTTCCAGGACCGCAGGCTGTGAGGAACTAGGAAGGTTCTGGCAGCCCACAGCCGGGTACGACCGGCGCAGGCTGAGCCCAGCACCGCGAGCTGTATACCTGGAAACAACACAGCGGGCTGCAGGCAGGCAGGCAGGAGTCGGTACGGCCGATAGACTCGGGGAGTCCGGCCAGAAGGACGCACTGCCCAAGGGCAGTGAAAGTGACCGTTGGCATGGTTACTAAGGTCCACTTACCGACTCCAAGCTGAATCCAGCACCATGAGTCGTACAGCTCAAAGCAGCACAGCAGGCTGGAGGCAAAGCCGAGCAGGATTCAGCCCGGCCGATCATACTCATCTGAGTCTGGCCAAAGGGGCGCGCTGCCCGAGTGCAGCAGAGGTCCGCCCGTGACTTGCTCCGGGAGATGGAGCAAGCTCACTATGGGAGTCTTCGCACTCCCACAACAGCACCTTATCGAGGGCTGTAAAACAATGCATCTCCCTCGATAGAGGAATGCGTTGTGGACCAGGGCTGGGCTGGTCCGGAAGAAGGGGACGTGGCTGAAGAAGACGACAGTGTGCAGGGGGTGCAGAATCCTAAGGAGCTACTGGGAGTGATCACCAAAATTACGGATCAACGAAAAGTACCATTACAGACCAGGCTGGCGGCCAGCATCGACTACCTGTACTTCCATCTTCTGAAGGTACAGGCAACAAAATTACGCAGAAGTATAGGCCTCCTGTGAACTTTACTTCATTTTAAAAATGCCTGCAGCAAACAATGCGATCTGGGGGTACAGTGGGACTGGCACAAAAACCCAGGAGGTCAAACTACAGAAGATTTCAAAACTTCTGACAGCGGGCATATCATTGGTTGCTCGCCCAGACGATGGTACAGAGAAAAGCTCGACAAAGAGATCAAAGCCGTCGGGCTCATAACAGTCATCAGCAACGACAGCACCCCTATGCAACCACCAGCAGGTATCAACACGCTGGTGAAAGCATGAGGGCCGCGCAGCACCACGAAAGTCCTTTCAGGACAAGGCCCAGAGCGACCCTCATGGAAAACGTGCCAACCCCGCACTCCAGCGCCTCTTCCGCAGAAGAGGCAGAAATTGAAGAAAGGGATGTACCACCGGCAACCAGGTAAGTAGGTGGATCTGGTTCCTTCCAGAACATAAAGGTGTATGACCTGTACTAATAGGGGGAATATTACACTTGTTTTGGGAGACATGGAGGGATCATTGTCGATACCTAAAATGTAACTGGATGGGGCAACTATGGCAGGGCATAGCGTTGCCTAATGGTCTAACTCCAGCCCCAAGACTTTTCGCCAAGATATTAAAACGGGCCTTGGCAATATTAGAAACAAAAACATATTGTCATGGCATATCTTGATGATATATCAATTGTGGGGGAAAAACCCTGATCTTCTAAATCAGCAGTTTTAGCTACCAAACATAGGGTGAAACTCTGGGGTCATCTCCATCCAGATAAATCTAAGTCGACGGCATCCACAACTGGACTTTCTGGGATTTACAATTAACGTTATCCATATGTCTGTAACATTGCCAAAGAGTAAAGCAGACTTGGATAAACTTACAAAATAATTAATTACTAAAAACACTGGTGTTGGGTGCGTTTTATGGTCTAAAAGCCTACTGCTAACAATGCACCATCTGCATGTCCGCCTACGAATTGATAATATCACAGTGGTGGCATATATTAATCATATGGGAGAAAAGATCGATACCATGTGTCAATCTGGCCAATATATTTGGCTATGGTGTGTTAACATTCATATTTGACTATCAGCAAACTTACCTACCAGGTAAGCTCAATACTGAGCCACATACCAGGTCATGAAAATTCAATGACAGCATCGAATGGCTGTTGGACCACAAAAACGTTGCTGATATTACCAAAAGAGGGACACCAGATATCGATTCATTTGCATCTAGACCCAATCACCAGTCATCAACATATGCCACTTGTGAACCACACTTGGGGCAGCAGCAATGGACGTTACTCACACTTAATGTGGAAAAATTGTTTACAATGTTTTTCCCTCCTGCCTCATCAGTCGGATCCTAAGCAAAAACACATATGGACTCAACATCAAGTGTCTTGAAAGTACCTGATTGGCCTACACAGCCATGGATCCCTGTGGTCTCGGACATAGTCTCTGAACCATAGTCCACCATGCTAGATCCGGGCTGGCGGACAGGACCATGAGCTTGATGACGGCAGCCTATCAAGAATCAACAAGGGCTGGTGTAGCGTATAATACAGCGACAACCACCAACGTCCTGGGAATTCCTATCCAGCCTTCATGTAGATGAAGGACTGAGCTGCAGTACTATAATTATGCAGGAGTGCCCTGTCAGCTTGCTGGTGGCAGGCACCACGACAACTCTCCATGGGATCTCACCCTCTAGTTGTCAAACTTATGAGGATTATTTTATCACCAACCCTCCTAGAGGGAAGTACTCCCAGATATGGGACGTCAGTGTTGTACTAAAATTGCTAGGGGCACCAGCAATGTCCCTGTCCCTGGGGGGGGGGGGGGGGGGGGAACTGACATTTAAAAACAGTATGCTGATAGTACTGGTTTCTGCTCTAGGGGTCCAGTTTCTACATAAACTGAGACTGGGATAAATGATGGCATCTCCAGAAAAGATAACTTCGCATATTAGAGCTTGTTAAACAAGATAGACCATGGTCATCAGGACAAAATTTGGAATTCCAGATATACCCAACTGACACCCGACTATGTGTAATGACACACCTTCTATTATACCTTAAAACTACTAAAACTTAAGAGGAAGTAAATTAGCACTATGGGCAGCCACAAACAGCCTAATGGCCGGGTATCAGCACTAACCATCGCTAGATGGTTCAGACAGGCTTGGGAGCTGCTGGGGTGGATACTGACATCTTAAGTTTCCATTCACATGGGCAACAGCAACACCAGCAGCTAGAGACAAGGAAGTGCCTATGGACCATATCCTGGCTACAGCAGGATGGTCAAGAGAAAGACCTTCCAATTCTTTATAATAAGCCAATAACCAAACCTGCGGTATTGCAGAATCAAGTTTGAATTCTGCAATATATTTAGCCCTAGGGAGGATTATTTTGTTAAAATAAATTGTTATTGCCTGAATTGGATGCATGTCTGAATACAATAACATACTTCCTCCCTTGAATGACTTCGGCAGTGAGTGAAGCATGGACTGTTCCACAGCTTAAAATCTTCACGTAGTCACTCACGTGACTCCGAAGTAAAATAGTAAGATTAAACGAGAACTTACTAGTTTGAAGTTTGATCTTTATTTTGTGAGGAGTTACGATGAGGGATTACGTGCCCTCCGCTCCCGCCCTCAATTATAAAGGTCAACTGGTATCTTAGTTCTCCTTGTCTTTACCATGTTTACTTCAATTACTATTTTCTGTGATTCCACACCGCTGCTTTGAAGAATGTCGCGCACGCGTGCTGGCGGGGTCTTCACGTAATCCCTCATCGTAACTCCTCATAAAATAAAGATCAAACTTTAAACTGGTAAGTTCTCGTTTAATCTTACTATTATGGTTAGCAGGTACATTCTTGGTTCTTGGTAACTGTGATGATTTCTAGCATTTATTAGGCTAAAGAACAGGGTGGCAAACTATGTTTCCATCTTTGAAAATGCCTTTGACAGTACTGGCAACATAATGCATATAATGCTCATGTCTCTTCATAATGCTAATTTTCAACTTGCTCAATTAAAAAATCATTAGTATATATTTGCTCAAAGGATTCCAGTGATTACAAGACTAGGCTTGTATTCACTGGAGTTTAGAAGGATGAGGGGGTATCTTATCGAAACATGTAAAATTATAAAAGGACTGGACAAGCTACATACAGGAAAAATGTTCCCAATGTTGGGCGAGTCCAGAACCAGGGGCCACAGTCTTAGAATAAAGGGGAGGCCATTTAAGACTGAGATGAGAAAGTTGTGAATTTGTGGAATACCCTGCCACAGAGGGCAGTGGAGGCCAAATCACTGGATGGATTTAAGAGAGAGTTAGATAGAGCTCCAGGGGCTAGTGGTATCAAGGGATATGGGGATAAGGCAGGCACGGGTTATTGATTGGGGACGATCAGCCATGATCCCAATGAATGGGGGTGCTGGCTCGAAGGGCCAAATGGGTTCCTCCTGCACCTATTTTCCATTTCTATGTTTCTATGTTTCCAGGGTAGCTTTTCACCTAGATACGTGTTATGGAATTCTGAGAAAGGAGTGTTTTTTCAATAAAATTGTACAACTAGTTTTCCTGGAGACACATTCAAATTATTTGTATAACTTTTCCCTGATCATAGATCAAATGTCTCATAGAACACCAGAAAACTGAATCTAAAAAGGATTTGAAACATTTCATATACAAAAGCAGAACTGATCCAATTACTGTAAACTACTAGTCAGTTCAATGTAGTTGGAACACAGATCATGTTTGGACAGAGTCCATTGCCATAACTGGAACATCAAGACCAGGTTTACTGTCGTAATCTGGGACTTTTGCCTTATTTCACAAATATAATTTGGAAATGAATCACAGTTAAGTGGTTGTTTTCAGTAAATCTGAGTGTGCTGCTCGAAGCCATTTAATGTAGCCACCACACTAAAGAGGAATGTGCACATTACTGAAGCGGTCACCAACAGTGTTCCGCAATACATTTTTACTCTTTTCATATCTAAAATAAACATGCACAAAGAGAAAGGGGGATGACCATGAGCCAGATCAGCACAGACCAGGAGAATGGCTTCGACAGAGTATCATATATGTACATAATGGATGTGCTCTTCAAAATGTGCTTTGGGGAGGGGAATCAGGAACTCAAATCAATTGCTCTACACTGCCCAAATCAACGGTAAGAAACGGAAGACGTCCTCATCAGATTCAGGCTGTCTGAAGACAAGGCTGCCTAGTTTCCCGTCTTGTTTGTGTTGCTGTGCATGGTGTAGGTATGGTCCAAACCCATTCCAATGTCTGTGTAGTTACACAAACCATGTTCCATTTCATCTGGAAATCCAAAATGGATGATGACAATCAAATCATAATGTGCAGGTATCCAGAGAAAGGAAAGAAAACATCAGCTTTTATCTTTATGGCCATCTTTGTGTCTGGCCACATCAGTAAGTGTGTAGAGCTGGAGCTGTGAGTGCATGAGTTTCTTCCAGTGCAATTAATGTTTTAAATTAGCAGAATGTGTTTCCTCCTACATACCAACAACGCATGAGGTGATAGGTCATAGTGTATGGAGATGAAGTTTGAGGATCTGGAGAGAATAAAATGGAATCAGTGTAGGATTAGTATAAATAAGTGTTTGACGATCAGCATAGATGGATTGAACAGCCTGTTTCTGTGCTGCATGATTCCTTTTCCTCTGGAGTTTGGAAGTCATGATCTTGATGAATAGCCGAGCTAGCTTGAATTGTCAAATGATCTGCTCTGGCTCTTACTTTATGTTCTTTGTGTTATACAATATAACAACATCCACTGGTGTTAGACCAGCATAATATACAGGCAGCCCCTGGATTACGTGAGTGTTCTGGTTCCTGAGAACTTTCTGCAAGCCTATTTCATCCTGTCAGAAACATCAGTTTTTATTGTAATTCATATCATATTGCTCTGAATATTCCAATTATAATTCTTTCATTTTGTTGAATAATCACCCTAACTATAATTAAACCAATGGACTATATATTATCCAGGCATTAATGGATACCATCAAGCATTTTATTATTATTATTATTATTATTATTATTATTATTATTATTACTAGCTTGAAAATTCTTTAAATTATATTGTAACGTTATAAATTTCAGTAACGTTGGATTTTCATAAGTCGGGACATCCCAGGGGATCCCCTGCATGTATCATAAAAGATGAAGACAAAGGTTATTCGGTACATATTGCTGGTGTCAAAATTGCCTTGTGGGCCACCAAATACCATTTGCAGAAGTTGTTTGAGGTTCACAGAACAGTGTTGTTATGTTTCCCTGTGCAATGCTGCACTGATGATATCCCTACATTCAAATCCTTGCATAATAATGGCCCATATATCATTTTCCCTTCATTACCACTTGCTGAACTTGCATGTTGGCCTTCAGTAACTCGTGCATTAGACAATCCAAATCCCCTTGAACATTAACATTACCTAATTTCTCACCATTTGAAAATACTCTGTTTACCTACTACCTTCCAAGCACTCATCTTGATTACATTCCCTTAAATCCTCTTTACATTCCCCTCATTACTCACAATGTGACATAGTTTTGCAACAGCATCAACATTAGAATTAGATCATTCATTGCTTCAACCAAATCATTGAGATAGATTGTGAATAGTTGAGGCTCAAGATTGATCCTTGTTGCAGCCCACTCATGATAGTTTTTCACATGTGACATTTCGGTTCAGGTTCAGACTGGAGGTTGGAGGAAGATCTCCAACCCAAACCATCATATGTTCATTTACCTCCAGAGATGCTAATTGACCTGTGAGTTCCCCCAACATTTCATTTTTTGTGAAAAGAGCAGTTAACATTTCAGATCCAGAAACCTTCATCAGAATTCAATGATAATATCACATCCCTCACTTGAGCTGATGGCACGATTTCCCCAGCACAAATAATTCACTTCCAGCAACAATCTTAAATATGGAAAACCATTTTGTCTAAAGATATCCATAGGCTTGTGTATTGCATTGTTTTATACCTATACTGGAAAATGCTATTATGCATAAAAAATATACAGCGAATACAATCAAGATTATTAAAATAGAGCATCAGAGAAATGGCATTCTTTATCTTTCAGTCAGCTGTAAGATTGTCCACTCATGGAAGATTTTTACCTACCTTAAACTAAAACCTACAGTTCATGTCCCTAAAACATATTTTATTAGAGCAATGGAAAATTATCACATCACTAATATATTTAGTAACGGTTCAGCTTCTCCCCAAAAGGGACGCAATGGAAAGTCTGTAAAGGTTTTGTGTGAAATCTTGCCAACTTGGCACTGCCATCACGAGCAGGCACTTGCCCTGAAAATTTCAGCTCTGCTCTGGGCATATGCTGCATCAGCTGTTTCTGTACAACATCAATTACATAGCTTGCGTGCCCTGCATAACACAGACCCTCCAGCAACACTCGCAGCTATCTTTATCTGCAGTGAGCACTGAGTAAAACTAGCTCTGGGGGAATAATGCTGAATCATAAATTCTTGGGATGTACGACATCTCTCAATTGTCTAAATTTGCAGGAAAATGCCTTTATTTTGAAAACAAAAACTGCTTTTACATTCCATCACCAGCATTGGCTGCACAATAAATTAATGCATTCCTCTGCATTAATCAAAATTTACAATGGGTCCCCCGAGCGATTTAATAGCCACATGTATTTCTTTTAATTCATTTTTGGGAACTGGATATTGTTCGCAAGGCTAATATTTATTGCCTCTCCCTATTTTCTCTTTGGTGGTGAGTTACCCTCTTGAACCATTACAATCCTTTTGATGAGAGTAATTCTACAATGCCAATCAACATAGCATAAGAATTGAAGCATGAGTAATCCTATTCCATGATTAATCAAGATAATGGGTGATCATCTACCTCAGCACCACTTTCAGGCGCCATTTCCATATTCGTTGCCTCCTTTATTGCGCAAAAATCTAGTGACCTGTTTTGAAGGAATGTAACTGTATCTGTACTGGCATGTGGGATACAGAATTTCTAAGGATTCACCACCCGTTGAAAGAAGAAATTCTCCCCACCTCAGTCCTAAATAGTTCATTCCTTAATCTACGACTTCCTCATCCTAGACACCTCAGCCTGAGAAATATCTTCCCAGAATCCAACACGTTATCGGCCAATCAGCCCACCGAGTTTGCTCTGCCATTCGATCATGGCTGGTCTATTGTTCCCTCTCAAGCCCATTCTCATGCATTCTCCCCGTAACCTTTGACATCCTTACTAATCAAGAACCTATCAATTTCGGCTCTCCACATCCACTCTAAGTCCTTTCATTATTCGGTAAGTTTCAGTGAGATCCCCTCTCATTCTTCTAATCTCCAGCGAGTGGGGGCTGAGAGCCTTCAAACGCTCCCCATATGTTAACCCAATCATCCCTGGGATCATTTCCGTAAACCTCTTCTGGACCCTAACAAACTTCAGCACATCATTTCTCAGATACGGGGCCCAAAATTGTTCCAAATTTTCCAAATGTGGACTAACCTACCATTTTCCCTCCTAATTGTTTGCTTTCCCTGTGAACTGGGCTTCAGATTGTGTCCAGGCACACCTACATCTCTTTGAATATTACCATTCTATCTCTGACCATTTAAGCTTTTTGTAGGGAGTTCCAGAATTCAGACTTGGTGACAATAAAAGAACAGTAGTATATTTCCAGGTGAACATAATGTGGGACTTAGAAGGAAATCTTCTGTTTCTATGTGCCTGGTGCTCTTGTTGTTCTTGGTGATAAAGGTTTCTCTTTTGCGAGGAAGTAATGGAATTGCTCAGGCCAGTAACTGTAGTGTATTTTGAAAGTGGTACACACTCTGATCAAGACCTCCTCTTAGATTCGTGACATAGTCCACACCCCTCCTTTCCCTGCATATCAATGTGCCTACCTAAACATTTCTTAAATGTCAATATTGTATCTGCCTCCACCATCACCTCAGCCAGTGCATTCCAGGCACTCGCTGTAAAATATGTTAAAAAAACTTGCCCTGCACATCTCCTTTAAACGTTGCCCCTTTTATCTTAAAGTTATGTCCCCTAGTATTTTAAATGACCACTCTGTGAAAAAGGTTCTGGCTGTCTGCTCTATCAATACCTCTCATAATTTTATTTACTTCTAACCTGTCTCCCCTCAATCTCTGGCATTCAGTTAAATATCATTATTTCATTTTACGGCCACACGTATGTTTATTAATGGTGCATCCCAACACATTTTTGTCTATAAGGAAAGCACTGACTAAAACTAATTGTGGATATATATGTTGTCATTTCCACGGACAATTATTTCAAAATTAAATTCCTTAGAATTCAACCTTTTCCTTAAATTTTTTTTTAATGTTTTTTTTTCTACCCATGTGTGTATCTTGAGTTTTTGGAATGTGAAATGTTAAATAAATTAATTTTTAAAAAGCATTTGTTTTCATGTCTGACATGCCATCTGAGAGGTCGGTTCAGCATGACTAGCTGGCCAATCTGTTTAGCCACCTGCTTGAGGTCAGTGCTGGACACCCAGGATTCCCTAGAACTGTAAGCTAACAACAACAAACACTACAATGGGCAAAATCCACATCAGAGAGATCTGACCATTCCGATCTCCCACTGACCTCTGAGCTGCACAAGCTCAGCTGTTATCTGCCCTCAAAATCCAATAAGGAAATGCAGTTTTCTGGGCACCCACAGTCTTCTACTGGGAAGCTGCCTCCAACTGTTCAATGACACACAGTGCAGAACGGGGCCTTTAACTGAATTGATTAAACCTGACATCCAAAGTTGCTTTCAAACCCAGTTAAGCTCTGTTCTAGGCTTACTTTGCTTTCAAAGCTGAAAAAGGATCTTGCATTTTTTTTAAATGTATTATTAAAAATCAAAACATTGACATTAAAACATTTGTTCAAAGTAAAACATTTGCAGCACCTAGAAAATAAATCTGATGCAATGTAATACATTTACATTAACTCAATTAAATAAAGGGGAAAGGTAATCACCTTGTACTTACCATTCTCCTCAGAGCCATCGTTGAGTGAGGTGTTGGGGCTTTTACTGGTACAAGGACATTTCCTGCAAATTTGCTCTCTTCCACTGATCAACAAGTACCAAAGCAGAATTCAAGACTTCAGTTTAGCTAAGGAGTACTGAACTTCCACTTGGTTAAGTGGGTAAAATACATCAATTCTGGGTAGAACTACATGCCGTATCCAACTAACGGGGTGGAAGTTTGGGGCTCCCAGTAAAAGCGGTTTTGCCTGAGCCCAACAGCCAGCTTTTAAGTGAAAGATCCAGGCCTGGGTAATTGGGGGTTGTTTTCTTCAAGGTACACGTTACTTTAACTCTCAATGGAGGCTGCAGTACAGCAGATATACAGATTCACTGTCACTGATGGAAAACTGAGACCACAGCTAATATCAGTAACACAGTTGCTGAAATTGAAGCCATATTTACTGTGGAAACAACATTCGTGGAATAATTGAGTGCATTCTTGTATGATCCTGGGTTAGCAAAAAGCCTGATCAATTTTATCCACGCATTTACTGTATAAATTGCAGCTTGAACTGCCATGCACTATATTGCTGCCAGCAAAGTCAATTTTCTACAACTTCCTCAAATAATACTTGCCACTAATCGTAACCATTTTTTAAGAATTTGAATAAAATGTTCATTAATTGCATAAAATACTGTGTACACTTTTCTTTACTCAATGTAGAGATGCTTAAATAAATTAAAAATGCTGCTTGAAAAAACCCCGGAGTTATTTATAATGGGTGCTTACCTCTGCTGTTCACTCTGGCAGCTGATGTCCAAAAAGACCTGAGGTGCAGGGAGAGGAGGTCATCACATTAATAAATACACACCAGTTGCAGAATTCAATATCAGCTACAAAATTACATTGCAAACATTGCTTTTAGGACAAGATTTTGTGATACAGGAGAAATGTGTATGTTAAATATCTACCATTCAGATCTTTATGTGAATTCAGGGCAACTTAAGAAACACAGCCTGGAAGTTAACCACAAAATAGTATCTCACTCTCAATTTGTAATGATGTGAAGCGCAGATTAGGATGGCGTTTTATTACTTTATTCTTCATCCCAACACTATCACATTATATTTCCTGATTCATGTTCCATAAAAGCATTCAGAGCAGAAATATAGTGTGCAATAGAATAGATGGCAATTGTTTATGATTTCAGATCTTAAAAATTATCTAATTATCTACATTTCTTAAACATTATCTGACTTTTGCGGAGCTATTCAAACTTCTTGCAATGGAATCATACGTTCACCGTAAGGATTATTTTATACTTTATCGTTTGTATTGGCTGTAAATTTGTCATTGAAATAAACCTTCGATTTGTCATTGAAATAATTCATCCTAAAATACATTTGTATTTGTACCTTACTTTTTTCTTTATTAGGAGGCAATTTTTGTTACGTCAGGAATTTAAACTTTTTAATACAAATTATTAAAATCTAAACAAATAACTAAAGATAGTTAAATATATTCGTTGAAATATCTGTTAAAATTACATTTTAAGAGCTTTTTGAATAACACAATTGGTCACTAAAAGCATAATTAGCATAAATGTGTTTTATGTGACTTCATTAGCACAGTAAATGTGTAGCACAAGCATATGGTTAGCTCTATCTAAACCCTGAAGCCTTGTCTTGTTACATCTCTCCATGGAGAGACTAGGTCAGCTTTCTGACAGAGCCATCTGCCTTTATTGTACATAGCTCCACTGAACGTGGTGGATAAATATAGAGGATATTTCCACTCCATGCCAGGTCCTTTTTACTGTCCAACTCAACGGACACTGATCGCCTGTATATTTCTCCTTTTAAAGTGGCCAAGTAAAACCCATGTTCAGACAAATCTACCTGCTGCTAAATGTCCTCAATGAAAACTGGAATATGAAAAGTAAGCCAGCATAAATGTGACCCACTCACTATTTTCTTTTCTGAAGACTGGATATCGTTGGTACTCTGGACTTATTGAAACAGAGCGGTCGGTGGATATTGTGCCAGATCTATGATCAGAGATCCAGACGAAGGGGAGAAAATTCGACCTGTAATCCAACAGGAAACTCGTTACATTCTGGTTAGTATTGTTTCTTTCATAGCCATTTTACTCACAAAATGTAAATAATGTATTAGCAGGATTAAGAATAAAGATGATAAATCAAAAGAACAGAAATGTTACATGTTAATCTACTGTAATTTCAATATAATAGCATGACATCATAATTGTGAGTTGAATATTTTTATATTAGACAAAACATAAACATTGTAATAATGGTTATTTTTCTGACACCATTCTGTCCACTTGAAATGAACTATTAAGATACATGTAGCATTGCTTGTCTCAAACTTCAGGACCAATATCTGTGCAGGTTGATAATCTAATCTCTCAAAAGAAAACTGTGGGATCAGTTTAAAAGACGTTTAAATTAAATTACCGTAGGATGTATTTTAAAGGTGGAAGTGGGATAAGAATATTTTAATAAACAGTTTTATTTTTCAAATAGGTAATTCAAATATTTCTTAATGAGCAGCTACATTGTTTATTCAATAGTTCAAGGCAGAACTGATAAATTTTCAAAGCTTTTACCTTTTAAAATAAAGGAGCATAGGGATGAAGATCAGATTGTGTTTGATTTGATTTGTTTTTGTCAAATAAAGACTAATCTTATATCTCACTAAAGACAATATTCCATGTTTATTTGCAATCGTCTATTTCCCTGCACAAATGCACATCCATGGGAATTGAGATAGCAATATAAATTTTTCATTTGATACATTTGACAGAGACAGGCTCACTTGCTGTAAATATAAATATCCACAAGTGCAACATTGGCGAAATCATGAAACCAGAAAAGATTATTTGGGGAAATGTGTTAACAACATCTGAAGCAAACTGGTGTTGGCACACATTCAGATTCAGATTAGTTTACTGCCATATACACCAGGGTGCAATGTAATACCTTGCTTCCATGAAGCTCATAGAATACACAGTTGACATGATCATAATAGATATAAAAATAAATACAACAATGAATGCAAAACAGCAGATTGATGCAAAGATTGTAGAGATATCTGAAGTAGTGAAAAATACTCCAAAATGAATAACCAAATAACTGAATGAGATGTGGTTAAGAGTACGAGGGTTTGAAAGAGGCGATTGGTTCAGGAGTCGGGTAGCAGTGGGGAAGAAGCCATTCTTAAGTCTGGACATCAGGCTTTCAAGCACTCCTATATTCTTCCAGAAGGTAAAAGAGAGAATAGGGATGGTAGGCAGCCTTGATGATACTTCCAGCCTTCCTGCTGTAACACGCTATGAAGATTACCTGGATGGATGGATATGATGAGCCTGTGATGGACTGGGCTGTGTTCATCACATTCTCAATGTGGTCAAAAGCAGAACAGTTGCCACACCAGCCTGAGATATTATCTGTCAGAACACTATAAGCTATCAGCGTATCTGTAGAAGTTCAACAGAATCTTCTTGGACATGCTGAATCTTCGAAAGTGAATACACTGATGTGGCTTCTTGATTAACATATCAGAATTAGGGATAAGGAACAAGTTAGGTTGCTGGTGATATGGGTGCCCAGAAATCAAAGCTGTCGACCATCTATACAGCAACTCTGTTGATGACGGCAGGATTGCGTTCACCCCACTCCCCTCCCCATCCCCATCCACTTCCTTGGGTCAAGAAACAACTGTTTTGTCAAGGGCTAGGTCGCAACTTGAAACATCACCGTGTACACATATTTGTGTACTCCTGTACACAAATTGAAAAGGAATCCAGATTGTTTGCAGTTGCAGACCATTACCAATCTTTCAAAACACTTCATAATGGTTGATGTTAGAGCTACTGAGCAGTAGCCATTGCAGCAGATCAATTTACTTTTGTTGGGGACTGGTATTTTGGAGGTTTCTTTGAAGCAGATGGGGGCAGTAGGTTATTGAAGTGGGAGGTTGACGATATCTGTTAAGACTGGCCAGTTGATTGATGCACAATTTCAGTACAGGCCCAGTGACCAGGAGCTTGCTGATAGTTTACAGGAGTTGAAAGGAGATCTGACTTCAGCCACCAACCCAACAGTCCCATGATCTGTGTTTATAGTATACTAATGTGCTATGGCAGTTTGAGATCAAGGAGGATGTGGTGTTGGGTCTCCTGAAGAACATCGAGGTTGATAGAATCTTGGGCCTGATGGGATCTATCCAAGGTTATTGAGAGGCTGGAGACAAGCTTGCAAAAGATTTACCAAGATTTTTGTATCCGCACTGGCCATACCTGAAGTCCCAGAGGACAGGAGAGTAGCCAATGCTGTGCTTTTGTTTAAGAAGAGAACGATGAATAAATCATGAAATTATAAGCCTGTGCGCATCACATTCGTGATAGGCAAACTATTGGAGACGACTCTTCAGGAGAGTATTTACTCACATTTTTAAGAGAATGGGCTAATTAAGAACAGTCAATGTAATTGTATCTGGAGCAAGTTTCACAAAGATGTCTTACAAACATGATTTAATTTTTTGATGAAATTATTAATGTTTTAATAAGAGTGGGACATTGGACATTGTGTACAAGGATTTTAATAAGTAATCTAATAAATTCACTATATGGCAGGCTGGTCCAGAACATTAAAATACACGAGGCCTTGGTAGCTTGGATTCAGAACTACTTTAACATAGAAGATATGGTAATGGGAGGGTGTCATTCTGGCTGGAGATCTGTGACCAGTGGTGCTCTGCAGAAATCGGTGCTGGGATATCTGTGTTTGTGATAGACATATAAGTGACTTGAATGAAGATGTAGAAGGGTCAGTTAGTACATTGGCAGATGGCACAGAAAGTTGCAGTCAGTGAAGAAGGCTGTCAAAGGATACAGCAGGATATATGTCAGTACAGGTGCACAACCTTTTATCCGAAAGCCTTGGGACCAGACACTTTTCGTAATTCAGAATTTGTCGGTCTTCGGAATGGAAATTTTTTAGTGTAGATTTTAATGGCTGGCTCAGTGGTAGAGTGCTCGGCTCATATCCGCAAGGTCGCGAGTTTGTGCCTCGATCCCGGCAGTTACTCGGTCGCGAGCTTGAGTCTTCAATGTGGTTTTTTTTTGCAGAATAAATGTTTGTATGAAATGCAGTGTAGGAGAGGTGTACTGACTGTGTGGGCAGAACTTTGGAAGTGATTGCCCACCAGTCTAAAAAGCCGCTGTGTCTCCCTGTCCCTGGGATAGTAGGGGGCGATCAAACAGCACAATACTCCCCCTCCAACTCCAGAGGAATTCGCTCCCCGATGGGCCGCTACGGCGACAAGTGGCAGTTTGCCCACAGCCCGAGCTGCGCCACCCCAAGAACAATTCGTACCTTGCACACCATCCGCTTCTGCTCCTACGTTTTCCTCTGGCGTTGGAGCGGGGCTGGGCTGGAGTTGCTGCTGGCTGTGGGTCTCTGGGATCTCCGTGCTTGCAGTGGGCCTGGGGGTCGCTGTCCCGTTGGTCCTGACGTCTCCGGCCACCCCCCTGGACTGGAGCTGAGACTGGGAACTGTACCGCCCTTGCCCCCTCCCTCTGCAACTGCAAACAACCCCAATCTCCTGGAAGGGCGGTACAGTTCCCGGAGGATAGCAGGTGGCCGGAGACGTCAGGACCAACAGGAACCCGCTCCCCGATGGGCCCCTACGACGCCCCGAGCTGCGCCCCGTCATCCGCAACCCAGGTTCCCCTGTAGTTAGAGCGGGGCTGGGCTGGGCTGCTGTTGGCTGTCGGTCTCTGGGATCTCCGTGCTTGCGGTGGGCCGGGTGGTCGACGTCCAATTGGTCCTGACGTCTCCGGTGACTGCACTGACCTGCAGCCATCGCCGACTTGAAGACAGTACAAAGCCCCCGCGCCGGTGCAATGAGCGGGGAGCTGGAGAGGGGAGGGAAGGGGTCACACACATGGCCGGGAAGCAGAGGGGTGTAGGTGGGGTGAAACTGAAGGGAGCGACAATCTGCAGCTCCCTGCCCGCTGAGTTAAAAAGTTACCACGCAAGACTCACGATACACTGTGTATCGTGAGTCTACCGTGGGAACTTTTTAACGCAGCTGGCAGGTAGCAGCATATTGTCAATTATTAACCCTCCCGCGCAATATACCCTCCTCTTTTATGAATGGGGATTTAGTTCCCCTTTCTTCGAGGACCGACCGGAGGTTCCGCTGTCACCTCTGCGGGCCGCCCTCGGTGAACGTTTTCAAGGACCTTTCTTCAAGGACCGAAAAAATGTCACTATTCGGAGGTTTTCGTTATTTGGATCGTCGGATAAAAGGTTGTGCACCTGTATGTGCGACCTTGCATCACCCGGCGCAGCTTTAATGGCCGTGGGACAATCGCCATCGCCAGCCGGGGGCTTTGACTTTGACCTTGACATGGGGGGGGGGGGAGTGCAGTGGAGAGATGAGTTTATTTGGCCTTCCATCACAGCGATGTGATGGATGTTTGTGTAAATTATGTTGTGTCTTGAGTCTATGTGTTTGTAATGTAACCTCAAGGGGTCCAAATGACAATTAAATGTATCTTGTATCTTGTAGTTACAGATGTGGAAGGAGAAATGGCAAATGGTGTTTAATCCGATCAAGTGTGAGGTGTCGCACATCAGTAGAATTAGTCCATTTGGCCCATCAAGAATTAGTCCATTTGGCCCATCAAGTCTACTCCGCCATTCAATCATGGCTGATCTATCTCTCCCTCCTAACCCCACTCTCCTGCCTCTCCCCCACTCAGGACAGTACTTTCTCCTTCAGAACTATTTTTTAATATTCAAACATTAACATTCCCAGAGATCCAATGGGAATGAGATGATTAATTGCAATCACCAATCACT
This sequence comes from Leucoraja erinaceus, assembly GCF_028641065.1. Classification (NCBI taxonomy): domain Eukaryota; kingdom Metazoa; phylum Chordata; class Chondrichthyes; order Rajiformes; family Rajidae; genus Leucoraja; species Leucoraja erinaceus. The sequence goes on from NC_073389.1 coordinate 40,275,324, forward strand.
ACAGTGATTTTTTTCCCCACAATGTAGTTGAAATAAAGAATTATTAAAAGGGATCTAAAAATGGGAAACACAATATATTGTGCTTTGTTTTATCCAAAGGATGCTAATTTAATTCACATCAAAACAGGTTTTTACTTGGAATTTTATGTTTGTGTGCTCCCTCCCACGTTCTACTGTTTGCATAATCATAAGACATAGGAGCAGAATTAGATCATTCATCCCATCATGGCTGCACTATTTTACCCTCTCAACTTCTTTCCCCTGCCATCTCCCTGTAACCTTTGATGCCCTTACTAATCAAGAACCTATCAATCTCCGCTTTAATAATACCCAATGATGGCCTCCACAAGCCAAGCATGGCAATGAATTCCACAGATTCACCACCCTCTGGCTAAAGAAATTCCTCCTCATCATCATTCTAAAGGTATATCCTTTTATACTGAGGCTGTGTCCATTGGACCTCGACTCTCCACAACTGGAACCATCCTCTCCACATCCACTCTATCTAGGCATTTAATTATCTAGGCCTTTCATTAAGTTTCAATGAGGTTCCCACTCATTCTTCTAAACTCCAGCGATCACATCAAACACTCCTCATTCTTTAACCCAATCATCCCTGAGATCATTCTGGTAAACCTCCTCTGGACCCTCCCCAACACTAGCTCATCCTTCCTCAGATATAGGGCCCAAACCGCTCACAATATTCCAAACGCAGTCTGACCAGCACCTTATAAAGCCTCAGCATTGCATCCTTGTGTTTTATATTTTAGTCCTCTCAAAATGAATGCTAACATTGAATTTGCCTCGCCCTTTAACAGGATAAAGTAAACTGGATTGAAAGCTCTGAACATATGCTTGCCTTGCATTATTATGATGTCAAATGTGCACTTCTGTCTCAGCTAAATAATATTTCTGCAATAAACCTACTTCTATCATACTTTGGACTCAAGTAGAATATTGACATACATGATTAAGCTTTCAGCATGGTTTGAATCTATGTTTTCATGCTTCCTTTGGGGCCAATCACTTCCATGGATTTAAGTGATGTGATGTGTATTTGTCCTAAATAAGTCAATCAACTACTCTATGTAAAATACATCAGGCACTAACAGAGCACGATGATGAGTGCATTGGGCATTTGCTGAGGGGATATGATATGTTTTTGAACAGTTGCCAACCTCTGCATGGCCTTCCAATTTCAACCACAGTATTTACTGTAAATATACTTTTTATTCCATATTTCTTGCTCCCCTGAAGACTTCCACTGCTATCATACTTCCTCTTCCAGGCATTAGGGTAGCCAGCTGTGCCACAAATATCCACACAGCAAAAATAAATCCCCCTTAATGGTAAATTGAGAGAAAAGCTAACGCAGGCAGGTGCCTGTGCTCTCACAAAGTTGCAGTTATTCAATATGTGATCATCACAAAATTAGATGGCGTGCAACATAATTCTAAATCTGACACCAATTTACGGTTTACAATTTTCTCCTTTGTGTATATGGGACTAAAGTCAGATAATGTTAAAAGTAATAGGAGATATAAATACTGCTATGCTGTTTCCCCTGGGTAAAGCTATATCCATAGTGTTGTTCGTTTCTAATTTATGATATAATTCCATTTTATTTTGAAAAGTTTGGATTTTTTTGCATATTTATTGAAAAAGCACTGAGATTACTACATTTAAATAGCATGTGTAAACCAAACACAACCTTTAAACAATTTATGCTACAAAGCATTAGATGCAAACACTATTCATTTTGTTTGTTTTTATTTATTTACATATGTAGGCAACTTGGGCCAGAGAAAGACGGCATTTAATTTTAGTCAAAGGTGTCCATATCACTTTTTGCCTAGACTCAGTGAGGATGACAGCTTTCTTTCTTTAAATAATGCTTTTTGACAACTTTAAAGTTTCCTGATCACCTTTACTAACACTAATTTAAAAAAAAGTAATTCTAAATATATTTAAATGTAAACACCCAACAGTTTGGATTTGAATTCAGATCTTCTGATCATTAGCCTAGGCCTCTAACATTTCAGTAAATAAAACTATATCAATCTAAATCAACCTGTATCACTGGCTCCTCCTCCTCCTTTTTCCTTTCTTCTTGAACATTGAATTCTCACAAGTTTGTTGGCCCTTGCTGTCTCCTCCCCTTCCCAACTCTCCCTCAGCCCGCGGGCTCCTCCTTTTTCCTTTCCTCTCCCTGCCCCCACCCCCTATCAGTCTGAAGAAGGGGTTCAGCCCGAAACGTTGCCTATTTCCTTCGCTCCATAGATGCTGCTGCACCCGCTGAGTTTCTCCAGCATTTTTGTGTACCTTCGATTTTCCAACATCTGCAGTTCCTTCTTAAACACTGTATCACTGGTTGTTCCACCATCTCATTATTACCACAAAAAATAGCAAGCTATCCATTTTGCAATATAGTTGTGAAATCATATTAAGAGACAAAAATTTGTCCTGGCCCAGAAGTGCATCGACAGATATCTAAAAACATATCTATGCTGCACAAGTGAAAATTAATTAACATACTTCAAAAATTTTGAGGACATTTCTTGGTATTCTGTCACTATGGGAATTTTAGTTCCTAACTTTTCCAGGGAATTTTCATTTGTGTATGCACTTTTTTTCCAGTGTAAAGCTCCACCAAATGCCATCGACAGTAGTACAATATGCAGAATTTATATGTTGTGAACATTTCAATTCCTCTGTTATGAACAACTACCATTATTATTTATTGATAGAACAATCAGCTTTTACCAACTCTGTCTCCCCAAAGGCCATGACATATAAAAGGTCGACAATAAAACTGCATTTTTATCCTTACTACGATCCAGAGCTTCCTATGACCTAAAAGACAGTCCAACACCTCCTTTATAAAGCTTTGCCCATGCTCGTCATGTTCAGGGTCATCTTTAGCTTCTTGGTATGGGGATAATATTGAGCTTGTGAAGACTATTTCTGCCACAATGCTACTCAATGCTGCAACAGGACTCAAATTCCACACAAGAAAATTCCACTGCTTCCTTCAGTCCAGAAGAGGAACAGGCAAGATGCAATTGACTGCAGTGCAACATACAAAAAAGGCTGCACTCATGTCCTGACATAGAATGTTGACTGCTCACGAGGCCATCAGTATATCAATCTTGCCATAAGTTCTTGTCATGAGCAGAAATAGGCATCCACCCCATCGAGTCTACTCTGCCATTCAATCATGGTGGATCTATCTTTCCCTCTCAACCCTATTTTCTTGCCTTCTCCACATAACCCTTGACACTTTTTGATTCTTGCTAATCAAGAATGTGGCAATCTCCACCCATTGACTTGGCCTCCACAGCAGTCTGTGGCATGTTCTTGTTGGCTTTCTACCAGAGCAGAACCTTACTTCTATCCCCAGTTCCGAGAAGATAGAAAAGTGCAGAATAGGAATGGGCCATTCGGCCCGCAATGTTTGTGTCGAACATGATGCCAAGTTAAACTGATCTCATCTGATCATATCTGTTTATTCCCTGCACTTCCATGTGTCTATCTAAAAGCTTTTTCTGGCATCGTAATTTTTTTCTTCATCAATATTTATTCAACTCCCTCTAGAAGACCATAATAGAACTGTCTCCACCACGAATGCAGATTCCAATCACATCCTGCATTAAAAAATCTCCTTATGTTGCTCTTCCGCTTAAACCTATGAGCTCCAGTCCTCGTCGTCCCCACAGAAGGGAACAGCGTTGAGTCAAGTCAAGTTTATGGTCGTATGCACAAGTAAGCTGAGATAGAGGTACAATGACAAAATCTTGCTTGCAGCAACATCGCAGGCACGTAGACTCTGACACCACATATCAGCATAAATCATAGATAAATAGCACATAAATCTGCAAGACATGACAAGAAAAATATACTCTTTCCAGATCTGCAACTACTTTTTTTTATAAAATCTCCCCACAGTCCTCTCAAAAGAAAACAACCTCAGCCTCGGTAATTTATCCTTACAACAATCCATCAGGCCAGAAACCATTGTCGTAAACCATTTTCAGACCTTCTCTAAAGTATTTGCATACTTTTAATATGACAACCAGAATTGAACACACTGCGCCAATTCAGATAAATCAATTTTATAAAGCAAGACTCCTTGCTTTTATATTCTACTTCTCTATTGATACCAGAAGAGCTACTTCCCTACAACTGTTAGGTTCTTGAACTGACTACCACAACCCAAATTCTACCTTGACAACAGAAGACTATGAACCATCTCTTGCATTCCCATAATAATAATAATAATAATAATAATAATAATAATATATTTTATTTTATTGTCATTGCACGTCAGTGCAACGAGATTTAGTATGCAGCTTCCAACCGATGTAAAAGAAAAGTAAAAAAGGTGTGACGTGACCATCCGAGGGAGACAGTCCAGGGGGGGGTGGGGGGCACTCAGCAGGGCCGGTTCAGAGTCGTTATAGCTCTGGGGATAAAGCTGTTTCTGAGTCTGGAGGTTTGGGCGTAGAAGGCCTTGTAACGTCTGCCGGAGGGAAGTAGTTCAAACAGTCCGTTACAAGGGTGTGAGGAGTCTTTATGGATGCTGACGGCGTTCCTGAGGCACCGTGTGTGGTAGATGCCCTCCAAGGCTGGTAGCTGTGTTCCAATGATCCTCTGCGCTCTGTGGACGACGCGCTGAAGAGCTCTCCTCTCCGCCTCCGTGCAGCTGAGATACCACACAGAGATGCCATATGTTAATATGCTCTCTGTGGTGCAGCGGTAGAACGTTAGAACGTCCCATGGACTTGTATTAGTTTTAATTGCGTTTTGCACTAATTTCTTGTCTTTTTTGCACTTTCTTTTCCCTTCCCATTCAGAAGTTTGATAGAATTTATTTGTAACATGTTTTTGTGTGTTGTCTTAGTCTATGTGCCTGTGGCACTGCTGCAAGCAAGCTTTTCAGCGTATCAGTACGTCATTATACTTGCGCATATGACACTAAACTCGAAGATTAAAACTGAAAATCAGATATGCCTTATTTGCCACTTCTCAAGCTGTCCTGCCACTGTGCTTCATGCATACCCTCTGTTCCAGGGTCCCTTTCAGAACAGTATCCTTTACTCTAGATGTTTAAGAAAGAACTGCAGATGCTGGAAAAACTGAAGGTAGACAAAAATGCTGGAGAAACTCAGCAGGTGAGGAAGCATCTATGGAGCGAAGGAATGGAAACATACAAAATAGGTGCAGGAGGAGGCCATTCGGCCCTTCGAGCCAGCATCGCCATTCATTGAGATCATGGCTGATCGTCCCCTATCAATAACCCGTGCCTGCCTTCTCCCCATATCCCTTGACTCCACTAGCCCCTAGAGCTTTATTTAACTCTCTCTTAAATCCATCCAGTGACTTGGCCTCCACTGCCCTCTGTGGCAGGGAATTCCATAAATTCACAACTCTCTGGGTAAAAATGTTTTTTCTCGCCTCAGTCTTAAATGACCTCCCCTTTATTCTAAGACTGTGGCCCCTGGTTCTGGACTCGCCCCACATTGGGAACATTTTTCCTGCATCTAGCTTGTCTAGTCCTTTTATAATTTTATATGTTTCTATAAGATCCCCCCTCATCCTTCCAAACTCCAGTGAATACAAGCCTAGTCTTTTCAATCTTTCCTCATGTGACAATCCCACCATCCCAGGGATCAATCTCATGAACCTACGTTGCACTACCTCAATCACAAGGTTGTCCTTCCTCAAATGAGGAGACCAAAATTGCACACAATACTGCAGATGTGGTCTCACCAGGGCCCTATACAACTGCAGAAGAACCTCTTTACTCCTATACTGAAATCCTCGTGTTATGAAGGCCAACATTCTATTAGCTTTCTTCACTGCCTGCTGTACCTGTAAGCCAACTTTCAGTGACCGGTGTACAAGGACGCCCAGGTCTCGCTGCACCTCCCCCTTACCTAACCTAACCCCATTGCAATAATAGGTGATGTTTCGGGTCGAGACCCTTCTTCGGATATTATAAAATCTACATTCTATATTCTCTCTTATTCTTCATACCAAAATGGTTTATTCCACATTTTTGTGCATCAAACACCATCTGCCACGTGAATGCCCAGGTTTCTATCCTGTTGCAGGCTATCCCAATCCTTCTCGTAGTTGCCAATACTGCCAAGTTTTGTGTCAGCTATAAATTAGAAATTATAATTTAAGCCCCAAGTCCAGGTCATTAATATAGATAACCAACGCCTGAAGAACACCACAATTCACTTTCCTCCAGATAGCAACACAAACATTCACCATGATTCTACTGTCTGTTTCTTAGCCACTCACTTTGTGCTTTGCTCAAGATTCCAACAATTGCAGTTGCTTGTGTCACTATCTTCTTAAAGACAGTTTTGCCTCTCAATTTCTGCTTTCTATTCCTGGGTTCATCACTATCATCCCATAAAAATTAGCTTCATCCAATTAATTATTTCTACTTTGGTTTGCACCGTCTCCTTTTCTTCAGCGAACCTAAAATTTAATCATTTTTGATTATTATCTACTAAATATTAACTGACCAAAACTTGGTATAGGAGCATATGTTTGTCAACAACCAGATTCAGAAATGGCCGCCTCCTTCCTTCCTTGTTGTACCTGAAAAACGCTGTTACAGAAAATTATCCTGGCACGTCCAACTGTGACCTACTTGGCACTCTGTCTGGCGAGCCAAGTTGTAACCCTGGAGCATCTCTGTGGCCGTTTCCTGAGCACTGTTTGTCACCGGCCACTGCAGGTCTCAGTCACCAGAAGCACATTCCCGATAACCCACTCAGCCCATCGTTCAGGCACAATGTTCCCTTTTAATTTGAAGTGGCATTTACATGGTGGTTTAAGAACTATGTGCAAAGATTGCACCAGCTGAGCTAAATGCTGACAAGTGTGAGTCTCTGCAACAGATCCACAAAGAAAGCATGGCTTCACATGCCTGGGGTACCTGCAAATGTACTGAAAATCTTTCCCTTTTTGCAAGTTTCACAAACACCAAACACCCCCAAAGCTGTTTTGATACCTTCTGGGATTAAATAAAAACCTACTCATATACCCAGGACAATGAAAGGAGATGCTTGCTTTTCCTATCTTCTTCACATGAAAAGTCTCACATACGGATGTCTAGTCTGTCAATTCACTCAGTGGCCGCATGCAATGCCTTGGGGAGAACAAAGTTGCCACCTGCAATAGAGCTTAATGGGCATGTTGAATCGATTCATTGTTCCATTGTTTGGTATTCATAATTACAACTCACTTTGGGTCATAGAGTTATAGAAACATTGAAACACCACATTTGGCTCAATTCATCCATGCCTACCGAAATATCTATTTGACCTAGTCCCATTTGCCTGGGTTTGGCACGTCTCCCTCTCAACCTCTACGATCTGTGAACCTGTCTAAATATCTTTTGAATATTTTGTAACCACCTCGACAGCTTTCTCTGGCAGCTCGTTCCATATACTGACCACCCTCTATGTGGACAAAGTTGCTCCTCAGGACCCTTTTAAATAATTTCTCTCCCACCTTAAATCTATGTTTTATAGATTTACTATAACTCTAGTTTTAGACTCCCCTCCCGTGGGGAAAAAATACTGACCATTTAATTTATCTATGCTTGTCATTATTTTACATTCCTCGATAAGGTCACCATTCAACTTCCTGGCAAAGAAGGCCGATTCAGTCTCTCCTTTTAAAACAAACCCTCCAGATCCTCATGAATCTTTACTGTACCCTTTCCAGTTTACCCATCCGTCCTATGACTGGGTAACTAGACATGCACCGTCAGCCTGTATGGTCAAAAAAGTATGGTCTCACCACAGCATTATGTCCCAACTGTTGTGCCCAATGCACAAGATGTAATAATAGAATGCTGTGCCTTTCAATTCCATTTTCCACAGTAAGTTATAACTGCTTCCTCATGCCCAAGTTGTTTCTGCTTTCAGCCAACGTTTGTACACTGTCATACATAAATTGAACAAAAATGTTGAACACTGGCTGAATGTTTCCTTCTCTACCTTTATCCTTGGTGTTTTGGAACACTCCCAGCAGTTAAGGTCACATAATTAAGCACAGCCAGGAATTATTGGTATTATATCACAGAATGTAATCACCATCTCTCCAATCTAACTTGTACCTACATTTGTTCTGCAAGGGTAACTTGTCCTCTAATTATTTTAATCCTATTATAGCTCCCTTGTACTGTGCACTGCCTGTTGCCAAGCCTCCATCCCCAAGCATAATCTCCTACTCTCTTTCCATATGAATACGTCTGGCATTTCTGGCTACAGTATCCTTTATGTGCTATGCCATAAAACTTGATGCAAAATACACATACAAAATGTTATATAACCTATAAACATCTGCGAAACTGTCTGTTTGGAAGATACGCAGAAACATAGATAAAACATATACAACAGATGCAACATGACCTGTACTGCTTTCCTTGCTGTAGTGCTTGAGATGGTGGGGGGGAAGTTTGGATCAGGAGTTAAAGTCACAAATGTTCCATTAAATAAGATTACTTCAATTTTCCAGCTAAGCCCAAATAACATAATTGCTGTGTTAAAATGATCTTCACTGCCAGTCTCACCGTTATTTTCAAAACCTTAGGTAGCATGATTAGATAAAGAATGGAAATTCTCAAAAATAGATTTGTTTGCTGTTTCAGTAGCTGAAGCAGAAATCATTTCAATTTGGCTTTTCTTTCCCTTGTTTGATATTCCCAGATGAGGATTGTGGAACAAGAAGAAATTAGATATCTAACATTTTGGTGACCTGAGGGATGTCAGGCATTTGTGTGCTAGCCAAATGGATTTTATGATGTTTTTCCAATTTTGAAACTGCAAAGCTTTATTTAACCTTGTGGGATACTTTGATGGAACTCACAATTGGAAGTCATTTCAGAGACAAGAAAAATATTCGTGTAATTCACAAAAAACTCACAGCAGAGACTTAGTATTTTTAGGTCATCCCAGAATATAAAGTATATTAACAACATTTTGGCTTGCACACATCCAAAACCCAAGAAAAGTTATGGAATGACAAACTTCTTGCACAATCATGATTGCAGTGTTACATTAAATTGAAGAAATAGTAAGAACAGAGAATTGGGAACATGGTAGGGATGCAAAATCTGATAAAGGTTAAAATAATGAATTTTTTGGTGATGCATGTTCTGACAGTTTGGATCAAAGAAAACAGAATAGCAGTAAATTAATCAATTTTGTTGGTCAAGCAGTGAAGTCAGTAGCTTGTTAACATTGTCAAGGTTTACTCTTTAAAATTACTTCAGATCTAAGCTAAGTGTTCATGCACCGTATGGCATGAGTAAGACTGAACTAGTACCTTGACGTGTATAGAATCCGTCCTGAATTAACCTCCATGCTCTCAGATGTCCTCCGTACAGCATTAGCAGTGGAGTGCTTGGCTCAGATTTCCAATCTAATGCTGTGATGCATTTAACACCTGCTGCGCAGTGATAAAGGCCTAGCTCTCAGTCCAAAAGTAAAATATAAAATCATTGATTTTATTGATCTGATGTTTTTGAGTCAGGTGTCATTTGTTCTCCTAGTGCACAAAAATAGCCTGAAGCACCATGTGACAGGTGTTTCAAAGTCAAGAATAGTGAGAGGGACAAGATGACCTTTTCATAATGTCGCATTAAAAAATTGATCCTCTGACGAGTATATATCATGGCAGATGGTCTCATCTTTCCTTCACTCTTCACCCCCAACATCAAAAATATTTTCCACTTTTAAGTTTAGGCGGTTTTTGAACACGAGACCTGGATGTGAAAAGATAATTTTCTTCCTCATTAAGCTGCTTACTGCGGTGCGGGCAATTGCTAATTTTCTGGAACCATTACCTCCTGTGACTAAAACTAATCCTTTGGTTGCTGCACAAAAATGAACTGCCTTGTTCTGCCTTGGAAAATGGAATATTAAAACAGTAAATATTTGAAAGTTCACTAAAACAGAATGTAAGAAATAAAAGTAGGAGTAAAAATTCCGCCCCCTACATATTTCACCTGAGCATTTTCCTCCACTGATCCTTACTTGATAAGTACGGGTGTCAGGGGTTATGGGCAGAAGGCAGGAGAATGGGTTTAAGAGGGAACAAAAGATTAGCCATGATTGAATGGTGGAGTAGACTTGATGGGCCAAATGGCTAACTCTGCTCCTTTCACTAATGATAAGAACAGTCTTCAATTCCTCAAGTCCCACCCCAAGGAGCGAGACTAGTCCCTCTTGCTATTGAATTATTATATAACGAGGGGGAGCCCCTTATTTTCATAAAATACCAGAGATGTCTGTGAAACTTATGCCATGGTCAAATGTGTTCCTTTAATTCTTTTTGATTTATAGAGTAATCAAGACTGACCTCATTATTTACTGTTATATGCAAGATCTGGTACATTCAGCCCCTATACAAAAAGTTTTAAATCAAAGATAGATTGTCAATGTTGGTATCAATATTCAATCAAGCAGTCACTTTCCAAGCTATTTTGAGAAGTTGAGGAAGGCGATTGATGTGGGGTGTCGAACAGGGCTGAGCTGAGCAGAGCAATGGCAGATGGAGTTTAATCTGAGCAAGTATGAGGTGTAAGGGAAGGAATACAGTTAATGGGAAGACCCTTAACACTATTGATTTACAGAGGGATCCCGGGGTCAACGTTGGTAGCTCTCTGATCACAAGTAGAGTGGTAAAAAAGGCATATGAAATGCTTGCCTTCAACAGTCGTGGCATTGAGCTTGGAGTCAGTAAGTCCTATATAGGCAACTTTATAGGACTTTGCTTCGGACACATTTGCAGTTCTGCGTGCAATTCTGGTCGCTAGATTTCAGGAAGGATGTGGAGGCTTTGGAGAGGTGCAGAATTGGTTTAACAGAATGCTGCCTGGATTTGACAGTACTGAGTATAAGGAGAGGTTGAACAAACCTGGATTGTTTTCTCTGGAGCGTCGGAGGCCTGATAGAAGTATATAAAATTACGAGAGGCAGAGATAGGATAGACAGTCAGATCTTTTACTCAGGGTGGAAATGTCAAAGAGAGCATAGCTTTCAGGTGGGAGGGGCAAAGTTTAAAGGAGATGTGCAGGGCATGTGGTTTTTTTTGCACAGAATGTGGTGGCGCCAGGCATGTGCTGCTAGAGGTGGTGGCAGATAGATAGTGGTGTTTAAAAGGCTTTTACATGGGCACATGGATATGCTGGGAATGGACAGGTAAGGAATATATTTGGCATGGACATTGTGGGGCGAAGGACCTGTTCCTGTACTGTACTGCTCTACTTTCCAGAAATAAAAAGAAAGAGAGTTAAACGAGAGTACCTGGCAGAAAGCTTTGGGAAAAAGTTTACCTTTTCATAGTCAGGAGGGCAAATGCGGACACGGGATTTGGTTATGCAGAAGAATCTTTATGTTTCATTACCAGGCAAAAAAAACAAATACTCAGCAGGATTAGATTTCCATGTTCAAATCATGCTTTATTTAATTAAATTGTAATATTGCCCAACCTATCTTAGAAGATGTACTTAAAACTGGCAGTAAAAAAAAATAGTAAGCATGTATTTTATATTTTACTTTCTATGTAAGGAGGCAATCATTAACAAAAAAAATGTTGTGTATACTACAAAGATATACACAAAATGCTGGAGTAACTCAGTGGGACAGGCAGCATCACTGGATAGTAGGAATGGTTCACGTTTCGGACCCGAAATGTCATCCATTTCTTTTTATGCAAAGATGCTGCCTGTCCTGCCAAATTACTCCAGCATTTTGTGTTTATCTTTGGTGTAAACCAGCATCTGCAGTTCCTTCCCACACATGTGTATACTATGTTCAACTCTCCTAGTTTTGCGCATTGATGATATCTGGTTTCATAACGATCGACAAGAAGAATGTATTAAATAAATCAAATATACAATATTTCCAATGTTTGCTCCATGAAAAAATGTTTAATATATTTCTCTGAATAACTCCTGCAATTCATTGTGAACTCATGTCTCATAATATCAAGGCAGTTATGCCAAAGTACAGGTTTAGGGAGAGTTCAGTTCCCGACAACTGCTCGTAGTCGGAAATGAACAGAAAGTGTGTGGGGGAAGATCCCGGAAACAGCTGTGATGGGAGTGTGAGCAGGTGAGGAAAGAGCGACTGCCAGCTGGCCTTGCTGACTCAGTGAGTAAGTGATTGAGTCTGCTCATCGTGTCCAGCTCTGCTCTGGTCGATCCAGCCTCCCACTGTTGCAGCAGGTCCTGGTCCCCATCCCATCACCTCCTGCAGACCCCAACTATTGTCCATAGTTGGCTAGCCCAGGTGATTCCCTATTCTCTCCAACCTGATTGTCGAGGTGAGTGAAGAAGGGGTCTGGAGAAGGGTCCAGGCCTGATATGTTACCTATCCATGTTCTCCAGAGATGCTGCCTGACTCGCCAAATACTCCAACGCTTTGTGTCCTTTTGTGTAAAATAGCATCTGCAGTTCCTTGCTGCTACTGATTGTCACGGTGGTCTGATTATACCAATGGCCACAGGTACCAGGCTTATGAAGATGAAAATAGGTAATATTGAAATTATGGCAGATGCTCTGTTAAATGTGGAATCAGTTGGGAAAGAAGCAGATGCAATGGAGATTTGCATTGAGGATGCCTGACCAAAACAATCATTAGTGCTCATTGCAAAAGAGTTTAGGCACCAACAGGTGCATTAGACTTTCCAAGAACTGGTTGAAACTATGAACTATTTTAGGAAAATATAAGATGTATTTAATCTTCTGAGAAAGCTGAATTAGTCTCTGAATGTGAGATTAATGTAAATTCATATGGATGCTTCTGTATAACGTATCTAGTTTCCGATGCTTTCATCATCAGACTATACTGAACTACTTCTCCGAGAATCAAACTATTTATATACGAAAAGGAACTCCCAAGTTTAGCAGCCCATTACTTTGGATAAACTCCAGTTATGACTTCTGACATGACAACTATATATCTCTGTTATTTTAATCTTCTTTCCACCTCATGCACAGCTACTAGGCAACAGTTCATGAGGCAAACATAACCAAACAGAAATTCTTGGCACCTGAAGCACTTTGTCTCACATAGCAACCAGCAACAAAATGTTCTTTTTCTCTTCAGGATCTGACAGTCCTAAGTATAGCAAAGGAGGAAAACTGCAAGGGTTGCATGTCAAACGTCATTGAGCTTACAGCAATGGGTTAGTGTATCCACATATGTGCTGTGGCACTGATCAACACTTTTCAGTCAGAGGGTGCCACTTTCAACTAATCACAACCACACAAGGCGATGTACAACACTGCCACATGAAGAAACGAGAAGCAAGCATGCTTTTCTGTTTCGACTTTGTGCCAGACAAGCTGTTTATTCAGCATCAAGATAGATTTCAGATTAACTGATGTTTGTGCAAATAAATAAATGTGACTTTAAATACATCTAAACCAACATTTCTATTATTCTAAGAGCATGACAAGATGACTAATAAATTATATGTTTTATTTATGATTCAGGGAAGTACACTGGATCAAAATTGTGTCAAATTAATCTTAATATGTCATATATACATGGCCTCAATTTTCCATGTTCCTCCCAAACGACCATGAATTCAAAACTACTTCTTCCATCTGAATATATTACAGTGTGTGCTTGATTCCAAGTATCCAGATGTTTAATCACTGTGATATTCCAGATACTAATAGCATAACTAGAAGCATTTAGTAGGTACCAATGGCATAACCAACAGCATGGAAAGACTCCATTGGTTTAGTTTAGTTTAGATGCAGAGCAGAAATAGGCCCTTCGACACACAGTGGCCGTGCCGACCAGTGGCCAACCCGTACACTAGCACTATCCTACACACGAGGGACAATTCACAATTTTTAGTGAAGCCAATTAACCACAAACCTACACGTCTTTGGAATGTGGGGAGGAAACCAGAGCACCTGGAGAAAACCCACATGGTCACAGGGAGAACGTACAAACTCCATACAGACAGCACCCGTAGTCAAGATTGAACCCGAGTCTCTGATGCTGTGAGGTAACAACTTTACTACTGCTCTGCCCCTAATTCATAAAATACTAAGTTGATCAAAGGTTTGCTGCCTCCGTCTTAACTCACACCAAGTCGCAATCATGCATCATTGGTCACTGCAAGGCAACTCCCACAATTACCTTGACTGTATTCCACCCATTCTGCTTTGTGTAAGGCCTCCATTCCATTTTGCCAATTTTTCGACCTCCAATGCATACGTCCTGATGATGCCATCTTCCATACCCAGACTTCGTTTTATCTCAAATGTTCACCATCATTGAAAGCGCTCTTAATATGTTTGTTCCACGCTTCTACTCTCACCTAGAACAAAAATAAGGTTGTCTTTCCTCTCACCTTTCATTCTATCTATCTATTCTATCCACCTATAGATTATCTATCTAAATTTCTGGCAGCTCCAACCTGATGTCATTACCAAATGCATCTAAACCGCACTCCCCCTCTCCTTTCTCAAGATGTTTCTCTTTAGCATTTCTGATTCATTCTTCAGTGTTCTCAATTACCCTCTCCCTTTCTCATAATTGCCTTCTCATGCAATCACAGAAGATACAAAATCAGCCCTTTTATTTCCTCTTATTCAGTTATCTGGGGACCTTCACATTCTCCAGGAGTGACAGCCATTTACTTGTACTTTGCTTAATGAAGAATACTGTATTCACTGCCCACAATGTAGTTTATTGCACAATAACCAAAAATAAAAATGCAGATGCTTGAAAGCTGAACATTTAAACAGAGTGCTAGAAATACTGAGCGGTCAGGCAACATCTCTGAAAAGTATTTAACCTTTAAGTTGTTGACATTTCACAGTTCTGACATCAACCAAGAAGTTTAATTTCAACATAGTCTGCAGCACAAAAATTGGTTTGTTTTTATCTTTTCCAAATTCCGATGAAGACTCATCAACCTGAAGTATCCACTGGTTTTCTTTCCACAAACTCTGTCCGATCTTCTGCTTTATTTTAAAATACCGTAGCTACCGTTGTTTCTACTTCTTTGTCGTCTTCCCACACCCGCATAAAATTTCCTTTCAGATTTATTATCGACTTCCCTTTTCAACATTGTTATTATAAACAACGTTAGAACCTAATTCGAGTTTAGGTTGAATCTGTACCTAAATAAGGAAATCCCCATCCATCTACTTAAATGCCCAGGAGGGCCACAGTATTGTGATAATCAAGTAATAGTTACTTTTTGCCTGGTTATCAATTGCTGCCATTAGTCAACTGTAGACACAAACCCCAGTTATGGGTCACTTTGGTGAAAAAAAGGTCAAATGTTATTATTCTCCACCTAAGCACAGTCTGCATGTATTGCCTCCAATTATTCATGAAATCCATGTTATTTTCTGAAAGAAATTCGTCTTAATTTCCTTTTTCAATGTTAATGAAAAACCAGGGGCCACAGTCTTAGAATATAGGGGAGGCCATTTAAGTCAGTGAGAAAAACCCAGAGAGTTGTGAATTTGTGGAATTCCCTGCTACAGTGGGCAGTGGAGGCCAAATCACTGGATGGATTTAACAGAGAGTTAAATAGAGCTAGTGGAATCAAGGGATATGGGGAGAAGGCAGGCACGGGTTATTGATTGGGAACGATCAGCCATGATCACAATGAATGGCGGTGCTGGCTCGAAGAGCCGAATGGCCTCCTCCTGCACCTATTTTCTATGTTTCTAAAAGTGCTACAAATTATGTAGTAATACAATTGAAGACTGTGTGTGGCACAGTGATATAAGACAACTGATTCTGATTTCTCACCAATTCTAAACAGATGGAGGACACCAGTTGGTCCAGTGTACCTCAGTTCTAGTTTTAGAAACATAGAAACATAGAAAATAGGTGCACGAATAGGCCATTCGGCCCTTCGAGCCTGCACCGCCACAAGGGCCACATCTAACTCCCTCTTAAATATAGCCAATGAACTGGCCTCAACTACCTTCTGTGGCAGAGAATTCCAGAGATTCACCACTCTCTGTGTGAAAAATGTTTTCCTCATCTCAGTCCTAAAAGATTTCCCCCTTATCCTTAAACTGTGACCCCTTGTTCTGGACTTCCCCAACATCGGGAACAATCTTCCTGCATCTAGCCTGTCCAACCACTTAAGAATTTTGTACGTTTTAGAGACATAGCATGGATACAGGCCCACTGGGTCACCGAGTCCACGCCAACCAGTAATCACCCATACTCTATGTCCTGCATACTAGGGGCAATTTTTAAGCAAGCCAATTAGCCTACAAACCTGCACATCTTTGTAACGTGGGAGGAAACCAAAGTACGCTGAAAAAACCCACGCGATCACAAGGAGAATATACAAACTCCATACAGACAGCATCGTAGTCAGGATTGAACCTGAATCTCTGGTGCTGTAAATCAGCAGCTCTACCTCTGTGCCACTGTGCTGTCAAAATAGCTACTGTTTCTTTCCTCAAGACTACTATTGATACCTGGTCTACTCATATCCCAATTCCAATGTTACCATATTACCATACGTATTTTCTGGATTTGTCTCTAGTCCTTTCTGGGTTACCATCTTCCTATTTTTTGTCAGATGTTCTGAACCCCTCATCACACAATCTTTTCTTTCGAACTGGTCTGTTGCCCAACTCCCTGCATGTTTTGTACACACATGTAACTGCAGATGATGGTTTACAAAAATAAAGACACAGCGAACTGGAGTAACTCAGCAGGTTAGTATCTCTGGATAGATGATGTTTCGGATTGGGACCCTTCTTCAGAGATGCTGCCTGGACTGAGTTACTCCACCACTTCGTGTCTTACCATCACAACTTTCCTTTTACATTATACATGGTAAATGGTAGCGAATTGAGGAATGCAGTTGAACAGAGGGATCTAGGAATAACTGCATAGTTCCCTGAAAGTGGAATCTCATGTAGATAGGGTGGTAAAGAAAGCTTTTGGTGTGCTGGCCTTTATAAATCAGAGCATTGAGTATAGAAGTTGGGATGTAATGTTAAAATTGTACAAAGCATTGGTGAGGCCAATTCTGGAGTATGTTGTACGATTTTGGTCGCCTAATTATAGGAAGGATGTCAACAAAATAGAGAGAGTACAGAGGAGATTTACTAGAATGTTGCCTGGGTTTCAGCAACTAAGTTACAGAGAAAGGTTGAACAAGTTAGGTCTTTATTCTTTGGAGCGCAGAAGGTTAAGTTAAGGGGGGGACTTGATAGGGGTCTTTAAAATGATGAGAGGGTTAGACAGAGTTGACGTGGATAAGCTTTTCCCATTGAGAGTAGGGACTATTCAAACAAGAGGACATGACTTGAGAATTAAGGGACAGAAGTTTAAGGGTAACATGAGGGGGAACTTTTTTACTCAGAGAGTGGTAGCTGTGTGAAATGAGCTTCCAGTGGAAGTGGTGGAGGCAGGTTCGATTTTATAATTTAAAAATAAATTGGATAGGTATATGGACGGGAAAGGAATGGAGGGTTATGGTCTGAGTGCAGGTAGATGGGACTAGGGGAAAATAAGAGTTTGGCATGGACTTGAAGGGCCGAGATGGCCTGTTTTCCGTACTGTAATTGTTATATAGTAATACGGTTATTATAATATTCACAACCAGTATATTCATAGTTCTTCCAACTTCTTCACTGATGAATTGGGGCAAATAAGTTGCAAACAGCAACATCCCACATTAATGGAATAATGACAAAATAATAGTTTGTGCAATGCTATCTGTGGAATAAATGTTGAGAGCAATAGTTCAAGGAAAATTCTCCTGCTTTTTGATTAATTATAAAGATTTTATGCCATCTGTTTTAAGGGCTAGATGGAGCCATATTTTAATGTCAATAGCAAAAGATGAGAAAGCCATGCAGAATAGAATTAACTTTTTCAAACTGTCACAGATGAGTTGCTATTGTTCCATGACTATTAGTTGATGGATGTATGGTGTTGGTGAATAAATTTAAAAGCCACTTTATACATACAAAGCACAATATGTTAGGCAAATACATAGATACAACAAGATGAATTCCAGCTGCCAGATTCAGTATGGCCAGGTAGAAGGTAGTAAAAACTGTACTGCATATGACAAGATATAACTTAATTATTTCTCAGACAAGTAGAACAAATGAAAAATGACCTTTGAGATGTACTGTAGATATTAGTTAACATATCTTGCAATTTTACCCGTTTCGTTTGCACGTTTTTACAAAAGTACATTTTAAAAGGCAGAGAAACATCTGCGTTTGACAAAAGATGAGATACGTAGGTAAGCTAGCCAAGAATATAAAGAAGAATAGTAAAAGCTTCTTTAGTTATGTGAAGAGGAAAAAATTAGTTACGACCAAGATTGGACCCTTGAAGACTGAAAAAGGTGAATTTATTATGGGGGACAAGGAAATGGCAGATGAGTTGAACAGGTACTTTGGATCCGTCTTCATTAAGGAGGACACAAGCAATCTCCCTGGTTCTAGTGACCAGAGGATCTAGGGTAACGGAGAAACTGAAGGAAATTCATATTAGACAGGAAATGGTGTTGGGTAGACTGATGGGACTGAAGGCAGATAAGTCCCCAGGTCCTGATGATCTGCATCCCAGGGTACTTAAGGAAGTGGCTAGAAATTGTAGACGCATTGGTGGTCATTTTCCAATGTTCAATAGATTCAGGATCAGTTTCTGTGGGTTGGAGGGTAGCTAAAGTTATCCCACTTTTTAAGAAAGGCAGGAGAGAGAAAACAGGGAATTATAGACCAGTTAGCCCGACATCGGTGGTGGGGAAGATGCTGGAGTCAATTATAAAAGATGAAATAGCGGTACATTTGGATAGCAGTAGCAGGATCGGTCCCAGCCAGCACGGATTTATGAAGCGGAAATCATGCTTGACTAATCTTCTGGAATTTTTTGAGGATGTAACTAGGGAAATGGACAAGGGAGAGCCAGTAGATGTAGTGTACCTGGACTTTCAGAAAGCATTTGATAAGGTCCCACATAGGAGATAAGTGGGCAAAATTAGAGCACATGGTATTGGGGGTAGGGTGCTAACAAGGATAGAAAATTGGTTGTCAGACAGGAAACAAAGAGTAGGGATTAACGGGTCCCTTTCAGAATGGCAGGCAGTGACTAGTGGCGTACCACCAGGGACGTGCCATGAGTAATTATTCAGGGTAGGCAGACAGTCGGCCTTTTAAAAAAAAACCTTAAACCGCGCATGTACATAATGTTCTCCTCTCTGCAAAAATAAAAAATAAAGATAAGTAACAATTCAATTTGCCTAAGGCTTCCAAATCGCCTTCATTTTGAATTACTAAATGGGTGGGGATGGAGGGTGACAGCAGATGGAGAGATGGTGGGAAAAATGGGAGCACACCGGGATGAGTTGAATCAGTTGTCATCTTATTGAATGACAATACTAGTTCAAGGGACCAATTGGGGGGAGAGTTCCCTTCACAGCGTGTGGAGAGTCTGGCCAGGGGTCAAAGTTGCGGGGAGGGCAGGAGTGTTGAGAAGGAGGGGGTCGGGGATCATGCCAGTAACCCACTCACTCACCGCTGCTGCGGCGCTCTGGGCGCGGAGCCACCGCATTGTGGCCAGGGAGGGAAGTAGCTCGGGTGGCTGCGAGCGGCCGCAGAGACCTCAGCGCTTTCTGCCGCCCCGCTTACCTCTGGCAGTGCTCTCCGTCTGAAAATCTCTCATCTGCCGCTCGCCGGCTTCGCTCATGTCAGCCGCTTCCCGCAAATCCTTAAATTCCGACAGCAGAGTAACCTCAATTGGTCCCTTGCTCGCACTGTCGGAATTTAAGGATTTGCGGGAAGCGGCTGACATGAACGAGGCCGATGAGCAGCAGGAGAGAGGTTTTCAGACGGAGAGCACTGCCAGAGGTGAGCGGGGGCCGGTAGAAGTGGCTGTCCAGTCCCGGTGGTCACTCGCAGCCACCCGAGCTAATTCACTCCACGGCCACAATGCGGTGGCTCCATGCCCGGAGCGTCGCAAGTGGATTACTGGCATGGTCCCCGATCCCCTCCTTTACAACACTCCTGCCCTCCCCGCAACTTTACCCCGGGCCATACTCCCCAAACGCTGTGAAAGGAGCTCTCCCACCACCCCACCCTAGGAAATACGGTATTTAAAATTATATAGCACCAAGCACCAATATACCTACCACATTATCGGTACACAAATTCCATTCTTCTCTGTTTAAGAAGGAACTGCAGATGTTGGAAAATCGAAGGTACACAAAAATGCTGGAGAAACTCAGCGGGCTAACAAAATTGGGAGAATTCAATGTTCATGCCTGCAGGATGCAGACTCTCCAAGCGGAATGTGAGGTGCTTTGTTTCCTAAGATACTCTTAAGATAATAACAATCCATATTTGAAAAACCCGCCAAGAAACTTGCACTGCGCATGCGCAGTAGGCTGCTGCACATGCGCAGTACTGCAAAAGCAAAATTTCAGCTGCCTTCAGCTCCCCTTGAAATTGACGGCTTGAAGCAGTGTTGACGGCACGTGGGCTGCACAGACTCTTGTGTGTTGCAAGTACTGCGCATAAAAGGCACAGAGAATTATGCCTACCTAAGAGATCGATCTCTTAGATAGGCATAATTCTTCCATGCCTTTACTATTTATATTTAATAATTACCAATTTATAATTTTAGTCAGGGTAAGCAGTGCCTACCTTGCCTCCCCTGACGGCACGTGCCTGCGTACCACAAGGCTCGGTGCTGGGACCGCAGCTATTTACAATATACATCAATGATTTAGATGAAGGGATTAAAAGTAACATTAGCAAATTTGCACATGACACAAAGCTGGGTGGCAGTGTGAACTGTGAAGAGGATGTTATGAGGATGCATGGTGACTTGGACAGGTTGGGTGAGTGGGCAGATGCACAGCAAAGAAGAATGCTGGAAATTCGTCAATAATCAGAGAAATCGGAAAAAAAGGGAAGAATCATAGATGGACAATGTGAAAATGAAAGGGTGGAAATTGCCAACAAAATAAATGAATTGTGAGTTCAATATGAGTGCAGGATGCAACATTGATGCAGTTGTCAAAGTACTGGGAAAGAAGTTGAGAAAGATGGACAGAGTCAGTCTGAAACAAGGCTTTCCACGTATTTTACTGAACCCCAGTGACAGTCACAATATTCAATTCCTACCAGTAGATGTAGCTAGAATACTGCATAAAATATGAAAAAAATATGTAGATCATAAAACAAAAAAATAAAAATTGGAAAATAAAATTAATAATTTCTGGAAAGGTACTGTAGAATCTAAACTGCTGGAAGCATTGGTTATTATATCGATGTAGACTGGAATGACAATGCAATTGAGACAATCTTGAAACATAGAAACATAGACATAGAAAATAGGTGCAGGAGTAGGCCATTCGGCCCTTCGAGCCTGCACTGCCATTTGATATGATCATGGCTGATCATCCAACTCAGTATCCCAACCCTGCCTTCTCTCATACCCACTGATCCCTTTAGCCACAAGGGCCACATCTAACTCCCTCTTAAATATAACCAATGAACTGGCCTCAACCACCTTCTGTGGCAGAGAATTCCACAGATTCACCACTCTCTGTGTAAAAAATTGGGCAATAATTTCCCCATCTCGATCCTAAAAGTCTTCCCTCTTATCCTTAAACGGTGACCCCCTAGTTCTGAACTTCCCCAACATCGGGAATAATCTTCCTGCATCTAGCCTGTCCAACCCCTTAAGAATTTTGTAAGTTTCTATAAGATCCCCCCTCAGTCTTCTGAATTCCAACGTGTACAAGCAGAGTCTATCCAGTCTTTCCTCATATGAAAGCCCTGCCATCCCAGGAATCAGTCTGGTGAACCTTCTCTGTACTCCCTCTATGGCAAGAATGGCTTTCCTCAGATTAGGAGACCAAAACTGTACGCAATACTCCAGGTGTGGTCGCACCAAGACCCTGTACAACTGCAGTAGAACCTCCCTGCTCACTGAAATAATTATTTGTTCAGATACCAATAAATCCCTTAGGTATTTTGAACAGGTTTGAGTTTTATTACAAATTGCAGACCATATTTTGCCTTGAAGATTCTTAAATCTGCAATAAAATGGTGAATAGTTTGATGGAAGTTTTATCTCATGTATTACAAATTGACACTACTATAAAGCAAGTACTCTTCTTGCTTAATTAAAACAGCAGCAAAAGATTGAATTTGAAATTAACTTGATATGATCACAAACTATGATAGCAAAGGCCACAAAATGGCAGAATGGTAACATACAGCAAAAACATCAAGCCTAGAAATTGCTCCAAGCTGATTTTTTGGCATTAAGAGAATTGTGGGCCACCTGAATGTATTTGTGAAAGCTGAATAAGATTCACAGAACAGTTTTGTTGAGTTGTTCTATTTAAAGTGCTTGTCCATATTACCCCAACATTCAGCATCTGGCTCAGTAGGGGCACTCTTAAACATACATACCATTTTCCAAGCAACGCTATTGACCAAAAGGTGGCATTACCAGTGGTTAATTGTTAACTGCAATAATAAGAGAGACTAAAATGCTGAAGTATTAAACCAGTGTGCGTGCAGTTGCTTCCTACATAATAGGAGAGAGGCGAGTGAATGATCCTAGGAGTCTGGTGTGGTTGAATAGGTTAGTGAAGAACAGCATCTGTACACTGCAAGCTCTTTGTTTAGGACACAGAGACCCTCTGGGCAATAATTTGCTAGGGAGGCTCATGTCTGGACAAAACGGTGTCAATGAATGTCTACATTGGGGAAGCATTTAATGCAGGCTTCCCCATGGGCTAATGAAAGCCCATGCCTTTTTCCCCCCTCCTGTGGTCTGAAGGCACAGTAAGTGAAGTCTCTTCTCCTTGAGTATGGTGTTCATCTAAGCAACAGTGATAAGAAACTGGCTTTGAGCAATCAGGTTTTTTACATGAGGTTATACTCAAGGTCATAGATGTACTCAGTGAGTACAAAGTATGTAGTTTAATCATTGGCTCTTTATCAACAGTTTTTCAAGGGAAATAGTACCATTAAAACAGGAATATATAAGAACTGTTTATCAGACTCACTACAGATGAATTTTGTTCTTTGCACTGCTGATTTTTGGGACGTTTATGCTGCGAAATAAGTACTAGGGAGTACTCTGCAGAAATCTGAGACAACAATATATCCAATAAACTCTAAAACATGCAGAAAACTGCATACATTTCTTTACTTCTGGTTAGGCAGATTTTCAACTGCTTAACTTTGATTTTCAAAGTTGTTTGACTGAATTTCTAGCCCCAAATATGTTATTTGGAATTCCACTGAGTTCAAACAAATCTCTTCGTGAAGAAGAGAGCAAAGAGACAAATTCCAATATCAGAATAACTGTGATAAACATGCAATCGCCAAAGGCACTTCAGCTACAAATAAAAGTTTGCCATAATTACAACAATTTGGGGGCTTAAAAAAATGTGGGAAAATGAATAGTTTTATCTACAGACTGATAATATCATTCAGAAAGTAATTTACTTGCTTTCTTTGCTTAAAACTAAAACACCATTTTGCAGTTTAGACGGAGCCTTTTAGAAGTCTGATAACAGTAACAGAAGTTATTATCCTGAAACGATAATTTAGTTTAGTTTAGAGATACAGCGCAAAAACAGGCCCTTTCGGCCCACTGAGTCCACGCTGACCAGTGATCCTCGCACATTAACACCATCCTACCACTCTCTTTACTCAGAGAGTAGTAGCTGTGTGGAATGAGCTTCCAGTGAAGGTGGTGGAGGCAGGTTCGTTTTTATCATTTAAAAATAAATTGGATAGTTATATGGATGGGAAGGGAATGGAGGGTTATGGTCTGAGCGCAGGTATATGGGACTAGGGGAGATTATGTGTTCGGCACGGACTAGAAGGGTCGAGATGGCCTGTTTCCGTGCTGTAATTGTTAATCCTACACACTAGGGACAATTTACAATTATACCAAGCCAATTAACTTTATAAAATTATACCTCAACGTCCTTGGATGTGAGCGGAAACCGGAGCACCCGAAGAAAACCTACGTGGTTGTGCGGAGAACTCCGTACAGATAAGCACCCGTAGTCAGGATCAAACCCAGGTCTCTGGCGCTGTGAGGCAGCAACTTTACAGCTGGACCATCGTGCTGATGATATAAGATATGATAAGGGATCATTTTTCTTGATAGGGAAAAATAGATTCAATCTAGCTTTGTGAATGTTTTAAATTTGGCATATGAATGAGGGTTTTTTATTCCCCATAATAAACAGATTGTGCTCAACATCTGGGTTACATTTACAAGAAGTAGGGTTGTGACCAATTAAATACCTGCCGTGATGAACGATCCTTCAAAGCATGTATTTTGTTTCCTCTCTTTGTCTAAAATCTGCCTGTAAGCATTTGCCTATTCTATCAATTTATTTCAAAACTCCCTGATCTTCTGTTTCAATCATTGTTTTTTTCATTTCATGCTTCAGTACGTTTGAAGGAAGCTGAGAACAGATAAGTTGCATAGAAATTCTCTCAACCTAAATATCCCCAGAATAGTTCTACTGATTTATACAGATTAAATTTCCGGTCAAAGCCTCTGGACATCTCATCAATTTTCAATTTTAACTACTTTCCTCAAGTGCAAAACAACATTTCTGTGACAGGGCAATTATGAAATAAGGCCCTTTGTCTGAACTCTTTGACCTGAAACAGTTTCTCTTTCCTAACACTGACTGGCCGGATGAGTGTTTGCAGCAATTTCCAATTTTACTTCACAAATAGTTTTCACATTGAAGCATGCATAATATTTTGGATATCTGAGGTAAAGATCCATGCTTTATAAATGCAAGCCTTTCTTTCATCCCTCATCTATTCACACAGTGCTCTCCATAATGTTTTGGACAAGGACCCATCATTTATTTATTTGCCTCTGTACACAATTTGAGATTTGTATTAGAAAAAATCATATGTAGTTAAAGTGCACATTGGCAGATTTTAATAAAACGTCCATTTTTATACATTTTCGTTTCACCATGTAGAAATTACAGCAGTATTTATATATAGTCCCCCAATTCCAGGGCACCATTAAGTTTGGGACACAGCAATGTCATGTAAATGAAAGTAATCATGTTTAGTATTTGGTTGCATATACTTTGCATGCAATGACTGCTTGAAGTCTGTGATTCATGGACATCACCAGTTGCTGGGTGTCTTCTCTGCTCATGCTCTGCCAGGCCTGTATTGCAGCCATCTTTAGTTTATGCTTGTTTTGGGGGCTAGTCCCCTTCAGTTTTCTCTTCAGCATATAAAAGGCATGCTCAATTGGGTTCAGATCGGGTGATTGACTTGGTCTCTCAAGAATTGACCATTTTTTAGCTTTGAAAGACACCTTTGTTGCTTTAGCAGTATGTATGGGATCATTGTCTTGCTGAAGAATGACCCACAAGCCAATTAGTTTTCAGGCATTTGTTTGAACTTGAGCAGATAGGATGTGTTTATGCACTTCAGAATTCATTATGCTAGTAACATCAGCAGTTGTATCACCAATGAAGATAAGTGAGTCAGTCCCTTCAGCAGCCATACATGCCCAGGCCATAACACCCCAACCACCGCGTTTCACAGGTGATGTGGTATGCTTTGGATCTTGGGCAGTTCCTTCTCTCCTCCATACTTTGCTCTTGCCATCACTCTGATATAAGTAAATCTTCGTCTCATCTGTCCACAGACCTTTTTCCAGAACTGTGGTTGCTCTTTTAAGTACTTCTTGGCAAACTGTAACCTGGCCATCCTATTTTTGTGGCTAATCAGTGGTTCGCATCTTGCAGTGTAGCCTCTGTATTTCTGTTCATAAAGTCTTCTGTGGTCATTGACAAATCCACATCTGACTCCTGAAGAGTGTATCTGATCTGTCGGACAGGTGTTTGGCAATTTTTCTTTATTATAGAGAGAATTCTTCTGTCATCAGCTGTGGAGGTCTTCCTTGACCTGCCAGTCCCTTTGTGATTAGTAAGCTCACGTGCTCTTTTTCTTCTTAATGATGTTCCAAACAGTTGATTTTGGTAAGCCTAAGGTTTGGTTGATGACTCAAACATTTTTATTCTTGCTTCTCAGTCTCATAATGGCTTCTTTGACTATCATTGGCACAACTTTGGCCCTCATGTTGATAAACAGGAGTAAAAGTTTCCAAAGGTACTGGAAAGTCTGGAGGAAAGACTAGATGCTGAGATCTCTCTTCAACCTGCATTAAGGAGGCAATTAAACACACCTGAGCAATTACAAATATCTGTGAAGCCATGTATCCCAAACATTATGGTGCCCTGAAATTGGGGGACTATATATAAACACAGCTGTAATTTCTACATGGCAAAACCAAAAGGTATAAAAATGGCCTTTATTAAAATCTGACAATGTGCACTTTAACCACATGTGTTGTTTTTTTCTATTACAAATCTCAAATTGCGGAGTACAAATGCAAATAAATAAATGATGGGTCTTTGTTCCAAACATTATGGTCAAATAGTCAGAATGCTATGGAACTCAATTTTGAATATTTCACTATGAAATGTAAAAAGGTGTATAGTCTTTAAACAGACACATATTACCCTCGATGTACATTATACATTAAAAAATGTCCTTTATTCGCCGCAGGCATCTCAAGTCAAGTCAAGTCAAGTTTATTCATCACATACACATACGAGATGTGCAGTGAAATGAAAAGTGGCAATGCTCGCGGACTTTGTGCAAAAAGACAAACAAACAACCAAACAAACTATAAACACAATCATAAACACACACATAGTCTTTTACAAGTTAAATATTGGAAGGAAAAACGTTCAGTAAAGTTAGTCCCTGGTGAGATAGGAGTTTACAGTCCGAATGGCCTCTGGGAAGAAAGTCCTTCTCAACCTCTCTGTTCTCACCGCATGACAACGGAGGCGTTTGCCTGACAGTAGCAGCTGGAACAGTCCGTTGCATGGGTGAAAGGGTCTCCCATGATTTTATTGGCCCTGGAGTTGCACCTCCTGATGTATAGTTCCTGCAGGGGGGCGAGTGAAGTTCCCATAGTGCGTTCGGCCGAACGCACTACTCTCTGCAGAGCCTTCTTGTCCTGGGCAGAGCAATTCCCAAACCAGATGGTAAAATTCCCGGACAAGATGCTTTCCACAGCCGCTGAGTAGAAGCACTGGAGGATCCTCGGAGACACTCTGAATTTCCTCAATTGCCTGAGGTGGTAAAGGCGCTGCCTTGCCTTACCCACGAGTGCTGCGGTGTGTGATGTCCATGTCATATCCTCAGAGATGTGGACTCCCAGATATTTAAAACAGCTCACCCTATCCACAGTATCCCCATTTATCCTCAATGGTGTGTACGTCCTCGGATGATGTGCCCTCCTAAAGTCCACGATCAGCTCCTTAGTTTTTTTGATGTTCAAGAGGAGGCTGTTGTCCTGGCACCAGAGTGCTAGATCAGCCACCTTCTCCCAGTAGGCCTTCTCATCGTTGTCTGAGATCAGGCCCACCACCACAGTCTCATCAGCAAACTTAATTATTGAGTTGGAGCTGAACCTAACCACATAGTCATGTGTGTACAGGGAGTACAATAGGGGGCTGAGGACGCAACCCTGGGGCGATCCTGCGCTCAGGGTGAGGGACTTTGATGTATTCGAGTATCCCATCTTGACTACCTTTATGCACTACATCTTTATGCATATCCAATATGAAACACATCCAAATATGTTCTTAGAAGCTGTGAGGTCAAGTTTTATTCACAGCTGAACAATAAATTTCAATTCAGTTGGGCAACTTTTTACTCAACTTGGTCAAATGACCAGTTTTCCAACTATTTGAAGCTTTGGGCACCCCATTACACAGAGAGTTCAAGAAGGAACTGCAGATGCTGGAAGATCGAAGGTACACAAAAATGCTGGAGAAACTCAGCGGGTGCAGCAGACTTGGTTTATACTCTCTAGAATTTAGGAGATTGAGAGGGGATCTTATAGAAACTTACAAAATTCTTAAGGGGTTGGACAGGCTAGATGCAGGAAGATTGTTCCCGATGTTAGGGAAGTCCAGGACAAGGGGGGCACAGCTTAAGGAGAAGGGGGAAATCCTTTAAAACCGAGATGAGAAGAACTTTTTTCACACAGAGAGTGGTGAATCTCCGGAACTCTCTGCCACAGAGGGTAGTTGAGGCCAGTTCATTGGCTATATTTAAGAGGGAGTTAGATGTGGCCCTTGTGGCTAAGGGGATTAGGGGGTATGGAGAGAAGGCAGGTACGGGATACTGAGTTGGATGATCAGCCATGATCATATTGAATGGCGGTGCAGGCTCGAAGGGCCGAATGGCCTACTCCTGCACCTAATTTCTATGTTTCTATCTATGGAGCGAAGGAAATAGGTGACGTTTCGGGCCCGAAACCCTTCTTCAGACCATTACAGAGATCTTGGTTGAAAGAAAGCACGCAGCAGTGGGTCAATAAAGGGGATAGGAAACAATTGTTTATAATGAGACACCTAATTTAATCAAAGGAACAAAAGACGCAGTAATATTGCACCTCCCAGTCTCAGGATGTCCCAAAAGTGTTTTTATGACTAACAAAGTATTTTCCAAAGTAGATGCAATGCTGTAATGTCGGAAATATGGCGAGTAATTGTGCATGACTGCCCATAAGCAACAATTCGATCATGATGATAAATTGCTTTATCAATATAGATTGAAAATTGTACATTGCCTCACTGAGTCTCCCGGTCTTATTCAAACTAGTGCTCATGGAACAGGCTTGGCTTTGGTGCAACATAGCATTTGAAACACAATGTCAAGTCAAGTCAAGTCAAGTCCAGTTTATTTGTCACATACACATACGAGATGTGCAGTGGAATGAAAGTGGCAATGCTCGCGGACTTTTGTGCAAAAAGAAAAACAACCAAACAACCAAACAAACTATAAAACTATAAACACAATCTTAACACACATATACCTTTACATAATAAATAATGGAAGGAAAAACGTTCAGTAGAGTTAGTCCCTGGTGAGATAGGCGTTTACAGTCCGAATGACCTCTGGGAAGAAACTCCTTCTCAACCTCTCTGTTCTCACCGCATGGCAACGGAGGCGTTTGCCTGACCGTCGCAGCTGGAACAGTCCGTTGCAGGGATGGAAGGGGTCTCTCATGATATTGTTGGCTCTGGAGTTGCACCTCCTGATGTATAGTTCCTGCAGGGGGGCAAGTGAAGTTCCCATAGTGCGCCTTCTTGTCCTTGGCAGAGCAATTCCCAAACCAGATGGTAATGTTCCCGGACAAGATGCTTACCACCGCCGCTGCGTAGAAGCACTGGAGGATCCTCGGAGACACTCTGAATTTCCTCAATGTCTCTGATGGAGTATTATTCCCCCTGTAATGTCATGGGTTGGCAGCATAAATTATATTCATTCTACAAGCAAAGTATTGAGGAGGCTTTCCAAATGTATAAGAGTCCTAAATGAATCAGGACTTCCTATGTCAGAAGTCAAGAACTTGATTTGAAGAGAAGGTTTAATGCAAAAGGTCTTTGTGCAGAAGATTGTAAAGAGCTTGGCACTTTTTGCCACAAAGAATTTTTAAGACAAAGGCAGTTGTATGTTTAAAGAAGAAAAGAGAGAAACACTGAAGCGAAGGACAATACAGGACTAGAAACAGATATAGTTAAAGTGGGGAGGCTAGTTTCATCTGTTATAAATAGTTATAACTCTATGGGCTTCATAATTAGCAGCATCAATATTTTAACCAAGTGCAGTAAACTCTATTTATTAAGACAGAGACTAGATACTTGCATCTACCGTAAGTGAGCACAGAAATTTCTCGTTCAAACTTTTGATTGGAAAAACTTAACTGTCTTGTCCAAAAATTTGGAAATTTGGATTGGCACATGCAAACCGACAGGTAAGTCGTCAGGGCCCCACTGTGTACTGATGTACAAACAGAGGATATTCAAGTGGGCACTGAATTGATGGCAAGTGTACAACATTTCTAACAGGGACTTTCGCCTTCCTTGTGTTTGAACATTTTAAACTGCAGCTCATCAAGATGGTGAACATGTGCTAACTTGGTCAAATAATTATTTGGGATGATACTTTGTCAGGACAGCATTGGGTGATTTTTAAAAGTTGGGGGAGGATGATGTTGAAGATTGCCTGGGGCTTGAGGAGGGGGAGGAATGAGTCAAATTATTTCAGTGGATTATAGTCGGGTAGCTTTCTCAATCTGACTGGAGCATTTCAGTATAGCAAGTCATAGAAACGTACATCTGAGCTTGCAGAAGGTGAAAGTGGAGGCAACAACATATCCATAAACTTTAGAGAGTAAATAAAGTATGGCGATAATAATTTGCAAGGCCAATGTTGAATGACGTTTTGAAGTATTAATGAACACATTCCATTTTACCAGTATTTACTGCCTAAAAGAGCTAAATATTTATAATTACGAACAAAAATAAAATTAATTATATATATTATGAAAGGATCCTGTATAATAAAACAATTTTATAAATCACTATTTTACAAAAGCATAGTAATTAAATATGTAAGAGCGCAGAAAATTCTTGCCTTTAATTTCACCAATCGCCTATCCTATTGATAACCACCCTTCGGGGTATGTGAAACCAATGACTCAAAAAGATGAAGTCCTACATATGGAATGCATCAATTTAATTGGTAGGGGATGACATCAGGATTTATAAACATGTAAAGCAGGTTGACAGCACTTGAAACAACCTTTTTAACTCATTACCCCCACCAAATACACGATAAATTCTTTCAATATGGGGTAGAGCAGAGTAAATACTACATCAGCAATGAAACGTCTTTTGTTTCTGCAGTTGATTACTTGCAGAATAGTGAATTTTTAAGAAGATCGACAAACGCTCAGTAAATAGGAGTTATTTCCTAAATTTGCAGCAGCTTTGAATCATATTTAAACCAGTCCAATACTCAATAGTTGCTCCAAAAAATTATCTTAAACGGAATATTGCCATAAAAAATACAGAAATTACATTGTGCTTATCGCAACTACAGAAGATCCAAAAAAAGATTTACCACCAATTGTGTATTTCTGATATGTGGCCACTAATATAATGCAAAGCAAATAACTATTTTTCAGCAGTTTTTCTCACTTTATAATTAGAATCATAAAAATATGCAGCACTGAAAGTGGCCATTTAGCTTATATCTGCCCTAGCTCTTTGAAACATTGTTCATGTAACCCCTAACCATGTTCCTTCACTGCAGCCATGTGGCTTCATCCTTTTTTAAAACACAAACTTCAATTGCATTTGAAAAACAATTTGAAATCGCTTCCACCACCTTCTGAAGATTATATTTTGGATTGCAGTATTTGTTGCTTATTTAAAGAGAAAGCCAATTCTGCTTGAGGTTTTTGGACATAGTTCTATATTCGTTCACAGTGAGAGGAAGCACATTTACTTCTCCCTAAGGTCACAACGAGCTAAAGAACAGAGGAATGGCGTATGCTTTTCTGTAAGTTACTAATGAGAAAAAGACGAGGAAATATTCCAAAACCAAATTGATTAAAAACTTGCAAAATAGCATAGATATAATTATGTGGGGAAATAATCAAGAAATGGGATCAGGGAATGTCCAATGGAAGATGCTACATTGGCAAAAGCCTAATGGCCCTAATTTGTATTGTAATGTTGGCAAGTTACTATGGAAATCACACATTTTCTGGAAAGGTAGCCAACATTAAATTGTCTAATTGTCGGACAATTTGAGGTGAAACAGATAAACATCCCAGTGAATATAGGCACTAATGTGTTTGCTATAGTCAATATATTTGAAACTTTCAAAATCCTATTCACTGAAGACATAACAACGTAACACTGAGCTGTAAAATAGGAAATAAGTGCACAAAAGGCGCTTCCATTATTCACTTGGAAGAAAAGATATAGGCCTGGAATTTCTACAAAGCTTCTTATTGCCAGCGATCTGGTAATAGATTTATTACTACATTTACTGGAATAGCTTCCCAGCATCAATTTCTGCAGAGAAACTGACTCTGACCTAATTACTGAGACCATGAGCAGCACACAATCTTGCAGATCAGCAACCCCAGCATGGCCAGGGAAGCAAACAAAGTGCTAGAAAAACTCAATGTGTCAGGCAGCATCTGTGGAGGGAAATGGACAAGCAACATTTTGGGTTGGAACCCTCATACAGAATTGTCGTTTGTCCATTTTCCTCCACAGATGCTAGCTGATCCAATTAGTTCCTCTTGCACTTTGTTGCTCAAGATTCCACCATCTGCAGTGTCCTGTGTCTCAGTGGTAAAACTTGGATAGTCAAAGGCGAATCCTCATGTTCGACCAGTGGAGCAGATACCTTATAGTCCTTATTCAGTCCCCAAGTAGTTAATGATGACCCAGTTTTCCTTGGCAGGTTAAAGCCTTGATAATTATTGCTCAAGTTCATTACCAGCAGTTGACTGGGAATGTTTGTGGTTAACCAAAAACGGCAGGACTATGATTAGTTAGTAGGATTTAGGGAATGTTCTAGTCGTGGCAGTGGAGCTCTAAACATGGACATGGGAAATGTTTAAAGTCTACTGTTAGTTGGAATGCTTCACGGTGCTATTCTTAAGGTGGATGGTTTCCCTCCAGACTTCAGGAAGTTCAGTGTAGGCTAGAGAAAGAAGCCACTTAAGCTATATTGTTCGTGGTTTATTCAGAAAGCATTGTTTTGTCTTCCCAGAGTTGGATACCTACCTCATTTGTGACAGCTATGAGCCAGTATGTTGCTAATGGATAGACCAGGACGCATGATGCGTTGTGCAGTGTGTTGGCTCTCCTGCCCAGGTGGTTTCTGCCATCTTCCATGCAAGATTTAGTCTTCTGGACCTTGGTGTAGTGACAGATTTTCATATCGTTCAAGGAATCTTTCCTCTAGCCACTATGATTGAAGATATGGGTTTAGGAGATTAATTGAAACGCATTCACGAGCTCTCCACGAGCCATTCAATGCCGTCGAAAGATAAATTTTCCCAAAACACAGTCTCTTGATTAATAGTTTCTTTACTGTCGTAGTAAAAACAGTAAGATATTCATCCAAACATCATCTTGTTTAAGTACATTTTGATCTTACTCCTAGTCAAACTCGTGCATGGTCGAAAGCTGTGACCTCTCCCCCATGCATCTTCAAACTCTTCATGCATCTAAGCTAATTACTAGGGCGTCTGCGCGAGAATCCCAGCTACAAACACGCCTCCGACTATGTTATAAATCCCACCCACATAATTACAGGCAGATAAAATTTAACGGTAACTGGTTATAGTTATAACATACTGAGTTAAGCTAAATGGCTACTACATGCTAGCCCCTAATTGTTCTGAGTATATAACGAGGTAATTACTAATAGACATTAAAAAAAGAGCTATAAAAGCTTAACGTATATCAAAAAACAAAAAATTATGCATTATATATCAGCATTCAGACTTCTTTAGCGATTCTTCCATCTTCACCTTCGCCTTCTAGAAGCAAGCATAACTATGATATTGGAAAACATTGTTCTGAGTCTGAAGTAGTACCGTGCGCACCAAATCCTTAATATCAGGCATGATACCCTGTATGTAGTCCAAAACACAAAAGTCCAAAGGATTGACAGCATGAAACTTCTTCCTCCATGTCCGATCAATTTATGAATATGTTGTAACAATAATGTTGAAATGTGAAAATCCTTCAAGAGAATAACAGGATATTTCACAATAACGTTCACTGTGATGTTTTGTTTAATTTCATGATCATTAGCAGAGATTTCAAAACCCAGCTCAAGCTTTGGCTATTCTCTGTCAAGCTTACAGAGAAACTCTGGTCCATTGATCCATCTCTTATTGCTTAAGAAGCGGTCGGTTGTTAGTCCTCTAGAAGCTTCATCCGCAGGATTTTCCTTTGTGTTTACATATTTCCATTGTGAAACATTAGTAGCTCCCAATACAAAGGAGATTCTGTTTGCTACAAATGTCAAAAAAACTTGTGTTCTCATTGTTGAAGTATTTAAGCACCGTAGTACTATCGGTGTAGAAGATAGATTCTTCCAGTTGAAGCTGTAGTTCTTTTTGCAGCAATATGTCAACTTTTACAGCTAAGACTGCGGCAGTAAGTTCCATTCTGGGAATCGTCATTTGCTTCAATGGTGCCACTCTGGCCTTTCCCATTAAGAATGCAATGTACTTCCTTGTTATCATTTTCCAGTCTCAGATATGAAAAAGTACCCTAGTCACTTTCACTGGCATCTGAGAAATGATGCAGCTGTGCACTTCTGATCTTACCAAAGCTTGTAGGCTTCATGCACCGGTCCACTTTGAATTCTGAGATCTTGCTGAAATCTACTAATCATTCTGTCCATTGGTGAGAGGAAGCTTGCGTTATACTCTCATCCCATTCAAGTTTTTCCTTACAAATATCCTGCAAAATCAACTTGGCTGGCAGTGTAAATGGTGCAAGATATCCCAAAGGGTCATAAACAGAACCAATCACGGATAGGATACCCCTTCTAGTACATGGTCGCTCTTGAATAGAGATTCTGAACTTGAACACATCTGTTTCAACGCACCAGTGCAGTCCCAATGCTCTTTCCATTGGCAAATTGTCTTTGTCCAAATCCAACTCCCTGGTGTCCTTGGCTCTATCATCTGGTGGAATGCTTTCCAATACAACACGACTGTTGCTGATCCACTTGGAAAGCTTAAATCCTCCCTTATTGCAGAGGGAAGTCAGATGTTTTACCATTTGAATTATTTCCTGCTCCGTAGACATGGATTTTAAATAAATCACACACATGGAAATTATTTTTCACAGTGGTTATCACTTCTTCTGGAACGTGAGCTTTATTGTCCTCTGCGGTCTTTAATGCAAAGTTTGCACAACTTGGTGATGACACCACTCCAAAGAGATGTACCTTCATGCGGTATTCAACAAGATCTTATTGTGCATCCTCTTCAGGCCACCATAAGAATCGCAAGTAGTCAATGTGTTTTTCTGATACTTTGAGGATGAAACATCGCTTTAATATCAGCCATCAAAGCAATTGGTTCTTGCCTGAATTTAATGAGAACTCCAATGAGCGAGTTGGTAAGGTCTGGACCTTGCAGTAGTTGACAGTTAAGTGATGTTCCTTTGAAGACTGCAGCACAGTCAAAGACCACCCTCATTGTCCCTTTCTTCAAGTGATACACCCCATGATGCGGAATGTACCAAAGCTCTCCATCACTTCGGTTTAGTTGGTTTGTTGGTACCATTTCGGCATAATCATTATCAATCATATCCTTTAGGAAAGACTATATTCCTCATGAAATTTTGTATTCTTGCCAAACTTGCGTTTCAGATTTTGGGTGCGTTTCTCTGCCATACAACGATTATTCGGCAGAATAACACTTTCTTGTTTGAAAGGCAAGTCCAGACAATAGTGTCCGTCTATCATCTTCACTGAGTAGTTCATAATATCCAAGAAATTTAACTCTTCCCTGGACATTTCTTCTGATTCCTTACTGGCTCAATAACTTTTCTAATTTACCAGTAGATGTTTGATTAACAGCAGCGGCAGGATAGTTCTTCTGGTTCCTGCTTTCGTTGTTCCTTCTCAAGGAGCCATAGATAACCCATCACAGCAAACAGTAAACGGTCCATCCCCTTGGCTCCTCACAGTCTGTATAGGTTCCAATGCCTTCAAAGCATTTGTTCTGATAAGTAGGTCGATACCAGAATTTATTTTAGGTATCTTAACATCCTTCAAGTAAGGCCATTGTTTCAAGTCCTCATGTCTTGTATATTTTGATGACAAACAGGCATGGTCTCATGTGTAAACACCTCGGATATCAGTACAAAAACTGTCTTCATCCAGACTAGATATTTCCATACTTGTAATGTAAAAGCACGGTACGAGTTTATTCCAAGAGCTCTCCCGAGTTTAAAAAAAATCAAACTCGTGATAAGTATGGAGAATGAACGTAGCGGGTACGTCGGAGCTCGGGGACATCTCTTAGCGACTCGTAACGCTAACGGCTGGAAGACTCGCTAATGGCAGGTAAGCACGGGAAGACTCGTGAAGATTTTTCAACATATGGGGGACAAGGGGCAAGGTATATCTCCATTTTTCTCTTTTTTTAAATTCTTCTACAGGTGCACAACCTTTTATCCGAAAGCCTTGGGACCAGACACTTTTCGTAATTTGGAATTTTTCGGCCTTCGGAATGGAAGATTTTTAGCGTAGATTTTAATGGCTGGCTCAGTGGTAGAGTGCTCGGCTCATATCCGCAAGGTCGCAAGTTTGCGCCTCGATCCCGGCAGTTACTCGGTCGTGAGTTTGAGTCAATGTAGTTTTTTCTTGCAGAATAAATGTTTGTATGAAATGCAGTGTAGGAGAGGTGTACTGACTGTGTGGGCAGAACTTTGGAAGTGATTGCCCACCAGTCTCAAAAGCCGCTGTGTCTCCCTGTCCCTGGGATAGCAGGGGGCGATCAAACAGCACAATACCCCCCTCCCCCTCCAACTCCAGAGGAATCCGCTCCCCGATGGGCCGCTACGGCGACAAGTGGCAGTTCGCCCACAGCCCGAGCTGTGCCACCCCAAGAACAAGACTACCTTGCACACCATCAGCTTCTGCCCCTACGGGGAGCGTGTTCCTCTGGAGTTGGAGCGGGGCTTGGCTGGAGTTGCTGGTCTGGGATCTCCGTGCTTGCAGTGGGCCTGGGAAACTCATCTGAAGGGAGCGACAATCTGCTGCTGCCTGCCCGCTGAGTTAAAAAGTTCCCACGCAAGACTCACGATACACTGTGTATCGTGAGTCTACCGTGGGAACTTTTTAACTCAGTGGGCAGGCAGCAGCAGATTGCCAATTATTAACCCTCCCGCGCAATATACCCTCATCTTCTCTTTTATGAATGGGGATTTAGTTCCCCTTTCTTCGAGCACCGACCGGAGGTTCCACTGTCACCTCTGCGAGCCGACCCTCGGTGAACGGCTTCAAGGACCGAAAAAATGTCCGCTATTCGGAGCTTTTCGTTATTTGGATCTTCGGATAAAAGGTTGTGCACCTGTATCTTTCTGCCACACTGCTTTGGGAGCTTAGGGGACTTTCTCTGGTTCTCCTTGACTCTATCCTTTCACTTTTTACTTCTTTTCTTTCTTGCTTTTTCTGTCTTTCCCTTTTTTTCCCATTTCTATAATTTAGGTTATGTTAAAAATGAAGCTGTACAATAATTGTATAATTTTAATGCCAAATGTTTTATCTTTGTACAATTGCTTCTAATAAAATAAAAAATTAAAAAATAATTTTAAAAAAAAGATAAATCTTCCCAAAGTCTCTTGATTAATAGTTTCTTTATTATAGTAAAAACAGTAAGATATTCATCCAAACTTCTTGTTTAAGTACATTTTGATCTTACTCGTAGTTAAACTCGTGCCTGGTCGAAAGCTGTGTCCTCTCCCCATGCATCTTCAAACTCAACTAAACTAATTACTAGGGCGTCTGCGCGAGAATCCCAGCCGCAAGCACACCTCCGACTACGTAATAAATCCCACCCACATAATTACAGGCAGATAAAATTTAACGGTAACTGGTTATAGTTACAACATACTGAGTTAAGCTAAATGGCTACTACACTTGTGTTTTATATTCTTGAGGTGTTGCTGTTATGTCAATTTAATGTCATGAGTGAGCAGTCTATTGTAGTCCCTGTCAGTTTTTCATTCTATTCAGATGGAAGGCTGAAATAACAGCATTAGGTTGAAGCTCCATTTTCTGAATAAATCCATCGATAAAATGAAAGAACTTCAGGACATTGATTTATTCAATGCTGAGAAAGCATTATCATGTCTGAAGATTCATGATACCATAAGCAAAGGAGAGGGGGGTGGTGATGTGTAACTGGTATGTATGTTGAAAGGGGGCAGTGGCAGGACTGCATCTGAAGCTGCCTATTATTGTGTGTTTTGAATGTCAAGTTGTGTATAGGTTGATGTTAGCTGTTTATGGATTTAATTAGGTTGAGGATTTTCTTTTGTACAGCAAATTATTTGAGAGTGTTTCAGAAACTGCACCATAACAACAGGAGAGGTCAACAAAGATAGTTCCAGTGTTTAGTCTTTCCTGGAATCCAACCTAAATGAAAAAAAGATCAGGAACAGGACATGTGATCCAGGACCATGTATGTTATTGAGAGCAGGAAGGTGTAAGGGCTTGTGTAAGGGCTTGTGTAAGGCTTTGAAAATTTTGTCCACTGTGTGCAATGCTTGAGAAACTGCATTAAAGCAGGTTTATCTTCTCTACTGGCCAATTTCTTTGAGCTTTTTTTGAACCTGTGAAACATGGTTCTGATGCTGATGCTACTGTTTGTGTAGGAAGGAACCGCAGATGCTGGTTTAAATCAAAGATAGACACAAAAAGCTGTAGTAACTCAACGGGTCAGACAGCATCTCAGGAGAAAAGAAATAGGTGACGTTTTGGGTCGAGCCCCGAAATGTAATTTATTCCTTTTCTCGGGAGATACTGTCTGATCTGCTGAGTAACTCCAACTTGTTGTGTCTATCTTTGGTTTAAACCAGCATCTGCAGTTCCTTCCTACACAAACAGTAGCATCAGCATTGACTTTGGTTGTTGGTGTGGCTGTTGGTATATTGCTCCCAGGCCACACCAGAGTTTTCATGCCTTTCCAAGTTTAATGCATGTCAGTATTCCCCACTGTTTACCATCATCATGTGAGACATCCTTTTTAAGGAATGCTGTTGGCACTGGCAAACTCAGTTCATTGTATTCTTCCGGGAGCTGGTCACTTGCTGGGGTCCATCAAAAACATCAGAGAGCAAATTTGGTTGCTAATAGTTTGACAAATTAATGAGTCCTGGATGATATTATGAGTGGGGTAAGATGGGCAGCACCGATGGACACCACATCAACAGTCAACCCATGCTATTGTGGGTTATGAATTTAAAGGTCATGGTGAACTTGTTAGGATGGAAGGTGCCAAACAATTAGATGTTGGTGGTGATGTGTTCCCACATATGATACTGGCTATTGCGATTGCCAGTGTAGTTACGTGTGCTGAAAAGGGAGTACATAGAGGGAGTACAGAGAAGGTTCACCAGACTGATTCCTGGGATGTCAGGACTTTCATATGAAGAAAGACTGGATAGACTCGGTTTGTACTCGCTAGAATTTAGAAGATTGAGGGGGGGGATCTTATAGAAACTTACAAAATTCTTAAGGGGTTGGACAGGCTAGATGCAGGAAGATTGTTCCCGATGTTGGGGAAGTCCAGAACAAGGGGTCACAGTTTAAGGATAAGGGGGAAATCTTTTAGGACCGAGATGAGGAAAACATTTCTCACACAGAGAGTGGTGAATCTGTGGAATTCTCTGCCACAGAAGGTGGTTGAGGCCAGTTCATTGGCTATATTTAAGAGGGAGTTAGATGTGGCCCTTGTGGCTAAAGGGATCGGGGGGTATGGAGAGAAGGCAGGTACAGGATACTGAGTTGGATGATCAGCCATGATCATATTGAATGGTGGTGCAGGCTCGAAGGGCCGAATGGCCTACTCCTGCACCTATTTTCTATGTTTCTATGAACACTTTAAATTATGTTGAGCCACTCGTGCCGTGTAAACATTTTTGATGGCAACTCCACTGAGAAGCTTTGACAATATATTTAGCCACAACCCAACATTAAATCCAATGTCAAGACAATGAAAAGGATTGAATGATTGCAAATACCATTAATTGTAAAAAGCATTGTAAAATTAATAACTCTAAAAATATTAAACCAATTTTAAACGTGCTCAGTCTTATTCAATATTGGTTGCTTGGAGAAATTCCCAGATGTAAATGCAGAGACATTTGAAACGGTGGTGCTATACCACTGGGTTTGAGCTATATCTACAGGCTAAACGCTGGTTACTGGTTTTTTGTTTTTTTTGGAATCCTGGCCACAGATTCTGTGATAAGAAAGCGAATTATGATGTTTTCATTTTTCGGACAATGCTACTTAAACCTAAGTTGACATAACCAAATGCATTCCCACGACTTTTAACAACAAGCAGTTCAATACCAAAAAACATACAAGCAGGGATGTAGCATGTGTCAATTTAGAAAGTGGCAGTGTTTTGAGCCAGACAAGCCACATCTTCTGGCAATATGATACAGCATTACATCATGAGCTATTTTCAGCTTATTATGTCAATCAAACCATAATAAATTAAAGATGCTTATAAAAAAAACCTGTATTATTATAACCCCCTATAAAACAAATCATAGCCCAACCAAAGCCAGGGAGCATCAGAACATGCAATCTTCACATTCCTGTTGCTCCACAAACAATTTCAAACCATTCCAATTACATTATTACAGCTTTACCTCATCCCACAAGAATTCATTTATTTTTATGTGGACTAAAATGAAGACACAATGATTATAATAATTTGGAGATACATTGATATAATCTCAATGCCAATAGTTTTTTTTTTCTTTTAGGAACATTTTTTCATAATAATTAAAGAAGGAAGAGGCTTGCTAAAACATGCCACACTTGTGAAATGATTTAGGACTTCAGGGCCCAGTTAAAGTTTTTCAAAGTTGTGCAATAAATTGGTGTGTAATAAATAATCAGGTTTTCTATTTTATGCCTTATGCAACGTTTGCAGTAAGTAGAATTTCCTAAAACAAAGCATTTGTGTAAACAGAGGACATTTGGCAGAAATTTTAACTGCAATAATATTTAAAATAGACATGACCAGCAGAGATAAATTATCTTCAGATACTTCATAAGCTGAGCAAAGTACAGTACTATTTAAAAAGTGTAAGATGGCCCTTAGTTCATGAACAACCCAGTAATTAGCCCAAGATTAACATTTGAGACTAAAGGAATCGCTGTCTCAAAAAGGCAGCTATATCATCAAAGACCCACATCACACTGACCATGCTAATTTCGCTCCTAGAAATTAAGAAGGTATAGGAGTCCAAAAACTGTGACCACCAGATTCGAAAATAGCTTCTTCCCAACAACTAATCAGGCTCTTGAACACTATACAGCACAATTCCTCAACTATGAACTTATCTGGTTGTCTATCTTTGGTGTTGGCCTTTCCGCCAAGATATTAGTTAGCATCAACCCTCCAGAATTCTTCTCAAAGTTTTCACTGTGAAATCAATCTAATAAATACATTTCAAATACAATCAATTTCCAAGATTACAGTGACATTTAAAAAACATTTTGTGGTATTTTCATTCAAATTCTGATTTAAAGTGGTTAATTAACACAACACATGTTACCTCGATGAGCACCTGCAGTTCTGTGTTTCTCCAGAATTCATATATTTGCCAAGGTGTGCACTGAAACTTGTCACCTATAGATATGCAAATTTTTCATTTTTATGTCCCAGTTTTATGGAAATGTCAACTGTTATAACAATTGTTTACGATCATCATACCTTTCAGTATTTTGATATGAAATGTGGTCAATTTTCGCCTCTCTTGCGAACAACTGATTAAGTGAAATACTATTCGTAAACTGTAAGTGCTACCACATTCACAAATATTCGCTTTGAAATGGGAAACTATCCTAATAAGGTCCTTTCTCATCGCAGTTTCAATGTGCCATCTACGTTTGGTCTTGCAGAACGATAGCCACAAGCTGCTTGTACAAGAAGCTTTAGAGCAAATGCTGCAGTGCACAGTCCAGTAACAAAGAAAGATCACATGGATGTGCTCAATCTTTGTCATAGGTTAATTTTAAAGTGCTTTTAAAGAAAGAGAAATAAAAAGGGTTTAGGGAGGTGATGCCAGAGTATGGATCCTTTACACCTGAAAACATGACCGAAAATTCTGGTGATGAACAGGAATATATGGTTGCGTGGGATGATGAGAAAAGCGGAATCACATTGTTTGGGGTAAAGCAGGTTATTTGAGTCGTGCATTTCAGAGATAAGGCTGGGCAATTTAAATAGCATTGAATACTTCACATTTACTTGGGTGTCTTGAAGCCCAATTCGAATTCCAAGAATGGGAGTGATGGATAAGCAGAACTTTGTGGAACACAGAATAATGGCTACAAATAGAGACTGAAAATGTGAGAAACGTTGTGACTGTCAGTCCACATCTGCAGAAAGAGAAATAGAGTTAAGATTCCAGGGAACAGACGCTTCATCAGAAGGG
Source organism: Leucoraja erinaceus (assembly GCF_028641065.1). NCBI lineage: Eukaryota > Metazoa > Chordata > Chondrichthyes > Rajiformes > Rajidae > Leucoraja > Leucoraja erinaceus. Next base: position 40,317,519 of record NC_073389.1, read on the forward strand.
ACCGCAAAGTTGTAGAATCACTGTAAAGTTATGTATACGTTGAATATTACAGAAGATGGAAATGTAGGATGGCTAGCAAAGTAGTTTCCTATCCATTCATTATTATTATAAAATGGCAATTGAGGGTTTCTGCAAAAAAGAGACTAAGAAGGGTGACAGTACAAAGTAATGTATGCTGTGGTGAGGTTATAGTTGTGGCTGTTCAGCTTAAATCATATACACGTGAGAAACCTGTGAATAATCCGGTCCCATCTCAGACTGGCTGTGAAGCTAAACAAGTTGTTAGCCAAGGTATGGAATTAGTAGCAAGAATTAAGGAATTTTCAATACCAAGTTGACAGAAACTGAAGCAGTCAAGTCGATAGTAGGATATTTCAGTAATAACACATCAGCCTATCTCCAGTTTACAATGACCAGTGCACACTCAATCATCAACTACGTCCAGTAAACTCTCGTTTTAACGGACCCCTTTGTAACGGATTTGGGATATAGTGAACGGACCTGCCGATGCCACTCCTGGCTCGCGACGACGCTTCATGGAACGCTTAGATCCCGGCTTCCTGCGCCATCCCTGACTCACACCAGCGTGCCCTTCTTCACCCACTGCACGGTTCGCATGGTGCGGCTGTTGTTGCGGCTCACATTGTAGCCCCTGGGTACAGCGATTTCTTCGGGCTGCCACCACCGACAGGATGCGTTCGGTAAATGTGGGACTCCCTCCCCTCCCACCTGCTGCTGCATCTTCCTGTTGGCGTCGTTATGTCCGCTCCCCGCTCGCCGGCCACCACCGTCTCCTTCTCCCGTCGCTCAGTCCACTCAGCCTCTCCCACCACCCCGCCGTCACCACTTTCTTCCCTGGAGTCACGAACATACTCCACCTTGGAAGTGACAGCAAGTGAGAGAGAGGGCGCTCTATGGTGACCAAGCATTTGTCAATGGCAGTGGCCTGAAGAAAGTGCTGTCCCCAGGGGCTACAACGTGAGCTACAACAACAACAGCGTCACCCAACTGTGCGATGGGTGAAGAAACTCACAGGTGCAGACCAGCAGCATCGACGTCTAGTTTTAAGGTGAAATTGCTTAAAGTTCTGGACCAACTCAGCTAACTAAGTCAGTCTGAAAAAGGGTCCCGAAGTCACCTATCCATGTTCTCCAGCGATGCTGCCTTACTTGCAGCACTTGTGTATTAACCATCATCTGCAGATCTTTGTTTCAAGTACGTACCAAAATGATACCTTGCTCAGTTGTAGCGAACAACCGGCAATAACGAACACCATCGCTCTCCCCCCAACATGGTCCGTTATAACGAGGGTTTACTGTCATTTAGTGCCAAGGACAGGACCAGAGAAACCCTCATTCATGACCCTTCTTCCCACCACCATCCAGGGATCTAAACTTTCAAGTGAGGTTGATGATCACCTCTATATTACAAAAGCTAAGAAAACACTAGATTATCTTTCCTGCATTCTGTCCACATTGCCACTGCCATTTCACTTTAATTCTCCTTCCTACTCTCATTAAACTGTTTGTCCTTGGCCTTCTCCATTGCTACAGAGAAGCCAAATGAAAATTGGATGAACATCTTATATTCCACTTGAATAGCATACAACCCAAAAAGGTATAAACATTGAATGTTCCCATTTCAAGTACCTCAAGTCAAGCCGTCAAGACAGTTTATTGTGATGTGTCCCAGATAGGACAATTAAATTCTTGCTTGCCGCAGCACTATGGAATATTGTAAGCATAAATACAGAACAGTTCACTGGGTCTATATAGCATAGACCATATATATACACATAAATAGATAAAGTGCAATAGGCTATTATAGTTCATAGTCTGTTTGTTGGCGAGTTTAATAGCCTGATGGCTGTGGGGAAGAAGCTGTTCCTGAACCTGGATGTACCAGATTTCAGGCTCCTGTACCTTCTACCCGATGGTAGGGGAGAGATGAGTGCGTGGCTAGGATGGTGTGGGTCCTTGATGATGTTGGCAACCTTTTTGAGGCAGATCCCTTCGATGGTGGGGAGGTCAGAGCCGATGATGGACTGGGCAGTGGTCACAACTTTCTGCATTCTTTTCCGCTCCTGGACACTCAAGTTGCCGAACCAAGCCACAATGTAACCAGTCAGCATGCTCTCTACTGTGCACCTGTAGAAGTTCGAGAGAGTCCTCTTTGGCATACCGACTCTCCGTAATCCTCTCAGGAAGTAGAGGCGCTGATGTGCTTTCTTTATAATTGTATCAGTCAGCTGGGACCAGGAAAAATCTTCGGAAATGTGCACGCCCAGGAATTTGAAGTTCTTGACCCTTTCCACCATCGTCCCGTTGATATAAATGGGATTGTCGGTCCCTATCCTTTCCCTTCCAAATTCCACACTCAGTTTTTTGGTTTGGTCAATCTTTCAATCTCACTTCTATACTCTGACTCACCCCCATCAGTGGTGTCGTCGGCGAACTTGATGATGGAGTTCGCACTATGTCCAGCTACACAGTCATGAGTATAGAGTGAGTACAGCATGGGGCTGAGCACGCAGCCTTGAGGTGCTCCCGTGTTGATTGTTATCGAGGATGACACATTTCCACCAATACGGACAGACTGTGGTCTGTGGATGGGGAAGTTGAGGATCCAATTGCAGATGGATGCGCAGAAACCTAGATCTGAGAGCTTGGTAATCAGCTTGGAGGGGATGATTGTATTAAATGCCGAGCTGTAGTCAATGAATAATTAGCCCGACATATGAGAATTTGTTGTCCAAGTGGTCCAGAGCAGAGTGGTGGGCCAGTGAGATTGCATCCACCGTTGATCTGTTATGCCAGTAAGCGAACTGCAGTGGATCGAGGTTCTTGTCCAGGTAGGAGCCGATAAGCGCCATATTCAACCTCTCAATGTCATCACCACAGACATTAGTGCCACTGGTCGATTGTCATTGAGGCACGTCATCTTGCTCTTCTTGGGCACCGGTATTATTGATGCCTTTTTAAAGCAGGTGGGAACTTCAGACCTCAGAAGTGAGAGGTTGAAAATGTCTGTAAAAACTCCAGTCAGTTGGTCCGCACAGGTTTTTAGAACACGGCCGGGTATACCATCAGGTCCAGTCAGGTCAGGAACATCCGTCTCATCCTCCAGCTTGGAGCAGAAGCCCCTTTTGGCCTTTTTGATGGCCTTACCAAGGTCGTATCTGGACTTCTTGTTTGGCCTGCTGTTTGACCCAGTGAGTTTTTTTTGTTTCACGTACCAGCATCTACAATCTTTTTGTCCACGTTCTCCAATAATCCTAACTACTTACACTCACTTTAGGTTATGCAAGGAACATTCAGTTTTGAGACCTCTATTTGCAGCCTTAGTCTGATCAAAGTCCTACACATTTATAAGTTCGTCAATTTAAAGGAATGCTCTGTCATTTCATTGGAGGAACTTGCAACCAGTGCAGGCTGCAGTGGTGGGCTGATTACAGAGAGCATTTGTTGGTTTCCATATTAAGCTGTATGTGTGCAAAAATTCTAAAGTTAGTCAGTTTCACTGTGTTAATGAAAACAAATGCTTATTATTCCATTGTAATTAGTATCCCCCAAAACAGAGCAGAAATAATAAATGTCTCCAAAACTAGTACTCAATTGCAATGGACACATTTGCAGTATTTTTTGATACGACAGAATTCTACTTAATATATTCTTGATACAATAAGATCTGTGAATGTTGTCTTTTGCAAATTGCTCTCAGTATGTTATTTTCCTTTTTTTTAATTCTAGTTCATAGAAGTCTATTACCAGTATCATTGGTGTTAAATAGTTTTCATGACAGATGTGCAGTGATGATGGAGAGTGCAATTAAAGTACTTTCACAAGTGGAAGTATTTTGTTATGTACAAGCAACATACCAAGGAGCCAACCAGTTCAAATAGATTTCCAGAAAGGAAAAGAGCCAAACTGAGGAATAATAAAACAAAACAGGGTAACATCCAAATATGCCGATTAAGTCACTTATTTACACACCCAGCAGCCCAAGTCCAGTTGGCAAGTTTCATGGTATGTTCTGAATTAACTGTGGAAGTTTCACAACAATTGCACATCCAATTAAAACCCATACATGAATTTTTTTGTAAATGTTTTATTGTGCAAAACAAGGAAGTTGAAAATTCCACAGTTAGCTACCCAAGGGAAAAAAAGACTTGTCTTTAAAGAATTCCCTCTTTTAAAAAAAAAAAATCCAACTTTCACACATGCTTACTTAAATGGAATGGATCATATTAAGATACAGTATGCATCTTAGGGCAATGAATTTCCACTTTTCAGACAAAGCAGTATATGTAATGCAAGATCAATAGTGTCTTCATTGTGGCACTTAGTAACTTAGCAATAGGAGAAAGCTTTGAAACTGAGACGTGTCAATGATTTTAATCAGAAAAGGTATGCATAATATAACATACAAATGTCTAAGGGAACATATTACTTCCTTACACTCGGACATTAAGCAGAGAAGCATGGCGGAACAAACAATTGTCAGGTTAGCTTAGCTTTGGTCAATACGTCACCCCACAAAGCTTATAACATCAATCATGTTGCATGAGTAATGATGTAACTGAAGAGGAATGTCTGATTCACCAGGATCAACCCACTAAAATCTCTTTAAAAGGCCAAGAACTACTTTAAAAAGCTTCACTGAAAATAGAATTAGTCTTTCAAGTCAATCTGCCAGTAAATGAAAAAATGATGTTAATCTAAGTTTAACGAGCAACACTGAGAAACGATGTATTGTAACTTACTGGAGGGATTTAAATAAACTTATGATTATTTTTCAAAAGCACTTTAAGATTGCGCAAACCATTGCAGCATTCTTGTGTGCACTACGTGTGCACTTACACTTAATACCATAAATTAAAAAAAAATGCCACAGATATTTATAAAGGTTAGTAACAACAAGAGCAGAATAAATAAATAAATGCTGAGAGAATTTCATAAGCCATTTAGCACAACGATATTTATATCTCCTGTTCAATGGTTCCTCAAGAATTAACAAAATCTCAGCAGTGTCACGATTGTGGCAATTTAGCCATTCTGGCAAGGGCCCTGTAGGAGCTTCTGAGTTCAATTGAAAGGCATTTAAACAGCACAAAGCAGGTGAGCACCAGCATCACTACAGTTGTACCCCCAAATTCATGTCAAGGCAGTATCCAGAAGAATTCAGCTGCAAGTCCACCGCCAAGGATTCCTCAGCACACCCACCCATCTTCATGTCCCAGTAAGCCTGCAGTACAGATCCCAATCATTTCCACTGCTCCATGTGCAAAAAAAACATTTCTCAACGCAGTAAAACAAAGTCGACCGAGTACATATGCCTTAGTTTTTTAATAGAATCCAACATGTCTGAATCCAGTCAGGCTGCATCACGTCTCTTCTGCTGAAACCATTCAATGCTCTTCAACCCCATCATCCGAATAATGATTAGACTTTAAACATACAGCATGGAAGCATACAGTGTGCGCCAACCAGCGATCACCCCGTACACTAACACTATCCTGCACTCTAGGCACAATTTACAGAAGCCAATTAACTACAAACCTGTACAGCTTTGGAGTGTGGAAGGAAACCGGAGCACCCAGAGAAAACCCTCGCAGGTCACTAGGAGAACATACAAACTCCATATGGACAGCATGCATAGTCAGGGTCGAACCCGGGTTTCTGGCACTGTAAGGCAGCAACTCTACCACTGTTCCGCCCTGATTTCTGACCATATGGCACAATAACCCCATTTTAATAAAAGGCATATCTAAAATGGGAATAACATTACAAATATGATATATGTGCACATATATATAAATATACAGGAGCCCAACAGTTACTTGACAGATACAATTGCTGCTAAACATTTTGCCACTAAAAACACAGGTCAGTTTAAAACCTAGACTTTAACAGAACAGTTCAGTTTTGCTACTTATGTAAATAAAGTACAATCATATGAACACCAGGTATTTTTAATTATCTATTACAACTGAAAAGGCAACACTTAAAGAAAATAATTTCATTTTTAATGACTAAAGGGAAGGATAAAATCATGAATTGGACTCTCATACATAATTCCATAATCGCAGTCAAGTTAATTCTGGAGTCCACTATAAACGTATACAAATACAAAATAAAAAGAGAGAATACTTGAAATACTCAAATGGTCATGTAGTGTATATAAAGTAAAGAATAGTTAGTTTTAAATCAAAGATTCTTTACCTCTTCTACACTTCAATTGATACAAATTATATACATAAATTATAGCTTGTTAAGTAAATAGATGGGACAAATCAAAGGAATCAGGAACGTGCACATACATTGATGTCAAAAGTAAATAACCTTCAGCAATAAGGAATGGGAGAAGCATCAATTGGATACTTTCTGCATTATCAAATATATACATATATAAACATATTTCTGTTTCAGAAAATAACCTCCACTGATGCTCATGCTCATAACATTGGGAATTTTTAATCATTCTTTCCATGATTTGTAATTAAATCATGAAAGAATATGAAAGATTCCTTAGCACTGAGGCTATTGCCCCCAGGACCAGAGGCCATAACCTTAGAATATAAGGATGTACTTATAGAAAATAAATCAGGATGAATTTCTTTAGTCAGAGGGTGGTGAATTGAGAAATTCATTGCCAGAAACTGTGCTTAGAGGTAAAGTAAAAGGATATTTTTAAGGTGGAGATTGACATATTCTTGATTAGTAATGGTGACAGGGGTTATGGGAAGGAGGAAGGAGAATGGGGTTGAGAGGGAAAGATAGATAGATCAGCCATGATTGAACGGCAGAGTAGACTTAATGGGCTGAATGGCCTAATTCTGCTTCTATAACTTATGAACTTATCACATAATGCTCTGTTCTGTTGTCCATTTAAATCTGTGTTTAGCTCCAAAACTTTTATCTGACAATGTTTTGTTAGACTGCAGTATTCAAAGCAAAAGGCTTAGATTGGTATGCAGAAAGGAAGGGCACATTTCATTTTTTTCATTCTCAACAATCTTGTTAGCAACTCAACTCAATCCATGACATGTGACATACCTAATTTTCCAACTTCAAATCGACGAAGCTCTCCTAATTTTTTTATGTTGCTCCGAAACTTCCATGCGCAGAAATAGTTGGCCTGCTGGAGGAAGATAAAACAGTTAGTACAGTAGGCCAATATTTACCTTGCTTTCACAGGAGAATTGCTTAATACTTTCTACTAGAGTATTCAATTTCATGGGCTACCAAAATAAGCTTTGATTGCAAAGGGAAGCAAACTGCTGGCAGAGGATGTTTATTCAGGATGATAGTGCTCCCTATGACAGAAGCAACATCTTTATTTTCTTCTTTCAACCCCTGCTGCTGACAGGTAATTTTGTCAGTCTTTTTGGAAAAACTTTGCTTTTCAAACTTATTCAGGGTTGATCGCCACTGGAAGCCGGTTGATAGTAACAGGAAATAAGTTATAAAAGAGTGTGGTTTTTTTTTTACAATCCCAATTTAAAACAACCCAAACCGTTCTTTGAAAAGTCACACATCAGGCTGGTGCGCTAAGTACGTCACTGCCTTCATCTCCAGCAAATTGCACAAACAACTGTAAGAGTTTTAAGGGCCTGTCCCATGAGCATGCGACTCCATGCGGCAAGCGCTACCTAAAGGGCCAGTCCCACCAGCATGTGCCTGCATGCGACAAGCGCGACGTAACGTGGTCATTTGAGCCGTACGGCCTCGCCGGTCCCACTTCGATCACTGGAGCCGTATGGAGTTGTGCGGAGCTGATCCCGACATCGCGCGGGGCTCCAAAAAACTGACCGTGTTTAAAAATTCCACGCGACAACGGCCTCGACGCCGTGGGACAGGCCCTTTAGACTCTTCACTGCTGTATCTAATAGACAATAGACAATAGATGCAGGAGTAGGCCATTTGGCCCTTCGAGCCAGCACCGCCATTCAATGTGATCATGGCTGATCATCCCCAATCTGTACCCCGTTCCTGCCTTCTCCCGATATCCCCCGACTCTGCTATCCTTAAGAGCCCTATCTAACTCTCTCTTGAAAGCATCCAGAGAACCTGCCTCCACCAGGTATTCCTGGTGGAGGCAGAGAATTCCACAGACTCACCACTTTCTGTGAGAAAAAGTGTTTCCTCGTCTCCATTCCCTCAATAGCAAGAATGTCCTTCCTCAAATTAGGGGACCACAACTGCACACAATACTCTAGGTGTGGTCTCACTAATGCTCTGTACAACTGCAGAAGGACCTCTTTGCTCCTATGTTCACTTTCTTCACTGCCTGCTTTGCCTGCATGCTTACTTTCATAGACTGATGTACAAGGACCCCCAGATCCCGTTGTGCTTCCCCTTTTCCCAACTTGACGCCATTTAGATAGTAATCTGCTTTCCTGTTTTTGCTACCAAAGTGGATAACCTCACATTTATCTGCATTAAACTTCATCTGCCCACAAAATCGAACACAATTTTTTCCAAGCACCTACAAATGCACTATTACTGCCATATCACAAAGGACAAGGGCACTAGATAAATGTGAACAATTGTATTTATAAGTTCCCAAGGAAATCATAGATTACGTTGATACAGAAATATATCACCATTCTTTCAGCATCACCATGTCCAAATATCAAAATTCCCTATTCAGTAGCTCCATGGGATTAATTTTTAAAAGTCCTACCGTAGTTCATGGCAGCAATTCTCCTTGGTAATGCACAGTAAAGGCTTTTATATGTTGCTCAGATACCATAAATGAACAAAAATATGTTAAATAATCACGGGTAATCTCTCGGGACTTTTCAGGGCAATCATTCATTGTTATCTATCAAAGTACAAGTCACCTGGTTTAACATGAATATGAACTTGCAAAGATTTACTGGAAAGACCTGCAGAAACAATTTGTCCAAGTTTCATTTAAACTTTGTTCCAACAATGGAATAAAGATACTTGCTTTTCCTGATGTGAAAGTGATCACAATTCACAGTGCCCTCCATAATGTTTGGGACAAAGACCCATAATTTATTTATTTGCCTCTGTACTCCACAATTTGAGAGTTGTAATAGAAAAAAAAACACATGTGGTTTGACATGTGCACATTGTCAGATTGTCAGAAGGGTATTTTTATACATTTTGGTTTCACCATGTAGGAATTACAGCAGTGTTTATACATAGGGATGATCAGCCATGATCACATTGAATGGTGGTGCTGGCTCAAAGTGCCCAATGGCCTACTGCTGCGTCTATTGTCTATAGTCCCCCCATTTAAGGGCACTATAATGTTTGGGACACAGCAATGTCATGTAAATGAAAGTAGTCATGTTTAGTATTTTGTTGCATATTCTTTGCATGCAATGACTGCTTGAAGTCTGCGATTCATGGACATCATCATTCGCTGGGTGTCTTCTCTGATGATGCTCTGCCAGGCCTGAATCTTGCAGCCATCTTTGTTTATGCTTGTTTTGAGGGCCAGTCCCCTTCAGTTTTCTCTTCAGCATATAAAAGGCATGCTCAATTGGGTTCAGATCGGGTGATTGACTTGGCCTCTCAAGAATTGACCATTTTTTAGCTTTAAAAAACTCCTTTGTTGCTTTAGCAGTAGGCTTGGGATCATTGTCTTGCAGTAGAATGAACTGCCAGCCAATGAGTTTTGAGGCATTTGTTTGGACTTGAGCAAATAGGATGTGTCTATACACTTCAGAATTCAATATGCTACTACCATCAGCAGTTGTATCATTTATTTTTATTTTTTTCATTTTAAATAAATCAACACAAAAACGAAAAGGGACATGTTAATAAGAAACACTCACATAATACACAAATATACAGAAACATAAAAGAAAGATTAATATATATATTAATATTAATATATATATATATGTGTAATACAACCGTACCATCAGTCCCACACCCCACTCACCTCATCCTGGCTAATTATGAGTGAAGAATGCACCTACACATAACAAAATTTAACAAACCAGCCCTTAGTCTGGCAGAACCTGCAAGTCTGTAAAGTATGATAAAAAAAGGTTGCCATTTGTGAAAAAAATTATCATTACATTCCCCTCAATGTATATTTAATTTTCTCAGTTGTATCATCGATGAAGATAAGCGAGCCAGTACCTTCAGCAGCCATACATGCCCAGGCCATAACACCCCCACCACCGTGTTTCACAGATGAGATGGTATGCTTGGGATCTTTGGCAGTTCCTTCTCTCCTCCATACTTTGCTCTGCTATAAGTTACTCTTCGTCCCATCTGTCCACAAGATCTTTTTTCCAGAACTGTGGTTGCTCTTTTAAGCACTTCTTGGCAAACTGTAACCTGGCCATCCTATTTTTGCAGCTAACCAGTGGTTTACATCTTGCAGTGTAGCCTCTGTATTTCTGTTCATGAAGTCTTCTGCGGACAGTGGTCATTGACAAATCGGCACCTGACTCCTGAAAAGTGTTTCTGATCTGTCGGACAGATGTTTGGGGAGTTTACTTTATTATGGAGAGAATTCTTCTGTCATCAGCTGTGGAGGTCTTCCTTGGCCTGCCAATCCCTTTGCGATTAGTAAACTCACCAGTGCTCTCTTTCTTCTTAATGATGTTCCAAACAGTTGATTTTGGTAAGCCTAAGGTTTGGCTGATGTCTCTGACATTTTTTTTCTTGTTTCTCACTCATAATGGCTTCTTAGACTTTTATTGGCACAACTTTGATCCTCATGTTGATAAACAGCAATAAAAGTTTCCAAAGGTGATGGAAAGACTGGAGGAAAGACGACGTGCTGAGGGCTCTCTTATGCCTGTATTAACGAGGCAATTAAACACACCTGAGCAATTACAAAGACCTGTGAAGCCATGTGTCCCAAACATTATGGTGCCTTGAAATGGGGAGGGGGGTTCTCCAAAGTACCCAAACATTATGGAGGACACTGTAAGTTGACCATTGGTAAGCTGGGGAAGACTTGTAAGTAAATGTATGGGTTTGGTAGATCTGCAATGTCAATGCATTTTTCAGTTAATGTTGTAATGTATTTAATTTTCATTGGAGAACCCCCCTCTACAAACAGAATACTGTACAGATATAACCAGATATAACAAAGTTCTGATGTAAACCAGTATGAACTCAGACACAAAATGCTGGAGTAACTCAGCAGGACAGGCAGCATCTCTGGAGAGAAGGAATGGGTGGCATTTCGGGTTGAGACTCTTCTTCAGTCTGAAGAAGGGTCTCAACCCGAAACGTCGCCCATTCCTTCTCTCCAAAGATGCTGCCTGTCCCACAGAGTTACTCCAGCATTTTGTGTCTCCCTTCGATTTAAACTAGCATCTGCAGTTCTTTCCTACAAATGATCTCAGACTTGATGTCCTGGAAGTATTTAGATCAAACCCACAGCTGTACAGCTTTGTCCTTGGGAAGGAGGCCTTTCTAAAAGAAAGGAAATGGATTAACAATTATGAAAGCAATAAATCTAAAGAAACTGAAAGTAGTTAATTCTCTTTTCATTCCCCTGTATTTAACGGCTGCCTTATAAAACTGTTTTTCTCATTAATAGATTGCATACCATGAACAAAACTTCCTTTCAGAAAATCTATATGCTTAAAAATGATGTCACTTTTAAATACCCTAATCTGAAAAAGCAATTGCACATGTGAATAACCACAAAGCAAAGGTTTCAGCTACCGTAAAATCCAAAGTACAAGTTGCTCCTCAAGTTTACAATCAAATAAATCTTGAGCATTGACAAAACGTGGAGCAGTTTTCCCTGGCAAGACTATGAATATATTTGAAAATCAAATATATTGGGGACATCACTGCTTAACATTCTTTAAAAATCTAAATCAATAATGCATTAAAAGAGATGTTTTGAACAGGCTTGGAAAGATTTTAAAATGTATTGATATGTCATAGGAAAATATTTACATTAATAGCATCTCTCTTAACCATTCCCTCATTTAAAAATGCATGGGAAACACTCCTGTTCCTCCTCGGACCTTGTCAAGACCTTTGGGTGAGTTCCCTCTGCAAGCAGTGGGCAATTAGCCCAAGTTTTTGCTTCCTCATTAAATTCTGTGTGGAGTCCAGCATTGGAACGCAGCTTGCAAAGACGTGGCTAACCATTACTGCAGCTTCCAGATTTCCACTTTGAAAGACATTTGTGCGGAAATCATAAAAATGCTGTAGTTCTGCTGAAAAAAGACAAACACCACCAGTAGTTACACCAAGATTATTCCTGCAATATCTGAGAACTATCAGCCTGGGACCTGTTCCTGATATAGGACTCATAAATACTTCAAGACTAATGTAACACCTTTGAGCACAGTTCTTTTGGAAGTAGAAATGGAGGAATTAATAATGGGGAATAAGGAAATTACATGTACATTAAACAAGTATGTTGGAGAGACACAAAGGGCTGTAGTAACTCAGGAAGCATCTCTGGAAAACATGGATAGATGGCATTTCGGGGCAGGAACTGGCCTGCTAAGTTACTCCTGCATTTTATGTTTTCCTTGGTCAACCAGCATCTGCAGTTCTTTGTTTCTACAAACAAATATTTTGGTCTGTCTGTCTTGGACGTCACTATAGCATTGAGAATGTAGCAGATAAACGAGAACCTTAAAAAGGGGAAGGACATAACAATTAAAGTCATTGGAGAAATAGTACGAAGCAAACTCATGAGACTACCTGCATACAAACCCATTGCATATGATACCCTGTATTTTGGGATTTTAACAGATGGCTGAAATGATAGATAAATGCATTGGCTGCCATCGTTAAAAAGTTCTAGATTCAAATAAAGTTAGAAAACAAAACAAAACAAATCTGTTCAAGCATAGAGTGAGAGTGTGCACAAGCTAGTTAGTCTAACATCAGTGTAATTTGGTACAGAGCATGACATAACATGGTAGTCAACATTTTTTTATGTGAGAGAAATGATATGTCTAACTAATCTATTGGAGTTCTACAAGTCTACAATTATAAATAAAGGGAAGCCAATGGAAGCTGCACATTTCAATTTTCATCATACTCCCTGAAAGGGGCAACACAAGACGATAGAGTCGTAAAGGTGGCATAACGCATGTTTGCCATCATTGGTCAGGGCATTGAGTATATGAATAAGGAGGTCATGTTGCAACTTTATATGACTTTGGTTAGGCTGCGTTTGAAGTATTGTGTGCAGTTCCAATGACCCCCATTACAGAAGGCTGTAGTGGCTTTGTCGGGGATGCAAAATGGTTTACCAGAAAACCGTGTGGTTTAAAGGGTATTAACTATAAGCACAGGTTGAACAAGCGGTTGGATTGTTTTCTCTAAAAACCCGGAGACGAGGCCTAATAGAAGTACATCCAAAGCCACACTCAACAAAATCAATAACCCCACTCTCACCATCGACGGCACCATTTTCTCCCCATCTCCCCAGGCCCGCAACCTTGGCGTGATCTTTGATTCCACCCTCTCCCTTGAGCCTCACATCCGCCATGTCATTAAAACCTCCTTCTTTCATCTCCGCAACATCGCCAAACTCAGACCCTCTCTCACACCGCCCGCTGCTGAAAGACTCATCCATGCCTTCATCTCCTCCCGACTGGACTATTGCAACTCACTTCTCCTTGGCATCAGCTCCACCTACATCAACCGACTCCAACTGGTCCAGAACGCAGCCGCCCGACTCATCACCCATACCAAATCCTGGCATCACATCACTCCAGTCCTCAAACAACTTCACTGGCTTCCCATCTCCCACCGGATCAACTACAAAATCCTGATCCTCACCTACAAAGCCCTCCACCATCTGGCCCCCCCATATCTCACTGACCTCCTCTCCCCCTACCAACCCTCATGGTCCCTCAGATCCACATCAGCTGGTCTCCTCTCCATCCACAAGTCCAACCTCCGCAGTTTTGGGGACAGAGCCTTCTCCAGGGCAGCTCCCAGGCTCTGGAACTCCCTCCCCCAACTGATCAGCAATTCCGTGTCCCTCACCATCTTCCAGTCCCGCCTTAAGACCCATCTCTTCACCTCTGCCTATCCTTAGCCCCACGCGCCGTCCTTTTTCATCTGTGCATTAATTGCCTCATACTGTGTTTTGTATTAGAAACATAGAAACATAGAAATTAGGTGCAGGAGTAGGCCATTCGGCCCTTCGAGCCTGCACCGCCATTCAATATGATCATGGCTGATCATCCAACTCAGTATCCCGTACCTGCCTTCTCTCCATACCCCCTGATCCCCTTAGCCACAAGGGCCACATCTAACTCCTTCTTAAATATAGCCAATGAACTGCCCTCAACTAACCTCTGTGGCACAGAGTTCCAGAGATTCACCACTCTCTGTGTGAAAAAAGTTCTTCTCATTTCGGTTTTAAAGGATTTCCCCCTTATCCTTAAGCTGTGACCCCTTGTCCTGGACTTCCCTAACATCGGGAACAATCTTCCTGCATCTAGCCTGTCCAACCCCTTAAGAATTTTGTAAGTTTCTATAAGATCCCCTCTCAATCTTCTAAATTCTAGAGAGTATAAACCAAGTCTATCCTGTCTTTCTTCATAATAAGACAGTCCTGACATCCCAGGAATCAGTCTGGTGAACCTTCTCTGCACTCCCTCTATGGCAATAATGTCCTTCCTCAGATTTGGAGACCAAAACTGTACGCAATACTCCAGGTGTGGTCTCACCAAGACCCTGTACAACTGCAGTAGAACCTCCCTGCTCCTATACTCAAATCCTTTTGCTATGAAAGCTAACATACCATTTGCTTTCTTTACTGCCTGCTGCACCTGCATGCCTACCTTCAATGACTGGTGTACCATGACACCCAGGTCTCGCTGCATCTCCCCCTTTTCCAATCGGCCACCATTTAGATAATAGTCTGCTTTCCCGTTTTTGCCACCAAAATGGATAACCTCACATTTATCCACATTATACTGCATCTGCCAAACATTTGCCCACTCACCCAGCCTATCCAAGTCACCTTGCAGTCTCCTAGCATCTTCCTCACAGCTAACACTGCCCCCCAGCTTAGTGTCATCCGCAAACTTGGAGATATTGCCTTCAATTCCCTCATCCAGATCATTAATATATATTGTAAATAGCTGGGGTCCCAGCACTGAGCCTTGCGGTACCCCCACTAGTCACTGCCTGCCATTGTGAAAAGGACCCGTTTACTCCTACTCTTTGCTTCCTGTTTGCCAGCCAGTTCTCTATCCACATCAATACTGAACCCCCAATGCCTTGTGCTTTAAGTCTGTATACTAATCCCTTATGTGGGACCTTGTCGAAAGCCTTCTGGAAGTCCAGATACACCACATCCACTGGTTCTCCCCTATCCACGCTACTAGTTACATCCTCGAAAAATTCTATAAGATTCGTCAGACATGATTTACCTTTCGTAAATCCATGCTGACTTTGTCCAATGATTTCACCACTTTTCAAATGTGCTGCTATCCCATCTTTAATAACTGACTCTAGCAGTTTCCCCACTACCGATGTTAGACTAACTGGTCTGTAATTCCCCATTTTCTCTCTCCCTCCCTTCTTAAAAAGTGGGGTTACGTTTGCTACCCGCCAATCTTCAGGAACTACTCCAGAATCTAAAGAGTTTTGAAAGATTATTACTAATGCATCCACTATTTCTGGAGCTACTTCCTTAAGTACTCTGGGATGCAGCCTATCTGGCCCTGGGGATTTATCGGCCTTTAATCCATTCAATTTACCCAACACCACTTCCCGGCTAACCTGGATTTCACGCAATTCCTCCAACTCCTTTGACCCGCGGTCCCCTGCTATTTCCAGCAAATTATTAATGTCTTCCTTAGTGAAGACGGAACCAAAGTAGTTATTCAATTGGTCCGCCATATCCTTGTTCCCCATGATCAACTCACCTGTTTCTGACTGCAAGGGACCTACATTTGTTTTAACTAATCTCTTTTTTTTCACATATCTATAAAAACTTTTGCAGTCAGTTTTTATTTGTTCCCTGCCAGTTTTCTTTCATAATCTATTTTTCCTTTCCTAATTAAGCCCTTTGTCCTCCTCTGCTGGTCTTTGAATTTCTCCCAGTCCTCCGGTATGCTGCTTTTTCTGGCTAATTTGTACGCATCATCCTTCGCTTTGATACTATCCCTGATTTCCCTTGTTATCCATGGATGTACTACCTTCCCTGATTTATTCTTTTGCCAAACTGGGATGAACAATTTTTGTAGTTCATCCATGCAGTCTTTAAATGTCTTCCATTGCATATCCACCTGTATTGAATTCTGTATTTACTTTGTGTACTAGTCATGTCTCTACTATTTATTTAATTCCCCTTACAGGTTTTTCCTCTACCTGCTAAATTTTTGTAAGGTGTCCTTGAGACTCTTGAAAGGCGCCCATAAATAAAATTTATTATTATTATTATTATTATTATTATACAATTATGAGAAACATAGATTAGGTAGACAGTCAAAACCTTTCTTCCAGGGTGGAGGGTTTAGATTTAACGAGAGGCAAAGATTAAAGTAAATATGCATGGCTTTTTTTTTTAACAGAGTGGTGGGTACCTGGAACTAGCTGTCAGGGGTAGTGGTAGAGGTAAATACGATAGTGATATTTAAGAGGCTTTTGGATAGGCACATGGATATGAATCACATGCAGGCAGGGGATTGGTTTAATATGTCATCATGTTCAGTATGGACATTGTGGGCCAAAAGGTTTGTTTTATGCCACTTGAAGGACTCACGATATTAAGAATAATGAATTAGCATGCTCTGAGTTTAAGTAAAGTGAAAAAAAAAAACAGAGTACGGTTCAATTGGTCATTGTTAGCTTGCCAAAATGAAGAATTTCTTCTCCAAGGGTTGCGAGTCTGTTGGCGTTTCAATCCCATGCACTTTGTTGCTTAGTTTGGTCATGGTTGAATATAGACACAAAGTGCTGGTGTCACTCAGCAGGTCAGGTAGCATCTCTGGAGAAAAAGGATGGGTGGTGTTTCGGGTAGGGACCCTTCTTCAGACGGAAAGTAGAGGTGACTGGAGGTAAGAAAAGGCCAAAGAAAGCAGGGAAGGCAACTCTTACTCCAGTAATTTGTGTCTATCTTTGGTATGAACCAGCAAATGTAGTTCCTTTCTACACATTTAGTTATGGCTATGATTGGTAAATTTTCGACTTGGTGGGGAATCTTGGCCAAATCAACCTTAATCTTAATTAATAGTAGAACAAATTGTAGTAGTATGGTTTCTTTGTAGCTCCTATTTCTCATATTCTTTTGTTCATTATCTATTATTTTAATGCAAAAATCAGCTAATTTAAGTAGGTGAGTGCCTCTGCTAAGCATACATCATGGAATTTCACGTGGAAGCCCAATATTGCCAGCACTAATTCGTAGGGTGATTTTACAGCCAGATTTATCACTTCTGAAACATTTCTGAAACATTTTAGATACCAAAGGAATCAAGAAAAACACAAATAATGCCTTACTGTTGAAGAAATGCAGTGAACAAATGCGATAATTGGGGGAAGAGGGGAGTAGTGCGGGGGGGGGGGCGAGGGGGGTAGAGAGGGGGGGGGGGGGGGGGGACCTTGCCTGGGGGGAAAGAGTGGGGGAAGAGGAGGCAATCTCAGGGGGGGGGGAAAGAGGGGAGTAGTGAGGGGGGGAAGGAGGGGGTAGAGAGGGGGGGAAGAGGGAGGGACTTCAGGAAAAGGAAAAGGGGAGAAGAGGGAGAGCAAGAGGGGGGGAAATGAGGGGAGTAGTGAGGGGGGGAAGAGGGGTAGAGAAGGGGGGAAGAGGGGAGGAAAGAGGGGGGGGGAAAGAGGGGGGGGTGGGGGGGGAAAGAGGGAGGGGGGGTTCTGAGGAGGGGGGGGGGAAGAGGGGAGGAAAGAGAATGGGGGGAGAGGAGAGCAAGCAAGAGGGGGGGAAAGAAGGAGGGAAAGGGGTGGGCAAAGAGGGGGTAAGGGGGGGGGTGGGGAGAAAGAGGGGGGAAACACAGAGGGGGGCCTCAGGGGAGGGGGAGGGGTAAAATGGGGGGGAAAGGGGGGAGAGAGGGGGGAAAAGTGAGGAGGGGAAGAGGGGGGGAGAGGGGGGGAAAGAGGAGGGAAGAGGGGGAAGGGGGGGAGAAAGAGGGGGGGAGGGATGGGGGAAAAGATGGAGGGGAAGAGGAGGGGAGAGGGGAAGAGGGGGATGGGGAAATAAAATCAGGAGGGGCAGAGAGAGAGGAGAGGTCAGGGAGAGCTGAGCTGAGAGGGCGGGAGGAGGACCAGGAGGAGGAGGAGGAGGAGGAGGGAGGGAGGGGGAGGAGGAGGAGGGGGGAGAGAGGAGGAGGAGGAGGGGGAGGGAGGGAAGGGGAGGAGGGGAGGGGGGGAGGAGGAGGGGGGGGGGGAGGGGGGGAGAGACTGGAAGGGAAGGGATCAGGGAGTTGGGAGAGCGGAGAGCGGGTAGCGGGGAGCACGTCAACCAAAGGACTGCATGTTCAGTGGTTTCAATCCAGAGCCCATGGGGGAGGGGTCGTCACAGGGGAGGGTTGGTTCCCAAACGCAATACTTCCTCACTCCCGGCTGGCGGCTCCCGGCTGCAGGATTGAGGCTCCAGGCTCCAGGGCCCGAGTACAGGGGGGGGGGGGGGGGGTCTCAGCGCATTGAACATAGTGCAGGCTGGGCAAAGCAGATCCATTGTGACATCATCACGTCAAAGCAAGGTTTTTTTTCTAAGTTCTTTCAGATTTATGAACATTTTGATTAATAACTCAAGAAATAAAGCATGAATCTTTCAGGTAAGATGATTTTGGAGTCCACGGGATAAATCTCTACCAGAATATATAAAAATGTTACTATTAGAGCGTCACTTTTTCGAGCAGATGTGATTATACACACCCACACACATCCAAGATCAGAGTTTTATAATTATAGAGATTGATATGGATATCGATGGATATATGATATGATGTTGAGTTGCAAAAGGATTTGGGGTTCAAGTATATGAAACTCAAGAGTCAGTCTACAGACACAACAAATAATGCAGAAGCCTAACGAGAATGGTGGCCTTTATTGTAAGGAAAATGGTATTGATATTGGTTTTCTATTGCCACATGTACCAAAACATAATGACAAACTTTGTTTAGCGATCAACCAAGACAGATCATACACGAGCATTACCGGTGGTGCAAAAGAGAAAATAAAGAGTGCAGAATAAAATGTTACAGCCACAGTGAAAGTGCAGATTAAAATGTGCAAGGGCTTTACATGTTGATGAGCCAACTTCCCGAATCCCCTACACTGCTGTGGTCTCCATATTTAAGGAAGCATGTGCTTGTACTGGAGATTTTGCATAAGGTCTACTTGGTTAATAATAATAACTAGACTAAGTGGGACCCGTTGGGTCCCAGCATCACACGGTAGGGCTGGTCACCAACGCAATATTCCACCTCACCACCAATTCCAATATTGCTCGCCGTGCGGGGGGGGGCGGGGGGGGGCTTTCTGCTGCGCTAGTATGGGTGTTGCGGGCCGAAGGCACTGGTTTCCAGGGGGCTAGTAAAGACATTGTAGGCTGAACGGATTATTGGGCTGGCAGCCAACTGTTGCAACAATTTTAAAATCCAAGGCAAATGATTTGGCTGCAGCCACCTGACAAAATTCATTTGTGAACCCAAACTTTAAAAAAAAAGGCGAGGTAAACAATTGGGCAGCAGCCAAATTACAGCCGCATCGAGGGGACTCACCTTTGTGTAGACGTGCGTTCAGTGTTATCCGCAGCTCAGAGCCGTGAACCTCTCGCTTCTGGGGTCTGGCAGAGACTACACTTCCGGGTTTTATAATCCCTCCCCCCGCTGCCAGTAGGGGCAGCAGAGAGAATGGTGATTTTTTTAAAAACATTAATATCTCTCTGATTTTTCATCGATGGGAAAAATCCTATGTTCCCAGAAGGCAGAGGGGGGCTCTGAGCGAGGTGGCCAAAAATGATGGCCGTAGGTGGCGGCGTTCTCTCTGAAATCGCAGCACAGTGGGTCAAAAGCGGTCAAGATCAAACTTTTAGTGATATAGATAATACACTTTATTGTCATTGTAAATACATACAATGGAATTTCAGGCACACTGCCCGAGCAGAGCTCCAACGTATCAGATAAATAAATAACGACAATGAAAACAGCAAAAACGGCAAGAAACACGTCAAGACGTCAGACTCCTAGGATGAAGGATTTGACATATGAGGAGAAATTGAGCAGATTGGGCCTGTACCTTTAGAATTTAGATGACTGAGAGATAATCTGAGGACTAATAGGGTAGATGTCGAGAGGACATCTGCCCTCTTGAACATACTCAGAAGAGGTCTTAGTTTCAGAAAAAGCAGTCACCAATGTTAGATGAAACGGTCCAGGGATTTCTTTTCTCAGTCGGTCTCCTGGCAATTTTCTGCCTAAGAAAGTAGTGGCTCAGTCACTGAGTATATTCAAGGCTCTACGACCATTGACTGGAAAGAATCTTCTGTAAGTAATGCTTAATGGCATGAATGGTTAAAAACTTAACATTATTAATCAAATCAAGACACCTATGTTTCTTTCCACTGTTGGTATAGGTGTAGAGACCTTGCCTGTTTCCCAACAATTTTAAGTTAGATGCCATCTCATGTTGGCATGTTAGATCATTTGTTTATATATATGACTGCCATTATATTTTGGAGAGTTTGACTTCAGGAAACGTGGTGAGTAATGTCGGAAATCAGCATCAATGATGCTGAAATGGGAATCGTTTCAGAGCTTCAAATTCATTGGCATAAATATTACCAATAATCTGTCACGGGCCAACCACACTGAAGTGACTGCCAAGATGGCGCATCAAAGCCTCTACTTCTGTAGGAGACTAAGGAAATTTGGCATGTCTCCAATGACTCTCACAAATATCTATAGATGCTCCGATGAAAGCAGACTGTCGGGTTACATCACAGCTTGGTTTGGAAACAATTCCGCCCAAGAAATTGCAAAGAGGTGTGGGTGTAGCTCATTCTATCACACAGACCAGACTCCCCACCATACACATCACACTGCCTCAGACTTTAGAATTTTTGGTATGCTTTTAATTAAATATAGAGAGCTCAAAAAAAAAGTGTGACATTAGTTATTTCAACACAATAATGGAAGTATTCATTTATATGTAATTACTTTCATTTAAAAAACAGTCTCTTGGGAGAGACTTGTTTAACAGCTAAATACTATTTCAATTCACGTGCAGATGGCCATATAAAACTGACAAATAAAATCACAGCCTAAGTATCTGAAGTATAAATATTTTTTTGGAAATACCTTTAATTAAACCAAGACAATGTGTTCATGACTTAATAAGTATCCTGTATTTATATGGTAGGACAATAGCAAATAAATGCAGATTGCTCAATAAGTTAATCATAACAATAAGTTAATAATGTTATTGCAAACCTGGAAGACGTCTTTAAGCCTTAGCTTGTGAGCCATTTTTACATCTCTTTAGACTGACTGGCTACCATCCCAAGCCCTCGGCCATGACAAAAGTTAAAGAAAATGGGAAATAAAGCTGACCGTACATATAAAAAACACTTGTAAATCTGAGATTTCTAAACATAGAATTTCTGGAAGTTGCTTGGAAACCTTATTTGGTTTGACAAACTGAAAAAGTATTGTCTCCAGAGAGATGATGGATGATATGAGGTAACATTGGACAAAGTAGGCTCCTATAGCGTCTGTAACCAAATAATGACTGATATGGGAGATGTATGGGCCATACTGTTGCAACGCACGGAGCTAAACTTGAGAGCAAATGGAGTTTTGCCCTTTGCCAACTATTCTTCTTTCTCACCATCATAATTGATGTGTTCACAAAGTTCATGAAATATTGAAAAGATACAATCTTCAGTATGTTGATAAATAAACATAGTCATAAGTCTGACATACAAATATATAAGGTACAGATATGGAGAACCCAGAAGATCACTGTCGCTCATGGGGTAATTGCGTAATGATAAGACAGTCTTACTTACACTGGCAGAGACTTTGAAATATAAAATCAAGTTATCCCATTTCAAATATGCTTTTTGTGATGTGTTATTTTCACTGTTTTATTGTGAATTGATAAGATCATCCCATATTTCCTATTACTATTAACCTACACTTTGCATAATGATAGACTATTTTTAACCGCTCAGTGGAATGGTTATGAAGTGATATTAGCTATAGCTAGTCACACGAGAGATAAAATGAAGATTAGAATATACAATTTTAGGCAGGATGAAATGAAATGAAATGAAATGATTCAATTTATTGTCATTGTCAGTGTACAGTACAGAGACAACGAAATGCATTTTTAGCATCTCCCTTGAAAGGGAGACACAGGGCGTCGCGGTGTGCCCACGCCTGCCGCCGTAACATTCCATTACAGGCAAAGGTGGGTGAAGTGTCTTGCCCAAGGACACAACGACAGTATGCACTCCAAGCGGGATTTGAACCGGCTACCTTCCGGTCACCAGCCGAACTCTTAGCCCATTGTGCTATCTGTCGTCGATGGTAGAAGGCAAATCAGACTCTATAAATTATTTTAAGTTGAGAAATTCATTAAATGAGAAAAAAAATAAATGGCATGGCCAGTAACCTCTACAGGAAGATTAAAGTTGTTGGGATTAAATTAGTAAAAACTAGCCTGCTTGCACTGGGTCAAATGTTTCCTCTTCAATGTCTAACATTATATGGTCTCGATGATTTAGTTCTGTTCAGTTGGTTGCAGGTAATGTTTCATTGATTTCAGCAGAGGTGAAAATATAGTGTGCCATGGTGACTATCTCATTCCACATTTCTTCTCACCTTCAACTCAATTTCAATTCAGAGTGTTGCCCAGTTCTTTTCTTGAATACATTTCTTTGTATGAGTCTGAGCCAAAGTTTTGGTTAGGAGAGCACCTCGAGTTAAGTGCGAGGTCTCAAACGTCATAAGCAAATAAATTGTAAAGTGACAATCAAGGTCAATGTTTGTTCTTGCACACCTGAGATCTAGCTAACATTTGCAGAAGAAAATACAAAGTATTAGAGGAACTCAATGAGTCAGGCAGCATCTTGGAGGGAAAGGACATACGATTTGGATAGGGACTTTTCTTACATTTGCAGACTTCTTTGCTTTAAAGGCAGCATTAGCAGCTAGGCCTGGAATTCTTTTGAACTCACAGGGTCCAAAATAGTAAATGCAACTGCAGGAATAGCACACACGAGACAAATACAAAACCAGGCTGGATTTTATTTATATTGCATTTACGACCTTTTGAATTAATTCTTGTTTATCTGTTTGCCTTATTATTCTTAACATTTTTACTTATTTGCCTGAATGTATGATTAGTTCTTTTTGTAAAGGGTGTCTGCATTATTTTGTAGCTTTGCCTATGATAGGCATGGACATCAAACTTTACAGCAATTAAAAGGAAAAACTGTCATGCAACATTAAGGAAACACTAAAACAATTTTAACAGTTACTCAAAAGGATACAGTTTAACAAACAGTAAAACAAATCAACCAGGCAGCTTGAAATGGAAAGCCTCCTACTGTTATTTGGAAGTTCTATTGAATATGAAGTCATTCCACAGACAGAGCAAGTTCAAACTATAGCTAATTATTATCACATTTTTATGTCAAAGAGGAGAAGTGATCCAGAATGGAAACCGCTGTGACTCCAGAATAATCAACATGAGGTCAGCAGGTGCCAAAAACAAAATGTCAGCACTAAACTACAGAATCATTACTTAAGAGTTTTAGTCTGCTTCGGTGAATGAACTGCCAACATTTCCTGTCCAAACCTTACTCCAAGCCTTGATACTAGGTGCCCTGCAAAAGTATCAACCAGTGATAAGGTCTCCCATATTATTTAGGGCATTCACCCTCTCCAGACAAGTAAGGTTGCCCAGTTGCATGGATATACTCTCCACCAATACACATACAACCCTCTCAAGCACATATTGACCATATCTGAATGCATGCGTCTGAGCCTCCCGATTGCAGACATAGACAGTCACACATACCACTGAGGTCAAGTCATGAACATTGACCAGGCCTCAGTTCTCCTTCCTCCGGTCTCCACCAGTCCCACTCCTCTTGGACTCCCCTGGACAGCCTTTTACCCTCTTTAGACCTTTTCATTTCAAACTGCTGGCGTGACATCAACCGTCTCAACCTTTCACTCCCCTCACCCCCTCTGAATACACAGTCCTCTGCTCACTCTGCAGCAACCCGACACTATCACCAAACCCGCTAACAAGGGAGGTACCGTGGTAGTCTAGCGAGCTGACCTCTACTTGACTTCCCCACTCTGGGAAAAGGGCTATGTGCATTCACCCTATCTCTGTCCCTCACACTTTTATAAGGCTCTGTAAGATCGCACCTCAGTCTCCTGCACTCCAAACAAGTCCTAGTCAATTGTCCCAGTGTGTAGGGTAGAACTCATGTACGGGTAATCGCTGGTTGGTGCAGACTCAGTGGGCTGAAGGGCCTCTTTCCACGCTGTATATTTAAATGAAACCTTAATACGTTCTCCCTCTCTATGTTTAAATAACCTCTCCCTATAGCTCAGGCTTTCAAGTAGTGCCATCATTCTCTAAAATCTTTTCTGCACTCTTTCCAGCTTACTGGTGTCTTTCCTATAGCAGTTGACCAAACTAAACGTAATACTCCAAGTTCAACCTCACCATTGTCTTGTACAACTGTAACATAACATCCCAACTTCCATACTCAATTGCCTGACTGATGAAGTCCAACGAGCCAAAGCCACCTTCACCATACTACCTACCTGCGATGCCACAGGTAACTATGTACTTGTGCTCCTGTATCCCTCTGACCTGCAACACTCCCCAGGCCCCTACTGTTCACTGTGAAGGTCCTGCCCTGATTTGATGTCCCAAAATGCAACACCTCACTCTTATAAGAATTAAACTCCATTTGCGATTCCTCAGCCCACTCGCCCAGTTGACATGATCCTGCTGTAATTCCATCTTCACCGTCTACGATATCACCTATTTTAGTGTCATCTGCAATCTTAAAACGTACTTATAGTTTTGTGCACATTCTCATACAAATTGCAAATAGCAATGGGACCTGCATCAATAACTGAGGCATACCAATAGACACAGGCCTCCACTCCGAAAAACAACCTTCCACCACCACTCTCTGCTTTCTACCAATTCTGTATCGAGGGTAGCTTATCATGTGGAAATTATGAAAATGTATTGCTGAAATCCACATGTACTACACCCATGGCCCTATCCTCATCAATCTTCTTGATTATTTCTTCATAAAACTCAATCAAATTTGTGAGACACAATTTCCCATGCACAAAACCACACTGATTATCCCTATTTAATCCATGTCTTTCTAAATGCGCCTATATCTTTTCCCTCAAAAACGTCTCCAGTAACTTTCCTACCACAGATGTTACAGGTCTATAGTTTCCAGGTTTTACTTTGCAGTCCTTCATAAATAGAGGCATGATATTAGCCACCCTCCAGCCTTCTTTTGCCTCACCAATGTCTCTCCTGCAATCTCTTTGCTAGCTTTAAAAGGTGTTATCAACCTCTAAGTTTCTTAAATCCTTTGGTACCACTCTAAAGTCAAACAACGTTAGCAAATAATAGTCCAGGCCTGTGCTTTACCTTTTCTGCTTGGATTGTTTAAACGGCTTGTGGTCTATTGAATCAATTGTAAAGATGCTGGATCCCTGGAACAGTGGCACAGCAGTAGAGTTGCTACTTTGCAGCGCCAGAGACCTGTTCAATCCTGACAGTGGGTAGAGATTGTACAAAGTTTGTACGTTCTCCCTGTGACTGCGTAGGTTTTCTCTGGGTGCTCCTGTTTCGTCACACATTCCAAAGAAATACAGGTTTGTAGGTTAATTGGCTTCTGTCAATTGTCCCAGTGTGTAGGGTAGAACTCATGTACGGGTAATCACTGGTTGGTGGAGACTCGGTGGGCTGAAGGGCTTCTTTCCATGCTGTATATTTAAATTAAACCTTAATATGTTCTCCCTCTCTATGTTTAAATAATTCCAATACTTCGCAATCGAAACGGTAGGAAGGAAGGCAAATGCTAGCAATTATTTTTAGAGGACTAGAATACAAAAACAGAGATGTAATGGTGAGTCTTTATAAGGCATTGGTCAGACTGTATTTGGAGAATTGTGTGCAATTTTGGGCTCCATATCTCAGGAAGGTTGTGCTGCCGTTGGAGTGGTCTAGAGGAGGTTAACGAGAAAGATCCCAGGAACGAGTAGGTTAACATATGAAGAACATTTGACGCTGCTGGGCCTCTACTCGCTGGAGTTTAGAAGAATGAGTTGGGACGTTATTGAAACTTACTTAATAGCGAAAGGCTTGGATAGAGTGGATGTGGAGAGGATGCTTCCATTTGTGGGAGAGTCTAGTAACCATAGGTCATAGCCTCAGAATAAAAGGATGTTCCTTTAGGAAGGAGATGAGAAAT
This sequence comes from Leucoraja erinaceus, assembly GCF_028641065.1. Classification (NCBI taxonomy): domain Eukaryota; kingdom Metazoa; phylum Chordata; class Chondrichthyes; order Rajiformes; family Rajidae; genus Leucoraja; species Leucoraja erinaceus. The sequence continues at coordinate 40,343,955 of NC_073389.1, forward strand.
CTTTGTTCAGAGGGAGGTGAATCTGTGGAATTCTATGTCACAGAAGGCTGGGGAGACCAAGTTAATGGATATTTTTAAGGTAGAGATAGATAGATTCTTGATTATTATGTCAGGGGTTATGAGGAGAAGGCAGGAGGGTGGAGTTGAGAGGGTGAGATAGATCAAGCATGATTGAATGGCAAAAGACAATAGACAATAGGTGTAGGAGTAGGCCATTCGTCCCTTCGAGCCAGCGCCGCCATTCAATGTGATCATGGCTGATCATACCCAATCAGTACCCCGTTCCTGCCTTCTCCCCATATCCCCTGACTACGCTATTTTTAAGAGCCCTATCTAGCTCTCTCTTGAAAGCATCCAGAGAACCCGCCTCCACCGCCCTCTGAGACAGAGAATTCGACAGACTCACCACTCTCTGTGAGAAAAAGTGTTTCCTCGTCTCCGTTCTAAATGGCTTACTCCGTATTCTTAAACTGTGGCCCCTGGTTCTGGATTCTTAAACTTTGGCCCCTGGTTATGGAATAGATAGCGGAGTAGACTTGATGGGCCGAATGGTCTAATGATGCTCCGATCACTTATGAACTTCTCTATACTAACGTCAATGTTTCCCTGATAAAATGCTCCTTACCCCGATTTAAAACTATTATTCATGAACCATTTTTATTCTGTAGAACATTGCTAAATGCAATAGAATTCTGATCACCAGCACCAAAGTATTCTCTATGTTCCACCGTTCCACATGTCCAGTCTCATTCTCATTCCCTATCGTTCTGGGTTCCTAAAATCTGATTAAAAAAGATATTCCTAAATGCTGGCACAAAAATCGAGTGGGTATCAATCAAAATCAGCACAAATAGCTAAATACATAAGTGATTTAATTAAATATATTATTAGAAATTGTAACTGGAAAATTAGAATGGTGTTCTAATATCTCTTGCTGTATTGAAGGTTTGCCAAAATAGTATTATTATTTAGCTGCTATGATGTGCAAAATAATTGGCAAACCTTTTGAAAGAGTCAAGTCAAGCGTCAAGAGAGTTTATTGTCGTGTGTCCCAGATAGGACAATGAAATTCTTGCTTGCTGTAGCACGACTGAATATTTTAGGCATAAATACAGATCAGATCAGATCAGTGTGACCATATACCTTAGAATATATATATATACACACACAAATACACAGATAAAGTGCAAAAGGCTGTTATAGTTCAGAGTTTGTTTGAAGTTGTGTTTATTGGTCATGGCAGTGGGGAAGCAGCTGTTCCTGAACCTGGATGCTGCCGTTTTCAAGCTCCTGTACCTTCTACCTGATGGCAGCGGAGAGATGAGTGTGTGGCCAGGATGGTGTGGGTCTTTGATGATGCTGGCAGCCTTTATGAGGCAGCGCCTGCGATAGATCCCCTTGATGGTAGGGAGGTCAGAGCCGATGATGGACTGGAAAGTGTTTACAACTTTTTGCAGCCTTTTCCGCCCCTGGACACTCAGGTTGCCGAACCAAGCCACGATGCAACCGGTCAGCATGCTCTCTACTGTGCACCTGTAGAAGTTCGAGAGAGTCCTCCTTGACATACCGACTCTCCGTAATCTTCTCAAAAAGTAGAGGCACTGATGTGCTTTCTTTATGATTGCATCAGTGTTCTGGGACCAGGAGAGATCTTCAGAAATATGCACGCCCAGGAATTTGAAGTTCTTGACCCGTTCCACCATCGACCCGTTGATATAAACGGGACTGTGGGTCCCCATCCTACCCCTTCCAAAGTCCACAATCAGTTCCTTGGTTTTGATGGTGTTGAGAGCCAGGTTATTGTGCTGGCACCATTTGGTCAATCGGTCGATCTCACTTCTATACTCTGACTCATCTCCATCAGTGATACGTCCCACAACAGTGGTGTCATCGGCGAACTTGATGATGTAGTTCACACTATGTCTGGCTACGCAGTCATGAGTATAGAGCAGTGGTTCCCAACCTTTTTTTGGCCATGCCCCACCTAATCACCTCTAAAATCCTGATGCCCCCCACCCCCATGTGGTGATATATAATTCTTATCATTTTAAAAGTGAACTCCGTTTCAGCTGAAGAAGCTTAAAACGCCAATACCTTGGTTTAAACAAGCTTCAAAAGAACATGGCCTCGCGCGCTTCGTCGACGTCTCCGGTGATCATGTATAACGTTTTTACCCAAAAAAGTGGTGTCGTAACGGCGAACTTGACCTGATGGAAAATCCAGTTCCCAGACCTCCTCAGTCGCGCTCAATTGCCCCCCTTAAAAATCAAATTGCCCCCCTGTGGGGCGTACACCACACGTTGGGAACCACTGGTATAGAGTGAGTGCAGGAGGGGGCTGAGCACGCAGCCTTGAGGTGCTCTCGTGCTGATTGTTATCGAGGATGACACATTTGCACCAATACGGACTATAAATGAGGAAGTCGAGGATCCAATTGCAGAGGGATGCGCAGAGACCCAGATCTTAGCGCTTGGTAACCAGCTTGAAGGGGATGATTGTATTAAATGCTGAGCTGTAGTCAATGAATAACAGCCTGACATATGTGTTTTTGTTGTCCAAGTGGTCCAGAGCAGAGTGTAGAGCCAGTGAGATCGCATCCACCGTTGATCTGTTGTGGCAGTAAGCGAACTGCAGTGAGTCCAGGTTTTTGTCGAGGTATGAGTTGATTTGCACCATGATCAACCTCTCTAAGCACTTCATCACCACAGACGTTAGTGCCACTAGTCGATAGTCAGTGAGGCACGTTGCCTTGCTCTTCTTGGGCACCGGTATTATTAATGCCCTTGTAAAGCAGGAGAGAACCTAAGACCTCAGAAGTGAGAGGTTGAAAATGTCCGTAAAAACTCCAGCCAGTTGGTCCACACAGGTTTTTAAAACACGCCCGGGTATACCATCAGGTCCAGGCACTTTCCGAGTGTTCACCCCTCTGAAGGATTTTCTCATGTAAGCCTCTGTGACTGTGACCGAAATGCCATCACGGCGAATGGGGGCTCAGAAAGGCGCATCAGTATTCTCCCTATCAAAGCGTGCGTAAAACATATTGAGCTCGTCAGGGAGTGATGCTTCGCTGACATTTGAGCTGCCTCCTGATTTCACCTTGTAGGAGGTGATGGCATTCAAGCCCTGCCACAGTTGCCAAACATCCGTCTCATCCTCCAGCTTGGAGCAGGTCCCTTTTGGCCTTTTTGATGGCCTTACCAAGGTCGTATCTGAACCTCTTGTAAACCTCTGTATCTCCAGACCTGAATGCCCGGGACCTGGTCTTCAGAAGAATGCAGATCTCATGGTTCATCCAAAGCTTCTGGTTAGGAAACACTCAGAAGGTTTTTGTTGGGATGAAGTCCTCCCCACATTTCTTTATGAAGTCTGTAACGACTGTGGCAAATTCATTCAGGTCCGTTGCCGAGTCCCTGAACATTGCCCAGTCTACAGACTCCAAACAGTCCCGGAGTTGTTCCGCTGCCCTCCAATCTTGGTGTACTCAAAGACATTCTATTAATTTCCCATATTTATATTTGGAGCAGTATGATTAAAGAAAAAACGTATTGAAACTATCTATAGGCTTTCAGATGATATATCGTCGTCGCAAATGTCCTCATTTTTATTCTCTTTATGTATCAATGGTTTTAAAATAGTAAAAATATTTAGCTATGTTTAATTGAGACTGCTCTTTTGAATGAAAATTCAGATAATTTCATTAATTTCATCCAAAAGTACAGATGTGTTTTAAACTATCGTAGTTGGAGATGCGTTCAAGAAGCAACAGCCTGGAAAGCTCATCCAAGAATAAAAGGTTGCATCAAAGGCCAAGATCACGTCATCAAAATTCTGAGAAGGACGAATTACACTCAGGAGCAATTAAGATAAACAACCAAAGAGAAAGAGACTACATGGAAGAGACAGGCACCGTTTTGAGAAACCATAAAACAAGGACGTCGTCCAAAAAGCATGACGATCTTTCTCGAGATGACCTGTTATTTCTGCTCAGTGTTCTTGAAGGTGAAGTAGAGGTCAGTAATCTCCATTATATCTAACATTTTTTAAAGTTTGAAACAAGAATACTTGCCAATGATCTGATTGAATCATGTTTAAAATAAAATTAGCAAATGGTTAAGTTAAATGCAAGTACACCACTGATGATTGGGAAATCATGCACTCTTTCCACTCACCCAAGCCCTCATTCACAGCCTCCCTTTCCCACCCACCAATGCCCTGCCTTCCTGGTTCCCACTACTAGGGGTCTGCTTCCTGCCCTCCCTTTCCTCTCACCTTCCTGCTCTGCCTTTCATCTTTTCTGGATCTCTGGAAAATGTATTATAATACAGTCTATCATTTAAAAACATGGGTTAGGGTATAAATAGAAATTACACCCACTTGTCCTGAAAATATAATCGTTGGGCATTGTCAAAGTTCTGAGAGTGCTGGTTGTCAGGGTTTTATGGTACTCTGGAGTCGTTGCATCGTTGATTTTAAGACTAATTTCATAAAATCATCACCAGACCGAAGTTCAAGCAGCACATCATAACACAAAAAGAATGTGAATATTTTCCATTTATATGTTTATAAATCAATCTACATATTTATAAATCTAAGCAGCTATATCAGTTGGAATTTTGAAAAAAAAAATCTTACCTGATATTTCCTCAGGTTCCCGAACTGCGGCTTCCCTTCTCAAGTCGGTGATGGCCAATACTGCATGGAAAGACACATGATTTAAATGATGAAAAAATACTCACAGCAATTAATTACTGACATTACAATGTATTGACAAACAAAAGGAAAGACAACTTAAAAGTGCTCCATACAGACAGCACCCGTGGTCAGGATCAAAGCCGGGTCGCTGGCGCTGTTAGGCAGCGACTCTACCGCTGCGCCACCATGTCGCCCTTGTAGCCATGTTTTCCAAAGCATTTTTCACTTGGACAAGATAATTTGGAACATATCTACGCAATTTAAAAGATTAAAAATATCTTTAATGAGAAATTACTATTTGGTTCTTCCAGCTAATAACTATGTGGTACACAAATCTAATAAGTTTCAATCACTAGATTTCTTCCTCTTTATGGAAATTGAATAGATTTATTAATATCACAGCAGCTATAAATCTAATTTCTCAAGCAATTATTTTCTGCGAGGCACAGCAATAACTCACTTTATCAGTTTCTGTTTTCACCAGTGACGGAATGCAACATGGTTTTATTTTGCATATTAGTTATTATCTGTTTCTGTCACCTTGTGCACATCAATTTAAGCTATAATTTGCATACAAAAAATTAACCCACAGAAACATTGTTTTCTGCAGACAACACATTTTAATCAGTAAGACCTGACCTCAAGACCAGGGATGGGGGTAATAAAACAGGACAGAAAATGAATGTTCCCGAAAAGTGAGAACAGAGCATGCACTGATATGTAAAGCCAATTTACCAATTGCATCAGATTGGAAGGTCACCTTTATATTTCAGACAGTTCTATTTTATTTTGTACCCAAGAGACATTTAACTCAAAACTGGACTAACCTAACCAACATAACATGAAAAATAAACATGGCTTCTAATTTATAATAATATTTATAATAATATAATCATATTAATATTGATGAACATGGCAATGTTTTCATTGCATTACAAAGGGAGACATTTTTAATTTCTGCCAAGCAAGTTCACCCCAAAACATCTAAACACTCAAGAAGGTAGACAAAAGTGCTGGAGAAACTCAGCGGGTGCAGCAGCATCTATGGAGCAAAGGAAATAGGCAACGTTTCGGCCCGAAACGTTGCCTATTTCCTTCGCTCCATAGATGCTGCTGCACCCGCTGAGTTTCTCCAGCACTTTTATCTACCTTCGATTTTCCAGCATCTGCAGTTCCTTCTTAAACACTCAAGAATAATTTGATGGTATTCAATATAATCAGTAAACTTCTCGTGCATTTATTTAGGCTCGAGATGAAGTCATAACTGTACTAAAAGCAGAAAAAATTGACTTAGCACTTCTGGAAGCACAGTATGGATTTGTTCTGCCAACAAAAGTACTACAAGCTCTGCAACGAGACACAATCCAAGCAAAAACCGATTCACATCAGGAAGACATCTATGAAAAACCAATGGTAGAGGTATGTAGTTTATGCAAACAACCTAAAGCTTTTCTGTAGAACTCTAATTAATTGCCAAATTATAAACAAAGAGCAAGTTCTATTATAACATTTAATATGAAACGTTGTTATCATTTTCTCTGTCCCTATCCAGTAATAAAATAAGGAAGCCACTTGAAATCCAACAAGGCACCATGGGTTTCTTGCCTTTTAGGTTATTGTTTACATTGGCAAATGCTATGAAACTTTGGCCTAACAACTGCCTGCAGGAGAATATGGATGCCAAATACAGGTATTGGTCTATTATTGTCATATATACTGAGATACCATAACAACATTTTATTTGCGTGCTATCCAATTAAATCAGATCATACTTTATACGAGTACAATTGTGCCATACATAAGTACATCAAGCTGTACAAAGAGAAAAATACCAGAGTGCAGAATATAGTGTTGCAGTTTACAGTTTCAGAGAAAAAGTCCAGTGTCCACATTGAAGATAGTTTGGAAGATCAGAACTAGCCCCTAACTTATGAGCCCCTAACTTATGACACTCAGTTGTCTGATAACAGAGGCTATTCCTGAGTCTGCTGGTGTGTGCCTTCACTTTTTTGTATGTTCTGCCTGACGATAGAGGGGAGAAAAGGAACTGATCGGTCGGATTTTGTTGGCTGTTTTCCAGAGGCAGCATCAAGTCTAGATGGAGTCGATAGTGGAGAGGCTGGCCTGTGTGAAGGACTGGGCCACATCCCCAACTCTGCTATTTCTTGCAGTCTTCTGCAAAGCTGTTGCCAACCAAGTTGTGAAGCAATTTAATAGCATAGCAGTAATCTGTAGAAGATGGTAAGAGTTATTGGAGATATGCAGAACGTACTTAGTCTCCTGAGGAAGTTAAGGCAGTGGTCTGCTTTTTTGGCCGCAGCTTCACTGTGGTTTGTCCACAACAAATGTTTGTGATATTTACCCCAATGAACTCTCAAGCATTTCCACTTTGGTTCCATTTGTGCTGATTGTGGCGTGTACGCCATTACACTTTCCGAAAGGGACGGCACGTCGGTAAAGTTGCTGCCTTACAGCGCCAGAGACCCAGGTTCGATCCCGACTACGGGCGCTGTCTGTAAAGAGTTTGTACATTCTCTGGGTGCTCCGGTTTTCTCCCACAATACAAAGACATACAGGTTTGCAGGTTAATTGGCTTTGTTAAAAATTGTGAATTGTAAACCTGCAAACTTGTAGATGGTGCGAGAGCAGAATTTGGCTGCACAGTCATGAATAAAGGGAGTGTAATATTATACACTGTGCATCCTATACGATAGGGAGTATTGAAAGGGGCTGAGAAGGTCAAGGATCCAGTGGCAGAGGAGCTGCTGACTCCTAGGTCCTTGAGTTTGGATGAAATTATGGTGTTGAAGTAAGAGGTTGTCATTACATAGGTGTCCTTGTTATCTAGATGTTCCAGATACAAGTCATGTCCAAACTACAGGACATATGAATCAGTAAACTCCTCTGCCATTGGATCCTTGACCTTCTGACCTATAGTCCACAATTAGTGATATGTGACACCATCTCCTTCACAATAATTCTTAACACTGGTGCCCTGCAAGGATGTGTTCTCAGTCCCCTACTATACTCCCTACACTCATGACTGTGCGGTCAAATTCAGCTCTAACTGCGCTTACAGGTTTGGTGTTGCGGTGGGACACTCATGAACAATGACGAGACGGAGTACAGGAATGGGATTTAGAACTTAGCAACATGGTGTTCAGACAACAACCTCTCCCTCAATGTTAGCAAAATAAAGGAACTAGATATCAATTTCAGGAAGCGTGGTTGAGTACATGGCCCAATTGGCATCAAAGGTGCAGGTGGAAATGGTTGAGAGCTTGGTGTTCCTTGGCTAAATATTACCATTGTTCTGTCGTCGACCAATCACATTGATGCAACAACCAAAAAGGCACACCAACACCTCTATTTCCTGAGAAGACTGAAGTTCGGCATGTTGCAAATGACTCCTATAACTTCTACAGATGCATCATAGAAAGCACATCGTTGGGTTGTATCACAGTTTGGTTTGGGAAAGCTCTGCTCAAGACTGCGAGAAATTGCAGAGAGTTGTAGATGTAGCCCAGTCCATCACACCAACCAGACTTCCTACCATTAACTCTATCTAGATTTCACCGCCTCTGAAATGTAGCCAACATAATCAAAGACTTGTCCCACGATGGTCATTCCTTCTTTTCCTTGATTCCATTGGGCAAAAGATTTGGAAGCTTGAAAGCACGCACCACCAGACTTAAGAACAACTTCTTCACCTCTGTTATCAGGCTGTTGAACTGTCTTTCCATAAGTTAGCGTATTGGCCGATTAACCTCTACCCCATTGCAGACATTGTACTTTGTCAATGGAACAAATGCACTACAATGTTCTATTCTGCACACTGTATCTTCCCCTTTGCCCTTCAGTTTGACTTGATTGTATTTATGTATAGTATTATCTGATCTAATTGGATAGCATACAAAATAAAGCATTTCACTGTACTTGGTACATGTGACAATAATAAACCTAAACCTAAGGGAGATGGCATCTGGTGTGGGCCTGTTGTGATGAAAGACAAACTGCAGAAGGTTCAGGCTGTCTAGAAAGCTAGAATTAATGTGCACAATGACCAGCCTTTTGATGCACTTCATGACTGTGGATGTCAGAGCCACTGGGCAGTAGTCAATATGGCAGACTTCCTTGCTTTGCTGGGGTACACAGATAAGAGTGGTCTTCTTAAAGCAGATGGTGTCCTCCAAATGGATAGTGAGCGGTTAAAGTGTGTGTTTACTCCTGACAGCTGGTCCAACCATGCAGATCCTGAGGACGTGGTGAGGGCTCTAGCCAGGCCAGTTGTATTCAGCTGATATGCTTTATCACCAGGTTAATGCAGATTCCATTCCTGTGAACTGCTCATAGCCCACACAGATCGCAAGTCAGAAATGTGCCTGCAAGTTGAGTTCCACATGGCAGAAACACTTGCACACATGTTCAGGCTGCACATGAGTAAGCTACGCAGAAATTGTACTCTATCTGCATGAAGCAAATACTACCCAGTTTAGGAAAAGGGGAGGTGCAACGAGACCTGGGTGTCCTTGTACATCAGTCACTGAAAGTAAACATGCAGGTACAGGAGGCAGTGAAGAAAGCAAATTACATTTTGGCCTTCATAGCGAGGATTTGAGTACTAGAGCAAGGAGGTCCTACTGCAGTTGTACAGGGTGAGACCACACCTGGAGTATTGTGTGCAGTTTTGGTCGCCGCATTTGAGGCAGGACATTCTTGCTATTGAGGGAGTGCAGCGTAGGTTCATCAGGTTAATTCCCGGGATGGTGCGACTGACATCTGATAAAAGAATGGATCGACGGGCTTATATTCACTGCCATTTAGAATGATGTGAGGCGATCTTATAGAAACATGTAAAATTCTTAAAGGATTGGATAGGTTAGATGCAGGAAAAATGTACCCGATGTTGGTGGAGTCCAGAACCAGGGGTCAGTCACAGTTTAAGAATAACGGGTAGGCCATTTAGGACTGAGATGCAGAAAAAACCTTTTCACCCAGAGAGTTGTGAATCTGTGGAATTATCTGCCACATACTGGATATATTCCAGAGAGAGTTAGATATAACTCTTGGGGCTAACGCAATCAAGGAATATGGGGAGAAAGCAGGAACGGGGTACTGATTTTAGAAGATCAGCATGATCATATTGATCAGCCACGATCATTTTGAATGGCGGTGCTGGTTCAAAGGGCTGAATGGCCTACTCCTGCACCTATCTTCTATGTTACCCCTTTAAATGCTGTTGTATAGTATAATTAAACTAACCTCAAGTATAAATCTAAACTCAGACCAACCTAAGCTTTTCAGTACAATGACTAGCCACATAAAGACTTTCACTACCTCAGTCCCGGTGCATATGTTTGGGGAATAATGTTTATGGATGCTGGCAGTTTATCAGTGCCTTGTTCAACAGTTACTCCTCATGTACATGCCGAGGACAAGTCTTTGGCTATTTGACCAAAAGGAAATACTACAGACAGCCATAGATTGACTGTGTGTGACAGGAATTATATCATTAAGTATCATCCATTGTGCTGGAGTTCCATTTTCTTTACTTGATAGTTCTGATCATCATATGAACAAGTATGAATCAGGGTGATACGATTGCAAGAATAGTTTAGCATATTCTAAACTGACATATTTTCATAGGAGCCTTCCATTTAATTTGAGATGTAAATAAACATAATTAAAAGCCAAGTTTCAGAATAGATTAGAAAGAGGTTCAAACTCTACCAAGGTTGAGATGTTTGTCAGCACTTCATTATAATGATTGGTGATTACAAATGCCCAGAATAATTTTATTTTAAATTTATTTTACTTTAAAGACCAATACATGAAAGACCAAATATAAGATTGCGGCGCTGCCTTAGCAGCTGCGGCTCGCCTGCACTCCGTCTGATTTTTTTTCTTTTTTTTGTTGTTCTTTTGTCCTGTTTTAGTTAATTTTTGGTTATTAGGTTGTCTTATGTGTGTGTGTGGGGGTGTGGTGTGAAATCGGGGGGGGGGGGGGGGGGGGGGGGGGGGGGTTTTTTGTTTTTGGTCTCTTCCTTTGGGGGGATGCGACTTCTCTTGTCGTATCCCCCGTCTCCGTCTCCGCCTGCGCCGAGGCCTAATAGCGGAGCTGGCGGCCTCGGAGCTGAGGCAGCGGCAGCGGCGACCCGGCCTCGGAGCTGGGGCAGTGTTCCGGCGGCAGCGGCCACCCGACCCGACCGCGGGCCTAGTGGACGACATCGTCGGGAGCTCGCAGGCCACAGGTTGGTGACCTGTTCTCCGGAGCACCCACAACAACAGCTGCGTCCGCTGGACTGGAGGGCCGCAGCTTCGGCAGCTTCGACCGCCCCGGGCCGCGGAGTTGAACCTGACCGTTTGCGGAGCTCGGATTCAGCCGCGGGACTGACATTACTTACCATCGCCCGGCGGGGTCACAACATCTGAAGCAAAGATAGGATCTGAAGCCTGGATCGCCTCGGCGCAGAGGGAGAATAAGAAGGGAAGAGACAAAGACTTTTGCCTTCCATCAGTGAGGAGGTGCCTGGTGAACTCACAGTGGTGGATGTTAATTTGTGTTTATTGTGTGTTTTTGTTATTTTTACTATATGTAGGACTGCAAGGCAACACAATTTCGTTCAGACCGCAAGGTCTGAATGACAATAAAGGCTACTTTGACTTTGACTTTGATTGGAGAACATTGACGTGTATTTCTTTACAATATCTGCCTTTATTGAGCAGAACAGTGTCAGCAAAGGAGGCACCTCATCTCTATAATTACTTCTCATTAAAAAAAACAAGTTATAACTGTTGGCTGTTGTGGGAATGGAATATTAAATCCAGTCCTCGTAATATCCTAGTGTGACCAACACATACAACATCAAGTAATGCCTTTGTGGAGCAATTAAACATGGTTCCTCTTTTGGCTTAATTTATTTTAACATTTAAATCAATGCAGTTTATCGAAGTCAGCAGTGAATATAGCTTTTCACAGCAAATATAATATTGTGTCTTAAAATTGGCTCATAGCCTGGATTCAGTTATTTTCATCAAATATCTCTCTCCAAGTTTCAGGTGTGTGAAAACAGCCGATCCACAAATAATTAATCTGAAATAAAAACAGAACATGCTGGAAATACTCAGCAGGTTAGGTGGCATCCGAGGAAAGAGCAGTTAACGTTTCAGGTCCAATACTCACTGGTTCTATCCCACCCTGGGAACAATTTACAGAGGCCAACCTACACGTCTTTGGAATGTGGGAGGAAGCCAGAGCGCCTGGAGGAGACCCATGCAGTCAGAGGGAGAGCGTACAAACTCCGTACAGACAGCACCCATAGTCAGGTTCTCCAGCGCTGTGAGGCAGTAACTCTCCCGCTGCGCAACTGTGTCACCCCATATGGGAACTGACCCACATGGTTTATAGAAAATAGAATAAGAAAGTCCTCCAAAAATGCATCAATGTAGTTAATTGCAAAGGTAAATAAAATACAGCTGATGGTTTCACCAGCGATTGTACGAAGGCAGAATTTTACAGAAGTGCGAACAGGTGTCCCAAAGTTACACTTTTATAGAAGAAAGAACACTAAGCTTGTCAGTACTCTGATTCAAGGGAAAAGGATATTGTGGTGATGAAGTTTAGGCCGGGGATAGGAGATGATGGGGTTTGGGAACCTTCTATTGCTAGCCACCAGAGGGGCGGCACGGTGGCGCAGTGGTAATGTTGCTGCCATAAGGCGTGGAGGAGTGTGGACTTGGTCCTGCACAAAATCTTCGCGCGCCACCGGCCTGTCGCGGAACTGACGGCCAAAGTGGGACAGGCCCAAGACCCTGGCACGGCGCAACGTCTCACCTCCAACAGCAGCAGAAGCAGAAGCAGGCAAATGATCGCCGAGCTCGGCCTGGGGCTCACGGCCGTTGCGGATCCGGATCCGCCCCCACTTCTACTCCCAGAGCGGGGCCAAGACGATTGGAGATAGACACAAAATGCTGGAGTAACTCAAAGGGACCGGCAGCATCTCTGGAGAGAAGCAATGGGTGACGTTTCGGGTCGAGAGACAAGACTTTGCCTTCCATCACAGTGAGGAGGCAATGAATTGTGAGTGTAAATTGAATTGGTTGTGTGTCTTGTAAAATTGTTTCTTTTTGTTGTACGGCTGCAGAAACCAAAGTTCCTAACGGAAAAATAAATATCATTGAATTGAATTGAATTGAATTGAGACCCTTCTTCAGACTGAAGAAGAGTCTCAACCCGAAACATCATCCATTCCTTCTCTCCAGAGATGCTGCCGGTACCGCTGAGTTACTCCTGCATTTTGTGTCGATCTTCAAATGACGTCATGTGCTCCAGACGGCTGTGCGGACGCATGATGATGCGCGCGACCGGCGCACGTCAGTCGCTACTGGCCTGTCACGTAAATGACGGCCCAAGTGGGACAGGCCTTTTACAGCGCTTGCAGCACCAGAGACCCGGGTTTGATCCCGACTCCTGGTGCTGTCTGTACGGAGTTTGTACCCGTGACCTGCGTGGATTTTCTTCAAGATCTTCAGTTTCCTCATACACAAAGACGTGCAGGTTTGTAGGTAAATTGGTTTGGTATGAATTGTCCCTAGTGTGTGAAGGATAGTGTTAATGTACTGGTCGGTGCGGACTCGGTGGGCCGAAGGGCCTGTTTCTGCGCCTTATCTCTCAACTAAACCCTTTCTGAACCTAGGTTTTGATCCTAAATATCGACATACACCTTTTGCATTCATGGATGCTGCTTAACCCACCGCCTTTTTCCGGATTTCTATTTCTCGAATGAGGCTAAATCTGCTAGTTAAAAATAAATTCCACTTCTGACTATTCAAACTTTCAGTTAACACTCTTGATTGAAATAGAAATCATTTACTGTGAAGTTGTGGACCATGCCAATATTTTTACCCTGAGCATGATCACAAAAAATTGTTGGTTGGAATTGATACATATTTCCTTATTGTTTTCTAAATGGTTACACAAGTTACAGAAAGACTCCAGTAAAATGCATAATGACACTCCAGCTGTAATTATTAATTTTTAACTTAATGTATTTGTAATTAACAGATTTTACGGCATACAAATACTCATAATGTTATTTTAAATGCAGCTTGACAGACTAGTTGAGAAACAGAAAGAGACTCACAGGCGGATGTTGGAGCAACTACTCCTCGTAGAAAGATCTCACAAGCAGACAATAGACGATTTGGATGACGAGAAAAAAAAGCACGTGGAGTACATGGAAAAGAGTGACGAGTTCACCAACCTCCTTGAACAAGAACGCGAACGGTAAGTTAGCAAAAGTGTATTCTATGGTCCACCGTTATAGACACCAGTTAAACACTGAAATTCACAATGTTGTAATGTGGAATTCCAGTAGGAAATGGACAAATTGCTTCATAATATTTATAGCTACAATGAAAAACCCATGGGTTAGATTTTAGTCAATTTTATTCTATTTGTCAATGGCACAAATATTTCTCAAAAATAAACTAAAGAAAGGCATTTTGGAGAACAGGACTCTACATTAAGAAAGACGCAATAGCCTTCAACTGCCTGAAACTTGAACAAAAAGACGAAAAGCTGGAAGAACTGAACAGGTCAGGCAGCATCTGTGAAGGGAAATGGACAGACAACATTTTGGACAGAACCCTTCTTCAGACTTGAGAAAGGTCCCGAACCAAAACGTCATCTGTCCATTCCACTTCATAGATGCTGCCCGACCTTATATATTGCTGGAGGAAATATATAAGTTCCTCCAGCACTTTATATATTTTGCTCTTAATTCATTAAAATACTTTTATTTTCAAAAATAGAAGTGTGGTAGAAATACTGTTTAACATGTATGAATTATTCACTTTTTCACAAATGCTTTTTAAAATTGTTTTTAATAACTGGTTAGCAGCATATTCAAGTGGAACATTCTGTGTGTGTGTGTGTGTGTGTGTGTGTGTGTGTGTGTGTGTGTGTGTGTGTGTGTGTGTGTGTGTGTGTGTGTGTGTGTGTGTGTGTGTGTGTGTGTGTGTGTGTGTGTGTGTGTGTGTGTGTTAGAACTTTATAACTGATCGCTGATTGGAAGTTATGAACATGAATGCAATTATATTAAATTTGGTCTGCACTAGTATTTTCAAATAAACATCATGGGATCCCCATGTTGAAACAATAGTACAACGATAATTCACTATCCGACTGTTCCAATTCCAATAGTTTGGCATCTGGTTCACTGGTTGCTGCTTCTACTGCTCACTTTGAACACACCAGAGCCCTGATTCCTAGGTTCTCTTTAATACATCAGGGTCCTAATTCCATTACTCTCTCTCACACAGCGGGGCATCAGTTCCTGCACCCTTTCATATAGCCGGGAACCAGTTCCCATGCGTCCTTTCACACCAGTTCTTCCACTCTCTTGAAAATCACGTCATTCTGTTTATCACAATCTCTCAAAAGTTTTTCATATTATTATACTGTATAACACCTACAAACAATAAATGAAAAGAGCATTGGAGTATTAGTAACATAAGATACGATAATCAGGAAAATCTGCTCATCCACAAGCATGCTGCATTGATGTAATTTTACTGTATTCACAAATTTCAGAACAGATGCTAACAGTGGAATTTCAGAAATGAAGGTGCACCAGCTGAACATGATATTGACATTATTGTAACTGGAATAAAGTTAAATTATGATTATTTGTTGAAAAGCAAAAAACTAAATCATTCCATGCAATCGGTGCCTTGATTTATCTACGCACATATAAAATTAGACAAGCTTGCTGTTAGTTTTGAAGACTGAAGGTCAATTAATGCATAATGTGCAATTTTATTTTAATTCATCTGAGAATTAAATGCAAATAAAAGTCAAGATATTTGTTACTTTAATGAACTGCTCAAATTGCAAGTTAAAATGTTGTATTACTTAACTTGTAAACACAGGTGACAATCTAATTGGGATTGACAGTAAAGTTAATACAAATAATGTCTGTCTGCAATTAGTACCACTAGAGTGCTGTCAAAACAAGAACGTGTTGACTGACCGCTTGGCTAAGCTCAATACTTTAGTGAGCTGATAGCTTGCATTTGAATAGCCGGGTCATTTGAATGCTGGGTCTTCAAAGTAATACAATAATACAATACAATTGATAACTGCATTTCAAAGCTCGATATTTTCACCTCATTGAAGAACGTATGATTCATGTTGGATCCAAATTGCTCTTCATTTGGGGATCAACAAAGCAGCAGAAAAATAAGAATCCATGTACTCTAAAGATCCTATCGGACCTGCTGACTTACTCCAGGACTGGAGTTACTCCAGCACTGTGCCATTTTTAGCAGATAAATAAGATGGTTTACTGCAATAGTTATTCTTATCATAACAACCAAGGACCAACATTTTCCCTCAAGTAACTACAAACAGATCAAGTCCCATTCAGCTTCATTGGGCCTCGGTGTGCAGCCAGACTAATGTGTGTTGCCTATATTACCTATACTTTAGAGGAAATTCTTTAGATATGAAACACTTTGGAACACCATAAACTCAACATCTCCTTCAAAAGAAGTACTATGTTAACAGCTGCAAACTAGCTAATGCCCTGATGTGCAAAGATTAAAGCTGGGCCATTGCTCTGCAAGAAAGCGGGGATGCTGTCACCCATCTCATGTCAGCTTCCGTTGAACATTTTACTCAAATACTTACAGATTTGATTTGATATTAAATGGAGAACAATAGCACTTTCTACACTGGTTGTCGTGCAGCAACTTTTCCTAACGTAGCTAAGTGGTTGATTTGGTCATGATATTTCTATATGTGGAATATAATTTAAAAATCTGCATTGTACCCACCCTTCCAGACATGTGGATTGTTTGTGATGCCAGTGAAAAGAAAAAAAAACTTTTTTATTTTTCTCACTTTATCAGTGTTTCCGATTAAGTCAGAGTCAGTATCTGGAACAAATTCTATCACAACACGTCAGTCCAGAAACAGTTGGTAATTTATTTTAAAATGTGTAATAATATTTTTTAAATACTGCAAAAATAATAAACAGGCCACCGAACCATCTAAGTATCCTGCATATTGTGACAAAACGTTTCCGTCATTTTCATTAGATGACATAAGCATCGCAATAAGTGGCATTAGTATTATATTAGTTGTCAGCACCTATTTATTGATTTTTCCTAATTGAATGCATGGAATATAACCTAAACCTCAAGATAAGAAAGCACAAACGACTTTCTTTTTCCGTTACTGTTGGACAGTTTGCAGGAGTTGTCCATAACAACTCTGAACACTTCCCCGAATGAATCTGAAGTGATCAGAATGACGTCCATTATTATTATTTAGATCACGATATTTTGGACCAATTTATGTTGTTTTTCAATGTATTGGAACACTTTTCATTCTAATTCTCACTTTCTGAAGTGATCCAAGATGATTAATGAAAGATTATGTTATAGTTTTATTTACAAGTAAATCTAAAAAAATCTAAAATCTGCCGATGCTGGAATTCTGATATAAAACAGAAAATGCTGTTACCACTCAGCAGGTCAAGCAGAATCTGTGGAAAAAGAAGCAAACTTAATGTTTCAGGTGAAAAACCCTTCACAGAACTTGGAAAATAAACAAGTTCCTGATGCTTGACTATTATGTTTTTTAATGGCCTCGTTCAATAGAGGGACTTGTTCAATAGGAGACTACCGCTACGAGACGACAAAAACGTATCTCCATATTAACTTAACCTTCATGTAATTGTACACTATTGGCTGAAACTCACTGTTCCTTCCCAAATTGTGTAAAGGTAAGAATGCAGTAAAAGGGAGGAAAAAAGCATAATTTCATAACGTTTAAGATAGTTTTGGATAGGGATCAGACTGGTCCTCAGATGATCATTACATTGGAACTGGGGAGAGCAGATCAGTAGTGGCTGTTTGGGGTGGGGCGGGTTGAATGTTGAATCCACATATGACATGTGGGAATCCTTTAAAGGCCAGCTGGTTGGAATTCATGACCAGCTTGTTATTCTGAGGATGAAAGATAAGGCTGGAAAAGCTCAGGAACTCTGGATGACAAGAGATATTGCAAGTTTAGCCACAAGTAAAAAGGAAACAGAGTTTAAGTAGCTAAAATTGAACAAGGCCTTTGAGGAATATAAACAAAGCAGAAAAGCACTTAAACTAGGAATCGGAAGGGTAATAAGGTTTAAGGAGAAATATTATACATATATTTAAGGTATGGGAGTGGCTAGGGCAAGGATAGGTCCACTCACAGACAAAGGAGGGAACATATGCCTGCAGCCAGGGGAAATAGATGAGAATCTGAATCAGTATTTCATATTGATATTCACCAGTGAGGAAGAAGACATGGAGGATGGTGAGAGCAGGGAAGTTTAGAGATACAGTGTAACAACAAGCCCTTCGGCTCACAAGGTCCGTGCCGACCAACAATCACCGATACACTAGTTCTTTCCTTCAAACCTGCACGCATTTGTAATGTGGGAGGAAACCGGAGCATCCAGAGAAAACCCACGCAGTTACAGGGGGAACGTACAAACTCTCTATAGATAGCACCCTTAGACAGGATCGAACTCGGATCTCTGGCACTGTAAGGAAGCAACTCAACCGCTGTGCCACTGTGCCACCCTAGAGAAGGATATGTTGATATTCTAGGGCATGGTGTGGTTGACCCTTGAGAAACATTATTATGGATAAAGGTTGAAGTGGTAGGAAAATTACTGGAGAAAATTCTTTGGAACAGGATTTACTCACATTTAGAAAAGCATGGACTTGAAAAGAAAAGTCAGCATGGCCTTGTGTTGGGGTGATACTGTCTCCAAAATTCAATTCAGATTTTTATAAGAAGTGACATTGACAAGAATAGGGCAGTGGATGTTGTGTATATGGACTTCAATAACCTATTTGACAAGGTCCCTCATGGTAGACTGGTTCAGAATATTATATCACATGGGATACCTGGGGAATGAGTAGTGAAGGAGGAGTGTTGCTCTGACTGGAAATCTGTGGCGGGTGGAGGTCACAAGGATCAGTTCTGAGATTTCTGTTGTTTGTGATATCTCTAGCTGAAAATGTAGGTGGTCTGATGAGTACGTTCACATATGACATATAAATTGGCATTGGGGATGATGAGGAAAGTGTCAAAGGATTCAGCAGGATATAGATAAACTGGAAATTGGCATGGCAGATCGAGTTTAAATGTGAACGTTTGCATTTCGGGAGATAAAATGTAAGCCGAAAGTATAGCATTAATGGCACGACCCTTAGAAGCATTGATGTACAGATAGTACTTGAGGTACAAGTCCATAGGTCCCTGAAAGTGCAATGCAAGTGAATAGGTGGTGTAGAATGTTTACAGTATGCTTGCATTCATCAAACAGAGCATTGAGTGTAATAGTTCGGAATTTATAGTGTCGTTGTATAAAACTTTGGTTAGACCACATTTGTAGCCTTTTGCACAGTTTTGGTTGCCACTATGAGTAGACTTTGGACAGAATGCAGAAGAGGTTCACCAGAATGTTGCCTGGATCAGTGTATTGGCTATAAGGAGAGGTTGGACAAACCGCTTTCTTTCCTTGCAAGAAGGTCTTGCAAGTGTTAATCAACTGCTTTGAATAATGTTGCCGTAATGATTAGAAAAGGTAGTTACCATTTCCTTGCAGTCCTAATAACAACCTCCAGATGGAAAAAGTTGGGTGTGAGAATGTTGAGGTAGTGCTGAATCCATGGCAAAATATCTGATAATGTTTTTAATTGCTCTGTATAACATCACATATAGTGTATTTTGGCAGCAGAAGCAGCTGTCACCCTTCCTTCCATGGACTTCTAAAATGTTGCCAAAATGTAGATATCCTGCATTTAATTGTGAACATACAAATTACTGCAGCATGTTTCCTGTGTTTTAATTTTGAAATATTACCCTTTTGTTTACGGGTCAGAGTCCCACTTTCTCGGTCACTCTGAAAAAGATAAGAAGAATGCTAGGTTTTGTAACTGAGTACTAACATTTCCACATTAAATTAAGAAAGGACACTGAAGGTTTGGTAGGCTTTGTAAATAAAATTTAATTTCTCAATTCCACAATAGATTAAGTTAAACCTAATGGTTCAATGTAATTACTTATTTTAACTTTTCAACTACGACTCAAAGCATATTTTTCATTTCAGGCTACCGTCGTTAAAACTGTAAGCATTCTGAGCAATCGTTGGCAATCTAATTTGAAGTTTGTGCTCTGCATGTGCACTTTGAAATGTACTGGATCAATGAGGAAACCATAGTCATAATATTTCCCAGGAAGCAGGGAGGGCAAAGTCACTCAGGGAATGCCTAGAGACTGGGGATTCTGCCAAATTTAACAGCATGATCTTTATGTCGGTTTTTTTCCCCCCCATCTGTTTCCTAGCTAACAACCTGCTAAAGTAGCAACCACCAAAACCAGGCAGGAATACCATCAGCAGAAGACTGCTGCCAAACACATTGGGGACAATCTTTGTAATTCAGGAGAACAGGGAAAAAGATTCTAACATGGGAGGCAGAGGCACGGTGGATCATAAGATCATAATATATCGGAGCAGAATGAGCCATTTGGCCCATGGAGTAAGCCCCGCCATTGATCCTGGCTGATCTAAATTTCCCTATCAACTCCATTCTCCTGCTTTCCGCCTGTAACCTTCGATATCCTTATTAATCAAGAAAATAGCAAGCTCTGCTTTAAATTACACAATGATGACCTCCACATCCAACTGTGGCAATTAATTCCACATACCTACCATCCTCAGGTTAAACAGATTCCTCCTCATTTCCATTCTAAAGGTATGTCCTTTTATTATGAGGCTGTGCCCTCAGGTCCTAGACTCTCTTACTACTGGACACATCCTCTCCACATCCACTCTACCTATGCAATACCTTATTCGATAGGTTTTGAATGAAATCCCCCCTCATCGCTCCAAACTCCAGCGTGTACGTCCAGAGCAATCAAACACTCCTCTTACGTTAACCCAATCCCTGGGGTCATTCTCATAAACCTCCTTTGGACCATCTCAAATGCCAGCAAATTCTTCCTCCAATATTGGGCCCAAAACTGCTCATAATATTCCCAATGTGGTCTGACCAGAGTCTTATAAAGTCTCAGGATTACATTCTTGCTTTTATATTGGATATGTCCTGATGATGCTGACTGCCTCTTTGTTGCAGTGACTCTACGGTGGTGGGGATGCCTGTATCCGTGATGGACCAGGCAGTGTTCACCACTCTTTGTAATCTCCTTCGTTCCTGGGTGTTTGAGTTACAGAAGAAGGCCATGATGCAATCAGTTAATATGCTCTCTACCGTACACCTGTAGAAGTTCAAAAGTATTCGTCGACATACCGAATCTCCTCAATCTACTAAGGAAGTAGAGGGATTGATCTGCTTGTGTTATGATTGCATCAATGTGCCAGTCCAGGGCAGATCGTCAGTATGCCCAGGAACTTGAAGGTGTTGAATTCCTCCACCCGTCGATGAAGTCTGGTTTGTGGATCCTCAACCTTCTTCTTCTCAAGTCACCAATCAGCAGCTAGGTTTTACTGATGTTGAACGCAAGGTTGTTGCTCAGGCACCATTAAATCAGACGATCAATCTCCCTCCGATATTCTGACTCATCAATATCCGTAATTCATCCCACACGGGTGGTGTCGTCAGTAAATATAAAGATGGAGTGGGATCTAGTCATGAACATAGAGTAGAGCAGAGGACTGAGCACACAGCCTTGAATTGCCCCTGTGCTGATGGTTATCCAAGAAGAAGTGTTGTAACAAATGTGTGCCAATTGTGTTCTGTTGACGAGGAAGTTGAGAATCCAGTTGCAAAGGGATATGCAGATACCCAGTTCGCTGAGCTTTGTAACCGGTTTGGAGGTGATGATGGTGTTGGAACGCTGAGCTTTGTGGCCAAACCAACCTCACAAAACACTTAATCACTATGGATGTTGGTCCACTGGTCGATAGTCATTGAGCCATGTCTCCTTACTTTTCTTGAGCACTAGTATTATTGATGTCCTTATAAACCAGGTGGGAACATCAGACCTCAGTGACAAGAGGTTGAATGTGTCTGCAGAAACTCCAGCCAGTTGGTCCATACAGGTTTTGAGAACTCAACCAGGTACACCATCAGGTCCTGATGCTTTCCGAGAGTTCACTATCTTTAAGGATCTTCTGACATTGCTGGTGCATATATGTAGTGGTGCTGCCACATGACATATGATATATTCAGATAAAATGGGCATTAGTCTGTGGTTGCATGACAGGGTAGACCTTGCCACTGGTTGTACAGCTATCATCTATCGAGTTAGGAATAGTGGAATAGGAATGGGGGAAAAAAGAAAGCCCATTTCTGACCATGGAAATTAAAGAACACATTCCAATCCATTACATAACCTCAAACACAAATCTTTACAAAACATATCTTCCTTTTGTCAGTGAGCATCACAACACCCAATCAATCATAATCCAAAAATGAACATCAATGCAAAATAGAAATTCCAAACCAAATTCCAAACTAATGAATCAGTGCCACGTTATCAAAAGGCTTATTAATCACCCTTCTGCATTTTCTTGAAACCAGTCTTCCCTGTGCTTTACTTTGTCCTCGTGTTTTTTTCTCGATGTTTACCTAGAGACTGCATTGTGGCCACTGGTTCTGTGAAGGAAGCTTCAGATAGTCCTGGAGGATCTAAGCTGGTCTGGACCAAGGTGACCATCAGTGGACAATATCATCCCGGCAGAGGGTGCAGGGATCTGGACTGGCTGGTTGGCATAGCAAAGCAAATTGGAAAGCCACAAGGGTGGTAAGGTATCCACAGAGAGAGACAGTTTTGAGTCCACAACGTAATGAGTTCCTTTGCATACAAAACATCTCTCCACTTTGGAACACCACCACCCAAGATCTTCAGTGCAGGGTAATCTGTCTTCTCCCATGATATAGACACAAGGAACTTAAAGGAATTTAAACAAGGAATTTAAAAATAAATTGGATAGGCATATGGATGAGAAGGGAATGGAGGGTTATGGTATGAGTGCAGGCAGGTGGGACTAAGGGGAAAAAAAAGTTGTTCGGCACGGACTTGTAGGGTCGAGATGGCCTGTTTCCGTGCTGTAATTGTTATATGGTTATATGAACTACTGATGCTCGTTTACAAGAAAAGGTGCCACATGCTGGAGTTACTCAAGCATTTCTTGTCTCACTCATGATATGCTATTTTCTAATGTTTCGCACATCAGATGGATCTACCATAATTAGCAGCAGCTAAATGCACTTCTCTTTTAAATAGTCAAGTTAGCTTTCACTTGGGCTTGCCATCCATAATGTTTGTGCACTGCTGAAGCGCTGGTGCTGTAAGGTTAGTAACTCAGCAAAAGATACTCTGTTGTGTCTCTTGCTGGTCTTTCAGTTTAAGGTGCTGTGCACAACAGAATGTTGCAGATGTTACTTTCCATGATCAAGAACTAGGCACCTGACTAGGACTCAGGCACCATGGAAAAAGGCCACTGCACAATGAAGGACTGAAACCTATGCAAAAACCTGTTGTACTGCTTGCTGCAGAAGGTTACGAAGGAAGAGTAGAAACAAGGGTCTGCAGATGCTGGTTTTACACAAAAGGACACAGAGTCCTGGAGTAACTCAGCAGGTTGATACTACAGTAAAGGAATAATGCCATTTGTACTGAGAGCAGCAACCTTTGATCAAAGTGTTCAAGAAGGAACTGCAGATGCTGGAAGATAGAAGGTACACAAAATTGCTGGAGAAACTCAGCGCGTGTGCTTTTAATAAATTAATCTTTTGCAAAGAAATTCACACTGGCTGGAAGTTGAAATTATTTTAATGATATCAGGAAGTACGAAAGTGAGCAGTGCCGTCAACTGCGATAGATTAAATGGATCTTGTGCTTGTTTTCCGAGGTTTTCAACTCAGCTCCCATGATCTTTAATATTCTAGCCGGATTGATTCTAATGACTGGAATTACTACTGATGTCATCAGAATGCATTTAAAAACAATTTTTAAAATAGATTTTTCAGACTTTATTTGAATATCCATTATAAAATCTGGCTAGACCACTTCAACCTCTACTGGGCCCCACTTTCCTCTGCCAAAATCATTCACAACTCGAGGATCAACTTGGAGAATAACAATATTAACTGGCATTTATTTTCTCTCTGCTAAAAGTAACTGAGTAAAAATCCCTCAAGCCCGCCAATTTACACCTTCATCACAGTGTTTCTGACATTCAAAGATCAAAATAGAGTGGAGACCACCCATTCAATGTCTCTTCTTCTCCCAACTATTTGCTGTTTTCCAAATCAACGGTCTTTATCCTGCACAATACTTACATTTGCATTTGTTTTTACATTTCCATCAAGTTTACATCTCACTTATCCATTGAGAGTTCATATTGACTGGTCCAAATGTTGTTGAATCTTGAATACAGTTTGGAGGTCTTTTTGGGAAAATATGGTACTTCAAAAGGAATATACGAGTGAAATCTACTGTGCTGCACTTATTCATAACAGCTTATCATTATGTAAACATTTTTGTGTTTACCATCAGTTTCTAATTTATTCCACAATGCTTTGACAATGTTCACTAATCTAATTATGTACGTGGCATTGTAATTCAATGTAATCATTTCCTTTTTGGTTATTGGCATCACATTTGGAGATTACATATGCTTGTGACTATGTGTTAGGAGCTCAAGATTGACGCCAGACTGCTGTACACTTTGACTGTATTTCATGGTTTTGAATACTCAGCTAAGACCCACCGCAGATAACATTAAAGAATATATTGATTTGATAATGTTTACGTATAATTTTTACACAATCAAAGTAAATTCAAACTCAAATGATAGACAGAAATTTCAACTGACTATTAAATAATTACACAGTTACAGTGCTGGATATGTTACATAGACAAAAGAATAATGTAGAGGCAGTGGCTAAAGAAATGCACAAAATGCTGGAGTAACTCAGCAAGTAAGGAAGCTTTTCTGGAAAACATGAATAGGTGATGTTTCAGGTTGGGACCCTTCTTCAGTCCTGACCCAAAACATCATCTATCCATGTTCTCCAGAAATGCTGCCTGATCCGCTGAGTTACTCCAGCATTTTGTGTCTTTCTTTGGAATAAACTAGCATCTGCAATTCCATGGTATTACACTATTGCAACTTGATTGTAATTTTCTCAGTATTCATAGAAACATAGAAACATAGAAATTAGGTGCAGGAGTAGGCCATTCGGCCCTTCGAGCCTGCACCGCCATTCAATATGATCATGGCTGATCATCCAACTCAGTATCCCGTACCTGCCTTCTCTCCATACCCCCTGATCCCCTTAGCCACAAGGGCCACATCTAACTCCCTCTTAAATATAGCCAATGAACTGGCCTCAACTACCCTCTGTGGCAGAGAGTTCCAGAGATTCACCACTCTCTGTGTGAAAAAAGTTCTTCTCATCTCGGTTTTAAAGGATTTCCCCTTTATCCTTAAGCTGTGACCCCTTGTCCTGGACTTCCCTAACATCGGGAACAATCTTCCTGCATCTAGCCTGTCCAACCCCTTAAGAATTTTGTAAGTTTCTATAAGATCCCCTCTCAATCTTCTAAATTCTAGAGAGTATAAACCAAGTCTATCCAGTCTTTCTTCATAAGACAGTCCTGACATCCCAGGAATCAGTCTGGTGAACCGTCTCTGCACTCCCTCTATGGCAATAATGTCCTTCCTCAGATTTGGAGACCAAAACTGTACGCAATACTCCAGGTGTGGTCTCACCAAGACCCTGTACAACTGCAGTAGAACCTCTCTGCTCCTATACTCAAATCCTTTTGCAATGAAAGCTAACATACCATTCGCTTTCTTTACTGCCTGCTGCACCTGCATGCCTACCTTCAATGACTGGTGTACCATGACACCCAGGTCTCGCTGCATCTCCCCCTTTCCCAATCGGCCACCATTTAGATAATAGTCTGCTTTCCTGTTTTTGCCACCAAAATGGATAACCTCACATTTATCCACATTATACTGCATCTGCCAAACATTTGCCCACTCACCCAGCCTATCCAAGTCACCCTGCAGTCTCCTAGCATCCTCCTCACAGCTAACACTGCCCCCCAGCTTAGTGTCATCCGCAAACTTGGGAGATATTGCCTTCAATTCCCTCATCCAGATCATTAATATATATTGTAAATAGCTGGGGTCCCAGTACTGAGCCTTGGGGTACCCCACTAGTCACTGCCTGCCATTGTGAAAAGGACCCGTTTACTCCTACTCTTTGCTTCCTGTTTGCCAGCCAGTTCTCTATCCACATCAATACTGAACCCCCAATGCCTTGTGCTTTAAGTTTGTATACTAATCTCTTATGTGGGACCTTGTCGAAAGCCTTCTGGAAGTCCAGATACACCACATCCACCGGTTCTCCCCTATCCACACTACTAGTTACATCCTCGAAAAATTCTATAAGATTCGTCAGACATGATTTACCTTTCGTAAATCCATGCTGACTTTGTCCAATGATTTCACCACTTTCCAAATGTGCTGCTATCCCATCTTTAATAACTGACTCTAGCAGTTTCCCCACTACCGATGTTAGACTAACTGGTCTGTAATTCCCCATTTTCTCTCTCCCTCCCTTCTTAAAAAGTGGGGTTACGTTTGCTACCCGCCAATCTTCAGGAACTACTCCAGAATCTAAAGAGTTTTGAAAGATTATTACTAATGCATCCACTATTTCTGGAGCTACTTCCTTAAGTACTCTGGGATGCAGCCTATCTGGCCCTGGGGATTTATCGGCCTTTAATCCATTCAATTTACCCAACACCACTTCCCGGCTAACCTGGATTTCACTCAATTCCTCCAACTCCTTTGACCCGCGGTCCCCTGCTATTTCCGGCAAATTATTTATGTCTTCCTTAGTGAAGACGGAACCAAAGTAGTTATTCAATTGGTCCGCCATATCCTTGTTCCCCATGATCAACTCACCTGTTTCTGACTGCAAGGGACCTACATTTGTTTTAACTAATCTCTTTCTTTTCACATATCTATAAAAACTTTTGCAGTCAGTTTTTATGTTCCCTGCCAGTTTTCTTTCATAATCTATTTTTTCCTTTCCTAATTAAGCCCTTTGTCCTCCTCTGCTGGTCTTTGAATTTCTCCCAGTCCTCTGGTATGCTGCTTTTTCTGGCTAATTTGTACGCATCATCCTTCGCTTTGATACTATCCCTGATTTCCCTTGTTATCCATGGATGTACTACCTTCCCTGATTTATTCTTTTGCCAAACTGGGATGAACAATTTTTGTAGTTCATCCATGCAGTCTTTAAATGTCTTCCATTGCATATCCACCGTCAACCCTTTTAGAATTAATTGCCAGTCAATCTTGGCCAATTCACGTCTCATACCCTCAAAGTTACCTTTCTTTAAGTTCAGAACCATTGTTTCTGAATTAACAATGTCACTCTCCATCCTAATGAAGAACTCAACCATATTATGGTCACTCTTGCCCAAGGGGGCACGTACAACAAGATTGCTAACTAACCCTTCCTCATTACTCACCTTCAACTGAATCCCATTTAACAATTGTGAAAATGAATCCAAAAGAAAAATTACAACAAATTGTTTGATAGTAGTTTAAGTATAGTTCCTGCTCATTGTTAATCGGATAAAACAGCAGATTGTGATAGAACCCTCCAATTCCAGAATTTGCCATCATATTCTAAGAAATCTGGCAATTGTCTTTGAACTCTTATCATAATGTAAAATGCAAAATCTTCCAGGCTTGTGCATGACCAATAGGAATATTGTGAATTTGAAGTTGAGATTTTTACTTCTCAAAGCTGACTTCCCCAATCAAATTTGTATACAATACCAAATGAGGCCATTTGTCACACTGACTTTGACAGATTTTGAAGTATTTCTTTGGACTTTGGTTGCTTATGCTGTACCAGTCGTATTCACCTCCACACATTCAATTCAAATTACATCAATGGAACCATACATGCAAAAGTCAGTAGGCCTAGCATAGAGCACTGCTGCATGAACTCAGCACCCCCATTACGTAATGTACATTTCAGCTTCAACAAGAGCTAATATTATTTTGTTTCACTGGGTTTTCCTCAACCATGAAGAGAGCAGATGTGATATAAGAAGTGCACTAGCACACATCCATTTAATTTTAGAAACACTGGCACAAACTGTATTCAGAGACGGTGGATGAACATTGTGCTATAAAGAAATTTGCAGATCCTTTCACATTCATAATTTTCAAGGCTCTCTGATCATCAACTAAATTTTTCCTAATTATTCTGCATCTTTACATGCATGAAACTCTTCACATTTTGCCGATCAGGAGATAGAGTTACGTTAAAACACATTTTTAGAGTTTCATTGGAAGAGTCTGTTGAAATTTTATGTCCTACGTGTCAACGTTATTCATTCCTCTAATTCCATTTATGTTTCTTAAATTACTCTGAGAAACAAGAGCCCCCTGCCATTTCTTGAACCCATCTTTCTTTTATAAGCAATGTCTGTTCATTTATGGTGAAAAGCCATGCACATGTGTACAGCATGTTCAGTCTTTTGTAAAGTAAATGTTTACCTCGAATTTCATCATCACCCAATGTTGCTTATATTAACATTCAGCACCTTGTTAAGTAAAGAGGTGATAATTCCTGGGTCACATCTAGGCTAACTAACCCCACATTGGCAAGAAGGCACCATGTACAGTACCTACAGCATCCCACGCCGGTCATGTAGCAGGATAATCTCCTTTAAGGCTAAGATAAATGCTGAATGATTTAGTATAATCACACAGGCAGGTCTGGAATTTTACTTCAAATGATATTTTGCATTTACATAAGACTTGATAAGCATAATTTAATCACACATTTTATTTTATTTGTTAATGGCACATACATGTGACTGACAATTGTAGCAATTATTGTTCTTCCCACACGACCCCTGAACTGTGTGGCTTGCTAAGACATTTCAGAGCAATTGAGGTGAAGCAGAATTTTTAAAAAATCAATCAAATCTCTTCCCTTTCCCTACTGTAAGTGGATCCAACTTTACACTCCATATATGCAATGCAATCGTCATCAACAGAAACATTTTCAATACTCTCCAAACTCTTCAGTTCCATCCTGCCCAGAATTGAACATAATATTCAAATGAAAGTTTATATAACTTTAGCTTAACCATTCTGGAATTTGTATGCCATGCTTCTATCTGGAAATACCATCAACGTCTTCCAAGTCCTGCACCATCCTGACATGAAAATGCATCATTGATCGTCCATCATCACTGGATATAAAACTCGTAACTCTTAAACCAGCTGAAACGAGGTTGTACTTTTATCAGACGGATGTCAACAGTTCAAGGAGGCCACTCAACAGCACGTTTTAAAGGCAGTTAGAGATTGGGCAGCAAATACAGCCAGAAACATCTCATAAATAAATAAATAAGACTGTAAAACCTCCAAACCTAATATTTCATATGATTTTTAACTGCGTTTTAACTTGCCCCAACATTTCCCAATGCAGCTTGGTGTCAGATTTTGTTTGATTAACACCTTTGTGTAGCACTTTGGGATATTTTACTCATGTTCTGCAACACAGCTTATTGCTAACAAGTTTAATAGGAACAGCTTTATTCATGCAAAAAAAATATTAAAACTGGTACAAGGCAATCAATGGGAAGATTTTTAAAACACATGTCAAGGACATGACTGTGCTGAATGAGGATGCATCCATATAATATCTTTTAAATCCTACATAGGCAAGGAAGGTTAGATGGTCAGTGCTAAGCCCTTTTACAGGCATGGAAAACAAAAAAAACACAAACCTCTTGTGCGGGAAACAAAATTAATGGATTAATAAGTCACTTTCTCTTATACATTATGGCACAGTTGGATATTACGACAAGATTTATGAAATGAAATCTATTACACAGTTTTCATAGATTTTACATTAACGCTAATTCCATTTCTCAACATTGGAAAGGTGACAACAAAATTTCAGAATCACTTCCTGACTTCTATTTATTGATGTACTCTCTCACATTTTCCATTCTTGAAACAGTGGGAAACGGGAAAAGGAATGGGCTATGTATTTCTTCACGCCATCTCGTCATGGTTTAATTAAATGTAAGAACATAAGCAGCAGAAGCAGGCCCGCCTGAAACCTGCTGTTCCATTTAATCACATTTTACCTATACCTTGGATTTCTGAAATGCGGAATGCAGATGAATCCAACTATTTGGGGAGATGATTCAGACTTTTACTGAACTTACTGTGTAAAGATATGCCTTCCTAGTTTTAATATTGCCCAGTGTTTATTAAGAACTGAACACAAAATTATGGTTAAAGAAAAGTAAAATTTAATACCCATGTCAAAGTAGGAATCTGTTATAACTGTGGAATACATTTTGAATATTGCAATTTTGATTGTTCGAGAAGGGTTTTGATTTTCATTCTAATTATTTTAAAAATAAACAAAAAAAAATCCTTGTTCATTAAAGAAGAAATTTGTTCAACGGCATTTCTGTGGTGTCATTTAATCCTGACACACCATGACCTGGAAATTGGTGTTTATATCTGACATTGCTTGGAGGAGGCAAATAGAGATTCCCAAACTTATAATGTATGATACTTGGCAAAGACAATGTACACACATTTTCTCCATGCCTAAAATTTATGCAAACACAAGCCGCTTAAAAGCATATGTAACTGACATGTGTAAAATGCTCATTTGGGCTCCCCAGTTTGGGCCAGCTAGCTATCAAATAAATAAATATGGCACTTGCATGCCTGCACATTAAACTCATTGATCACCACAGCCAATCACCCTGCTCTGCTCCAGGTCCTGCCCTTAGGTTTCCTGCACATCCAACCATGATGTACGTCACACCTGGGTACAATACCCTCGCTTATCATGGCAAGAACGCAGATTTGATTTTGGATCTTGTCTTTGTCTTATTAATGTTTTTGTAACAACTGGTACCATCACAGTACCATCAGATTGTTAAGTATCATTTGGTGTTTCACATGAAGAATACCAAAAGATAATTAATGCTAAATCATATAAAGGAGATACATGGGCAAATTAAGAAGCATCTCATGGCAGAGAAGTAGATGTTTAAGAAGGGAATTCCTAAGTTTAGGATCAAGGCAGCTGAAGCCATAGACACAGATGATGGATGGATTAAAGCTAAGGATTTGGAAGAAAACAGAATCCTTAAATGGTTAAAAGGGCGAATGAAGTTCCAGAGAGCCAGAAAAAATATTGTAGCAGCAGAATTATCATAACATTAAGGATAAGAAATCCGTACTTTTAATATTGCACTCCACATGCCCTGTAGATGCTGGAACAATTTTATAAACACAATGTGATTAACTTTTTTAAGCAATGATAAAGATCATGATACTGGTGTTGTGATGAACAGATCTGTTTTTCTTTAATTTTCAATTCAATCCTCTTTATAAAGAAACCCATTCAATATCTGAAATATTGACCAAGAATACTAAAAACTAGCAATTTAAACTAAATTCAGAAATAAAGAGGCTAAAATATTACCTTGGTTAAGATTTGGAACTTGGAATAAGCAGAGTAACTGAAACTACTTGCCGCTCAGCTTTCAATTCTTAGTTTTAGTCTTGATTGAGTACATTACAGTATTATACAACCATAATTACTAGTTGAGATCTCAGAGTGCAGCATGCATATTTTCATTCATTCGTGTATGCATGCAGTATCAGTAACAGCCACATAAATTGTCCTTTGTCTCAGCAATATTGGGGAGACAGGCAAAATAAAGTATATTTTAAAAGATTGGGAACCAAATAAAAGCTAATCGCAAACTCCCATTCAGATTTTTTCTTCATTGCTTAAAGACAAATTTCTAAATTTCATGAGAACTTGGCTAGTACTCCACGAACTTGAGTAGATTGAAGCTAAAAACTCAAAATTGAATTCCAATCTAATTCTGTAATTTTCTAATATATTTTCATTCTAATTGTGCACTATTGTACAAAGTTTACATGATAGTTATGGAATGCAACAGCAAATAGTCCACAGATTACAACTTGGGAGTTCAGGTCTTGATGTTGAAAATGTAGCCTTAAATAGCAATCCCTGGAATAGAGCAAACTATGTACGCAACATTTCATAATAGAAAGCGTGGCATAGTATTCAATTATGTCCATCATAGGAAATAGCTATGTTTGATTGCTTTAAGTAGTTCATTGCAGGGATACACTGAACTGCATCACGTCACTTTTAACATTCCCCAAACAATACCAATGAAACCACATAACTAGATACAGGGTACATGAAACGGTTAAGAAATAATTCTATTTTTTTTTTCCACACATTAACCTTGCAATAACACAGCCAAAGTAACTTGTCAGGCACGACTTAATTAACAGAAAATGCTGAAGATGCACAACATATGGGGAGAGAGAAAGAGAATGAATATAACCTTTCATCACAGGAAAAGTGATAAAACAAGGATGTTTTAAGTTGCTAAGAGGAGGACGAGTGGAGCAAACAAAGAGATCTGTGATGGGGAAATGCCCAAGATGTCAAAAATACTGTTGATGGCCAATTACACATCAACCTCAATTCCTCCAACTTTCAAATATTTATCCCTACATTATATAATTAATGAACTGACCTTCACCATCTGAGTCAGAGACAGAGAATTCCAGAGATTCAATGGTCTGAGCAAACACATTTCTACACACCTCAGTTTTAAACAACCGACCCCTTATTTGACAGCTTTGAATGACGGTATCAGACAGGGGGGGAAAAAAACCCAATGCTGGAACAGTACATGCAGAACACAGCAGTTGATAGAAATCTGAAAGTAAAGGGAATTTTGGAAATACTCAGCAGATCTGTGGAGAGAGGGAAATAGAGCTAATATTAGAGGGTGACCTTTTATCAGAACTGATACAAACAGGAAATGTTGGTTATCGGAAATTATGGAATTCTGATGGTTGCAATGGACCTAAATGGAAGATGAGGTGCTGATCCTTAACCTTATGCTGGACTTCACTGCAACGCTGTAAATTAATGTAAACATAGAAACATAGAAACATAGAAAATAGGTGCAGGAGTAGGCCATTCGGCCCTTCGAGCCTGCACCGCCCTTCAATATGATCATGGCTGATCATCCAACTCAGTATCCTGTACCTGCCTTCTCTCCATACCCCTTGATCCCTTTAGCCACAAGGGCCTCATCTAACTCCCTCTTAAATATAGCCAATGAACTGCCCTCAACTACCTTCTGTGGCAGAGAATTCCAGAGATTCACCACTCTTTGTGTGAAAAATGTTCATACAGAGAGTGGTGAATCTCTGGAATTCTCTGGAATTAAAATAAGCAAAGGTCAGAATGGGAGTGACAAATAACTCAAGGCCCAACCTCAACCTTGCTAAATGAACAGAGATGTTCCGCAAAGTAGTCGCAGAATCTCTATATAGCTTCTCCATGGTGGAGGAAATGCTATTTTAACAAATAATCACTGTTAAAGTAGTACTGCTCTATCTGGAAAGA
Organism: Leucoraja erinaceus; assembly: GCF_028641065.1. Taxonomy (NCBI): domain Eukaryota; kingdom Metazoa; phylum Chordata; class Chondrichthyes; order Rajiformes; family Rajidae; genus Leucoraja; species Leucoraja erinaceus. The sequence continues at coordinate 40,377,228 of NC_073389.1, forward strand.
ACTGTTTGGGTACCTGGATGGTGAAAAAATATAAAAGGGCATCTCTAGTGGGGACATGGTAGTTGCTGCAAATGAAAGAACAAGGTAACGTAAATGTTGGTGATCACACTTTCTGAGTTTGGCTCCTTAAACAAGAAAGGAACTAATATAGACAGAGTGATCAAAAACATTTGTGCACTGAGACAATCTTGTTCTCCACTCAAAGATATTACCTTTGCTCTATCCACCTATTACTCTCGCTGCAATTTAAAACATACATGTACTCAATCTTTTTCAGTTTTGGGGAAAGATCACTAGCTTGCCCTCCACAGCCATCTGTGGCAAAGAACACACAAGAAAGAAATAGTAGGTCCAAGAGACCTGGCTCTTCAAGCCTGCTCTACAATTCAAAATGATCATCCTTGATCAGCCCCACCCTCCCATTGTTTCTCTGCTCATTCTATCTGCCCTCAATTCCACGGTATTTCTTAAATTTGTCAAGCTCTGCTTTGATTGTCTTCATAATGTAGCCTTCACAACCCTCTGTGGTAACAAATTCCATAGATTCACCACGCTCTGCAAGAAGAAATTCCTGAGCATCTAATTTGTAAATGAAAGCATGTCCTATACAATAGACAATAGACAATAGGTGCAGGAGTAGGCCATTTGGCCCTTCGGGCCAGCACCACCATTTAATGTGATCATGGCTGATCATCCCCAACCAGTTCCTGCCTTCTCCTCATATCCCCTATCTTTAAGAGCCCTATCGAGCTCTCTCTTGAAAGTATCCAGAAAACCAGCCTCTACCACCCTCTGAGGCAGAGAATTCCACAGACTCACAACTCTCTGTGACAAAAAGGGTTTCCTCGTCTCTGTTCTAAATGGCTTACCCCTTATTCTTAAACTATGGCCCCTGGTTCTGGACTCCCCCAACATCAGGAACAAGTTTCCTGCCTCTAGTGTGTCCAAACCCTTAATAATCTTATATGTTTCAATAAGATACCCTCTCATCCTTCTAAACTCCAGAGAGTACAAGCCCAGCTGCTCCATTCTCTCAGCATATCACAGTCCCGCCATCCCATGAATTAACCTTGTAAACCTACGTTGCACTCCCTCAATAGTAAGAATGTCCTTCCTTAGCCAAAACTGCACACAATACTCCAGGTGTGGTCTCACTAGGGGGCCTATACAACTGCAGAAGGATCTCTTTGCTCCTATACTCAACTCCTCTTGTTATAAAGGCCAACATGCCATTTGCTTTCTTCACTGCCTGCATGCTTACTTTCATTGACTGATGAACAAAGGCCCCCAGATCCTGTTGTACTTCCTCTTTTCCCAACTTGACACCATTTAGATAGTGTTCCACCTTCCTGTTTTTGCTACCAAAGTGGATAACCTCACATTATATCCACATTAAACTGCATCTGCCATGCATCTGCCCACTCACCCAACCTGTCCAAGTCACCCTGCATTCTCATAGCATTCTCCTCACAGTTCACACTGCCACCCAGCTTTGTGTCATCTGCAAATTTGCTAATATTACTTTGAGTCCCTTCATCCAAATCATTGATGTGTATATTGTAAATAGCTGCAGTCCCAGCACCGAGCCGAGCTTTACGGTATCCGACTAGTCATTGCCTGCCATTCTGAAAGGGACCCGTTAATCCCTACTCTTTGTTTCCTGTCTGCCAACCAATTTTCTATCTATGTCAGCGCTCTACCCCCAATACCATGTGCCCTAATTTTGCCCACTAATCTCCTATGTGGGACCTTATCAAATGCTTTCTGAAAGTCCAAGTACACTAAATCCACTGGCTCTCCTTTGTCCATTTTCCTAGTTACATCCTCAAAAAATTCCATAAGATTAGTCAGGCATGATTTCCCCATGCTGACTCGGACCGATCCTGTTACTGCTATCTGCTATATGTTCACCGCGTCCCGTCATCTCCAGCTTTTTGCGTAGTCTCCTCGCCGAAGACTCTCAAGCCAAAGACTCAAACTTTACTCACAATGCACTTCCCTTACAAGGCCGCTCCTTCACTGCTGCTCTCATTCATATACATTTCTCGTTCATTCATAGGATATGGATGTCAATGATATTGCTAACATTTAATGTTTATTTGCAATTCCTTCCTTATAGTGAAGGTAATTAAGAGTCAACATACACAAAGAATGTTTATACATACAAGATCATGAGGAGTCAAGGGATATGGGGAGAAAGCAGGAACGGGGTACTGATTCTGGATGATCAGCCATGAATGCCCTACTGCTAATTTCTACGTTTCTATGTGAAACGGTTGCTATCTAGAAGATGGTTCCTCTTGTGGGAATGGTGAGAACTTAGCTTCACTGTTTGAAAATAATTGTCCATTTAAGATAAGTGAAAACTTTTACTGACTGGGTTGTGAATCTCTTCCTCAAAAAGGTGTGGAAGAAGAGTCTTCGACAATTTTTTTTAAAGGGCAGATATGTATACATACCAGATAGGCAAAGGTGTGAAAGGTTACATGTAGGAAGGAACTGCAGACACTGGTTTACTCTGAAGATAGACACAAAATGCTGGAGTTACCCAGTTGGACAGGCAACATCTCTGGATAGAAGGAATGGATGACGTTTCCGGTCGAGACCCTGGGGTAAACAGGAAAGCTGAGTTGAAGTTACTATCAGATCAGATAATCTAATTCAATGGTGGACCAGGCTTTGGAGCATTCCTGATGTATATGTTCATATGTTCACATTGATGGGTCTGAACTCGGATTCAACATCCACTAGGTATGGATGGCATATCTGCTCTCTTTGAGGGGTTTATTGAATGTGATGGTCACCCCAGTTTCTGTAGTGGAATTCAACATGCCTTTGGATGAATGGGCTCAAACCCTGGCTGATATACAGCATAACATGATACAACTACCCTGCAATCTTTAAGGATCTGGGAGAAAATTGTCAACATCTTTCTGATTCCCCACACTTCTCAGTATTCTGCTGTCAAATGCATATTTTGTTGCCTTATTCTTCTTTCCCAAATACAGCTCCACAAACATGTCAGGATTAAATTCCATTTGACATTTTGTTTTGCCTAACTGACCAGATCATCTATATTTTCCTTTGGTGCAAAGTTTCCCTTATTCCTGTCAACCACGTGTTCACACAAAACCAGAGACCAAGGACTGAGACCTGTAGAATTCCACTGGTTTCTGCCGATTAGTCTATTTTGGGTCCAATTTCTAACTCTCCCTTAAGACTCGTACAGAATATCAAATAAAATTTAGGATTAAGAGAAAGAAATAAAACAGGCAACCAGAAAAGCAATAGATTTTAAAAGTCAATGTTAATTGACTTTTGTGGAAATGAAATTCCACAGTGGCAAAGTTAACTTTTCAGGAGAGCCAGTTTGTTCAGCAATAATTATTGTTTATAATGCCATTAAAAATCTTGCATTCCTGAATACCACACTCCTAACATCCTCATCCATTTGCAGCTTGTAAATAGTTCAGTGAGTACCGGCAGAGCAACACGATGGAGCCGCATACAGTATTGCTGCCACACAACTCCTAGTTCATTATCAACCTTGGATGCTGAATGTATGAGGCAAACCAAGTCTCCTTGCAAAGGCATACGTTTTCCCCCCAGATGCTCCAGGTTTTGTCCTACGTCCCAAAGACGCAATGTTAGTTTTACTGGCAAGAGAACTGTGGAGTTGATGGGCACTTGACAGAGAATAGGTTATACGAAAAGAACTGGTGGAATTGGGCCGATGCATGCTGGCACAGACTCCAAGGGCTGCAAGGTATTCTCCACTTCATATGAAGATATCAGAAATCAATATTCAAGACCAATGCAATTATTTCAGTGCATTTTCCACTGGTGATGACTACCAATGTGCAACCTGGAAAGGAACAGGGCAGTCCTGACACCAATTTTGTACCTGTATTTCATGGTGCTGGTCAAAACACCATAATTTGCTGTCAGATTTGTGCTGCAAAAATTGCATGTGTCAATATGCTAAGAGATCTTATTACAGCGAAATCCTGGATTTTTCAAAACGTTTATGCTATCATCTCTTAGGTGATTTCATTACTGATGCCACAACTTGAACTTTTCCATCAAAGCTGATATTCAATCCCCTTCATACTAACCATCATATGATTGCTTCCAACATAATCAACATTGTTTTTGAAAGTCAGGAAGCAATGTAGATGAAGCTTGTTTAAGTAAGTTCCAGTCAAAATATGGCTTGCAAAAGATGTGCAAAACATTTTTCACAAGCGATGCTTTGGAAACAACAGAAGACTTTTCTCTTGCATTTATTGGCTGAAATATTCAAATTTGAAGGAAATTTGCCAGCTTTAAGGGCCTGTCCCACCAGCATGCGATTGCATGCGTCTAGCGCGTCCAAACGTGGTCGCTTGCGGCGTACGGCCTCGCGGGGCCGGTCCCACTTCGATCGGCGGAGGCGTATGATGATGTGTGGGGCTGGTCCCGACATCGCGCGTGGCTACAAAAATCTTGCACTGTTCAAAAATCCCGCGCGTCAACGGCCTGTCGGCCCGCAGCCGCATTGAGGCCGTACGCAACGTCTCGACGGGCGTACGCAGTGTCTCAACGCCGTACGCAGCGTCTTGACGTCATACCCGGCGTCTTGCCGTCGTACCCGGCGTGCCGTTGCACGATGACGTCACCGCCCGACGTCCGTGCGACGTCCAAATTCAGTCGGCCCGTCTCCTGCCCAGCTGATTGGTGAGTTTGACGTAAATTACGTCACGCGCGAACTTTGCATGTACTTAGCGGGTACTTACTGCGAACTCCGCTTCCGTTTGGTCGAGCTAGACGCATGCAATCGCATGCTGGTGGGACAGGCCCTTTAATCCATACCTCAATAGTGAGCATGAACAGTGGAATATTGGGCACTAAATTAAAAGATGTTTGGAGGATGTATGTGGAATTTGGTTTTATCCAGGGGGTGATAAGAGTTTGGAATACCCTGCCTGAGATAGTGATCGACTTCAGGAAGCAAAGTGGTACACAAACCAATTTGCATTATCGGTGCAGAATTAGAGATGGTTGAAAACTTCAAATTCCTAGAAATCAATATCAACAACAACTTCTCCTGGACCACCCATATTGATGCAACAACCAAGAAAGCACACCAATTCCTCTACTTCCTTAGAAGGTTTAGGACATTTGGCATGTCCCCTACAACTCTCACCAACTTCTACAGATGCACCATAGAATGCATTTTATCAGGATGCATCACGGCTTGGTTTGGGGTCAGCTCCATCCAAGACTCAATAAATTGCAGCGAATTGTGAACGCAGTCAGACCATCACACAAACCAACCTCACTTCTATTGACTTCATTTATACCTCATGCTGCCTTGGCAAGGCCAGCAGTATAATGAAAGACGATTTGCACCCTCTTTTCCCTTCTCCCATCAGGCAAATGGTATAGAAGTGTGAAAATACACACCACCAGATTCAGAGACAGTTTCTTCCCAGCTGTTATCAGGCAATTGAATCACCCTACCACAACTAGAGAGTAGTGCTGAACTACTAGCTACCTCTATGGTGACCCTCGGGCTACCTGCCATGATCAGTCTTGTACGTGGCTGAGTAGGACTTGCACGTAAGTCTGCTGGCCCTGACTAAAGCCTGTGCTGCGCAGCCAGACGTTGGATTCCCCTATCAAGCAGTTGTATCTATACACTGTAAAACACTGGGCATCGATTGCCCAGTCATGTACCCCCATCATATGCTGTCTTTTGGCACACCTCAAAAGCTGCCTACCCCCCACACTGGATCCCTAGCAGTTTGCCGACCCCAAGAACAGGAGTACGGCGGAAGCCATCTCAACGGGACTTCACTCCGTCCTACCCACCTTGACAGCCGAGACACTTATGTAAGAATGCTGTTCATCGATTACAGCTCAGCATTCAACACCATTATTCCATCAAAACTGATCACCAAACTCGGTAACCTGGGCATCGACCCCTCCCTCTGCAACTGGATACTGGACTTTCTAACCAACAGACCCCAGTCTGTGAGGTTAGACAAGCACACCTCTTCAACCCTCACCCTGAACACCGGCGTTCCTCAGGGCTGTGTGCTGACCCCCTTGAAGTGCTGAATCTGAATCTGAATCTGATTAGCATAGATGGGTACTTATGGTCAGGATGGATGGGGTAGAATGCAGTGGCTGTTTCTGTGCAATATGAATCTGTGATTCCATAAAAATGCCTGTTGAAGAAGCATTTTTAATCATTTAAAATATTAATTTTCATCCGAGTAGAGGAAACTAGTTGCCAATGGAAATTTGTAATCCTCCCAAGATTTTTAAAAAATGGATGATCAAACTTCTTAAAAATCCAATTTATGAAATCTAAAGCATTAAGGGGCTTCTAGAACAGTCATCACAGATAATGTAAACCATACACTGTATTTGTCAAAATGCATGACCCAACATTTGCTGTTATGATGCTCGACCTCTGTAACCAGTACAAGTAAATAATCGTAAATATGAAATTTGAGACTATTCAGTTCATACATTAACAAAGCATTGTTTACTGTTAAATAATCTCAGAGGACAAAATAAATGGAGCAACTCTGCATTGCATTCATATGACCAGCAACAAATCATCTCTTGAAAACCATGAAGAATTTGCAAATGAATCCAAAATTTTTCCAGGCTGAAAATAATAGATAAATAACACATTGTACCCGTAAATGCTAAGGAAATATCACCAAAAGTTCTAATTTATCAGACCATAAGCTTGATTAAATAATACCATAAGCCTGATTAAAGTCTCACTTGGTATGAGTTAGTTACTAGTATTGGTTCATTGGTATTAGTTTATTATTGTCAAGTGTACTAAGAGACAATGGGAAAATGGGGAATTGCAGACCAGTTAGCCCGACTTCGGTGGTGGGAAAGATGCTGGAATCAATTATTAAAGAGGTAATAATGGGGCATTTGGATGGCAGTAAAAGGATTAGTTATGAAAGGAAAATCATGCTTGACTGATCTTCTGGAATTTTTTGAGGAAGTGACAAGTAAAATGGATGAAGGGGAGCCAGTGGATGTAGTGTATCTAGACTTTCAGAAAGCCTTTGATAAGGTCCCGCGGGATACTGGTGACTAAAATTAGAGCACATGGTATTGGGGGTAGGGTGTTGACATGGATAGAAAATTGGTTGGCAGACAGGAAGCAAAGAGTAGGAGTGAACGGGTCCTTTTCAGAATGGCAGGCAGTGGCGAGTGGAGTGCCGCAAGGCTCGGTGTTGGGGCCACAACAGTTTACCATATATATTAATGATTTGGAAGAGGGAATTAGGAGCAACACTAGCAGGTTTGCGGATGACACAAAGCTGGTGGCAGTGTGAACTGTGAAGAGAATGTTAGGAGGTTCCAGGGTGACTTGGACAGGTTGAGTGAGTGGGCAGATGCGTGGCAGATGCAGTATAATATAGATAAATGTGAGGTTATCCACTTTGGCGGCAAAAACAAGGGGGCAGATTATTATCTCAATGGGGTTAGGTTAGGTAAGGGGGAGGTACAGCGATACCTGGGTGTCCTTGTACTGAAAGTTGGCGTGCAGTTACAGCAGGCAGTGAAGAAAGTTAATGGAATGTTGGTCTTCATAACAAGAGGATTTCAGTATAGGTGTAAAGAGGTTCTTCTCCAGTTGGATAGGGCCCTGGTGAGACCACATCTGGAGTATTGTGTATAGTTTTGGTCTCCTAATTTGAGGAAGGACATCCTTGTGACTGAGGCAGTGCAGCATAGGTTCACAGATTGATCCCTAGGATGGTGGGACTGTCATATAAGGAAAGATTGAAAAGACTAGGCTTGTATTCACTGGAGTTTAGAAGGATGAGGGGGAATCTTATCGAAACATGTAAAATTATAAAAGGACTGGACAAGCTAGATACAGGAAAAATGTTCCCAATGTTGGGCGAGTCCAGAACCAGGGGCCGCAGTCTTAGAATAAAGGGGAGGTCATTTAAGACTGAGGTGAGAAAAAACGTTTTCACCCAGAGAGTTGAGAATTTATGGAGTTCCCTGCCACAGAGGGCAGTGGAGGCCTCCAGTCACTGGATGGATTTAAGAGAGAGTTAGATAGCGCTCCAGGGGCTAGTGGAGTCAAGGGATATGGGGAGAAGGCAGGCACGGGTTATTGATTGGAGCCGATCAGCCATGATCACAATGAATGGTGGTGCTGGCTCGAAGGGCCGAATGGCCTCCTCCTGCACCTATTTTCTATGTTTCTATATCTCTGCTCTTATTCCCTTTCCTCCAGGATAGAGTTCTCCTGCTCCTCCCCTTATAAGCCAACAGCCTCTGTATTCAACACGTTACTCTGAATTTTCCAGATTCAAAAAGATCCCACCACCAAATATATCTTCCCCTTCCCTTCCCTTCCAGTATTTATGGAATTTGTCTCCTTGCGATTCCCTGGTCCATTCTTTCATCCCACTAACTATTCCTGTCTTTCTGCATTTTCCCATGCAACTGATGCCAATGAAATGCCTGTCCTTTTAGCTCTTCCCTTCACACCATGCAAGGACCAAATGAAGCAGCAATAATTGGGGAATTCTTCTAATCTAGAATTTTACATTCAGTGTTTACGATGTGGTTTTCTTTCCACTGAAGAAATACAGATTGGCTGATTGCTTTGTGGAACACATGTATTTGCAGCATAACTTAGGGCTCCAATTTGCTTGATATATTAACTCTCTTTAACTAAGCTTTTCACTGTACCTCGGGTACACATGACAATAAATAAACTAAACTCCATCACAATCCTGTTCAAACATCTGAGTATGAGGCCAACACAACTTGGGCAACAGCAACTCATCTTCCCTATGGGAAATTTGCAACTTTTTTGATTTAATATTAAATTCTACAACTTCACGTAACTTGCTTTCTCTCCCTGTATAAGAACAGGGCACTTCTTCTGTAAATCAAACATATGATTTTGAATCCGTTTTTTCCTCTCCATTCGCAGACTGCATTTCGCAACTTTTTAAATTATTACCACTTAGCACCTAGCGATAGAGTGTCGAAACTGGTCCTTCCGCCCACCAATTCCATACCAACCATTAATCATCCACTCACAGTTCTATGTTATCTCACTTGCGCAACCACTCGCTATACATCAGGGGCAGTTTACAGCAGCTAATAAACCCACAAACTCACATGACTTTGGGATGATGGAGGAAGCCAGAGAATCCAGAGGAAATCCACTCGGTCACAGGCCGTGTATACAAATTCCACACAGATAGCACCAGAGGTCAGGATCGAACTCTCTGGCGCTATGAGGCAGTAGCTCTACCAGGTGCACCACCATGATGCCATTTCCTTAGCAACAACCCATGGTTCATAGAAACATAGAAAATAGGTGCAGGAGTAGGCTATTCGGCCCTTCGAGCCTGCACCGCCATTCAATATGATCATGGCTGATCATCCAACTCAGTATCCTGTACCTGCCTTCTCTCCATATCCCCTGATCCCTTTAGCCACAAGGGCCACATCTAACTCCCTCTTAAATATAGCCAATTAACTGGCCTCAACTACCTCTGTGGCAGAGAATTCCACAGATTCACCACTCTCTGTGTGAAAAATGTTTTTCTCATCTCGGTCCTAAAAGACTTCCCCCTTATCCTTAAACTGTGACCCCTTGTTCTGGACTTCCCCAACATTGGGAACAATCTTCCTGTATCTAGCCTGTCCAACCCCTTAAGAATTTTGTAAGTTTCTATAAGATCCCCCCTCAATCTTCTAAATCTAGCGAGTACAAGCCGAGTCTATCCAGTCTTTCTTCATATGAAAGTCCTGACATCCCAGGAATCAGTCTGGTGAACCTTCTCTGTACCCCCTCTATGGCAAGAATGTCTTTCCTCAGATTAGGAGACCAAAACTGTACACAATACTCCAGGTGTGGTCTCACCAAGGCCCTGTACAACTGCAGTAGAACCTCCCTGCTACTATACTTTTGCTATGAATGCTAACATACCATTCGCTTTCTTCACTGCTTGCTGCATCATCTTATTAGGGATATTCCTTTGTCTATCCATCTCTTCCCCACCTTCCCTGCATATTAAAAACAACTTGTTTGCTTTCTTGCTCATTTTTGGCACAAGGCTTTTACCTGAACCATTCATTCTGTTTCTCTTTCCACATCTACTGCTGGCCTGCTGAAGCTTCCACCATTTTCTGCTTATTATTCTCTGGTTAATTTAATTGTGATCTGATTATCAGTTTCACTTTGTGTTTTGACCACTTCTGAAAGTACATGTGAAGAACACAAAAACAAAGGGACAAATATCCAGTTCAGAATTATTTTGTAATACATGTGAGGTTTTTTTTAATGGACTATAAGGGCAGATCCAACTCACTCACAAAAGTAACCTCCCTTGCTGTGCATACTCCAAATTTGTCACAATGCAACTGGTAGCATGGGAGGCTGATAAAATATCACAATGTTGTGACCTCCTGTTAACTTTGCATTCCTTGTTAGGGTTAAAGTCAAATGCATCCCGGCATTTAAAATAATTTGCTAGAGCCATGGATTTGAAAAGTCACTTTTTTTCCCCCAACTGTTTTAAAAAAGCTTGAGGTAGTAAAATTGTCAGCTCCCAAGATTCTTTTCCTCCCTCCTAGACTGCTTAAACTGCGTATTTCCCTAAAGAGACAGTTACTGGCAACCAGAAACATACATGCATATTAAAAAAATCAGCAGTCCCTCAGCATCAGTACAAACTGAATTATACCCCAGGCGCGTTTATTTTTTCTTTCATGAACCAGAGTCACATGTTTTGTGTTGCAGTGGGAACTGTTCAAACTATGTTCAATATTTCTCACAAAGAAATATATAGTATACTTCCAAGTATTCTTCCCCAACCCCTTCCAAAGGAAGGTCACTCTCAGTAAGTGAGGCCCCCAACAGACTGCAGTCAATGAGTCATGCTCGAGAAATGCTTGTACCTTCTGGTTGCAGATGCACACCAGACTAAAACTCAGAGACGACAGAGCTGTTATGAAAGACTATGTTCAGCCGCACACTACTCTGACAATCCCTGGATCTAATTTATGAAAAAGCAATGCATTTTTCTGCTCATTGTTAAATTGTTAAGACATTTAAAACATGACTCCTGCAAAAAGACGTTCACATGGTTTTGTGAAAATTGATTGCTTCTAAAAAAAAGGCTAAACTCTTGCCCTGTATTTTTTGTAACTGTATACTAGAAGCACAGCATTGATTGTTCAAATTATTACATTGACGAAGAGGAGGGGGTTGGAAAGGGGGGATAGGAAATATTAAATTTCTAATTCATTTACTAAAAGTATTAATCTACTATCGTCTATTAAATTCTAGTATGTTAAACGCTTATAATCATACCTAGGGATTTGCCCGATTTTGACCGCCTTTATTACTTTATGAATGCTACTGGGCCTCTAAGTTGGGCATGATCTCGGGGGATTTTTTTTTTAAACTTCAAAAGCTGGAATAAGCAATGTAGTGAGTATTAAGGCAATGTGACAGTGCTTGCTTTAAGTAAGAATGCTCACTAGAACAAAACGTGAGCTTTTCTTCTGCACTGTGCAAATATCTGGAGACCCAAAAGTACTTAATTAGACCCCTTCTCCAAATATGAGTTTAAACACCTAATGTTACAGCTGCATCTGCCTCTAATTGGGTTAGCTAAATACAGAAGTTCCATATATAGTTTTCTAAATTTCTTATTTAACATTTTCCATGAAATTGTCTATGCCCAGTGTTGTTTCTAATCTAAAAAAATTCTATTTGGCACTGTCCTTGTGTGCAAACTCCCCACCATTCATCACAACTATGATGGAGGGCTCTCGTTGGTGCATTCTCCATTAATAATTTGTTCTTTTTCCTACTGTAAAAACGTTTAAAAATCTGGGCTCCCCCCCACCACAAGATTTTGGTGAATGTGATCACTCTAACGCTTGCATCTTCCTGAGGAATATCAGGGCTCTCACAACTTTTTTTCCCTGTTGCCAACCGGGCAACCTTGACAGCTTTTTAGGTTGCTAAATGACAGTTTAGGTGGTCATTTAAGATGGTTTGCATGACGCGTGTGATAATGTGCTCGGACGAAGTACGTAGTTACCAGTCGGAATTATGCTCAATGAAGCATTCATATATTACGTTCAAGAAGGAACTGCAGATGCTGGAAAATCGAAGGTAGACAAAAGTGCTGGAGAAACTCAAGAGGTGTACAGCAGCATCTATGGAGCGAAGGAAATAGGCAATGTTTCGGGCCGAAACCCATCAGTCTGATGAAGGGTTTCGGCCCGAAATGTTGCCTATTTCCTTCGCTCCATAGATGCTGCCGCATCCGTTGAGTTTCTCCAGCACTTTTGTCTACATTCACATATTATTTGTTTCAATTGTCACAAACTAAACATATTCACCAATCAAGACATGATATATACCACAATGACATGCAGCAAAATTATAATACAATATCTCCACTCTTTTGACACATTGCAATGAATGCAATTTCTATTAGTTCTTTCCACTTCCAAACAAAAATGTGGTTGAATTATTCAGCGTATGATCAACCTGTGTCAATAAATCCTGGACCATGGTAACATATATACTTAACCATGCACACTACAGATTGATGCAAGCATGTTTTCTGTGAAGGACTGAAAATTACCATGTCATGGCCATAGCATGGGTCGTTATTGCTATTGGCACAGAAACACTCTTGCTTCCCACATAATTTATCCATAACAAAATATACAGGTTGCAAGGAAATTTCTAAAGGCATTTTATGATAATAGCTGTTAAAACCGACTATACCCATCTGACAGGTTAAACATTACACTAACTGACAAGAGATGGCCAAAGGACATAACTGCAGCAAATGTTCTTTTGGTAATATGTTTAAAGGTGTCAAAACGCCACATTACCGGACATTCAGATTAGATGAACATGTTGTGAACAGCAATGAAGATACCCGTTTGTACACACCGTACAAAAATAATTTAAAAAAAATTGTTGATAAACGCTGTTTCCATCATTCCCACTTCAGAATTAACGTTAAAATTTCAACTGACATATCTCCTGACCAAATTTGTGATGTATATGACCGACTGTAGAAGTAAAACCTGGATAAATCCAACGTATAGTTGTGAATGTTGCTCATTAAATAACAACAGTACTGATACTCCATATTAAGAGCATTGATTTGCCGTTAAAATGAATTCTGTAATAACGTGTCAACGGTGGCAGTGACAATCGAATACCGGTTTTGATGTTTCATGTGTTGACAATTTAATTAATCCATTTTTATGGACTAAAACAAATAATAACATTGGGAATTAAAACACATTTGATTGCATTCCGTTATCAAACATAGTCAATGTTCGCTCTGAAGACATTTCCAGCACAATGGGGTCACGGAGAAGAGTGTGTGTGTGAATCAGTGCGGGGTTGATAGATGGCGGGAGAGTGAGGGGGGGGGGTTGAGAAGGCAATCGGTGCGGAATGGATGGATTGAGGCAGGTGAATTAGTATGCGTTTGTTGGGGTAGGTAAAATAGTAAGGGGAGAGCGAAGGGGATGTCAGTGGTGTTGAATGGGGGGATCAGTGAATGGGGGGGATCAGTGCGGGATGGATGGGGGGATCAGTATAGATGATGGGGGTAGACAAATGATGGAGAAATTCAGCGGGTGAGACAGCATCTATGGAGCGAAGGAAATAGGCAACGTTTCGGGTCGAGACCTTTCTTCAGACTGTCCCCCCATTCTTCTTGAATGGGGGGGATCAGTACAGGATGGATGGGGGGGATCAGCACAGGATGAATGGGGGGGGGGGGGGGAGCGCAGGATGAAAGGGGGGGGAATCAGCACAGGATGTGGGGGGGGTTCTGTGCAGTAAAAGGTGAATGAGGGATCAGTATAGGAGGAATGGGAGATCAGTACAGAATGAATGAGGTGATCAGTATAGGGATGAATGAGGGGGGATCAGTACAGGATGAATGGGGATCAGTAAAAGATGAATGGGGAGATCACTACAGGATGGATGGGGGGGATCGGTGCAGGGTAAATGAAGGGTGGGTCAGTACGGGATGAATAGGAGGATCAGTGCAGGATGAATGGGGGGACCAGTGCAGGATGGATGGGGGATCAGTGCAGGATGAATGGGGGGTGCAGTGCAGGATGGATGGGAAGGGGGGGCAGTACAGGATGAATTGGGGGACCAATGTAGGATGGATGGGGGGGGGGGGGGGGTGTGGCAGGAGAATCAATGTGAGGTGGATAGGGTGATCAGCGCAAGATGAATGATGATAGATGGGGGGGGGGGGGGGGGGGGGTAGGTAGATGGGGAGGGAAGCACAGGAGATGTCAGTGAGAGCTGAATAGAGGCCCTGACCTGCCTCAACTACCTCCTCTGGTAACTCGTTCCATATATCTATCTTCCTCTGAGAGAAAAAGTGACCCCTCAGGTTCCTATTAAATCTTACCTCACTCATGTTAAACCCATGTCCTCTAGTTCTTGATTCCCCCTACCCTGGGTAAAAGACTGTGCAGAATGCCATTCAGAACTTCATCACGATTTGCACATTCAAATTCGAATTTCACCGTACCTTAATTGGTACATGTGACAATATACTGACGTTGAAACCTCGACCTTCAAACCTTTTCTCACAAGCATACGGATTGCACTAGTTTTGCAAAAGATCTGCTAGTGGGTTAAACTGCCTGATGAAAATAGCCCCTGATGTAGATGGGTGATGAAGCAAGCAATACATGTGGATGGGAATTTGAGAGATCACAGAGAGTTAAGTGGTTAATGGGACTGCTAGATGTGTCCTGAAGCCAGCATAGACTCGATGTGCCAAATGACTTCCTTCCATCCCATAAGGATACATGAATCAGGAAGTGAGTCATTTACTGTACAATTCAAATTCAGGTTTATTCTAAAAGTCTGTATACATGATGTGGCATGAAGGCACAGCACTTTATCAGTTTATTTATTTATTTATTTTGTGTGTGTGTGTGTGTGTGTGTGTGTGTGTGTGTGTGTGTGTGTGTGTGTGTGTGTGTGTGTGTGTGTGTGTGTGTGTGTGTGTGTGTGTGTGTGTGTGTGTGTGTGTGTGTGTGTGGGTATTTATATCATGGTATATGGACACATTTATCTGTTTTGTAGTAAATGCCTTCTATTTTCTGTGTGCTTAAGCAAAGCAAGAATGTCATTGTCCTATACAGGGACACATGGCAATAAACTCACTTGAACTTGAACTTGAGCTTAGATCTGATCTGTTCATTGTGGGAACGGTCTATCTCTCTCCACGGTGGTCTTAAATGTCCTTTTAATTCATGTAGAGTGTAATTATTTACCGTCATTTTAAGTTGTCTTTCACAGTGAAATCTATTCTTTCAGTCACATTTTGATTATATGTTCTGAAAGATGCTGGGCATTTGTATTAGAAATAAAAGTTTGGGTCTACATGAAAGGTCTTTTGCTGTGCTATGAAACTCATCTATGTTACAATAATATTCCTGCCCGTATAAAACTGAAATCTAAGAGACTATTTCCTTTTTCATTCTTTGTGTGCTTGGAAATGTTGGCAACACGATAAAATATGATATAAATTAGAGCATTTCATTTTTTGTGTCAATGTTTCAGTGATAAGTTATAGTGGAATTAATTTTTCAAGGGAAATAAAATTCAAGACTATGAAAAATAAACATGATAAAAATGAAGTGTCGCCAAAAATGAGGGGATTAATGAGTTTTGCAATTAAGAATTGCAACAGAATGGAAACTTTCACTTATGCAATTTAGATTTCTTGTACAGCCCTCCAAAGAACACACATTTCTTGGGCTAAATGAAATTTCAATGCTGTTAGTAAAAAAACTAACAGCATTGCTCCAAAGAGATTTAAATATTCACTAGACCAAGTGCAGACCCGTTGGGTTTGTTCCCCCAATGTGTGTTTGCGGGGGAGGGGGGGGGGGGGGGAGGGGGGGGGTTGTCACACACACTAACTACCCCCCTTGATATTATAAACTTGCTCCTTTTACCCCATAACCGCCCTATCCACTGACGCATAGCCACCAACTCGCAGAGGAGAGAGGGGGGGGGGGGGGGAGGAGAGAGAGAGAGAGAGAGAGAGAGAGAGAGAGAGAGAGAGAGAGAGAGAGAGAGAGAGAGAGAGAGAGAGAGAGAGAGAGAGAGAGGGGATAGAGAGAGGGGAGAGACAGAGAGAGAGAGCGAAATGAAACCCTGTGTCACGCAGTTCAGAATGTTGTGGAAATGAAGCGTGCGCGTCTCACGCACGAAAGCTTTCGGCAGCTCTATGGAATTCAGGGGTGAAGCCTCCCGCGCCGCGCCGCGCCACACACCCTAACTAACCCCCTCTCTTCACCCCCACACACACACAGCAGGTCCAATCTAAGTTGTCAATGAAGACAGCAAATTTATTTTTAAAATACTGTCTTTGAAATTAAATGTTAATGTTAAGAATTAGTGATGTTAAGTGAGAAATAATTCAATTCAATTAAATGAAAAACAATGGAATCAACAACCGGGCAGGCTGGGGGGGCGGGGCTGGGCGGGGCCAGCAGCCAGGCTCGGCCAGGTGCAAAGGCATTGTGAAGTCAGCAGCCAGGCAACCTTAATATTTTTTTAAATGTCAGTTAGGTTATAAAAGCCGCCCTATCCACTGACGCATAGCCCCCAACTCGCAGGCGCATCTAGAGAGGGGGAGGGTGGGTGGGGGGGGGGAGGGGGGGGGTAGAGAGTGAGGGCCGAGAGAGAATGGGGAGAGACAGAGAGAGAGGCAGAGACAGAAACATAGAAACATAGAAAATAGGTGCAGGAGTAGGCCATTCGGTCCTTTGAGCCTCCACCGCCATTCAATATGATCATGGCTGATCATCCAACTCAGTATCCTGTACCTGCCTTCTCTCCATACCCCCTGATCCCTTTAGCCACAAGGGCCATATCTAACTCCCTCTTAAATATAGCCAATGAACTGGCCTCAACTACCTTCTGTGGCAGAGAATTCCACAGATTCACCACTCTCTGTGTAAAAAAAGATTTTCTAATCTCTGTCCTAAAAGACTTCCCTCTTATCCTTAAACTGTGACCCCTAGTTCTGGACTTCCCCAACATCGGGAATAATCTTCCTGCATCTAGCCTGTCCAACCAACCCCTTAAGAATTTTGTAAGTTTCTATAAGATTCCCCCTCAATCTTCTGAATTCTAGTGTGTACAAGTCGAGTCTATCTAATCTTTCTTCATATGAAAGTCCTGCCATTTGGTCCGCAGGCGAAAAAAAAAAATGACTTCGTGTTGGGGGGGGAGAGTGGTGGAAAGTGCGCCTGCGCATTGAGTGCATCGAAATATGTAAATATTTGGTTTTCGAGGAAATACGTTTCAAAGGCAAAATCACACACACACACACACACACACACACACACACACACACACACACACACACACACACACACACACACACACACACCACACACACACACACACACACACACACACACACACACACACACACACACACACACACACACACACACACACACACACACACACACACACACACACACACACACACACACTCTCTCTTAAAAGTATACAGATAGATAAATGTACCCCAAAATAAAGAGACTGTTTGTCCACTATCAGTTGTCGGAGGCCACAAATGATTATTTGCTCTTTACAATCATAAATTAACTGCATTTCACCAAGATACTCCATGTTCTACATGTCAGGACTATTTTGGGAAATAACATACTTATTGGCTCAATTTCTGCATTTTCAAAAAGATTCTAAAAATATTACAACATTGTAAATCATTCCTAATTATATATGATCAATTCTTGCATACTTTTTTGTTTTGGTTGTCATGCAATCTAGTTTTCCTATTTTCATTATCAACGTGGAAAATTAAAACATTTCTTTGGTGAGACTTCCAAACAGAATTGTGTAGCATCAAATAACAATATCCTAACAAGAGAAGCTGAACATAGGGCATAACTTGGAACCATCAACAAAATCTGCTGTACGTCTGTGCGACACCAGTCTGGCCAGGGTCCACTAAGTGTTTCTCAGTCTGCTTTTGCAAAGATTGGTGGAGAGCACATTAAAGCATATACAAAAACACATCCACTTCAGGTTTGACTCAAGTAAAACAAATCTTTACTTAATACTGTTACTTAAGAATATACCCTGTGTTAGTTATTGAACCAAACTCAAAATATTAGGATCCAAGGACCAGCATTGCCATAGCTGATGAAAAGTAGATTTGACACATATATCTGTGGTTAAAGCATCTTCCGGGTGAATTCATTTAAGATCACCACTATGTAAATTAAATGAGAGTTGTCAAATCCTATTTATACCCAAGGTTGTTTGGGTATCCAACCTCATATGGTTGCAGGAGTGGAATGCAGAGTAACTTTAAAGAGGGAGTGGATATATAAAATAAAATAGTTACAATATTTATGAACAAATCATTGTCAAAGATTAATCTTTCTGAATCGTTTCCTTGCAAGCTGTAAAATTCCTCAGTTCCAATATATATTGATCTACTGAATCACAAAATGATGGTTTACATTTTTTTTAAATGATGAATAGACAAGAGCATGGCCTTTTACAAGATGCGCTGTCGCACCCTGGTCAATAAAGTAAATGCAGAAAATGGCAAATGAGATTAAAAATTGACAAAATCAAGAGCCAAATGATAATGTCTGCAGACATTATTGTGATCCTAAGGTGTTTACAATACGGTTCTGGAGGGCTCAGTAATGAGACCACTTCGTATTCATCGATGTTTTAGACTTAAATATAAGGATGTAATTAAAACATTTCCAGTTGGCACACAACAATTGACTGTGTGTTTGATGGTTTTATACAGAAATAAAACACTGTTCGGTCGGTAACTTGAATAGTTGTGAAGATAATTTAATTGGCAGAAGTGTGAGGTAATACATTTAGGAAAGGGAAACAAGGGAATACACAATGAAAAGGAGAATATGGACAGAAGTATAGACGAACAGAAGGATCTTGGAAAATATAGTGTACAGATTGCTCAATGTAAATAAGGTTGCTTAGAAAGCAAATTGAATACTTCCTAGCTGAAGAAATATTAAAATCGCAGAGGTTTTGTTACAGCTGCATAAAAATATGGCAGGCCATCACTAGAGCCCTGAATTCTGGTCAACACATTGTAGGAAGGAAGTGATTGCATGAGTGAGAGTACATATGAGATTTATGTCGCCTGGAATGGAGAATTTTAATCATGAGGATAGATGGGGATTATTTTCTTGGTAATAAAGGAGGCCAAGGGGAGATTTGATTGAGCCATGTAAACTTATGAAGGGCCAAGAAACATGAATACGAAGAAATATTTCCCTAAAGCGAGTGGTCCGTAATAGGGACAATAGATTTAAGGTGCCTGGTAGAATAATTAGAGGATAGTTCTCTCTCAGAGAGCACTGAGGGTATGAAACTCACACCCTGAGGGAATACTGGAGTCAGAAATGTTCAATGCAGTTCAAAACTACTTGGATGTGCACATTCAGCGTCATTGCTTAAAAAGTAGAATTTGTTTGGATAGCTCCAAAAAAGCAGTCCATTTCTACAACTGCAACAGCTTGCTCATTTATGTTAACAAAACTTCAATGCGGTGCCCAGAATTGAAAAGAAAATGTTTAAAACTCTCTGCGGATCAGGCAGCATCTGAGGAAGGAGAAACAGTTAGCTTTTCCGATCTATGTTAGCACTGAGATAAAGAGGAAAACAAGTTATTTTAAGTTATTGAAATGATGGATGAGAAATCAAGTGTTAAGATAGTCAAGTGTCAGGAGTGTTTGGTAATCGTATGTACTGAAACAGAAAAATCAAATTTTTATTTGCAACAGCTTAACAATTTTGTAAAAAAAATAATAGATATAATAAACAAGCAAAAAAAGTTCAATAGATTAAAAAAAATATATTTGTGCAAAAGAAAACAAAAGCCTTAAGTCAGCAGGTGAGGCAGCATCTATGGAGCGAAGGAAATAGGCAATGTTTCGCGCCAAAACCTTTCTTCAGTCTGAAGAAGGATTTTGGTCCGAAACGTTGCCTATTTCCTTCGCACCACAAATGCGGCCTCACCCGCTGAATTTCTCCAGCACTTGTCTACCTTCGATTTTCCAGCATCTGCAGTTCCTTCTTAAACAAAAGCCTTAAGTCCTTAGTGCAATTAAGACAGTTCGCAGTTCTGAGTTTATTTGATGTTTGTAATGATCAATAGCCTGATGATAGTTGCAAGGAAAATGTTCCTGAACCTGGAGGTCATGATTTTCAGATTCCTGTACGTTCTTCCGATGCCAGGAATGAAATGAGAGCGTGGCCGGGGTAGTGTGGGTCATTGATGACGCTGGCTGCCTTTTTTGAGGCAGCGTTTCCTATAGCTCCGTTTGGTGAACGAAAAAATACCCATGATATAGTCAAGATGGCGGACTGCGGGGGTGATGCGCCGTTGTGTATGGCTGTTCCTCCTGCAGTCCGTCCTTTCACCCTTTTTTATTTTTATTTTTAGTCCTGTTCGTGTAAGGTGTTTCTTGGAGGTCATCTTTTATGTGGTGGGTGGGGGAGGGGAAGGGGGAAACTATTTTAACCCCAGTCCTACCTGGTCGGAGATGCGTTTTTTCTCCGAACCGCATCTTCGTCCTCTCTGTGCGGCCTACCATCGAGCTGGAGCAGCGCTGGAGCGGCGTTTCCTGCCGGGACTGCAGCTTCGACGGCGGTGTAGATGCTGGGACACCAACACCAACACGGAGCGGGCGATGCCTTACCAGGTCGCCTTGCGGTAAGCTCCGGGGCACTGTGACCGTCGACAGCACCGCGGAGCCTGGGATCCGAGATCGTCAGAGTCGGAGGTTCGGCCGGCGCGGCCTGTGAACTTTGGTCGTTGCAGTCTTCGGGGGGGAAGCGGCCGCTTCAGTCCAAGCCGCTGATGGATGTTCACCGACGCTGATGATCCAGCTTCGCGGCAGGAGGGCCTGAGAACACCGGGTTGGCTGAGGAGGCCAGATATAGGCCCCGACCTCGGGTGGACTATGAGGGGAAGAACTGGATATTTTTGGTGCTGTGGGGGGACGTTTCATGTTGATTTCTATAGTGTACTGTTTCTGTGTCTTTTTTCTTTTTCTCTTTTTTCTCTTTTTTTGATTTGTATGGATTTATTGCATTGATCTGTTCAATTAATTTAATCAATCTCTGTAAAGCACTTTGGTTCAAATACTGGTTTTGTTGAAAAGTGCTATATAAATAAACATTATTATTATTATTATTATTATTATGATAGACGGACAGTGTCCACCACTTTTTGCAATCTCCTTCATTCCTGGGCGTTCGAGTTGCTAAACCAAGCAGTGATCCAACCAGTCAATATGTTCTCCACCCTGCACCTGTCGAGGTTCAAGAGAGTATTCACCAACATACCAAATCTCCTAAGTAGAGGTGATGATGGGCTTTCTATATGATGTGCTGGGTCCAGGACAAATAGATAGGATAAAATAAATATATTTGATATTGTAGTAGCCATTTAGCTTAACTCAGTGTATTATGATTATAACCAGTTACCTTTAATTTTATATGCCTGTAATTATGTGGGCGGGATCTATACGTAGTATGGGGCGTGTTCGTGGCTAGGATTCTGGCGCAGACGTCCAGATGTTTTAGTTCGGCGAAGACTATGGGAAGATATAGTTTTCGACCATGAACATGAGCATGATCACGACATGATCACGAGTATGATTGAAACATATATATGCTGGAAGACAATGTCCTTATACAAGAAGAAGTTTTCAGAGTGATTTTACTGTTTCTACTACTAAATAAAGAAACTATTAATCAAGAGACTGTTTCTGGAATACTTATCTTTCGATGGCTTTGAATGTCTCATCGAAAGCTCGTGGAATGCGTAAGATTACCTTCTGACCCATAGTCAGCACATTAGTGACTATTGAGGACTAAATCCTTGAGATGTCACTACAGATATTATGAGGCCAGAGTTGCTATGGGGATAGTTCTTAGCAACCATCCGATCATGGGGTTTATTGGGCATTTGCAAAGAAAGAAAATGAAGAAATTCTATGGAAACAGAGCAATTAGACAGCCAAAGGAACAATGGAGCAAAATAAGTTGCAAGTTTGGAGTCTGTAGACTGGGCAATGTTCAGGGACTGGGCAACAGACCTGAATGAATACGCCACATTCGTTACAGACTTCATAAAGAAATGTGTGGAGGACTGCATCCCAGCAAAAACCTTCCGAGTGTTTCCCAATCAGAAGCCTTGGAGGAACTATGAGATCCGCACTCTTTTGAAGACCAGGTCCTGGGCATTCAGGTCTGGAGATATAGAGGTCCACAAGAAGTCCAGATACGACCTTGGTAAGGCCATCAAAAAGGCCAAAAAGGACTTCTGCTCCAAGCTGGAGGATGAGACAGATGTTTGGCAACTGTGGCGGGGCTTGAATGCCATCACCTCCTACAAAGGAAAATCAGGAGGCAGCTCCAATGTCAACAAAGCATCACTCCCTGACGAGCTCAATGCGTTCTACACACGCTTTGATATGGAGAATACTGACGTGCCTTCCCGAGCCCCCATTCGCCGTGATGGTATTTCGGTCGCAGTCACAGAGGTCGACGTCAGAAAATACTTCAGAAGGGTGAACCCTCGGAAAGTGCCTAGATCTGATGGAATACCCGGTCGTGTACTGAAAACCTGTGCAGACCAACTGGCTGGAGTTTTTACGGACATTTTCAACCTCTCACTTCTGAGGTCTGAGGTTCCCAAAGGGCATCAATAATACCGGTGCCATAAAAGAGCAAGATGACGTGCCTCAATGACTATCAACTAGTGGCACTAACGCCGATGGTGATGAAGTGCTTTGAGAGGCTGATCATGGCGCAAATCAACTCATACCTCGACAAAAACCTGGACCCACTGCAGTTCGCTTACCACCACAACAGATCAACAGTGGATGCACTCTCGCTGGCCCTCCACTCCACTCTGGACCACTTGGACAACAAAAACTCATATGACAGGCTGTTATTCATTGACTACAGCTCGGCATTTAATACAATCATCCCCTCCAAACTGGTTACCAAGCTCTCAGAACTGGGTCTCTGCTCATCCCTCTGCAATTGGATCCTAGACTTCCTCATTCACAGACCACAGTCTGGTCGTATTGGTGGAAATGTGTCAACCTCAATAACAATCAGACCGGGACCACCTCAAGGCTGCGTGCTCAGCCCCCTGCTGTGCTCAATCTATAGTCATGACTGCATAGCCGGTCATAGTGCAAACTCCATCATCAAGTTCGCTGATGACACCACTGTTGTGGGAAGTATCACTGATGGAGACGAGTCAGAGTATAGAAGTGAGATCGACCGACTGACCAAATGGTGCCAGCACAATAACCTGGCTCTTAACACCAACAAAACCAAGGAACTGATTGTGGACTTTGGAAGGGGTAGGATGGGGACCCACAGTCCCGTTTATATCAACAGGTCGATGGTGGAAAGGGTCAAGAGCTTCAAATTCCTGGGCATGCATATTGCCGAAGATCTCTCCTGACCCCAGAACACTGATGCAGTTATAAAGAAAGCACATCAGCGCCTCTCCTTCCTGAGAAGATTACGGAGAGTCGGTATGTCAAGGAGAACTCCCTCGAACTTCTACAGGTGCACAGTAAAGAGCATGCTGACCGGTTGCATCGTGGCTTGGTTTGGCAACTTGTGCGCCCAGGAGCGGAAAAGGCTGCAAAAAGTTGTAAACACTGCCCAGTCCATCGGCTCTGACCTCCCTACCATCGAGGGGATCTATCGCAGGCGCTGCTGCAACTCAACTCATCTCAAACAAAAATCTGAACTTTAATAGCCTATTGCACTTTATGTGCTTATTTATGTGTGTGTATATATATATTTAATAGTATATGGACACACTGATCTGCTCTGTATTTATTTATGCCTACAATATTTTGTTGTGATGAAGCAAAGCAAGAATTTTATTGCTACTTCTCCTTCTTCCCCCCCCCCCCCCCCCCCCCCACCCCCCCCCCCCGCTCTCTAAAGGCCTGTCCCACTGACGCAACCTTTCAGCGACTGTCCTCGACCTTCAAGCTCGAGGGCACTCACCTAATAAACCTCGATCTGGATTGACCGTCAGCGATGAAACACACACACACACACACACACACACACACACACACACCCATCGCAAAGGTGGGGGCCAGCGAAAGCGGGGGAGCGCTATCTGAAATTCACACCCGCGATGAACAGAAAGGTAAAAGATGGCTGCCACAGTTACGATAAGTCCTTTAGAGAGTGCGAAGGGGGTGGGGGGGGTGGATTAGAGGAGGGGGAGAGAAGGGGAGGAGAAGGAGTGGAGACACTTTTAAGAAGTCAGACAACTTATAATAAAGTTTAGCGGGCATTTTACATTACCGGTCGGTTTTCCTTGGTCCTGAAAACTCCAATGAGCCAATTAAAATGCCCGGTCAGAGAAGGAGATTGCCTGCGGCTGCCTGTAACTACATATCAACCCCACTCCACTGCACTACGAGTTCAAAAGAACCATGCCGACCAATTTTTACATGCGGAAAATGTTTCTCGACCAAACTGAGGCCGGGAGTATGAGGGAACTTCCCTCGAGCATGAAGGATAGTTCCAGTGACCTTATAGGACCTCCTTGGACAACGTGTCGATCATGCTGCGAGTTTGAGTCGAGGGCAAACGCTTCTAAACTCGCAGATTTGGTCGCCGCAGTGGGACAGCCCCTTTTACCGTTACTGTGCAGCCGTCTTTTACCTTGCTGTTCATCGCGGGTGTGAATTTCAGACAGCGCTCCCCCGCTTTCCTTGGACTTTTTCCAACGCAGAGCGGGCGTCTTCCTTGCGAACCCTTGCCGGGGGACGCCAAAGAGCCGTGCTCCGATCATTGGCCCGCGGAGTACGACATCCTGAAGCTGCGGTGTGCGGAGCTTCTAACCGCGGGCGCGGCGTGGACTTACCATTCGGAGCCTGGGATCCCTCGCCGGAGAAGAGCTCCGACCACCGGCCTGCGGCCTATAACATCCTGATGCCGCGATCTGCGGAGCTTCTAGCCACGGGCGAGGTGTGGACTTACTATCCGGAGCTTGGGATCCCTCGCTGGAGAAGAGCTCCAACCACCGGCCTGCGGCCTATAACATGCTGAAGTCGCGGACTCCGGAAGGAAAGTGCCCATTCCCGAAAGTCCCGAAAAAGCCGTGGAGTGTGTTCGACCGTTCATGGCCCCGATCAAGGGTGAACAAGGGAGGACTGGCTGAACTTTGTGCCTTCCACCACAATGAAAAATGCTGTGGTGGATGTTTGTGTTCAATCTTATTGTGTATTGTGTGTTCTTTTTAAGTGTATCGCTGCTGGCAAATTCATTTCACTGCACCTTCGGGTGTATGTGACGAATAAAATTGACGTTAACTTTGACTTTGGACAGATGATGATTCAGGTCAGGATCTTTCTTCAGTCTGAGGAAGAGTCCTGTCCTGAAATGCATGTCTGAAGTAGGATCCCAACCAAAACGTCGTCAGTCTAGTTCCTTGCATAGATGTTGCCAGGTGTTTCCCCAGCACTTTGCTTTTTGCTCAAGATTCCAGCAACTGCAGTCTCAAGAGTCTCCCATACCTACATATTTGACAGGGAGGTTACTGCAGTTGAAGGAGAAGTTGCTGAATGTGAGAATCAGATGAATGTGGCTAAACATTACCTTAAGATAAAGGAGCTGTTCCAAACACATTATTTAATTTTGACTAATTAATCCCAGTAACTGGAAAAAACTATGTTAATGCATTTCTCCAAATGAAATTTTGATTTTGTCGAACATCCCACTCTTTCAGCAGTAGTTTATGTGCTAGGTTATATGGGAAGGTATGCATGTGCATGGGTTTTGTTTAGATTTGGAAGGACCAAATGCAGATCCCGCAAGACAACTTTGTGAGGTTTCAGGCACATTTGTCCTGTCAATACAACTAATCGAGACTCTTACAATAGAACTTCTGTTTCTGTCTACATTCATGTGGAGGAAGTAAACTTAATTTCCTGCTGAAAATAAAACCAAGGAGCCTTTTGTCAGGAATTCTGTACAGACCTGAGGGACCACACAACTTTCATGCCATATTAAGCATGACTGCTTAATAGCAAGCTATTGAAGTTTGTTAATTATTCTGATAAAGCTAATTCCAAGGAAGATACATCTTCTATGCAAAATAAAATCATGCAATTTAAAAGTTTTCCAGATTACAACCTACCCTTAATTGTTCTTAATGTCTTTGAGAGGGGGGGCAACCTTCTGTACTGTTGCAGCCTGTGGACTTAAAGTATTCCACAGTGTATTCAGGCAGCAGTTTTGGAATTCTAATTCAACAGCATGATTTGTCAGCTGGTCTATTTTTTTGATGCGGTAATGAATCCAGGAGATGTGTTGAATTGTATGACTATCTACTGCGCATCATGTTCACCACATTTACCTGTTTTAAAAAAAAAATGTAATCTAAGATTATTTAATTGACTGAATAATTGTTTTAATAATGCCTTGGTAGAAATTAATATTGTGCTTCTAAATTGTTCAGGCCTCTAGACAAGCGGTCATACAACTTAACTACAGTGCTACCACTCCCTTAAATACATTTGAAATGTTGAACTAGGATTGATTACATTTTGCTCAGTTTTGCAAACAGTAGAACAGTGGTAGAACAGAACAGTAAAGACTCCTTCGGCCCACAATGTTTGTGCCGAACGTGATGCTGAACTGAGCTGATCTAATCTGCCTGCACATGATACATAACCCTCTATTCCTTGCGCTTCCATGTGCCTATCTAAAAGCCTCTTAAACTCCACTATCGTATCTACTTCCACCACCAGTTCTAGCAATGCGTTCCAGGCCTCCGCCACCATCTGAGTAAAAACTTGCCCTGCACATCTCCATCAAACTTTCGTAATTAACCAACGTGATTAAATGAAACACAAAATAGTTATAGGAACTTGAATCTTCCTAATTAAATTCTAACCAACAGTCACTTTGCAAGATTGGATATTTCCCAGCAGTACATGAAGTGCCACGTTCCACAAAGAATTTGGTCATTTCCATCAATTAATTTTTTTAATAGCGAGCTCCTTTAACATAGTAAAATGATTCCAATGCTTCACTGCAATAACATCAATAAAAAATTGAACAAGCGAAAAAAAAGGACATCAGAATAGGTGATTTAGGATTTCATGAGAAATAGATTTCAAGGAGTGAGTATACAGGTGCACAACCTTTTATCCGACAGCCTTGGGACCAGACACTTTTCGTAATTCAGAATTTGTCGGTCTTCGGAATGGAAATTTTTTAGCGTAGATTTTAATGGCTGGCTCAGTGGTAGAGTGCTCGGCTCATATCCGCAAGGTCACGAGTTTGCGCCTTGATCCCGGCAGTTACTCGGTCGCGAGTTTGAGTCTTCAGTGTAGGTTTTTTTTTGCAGAATAAATGTTTGTATGAAATGCAGTGTAGGAGAGGTGTACTGACTGTGTGGGCAGAACTTTGGAAGTGATTGCCCACCAGTCTAAAAAGCCGCTGTGTCTCCCTGTCCCTGGGATAGCAGGGGGCGATCAAACAGCACAATACCCCCCTCCCCCTCCAACTTCAGAGGAATAAGCTCCCCGATGGGCCGCTACGGCGACAAATGGCAGTTTACCCACAGCCCGAGCTGCGCCTCCTCATCCGCAACCCCAAGACTTACCTTGCACACCATCAGGTTCTGCCTCTACGTGTTCCTCTGGAGTTGGAGCGGGGCTGGGCTGGGCTGGAGTTGCTGCTGGCTGTGGGTCTCTGGGATCTCCGTCCTTGCAGTGGGCCTGGGGGTTCCTGTTGGTCCTGACGTCTCCGGCCACCCCCATGGACAGGAGCTGAGACTGGGAACTGTACTGCCCTTGCCCCCTCCCTCTACAACTGCAAACAACCCCACTCTCCTGCAAGGGCGGTACAGTTCCCGGAGGATAGCAGGTGGCCGGAGATGTCAGGACCAACAGGAACCCGCTCCCCGATGGGCCCCTACGACGCCCCGAGCTGCGCCCCGTCATCCGCAACCCAGGTTCCTAAGTAGTTGGAGCGGGGCTGGGCTGCTGTTGGCTGTGGGTCTCTGGGTTCTCCGTGCTTGCGGTGGGCCTGGTGCTCGACGTCCAATTGGTCCTGACGTCTCCGGTGACTCGCACCGATCTGCTGCCATCGCCGACGTGAAGACAGTACAAAGCCCCCGTGCCGGTGCAATGAGCGGGGAGCTGGAGAGGGGAGGGAAGGGGTCACACACATGGCCGGGAAGCAGAGGGGTGTAGATGGGGGTGGTGACAGATGGGGCCAACAATGAGTGGAGAAAGACAGAAACACCGATGTGCAAAGGAGACCTACAACAGTGCATGATCTCTCTCCCGTGGCAGGTGACTGTCGCTGGGAAACTGAAGGGAGCGACAATCTGCTGCTGCCTCCCTGAGTTAAAGAGTTCCCACGGTAGACTCACGATACATAGGCAGCCTAGCTCGGGGATTCTTGAATCCCCCGAATAAATAATAAAGACGAGATAAACGTTAAGTAAAACTTTAAACATAAACTGATGAGCTTTGGTGTGCAGACGACATCCTGGAAAAAATGTCCGGTTTCTTCCAGGTAGGCGATATACCCTCCCGGGCAATATACCCTCCACTTCTCTTTTATGAAGGGGATTTAGTTCCCCTTTTTTCGAGGACCGACCGGAGGTTCCGCTGTCACCTCTGCGGGCCGCCCTCGGTGAACGTCCTGTCTCCCTGTCCCTGGGATAGCAGGGGGCCATCAAACAGCACAATACCCCCCTCCCCCTCCAACTCCAGAGGAATCCGCTCCCCGATGGGCCGCTATGGCGACAAGTGGCAGTTCGCCCACAGCCCGAGCTGCGCGACCCCAAAAACACGACGGCCCTTGCACACCATCAGCTTCTGTCCATACGGGGAGCGTGTTCCTCTGGAGTTGGAGCGGGGCTGGGCTGGAGTTGCTGATCTGGGATCTCCGTGCTTGCAGTGGGCCTGGGGGTCGGTGTCCCGATGAGGGGGCGCAGCTCGGGGAGCGGCTTCTGGTGGTCCTGACGTCTCCGGCCAGTTTGCAGTTTTCCTCTGTAGTTGGAACGGGGCTGGGCTGCTGCTGGCTGTGGGTCTCTGGGATCTCGGACAGGCAGCAGCATATTGTCAATTATTAACCCTCCCGCGCAATATACCCTCACCTTTTCTTTTATGAATGGGGATTTAGTTCCCCTTTCTTCGAGGACCGGGACCGACCGGAGGTTCCGCTGTCACCTCTGCGGGCCGCCCTCGGTGAACATTTTCAAGGACCTTTCTTCAAGGACCGAAATTTTTTTCGCTATTCGGAGGTTTTCGTTATTTGGATCGTCGGATAAAAGGCTGTGCACCTGTACTTGGATAGGGGGAGGGACCAGTTCTTTGAGCATAGATGACTGAGGCCTCAACTATACCAATACAAAAACTCCAATTTGAAGGAATGTGATTCTCAGAGGGATTGAAATTGGAGATGAGGAACAGGGCCATTAAGGGCAGGCTGAGAATGTTTAAAAGGGGAGATTGTGCATGTTTAAATATTGACAGGAGAGGTTTTGATGAATTTAGTTTATGAATAAAGTTTATGCATGATTAATGAAAGAATATGAGAAAGAATAGGATGAATGCAGGTTATGTTGGAGAGTGGGGACTGATATGTGTGCTCTGAAATCTGATAGCTGGCATAAACTCAATAGCAAAATTATCTCATTCAATGTCTTAAGGAACTGTTAAAACATGGAAGGATATGTTAGAACTGGACTAATCAAATCAGAAGATCAAGATTACTACTTATGTAACAATAAAAGCAAATTAAGGTGGTGGAAAAATTTGAAGGTTGGTCACTCCAGGACACAAAATGACTTTTTCAATTTTTACAGCGTCAGTGGCATTTTATCATCTTCTACTGTATAGATACACAGAGCATATGTGTTTGCAATTTTATTATTATTGATTAAAATATCACGTGTTTGCCTTTAATGGACCTACATTCCACATTTGTCACTACTGGCCTGCCGCGTAAATGACGGCCAAGTGGGACAGGCCCTTTAAGAACTCTACTTCATTTGATTCTTTTCATGGCAAATCTCAATTCAATTTTTCCATTTGACCCCTGTATCCTTCAAATCCTCGACTGAGTGAACCATCATTCTCAGCTTTGAATATACTCAATGACTGAAAATCAATAGTCCACTGTGGTAGAAAATTATAAACATTTACAACTCTAAGCGAAGAGTTTTGTTCCTTGCCCTGAAATGACTTCCCTTAGTACTCATCTACCACTTACTAGCTAGAAGAACCAGCCTCTTAGCATCAACCCTGTCAGTTTCTCTCATGAATCAATCAGTTCAAACTTTAGTCTTTATGTCTTCTGAGTGAGTACATACCAGCGCCATTCCATGTCTCCTCAATGAATAATCCTCCTCATCTCAGAAATCAATCCAGGAAGACGATAGTTGTATGTTTCCAAGGAAAGCAATTCCTTCTCTTGGAATAAAGATCAAAACAGCATTGGTTCATGAAATTCAAGAGAGAGCTAGATAGGACTCTTAAAGATAGCGGAGTCAGGGGACACAGGGAGAAGGCAGGAATGGGGATGATCAGCCATGATCACATTGAATGGCAGAGTTGGCTCGAAGGGCCAAATGGCCTGCTCCTGCACCTATTGTCTATTGTCTATTCCTGTCCACAAGATCTACCTACGTTAATACTGCTCTCTCTTTACAATAATGGCCAAATAAAATAATTTGCATTTCTGAACATTGATGTCATCTGGATGCACAAGGGGTGGCACAGTGTAGTAGTGGTAGAGCTGCTGCCCTACAGCGCCAGAGACTCGATTCGATCCTGACTATGGGTGCTGTCTATGTGGAGTTTGTATATTCTCCCTGTGACTGTGTGGGTTTCCTCCGAGTGCAGGTTTGTAGTTTAATTGGCTTCTGTAAATTGCCTCTAGTGTGTAGGATGGAAAAGTGGGATAACATAGAACTACAGTACGGGTGATCGATACGTGGCGTGCACACGGTTGTCCAAAGGGTCCATTGCCAAGCTGTACCTAAACAAAAAAATATCTGCATTTTACTGAAGAAAGAATGATTACAGCAGAGAAAGAACTTGTTCCCCTTTAAATATGCCAGCTCTCTATCAATAACACTCTAATTCCACCTTCCAGTCATCTCTTCTTGGCCCTGCAAATATTTCTTCACCATATTCCATTCCTTCATCAGGGACATAATCGAAGCTGTCTTCATCATACCTGCAGACAGTGCATTGTAGGTTCTAACCACATACCGCATTAAAAAAAAAGTCATTCCTGAGTCAGTTTCATTTATTTTCCCCTATGCTTCATATCTGTGACTTCCAGTCTCGACTACCCCCTTCCCCCACTCCCCCCCTACCATCAAAGGCAACAGCTTCCCACTATCCACTTTGTTCATTGTTTTACATAGCTCTATCAAATTGCCCGTCAGCCTTTTGTCAAAAGGAAACAATGCCTGTCTATCTAATCTGTGTCCCACCCCAGGACCCATTCTTAGATGTCTTTTCGGAACACAGTCTAATGTTTTAACATTTTTCCTATAAAGTGGTAACCAAAATTGAAAACAGTATTCAAGACCAGTATTTCCTTGCGGTTCAGTAATACTTCTCTACTCTGTGCCTCTATTGTTAAAGCCTGACTTCTTAACAGTATTTTTTTAATGTGTCTGGACAGAGAGGATAGTGGGAGGCCCTGCCACTTTCAATGCTCTATGCATTCATACCCCAAAGTTCCCCTGCATCTGCACCCCTTTTGGAACAGTGTCCTTTATTTTAAATGTCCTCCCGCCATTATAAATTGTCTCTCCGTATTCTTCCTTCCAGAATGAAAAATATCACACGCATCAGCCTATACCACCAGCCCGTTTATATCCTATTTCATTCTATCGTTACCCTTTCGCAGTTCAAAATAGTGGCTTGAACGATCATCTAGGTCAGCAACATCAATCAGAAGCAGCAATGGCCCCAAACACTGACCCCTGGGGAATGTCACTATTCTGCTCCCTCCAGTCCAAAAAGCAATCGTTCGCCTTGACTCTGTTGTCTATTAGTTAATCAAATCTGTATTCAGGCTATTGATGTCCCTTTTTATGCAATATGCTTCAACTCTGTTGATAAGCCTGTTATGTGGCACTTTATCAACAATTTCTGGAAGTTCCTGTACACATCAACTGCATTACCTTCTTGAAATCTATGCCTTCATCAAAAAAACGGACCCTGTCCAAGGTCAGGATTAGTTTTCTCTAAAACAAATCCTACCAGGGCAGTCAAATTTCTTTGCTTAGTATCACAAATTGTTTTCCTACTTTACATAGATCACCATAAATTATCGTGAATCTTGCAATATTTTTCAAACTACAAGCTAAACAGGATGGTTTGCTATCATTGAATCAACCCCAACAAGTGTTCTTAAACAGATTGTACATGTCTGACTTGATAACTGTGATTACACTTAAAAAGAAAATACAATGGAAGAAACTGGAAACATTTGTCGGGTTAGACAGCATTATGGAAAGGGAAACTAAATTAACATTTCAGGACACAGACTTTTAGGGAAAGTAAGAAAATAAGTTGTACTGAGGTTCGTTGAGGGTTGGATAGGACAAAGGAAATATCACTGATAGGGTTATGACAGGGTTGCTGAACTGATCCCATTGTTTACAGAACAGTCTGGTTAATAAATTAATGACGGCCCAACGTGAGATAAACTAACAATAAACATTAAAGGTGTTATATGTACATCAGAATTGTTGATAAAATCTGAAATCAAAAGGGCAACATTGGATCATCCAGCAAATCAGAGTGTCAATGGAAAGATAAAAACTAAGTTAACATTATATTTGGATAACTTTGCACCAAATCTGTCATGCTCTGATATGGCACAGCAGTAGAGTTGCTGCCCTACAGCGCCAGGGACCCAGGTTTGATCCTGACTATGGGTGCTTGTTTGTGCGGAGTTTGTACGTTCTCCCCGTGACCTGCATAGGTTTTGTCCGGGATCTCCGGTTTCATTCCAAACTCCAAAGACGTACAGGTTTGTTGGTTAAATGGCTTGGTAGAATTGTAAATTGTCCCTAGTGCGTGTAGGATAGTGTTAGTGTGCGGGGATCGTTGGTCGGCGCGGACTCAGTGGGCCGATGGGCCTGTTTCCGTGCTGCATCTCTAAACTAAACTAAACAGTTAAGATGAGGTATCTTAATTTATTGAATAAATGTTGATCTTTGAAAGCTGCAAAATGCTCAGACTGAAGATAAGATGCTGTTCTTTAAGCTTATGTTCGATCCTTTTTGTGTTTACCAGCATCTCTCACATAAAGTGTGTAGGAAGGAACTGCAGATGCTGGTTTAAACCGAAGATAGACACAACATGCCGGAGTAACTCAGTGGGACAGGCAGCATCTCTGGAGAGAAGGAATGGGTGACGTTTGACTCATGAAGGGTCTCAACCTGAAACATCACCCATTCCTTATATTCAGAGATGCTGCCTGTCCCATTGAGCTATTCCAGCATTTTGTGTCTATCTCCACTTGCAGTCTTTTGTGAA
This sequence comes from Leucoraja erinaceus, assembly GCF_028641065.1. Taxonomy (NCBI): domain Eukaryota; kingdom Metazoa; phylum Chordata; class Chondrichthyes; order Rajiformes; family Rajidae; genus Leucoraja; species Leucoraja erinaceus. Next base: position 40,410,933 of record NC_073389.1, read on the forward strand.
AGTATTTCTTTATAATAAACTAACAATCCATTACATTGTTCATGTTAATTACACATTCAATGCTTTCTAAAAATTATTTCTGAAGTTTATGCAACAAAATTCAAGTCTGTCCTAACTTGTAGCATATGTTGGAAAGACACAGTCTGAATATGTTTATCTGCATTTCCACAGTATCTAGAAACTCCAAGATTTTACAAAATATTCCTATTTGTGGTTTCCCTGAGGGAGCAAGCAGTGAAGTGAAAGGAAAAAGCTGTACATACATTACACCATTTTTACCTTCCTGAAACAAATATTAAATAGGAAAATAACCAGTGAGCTAATAGTTTCTCTACAAGGAGAGGAAATGATCTCATGTGAAGCAACTTAATTTAAATAGACATGAACATGATTCGCCCATATAAGGCAACCATGCAGGAAGTAACAGACAAGTTGAGACAAGTTTTCAACCACAAACTATATAACACATCCAACATTGGACAATTCTAGAAATTGGGAGATTTCACTTTGCTCTATGGTATTTAGCACAGAATAAAATGAGGAAAAAGGAGTTGTAGGTGGTCTCCCACAGAAAAAGATAAATTCCAGGATATCCCCCCACTTACTTCTTCTTCCTTTCTCTCCCGGAGAAACTGCTACTTGTTGCATGTGATTAAGAGTTTAAAAGAGTGATTGTGTATTCTTTTAGAGTTAATGGGAAGCAAAGGTTTCAATCATTCTATATTTGGCTGGGACAACGTTGGTTTCTCCAAGAGCAGCTGATGGCAGCTTGGGAGATATGATCAATCTAACAGCATATGTGGAAAGAGCAGAAGTAACATTTCGGTTTCATGTTCTTTCATTGGAAAGAGTTGTGGAGTAACAAAGTGAAAGGTCTTGGATAGGGTGGAGGACCAGAGAGGTTAGTTGGCAAAATAGGTGGCAGAGCCATCTTGAAAAGGGTTTTAAAGGATGCGGGACAGAAAGTAAAGCTGCAATAGAAGATGAATGAACGAGGTGGATGAAAATTGTAAAATAAATGGCTGGATTAGTGAATCACAAGGATCAGTCTTCAGCTCCTGGAAGCTTTGATTTACTAATTTCCCAAAGAAGCTACTTCTCTTTTCATGGCACCTGTTGGAAAAGCAACCCTTCCTCTTTTTTCTCTATCAAGGGACTCAGTGATGTGAAAATTTGATTGTACTTCCTCTAATTTTGTGCAATCCATTCAGCATTCAGAATATGGTCTCCTTTAGAGGGAAAATCAAAAACAAATTGCGAGGTAGTCTACTAAATGCAGGCCCCATGTTTTCAGTTGCCAGTTATTTAAATGTTCCATCTCATTCTGACCTCTCATGCTCTTTTGACTCATGCACTGCCCCAATGAAGCTCAATGCAAACTTGAGAAACAATTCCTCATCTTCTGATCAGGTAACATTTTAGGTCCACCAATGAATCCAATCATTTCAGATGAGATGTATATAAAATTATAAGATGCAATAGATAGACATTCAGAACATTTCTTCCCCCAGGGTGGAAATGTCAAAGATTAGAGAGCATAGCTTTAAGGTGAGAGGCAAAGTTTAAAGGTGATGTGCGGTACAAGTTTTGTTTTAAACACAGAGGTTGGTGGGTGCCTGGAATGCATTGCCAGGGGTGGTGGTGGAGCAGATATGACAATGGCATTTAAGAGGGTTATAATTAGGCACATGGAAATGCAACGAATGGAGGAAAATGGATCATGTGCAGGCTGATGAGATTAGCTTAGATCGGCATCATGTTGTGCACGGACATTGTGGGCCAAATCACAGGTCTGTTCCTGTGAATGGACTGTTACATGTTCCAATGAATAATCCTCCATTTCAGCCTTATGCCTCATATTTCTAGCCTTTGGGATTATTTTATCTTTCACTGTTTTCTATTTACAACTCCCCCAACCAAGCACACCAGTTACCTTGATCATTCAGCCAGATCCTTTACCACTTTGATCATTTTTTTGAATGATCTAGTATTCAAACGCACTAGTATCTTTGCTCCGCTATGGCGGACAAAGATGGCGGAGACGGAAGCCGGTTACGGAAATGGGGCCAAAATTTACCCATGAATCTGCCCATGGCCGTACTACATCTTTTTCGTCGAGTGGACTATCTTGCTTGCTAGAGGATCTTTGATGCCAACCCTGTCTAAAGAAGAGGGGGGAACTCTTGCCAATCACAATCTGGGTCACTGTCCAATCACAGCTCGGACCATTCCCATTTTGAACATTAGCCCGCCCACCATTACACTAAACTACCCCCTTTGTTCATTTTATCTTCTCACTCCAACAAAAAGAACAACTACATTTTGTAAACTATATTAGATTTGACTACTAGCTCAGTCCATATACTTTTGAACCTTTCTGATCCACGTATCTGTCAAAATGTCTTTTATATGTCGTCATTGTACCTGCCTCAACTACTTCCTCTGCTAGATTGTTATACTCAATACCTTCCGAGCGAAAAAGTTGCCCCTCAGGTTCCTATTGAATCTTTCCTCTTTCACCTTAAACCTATGTCTCTGATTCTTAATTCCATTACCCTAGGAAAAACAGTATGTGCATTCACCCAGTCTATTCTCCTCATGATTTTATATACCTCCATAAAATCGCTCCTCAATCGCCTGTGCTCAAAGGAATAAAGTCCTAGCCTGCCCAGCCTCTCCCTATAGCTTAGGTCCTCAACTACTGGCAACCTCTTTGTAAATCTTTGCCGCACTCTTTCCAACTTAATAGCATCTTTCCTACAGCAGGGTGACCAAAACTGTAACATATCTTAACTTCTATTCTCATTTTAAGGATCTGCTTTTCATTATTTCATCATACTCATTTCATCAGTCTGAAGAATGGTCCCAACCTGAAACGTCACCTATCCATGTTCTCCAAGGATGTTTTCTGCCCCCCACCCCCCACTGAGTTACTCCATCACTTCGTATCTTTCTATACTCATTTTCCTGACTGATGAAGGCCAATGCACTAAAAGCATTCTTTACCGCCCCTTCTATCTGTAACACCACTTTCTGGGAACCATGTAATAGTATTCTAGGATCTCTCTAGTCTACAACACTCTCCAGGTCCTACCACTCACTGCGACGGTCCTGCTCTGGTTTGACTTCCCAAAATCCAACCCAATACACTTATCTGATTTAAACTCCATTGGCCATTCCTCAGACCATGTCCAGTTGATCAAGATCCCGCTGTAATTCTTGACAACTACCTTAACAGTCTACTATACCACCTATTTTACTGTCATGCACAAACTTAATAACCGTGCCTTGTACATTCTCATCCAAGTCGTTGATATAAACCACAAACAGCATGTTTGTTGGCAAGTGGTCACCTGGAATTGTTTTATTCAATATTAAGCTCAGTATTCTTTAACATTTGCACAGGAGGAATTTCTCCGTTTCTAACCATGCTATAACATGCAAATTTGTATACCACAGTTTGAACAATCTATTCATGATTTTTTTAAATGATAGTGTCTGTGAAACAATGAGGTGTTTGGTATTAAACAAGCGCACAGAATGCTTGACTATCACAATAAGCATAATATTTCAGTGTTAAAGAAAATAGAAAACAATCCACAAAGCAAAAGCATTTTTTTCTGTTAAGTCCCAGTGGGGGAAATAACTACTTTGCTGAGAGTGTTTGCTTTATTTTCAGTTAGAATGAGGTGCCATGGTGACCATTTCTATAATATGAACCTTCATATTAAGTAGCTACATTTAATGATTAAAATGATTTTTATGTCAGTTGCATGCCACCTAATCATTCCAACAGTGATTCTCAAAACAGTATTCAGGGAAGCATATTTAAAAAGTCAGCAGTACTTTATGAGGCATCAAGCCAACTTCATAGCTATGGTAGGATTTAATTATTTTAAATTACATTCAAATGAGCATGGATTATTCTTTGATAGATGTAGGGTTTTTTTAAATTACTGTTCTACTTGCTTTTTAAAGGTAACAAATCTCAAATATTTTCAAATCTCAAAAAGTACGATTGTATTGAAATAACCAAATTAATTTCTTTGATTTCTGATTTACAGATTCTGCAGTTTTTTTTTACTTAATTTACTCATTCAGTCCTATTGATTGAAAAGTATTCATGAATTGATTTCCAGCTTTAAATTAATTGCTGTCCAAATAAGAGTAAATTGATTCAGTGTAAATACAAAGAATAATGATTTGCTTGAATGTCCAGAATTGAACATCCTTAATAGATGATAAATAATCTAATAGTTATAACCAACAATATAATCATCTAACATTTCTCAGCAAAGTACTATTGAAGAGCCTTAAAAGAATATAAAATTAAACCAATTTTCATCTTTAAAGGCTGCTTTAGGCCCACTGTGCATACACAATGTGTGCTTACATGCGACATGCTTCCTGGCCGGGAAGGAGGAACCGCACCAGTAAATGCTGCAGGACATGCACAGGAAGCTAAGGAGAGTTGAGATAAGGCATCCATGTTGGCCTGCAAAGAGTGGGCCTTGTAGAATCTGTTCCAATTATGGCGGCATGTGGGAACTAGGTGATTTATTCACTTGGTTTCTCTTTGCTACAATGAATAGTTCATTATCTACTCATGTTGTTATTCCTGGAATTAACCCAGAACGATCAGATCAAATTGGCTGGACATTCTGTTTCACCAAGTTCCCAGACTATATCAGTGGTAATAAGAACAAGGTTTCCTGCAATAACACCTTTTTCCTCCACATTGCAAACAATAACAGAAAATAAATGATATAAGTGGGTGGAGTAATCTAAATTAAACTGATGATCGGAAATACATGTGGTACAAATGTCTATGCACTGACATGAATCCAAAAGATTATGTTGGACTCGTGTTAATTCAGAGAACATTTAACTCTGAACTCATTGCTTTGAACCTTCCAATGAAGTTTCTATCCTAGGCAGAGTGACCAAATTACAAGACACTAAGCAAAGTCACAAATGACATTCCTTGAAATTGTGACAAAGTTAATCTAGCTCAACTGTCAATGATTAAAACTGTCAAATGATTCACTAGAATACCTTTTAGTCATCTGATGTGTGCTATGCAGTTCTCCAGGCTGCTTTTGATTTCTTTGGATTGATTGGGCATTGATTTGGGCATGGAATTCACTAAGAGGCAAATAATACTTTCACCTCAGTATTACTCTTAAAGACGCAAGAGACAGCAGAAGCTGGAATATGGAACAAACATTAAACTGCTGGAGGAGGGTAGCATGTGGAGGGTAATGGATTCCTCTTCAGGCTGATCAGTTCCAAAACATTGTCTATTCCTTTCCCTCCGTAGATGCTGCCTGGCCCGCTGAGTTCCTCCAGTAGTTTGGTTTTTTGTTGGGTAATTCATGCCATAATAATTTATTTTTCTCCAAGTATATGGTAATCAACATGTAATTGTGTTACACTTCTTTTACCACCTTTGGCGTTTATTATTCTTTATGAATTAGTAAATTAGCATGAATTAGTAAAAAAAAAGTTACGATGACTCAAATACTTTATCGCAGAGAAGCTAATGAAACTAGATAAATCATAAGTTTTATGAAAAGACCATGCAGAGAATGAAAGATTACTTGTGGCATTGCCAAAAGTCATCAAATTAATGTTTTTTTTTAACCAGAAAAGATTTTAAATTAGTACGGGAAACTTCATAAACTTATATTCTTTATTGTTTGGAGCTTATGACTATGCTGCAGATTACTATTTTTTATTTCAATGCCTAAAATGTATTTAATGATGAACCCAGTAGCTCTTAAGGCTTTGATCACACCTCAACCTGAATGTAAAGGCAAAATGGTAATTTTCCAGAAAGTACACACTACGATCAGATACCAGAGGAAATATATTAGAGATACAGCTCTATGAAATGTAGTTTTCTCATTAGTAATTGATCACTGGCCTCTCAACTAACAGTTGGAAAATTACAACTCAGAATCACTGCACTGGGATATCCCAGCAATTACAGAAATACCACACATGAAAATTGCCTTCACCTGCAAGTTTATAACTGGGGCAAAGCAGGTGAAGGCACGGGAGTCACACCCTTAACAATCCTGAAAACAAACCAAAATCCCAGCCATTTCAGACCACATAAATCTTAATGTACAAATTGTAGATTTTTTTCCCAGGATGGTGGTGCAGCGTTAGAGTTGCTGCCTTACATCGCCAGAGACCCGGGTTCGATCCTGACTGCGGGTGCTTGTATGTAGGAAACATACCAGTCCGATGCGCAGACTCATTAACAGTATAATGTTGATGATCTGCCTTTCTATGTGAATTTATCACAGAAACATAACAGAGACACAAAAGACCGCAGGTGCTGAAATCCGTCACAAAGAAGGGGGGAAAGAACTATTGCGGCTACATCAGGGCATGGCTACATCCGTTGAGAGAAATGGACAGTTGAGATTTTGGATTGAGATAAACAGGAGATTCCGTGGTTGCACACGGGACTCCAGGTCGGTGTGTTACCACGCTGGTGCCAGGGACCATAAGATCTTGAAACCATTTTCAGGGGGAGAGTGAGCAGCCAAAAATCAATGTGCACATTGGCACAAATAACCTAGGTAGGAAAAAGAGTTGAGTTCATGCAGAGTGAATATAGGGAGTCAGACGTAAGGTTAAAAAGTAGGACTTCATGGGTAGTAATCTCCCTGTGCCACACGCTAGACAGGGTAGAGTGGATAAATGAGTGAGTTGGTGCAGGAAGCAGGGATTCAGGTATTTGGACCATTGGGATCTCTTCTGCAGCAGATATGACCTGTACAAGAGGGACAGAGTATGTCTGAACTGATGGGGGTCCAATATCCTTGCTGGGAGGTTTGCTGATGCTACTCAGGAGTTTTTTTTTTAAATTAGAGTGGCAAAGAGATAGCAACCAGTGAAGTAATATGTTTTTAATATAATAACTGTACGTATTAACAATGAGGCTGATGAGGTCTTACAGGACTGCTTTGACACAACTGACTGGCAGATGTTTGAGGAAGCAACAGAAGGCAACATCAACGCATATACAGACTCTGTCTCAGGCTGCATAAGTAAGTGCAATGATGATGTTATTCCAAAAGCCACCATCTGCACTTACCCAAATCAAAAACACTGGGTGAGAGGGGAAATTTGTGGTAAACTCAAAGCACGGACCACTGCCTTCAACTCAGGGGACCCCGACGCCTACAAAGAAGCCAGATATGACCTCCGGAAGTCTATCAGGAAAGCCGAGAGAGACTACAGAAACAAAGGGGAATCTAACTACTACAGCTCTGACCCCAGACGCATGTGCAGTGGATTTCGCTGTATCACAGACTACAAAGGGAAAAACAGGAGCAATGTGCAGCTTACCGCATCGCTCCCGGACGAGCTTAACACCTTTTACGCCCGGTTCGATGCAGACAACACAGCGCCCACCATGAGTTCACAGGTATGCAGGGGGACTAACTCACTGACCCTACAAACGCCAGACGTGAGGCGGTCCTTCAAAAAGGTCAACGACCGCAAAGCTCCAGGGCAGGATGGTATTGCACGGCGGACTCTCAGGCCGTGCGCTGATCAACTGGCAGCAGTGTTCACCAACATCTTCAACCTCTCCCTGAGTCAGTCTGTGGTTCCCACTCCCTTCAAAGCATCCACCATTGTTCCTGTTCCAAAGAAACCAGTAACCTCCTGTTTAAATGACTACCGTCCTGTCGCACTGACATCGGTCATCATGAAGTGCTTCGAGCGACTAGTCAAAACTCGCATCTGCTCCTCTCTCCCTGACACCTTGGACCCTCTTCAGTTTGCGTATAGACCAAACAGGGCCACAGACGATGCCATAGCCATGGCAACACACACTGTACTCACCCACCTGGACAAAGAAAATACATATGTGACAATGCACTTCATTGACGACAGCTCGGCATTCAACACCATCATTCCCTCAAAACACGTCCCCAAGCTCATTGATCTTGGATTGAGACCTCCATCTGCGGCTGGATATTCAACTTCCTGGCGGGCAGGCCCCAGATGGTTAGAATTGGCAGCCACACCTCTTCCCCATTGATCCTCAACAGAGGCCCCACCACAGGGCTGTGTGCTCAGCCCTCTCCTGTACTCCCTGTTCACGCACGACTGTACTGCCAAGCTCAAACATCATCCTAAAGTTTGCTGACGACACGACCATCCTGGGCCTCATCACAGACAACAATGAGATGACCTATAGGGAGGAGGTAAAGGCACTAAACAGCTGGTGCCAGGAAAATAACCTCTCTCCCAATGTCAGCAAAACTAAAGAGATGATCATGGATTACAGGAGACAGCAGGGAGTGGACACCTCCCCATCCACATCGGTGATGCTGAGGTTGAGTTGGTCGGCAGCTTCAAGTTCCTTGGTGTGCACATCACTGAGGACCTCTCCTGGACACTGCACACGGACACAATAACAAAGAAAGCCCGCCAGCGGCTCTTTTTCCTGAGAAGACTGAGGAAGTTTGGTATGAACGCCAGCATCCTCACAAACTTCTACAGATGCACCATCGAGAGCCTGCTGACGGGCTGCATCACAGTCTGGTACGGGAACTGTTCTGCCCACAGCCGCAAATCACTACAGAGAGTGGTGAAGGCGGCACAGCACATCACTGGCAACTGTCTCCTGACCATTCATGACATTTTCCACCGGTGATGCTTGCGGAAGGCACACAGTATCATCAAGGACCACAGCCACCCAGCACGCAGATTGTTCTCCTTGTTACAGTCAGGCAGACGATACAGGAGCATGGCTGCACGTACCACCAGACTTAAGAACAGTTTTTACCATCAGGCATTTGAACTCATAAATACATTTCACATCATATATGTCGATTATTTTATTATTGTCTTTTTACCTTGCCATTACCTTATCTTATTTTATTCCTGTAATATTATTGCTGAGGTGACCCGTTGTCTTGTCAAACACATTTAATTGTACCATTGACCCTGTGTTAACCTACATATGACAAATAAAACTGAATTGAATTGAATTGATAACAGAGGCATGCCCAGATAAACCTGCAGGTTCCCCTTCATTCAGAGACCTTTAAAACCAGAGTAATACGTCAGAAAATTGAAGGACTAATGGGAAGATGTGCAAGTCTTAAAAAGACTCAAAGGAAGGACAGGCAGGGTGAGGTTAAGGTACATGGTGACATTGGCAGAAAACCCGGGGGGGGCAGAGGGGACATATCCCCTCCATGTTTTCAGAGGTGGGGGACGATCCCCCTCACGTTACAAGCTTTGTAAGATAAGTCGTCGTTGTTCGTTTCGAGTCGAGACGTTCGATTCGAGTCGTTCGGTCATCACTGCATTCCTCTGACCAAAAAACGATGTGCTAACTGTCTTTGTGACTGTTAACTGCTATCGCACCTCTGAAAGTAATTATGCGGGTGCAGCAGCATCTATGGAGCGAAGGAAATAGGCAACGTTTGTACCTTCGATTTTCCAGCATCTGCAGTTCCTTCTTGAACTCCTTAGTAATTATAATTGTGTGACATTGTTTTCGTGTCAGAGGAATGGAATGGAGTGTTAAATGCCTCAACGCATCTGAGTTTTAATGAGATTGTCTATTGTCTATCTCCCGTTAATTTTATTTAAAGGAACGCGAAATACTTGAAGCAAGGTCAGTTCACGAAAGCGATGTGTTAACTGTCTGTTAATTGCTGCATCGAAATCAATTAATTAATCCTCATAATATAATTGTATGAACTGACCTTGCTTCAAGTATGATGCGTTCCTTTTGAATAAAATTAACGTGAGATGCATTTCAAAATGTCAGGCGCGGGCACAATTATCATTTAAACTTTGGAGGCTGATTTGTGAACATCGAAATGTCTGACGGACCAATGCGGAGATGTTTGAAGAGAAGGCATCCAGACGGGCGGTTGTAGTCAATAATACGGTAATCGAATTATATTTATTCATTGCTAGAGAGGACGATGTAAACATAGTGAGGTTAGTGAGCAGCCTCTAACATTAACCGCTCCTCTTACTGTTCTGTTGTGTAGGAAGGAACTGCAGATGCTGGTTTACCTCGATAATTGACATCAAAAGCTGGAGTAACTCAGAGGGTCAGACAGTATCTCTGGAGAGAAGGAATGGGTGACGTTTCGGTTCGCAACTTTCCCGGTTGCTACCTGATCTCCCGGTTGCCAAACACTTCCCATTCCCACACTGACCTTTCTGTCCGAAGTCTCCTCCAGTCAGAGTGAGGCTAAATGCAAATTGGAGGAACAGCATTTCATATTTCGCTTGGGCAGCTTACAGCCCAGTGGTATGAATATAGATTTCTCTCACTTCAAGTAACCCCGGCATTCCCTCTCTGTCTATCCCTCCTCCACCTAAGTCGCACCAGCTGCTCGTTTTCACCCAACGAACAGCGAACAAAGGTCTGCTTCCTTTATCATCGTAACTTTTTTGCATTCATTGTTATTTATTTCTCTACAATACATCATCATCTATATCGTTTCCATTACCAGTCTGTCGAAGAATCTCAACCCGAAACATCACCCATTCCTTCTCTCCAGAGACACTGCCTGTCCCGCTGAGTTACTCCAGCTTTTTGTGTCTATCGTCGCCCTTCTTCAGACTGTTCCGTTGTATTGACCGAAAACGAATGATGTGACAGTAACGGCGACTTAATGAATGAAATGGAGACACGCGGAATTAAATGGACTTGGAATAACTGGGGCGGTGGGGTTTTATCGAAAAGTGGCTACATGAAATCGGTGGAAGGAAACAGGCGGGCGAGGTTGCGGGTCAGGGTCCTTCTTTAGACTCCATGACCCGCTGAGTTCTTCCAGCTGTCAAATGGAGACATGGGGGACCAGAGATGCTGGCATGTTGAGCGAAACACAAAGTGTTGGAGCAACTCGATGGGCCGAATGGCCTAATTCTGCTCTGATGCCATGAACTCACGAAGTGTCGAAGTAAGCCAGCGGTTCAGGCAGCATCTGTGGAGGGAATAGATAGGCAACGTTTCGGATCGGGTCCCTTCTTTTCGAGCCGAATAAACGTCTGTCCATTCCCTCCGCTGATGCTGCCTGTCCCGCTGAGTTACTTCGGTGTTGTGTGAGTTCCTCCAACACTTTGTGAGTGTTTTATGATCATGATTCCAGCATCTGCAGTTTCTTGTCTCTACATAAACTAGGCCTCAGAGTGTACTAACCGGGAGATTACGTTGCTGCTGCCAAAACACCAGTTGGCAATGTATGCACGGTAAATGTCACATTGCGTGGCAAACGAGGTCTCCAGGGAGACAGACGCAAAGTGCTGGAGTAACTCCGCGGGACAGGCAGCATCTCTGGACATTTATAAAGCATTACATTTTGGAACACAAGGAACTACAGAAGCTGGTTTACGAAAAAATACAAATGCTGGAGTAACTCAACGTGTCAGGCAGTATCTGTGGAGAACATGGGCAAGTGACGTTTCGGGTGAAAGAAGGGTCTAAAGTTTGAAGAAGTGTCCCGACCCGAAACGTCACCTATCCAAGTTCTCCGGAGATGACTAATCTTCAACATTTCACTTCTGGCACTCAGGCCAAACCCACGGTAGACTCAAGAGTCACTACGGTAAATTCACGGGCCACTATGTTCTTACAACGAGTTTAAATGTTTCAAATTTTAACTTCAAGAGTAAATTTGACTCGTGGAAATCTTTAAACATGTTTAAAGTTTTTCAAGAGTTAACAAGTATCCCGGGTACCTGCCGTTAGCGCCACGAGTCGCTAAGTTGCGTCCACAAGTTCCACAGATTTAAAAAACACTGGACATCATGCTGGGCAGTGGACAACATAATATACGACAGGACAAGCTGCTTGAATGTGGCCTGTCCTATATTATGTTGTCCAGCATGATGTCCAGTGTTTTTTTAAATCTGTGGTACAGATCTGCAGAAATTGACTCATTCTAATCGTAACGGCCCCGTAGTAGACACATCCACATTGCGGGGCTGGAAACTGGAAGAATCCCGAGCTAATTACCGTTCACCAGGCGCACGGCTGAAGCTGAAGCTTCCGTGTGTGTGTGTGTGTGTGTGTGTGTGTGTGTGTGTGTGTGTGTGTGTGTGTGTGTGTGTGTGTGTGTGTGTGTGTGTGTGTGTGTGTGTGTGTGTGTGTGTGTGTGTGTGTGTGTGTGTGTGTGTGTGTGTGTGTGTGTGTGTGTGTGTGTGTGTGTGTGTGTGTGTGTGTGTGTGTGCTCGCATGCGGCCGACAAGAAATTGTGTCCCCCCTGTCCCCTCCATGTTTTGACAGCGGGTTTCCGTCTCTGCATGATGGAACTGATGAGCTGACGTGTGTTTATTTCAAAGCAAGGAATGATTTAGAGCCTGGATCAGTGCCTGGGATTATGATGCCGAGGCCATGTCAGAGAATTGGTCACGAGAAGGGGTGGACTGGCAGCTCAATGTTCCAGGTTTTCATTGTTTCAGACGGGACAGAGAGGGAGGTAAAAGAGGTGGTGGAGTTGCTTTACTAATCAAAGAGAATGTCATGGCGCCACTCAGTGGATGTTGTCTTCATGGATTTTAGCAAGGTTCTTCAAGCTAGGCTGATCAAAAGGATTAATTAAGATGCATGGGATCCATAGTAACTTGGTCAATTGGATTCAGAACTGTCTTACTAATAGAAACAGATGATTTTGGTGGAGTGGTTTTATTCCGGTTGGTATTCTGTGAGGATCTGTTTCCTACAGGGCCTCAGAGATTTTCCGAAGTTGATATTTAACATGCCTCACACTTGCTCGAGTTAAATCTGAGCAAGTGTGAGGTGTTGTACTTTGCAAGGAGAAAGTGTACAGTTAATGGTAAGACCCTTAATAGCATTGATGTACAGAGGGCTCTTGTGATCCTGAGGTCCAAGTCCTTAGCTCCCTGAAAGTGGCAACACATGTATTGTATGCAGGCATATGGTATACATGCCTTCATCACTCGGGGCATTGAATGCAAGCGTCTTGAAGTCATATTGCCATTTTATAGGATTTTGCTAATGGCATGTTGGCCTTCATAACAAGAGGAGTTGAGTACAGGAGCAAAGAGGTCCTTCTACATTTGTAAAGGACCCTGGTGAGACCACACCTGGAGTAATGCGTGCAGTTTTTGCACTCCAAATTTTAGAAAGGACATTCTTGCTATTGAGGGAGTGCAGCGTAGGTTCACAAAGTTAATTCCCGTGATGACGGGACGGTCATATATTGAAAGAATGGAGCGACTGGGCTAGTACACACTGGTATTTAGAAGGATGAGACGCAGGCAGGAAACATGTTCCCGATGTTGGTGGAGTCCAGAACCAGGGGCCACAGTTTAAGAATAAAGGGTAGGCCACTTAGAACAGAGATAAGGAAAAACTTTTTCACCCAGAGAGTTGTGAATCTGTGGAATTCTCTGCCTCAGAAGGCAGTGGAGGCTGATTCTCTGGATTCTTTCAAGAGAGAGTTAGATAGAGCTCTTAAAGATAGCGGAGTCAAGGGATATGGGGAGAAGGCAGGAATGGGCTACTGATTGTGGATGATCAGCCATGATCATAGTGAATGGCGGTGCTGGCTCAAAGGGCCGAATGGCCCACTGCACTTATTGTCTATTGTTTAGGAGTTTGGAGTCCTGTGTTCAATTCTGGTTGCCCCATTAAAGGAAGGATATGGAGGCCTTGGAGAGGCTGCAGAAGAGGTTACCAGAATGCTGCCTGGCTTAGAGGGTATTAGGGCTTAGGGGTCACAGTTTAAGGATAAGGAGGAAATCTTTTAGGACCGAGATGAGGAAAACATTTTTCACACAGAGAGTGGTGAATCTGTGGAATTCTTTGCCACAGAATGTAGTTGAGGCCATTTCATTGGCTATATTTAAGAGGGAGTTAGATGTGGCCTTGTGGCTAAAGGGATCAGGGGGTATGGAGAGAAGGCAGGTACAGTATACTGAGTTGGATGATCAGCCATGATCATACTGAATGGTGGTGCAGGCTCAAAGGGCCGAATGGCCTACTCCTGCACCTATTTTCTACATTTCTATGTTTCTATGTTTCTATGTATTAGTTATGAATAGTTGGACAAACTTGAATTGTTTTCTCTGAAACACCAAAGGTTGAGAGGAAACCTGATAGAAGTATCATGAGATTCATAGATAAGGTAGACAGTCAGCGCCTTTTGTCCAGAGTGGAAATGTCAAAGTCTAGAGGGCACTTTTCTAAGTTGAGAGTAGCCAAGTTTCCAGAGATGCGGGTGCAATTTTTTTTTTTTACACACTGAGAGGGTGAGTGCATGTAATGCGCTCCCAAGGGTGGTGGAAGAGGCAGATATGATCGGGAATTTAAGAGGCTTTTTAAGAGGCATGTGGATATTCAGGGAATGGAGAGATATATCACATACAGAGGAGATTAGTTTAACTTGGCATCATGTTCAATATGGACATTGTGGGCTAAAGTGCCTGTTCCTATGCTGTACTGTTTGTTCAATGTTCTACGAGACCTTTTACCTGGACTAAACATAACCAAGAGACTCGACTAACAATAACAACCTGACTGCCCCCACCCAAATATAACTGCAGTACAAGCAGCATATTTCCAAGGGGCAACCAAAAATTACCCTGCCCCACAATGCTATTGTGCCCATTTGACCCACCTACTCAACTTTCCCAGAAGCTACTTTTCTTCTAAATATTTCTCCACATCTTTTAGACTTCCGTTTTATTTCCACTTTGCTATTTCCAGCACTGAATAAACACCACCTACCACATTCAATGGAAAGTGAAAGAATAAAAGAAAACTAAGCACACTATCCCCTTAATTGACCTTTTTACAAGCTCAACTGCAGCAAACCACAGAATGTACAATATTATCCAGTACACAAGGGAAGAATTTTAGGAAAGGTACTAAACATAAGGTATTGCTCACAGTAGAATTTCTTCCACCATAACATCATTTTGCCTGTGGGTTAAAATGATGTCAGAGGTATTTCTAGATATTTTCTTACTCACGTATTCAGCTTTGCCTTCTTGTCACAAAATACATTCACTGCTTTCACTAAAATCTTGAAGTTACAGATTTTCTCCAATACATGATTGCAAACTTTCTGCAATTACCTAGTTAGCTTGAAGCCTAGGCAACAGTCCAACTTTGACAACGATAAACATGTCTTCAGATTGCTTACCTAGCCACAATGAACTTAAAGAAAAAATAAATTAAACTCATATCCACACAATAAATCTTCTGTTAAAACATCAGAGAGTCATTTTTGGTTAAGAAAAAAAGTAACAAAACACAGTAAAACCATTAATAACTGTTTTAGTAATGACACAGCAATCAATGACAAGAAGGAAATTCTGTAACCTAAAGCCTTCCGCACATTCTTCTTGGCTGAGAACTGGTAGACAAACACATTATTTCACAGAGGCTTAAACGTCAGCTGGAGCCAAAGTGCAGTAATAAGCTTCCTAGTTCTGGCTATCAGAGAACTGCAGTCAGACACTCCAGGTCTGCACAACAGAGCACCATATATGGTAATGATCTGACGTAATGGGCCATTGGCTAGAGGATGCAAAGAGCACATCTCTCATTGTTTGGTGTTACTGTTGGAATGTTCACATCGCTGATGAGTGGAAAGCTGAATCGCATCATCTTATTCCCTGAGTGCGTTTATTCCCACAGACAACAAATGGAACTTCAGGCTTCAGATTGAGGAGAAGCAATGTTTTGTGTGGTAAAGCTTTTATTTTTAAACTGATTCTTTAAAATATAAATTGCCCATTAAACCATAATTACTGCTGCCAAGATATACGTTGTTCTGCAGTCGGACCTTGATAAAAAGCTACTTTAGTTGTGAAAAGAAATTATTTTGGCATGTGGGGTGACTGGGGGTGCACTGGAGAGGCGGGGGTATCATTTTGGCAGAAGTTAAATTATTTCTTTTAAAAAGTAGGATACATTTAAAATGTACATTTAACTTGTTTATGAATAATTCTAGTAATATTGTAGATTTGACTGTCTTTCAAAAGCATGCAAACTGCCAACTCATAGGAGAATTTTCTGAAGTTTAACTAGTGATGGAAGTTATCCGTTTTTAGTTTTAATGTAAATTGATCAGTCATGTACCAATTAAATGTTCACCTATAAATACTCACAACATTGTTTGTGTATTATTAGGTGGCAAGCTTTTTTCTGCATAAAGTGTTGTTTAACTGACAATCTTTGGTAATATACCCCAGTATATCGAATGCAGTAATTTAATAACTGATTACCTAACTTTAAAAGCACATTGATCTCAGAAACATGTTCATCTCCTGCGAGTTAGTATCATTTACTGAGTGCTGCGTGGTGAAATTAGTTGGGAATGACATTTTAACTTTTAAGGGCAGAAATCCACTACCATATGAGTATTCTGTCACAATTCCTCTTATGCATGTTCTAAATTAAAATACGCTCCACATATGTACCATAATTCCTTTTCAAATACAGATGTGTTTCAAAGTATTATAAAGCAGCATTTTTTCCATGCAGTTTTGTTCAACAAGAAGTCTATCAACAAGACTTGAAACTAACTTCCTTCCTCCAACATTTATACACAGCTATTAAAAGAAATATTTTAAAAACATCATATTCAATAGCCTGGGCGATATGTCAAGAAATCTAACATTCCATGTGATTTCTTGTGAAACCAAATAAATGTTAATTGATATAAACTCTTTGCAGAACAAATTTGTACTTTTCCTTAATTGTTCTTTCAGTGTGAGGGAGAGGGAGGGGGTGAGCACACATGCAACCAGGGTTTAAGTAAAAAAAAAAACGTTTTTTAAACCTTGATATGTTGTTTGCAAAGGCTATACACAAATAGTGTATCGGCTGGAGCTATGTCTAGTGTAAGAATCATCAATGTTAAGAGAATTAAATTAAAGTGTAACGTTTTCAATAGGCATTCCTAAATTATACATTTGAACTGTTCATTGAACACATTACATTTCGTAAGCATATGGTTAAACATATTTTAATGGCGAAGATGACAATTTTTGATCTTCTGCTTAAAACAACTTAAAACAAAAATGGGGGAAAAAAACATGTAACATGAAATTCACAATATCACAAGGAAGAATTCCGAAAATGAATACATATTAAAACTTACATGCACCATCTAATAATATTGATACAGTAACAACACTACAAGACAGTAAATAAAGATTAACTGAGAAAATAATCATCTGTTTGTGAGATAAATTATATTATAGATTCATAAGATAATCTATTTATGTGATCTGATTCACACTTTATTCATATTAAATACAAACCTGCCAAGACAATAAGACGTGACTTCAAAGTCTTCAATCATACTGCATGTTCTTTTAAGCACATAAACACCTCAAATGCTTTTTTTACCCCTATGCCAAGGGCTAACTTTAGGCAATTCATTAATTTTTTTTGCTCTAGAGCTTGACATAATTATTTTTTAATGTTGCCATTTTCCCCTATTCACTGTGGAACACTAGACTTACTTTAGTCTGCTTGTCAGTGGTTGTAGAGAATCTTTTGAATAAGGAAATTCTAATTATGTGGTTGCTATCATCTGATCTGGGGCAGTGGAGATTAAACATGTTCAGAAACCACCAGGTGGGGGAAATAACATGCAAAGATTTGCAATCATGAAAAAAAAAACACAATTCAAACAGTACATTAAGACCACTTGGGAAAAAAATGGCTGAGAATTAGGTTACTTCAATAAGTTGCTGATTACCTTGAGGAAAAATGAGTGGGTAACTTGTTGTGGACTTATGACATTATCTTTTGCAATCTTAGAAGGTGAATAATAAGCAAACATAAATGAACATGAGGCTCACATTTTCTTTCAACTTTTTGACTGAGAAAAAGTTGGGGTTTCCCATACAACTCTTTAAATTCTGAAATGTGTTCATAGGGATGATACAAAGAGTATTTCCATATTCAGAACAGCATTACCAGAGATTGTCATTATAAGGTATGAAATCCGGAAGGAATTGAGATGAAGCTTCTTTGCCAAAGATTAGAAAGAAGGTGGAATTTGCTTCCAATGGTATAGATGCATTTGAGATGTAGCTATTCAAGCATTGATGGGAGAAGGTAATAGAGAGTTATACTAATGGTTTTAGATGAGGAAAAATTGAAACATGTTTGAGAGGAGTACATAGACAATACAGGACAGGACACTACTGTTCGGTTTGTTCGTAATTCTATTTTGTCCTCAAAAACATTCATCAATGAAGTAGCATGTTTCAAAAGGTGGAGACGCAAGAGAATGCAGATGCTGAAATCTTAAGCAAAACGCAACCTGCATGCAGAGCTCAGCGGGTTGGGCAGCATCTCTGGAGGTAAATCGAAGGCAGAGTTTTGGGTCCGGACCTTTCTTCTTGAGGGGTCCCCTCCACAGATGCTACCTCACCTCTGAAATTCTCCACAGTTTGGTTTTTGGTCAGATTTCATAAAATGTTTTTCTTGTGTCACTATTTGTGTTAAAATCCCATAAAAATCAGGTGAGTTACTCAGATGCAGTGATGTTGTAATAACTACATATAAACATGTTTCAAAAGACTAGCCATTTCCCCTAGTTAAGATAATTTCCAATTAACCCACTCTCCACACAATCATATTAACCTACATTTTCTAAATTATTTACAAAAAAAGGTAGACATGCATTTGAAGGTAGGCATGCATTAGACATCACAAAGTACCTCAATTATGTTGCCCAATACAGAGAAGCATTTAATTTAATGCTGGTTTATGATATAAGGAACCTTATCATTTAATATATTTTCCCATAAACATCTAATTCAAAAAAGTAGAACCCATTTCTACATACCAAAAAAGTTCATAACTTTCAAAAAAGTCTCAGCCATTAAAATAATACACCATAAACCAATTAAATTATGCAAAATTACTATTTGAATCAAAAGGAAAATCGTATAAAACAGAACACATGTCACTTCCTGTCTACAGCACTTTAACTTGTCTTCCTTACAAGTCACAGTAGTTTTGAGGACTTAGCATGTCATGAGACACAACAGCCTGTCAAACATAAATGACATTATCCTATAATGTTTGAACAATAAAGCATGACATATGAAGAAAGACAAACATGTTTGAACTGTACAAAGTAATGATTTAATCCATCTAAACATATCAATTTCCATTACGTTCTATGTAACCGTTTAAGAAATTGATTTATCCGAAGTGGCTAATTTTGATTAAACATGTTTTATATCAATGCACTAACTGCCAAAATTGGTCAGTGACTTACACTGGGATTACTATATGAAGCTTCTGAATTCCAGTCCCGAAATGCTCTAAATATTCCTCAAAATATTCTTTGGATTACATTATTATAATAATTTTCTAATATGATAACTTCTTCCAAACTGCAGTCTTTTGTTGTGTAATTGCAGTTGACTTATGATAGGATATGTCACAGTGGGTTATTTGAGTAACTGAGATCACAAAAAAAGTTTAAACTTTATATTTTCTCATTGCAAAATGGTTTTCCGATGTCAGACAAAAGATTTGAAGACAAACATGTGAAACAATTAGCCAACAAAAAATATATTGGCCTATTAAGAATATTATAATGCATGCAAAAAAACTTCAGGAGGAGAAAAAAAAAGTAAACAATGTAGAAAACTATAATGGCAATCAAATTAAAATAGTACACGAAGATTACACTAACAAGCAAATAATGCTTACACAAAAAAATGGAGAAACTCAGCGGGTTAATCTATGGAGCGAAGGAGATAGTTTTTGGCCGAAACCCTTCTTCAGACTTTTCGGCCCGAAAGTTGCCTATCTCCTTCGCTCCATAGATGCTGCTGCATCTCCAGCTTTTTTGTGTAACCTTCGATTTCCAGATCTGCAGTTCCCTCAAGCAAATAATGCTTGATTTGTGTTGCTCAAGGAAATGTAAAACTGCATTAACATTTTTGAAAAGTAGTTGTTACAATTGAAATGTTTGGTGGTTTTGATTGGGAAAAGTAGTGAAATGAAAATGTTTACTTGGAGATTAACTGGTTAAGTGAGAGAAAGGCAGATCTTCAAAATTTCATTCAGTCACCACTAACATTCAGCAGACTTTGTACCTTAAAATGTAACACAGTAATTAAGTGTGTAATTTTCTTTAGATTTAGCTTGTGGGCTTCAGAATCAACAACTTTAGCAGTCTGATCGAGAAGATATAAATGTTCCAGAGTGCATAATACAAAAAATCAAAACACACACACACACAGCCTGGGGTTTATAATTGTAATCTGGTTGGGAGGCCAGGCACACCGCTTACACTAAATCATCACATTAGTAGTTTGAGGAGACATCATCTAGCAGAAGGGAAATTGCGCATATGCCTCATTTAGATTGCAATATAACCACAGCACACAAGTCCACAGTTTGTTCCCACTTTTACAACCCACATCTTGCAAAACTCACAACCTTCATCTTGCAACTTCACCAAAGTTTTAAAGAAAAGTGATTTTCTTAGCTTTTAATGTTAGATTACAAAGATAACTAAAGTTCTGTTTTCTCAAAGATCTCTCATTCACATTGCATTTATTTTCCTCTTCTATCAGCCCCTTTAAAAAAAAAATCACTGCGGATGTTTCTTCCTCAATGTTCTGAGGTTAAATTGCTAATTGACCCCAGAACGTTAGTAAAATAACTGTAATGTGAACCAGGCTACAACCATGAAAACATGACATCACTTGCAGCCAATACGCAGCAACTACTCCCTTCACTGGGAACATTCTTCTGACAGTAGGTTTTTCTCTTCTAATTTTATACAAGAACAGTAAAAATGTAGCCAGCACTTCCAATGCTGCTTGGTATTCTCAGTAACAACTCTGATAGCTTTGTTTAAAATATATCTCTGTCACAAAACATCCATTGCAAAAAAATTCAGACAAAAAGATTTAACAACATATTTCTTTGTACCATGAGTTGTAAGGATTCAATAATTGTTCCAACACCTGATGTTAATCCAATGAGTTTAGAGTTTATTTGCAGCTTCATTGATTACAGAAGTTTACAAACATAAAGTCTTTTTAAATTTACACCGAGGTTAGAAAAGCAATGCAGTTGCAAATTGTTTGGCCAGATATGTTTGTAAAGCATAAACCAAATTCAGAAACACAAAATAGAATCGAAAGTTTCTTATCATAGTCTACACAAGACGATGACAAATGTAATCATGTCTGCGGAGTAGATGGGCAATTAAAAGTCACTCATGAGACACTAACATCTTTTGTAGGTTTTCTTATTAACATGATCTTGAATGGGCAAGAGGAATCCCTCCCAGTAGAGATACGTTATAAATGAGCAAATTCAGCTGTGGCGGAATGCAATTTTAAACTAGAGGCACAGGAAGTTATTGCGACATCCCTCATCAGATGACCTATTGCAAAGGGAAACTAGGGACATAAATGTTTTTTTTCCTTGGGGGCACTCAGGCAAGAAACACTCCTCTGGGCACCACAAGGTTTAAGACTTCTTTGTTCCTTGGTTTTAAACCTCACTGTAACTATGAAACTTGCCAAAATTGCACTGAATTATTATTTGCCAATGACTTCCTCACCATCAGACTTCAATCAGTAGAAATTGGCTTCATCTCCTGCTCCCTGACCTTCAACCCAAGGACATCTCAAGGCTGCACGATCAGTCCCCTGTTCCACTCTCTCTGAACCCATGACTGTGTAGCCAGACACAATTCCAAAACCTCTCTTTAAATTTGCCAACAGTACCATCATCGTTGAACAAATATCATGTAAAGACAAGTTTGAGCACAGGAGGGAGATCAATAATCTTGTTGAGTGATGCTAGAACAACAATCTTCCTCCCAATTTAGCAAGACCAAGCAGCTGATTGTTGACTTCAGGAAATAAATGCTGAGGGGTCATTGATCTCTCATTATCAATGGGACAGCATTGGAGAGAGTCAATAGATTTAAGTTCTTGGGTGTGTACACATCTTCGATGATCTGTTCTGGGCCCTGCACATTGAAGAAATTGCAAAGAAATTCCAACACCTCCTTTCTTCAGAGGTTTGAGGTGATTCAACAAGTTGCTGAATACTCAAATTCCACAGGTATATGCAGGACAGAATACTAGTTGGTTCACATCCTGGTTTCCTGATGTGAACGCTGAAGAACAAAGGAGGCTGCAGAAAGTGGTGGGCATCAACCCCATCATCACAGGGACCTTCAGGAAGCACTGTCTCAAGGCAGCTGCCAGGCCCACATGACTCTGTCCACACTCTCATCTCACTGTTTCCATTGGGAGGAAGATACAGGAGCCTGAGAACCGTTACCTACAGCTTCAAGAACACCTTATTGCCTGCCATCAACCATTAGACTCTAGAACACCCTGCACAACATTAAACATACCTCAGTACCTAAGATTGCTTTACCTATTTTGACGCCCTGTCAGTCTGGTTTATCTAGAATAACTGATAATTTATTGCATATTTATGCTTTGCTTAATGTGCCTTTAAAGTTGCTGCAAGTAGGAGTTTCACTGTTTTAGTCCCAGTACAGATGAAAATTAAGCACTCTTGACTGAGCACACAAGACAATTCCTTGGCCCTGGCAGCAGCATCCCATTGCTCAATATCCTTCTTTCTGATGCTAACCAGATGCCACTCTTGCACAGTTTCAGGTGGGAGACTGAGTGAAAATTTCCTGGGATACATTGGGTCCTGACTATGTGACTCTTAGTTTTGGGCTAAAGTTCAACTTTAGAAACAGCATGCAGGCAAGTGAACAAAAAACAATCCCACACTAAATACAGAGTTTCTATGGACATCCATTAAAATGTTATCATCATATAATCTGTACTTTTTTAATCTCCTAAAATAACTGAAAGTCAAAAATATCCTGCCAACTAATCATTGTTTATAGACATAAAAAAAGAATTGTTTATTATTACAGCCAGTACACTTTTTCTGACATTTGCTCAAATTTTCTTAAGGAATGAGAAAACAGCCAACTTAAAAATGTCAATTCAATTACATCAAACTAATTCTGTTTTTGGCATTACAAATGTCTGGTCACATTGTAAAACAAAAACAACTATAATTGCAAAAGCAAAGGACAGCAGGTACTGAAATCTGGCAGAAAAAAAAACAAAGAATGGAAACATTCACTAGGGCAGGCAGTATTTTTGGAGAGAGAATCAGAGTTAATATTTAAAAAAAGACAAAGTTCTGGAGTAATTCAACGGATGAGGCAAAATATCTGGATAACATGGATTGGCAGCGTTTCAGGTCTTAAGTCTGAAGAAGGGTCTCTACCTGAAATGTCGCCAATCCCCATTCTCCACAGATGTTGTCTAACCTACCAAGTTACTCCAGCACTTTGTCTTTTTTTTGTAAACCAGCATCTGCAGTTCCTTGTGTCTACATAGCTAATGTTAACTCAGTTTCTATCTTAACTGGTGCTACCTGACCTACTGAGCAGATATAAGCTTCTGCATATCATTGTTTTTTACCTGTAGCACAGGATTTGGAAAGGACATCGCCATTTATTTTATCATGAGTCATCTATTATAGACAAGAGGCTGCATGTTTCCAACAACATGAGCTTGCCAAATTCAGATTTCAAACTGAAAGTTATAAGTTTAATATTTCCTTCATAGAGGACAAAATCCCAAAACATGCTTAACCTTTGTAATATACATAGAATAGACCTCAGCCAACTGCCATGTAAATTTATGGGCATAGTGCTTTATAGTAACCTTTGAGAGGATGTAGCAGATTTACAAGAATGACCCCAGCGGTGAGGAACTTAAGGTATGTGGAGATAATCAAGAAGCTTGGATTGTTCCCTTTCGATCAGAGGCGATAAAATCATGAAAGATTTTGATAAGAATATACATGCAGAAACTGCTTCTGTTTTAACGAGGTTCAACATCCAGAAGGTTCAGATTAAAATAATTATCAAACAAAAGAATGATGATCACAGGAATACCGATCACTTTCAGCAACTGATTTTCAACTTTACAAATTGTCATAGCAATCATGGTGCACAAAAAAAAATTCCAGTGTTATGATGCACACACGTATATGTTTTAAACCATAAGATGAGAAATATCCTAAATGTTTTTAATGACATTTGGGAAGAGAATAGACTGTTGGATAATTGACATTACATTGCAATGAAAAGTGGTGACCAGCAGGGTGCTTCCAAAGATATATTGCTTATAAAGTTCATACAACATATTCCGTTGGGGTGTAAATATGATAATTACATTTTGCTAATTTTACTGGGATTATGATTATTTCACAATGATGGCAGATGCAAACAGATTTGGATAAAATCAGTTGGAAATGGCTTGGAAAGAGGGGCAGAATGCTGAGCGCACATACAGGATGTTGTTTTTATGTAAAATTATAAAGTTGGACATGGCAATTGCTGTGGGACTATAACAGCAAATTTTGTTAGTCTGCAGGACACAAAATAGAAAAGGATGCTACGGTACTTGTTTCAGCAATATTGAAGCAAAATTATGCAGTCAACTATATGTCATAGAGCTACAAAAATAATTAAAAATCATCCTGAGTAAAATACAAGCATGTGGGAATAAAGAGGGCATGTGGGTATGCTTTTGGAAACCAGAGACACTCACGTCAATCTTTTTTTTTTTAAATATGGTACTGAAGTGTGGCTCTCAGTACCAAAATATCCATCATCATAGATGGCAAATGCAATAAGGTCACTTTGAGATAGGGGAGGAGAAAGTATGGTTAAAATGCATGTGATGAGGTTCTTTTCTAGGATGATGTCAGACTTCTTGGTGGGACAGCAATTATCTAACCAGTTGGAGAGTATTCAGCACATTTCTGACTTGCGCCTTATTGTTGGTCGAAAAGCTTTGGAACTTTTTCTGAGAAATTGACAGAATGTGAATTTTACTGATATTTTTTGCCTGCTTCTGATTGCTCTTGACAATGCCTTGTCAACGTTGTACTTCAAATTGTAATAATTGGTATCAGAAGGTGAGTAACTTGCTGCAGCAGTTCGACCTCTGACCACTTTCTGTAACAGTGTTCACATGGGTAGTCCAATTTATGTACTCGCATGAATTTAGTGATGATAATTCAGTAGAATCCCAATGGGAATAGTTAGGCTTTCTCTTGTCAGTTTGGCCATTTCCTTGCACTTGTTCATGCCTGAACTTGTCTAAATGAAACGTGGCTTCATTACTGGAGATTCTATGTGAAATAAACACAATGCAAATGTCCCTAGTGTCAGCTTTATCGTGGACAGATGGCATCAATGAAGCTGTGGAAGTGGCCAGTCCGAAGACATTATCCCTACGAACTACTAAAGGAATGTCCTGTGCGGAGATGACTGACTTCCATAATCCTCAGCCAAGTATGAATCTAGCTAGTGCAGAAATTTCTGCAAATCCCCAATAAATTCAATTTTAACGGGACTCCAAGGTATCATTATCATTCAAATTGTCAAGGGCAGTCACACTCTGGCATAATCATCAAAACCTCAGCTGGCCCAAGTTCCAACTTCCTCTATGTAATGATTTAAGGGAATTTTAAAATTCTCATACATGACCTCTCCACCTTTTGAAATCTTTATCCACACAACCTTCTCAACTATCTGCACTATTCTAATTCTGGCCTTGTCAACATCCCTAATTTCCATTATTTGTAGTGTTGGAGGAAGAACTATATTACTTAAACTCGGGGATTTCCACCCTAAACATTCCCTGAGCACATCTTTCACTCTTTACGAGTTAAAACATAGAAATATAGAAAATAGGTGCAGGAGTAGGCCATTCGGCCCTATGAGCCAGCACCACCATTCAATATGATCAGGGCTAATCATCCAAAATCAGTACCCCATTCCTGCTTTCTCCCCATATCCCTTGATTGCATTAGCCCTAAGAGTTATGTTTAATTCTCTCTTGAAAACATCCAGTGAATTGGCCTCCACTAACCTTCTGTGGCAGAGAATTCTACAGATTCACAACTCTCTGGGTGAAAAAGGTTTTCCTCATTCCAGTCCTAAATTGGCTACCTCTTATTCTTAAACTGTGACCCCTGGTTCTGGACTCCCCCAACATGCGGAACATTCTTCCTGCATCTAGCCTGTCCAATCCCTTAGAATTGTATATGTTTCTATAAGATACCCACATCCTTCTAAATTCCAGTGAATATAAGCCCAGTCGATACATTCTTTCATATGTCAGTCCAGCCATTCCCGGAATTAACCTGGTGAATCTATGCTGCACTCCCTCAATAACAAGAAAGTCCTTCCTCAAATTAAGAGACCAAAACCACACACAATACTCCAGGTGTGGTCTCACCAGGCCCTGTACAACTGTAGTAGAACCTCCTTGCTCCTATACTCAAATCCTCTTGCTATGAAGGCCAATGTGCCATTTGCTTACTTCACTGCCTGCTGTACCTGCATGCTTACTTTCAGTGACTGATGTACAAGCACGCTCAGGCCTTGTTGCACCTCCCCTTTTCCTAAACTGACACCATTCAGATAATAATCTGCCTTCACGTTCTTGGCACCAAGTGGATAATCTCACATTTATCCACATTATACTGCATCTGCCATGCATCTGCCCACTCACTCAACCTATCCAAGTCACCCTGCAGCCTCATAGCTTCCTCCTCGCAGCTCACAATGCTACCCAGCGTTGTGTCATCCGCAAACTTAGAGATGTTACATTTAATTCCTTCGTCTAAATCGTTAATATATATTGCAAATAACTGGGGTCACCGCACTGAGCCTAGTCACTGCCTGCCATTCCGAAAAGGACTCATTAATTCCTATGCTTTGCTTCCTGCCTATCAACCAATTCTCTATCCATGTTAATACCCTACCCAATACCATGTGCTCTAATTTTGCACACTAATCCCTTGCGTGGGACCTTGTCAGGCTTTTTGAAAGTGCAGATATACCATATCCACTGGCTCTCCCTAATCCATCCTCATTAAAAGCCCTCATCAAAATAAAGTTCATTAAAACTTAATTATACTATGTGTTCCGTTTTCAAATGTTGTTTGTTAGCAAATCCTAAGAATCACCTTGATAGACAGGGATGTTCCGTGAGTTCAAATTAATAATTTCATTTGGTTATTTTAGGAAATCAGTTAAACAAAAATTGGAAATGGCAAAGGGCGATGGACTGAAGGGCCAATTTCTGCACCATAGGACTCTAAAATAAAAACAGCTCAAATGGTCAATGTAATCACCATAACATATAACAAATATTAGACACAAAATGCTGGAATAACTTAGCGAGACAGGCAGCATCTCTGGAGAGAAGGAATGGGTGATGTTTCGGGTCGAGACTCTTGTCAAGTTACTCCAGCATTTTGTGTCTATCTTCGGCTCGGTTTAAACCAGCATCTGCAGTTCCTTCCAACACATATAACAAAAATTGTTTGTTGGTTGGTTATGGTTTGAAGGACAATATGTACCACTGAATACAATTATAAAGGTAAAAGTTCAGCTTTCATTGAACTGCACCATAATCGATTGTTTTTAAAATTGTTCAATAATTTATTTATTTCACTACCATCTATTCAATTTCCATGAATTAGTGTCACATAATAATTAAAAAAAGGACATTTTGTTTACCCAATTCTTCACGCTATCATTATTCAGAGAAAAAATATAAACCAGTGCTGCCAATAACACTCATTTCACAATTTTAAGAATTACTGGTCATAAAAGTTTACGTTTCCTTCGTCCTCGTTTGAACTAGATTGCAATTTGGTGCATCTAGGCATTAATTACAGATCTACATTAAGAATTATTCAGAGTACCTTGGAAGAAAAAAAGGTGTAAGAAAGAACTGCAGATGCTGGTCTAAATCAAATGTAGACGCAAAATGCTGGAGTAACTCAGCGGGTGAGGCAGCATCTCTGGAGAGAAGGAATGGGTGACGTTTCGGGTCGAGACCCTTCTTCAGACTGATGTCAGGGGAGGGGGCAGGACAAATATAGAATGTAGGCGGAGACAATAAGACTAGTGGGAGATCTGGGAAGGGGGAGGGGGTGGAGAGAGAAAGCAAGGGCGATCTGAAATTGGAGAAAGCAATATTCATACTGCTGGGGTGTAAACTACCCAAGCAAAATATGAGATGCTGTTCCTCCAATTTGCGCTGGGCCTCACTCTAACAGTGGAGGAGGCCCAGGACAGAAAGGTCAGATTGGGAATGGGGGGGGGGGGGGGGGGGGGGGGGGGGGTTGAAGTGCTGAGCCACCGGGAGATCAGGTAGGTTAAGACGGACTGAGCGGAGGTATTTAGTGAAATGATCGCCAAGCCTGCGCGTGGTCTCGCCGATGTAGAGACGTTGGCACCTGCAACAGCGGATACGGTAGATGAGGTTGGAGGAGGTGCAAGTAAACCTCTGCCTCACCTGAAAAGACTGTTTGAAAAAAGGTGCTATCTTAGAATTTCCTCAAGCCCACACAAGAGACAGAGAACACAGGCAACATAACTCCCTGGATTTGGGATCTGTTTTAAATGCATTAATGTGTGAATACTTTTGAGGACTAGATCAATTCCTGCAGAAACTATTCAACCTACAGTGATCCCCACTCTGATCTGTGCTTCTGAGATCGAGAGTACTCAAACAGACACTTCAAGACAAAAGAAAATACCATCAAGTTATTTAGTTGAATACAAAATTTATGATAATCACAGTCTGTGTATAAATGTGAACCGTGAGGGGAATTAGACTAAAATGTCAAGTCTTTGTGAAATTAACATTACAAATCTTATTTTCGTTGCAAGCAATATACTTAATTGAAGTGTATCAAATCAAATTTCATTTCATTTTCATTTAGTTAACTCGCCAACAAAGAGAACCAATGATCTTAACAAAACTGCATGGTGCCAAATCAATTTGGAACTCAGGCTCTGAATAACAATAGTTAACAATTTTCTTTTTCGGCTTATGGCAAAATGTAAAACATGTTCATGATGAATACATTTGGATATTTCTAATGATTCCGATTGAAAAATAATGGGATTATCTAATCCGCAAGTAATTTCTAAATTAGGGAATAATTCCATGGGCTCTTAAATGTATTACATTCTTTCTTGTTCAATGTGTATAATTCCATGTTAATTACACGATGAAAGCAAACATTTTTACAAAATTATTTTAGTTCTGAACACTACCAGTGCATGATCAAAACATTTGGCATCTATGGAAGGAATTGATCCATTATCTCCATAGATATTGATTGAATTGTTAGGTTTCCAGCATTTTCAGCTTTCGTTTCAGGTGTCCAATATCTACAGATTTTTACTCTAACTTTAGAAGTTGAGCATTCAAAATTACTTTGACTTGTAACTTACAAAATATTTGTATTCAACTGTTTAAGGGGAAGCTATAGAACAATTTTGAAAAGGTAAATTTCAGTATGTACATCAAATAAATTAATGTGCTTCAACAAAGAGGCCAATTGCATTATCTCAAGTGAAGCCACTTTTCATATTTAACATATTTTTCCCTTTCAGATTGAAAAAGCTCATTGAACAAGAAAAAGCCTATCAGGTGAAAAAAGAACAAGAAAATGCCACAAAGATTGCAAAGCTAAAGGAAGAGCTTACCAAGCTGAAATCATTTGCATTGATACTTGTGGATGAACAGCAACGGCTTTCAGATCAGCTCAACCAACAGAGTCAAAAAGCCCAGGCCCTATCTGTCGTTGCACAGCAAGCTCAGGAAAAATTATCAGCCTCTGAGGAAAGAGCAACGGAAGAAGAACATAAAGTGTTCGCTCTCGAGATTGAATTGCAAACACAAACCAGTAGATTTTATCAGGAACAGGAAACAATAATGGCCAAGTTGACCAACGAGGAAAGTCAGAATCGACAACTCCGACTAAAATTGGCCACACTCAGCCGACAGATAGATGAATTGGAGGAGACTAATAAATCACTGAGGAAAGCAGAAGAAGAACTGCAGGATTTAAGAGAAAAAATAAACAGAGGCGAGTGTGGAAATTCCAGCTTGATGGCAGAGGTAGAAGTTCTGCGGAAACGTGTGTTAGAAATAGAAGGAAAAGATGAGGAACTTTCAAAAATGGAGGACCATTGCAGAGATCTCAACAGAAAATTAGAAAAAGAAGAAAGCCATAGCAGGAATTTAAAAACTGAGGTGGAGAAACTAAAGAAAAGAATAATGGAATTGGAAAAATTGGAGGATGCCTTCAGTAAAAGTAAACAAGAATGCTATGTGCTTAAATGCAACCTGGAAAAAGAAAAAAATCTAACTAAGCAATTAGCAAATGAATTGGAAACTTTAAAAGTACGAGTTAGGGAACTTGAAGCAATTGAAAATAAACTGGAGAAAACAGAATTGGCCATGAAGGAGGACCTAAGCAAGCTTAAAACATTAACTGTAATGTTGGTTGATGAAAGAAAAAATATGGCAGAGAAGATGAGGCAAACAGAACACAGATTTCAGAGTGCAAATTCGCAACGTCAAACAGAGGAAAATAAAGTTACAGTTGTGACAGAGAAACTAATTGAGGAAAGTAAAAAAGCACTTAAATCCAAAGCAGAATTGGAAGAGAAAACATACAATTTAACTAAGGAAAGAGATGAGCTTAAAAAGAAGCTAAAAGCCGAGGAGGAGCGCGGCTATGACCTCTTGTCCAAATCCAATCTGATGAAGAAGAGACTCCAATCTCTTGAAGCTATAGAAAATGAATATCTGAAAAACAAAGGAAAACAAGAGTATGGCAAATCCCCTTCATGTTTACAAAAAGATGACATTAAAATCAGAGAATTAACTCATGAGGTTGAAAGACTGAAATGCAAATTGAAAGATGCACAGGTGGTAGAGGACGATCTAATGAAGACAGAAAATGACTATGACTCACTGGAGCATAGGTACTATGATGAGCAACATCAGCTAAAATCACTGACAGGGGAGCTTGTGACCATGAAAAAGGAACTAGCTCGATATAAGCAAGTAGAAAGGACCGAATCAAGCCAAGAACAAATCCTGTTTGACAGACTCAGTGAGGAACAAGCAAAATCAAGTCATCTAACAAGGGAAGTGGAAGCCCTCAAAGACAAAATTCATGAATATATGGCAACAGAAGACTTACTGTCTCATTTTAAAGAAGAGCAGACATCAATGAAAAAAAAGATAACTCAACAGGAAAACAGAAACAAAGAACTAACAAGGGAAACCGAAAATCTTACCAAAGAATTGGAAAGGTACAGAAGGTTTAGCAAGAGTCTTCGGCCTGGCATGAATGGCAGGAGATTTGGAGAGTTGCAACTCTGCTCAAAAGAGATCCAGACTGACTCCATAGACAGTGAACCCCCTGATTACAGAAGCCTTATTCCTCTAGAGAAAGCAGTAATAAATGGAAAAATATGTACAGAAGGTGAAGAGACCGATTATAGCGCCCAAGATGATGATCAATCATTGCAGGTCAACTACAATTCATTAACTGTAAACAGTGTCAATAATAATAAGAGATCATGGACACCATGGATGAAGAGCAAGGAAACCTGTGCACAAAATGGAAATGCTGTAACCAAGCTGAATGGAAATCTTGTCCAGGCAGATGAAATGGTGCTTACTCAGAAACAAGGGCAACCTCTTCACATAAAGGTAACACCAGACCATGGACAGAGCACAGCTACTCTTGAAATCACTAGTCCAACTTTTGATAATTCATTTTCCTACACCAGTACTGCAGTTATCCCCAACTGTGGTGTTCCAAAACAAAGAATTACCATTATACAAAATGCCTCCCTCACACCTGCAAAATCAAAGCCAATGGATGGATACTGCACACCAGAACGTGCCTTATCACCCCTCAGCAGGACTACAATATCAAGATCAAAATCCAGAACTCCAGACTCATGCAGTTCAATGACTCCTGAAAGAACAATGTTGCCTATTCAAATAGTTGCTCTAACTGCTAATTCCATAAACTCACCAGATCGAACACTGTCTCCTGAGCCAAAGGAAGTTTCCTCAGCTCATACCATCTTTAGAGTTTCGCCTGAAAGGATACAAGGGCGTCAGATACAGAAGTCCAACACTAGTCCTAATGTAATTACCACTGAAGACAATAAAATTCATATTCACTTTGGTAACCCCCATATTCAAGCAGCCACACCCGTTTCAAGACCAATGAGCCCCTGCAGCACAATCCACGAGATCAGAACTCCAGCCATATCTAATGGGACACCAAATAAGTCAACTAATAAAATCACCAGCTGCATTACTATCACACCAACAGCCACTCCTGCCCCACGCCATTCACAAATTACAGTAAGTAATGTCTATGATTAACCTCCCTTACCCAACCCAAACCCTGATGAGAATAACAATGCTCTTAGTTTCAGTATTAAAGGATCCACTTACTTTACCTGTATCTTTCGTTTTAATTTTAAACCGGTTTGTGCATGCTATGTATAAACCCTACGCCTAATCAATATCATCCTGGAATTGTGTGTACATATTATAAACTGTAACTCCACAACATTAAAGACTTGTATAAAAGGTCAATCACATTTAATCTGCACATGTATAAAATCCAAAAATTGTATTTGCTTCTGATGTTAAAGGGAAAAAAAGATTCAGATATATATTGTAATAGAGCAATCAGTTCAAATAGCAGTAAACATTAGAATAAGTTTGCTTGTTGAGTTTATTTTATTTTCCCCATCTTTTGCACATTTGAAGATATATTTTACCACTGGAAAAGTTTGAGGTATGCTCATTGGAAATTGCCTTTATCCATTATGTCTGTTTGTGTCATTTCAAATTTTGTTAAATTGGAAACCACCACAGATTATTTCATCTTTAAGAAGGAACTGCAGATGCTGGAAAATCGAAGGTAGACAAAAATGCTGGAGAAACTCAGCAGGGTGACGCAGCATCTAATGGAGCAAAGGAAATAGGCAACGTTTCGGGACGAAACCCGTAAATTGGAGAAGCAGAAGGAAAATACATATTTCGCTTGGGCAGTCTGTATCCCAGCGGTATGAACATTGACTTCTCTAATTTCAGATAGTCCCCACTTTCTCCTCCCCTTCTCAGCTGTCCCTCAGCCCATTGGCTCCTCCTCTTCCTTTCTTCTTCCCCACCCTCACATCAGTCTGAAGAAGGGTTTTGACCCGAAACGTTGCCTATTTCCTTCGCTCCATAGATGCTGCCTCACCCGCTGAGTTTCTCCAGCATTTCTGTCTACCACAGATTATTTCATCTCTGGGACCAAGTGCCAATCCAGTTAGGCCTGATTTCTATGTACAATTCTTAGACCAGTAAATTATATCGTAGAATCATAATGCACAGGAATATTCAAAATGTTAATTTGAAATTCATCTGCTACTTCAATGGAGGCATTGCCCAATTATTTTAAATGTATGCAAGTTCTATGAAAATAAGAAAGACAAATTACAAATGAATGCCTAGAGCATTCATACAATCGTTTCAGTAAATACAAAGCTCCTGTGACTAATGTCAAACAGCACACATCTTCCAACACAGGTAAGCAATATTTTGCACAGGTAGGCATAAAAACTCTTAGCATAGAGAACAAAGAAAAACAAGGTACATGCCGCATGGTTTGGTAAGACTAACGCTAAAGTACACAGGGCAATGTTCTTGTTCATTGACTTTGGAGTGATAGATAGAAAAAAATTGCCAGCTACAATTCTGGATCTAAACAGCTTAGAATTCAATAATTAGAATTATTTTCCGATAAAGTAAACAAAACACAAAACATAAGAATGAGGCTTACTAATACACTGAATTAAAAAAAATGATATCTCAATGGTTAACCAAATTTATTGGTCACAAACATAAGCGCAAGGAACTGATTTACCGAAAATGACACAAACTGCTGGAGTAATTCAGCAGGTCAGGTAGCATCTCTGGAGCCAAAATGTCGCCTTCCCATGTTCTCCAGAGATGCTGCCTGACTCACGGAGATACTCCAGCACTTAATATCTTTATTGGTTAATAGCTTGTTTAGAAACATCAGCGAGACTTAGTATTTTTCACTGTTGCAGAGAAAAATGAGCATAATTTTTGATATTCAACCACCATCAGTTAAAAAGTGAAGACCAATATGGTGCACTGCTGCAGGTTGTATCAATGAAATTACCCGGGAAATAATTAAGATGCGATTTTAAAATAATTACCTGCCCTGAAACACTTCAAGCCAATGGAAAATGTTCAATCTGCGACATCAAATGTTTGAACATCACATCTTAAAAACCAATCAATAACAAATCAATCTTACATCAGAACAGTTGTGTTCCTTTAGTAAATTAATTGTGAAAGATTGTTGTGTTAAATGTTGCTTTTCCTATTTTGGTTGCTCCTCAATCTATTTTTATTACCCAAACTATACTTTATTTTTCTACTCATTTACTTACATTTCATCCATTTTATTCAGTTGACGGTAAGAACTTAAAGGTGTTAATACTCAAAGAAAACTGATATCCTTAAAGTGCAAGTACAGCAGGTGTAGGCCGTCACGGAGGATTTGAGTACAAAAGTAAATGTGCCTTCCGCAATGATATGGATCCCTGCTTAGGTTGCATCTGGAATATTGTGTGCAGATCTTGTCTCCCTATTCCTAGAAAGATTTAGGTACAACAGAGGGAATGCAGCAAAGGTTTACCAGACTATGCTTGGCTGACACACGCAAACATAGAAGAATGACAGGTGATTCCATTGAATTGTGAAAGCAAAATTCTTACTTGGCTTGTTCGCACCGATATAAGAGTGAGGTTGCCCCTGTCTGGGATGTTTAGAAAACAGAGCTTGCAGTCTCAAAGTAAGGAACAGCCATTCAAAACAAAATTGAAAGGTATTTATTTTCAATATTAGGCTAGTGTATCATTCAATTCACTATCCAAAAGAACTTAGTTATTGTGTATATACGTCAAATTTTTTGTTACTAAGGTGATCAAGTGATATGAAGTTTGTGCAGGAAAATGGCGCAGAGTTAAAGGTTCAGCAATGTCCCCTTATTTAACAGCATAGCAAAAGCAAGTGGCTGAATACACAACACTGGGTCCTTCAAGTCTGCTTTGTCATTTAATATATCATGGCTAATCGATGATAGTCTCTTTTGTGCCAATTTTCTACAGCCTTTTATTTCTCAATCTATCAAATATTTATCCACGGTGATCTTAATACTCCAAAAAATCTAGCTTCCTTCATGCACTTGGGCAGAGAATACAAGAGATTCACCACCATCTGCAAAAATATTTTTTTACATATTTTGTTTTAAATGACTGGCTCTTTATCTTGTATGTAGAAGGAAAGTGCAAGAGTCTTCCATGAGTGAAAACATCCCAACGTCTACGCTAAAGATAGACACAAAGTCCTGAAGAATCTCAGTGGGACAGGCAACATCTCTGGAAAAAAAGGATAGGTGATGTTTCGGATTGGGTCCTTCTTCAGACTGAAAGTCGAGGGGTGCGGGGTAAAGAGCTGGAGGCGAGAAATGTCTATGCTTCAAATCCCCTTATGATCTTATACATTTCATCCCTCTTTCTTCTAAGCTCCAAGGAATACCGGCCCAAACTATTTTGTTTCTCTTTGTAGAACAATCCTCTCATCCCAATAATTATCCTGGTGAATCTCCTTTGCATTCCTTCCAATGTTATTATATTCGTTTTTGATAATGGGACCAAAACTGTAAGCATGTATGTATGCAGTATTCCAGGTGAAGCCTCCATACCCTGCACAATTGTAACAAAACCTCCCTATTTTTAAACCCCAATTGCTAAGCATTGAAAGCCTAAATGTCAATTACGTTCTTGTTGACCCTGCCTGCTAGCTTTTCATGCTTCATACACAAGATCCCTCTGTACTTCACTCAGTTATGGTCTCCGTATACAGTAGCTAACAAACAAACCCGTGGGCTATATATACCTCTGCTATAACTTATGCTGTCAACAGTTATTCATAATGAGATCATAAGAGATAGTAGAATCAGGCCATTCGGCCCAACAAGTCTACTCAGCCATTCAATCATGGCTGATCTATCTCTCCCCCCTAACCCCATTCTCCTGCTTTCTCCCCATAACCTCTGACACGTATTCATTTTTTTCTCTCAATCGCAATTTATTTTGAAATCTGTAAAGATTATTAATTAGCCTCCCTGCTGCTTCTGCTGCTCACAATTACCATAGGCCCTAATTCAAGTGGAGGTTCGAAGGGACACACACCATGGCTGTATGTTTTTGCTTGCTAAAATTTTGTGGCAGTTTATTTTTGCAAGGTGAACACTGTTGGGTGCTAATATTTCACTGGTGACATTAAAATCTAACCCAATTTCATGATTGCTTGTCAAAAGGAAAGCAGGTGAGTTCAACATGTAATCTTCCACAACTTTGTCAGAAAATTAGAGATGCAAGTTACATTTTTCTAAAATACAAAGACAGCAGAAAGGACAACACCAACAGATTTGCCAAATGTTTTAATAATATCAAATCATATGGATAAGAAAGATGCTGGGAATAGGCTAAACATCATGGAGTTCAGAACTCCTGGGAGAACACATCGCACACTCAGTGTAATCCAATATCAAAGTCTAAATTTGTTACAACTCCCTAACACTTACGCTCCACTAAACCAGCACCTCATTAGACCAGCAAAGAAACAGCAAGCCCATTTATTTGAATGGAGAGGAATGACTGTTTAACTTATTTTTTGAATTGTTTCATAAGTGTTGTAAAGTGCTTTTGTTTTTAAACTTTGTTAAAAAAAACATATTTGTTCCACGGATTTCAAAAAAATACTTTTTGATGCTTTTGAATGTCTCGAAATGTCAGAAACATTGAGAAGCATTCAATGTCCACAACACCATTGAACGTTGGCAAAACAGCACACCCAGGTAGCTTGATTTGTCCAGGAGTTGCGTCTGCATAATAGCCCACTGTACAAGTTCATTCAAGCGCTCTCCCCAGCTTAAAACTCGTGGTAAGCACATAGAATGAATGTAGCGGGTACGTCGGAGCTCGGGGACGTCTCTTTGCGGCTCGTAACGCTAACGGCAGGTACTCGGGGAGACTTGCTAACGGCAGGTAAGCTTGGGAAGACTCGTGAAGATTTTTCAACATGTTGAAAAATGTCCACGAGAGCCCCGACTACCTGCGAGTGGCCATTACCGTAAATCTCCGAGTTCGAATCAGGGCAAACTTGGGAAAACTCTTTGAATTAACTCGTACAGTGGGACAGGGCTTTAAATCCGCTTAGGACAACCATGTTGTATTTTGTAGTATGGTATTTATCCAAATTTCTCAACATGATCCACCAATGTCTGTTTTTCAAAATCATTTCAACTTTGATCTGTGCCACATTCATACTGCACTGCAAATGACAATCATCAGGCTGGTGACAAATACATTCATAATTGCAAGAGCAAGTAAATGAACAATCATCTTCAATGCAGCACCACAATTTTACAAGACTGCAAAACATAAACACTGTTAGGATGGGAAAACTGCCACATTTTAGCGAAGCAAAAAGGGCGAATGAGATGCGCCAATTTCTGATGTAAGATCATCAGCCTGAAAACACTGCCTTCGCTGGCTGGGTTTTTCCAGCATTTTGTGTTTTTATTACTGAATCTGAACATGTGCAGTATTTTGCATATGTAAACTATAACCAAACTGTACTTGTATTTACAGGTATATAGAGGCCTTTGTAATAGTTTGCTTAAATTCCCTTCAATCAAGATGACTGCTGGGTGAACTAATCATAGGTTTTAACATGAAAGTGCTGCATTCCATAGTTTGCCAAGAAACTATTTATTCCAGTGGGAAAACCCATTTTTAATGGTGGTGGGAGAGATGTGGTCAAAACAATCTTAAAACTACAGCTGAAGAAATAAATCCAGCGTAAAATGATTTATAAAAGAATTGTGGAAATTTGCAATTCCTTCCCTGAAGTGATTCAAGCAGGTTTTCAAGGATTTAGATCAATGATTGGAGAAAGAATATTTCAAGGGGACAAACAACTAGGTTTTTCTATAGTAAAATACAGGAAAAATAATGAACAAAGCAGCAAATTGCATGCCCTTCGTTTCGTCGAGTCTTCAACGATACGAGCGGGGGCAGGTAGCAACGAGACTCACGGCCATCTACCCATTAGGGACTCCTGCTTGCAATGGCTGGTCTGGAGAATTTGAGGGTCCTGGCACCGTTCTGGATCCTGGTCTAAGGTGAAGTCCAGTGAGCTCATTCACAGCATGCACTTAAATACTCAATAAGCCTGCCCTTCTTCCGTAATCTACAAGTAACAGTCAACTATGTGTTTAAAACTATATACCCTTCTTAATTATGGGAACAAGTCTTATTTATTATATCAGGATTGAGATAATCCCAGATGTCTTTGGGAATGAACGTTTGTCTGTCTTACTACAATATCTCTTTAACACTGCAAGATTTGGAGGTCTTATGATTTACTAGCTCTTCCAAGCGCGCCCAATTATTTTCCACAGCATTTAATTCTTCGCAAGGCTGCTTGCTCGACACAGGAATTTTTAACTGACAACTCAATTTTAGCTGAAAAACTCATTTTAACCCTTACATTACACTCTAATACCATGTAGATGCAATTTCAATATACAGGAATACATCCACAAGATATTTTAGTAAGCAAGGATACTGAAATGAACAATGAAAGTCCAAAGACCAGAAAAATAAAGAAAAGTCTGAAATATCAACCGCTGTTATTTATAGATACTCATCAGGTCAGACAATATTTTCAAATGTTTTTTTGGTATTTATATTGCAAATATTTCTCACGGATTAAAAAAGATGTAATTTTATTACACTTAGATCACCACTGAATAGAAATCTGAAACAAACATGAGGTAGATTTTCAGTGATACCCAGGCTTAAAACACATATAGAAATAGGATATACGTAACAAACTTAATTACTGGTTGGAAGAGCAGTAGACACATGGGAACATCATGAATTACAGAATCCACATCTCATCTTGGAAATAGATTACCACTCCTTGATTGCCGAGGCAAAATCCACAGCAAGGCGAAAGTACTTTCACCATAGGACTGCAGCAGCCTCATGATGACAATCTCATTGGCAAATAGAAGGGGGATTAAATGCTGGTCTCGCCAACAACACAAAGAGCTAGTACTATGGAAAATTCTCAGTGAGATTAAAATTCGATAGCTGGAACCTGTCCTATTCTATTTCCTGGCAGTTCACAATTTATACCATTAACATATTAATTGAGCTACGAGGATCAGCATTAACATTTCTAAATGGCTATCAGAATCAAATAACCCGTTTTGAAAAGTTGGTGGAATGACAACAATATGAAAGTGGAAGGGATAATTTAATATATTGGAAATAATACTGGAAAAAGTGGCTGAAAGAGAAGATCAGTGAGATTTTGGGTTTTGAAGTCTAAGATATATTCTGGGGAAAAGACTGTGGCTATTCACCTTATCTATGTTCTTTATGATTTTATAAACTTCTAGGTCACCCCTTAGCCCACTTC
The DNA here is from genome assembly GCF_028641065.1 of Leucoraja erinaceus. Taxonomy (NCBI): domain Eukaryota; kingdom Metazoa; phylum Chordata; class Chondrichthyes; order Rajiformes; family Rajidae; genus Leucoraja; species Leucoraja erinaceus. Next base: position 40,450,458 of record NC_073389.1, read on the forward strand.
CACCCAGGTGAAAAAAGAACAAGCTTATCCATACTCTCCTAAACTCAAATCCTCCAGATTCATAAATCTCCTCTGCACCCTTTACAGTTTAATGACAGGTTTCCTATAGTGGAATTCTACACAGTACCCCAAATGTGGAGTACCAATATCTTGTACAGGTGGAACATGATGTCTCAACCTCTGTACTTAATACACTGGCGGGTAAAGGCAAATGTATCAAGTTTCAAATTTATTGTCACATGCACCAATTAAGGTACAGTGATATTTGAGTTACCATACAGCCGCCTCACCAAACTGTCTACCCGTGTTGCCACTTGAAACATGAAACTCTGCAATTGCACCCCTAGGTCTTTCTATTCTACAACACACCCCAAGGCCCTGCCATTTACTGTGCAAGTCTTATCCTGGTTTATCTTACCAAAATGCCACATTATAGGCCAATAAGACTCCCCTGAATGGTTGGAAAGCTATTGCAGAGGATTCTTCAGGATATGATTTACTCTCATTTGCAAAAGAATGGGCTGAGGCACAATGGCGCAACGGCAGAGCTGCTGCCTCACATCTGTTTAGTTTATAAATTTACAAAACAACACCGCAAGTCAGGCAGAATCGGGGCTGGGAATGGATAGGTAACAGTTTGGATGTTTAGACTGATTACAGGACGGAGACACATAGAAAAAAAAGACGGCAGGACAAACCTGGTAAATGGTAGATGGTTACGTGAAAGGGGGGTTTAATTGGCAGACGAGTGAAGTAACAAAGGCTAGAGATGAAAAGGAGAAAAAAGTGTTTCAGACAAGAGAAGTGAGATGTGAAGCCAGAAGTAAGGATATAGATGGAAGGGGTGTGGGGGAGGGAGGGGGGCAAAGAGGGGAGAATAAGAGATAAATTAATAATCAGGGAAGGGAGATGAGTGTCTGAAAGACTGGAGGTGAAAAGGAGACAAATGAGGGCAAGTAAAGGGCCTGTCCCACTTGGGCACCATTTGCGCGTCACGCAGGTGGTGCGCGAAGATTTTGTGAATCCCAAAATCCTGGGGTACCACGCACGACCGCACGTCACTGCCTACACCACGATGTCTCACCACGCGCCATGCGCCATAATGCACACCATGCGCGCGTGACGGGTAAATTATGTAGCTTTTTGCGTCATGACGCGTAAATTATGTCGCGTAAATGACATGCAAAATAAGCCCAAGTGGGACAGACCCTTTAGGAGAGGAAAGGAGGTGTGATACGAGTCTTTAAGTACCCATTCTCTTGCAAATGAGAGTAAATCTTATCCCAAAGAATCCTCGGCAGTAGCTATCCAACCACTTTGGGGAGGGAGTTTTATTGGCCTATAATTTCCTGGATTCATTTAGTTTAGTATTACTGTTGTTTGTTAAATTAAATTAGCTGATCACATTTGTCAAAGGTCACAGAAAAAGCAATATGATGACCCGCGAATAAAAATGTTTCAGTGATGCTGATCAAGGGATAAACATTAAACCAGACACAGGGAACACTCCTACCTTTCTGTGAAGATTGCCATAATATGCTTTCATGTGAATGTAAATGAATCGATGTAGACCTGGTTTCTTGCCTCATCTAAGAGACAACACCTCCAACAATGAAGAACAACACCTTTCCAGTAAATGAAAATTCTGAGAGGGGCTTTGAACCCAAAACTTGGAATGCTGCAGCTGAGCCAGGTACAATTCCGTTGAAGGTGTCAGCAGTCAGCACATTTCATTGAACTATTTTTTATGAAACGCCGGAAGGCAGTAATGTGGGTACAAGGACAGGGCTAAAGACAAAAGAAGGGGCAGAGGGGTGGGGGAACAGATAAAAGGGAAATGTGGGATTCAGGATTGGGAGATAAGTGCGTGAAGGAGGGAAAAGGAGGAAGGTGACGGGATTGGGGGGGGGGGGTATAGTGGGAGAAATAGGAGCGTACAAGGTGGGTGTGGTGTAAATAGCTTGAAGTTGGATAATTTAATATTTATACCATTGCGTTGCAAGCTACCCAAGCAGAATACGCGATGCATATCCAGTTTGCATATGTCCTCATTCTGGCAATAGAGGTCAAGGACAGAAAGGTCAGTGTGAGAAAGGGAAAGGGAGTTAAATTGATTATCAAACAGGAATTTTAGCAGGCCTTGGCGAACTAAGCGCAAATGTTTGGTGAAACAATCACGTAGTCTATGCTTGGTCTCGCCAATGTAAAGGAAGCCACATGTGGACAATGGCTATATAGCAAAGGGCATGCTACTGGTTCATTCAGCCATCAATGTGATCTTGTGTGCATCACACCCAAAACTCGTTTCCCGATCAACCCAAAACAATTCAATTGACTGGGCAAAGTACGAAAATATAAGAATGGTCAATCAATGGTTCTTTATTATCACATGTACAGAATTGGTGACATTCTTTTCTCGCATACAGTTCAGTAGAGTATCTCCATGCCCAAGCACAATCTCCGATTAGGACAAATTGTATAGAAATAGTCCAATGAGACCGCATGCAAGAGCCACCAGGTTTTGGCATCTTTTTCCAAAGTCCAGTCCATGCACTTGATGTTCTGGAGCAGTGCCCAAACCAGGCGAGCCTCAAGCCGTTGCCTCCGTCCGGATCGTCAAGCTAACCAAAGTCCCTCTCCTCGCCCCGCCACCAGTGCCCCAGGAACTCCTCCCGCAGCCAACCTTGAGATTGCGGAAGCCAAAACCCTGGTTAACTCTCTTACTGGATCTTGCACTTGCTTCTGCCATCGCCGGATCCCACCATCCTCCTTTCCGGTTCTCTAGTCCTTGGGGGACGAGCAGGGGCCAGGACACCGGTCCCTCCATTTGGTTGCACGGCCCATTGGTCCATACTTCCAAGGCCAATCAATGACAAAAGCATCTTCTAATCTCCTCACCTAATACCTCAAGTAGTAAAAATGTAATAAAATTGGATTGGGTATCCACTCTGGTTCTGATGTTACATGATACCTATCTTTTATGTGAGGTGATCCCAGACCACACGTCCAGTTTTCACTTAAGTAAACTCAATCTTCACTGATTAAAAGTCCAACTCATCTAGATCCAACATGCCTCAATAAAATCACCATTGCATGCACTATTCTAAATATCAACACCCAGATCTTGTATAATTTGCACTTATTGCATCTTTTGCATCAACCGGATATCTTAAATCACTTTAGAATCAATTATTCAGTAGAATCAATTAAATTAATTGATGAAATTTGTCAAAGGTCACAGTAAAAAGCAATAGGATAACCTGCCAATAAAAACGTTTCAATGTTGTTGATCGAGGGATAAACATTAAACCAGACACAGGGAAACCCTCCTACCCTTCCCTGAAGGGTATGCATTTGTACAAATATAAATGAATAACCATAGACATGGTTTCTTGCCTCATTTAAGAGACAACACCTTCCAATAATGAAGAACAACACCATTTCTGTAAACTAAAATTCCGAGAATGGCTTTAAACCCAAAATGTGGAGAGCTTCAGCTAAGCCAGGTATAATGCCTTGGAAGGTTCTATGCAGCAGGCAGCACATTTATTGAGATTTTTTTGCTTCACCGTTCAAAATCTTGCACATATTTAACAGATTCTACAAAGGGCAGTTAACAACAGTCGTGAAGAAATATTTAACATGTGATATTTCTATGTCCACAATTGAAATAATTATTACTTTAGTTATTCAAGAAAGCTAAAATAACAGACAGAGGATGTTATTCATATGTTGAGCTTTCAACCATGCATGCTGCCAAAAGCAATTTCCATGGGAGCATTTTATTTCATGAAAAATATCAGCTTTCACTGAGTGGAAATTTTTGATTCCTCCTTCAAGCTGCCAACTGCAAATTCAATCCAGCTAATTACCACCCACTTAGTCTACTCTCCATCTTCAGTAAAGTGATGGAAGGTGTTCGTCAAAATAGAGTCCTTCCTTCTATCACAAAGTCAGAAGAGACTGGTGATTGCAAAATGTTTAATTTGTAAGCTAGTCAACACCTAAAGGAATTGAAATCTAAACAACATTCAGGCAAGTGATACTTGCTGGAAAAATGCCAAGCAATGACTATCTCCGACAAAGGAACGTCTAACCTCTTTACATTCAAGACCATTATCATTGCACCTCTTCTAATCTCATCTTCTGCATCCAATGTCCCCAATGTGGCCTCCTGTTCATCGGCGAGACCAAACAGCGTGACTTGGTGTCCATTTCGCAGAACACTTACACTCAGTCTGCTGGATCCCTTAGTTGCTAACCTTTTTGACTTCCCTTCCCATTTCCATACTGATCTATCTGTCCTTGGCCTCCTCCATTGCCAGCGTAAAAACTGAGGAAACAGCACTTGGGTAGCTTACAACCCAACAGCATGAACAATGAATTCTCCAATTTTAGGAAACTAAACCCCTCTCCCCCACTCTCCTCTGTGCCCCACCTGGACTTTCATGTATTTCTCCCTCCCCCTCTATTTCCAACTATATTCATCCTCTAGCTTCACAATTCGCAACTCTTCAATCTTTTTGAATTACACCTTCTGTTTATTCATATCAGGCCATGCAAATAACCATCAACCCCCTTCCCCCCTCACCTGTATCCACCTGTTATCTGCCAGGCTTTGTCCAGCCCTTCCTCTGTTTCTCCCACTCCCGCCCCTCCTCTGTTCCTCCCACTCCCCCCCCCCCCACAATCAATCTGAAGAAGGATGTCGACCCGAAACATCACCCATCCATGTTCTCCAGAGATGCTACCTGACCAGCTGAGTTACTCCAGCACCTTGTAAACTAGCATCCGCAATTCCTAGTTTCTTCATCGTTGCTGAATCCCCCGCCATCAACACCCATTGACCACAAACCTAACTGGGCCAGCCACAATCATACAGACCAGGTTCATCAACAAGGAATTTTGTAACAAGTGACTTGTATCCTGACGCATCAATATCCTTCCACGAGAAACAACTAAGAAGTGTGATGAACAACTACACACTGGCCTGACTGAGTGCAACTTCAACAACACGTATGAATAGCTCAGCACTTTCCAAGACAAGGGCAGCACGGTGGTGCAGCGATAGAGTCGCTGCCTTACAGCGCCAGGGGACTTGGGTTTGATCCTGACGGCAGATGATGTTTATACGGAGTTTGTACGTTCTCCCCGTGTCCCGGTGGGTTTTCTTCGGGTGCTCCAGTTTCCTCTCACACTGCAAAGACGTACAGATTTGTTGATTAATTGGCTTGGTAAAAATTGTAAGTTGTCCCTAGTGTATGTAGGATAGCATTAGTGTGCAGGGATCGCCGTTCAGCGAGGACTCAGTGGGTAGAAGGTGCCTGTTTCTGCATTGTATTTCTGAATTAAACAAAGCTGCCTGCTTGACCAATATCCCATCCATTACTATTCATTGATTCACTTCATCGCTGGCATACCCTCTTCTAAATACACTTCTGTTACCTGCCCTAGCTTCACCACCATCAATCCTACCGAGGACGATAAGGACAGTATGCATGTGGGTTCACCATCACCAACAGTTTGTCTTCCAAACTGCATGCCACTCTGACTTGAAAAGACATTTGCATTTCTTGATTGTCCTTAGGTCTAAATCCTGGACCTTCTTACTTATGAGGGTTGTGTAAAAATCACCTGAAGAACTGCAACAGGTTTAACAGCTCACCACCACTTTCTGAAGAATAATTATGGACATACAATAGTGTCCCAATTCTTAAAATGTATTCATTCTTAATGTTGCCATTAATTTGTGTTATTTCAGTTTCACTCCTTATCACTACTCAATCTCCAACTGTGCATAATTTCATAGTAAACCAAAATATTGTTTGTATATAATGCAAAATGTTTTACATATGAACAAAAGTTTGATTTACATACAGTGAATATTTTGGAAGGGTAAAAATGAGAAGCAAGTATAAATGTATTGTTGCAATCTTAAGAAGGGATCTCAATAGGCAATCGGTGCAGGAGTAGGCCATTTGGCCCTTTGAACCAGCACTGCCATTCAATGTGATCATGGCTGATCATCCCCAATCAGTACCCCGTTCCTGCCTTCTCCCCATATCCCCTGACTCCGCTATTTTTAAGAGACCTATCTAGCTCTCTTTTGAAAGCATCCAGAGAACCTGCCTCCACCGCCCTCTGAGGCAGAAAATTCCACAGACTCACAACTCTCTGTGTGAAAAAATGTTTCCTCATCTCCGTTCTAAATGGCTTACCCCTTATTCTTAAACTGTGGCCCTTGGTTCTGGACTCCCCCAACATCGGGAACATGTTTCCTGCCTCTAGCGTGTCCAAACCCTTAATAAACGTATATGTTTCAATAAGATCCTCTCTCATCCTTCTAAACTCCAGAGTATACAAGCCCAGCCGTTCTATTCTGTCAGCATATGACAGTCCCACCATCCAGGGAATTATTAACCTTGTTAACCTGCGCTACACTCCCTCAATAGCAAGAATGTCCTTCTTCAAATTAGGGGACCAAAACTGCACACAATACTCCAGGTGTGATCTCACTAGAGCCCTGTGCAACTGCAGAAGGGCTTCTTTGCTCCTATACTCAACACCTCTTGTTATGAAGGCCATCATGCCATTTGCTTTCTTCACTGCCTGCTGTACCTGCATGCTTACTTTCATTGACTGATGAACAAGGACCCCCAGATCATATTGTACTTCCCCTTTTCCCAACTTGACACCATTTAGATAACAATCTGCCTTCCTGTTTTAGCTACCAAAGTGGATAACCTCACATTTATCCACATTAAACTGCATCTACCATGCATCTGCCCACTCACCCAACCTGTCCAAGTCATGCTGTATTCTCATAGCATCCTCCTCACAGTTCACATTGCCACCCAGCTTTGTGTCATCTGCAAATTTGCTAATGTTACTTGTAATCCCTTCATCTAAATCATTGATGTATATTGTAAATAGCTGCGGTCCCAGCACCAAGCCTTGCGGTACCCCACTAGTCACTGCCTGCCATTCTGAAAGGGACCCGTTAATCCCTACTCTTTGTTTCCTGTCTGCCAACCAATTTTCTATCCATGTCAGCACTCTTCCCCCAATACCATGTGCCCTAATTTTGCCCAGTAATCTCTTATGTGGTACCTTATCAAATGCTTTCTGAAACACTACATCCACTGGCTCTCCCTTTTCCATTTTCCTAGTTATATCCACAAAATATTCCCTTTCGTAAACCCATGCTGACTCAGACCAATCCTGTTACTGCTATCCAAATGTGTCGCTATTTCATCTTTTATGATTGACTCCAGCATCTTCCCCACCACCGATGTCGGGCTAACTGGTCTATAATTCCTTGTTTTCTCTCTCCTGCCTTTCTTAAAAAGTGGGATAACATTAGCTACCCTCCAATCCACAGGAACTGATCCGGAATCTATAGAACATTGGAAAATGATCACCAATGCATACAAGATTTCTAGAGCCACTTCCTTGAGTACCCCGGGATGCAGACCATCAGGCCCTGGGGATTTATCGGCCTTCAGTCCCATCAATCTACCCTACACCATTTCCTGCCTATTGTGAATTTCCTTCAGTTCCTCCGTCACCCCAGATCCTCTAGCCACTAGTCCATCAGGAAGATTGCTCTATTGTAATCATATATTGTCTTTCCGCTGACTGGTTAGCAAGCAACAAAAGCTTTTCACTGTACCTCGGTATACATGACAATAAACTAAACTCAAACTTAACTCAACATTTTAATTAATCAGTTTAATTAAATGTTTGTAATTTCTTTTAGGTGGTTTATTTCTTTTAAAGAAAAAGCTTTCACAATTTTTATCGTACAATTGATTTTCAAAAATATTTGAATGTCAGAGGCTTTTACAAACCAGAGGCTTTCTGAGAGTTTCATATTCCTTTGAACAGCAGAAAGAATATGTGAAAGCAATGATAGATTGATCAGCCCTTGAGCAATAATGTACTTATAATGACACAGGAAGCTATTCAGCCCACCACATCCATGCAAAGTAACCTCTATTAGTCCCATCCCCTTCATATTTCCCTGTAGCTCTGCAACCTATTCTCTCTCGCATGCCCTTGAATTACCCTTTGATACTTACCATATAGCTAAACTAAGGGTGATTTATTGCAGCCAATTATCCTGCCTGCATATCTTCAGTACCTGGAAGAAACCCAGAGCACTGGGGAAAACCCAGATGGTCACGCAAAGAACATGAAAATTCCACACTGATAGCACCTGAGTCCAGGGTTGAACCCAGGCCACAAATCTGTGAGGCAACAGCACCAACTACTGCATCCCTGTATCAACCACAATTCAATTAGATCTTGTCTGGTCAACACTTTAGTTTCATTCACCCATCTTCCCTGGAAGTCTTACCTAATAAACAGCTCAAAAGGTGTTGAAAATATCAAATGACCAAAATCTACAAGGCAAGTTATAATTTCCCACTGTTGTTTTAAGTTCTAAATTCTATTCCTCAATGGTCAAATTCTAAATTTCAAGATTATACTTTCATCTTCCAGATTCCCCCATGAGAGGAAACAGCTGATCTGCATCTTCAATGTCATTAGAAATATCTGATTAGATCACCATAAGCCTCTATACTCAAGAGTGTACATGCTAATTTCATGCAGCCAGTCCTTAACTGTTAAAAACTGGTTTAATTTAGATGAGTCTTCAATTTTACATAGCAGATTAAAGGATTGTTTTTCATAAGATCATTATGGGGTAAATTAAGTTTACACAGTAGTTGCCAACCACTCAGTCGTTCCCCTTCAAACTATTCGCCTTCTCAAGTGGGAATACAAAACATTTGTCAGCACATATGTAGAATACATTTTCATCCGGCTCTCTGTTTTAATCATGACTAGAATATTACAGGCAACCGAGTTGCAGCAGTTTGGGTACTCAAAATTCCTCCCTACAGAATTCACAAATCACTACCAGAAGATCTGGGATACAGAATACAAATTCAATTCTTACAAAATTTATGTGATAAAAAATAAGCACATCATTTCTTGACATATACGCAGATAATATGGCTTCATATTGTGGTAAATCGCGAAAGGAACCATTTTCTAGGAACACAAACATCTGCCTGCCCCAGGATGCAGAGTTAAAGGACATAATGCGCGTTTAAACAACTTCACATTTACCGGGCCAAAAGCAAATTCATTCAATAGGACCTTGTGACAGTCATGCAAAATGACTGCTGTGCAATCCATGTGCGGACGTGGCGCCGACAGACCAGAAGCCGAAGCAAAGAAGCTGAAGCCAAAGAACCGAATAGAAACGAGGCCGAAACGTCAATGAACCGAATGAATGGGACGCCTGAATGCAAACTAACCGAAAGGGCGGGACGCCTAAACGCCAACGAACCGAAAGGCTACGTCGCCTAAAACCAAACTTACCGAATGGCCGCTCAGTCGAAACGCCACCTACCCAAAAGGCGGCGCCGCCTACAGGCCAAAGGAGCAACTGCCGCTCAACAGTAAAGTCCAATAACGGATTTGACTTTGCTGGGGGGCGGGACTTGTCAGCGATTGGTCCAGTCCCCCGCGTCCATCACATCACTGTGAAGGCATGAATATTGTCCCAAACCTCTGCTCAACCCGACCTGCAGCCTGTGGAGGGTGGCCGTGGGAGAGTGGGGGATGTCCCGAGCGATGCACACCTTCGGCCGCTTTCAACGGTGCTTGGGTTCAGATTGCCCAATCACCTATGGCTTGTGTGGGAAAATGAACCCCACGCTCCTGTCTCCCCCTCTCTCTCTCTCTCCTCTCTCTCTCTCTCTCTCTCTCTCTCTCTCTCTCCCTCTCTCTCTCTCTCTTTCCCTTCTTTCTCTTCCCTTCTCTCTCTCCCCTGTCTCCACCCGCGGGATCGTCCCACAGTCACTGACCGCGATGCACCACCATCGGACGCTCCCACGGGTGGAGACGGAGGAGAGAGAGAGAAGGGGGAGAGAGAGGAGGGAGAGAGAGAGGGAGGAGAGAGAAGGGAGAGAGAGGGAGGAGAGAGAGAAGAGGGGAGAGAGAGAAGAAGGGAGAGAAGGGAGAGAAGGGAGAGAGAGAGGGGGGAGAGAGGGGGGAGGGGAGAGAGAAGGGGGAGACGGGAGCGTGGGGTTCATTTTCCACACAAGCCATAGGTGACTGGGCAATCTGAACCCAAGCACCAAGTTGAAAGCATCCGAAGGTGTGCATTCCTCGGGACAGCCCCCACTCTCCCAAGGCCACCCTCCGCGGGTCGCGTGGAGCGGAGGTTTGGGACAATGTTCATGCCTTCACAGTGATGTGATGGACGTGGCGGTCTGGACCAATCGCTGACAAGTCCCACCCACCGGCAACGTCAAGTCCATTATTGGACTTTTCTGGTGAGCGGCAGTTGCTCCTTTTAGGCGACGCATCCTTTCGGTTCGTTGCCGTTTAGGCGTCCCGGCCTTTCGGTTAGTTTGCATTTAGACGTCCCATCCTTTCGGTTAGTAGGCGTTTCGTCTTCAGACTCTTTCGGTTCATTGGGGTTTCGGCCTCGTTTTTATTCGGTTCTTTGGCTTCGGCTTCTTTGCTTCGGCCTCTTGACTGTCGGCGCCGCGCCGGGTACCGTTCAATCAATGTGAATTGGGTTATTGTCTGCAAATAATTTATTGGCATGGCTAATTAATGCATTAGGAAATGCAATAGCAGAAACCAGTTAGACAATTAGTTTTCTCTCCTGGGACGTTTTCTCATTAATGGAACCAGCTAGCATGCAAATAACAGCAAAATAATAGGGTTTCGGCCTGAACCGTCACCTATTTCCTTCGCTCCATAGATGCTGCTGCACCCGCTGAGTTTCTCCAGCATTTTTGTGTACCTAAAATAATACATAGTTTAGTTTAGAGATACAGCATGGAGACAGTTCCCTCAGCCCATCAACTTCACACTAACCATCGATCACCCGTTCACATAAATTCTATGTTATCGCACAATTTCATCCAGTCCCGACACATTAGGGGCAATTTTACAGAGGCCAATTAACATATAAACCCGTACAGCTTTGGGGTGTGGGAGGAAACCAAAGCACCTGGAGGAAACCCACATGGTCTCAGCGAAAAAATATGCAAATTCTACACAGACAGCACCCAAGGTTAGGATCAAACCCGGATCTCTGGCACTATGATGCAGCAGCTCCACCAGCTGCGCCATTTATCCAGAGACTGCTAGGCGCTAGGTTCCTGGCCATTTATGAGAAATGAGATGCTTATTTTAATACCCATGATCGATTTGTTTACAGCCTGCGAGAAAAGCAAAGTACTTAACAATAAATTTACTTGGTGGAAACGTGATCAATATATTTATTACCAATACAAACCCTCTCCCCCTTAACACAGCAAGTTGCATTCTAAAAAAAAGCCTTCTCGCAATGCAAAGCCGCGGTGTATGTGAATGCATCAAGAATTGCGAGTTAATAAAGAAATATGTTGCTTTATTTACTCCCCCACCCACATACAAATGCAAGAGGGCAAAGTCGATTAGGTATCTCAAATTTTTGAATCGTGATTAGTAAATTTTGTTAAGGCTAATTTCTAAAACCCGACTACAGAAAAACAGGGGTTACCTGTAATTAACCAGGGTATTCTGTAATCCAAATACTGAGGATTTATAATATAGCTATAAACAATATTATATCTAAAAAAAAGGTTATCTGAAACAATTAACAATTCCTTTTGTAGATGGTTAGTTTTAAGTCATCACACTTTGCTATGGCTGCTAAACTGGCATGTATTTCTGTTGGTGAGCCGCCTTTATTCTTCACTACAAATTCAAGGGGGGGTGATGAAGCTCAAAGTTTAAAGAGTCTGGCTTTTTGTGTGAAGTTTCCTTATAGATTCAACTGAGTTACATCAAACAAACAGAAAGCATTTATTAGGTTTCAAATTATGATGTAATTTGACTATGTGGTTATTTCTCCAGCGCATGACTGGAGCAGTTCTGCTGCAGTACAAGTAATTCAAGAGAGACCGAGACTTCAGTCAATGATGTCACAGTCTCAGAATTTATTTTACCCTTTCCCCACCCATTTCAAGATTGTGTCGATTATAATCTAGTTACATGATATTTATGAGACTCAGATTGAAATCTCTGTTGTGTTAAACTGTACCTTTTACAAAAAATCTTCATCTGCCATTGAAGGTCTTCATTCTCGCTATAAATTGGAAGCCAATAAACGTGACATTGGTTAATGTGGTCAACAACTCCAATCCATGTATTCTGCTCAAAAAAAACATTGTACAGGACAGGCAGTTCACTATCCAGCTGTTAAAACAATTTTATTTTAATTGATATACCATGTATTTAATTTAATACATAATACTTTGAAAAAATAAGAATGTGTGCTAGTAATTTCAAGATATAATTCAGTTACTGATAATATCTTTAGAGCCACTCATTCGATATGTACAGTACTTGTCTGAAATGTGAGCAAAGTTCAGTAACTGATTAATTTGGAGTTAGATATGAAGTTATCATTTGAAAAGTTAAGCATCAATTTATCTAAAAAGTGGTATAGACCACACACACAGCTGGGACAAGCTTGCCTTCCACTCTATAATAATTCTATAGTTTCATGTATTGTGGCCCTAAACTATTGACTCTGCAATATACCAGAGAACAAACTGGCTTGGTACACAGTGCAATGCCGCATTCTACACTTGCCTCTTTGGGGAAAAATTGAAGTGCAATACATACCACAAATTTCTTGTGCCTGTCTTGAGCATCCCACAATTGCTGAGATATTTATCTTCCTCTTTTAACACACAATTAAATATATCCCCTGCTAAATGTAACATGCTGTCAACTGTTGTCGGCAGCAAAAGACTGACTGGCACAAGGAGTGGGGTCACCTTCCATTAGAAAGACTTGAGAAGAAATCATATGGTTTCTTATGATGGGAATCTGTCATCCACTTTGTGAAAATAAATCTAATGCTAAACAACAGCTGCCAAATTATCACGTTCCTTTTAAATCAAACTAACATCAATAGCTGGTATATATTTGCTGCAACAGTAAGGCCAGATATTCAGAAAGCCCATGGCAACGAGCTGCATGGACAAGAACCGGACAAAATCTGCTTGATCACAACTGCATGTCAGAAGTTACACAAGAAGTTGCTAGGGACACCAGATATGAAGCATTTCTGCTGTTTGTGAGGAAATATGGCAGATATAACTTGAGGTCATGAGTACTAGCATCAAGGTAAGCAAGTTTCCTGTCAGGACAGAAGATGCATGCACCCATCTGGAAAGTTATAAAATGTTTTCACACCTAAATTGGCAGGTTAAGGGCAGATATGACAAAATGAGAATACTTCAACTAACCTAATACATGTGGCTTCAGTGAGAGGCAGTCTAAAGAGCACCTTCTGCTCACTGCTGAAGAATTACCATTGCATGCCGTGGGATCATCCAACACCAATTATCGAGTGTTGAAACATGCTTTTCACTACTAAGAAATATGACTGCAATGGGGCTGGGCAATAAGGAGGAAGACAAAATAATTGTGGCTCTGGATCTGGTGATGTCAGGATTTTGAGACTGTTAAGGCATTCCAGCAACCCATCTCCCAGCATTTTGCTACATTTGCCAATTTGTTGCCCTGGGGACAACACTGGAGATCCATCAACTATAACAATGCCGTCTAGTCAGGCTGACAGTGTTCATTGTTCCTCCACTATTTCTCAGAGCTGTTGCCCCTCAGCAGCCACTCTTTCTGAGAATGCATGCGCTACAAGCATGCCACATAAGCCCAGAACTACTTGCCATTTACAACCGACTGAAACATCCTCTACATTTACTGCCCAAACGTCCAGTAGATCAGAAGAACCCACAAGAAAACAAAGTGTAATAGTTGTGCAACAAATAAGGCATGAAGGGCACAAGTACTTGGAAATGGACGTGAATGATTCATGAACAATTTTATAGCATTGCTCTGATTTACACAAAAAAAAATTGTTTTACATGGTCATTGGTTTGTTTCTTCTATCACTTTGAGGCAGCACCAACATTGTGAATGTCACCTACACAAGATGAAGATTCCAAATGTTGAAATCTGCTTAAGAATCAACCGTGCATGTGTAGAGAGTACCCAAGAGACGTGCACTTGGCTTTCCAAGCAATATAAGACCAATGTAATGGAAGGAAGTATAGTTATTGTTGCAAATCTTCAAGGTAGCTTATGGGGTGGCAATACAGCAAGCTATTTTGTGTTCAAAGCATTGCAGATGCACTGCTATCTTTGGAACTTCTCTCATAAAGGCAAGCAGAAAGCATTCCTCAGTCTATTTGTGGCCCTTTGGTTTGGAATCGCTTTGATAAATAAAGTAAATTCATAAACCACAGTTCATTCAGCATCCAGCAGAAAGTTGCAAGCAAAACAATAAAATGGCTGGGCCAGATGTGTTTATGTTCATTGGAATTTCTACATTTTGCCGCAAGTAGGGAGGGCTTCGGCAATAGTAATGTCTTTGAATGTTGCTTTCAGGTTTCCATTTATTTGAGATGGTCATGACCAAATATAAAGTAGCACCACCTTTCATCCTAAGATCAAAACATATCACTGACATACAGCAGAACAAACAGTCTGTGAGCCAAAATAAAGAGCAGACATGTGCTGACTGTTTGTCCCCAAATTATCTTTATTTTCTGCCAGCCTCATGCCCTTCCCAAGGTTGCTTGTCAGCAAGAGTTTCACCCTCTGAGGAACTGTGTTGAATGCAGCAGATAGCGACAAAGCAATACAACCTCTCTCACTCTCAGCAGTCCAGAGCACTGAAATGCCCAGAACATAGCATTGAGAGCCTTCAGAGCAGTCTTTGCTGTGTTCCTCATTGCCCTGCAACTACTCTCCAGCATGACCAGCAGTCTAAGTTAAAACAAGGAGCCATCAATGGGAGGAAATGCATTTGTCCACCTAGCACAAAATCTGAAACATAATGGGCACAGCAGGTTGCCTCATGGTAAGAAATTAAGCAGATACAGGTGGGGCATCTTAGTCAGCGTGGACAAGTTTGGCTGAAGGGCCTCTTTCTATGCTGTAGATGTACTGTAGAAAATATCCTGTCTGGTTGCATCATAGCAATTCCAACGCATGGTTATTTACTACGTACAAGATGCTGCAGAGAAAGGTGGATTCAGCACCGTCCATCAAGGGCACAGCCCCTCACCACCATTGAAAGCATCTATATGAGGTGTGGCCTCAATGTGGCAGAGTCTATCGTCAAGGATCTCCACCATCCGTCTTCTCACTGTCACCATAGGCAGTGGGTACAGAAGCCTGAAGTCAAGTTCAGGAATAATTACATACTTACAACTATCAGATTCTTGAAATGACTCACACAAGCCTAATCCTAACTCACCAAAGGTACATCAGGGACCTCTTGCACATTTTGTTCCCCAAAATGTATATTTTTACATTAATGCCTTTTTTTTTTGCACAATCCCTTTTTCTTTCCACTGTAGCAGAATGTTTGTGTAATTTATGTATGATCCGTGTTTTCATGTGTTGCGCCTGTGATGCTGCTACAAAGCAAGTTCCTTTCCATCCTTGGCATTATGTTTAAAAGACCCATCTTTAGAGCAGTCGATTTTCTATGCAGAAAGTGGACTGCCATCTTAAACCTCTGCCACCATCTACAGGCCTAAGAAAAAAAAACGCATATTTCTTTGGCCAAATATTGTTACAGCTGGAAGCACTTCTGCAATAAATGGATCAAAATTATGCAGCAGTCCATTTCAATTAAAATAATCAATAGTATTTGACAAGTTTCATATATTGCAAATGAAGTGCAATCTGAAATATTGTCATACAAACTGTGAATCAACAGATTAGACTGTACCTCACATAAAAACCCATAATTTAAATCCCTTCTTTTTAAACTGCGTAATTCAGCAGCAAATAATGAAAAGAAGCAACGGGTGCATTAACGGGAATTCATTACAAACTTCTTGAAACTATATTACACACAAATACTACTGCTAAACCCATTTCTAATGTCTGTTCCACTCATCTTTCCTGCAGGTTGCACAGGAGAACATGGTTCGGCATTCATTTCCAACTCGGATCCCAAAACCAAGATCCAGTATAATAAAGATCAAGATACCTGAAAGACTTGTCTCCAAATCTGAGCTACATTCATAAGTACAACCTGTAAGAAAATAGGTAAAAAGAGTTACCTCCAACTTCCGTACTCAAAATAGTTTTGAACAAAGATTGAACATGTTTTATCCCATGAAAAAATGAACAACCATTTGCTCGAGGCTGCATGGTCAATGTATCCATGTGAATCTGTAACGGATGCAAGTTATTTGACCATTTTAGTTTAATGATACAGCACAGAAACAGGCCCCTCGACTCACCGAGCCTGCACTGACCATTGGTCACCCATCCACACTAGTTCTATGTTATCCCTCTTTCTCAAACACTCCCTATGCACGAGGGGTCATTTTATCGACAAACCTGCACATCTTTGAGATGTGGGAGGAAACCTGAGCACCCAAAGGAAATCCACAGTGAAAATGTGCAAATTCCACACAGACATCACCCCAGGACAGGATCAAACCCGGGTCTCTGACTGTGAGGCTGCAGCTCTACCACCTGGATCATTGTGTCATTCTTAATATATATAGAAAACAGCGGCAAAATCCATATGTCTGAATAATAACTTGATAATGATATTAACCTTCAGCACGATAGAAATAAGATTAATCTGACTTATTGGTTATGTCAGATTGGCTCTTAAAATGGTGAGTTTCCAGCTCAAATCTCTCTGGAGTTTGGGTTGTTATTATTCACACTGAAAAGAACTAAACTGTCTGGCATTAGAAACTGTCCCCAGGAAAGGATACGGCACCAAGACCAACGTAAGAATGATCACAAGAGATTGCAGGTTACTGAATTCTTGTTCAAAAAATGAAGTTTTGAAGGAACCCAGTGGGTCAGGCAGCATCTGAGGTGGAATGGATAGATGATGTTTCGGGTTGGGACCTTTCTTCAGTCTGATGAATACATTGCATCGTTGGCCTCTTCATTCCAGTTCAAATATAAGCTTAACAAATGTGCCTCTATAAAGAAACTCAAGCATGAACTTACAACTTGAAGGTATAGAGCTATTCTTTGAAACAGCACAGAAGAATACCAAAATAAGTTAGTGTTATTGGGCAGTGACCTGCTGGTTCAAAATAGATTTTCAAAGCAATGTTATGAAATAAGGGAACAAGTCAATTTAAACATCAAAACCAAGAACAGGGTGTATTTTCCAAAAGGATTAAAATATACTGAACAACTCAAATAGAATATGACTTTCAAGAATAATGAATGCACTAAATCATTGTGGGAGGATTTGAATAAATTGATCATCTGTGAATAAGGCTCTCAAATTAAATGAAGACTGTGAAAAATCCAGAAAAATAACTCAATTCATACCTATTAGTTTGTTTGAACAATGATAATGCATGTTAGAAGAGAATGGTTCCAAATGTGTTATAGTCACACCACATCTTTATGCTTGGTACATACCTACTGCGTAGTGGCCTCTCAGTTCACATGGAAAAACTTGCACTTTCTATAGTTACCTAGTATTTGTGTTATTAATTTATTGTATTTTTGATTATTATATATTATTATCGTTGTGTTATTGTGACTACAGGCCTGTCAGTTGCAGGAAGTAAGAATGACATTGTTCAATCGTTGTTACATTTGACAATTAAACCTACTTGACGCTCTTGAAACTGCACATATTTTCATTGACGTGTAACTTATTTCTGTTTCTTCCACTTCCCAAATGTACCACCCAGTTATTTCACAGTGCCCGTTTTTAATGAAAGTATAATCGATTTCAATCCTTTCCTAGAAAAAGAGATTCACACTCAACTGATGGCAAATCATATGTGAATGAATAGATCAATATATCAGGAATATAATTACAGTAGCGACTATCATGGAATTAATGCTCACTTATGTCCAGCTTCTGCATATCATCACGTGGCAGCAAAATCAATATGGAGATAAAGGTTTTTTTTTCTTTAAATAACCACTCGTATCATTTCAGAAGGCAACAAATTAGAGCATGAGTAGAGACGTTGGGTGCTCATGGTGCATTTATATAAGATGTTGGTGAGGCCATATTTAGATTATTGTGTTCAGTTTTGGGCACCAGTGTTATAGGAAAGATGTTGTCGCCGGAATGGGTGCAGAGAAGAATTACAAGAATGGTGCCAGGAGAGCTTTTAAATAGCTTTGAGATTGTTAATAAACAGCATTACATGTTTGGACAAGAGACAAAATAGTATGCCCAGCTTTGTCTTCCGTCAAAGGCTGGACAAGGGCCTCAGCAATACAAAATCTGCAAGCCTACTCGCTGCTGAAACCTTGCTATGCTGCAATGGACACCTCCCAGTTGCAAGCACCAGCACAGGTAGTCCTAAGGTAAGCTAAGGTAAATACGAAAGTGCACAAATTCAGCACAATTTCACTTGGCTTCGACACGCTTATCAAATACCATACAACATTGCCACCTGCTGGTAAGTAAGTATTATTGCAATAATCTGCTGGAGGAACTTGACAGATTGAGCACCATCCGAGGAGGGAAATAAACAGTCAATATCAATATTTTGGGTCAGAACTCTTATAAAGTGCAAAGCTGTTCTTTCTACCACATCAACCTTTTTCAAGTACCTCTATTTAAAAAAAACTCCATTCATATGGAGTCATATTATTAGCCAGCATCGCTGTCGTGTGCTGGGGCAGCAGGGCAAAGGCCGCAGACGCCAATAGGATTAACAAACTCATCATGAAGGCTGGCTCCGTCCTGGGAGCGGAGTTGGGTTCATGGGAGGTGGTCTTGGAGGGGAGGATGCTCCTCAAACTGCAGAGCACCTTGGACAATACAGCTCATCCCCTCCATGACACACTGGTCAACCTGAGGAGTACCTTCAGCAACAGACTGGTTCCACCAAGATGCAGTACAGAACGTCACAGGAGATCCTTCTTCCCTGTGGCTATCAAACTGTACAAATCCTCCCCCTTCTGTCGTGGGGTAGACCAACTCCCCTCCCCCCCCACAATCTTTGCACACCCTAATCCTTTCCACTCGTTACTTTAATTTCATGTTTCATGTATTTTGTGTTATATGACTGCTGGCAGATCAATTTCCCTCCTGCGATAAATAAAGTTATATCGTATCGTATATGGAGCACAGAAACACACCTTTCGACCCACCATCTCCATACCTAGTATCAAATACTTATCTAATAGTAGCAATGTTACAAAATTTTGAGATTTTAAAAATCAAGTCTGCAATTTATCCCATCAGATAAAGCATAACAATAAGTTTAATTTGACACCAAATTCACTTTCATATCTCAAGTATTAAAAAAGTTATGGCCATTTTCATACTCTGAAATTAGCATCTTGTTCCCTATTGATTTTCAATGGACATTACAAAAAAGCTGTGATCTTGGATAATCAAAGGCCCATTTCTTAAGGAAAGATTAACATTTTTAAATAGCCTAAGTGTCCAAAGATTATTCACATATAATTCACAATATAACATGATTTTTATATCTAATTTACATTAATTTATAGGCCAAATGGAAGGAATTTAGTGTTCAATTGCTGTAAATAAATGCCCATTTAAATCGGCTTTCTAGTGGGTTCATGTGGAACGCGCTGGTTTAGAACGTTGACAGCGCGCTGGATTAGTGCCCTCAAATGCCGAGAAAAATACTGCGGGATATAAAAAGCCCAAAATGAACTACTCGCTATAGATAACTTGATATATAGGGTTATATATATGCCCCATTTAATGTAAAAATAAGGTACATACCTTTAATTGTTTGCTTTATAAAACCCTGGGGCTGCGAGATGTTGCGGAATCAGAGAGTAATTTTAAACTATTATAACTATATTATCGAGGCCTATAAAACTAATAATACCTTTTGCGACCGGGTCTTGCAGCGATTTTTCGTTAATGATTTACTAGGCTGAACATCTGCGATTAGTACAGCCTAGTAAAAATCGCGTTTTAAACCCGCCCCCTCCAAACAGCGCCAAAATCGCGGGCCTGGCTGTGGGCAGATTCCCAATGGCGATTCAGGTAGGTTTTGTAACATACCTACTAATAGGTGAACAGGACTTGGTTGCAAGTGAAGGCAGAAAGAGCAAAACTTTGGATTACATGTTTTACAGAATAGAATGAAGCCAGATGTACATTGGAACAGTTGCAAGGACTGGATTAAGTTTTTGCAGCATGTGTGCCAAGGCTAAGTAAGTGGAAATCGGTAGTCTTAATGTTGGCAATGATAAAAGGTCTGAACCCAAAGGCCAATTGGGACATCAACATTTTCCATTTCATGATTAATCTCTTGCATCAACACGCAAAGTGTAGAATCACAATTATTTCCGTGTTTTAAACCTTCTTAATTGAGGATATCTGGAAAGGGCATTAATAATTTTAGATGCAAAGGAGATGGTGAGCCACGTTCCTGAACTGCTGCAGTCATGCTAGAAAACAAACCCCACCTGTTGGGTAGGGGGTTCCGGGGAATTAGAGCCAGAAGCAATGCAAGAATGGTGATATATTTCCATGTCAGCAATGTTTGTAACTTGGATGACAAACTGCGATGGTAATGGAGACACAAGAGATCGCAGATGTTGGAATCTTGAGCAAAATTCAAACAGTTGAAAGAACACAACCACATGCAGAATACATTTTCACAATACAGAGCACCTCCAATCAGTCCACAGGAATGATCCTGAATCTCCAAACGCCTGCCTCTCTAATTCTCCATCCCCATTTCACTGTGTATGGCCACCTGCGTTGTTACAACCCAAACTGAGAAACAAGACATCATCTTCTACCTGGGCATGTTGCGTAACCCAATATCAAATTCTCCAACTTTATGTACCTGGTCATTTCTATTATAAGACATCCATCAATGTTTTTACTTCGGAGTCACGTGAGTGACTACGTGAAGAAGCCCGCTTACGGCGCATGCGTGTCATATCGCATACACGCATGGACGAGTCACACCTGGGGAGGACGTCCCCGTGAATGGGAGAACAAAAAGCCGACGAACGGCAGGTAAGTGACTCTGCATTTCTAACTTTGTTGTAGGAATGGACAGAGCAACTCGCAGAAAGTCGGTGAGGAAGGTGCAGCAAGTAAGTCGGGAAGGAGCCGGGGACCTGCAGCAGCAGCAGCCGACGCCACAGGAGTTACCTATGGAGGAACCAGCTGTGCCCGACTTGAACCCCGCGCCGGCAAAATCTACTGCTCGGCCGGGCGGGAAGGTGAAGCAAAAGTCGCATCACCTTCAAACTGGTATGGTCACGGAGCAGCAGCGAGACAGTACTTACCAGTACCGGAGAACCGACGAGCAGCTGCGGGAAATGGAGCAGCCAGGAGCGGCCAGCTTTACGGAGCTGGAAAGCCGCTACGAATGGCTGGAGGATATTCAGCCGCCGGCGACAGGTGCCCGTGAGTACCGGGGCCGGGAGGGGCGGCAGGAGAATATCGGGCGGCCGGGAGCGACCAGTGCTGGGAGGCATGGGGACCGGCTGCGGGAGCCGCGAGCGACTAGTGCCCGAGTGCACGGAAGTCGGCAGGAGCGGTCCGATAAGCACCCGCGATCGACTAGTGCCCGAGAGCACGGAAGTCGGCTGGAGTGGCTGCTGGATGAAATTATCCAGAGTGGCAGGCTCCGTGATAGGGAGGATAGCCACAGTGGGCATAATATAAGTCCCACAGCAGTTTCCCATAAAGGGCTGCAGGATATATCAGACTCCTCTGAGGAGGATATGGAAGGTCTGACTAGCTCAGAGTCTGAGCAAGAGGTGGAGCCATCTTCTCCCATTGAAGGGAAGAAAAACAACCTGCTGGACATGGTGGGACAGTACTTCCAGCAGGAACAGACCGGGAAGAATCTTGAGGCCGGATGGCTGCAAGTATAGAGTACATGTCCACCCACCAGCTGCAAGCTAATACGTTTGCTGAAGTGTTGGCAAGGCACTTACCACCGGGGAATTGTGCTGCGCTGAATGTAGCCAGTGTAAATCGGTGCATTTGGAAACATGTGGGGGGGGGCATTAGGAGTCAGGATCTTAAAGTCCAAAATGCCCTGAAAGGTCTCACGGCGGGTATAACAGCTTTGGCCCGCACGTTAGAGAAAGTGGACATGACAAGTGATCATAAGGATGCCTTAGCACTATTTTGTAATGTGCAATTTGAATTAAATAATATAAGAAAGGGGGCTATTCAGCCAGCTCTAGACCCGAAGTTTGCCGTTTTATGTAAGCAAAGGGCTATAAAACCCCAAACCCTGTTATTTGGAGGAGACCTGTCCAAACAGGTTAAAGATTTGGATGAGGAGGCCAAGACTTTGGGGCTGATTAGGGCAGCCAAAGGATATCTAGGGAAGAGATATCAACCTTATGGGCTTCCTAAAAAGGGTGGTTTCTATAATAGCACAAAGAATTGGAGAGAGGCCAGAGGTCCCCAGCAGCAGCAGCGTCCTTTTTTAGGGTTTGGCCCGGGACGACCACTGTGGAAGATGCGGAAGCCTGTACTTCAGCAGCTATCCCAACCTCAACCTCAAGGCCCTCCACAACCACGAATAAAAATGAGGAAATAACTCAATTACCACCGATAACCATGGAGGTAGGTGAATCTGCGGCTCCAGAATTTATAGGGAGCACGGAAGTTGGAGGGACATTGCAACTTCATTTGGAAGCATGGTGCAATATAACTATGGACAGATATATCCTTAGCAGTATTAAGGGATATCTGATAGAGTTTCTACACAAACAAAACCCTCCAGTACAACATACACCGGACAGAATATACATGCTTACTAAATTGGAACAAGCTAAAGCTCACATAGAACTACAAAGATTATTCATTCAAGGGGTAATTGAACAAACCAAACCTGAACAACAGGAGTTTGTCTCAAACATATTTATTAGAAATAAGAAAGATGGGGGTTGCCGTATTATTATTGATTTATCAACGCTTAACAAATTTGTGCAATATGTTCATTTTAAAATGGATACGTTTAGCACTGCTAAAGAGTTAGTTTCAGCAGGCTATTTTATGGCAAGTATTGATCTTAAGGATGCTTACTATACAATACCCATCAGAGATACACATAGGCGGTTTTTGAAATTTAACTGGATGGGACAGCTTTGGCAGTATAAGGCTTTGCCAAATGGGCTAACGTCAGCGCCCAGGTTATTTACAAAAATTCTTAAACTAGCTTTGGCGTTGCTGCGACAACAAAAACATAGAGTAATGGCATATTTGGATGATATACTTATAGTGGGAAAAACTTATGAATTGGCATGTCAGGCAGTGGTTGCCACAAAGCAATTGTTTGAACAGCTGGGATTCATTATCCATCCAATTAAGTCTAAATTAACACCATCAACTAATATTGATTACTTGGGGTTCACCATTAACTCAATTGATATGTTAGTGACTTTACCAATAGGGAAAGCCACAGAATTACAAAAGGATTGCACAGAGCTTATTAATACCTTTAAACCATCCATTAGACGGGTAGCCAGGATGATTGGCAAAATTGTGGCTACATTTCCTGCCATACAATTTGGGCCATTACACTACCAAAATTTACAGAGAGACAAAATAAGAGCACTCAAAATTAATAGAGGCCATTTTGATAGGCCAATGGAGCTAACAATTGAAGCTATAAAAGAATTACAATGGTGGGAACACAATGTTAAGTATGGCTCCAACCCAATAGTTATTGACAACCCGTCTGTGGTATTACAAACAGATGCCAGTGCAATTGGTTGGGGTGCAACGGATACCATCTCGAGCTGTGGAGGGAGATGGAATATTCAAGAAGCTAACCTACTAAATACTAAGGGTATAAATTACTTAGAAATGTTAAGTGCGTTTTATGGGCTAAAGTCTTATTGCTCAGGAATGAAACAGCAGCATGTTAGATTGCAGATAGATAATACCACGGTGGTGGCATATATAAATCATATGGGTGGAAATATATCAACATCTTGTGATAAATTGGCAAATTCAATTTGGCAATGGTGTATCCAAAGGAATATTTGGTTATCGGCTACGTATCTACCAGGGATACTAAATTCAGTGGCAGACGCCAGGTCACGAAAATTTAATGAAAATACAGAATGGATGTTGGATAGAACGGTCTTTGCTGAAATCACAGTAAAGTATGGAAGACCGGATATTGATCTTTTTGCATCCAGGTTAAATCACCAGTTACCAAGGTATGTATCATGGGAACCAGATCCTGGGGCAGAAGCTACAGATGCATTTTCACTGCACTGGGGGAAATGGTTCATATATGCATTTCCTCCTTTCTGCCTCATCAATCGGGTACTAAGGAAAATTCAACAGGATTCGGCATCTGGGATTCTCATAGTACCTGATTGGCCTACACAACCATGGTTCTCGGTGATACAGGATATGGTGTTAGAACCATGTATGAATTTAAAACATAGTCCTAAGTTGCTGGTGCATTCGGTAACTCAGGATAGCCATCCATGTCATAAAAATATTGCTTTATTGGCTTGTAGACTCTGAAAGAACCACTACGGGACATGGGGCTATCAAATAGAACTGTGGACATGATCACAGCAGCGCAAAGAAGTTCAACACAAAAGCAATATTTAAGTCACATTAGGAAATGGATTAATTACTGCCATAATAATCATCTGGACCACAGAAATAAGAATGTTCCGGCAGTGCTAGAGTTTCTCACCAGTCTGCACTATGAAGGACTTAGTTACAGCACTGTGAATAGTGCCAGAAGTGCATTATCAACTTTTTTGTGGCAAGGAACAGAAAGTCAATCAGTGGGATCACATCCGCTGGTAGTTAAACTTTTAAGAGGCATTTTTAACACCAGGCCACCCAAACCAAGATATAACCAGATCTGGGATGCAAGTGTGGTCCTCAACATGCTAAGAAATTGGTCGCCGGCTACAGCATTAACTCTGGACACTTTAACTAGAAAAATGGTCATGCTGATGGCACTGGTCACAGCACAAAGGGTCCAGTCATTGCAAAAATTAAGACTGGATGGCTTGACTATGGCGGCAGGACGTTTGGTCTTTGTAATCCAGGACCTTATTAAACAAAATAGACCAGGTCAGCAGGGCAGGTCATAGAATTTCTGGCCTACCCGGAGGACGAACGCCTCTGTATAATGAAACACATTTTGTTATATATTGAACGGACAAAGACTATTAGAGGCAAGGAAATGGGGCTGTTAATCAGCTATAAGAAACCATACCATAGGGTGTCTACTCAGACCATTTCACGGTGGCTGAAATATGGGTTAATGAAGGCGGGAGTGGACACTAATATATTTAAATCTCACTCCACCAGGGCGGCAGCTACATCCGCAGCAAAACGCCTTGAGGTATCCATGGACCAAATCCTCAGGATTGCAGGATGGTCGTCGGAGAAGACGTTTCAAAAATTTTATAATAAACCAGTTAGCGGTATAGCAACGTTTTCGGGGAAACTTTTAAGTTCTGTATCATAATTTATCCCTGAAGAACAAGGGTTTATGATTTGAATTAATAAATATTATTTATTGTTACGTTAAATAATTGGTATCAATGTTTTTGTTAAATATCATTAACAATTTCTCCCAAACTACCAAGGCAGTTGTGAAGCATGGACTCGTTCCACGGCGTGAGGTCACAGAGCTTTGAAATCTTCACGTAGTCACTCACGTGACTCCGAAGTAAAATAGTAAGATTAAATGAGAACTTACCAGTTTGAAGTTTGATCTGTATTTTATGAGGAGGAACGCTGAGGGAATACGTGCCCTCCGCTCCCACCCTCATATGGTCATATCTTAAACTGGTATCTCTTTAATAATCTTGCTATTTTAGGTCATTATAGTGTATCTGTGACCTCACACCGCTGCTTTGAAGGATGACACGCATGCGCCGTAAGCGGGCTTCTTCACGTATTCCCTCAACGTTCCTCCTCATAAAATACAGATCAAACTTCAAACTGGTAAGTTCTCGTTTAATCTTACTATCTTAGTTCACTTTTTCCTCTCACCCTTAGTCCTACAGCAGGTCCCACGCCTCGCCATTAGCAGCACATAAAACAGACAAAGAAAAATCAGAACAAGAGTCAGAATCAGAACAAATTTATTAGACAAGTATGTATACAAACAAGGAATTTGACGGAGCTTTGCTCGCGTATGGTAAAAACACGATATACATGGTAAAAAACACGCTATACAGCAGACAATTAAAAATAACACGTTATAATTTAAACATGTGAAAATAAAGTACCAAAGTAAAAAGAGGCGACTGACTTTTGGCTGTTGAGTAGAGCTACTGCTCGTGGAAAGAAGCTGTTTGTATCTGGCTAGGGCGGCTTTGATTGTCTAGAGTTGCCTCCCAGAGGGAAGTACTCCAAAGAGTTTGTGGCCAGGGGGAGAGGGGTCAGAAATGATCATACCTGCTCATTTCCTGGCCCTTGCAGTGTACAGTTCGTCAATGGGGGAACGTTACAGCCAACAACATTCTTGGCTGATCGAACGATGAGCTGCAGCCTCCGGATGTCGTGATTGGTGGCTGAACCAACCCAGACCATGACGGAAAAGGTGAGGACAGGATATGATGGTAGTTTAAAACTGGACCATCAATGCTTGTGGCAGGTTGGTTTTCTCAGCTGCCGCAGGAAATATATTCTCTATTGGGCCTTTTTGACTGTGGAGTTGATGATGGCCTCCCATTTAAAGTCCCTGGAGATGATGATTCCGAGGAACCTAAATGACTCCAGTTGTGACTGTGGTGTTGTTGATGAGGAGTGGGGGGAGGGGAGGGTGAGCTCTCCTAAAGTCTACAATCAATTCCATTGCCTTAAGAGCATTGAGCTTCAAGTTGTTGCGATGGCACCAGGACGCCAGCTGTGTCACTTCCTGTCTGTAGGCAGAATCCTCCCCATCCTAGATCAGTCCAATCAGGGTTGTGTCGTCCGCAAACTTGAGAAGTTTGACAGGAGTCTGTGGAGGTGCAGTTGTTGGTGTAAAGAGATTAACGGAGAGGAGAGTGTACGCAGCCTGGCAGTGCTCCTATTCTGAGGGTCAGTGGGTCTAACATGTATTTTCCCAGCCTCTCATGCTGCTTCCTGTCTGTCAGGAAGTTGGTGCTCCACTGACAGAGGGGTTCAAGCACAGTCAGCTGGGAGAGTTTGGAGTGTAGTAGCTCTGGCACAGTGGTGTACAATACAGAGCTAAAATCCATAAACAGAATCCGTGCATAGGTCCCCCTGGCGGTCTAGATGCTGGAGGATGAAGTGCAGGCTTAGATTGACTTTGTCATCCACTGATCTATTGGCCCGGTATGCAAACTGCAGGGGGTCCAGCAGGGGGTTTGTGATACTTTTCAGGTGGGCCAGCAAGTCCTTCAAGGGGTTTCACTACTACAGAGCCATGTAGTCTTTAAGACCAGTAATCCTTGTCTTTTTGGGTATAGGACAATAGTGGAGACTTTGAAGCAGACAGGAACAGTGCAGGTTTGCAGGGACTGATTGAAAATGTCTGTGTAGACTGTGCCAATTGTTTAGCACAGAGCTTGAGGGTAGAGGGGGAAACATTGTCCCGTCCTGGAGATTTCAGGCTTTTCTGTCTCCTGAATAGCTTTTGCACCTCCTCAATTTCTATTGTTAGTGATGGAGAAATGTCCAGACGGCCAATGTTGGGCAGCAAGGAGGGGGTCGGTAGTGGAGGAGGGCCGCGTCTTTGCAAACTGGAGTCAGGCTGTAAGTGGATGTGAAATGGTGATTGGGGAGGAGTGAGTGGGGAAGGGCCCAGTCTTTGCAGACTGGAGACAGGCTGTAAGTAGGTGTGAAATGGTGATTAGAGAGGAGTGGATAGGGGAGGGGGTACCTGGGTTATGTTACTGTCTTTTAAACCTGCAGAAGAACTCATTCAGGTAGTTGGTCAGCTGACGATTGTCCAAGGAGTGGGGGGGGGGGGGGGGGGGGGGGGTTCCTCTTGTGGCTGGTGATTTCTTGCAAGCCCTTCCACACTGAAGATGAGTCATTAGCCAAGAATTGCTCCTCAACCTCTGAGTACTTTTCCTTGGCAGCTCCGATTCCTCTTGTCAGCTCTTCAAAGCAGTCTAATTGATTCCTTTGATCCAGTCTCACCCTATCACATATATTTTCTTTCTCCTGTCCAATCTTTTTAATCTCTAGTTGTGACAAAGGTTCTATGTCTCTCATTCCACAGATGCTACCTGAAATAATGTGTTTCTGTGATGCTCTATTGTGATCTATGGTAGATCAGTTGCTCTCAACAAAAACACTCGCCAATGGAAAACAGAAGTCAGTGCTCTGTAATGTAGGGTGCCAACTGGTTAGTCAATAGATTTCTACCACAGGTTGAAAATCAAAATGTACAATGAATGAGGGAAGGAATAGGGCCCCTGAATGATCAAGAAGGCCTTTCCTTATCTGACACCATTTTGTCACCTTTTCATTTTCAGCCTTTGCCAGCTAACCCACCCATCTGCCAATCTACCCCTCCTCAACTATATCCACCTTTTACTTGCCAGGCTTTATCCCATCCTCACCTCTCCATTTCAGCTTTCTCCAAACTACTACAATCAGTTTGAAGAAGGGGCCAATCCAAAGTGTCACCTATCCATTTCCACAAATGCTGCTTGATCCACTGAGTCACCCTAGCACTTTGTGTTTTGCTGAATATTACAGCATTTGCAGTTCCTTGTGTCTCTCTGATCTAAATTCATGTATAGGGCAGAGCAATCTGATCACCAAGCTCTGCTTCAAGTCCCTGTTTACAAGCGGAACCTAAAGCAAGAGAATCAGATACAGAAAGTCGTGGAGTGCTGGTCTGTGGAAATGAACGACATCCTTTGCAACTGCTTTGAATACGTGGACTGCTCCATATTCAGGGACTCTGCGGTTAACCTAGATGAATATGCCACTGCTGTTACAGATTTCATTAGCAAGTATGTAGAGGACTGTACACCAATGACGACAATACATGTATTCCCCAACCAGAAAGCCATGGATGAACCGTGAGGTTCTCGCTCAGCTGAAGTCCCAAGTCTGCAGCATTTAAGTCAAATGATCCCGATCAGTGCAAGAAATAGATTGATGATCTTTGTAGCGGCTTTCAAGTCTGCAAAGAGGGAATTCGGGACTAAGCTGGAGTTCTGAGGCAATGACATGGACACCCGCAGATTCTGGTAAGACTTGCACACTGTCATGGGCTACAAAACAAAGGTGGACAGCATCGATAGCAACAATGGGTCTCTCCCAGATGAGCTCAATGCATTCAATGCTCAATACTTTGAATAGAAGGTCAATGGAATAACATTGTGTGCCCCGCCAGTCTCCAATGCAACTGAACCTGTGGTTACTGTGGCAGACACATCATTGGCCTTCCTGAGAGTGATTTGGTGGAAAGCAACTGGGTCGGATGGAGTCCTTGGCCGTATACTCAAGACCTGTGCGTATCAGCGGACACAGGTCTTCACAGACATCTTTTACCTCTCACTACTCCATTCGAAGTAGTAATGGCCTCATGCTACTTCAAGAAGATCACAATCATCCTGATGCCAATGAATGGCAAAGTAGCATGCCTTAATAACTACTGTCCAATGGCTCTGACATCTACCATCATGAAGTGCTCCGAGAGGCTGGTGATGGTGCATATTGACTCCAGCCTTCCAGCCAGACTTGATCCACTGCACTTTGCTTACCGTTGCAACAGGTACACAACAGATGCCATCTCATGAACACCTGGACAACAGGACTCCAATGTTAAACTTTTATTTTTCAACCACAGCTCCACCTTCAACACCACAATTCCATCCAAACTCATCTTCAAAACTCTGGATTTAGGCATCACTACTCCCCCTCTACTGATCCTCGACTTTCTGACCCACAGACCACATTCAGTGAGGATAAGTGAGAATAGTTGAGATAGTTCTTCAACAATAATTCTCAACAACAGTGCCCTCCAGATGTGTTCTCATACCCCCTACTATACTCCGTATACACCTAGAAACATTAAAAACTAGATGCAGGAGTGGGTTAACTGGCCCTTCAAGCCAGTACTGTCATTCAATATGATCATGGCTGATCATCTAAAATCAGTACCCCGTTCCTGCTTTTTCTCCATAATCCCTTGATTCCTTTAGGCCTAAGAGCTAAATCTAACCCTCTCTTGAAAACATCCAGTGAATTGGCTTCCACTGCCTTCTGGGGCAGAGAATTCCACATATTCACAACTCTCTGGGTCAAAAAGTTTTTCCTCATCTCATTCTTAAATGGCCTACTTAAACTGTAACCCCTGGTTCTGGACTCCCCAACATTGGGAACATTTTTCCTGCATCTAGCCTGTCCAATTCTTTAAGACTATAAATATCTATATGTTCCTTCTAAATTTCAGTGAATGCAAGCCCAATCGACCCATTATTTCATCATACGTCAGTCCCACCATCTCAGAAATTAACCTGGTGAGACTGTGCTGCACTCCCTCAATAGCAATAATGTCCTTCTCAAATTAGGAAATTAGAGATGAAGTTGCATGTAACAAAATATGGATCTTAATAGACGAGATAACTGATGCTGTGGGGAGATTTGTTGCCAATGTGGTCATTGGTGCACTGGAGGCAGGTCAACCATCAAAGGAGTATTTCTTGACATCGGAAGTATTGGAAAAGTCAAAGAGCTGAACTATTGCTCAGTTGTTTACATCTTCAGTTGCTGTACTTTGTACTTAAAGTTCCTGGCGATGTAGGTGAAGACATAAAAGGAAATTGTGAGAGGGTAATTTTAGCTAACAAAGATCTTGAAGAAATACAAAACATAGCTAAAGTTCTCAAAGGTAGTTGTAATGCACAAGATATCGACATGAATGTGGAATTTGTAGCT
Source organism: Leucoraja erinaceus (assembly GCF_028641065.1). Taxonomy (NCBI): domain Eukaryota; kingdom Metazoa; phylum Chordata; class Chondrichthyes; order Rajiformes; family Rajidae; genus Leucoraja; species Leucoraja erinaceus. Next base: position 40,481,404 of record NC_073389.1, read on the forward strand.
TGTTTCAGGTATGCACCAGTGACCTCAGCTGAGGTAGAAAGAAGTTTTTCACAACTGTAGCATATTCTGTTTGACAGACGGCATAGTTTAACACCAGATAATTTGAAAAAATGCTGGTTGGTATGTGCAATCTGGCAGTACAAAGGGACTTGGGGAGTACAACTGCACGATTCCCAAAGTTTATTTGCAGGTTGAATCAGTAGTAAAGAAGATAAATAGCATTCATTTTAATGGATTAGAATATGAAAACAGGGAACTATTGCTGAGGCATTGTGAACAGTTTTGGGATCCTGTATCTGAGAGGTAGTATGCTGGTGTTGATTATTGGGTTAACGTATGACAGCTCTGGACCTGTACTCGTTGCTGTTTACAAGGATGAGGGGGTACTTCAAATGAAACTTACTGAATAATGAATCTGTCTCCTCAGATTCTGGTGAACTTCTACTGCTGCATCATCGAGAGCATCCTTACCAACTGTATCACAGTATGGTATGGCAACTGCTCTGTCTCCGACTGGAAAGCACTGCAGAGGGTGGTGAAAATTGCCCAACGCATCACCGGTTCCTCACTCCCCTCCATTGAGTCTGTCTAAAGCAAGTCATGTCTGCGAAGGGCGCTCAGCATCGTCAAGGACTGCTCTCACCCCAACCACAGGCTGTTTACCCTCCTACCATCCGGGAGGCGCTACAGGTCTCTCCGTTGCTGGACCAGCAGGTCCAGGAACAGCTTCTTCCCTGTGGCTGTTTCATTACACAACACTATACCTCGGTGATTGCCAATCACCCCCCCAGGACATTCCTTCCACCAGGAAAAATAAATAAAATAAAATAAAATTTAAAAAAATTGCACTACGATGACTGTATGCACTTAAATATATTTATTTATTGCTCATATTCTATGTCACTGTTATAGGGAGATGCTAACTGCATTTTGTTGTCTCTGTACTGTACACTGCACAATGACAATCAAGTTTGAATCTGAATCTGAATCAGAAAGGCCTAGTTAGAGTTGATGTGGAGAGGATGCTTCCACTAGAGGGAGAGTCTGGGATCACAACCTCAGAATAAAAGGACCTATCTTTAGGAAGGAGATGAGGAGGATTTTTTTTAGTCAGAGGGTAAAGCTATTATCAGGCAACTGAATCATCCTACCACAACCAGAGAGCAATCCTCAACTACTATCTATCTCTTTTGTGACCCTTGGACTATCCTTGATCGGACTTTGCTGGGTCTACTTTGCACTAAACGTTATTCATTATCATATATCTTTCCACTGTAAATGGATCGATTGTAATCATGTATTGTCTTTCAGCTGACTGGCTAGCGCACAACAAAACCTTTTCACTGTACCTCCTCCGCACATGTGACAATAAACTGAACTGAGGGTGGTGATTCTGTGGAATTCATTGGCACAGACATTTGGGTATTTTTAAAGCGAAGACCGACAGGTTCTTGATTAGTACGGGTGTCAAAGGTTATGGAGAGAAGGCAGGAGAACAGGGTGCAGAGGGAAAGATAGATCAGCCATGATTGAATGGCAGAGTACACTGATGAGCCAAATAACCTAATTTTGCTTTGATGTCTTATTTCTGACTTTCTTTATGATTAAACAAGAGTTTTATTAACTGCTTCTCATTCCACATATTCATTGCCTGCTGAAGATTTCCAGTATTTTCTCAGATTCAGATTCAACTTTAATTGTCATTGTCAGTGTACAGTACAGAGACAACGAAATGCAGTTCTGATTGTATTTTAAAACTAAAGCAAGTACTTTCTTGCTCTGGAATTACCTCATTCTGTTTGTTTTTGTATACTTTCTTTATACTCACCTCCCTTCCTCATTTAATAACACTGTGTGTTAGCAAGATATCACCCTGCTGGAACTCAGCTGTTCCAGTTATCCCAAATAAGCAGTCTGCTTCACCAAATTCAAGTAAACAAAACAAAACACCACCCAAGACACAAGGAACTGTCGATGCTGAAATCTTGAGCAAAACACAAAGCGCTGGGGTAACCTCAGTGGGTCAGGCAGTATCTGTGGAAGGAAAGAATAGACTACATTTTGCCCAAAGAAGGATTCCGACCCGAAATGTCAGCTATTAACACCCTAAGCAGATGCTGCCTGACTTGCTAAGTTACTCCAACACTTTGCCTTGCAGTACTGTAACAGTTTGCAAACTAAATCAGGATGACAGTGCAGTGTTTTCATAAACATACTCTTTGAATTTTTGAATTTGAATTTGATTCTTTTATTGTCATTCAGATCTTTCGGTCTGAACGAAATTTCGTTGTCTGCAGTCATACACAATAATAATAAATAACAAAACATACAATAAACACAAATTAACATCCACTACAGTGAGTTCACCAAGCACCTCCTCACTGTGATGGAGGCAAAAGTCTTAGTCTCTGTCTCTTCCCTCCTTGTTCTCCCTCTGCGCTGAGGCGACCCAGGCCGAAGATGCCGCCCTCCAGTCCAGCGGACCTCCATGGTGATGTCGCCGCTGCCGAAAGCCGGAACGCCGTCTCCACTCCGAGTCGGCCCGCCACAGCCTCAGCTCCGTGTCCCGCTGCCTCAGCAAGTCGGGCCACCGCTGCATCAGCTCCGAGTCCCGCTGCATCAGCTCCAAGTCCCGCTGCCTCAGCGAGTCGGGCCACCGCTGCATCAGCTCCAAGTCCCGCTGCCTCAGCTCCGTGTCCTGCTGCCTCAGCAAGTTGGGCCACCGCAGCATCAGCTCCGAGTCCCGCTGCATCAGCTCCAGTCCCGCTGCCTCAGCGAGTCGGGCCACCGCTGCATCAGCTCCAAGTCCCGCTGCCTCAGCGAGTCGGGCCACCGCTGCCTCAGCTCCGAGTCCCGCTGCCGAAAGTTGGAACGCCGCATCAGCGAGTCGGGCCACCGCTGCCTCAGCCCCGAAGTTGGCCAGCCTCGCGTTGGTGAGTCCTGGCTGGCTCTGCCTCCGGAGCCTCGAGGTCGGTCGCAGGTTGGAGTCCGCCAGCTCCGCCATTAGGCCTCAGCGCAGACGGAGGCAGAGAAGGGGGATACGACAAGAAAGTTGCATTCCCCCGAAGGAAGAGACAAAAAAACATGTTTCACCCCCCCCCATAACACAACCTAATAAACTAAAATTTAGCTAAAACAAAACAAAAAAAACAACAACAAAAAGTAAAAACAGACGTTTTCTGGTGTACTCTTCTGGTGTAATCTTCTGGTGTAATTTCCCCGCACATTGAGATTGAATAGCATCAAGTTTTAATGTTTAGGTAGGAATTGCAGATGCTGGTTTGCATCAAAGATAGACACAAAATGCTAGAGTAATTCAGCGGGACAGGCGGCATTATGGAGACTCATTCCTACAACCATCAGGCTGTTAAACACTACAACCGCCAAATAAGCTCTGAACTGCAAGGGCCACGGATCCGGGGGGGTGAGGGGGGGCTGCAGCCCCTGCACTTTTTTGTCTAGACATGTTTGAATGTCTCCGGCTTTGGACGAGACGCTGCTGTGCTCTGAGCAACCTGGTCGTGGGTGTTGTAGAGCCGGAGCGGAGGGAAGGATGGAAGCAGAAGCAACAGTGGGGGAAGATGCGGACGGGCAGCTGGGGCTAGCGAGTGTTTGCCGGGCTGACGAGTCGCTCGCTGCAGTTCCGACCATGGAGCAGCCTCAGTGCAAGAGTCCAGGGCCGTCGGAGGCGTCGGAAGCCTTGAGCCGGTGCCGTGAGAGTCTCTGTGTCGAATTCCCCTGGTGACCGGCATGGACCAGGCTGCGGCTCGGTGCATCCTGGAGGAGAACCAGTGGCTGCTGGAAGTAGGTACCAAGCACTGGGTAGAAGTGGTGGAAGATAGTGGCCTTCAAATGGGGGTGGTTGGAAAAAGCATCCTGCTTCCCTGCTAGATTTTAACTTACTGTAACTGCAGGAAAAATTTTCCCGATGTTGAGGGAGTCCAGAACCAGGGGGTCACAGTTTAAGAATAAGGGTAGGTCAGTTAGGACTGAGATGAGGACATACTTTCTTCACCCAGAGAGTGTGAATCTGTGGGATTCTCTGGCTCAGAAGGCAGTGGAGGCCAATTCACTGGATGTTTTCAAGAGAGAGTTACACTTAGCTCTTGGGGCTAGCAAAATCAAGGGATATGGGGGAAAAACAGGAAAGGGGTACTAATTTTAGATGAACAGCCATGATCATATTGAATGGCAGTGCCTGCTCGAAGGTCCGAATGGCCTATTCCTGCACCTGTTTTCTATGTTTCTATGCTTGAGTATATGGCAATAAAACTCGACCACTTGATTTTGAAGCATTCGTGCATGGTGGAGGTATAATGTACTCATTGTGATAGTGTGAAAACAGGCTCTTTGGCCCAACTTGCCGACACCCACCAACATCTCCTACCTACACAACCTGCTTTTGGTCCCTATTCCACCAAACCTGTCCTATTCATGTATCAGTCTAATTGTTTCTTAAATGTTGGGATAGTCCCTGCCTCAACTACCTCCTCTGGCTGCTTGTTCCATACACCCACCACCCTTTGTGTGGAAAAGTTACCCCTCAGATTCCTATAATTTGTATCACTTTGCAAAATCAGGAAGTGTTATGATTATTTCTTGTCCCCTTTTCCAACTACAAACAATAAAAATAGCACTTGAAATTATAACACATTTAAAGGTTTTTTGTCAAATTTTCTGTACTGTGGAAGGCACTGGCATCGATCCGGGGTGAGGGGGAATATATCCCCTCACTTTTTGAGGTTGGGTATGGCCTGTATTAATATCCCCCAGTTTTGGAGGTCGAGCAATAACTAAAATAATAATCACCCGCTCCTATCTCAAAAACATTGAAATCATACTTCTACAATACATTAAAACATGATTTTAATATATTAAATTTCAAAAAGTCCCTACGGTGGGAGGGGGGCGCCGCCCACTCGATCACTCCACTCCCTCATCAGGGACCTCCAAGGCCAGTGATCACTCAGTCCCCCCACTTTCAATAAAGTTCCACGGCCCCTGTCATTGACCTGGGAACATTGGTTTTGTCTTTTTGCAGTTACCCTGTGTTTTTACGTGTACATTATGTGTGTCTGTGTATATATATACACAGGGAGTTAGAAAGGGATCAGGGGGTATGGAGAGAAGGCAGGGATGGGATAATGAGTTGGATGATCAGCCATGATCATATCGAATGGCGGTGCAGGCTCGAAGGGTCGAATGGCCTACTCCTGCACCTATTTTCTATGTTTTTATATCTATAGATATGTGTATATATATGCATGTGTATATATTGATGTGTGCGTATGTATGTGTATATGTATATAGACATAGACTTTCTCGTTTATTATATTGTTTACAGTGTGATATGTTTACATATTCTGTGGTGCTGCTGCACGTAAGTATTTCATTGTTCTATCTGGGGCATATGACAGTAAAACACTCTCTGACTTCTCTCCAGAGATACTGCTTGTCCTGCCTGCCTGCCTGCCGCTGAGTTACTCCAGCATTTTGTGTCCAACGAGTTTTAATGCTGCGACCAGCGGCCCGATGAAGGCGGAAACTCAACACACAAACTCATTGCCTGCAACGGCGTCGCCTCCCCCTAGAAAGTAGGATGTTGTTGCGGACCTATTGCCCCACTGGGCAGGAATGAGGAGCCACATACCTGGCGCTGATTCTCCGCCACGCTGCTCCCCTCACGCCGCTCCTCCACCTGCTGCAGCGTGGCCCCCAACCCCAGGCGTAGACAACACTTTCCACACAATGCCAGGCCAGATCTAATTTGTTTTAATGTTAGAAAGGCCAACAGCAAGGCTGAGGGTCGCGCCGATGCAATTTCGTATCTGCTCGTTTTTATAAAACGTATGCATAAAACTATCGTGAGTTTTCTCGTTTCCTTCTGGTCCACCGTCTGCTGAAGCTGCTGCGCTGAACATGAAACTACACATTTCCCGGGTAACCGGATGACGCCGGAAATGGGCACAACATGCTGGAGTAACTCAGCAGGTCGCAGTAGAGCAGACAGAATGTGCAGAAAGGAACTACAGATGCTGGTTTATACCGAAGATAGACACAAAATGATGGAATGACTCAGCGGGTCAGGCAGCTTCTTTGGAGAAAGAGGAGGAGAGCTTCTTCAAAGCAGGCATGCCTTGTGGAGATTTGGCTGACAAAATGTGTAGAAATGTCCTTCATCTGCTCCACTGCAAAATCTCCTCAAGGTATACCTACGGTGAAACAGTTCTCCTCCTCTTTCTCCAGAGATTCTGCCTAACCCCGTTGAGTTACTCCGGTATTTTGTGGTCTATCTGATGCTGGAGATGGGCAGTAATACAGCGATAGCCCCAGCAAGAGGAGGAGTGACACAAAATGCTGGAGTATGCAGTTAGGAGGGAGAAATACATCAGCCATGATTGAATGGCCAAGTAGACTTGATGGGCTGAATGGCCTAACCCTGCTCCTATCACTTATGACCTAGGACTTCACTGACGTACTATCTATCTTCGGTATCAACCAGCATCTGCAGTTCCCTACGCAAGAGGAGAAGGGAGATGGGGCCTGATGAAACCAATGAGTATTGGCATGTAGAATCAGTTTGATAGCAAGAGTAAGAAGTTATTGATGGATCCTGAGTCTTCGCACATGCTGGCAAAAAAATAATTGCACTACTTTGCCTGCATGTTTCCATTATTTCTTGGTTTATACTGTGCTTTGCAGTTTAGCTCCAGTTAGGAGACCTAAATTCTATCCCCATCAGTGACTTCTTACTCTGGCTATCGTATCTTCAAACTGATTCTCCATCTTGAGCTCAAACATAGTACAGTACTGGAATAAGCCCTTCGGCCACAATATTTGTGCCAAACATGATGCCAAGTCCAACTCTTATCTGCCTGCACATAATCCATATCCCTCAATTACCTACATATCCATAAATCTATCAGGTCTCTTAAATGCAACTATTGTATGTCTCACCCATCACCCCCGACTGTGCATTCAAGACACTCACCACCCTCCGTGTAAAAAAATCTCTCACCCCACACATCTCCTTTCATCTTTGCCCCTCTCACCTCTAATATTTGATTTTTCAGTTTAGTTTATTTAGTTTAGTTTATTGTCACGTGTACAGTGAAAAGCTTTTGTCCTGTGCTAACCCAGTGGAAAGACAATACATGATATTCCTCAGGATGGAAGGTAAGAACACATTTTCTATCCTGAAGAGAAGGTTCTGACTATCTACTCTATCTATGCCTCTCATAATTTTATATACTTCTACCAGGTTTTCAGGCAACCTCTGGCGTTCCAGAGAAAATAATCCAAGTCTGTCATACCTCTCCCTGTAACTAATACCCATTATATAATTCTGTTACACCTCCTTTGCATCCTTTCCAAAGCCTTCACATCCTTCCTGTAATGGTGTGACCAGACTGCATGCTATACTGCAATTGCAGCAAACCAAATTTCTACGAAGCTGCATCATGTCTTACTGATTCTTATCACTAAGACATGATGGCGAGTCTCACCTTTTCTTGATAGAACTACTCTGCCTCCATCTGCAAAGCAGTCAATCAATCTGTATTTTTCTCCAAACTAGAAGAGGCTGTTGGGTTGGAAGATAAGAATAAGGAGAACGCATACTTGTTTTGCAAAGTAGAAGAGTGGATGAAAACACATGTACAAAATTAAAGAGATATAATTGAGAGCCTATCAACAATAGTGGAAGAGATAAAAAAAATTAAGATCAATTGGAAACTCTAGTGTACAAATTTTACTCAGAACAGGGCTGGAGAAATTAGGAAAGTGGAAGCAAGTCCTTACAAGAAGTCCGAACCTGGTCGGAAATGTATAATCAAGAAAATTATTGGAATCCATGGGTTTGTAATGGTTATTGGTCACTGACTTCAGCCCTGAGATGGACAAAGAGAAATCGAGAAAAGGAACCTGAGTACTTACAGGTCTCAAATCTATATGTCCAAACTTAAGAAGGTTGACTCTGGAAGTCCCAGAGGACCCTAAATTGTTATGTTACCAAATACTCCAGATCAAACTTTAGAATTTCCCTTGAAGATCTATACTTAATATCAGGAGAGATCCATAACTAATCACAGATAATCATAAAATTATATATGTATTATGTACAGATTTACAAACAGGAAAAGTTAACTTAGCCCCTCAAACATGGTCCATCTACCATTTAAAACATGGGTAATCTGTAATTTAATACAATTTACTTCACTTTAAACTATAACCATTGATTTTGTTCAATCAACACAGAACAAGGGATCTATATCCCTGTTCTATATTTTAGAACATCTTCATTTTGTTAGCACATGAGATCTTGAGATTCTTCACCATCTTACCCTCATTGTGATCTTGTTCTCCTGAGTTGAATCATTGAACCCCAACAGAAGCTTGAGAAAAAGGATATCCCTTACATGTTGCATAAGGCACTTTACATTTTTCATTACCAAATTTAAATCTTAATTTTTTACCACACAGTTGGCAATAGTAAAGAACGAGTCACTGATGAGGAAGTATAAACTGGTATTTTGGGAAATCCTTTTTGTAGCCGGCAGTGGTCCAGCTTTCTGAGGTCTGCATCCAAGTCTTTCTCATATCTGGACCATAGGATTATTTTGTTCAAGAAGGAACTGCAGATGCTGGAAGATCGAAGGTACACAAAATTGCTGGAGAAACTCAGCGGGTGCAGCAGCATCTATGGAGCGAAGGAAATAGGCGACGTTTTGGGCCGAAACCCTTCTTCAGGAGTCTGAAGAAAGGTTTTGGCCCGAAACGTCGCCTATTTCCTTCACTCCATAGATGCTGCTGCACCCGCTGAGTTTCTCCAGCAATTTTGTGTACCATAGGATTATTTTAACTGTCAGATTGGTTTGTTTTGCTTCTCTCTCCTATTTTTTCATATTTACAACTCATCTCTTCATTGTCTACTTGTCTGCTATCGCCGCCTTTATCACATACCATCATTCATTTCCTGACTGGATTCCTCTTGACCACTACTCTTTAGTTCCTTCCCTTTCTGTGTAATTATTTATAAGCTATTTATTTTTTGTCGTCACTCTCTACTGCAATGAAAGACTGGCTCATCGGCCTGAAATATTGACTTTTTTATCTCTCGACAGATATTTCCTGACCCGAGGCAAAATTTCTATATATATTTAAGAAGTAGAAACAAGGAACTGCTGATTTACAAAAAAAAAGGACACAAAGTGCTGGAGTAACTCAGCAGTTCAGGCAGCATCTCTGGAGAACATGGAAAGGTAACATTTTGGGTCGGTACCCTTCTTCAAATTGATGTATATATATATATTTGTTGTGTTGTGGTGTTTAAAGTACTTGTAAAGCTTTAGTAAGTGAGAATTGCATTGTTTGGTCCAGGTGCATATGATAATTAAAAACTCTTGCTTTCTTGATTTTCGGTTTTCCTCATCGCTAAATTTTATTTATGATAAAATTACAATTACAAATGGTATGAACATTGAATTCTCCAATTTAATGTTTACCCTCTCTTTCCCCCGCTCCCACCACACCCTCCATATGCTCATCTCCCATCCCCGAGTCTCATATTTTGGTTATCCCCTCTTTACCCTTCCAGTCATATCCCTCCCTCCAGCCTTTTTTCCTTATTTGACACCATTCTGTCTCCTTTTCGCTTCTAGCCTTTGTCACTATCCTCACCCATCAGTCAATCAAAATTCCCTCACCTGTATCCACTTATCACAAGGCCTTGCCTCCTCACCTCTGTTTTCCAGCTTTCTCAGCCCTACTTTATCAGTCTGAAGAAGTGTCCTGACTCAAAACGTCAACTTCCTCCACATCATCTGTCTGACCCACAGAGTTCCCCCAGCACTTTGATTTTTGCCTTAACCTACTAATTCTCTGAAAATTCATAATTTTTTTTCATGGGTGCTTTGCCGCCGGTGAAATTTACCATTCTCTAAGTATATGTTTATCATAAGATAGCTATAAAATCGTCCACTTTGTAGGAGTATACAAGCAAGCGGTGGATTGGAGTTCCGGTTTAAAGGACCAACGAGCATCTGGTGCATGTTTCCTACCCTTGTGCGATGATGTTATTGGGTGAAGTTCAGGAAGCTCCGCCCGCGCGGCAATTTTCACTTTGTTACATTGGTGCCAGAGAACGGTGAATCTTCTCTGCAGTCCGTCATTCATTTCGGTGCACGGCGAGGAAGGGATAGGGAGGGAAGGGGGGGAAAGGGAAAACAATTACAAGGACTGAAATTTATGAAGAGAAAAATTCCCATCCTCTTCTTCACAATTGCTCACGAGAAGCAAGGAGCAAAATCCGAAACTTTCGCCGGGAGTTTATTTATTTTTTTTGTTTTATTTTGTTCTTCTCTCCAGCAAGTGGACTTCAATACGCGTCGATTTTGCGTTTTACTAATATATTTATGGCTCCTGCTGAAAACCTAAGACAAGTGCTGATGGAAATTCCAAACCCGCAGCCTAAGATTGCTGGTACGTAAACCCATGTTTAAATAGACGCGGAAAAAATAAGGCGCTTAACTGAGACGAGGCGATGGGGGAGGGAAGGGGAACACTCTTGTTAACTAGTTTTAAACACGGTTGAAAGTCAATATGATGATCATTGATTTTGAGTATTGCATCTGTTCAGTTAAATGATCAATCTGCACTATTGTCCGAAAAAAATGATCAGTTATGTTTTTATAAAATTGCTGCTCTACCACGATATTGGCGGGGAGATGAGAAAGCAGTTTCCATCCCGCACGTTCACCCAAATTGTAATGTTTAGCATATGAAATAGAATATATTATAGTTTAATAGACCCAATGTATGTTATTAATTTATTAGCTGAAATAATTTGAGGATGATGATCATTGCAATATCTTTATTGTAGCAATGGAAGACGCGGGAAGCGCCAAACGTGAGCCAACAATTGATGGGAATCCTTATTGATTACACTATTGATTAAAAAATATTTATCGGGTTTTTGGATGCGATACTAAATTAAATATGTGTTTATATTTTATATGGATTGACATTGATGATTTTATAGTGCGTGGACACAATACATTGGTAATAGTGGCCAGCTGTTGGTAAAACTGACCAGATATAATCTGATACAAGCATTGTCGACGCAAAGAAGAAAGCTAGGATAAAATAGATATTATTTCTACTTTAAGCATGAATGCAACATGGGGATTTCTTAAACTTTTAAAAGCTGACCTTTTGAATAGATAGTGAGACCCCTATAGGCCACATTTCTCATTATACTCATTATTTTCCTAATTTAAAAATGTATACTATTCTCACGTACAGTGCATTTTTGGCTGTAGTATACTATATCCGGACAGACAGCCAACAGATAACTTATAAATTGAACGATCCAGCAATAAGCAGAAGTTACAATGTTAACGCGGGAGGCTTATACAAAAATCATTCACAAATATTCTTGCATGCAAGTGTTTGCGGTTCCGTGGTGAGAAGAGCATCACTCGTAGTATTTAAATTTGACATATTGCGAATATTAACACTCAGAACTAAACATTTTCAGCAGATCAACGGTGCAGAGGATGTAGTTGGCGGTCTTGAGCAGAGACCTAGAGTTACCCTACACAGGAAGCAGGCTCTTCCACCTAACTCATCCATGCCGACCAAGATGAACCAGCCCCATTTGGCTGCTTTTGGCCCAGAAATCTCTACACCTTTCCTACCCATCGCATCTACAGCTGTCCCTGGCGGCGTGTTCTATGTATCCACCACCCTCTTAAAAACAAAAGTTGCCCCTCTGGTCCCCTTCCAAGTCCATGTTGCCTTAGAAAAAAAATGCAGATTCAGTCATTAATTTTGCTTCTTTTAAAAAAAAAACACTTTTTTCCCCCTCCAGTCCATCTTCGCAGGACCTATGAAGAAATTATGAATTCCACGAGGGCGCAAACACGTTTAACAGCACTTCATGCCAATGTTCCTCCAACATCTTTTCTAAGAATGGAGAACAGCCCAACAGGTAATTGTTTAATTCAAGATATGAATGTTACATCAGGTTTGTGTGTTTGTGTATACAAACTTTGCTGCAATAAGGTAATGTGATTGGCCGAATGGCATAATTCTGCTCCTATCAAGTATACTCTGCCATTCAATCATGGCTGATCTATCTCTCCCTCCTAGCCCCATTCTCCAGCTTTCTCCCCATAACCCCCTGACATCTGTACTAATCAACAATAGATGTCATCCCCTCTTTCCTATCAGGATCTTGGTCAAAAGTAGTCTTGGTTGGTGTGCTTTTTAGAGCCAACATGCTTGGCTTGTTCCAGCATGTAGAGTGAATTGAAATTTGATTTCTGTAATGCTGGAGAATTCTGCAGACGGATCAGCAACTTTGTTTATTATTGAAGATCATTTTGTAATATTTTTCGTTTATATGATGGGCTATTCCCCCAATAAATTGGGATGTTCACGCAGCAAGTTCTTCAATTTAGCTATTTAATTTGGTACTGCCATTCACGAGACCCTTCTTCAGACGAGGGGGGGGGGGCAGGAAAAAGAAAGGAAGAGGCGGAGACAGTAGGCTTGTGGGAGAGCTGGGAAGAGGGAGGGGAAGGAAGGAGTAAGCAAGGACTATCTGAAATTAGAGAAGTCCATGTTCATACTGTTAGGGTGTAAACTACCCAAGCGAAATATGAGGTGCTGTTCCTCCAATTTGCGCTGGGCCTCACTCTGGCATTGGGGTGGGCCCAAGCCAGTCAGATTCGGAATGGGAGGGGCAGTTGAAGTACTGAGCCATCAGGTGGATCAGGTTGGTTAGTGCGAACTGAGTGTAGGTGTTGGGTTGCTGCTGGACATGGGGGGCACGGTATGGTGGAGACGCCCCTCAAATTAAAAATTAAATTAAGGGAAGGTATCCCACGCCAGGGGGCCACATGAGTGGCACGGGTGGGGGACATTATTTGTGGAAGTGAAAATGTCAAATGGGATTTTCGCACTGTAAACACTGTATATATTTATTACTTGGACAGGGGCCACAGAGTGGCACGGGTGGGAGACTGTTGGGTGAAATTTGAAAAATGTTAAAAAAAATTGTACTGAAAAAACTTGTATAGTCTCCGAAAATGTCGGATGAATTTTGTTTTGTTTGAATGGTTCAGGAATTGCATATATTTATCAATGAATAAAGTCTATTTTGAAATAAAAAAAAAAAAAATAAAAAAAAGAGTGTAGGTGTTGGGCGAAACAATCGCCAAGCCTGTGCTTGGTCTCGCCGATGTAGAAAAGCTTTTTTTTCTTCAAAATAGACTTCATTTGAGAAATAAATATATACAATACATGATCCTTACAAAACTTCATCCGACATTCTCGGAGCCTATACATACAATACAGTTTCCCCAAATCACAAATGTATCTCCCTCCCCCCCACCCTTGCCACTCATGTGGCCCACTGGCATGGTATCCGATGTAGAAAGGTTGGCACCTGGATCTCCCGGTGGCTCAGCACTTCAACTCCCCCTCCCATTCCAAATCCGACCTTTCTGTCCTGGGCCTCCTCATTGCCAGAGTGAGGCCCAGCGCAAATTGGAGGAACAGCACCTCGTATTTCGCTTGGGTAGTTTACACCCCAGCGGTATCGACATCCAATTTCAGATAGTCCTTGCCTTCTCCCTCCTTCCCCTCCCCCTTCCCAGCTCTCCTACAAGCCTACTATCTCCGCCTCTTCCTTTCTTTCCTTCCCCCCCCCCCCCCCCCCCCCCGACATCAGTCTGAAGAAGGGTCTCGCCCCAAAACGTCGCCTTTTTCCGTCTCTCCATAGATAGTCACCCGCTGAGCTTGTCCAGCATTTTTGTCTACCTTCGATTTTTCCAGCATCTGCAGTTCTTTCTTAAACATGAATATAGAGGGAATCTTTTTTTGTTTTACTTTTGCCGCTTTTTTGCTGATGGGAATTTCCCATTGAATGATGGGATAGAAAAGATGCATTTTGCAGAGGATTAGTGTAAAAGTGTGCTTGATGTCCAATGTGCGGTGAAGTCTATCAAATAAAAATTGAGATAACCAGAAAATCTGCCCTAATGCTGATTGAAGGATCTATTAGTGTTGCAGATAACACTCATTGTCTATGAATAGTGCACAGAATCTTTTGTCCAATAAAAAAAATGATTTTGTTATCATGGCTCCATCCAATGGCCCAGGACCTCCTTATTTCTACAAAGAATGGTCATTTTGTAGTTTGGGTATGTAAATTTTCTGGATTGGTACATGAACCTAAAGCTTACTGACTTGTTAAGAATGTAATCACCGAGTCGAAATCCTGAAGGATTTTCATGGCCATATTTATATCCAGAGGTATAATTTCAAGCAGACTATTATTTTATGCCTTTATTAGCTTTACCAATCTTTATTATTTTATCCCGGTGTTTGTAAAAGACCAACTAAAACTAATATGACAAGCAGATGTAGATTGATATGATGTTGTGGCCATTGGCAGCTATTCATCTTATTGCTTTGCTGAAAGTACACTTTATTGTTTTCCAGCGCAAGATTTTTCTGAAGTCTCATCGTTCGCCAGAAGAAAGTTTGGAGCCAGAAGAAGAACATACACCAGTTCATCAAATTTCATATGTAACAAAAAATCATTGGAAAATGATAGTGAGAAAGGTGTGTGCCTGTTGAATTTGATATTGTATACCATTTTATATGAACCTGAACAGGTTCTACAGAGTTCATTTTGCATCCATTTACAGATAACTATGTGTTGGCAGTCATATTTCCACACCTGGGATCCAAGTGTACCATGGATATATGATAATGGACATAGAACAGTTATTTTCATTTTATGATTGGATGTCATATCTCAGATTAGCTCAATGTCAAATATACCAGCATGCAATGAAATTTCTCCTTTGCATGAAGCCCATAGAGTAAACATTTACGGTAATGATGAATACAAAATTCTGACTGTCCTGTTGGCCTTCTTCTCAAAACGAGCATTAAGTTCACCAGGGAGGGCTGCACTGTAACCAGTGATGCTGCCTGACTTTACTTTGCTTTGCGGGCAGTTATGGCTTTCGGGCCTTGCCACAGTAGATGTGTGTCTGAATGCATTGTCTTGGCATTCCTGATGACTTTGCAAAGATTATAGTGAGGTTTCTTGAACCACCTGGAATTGGTCTTGGCCTTCACCTGGGAATGTACCTCATAATTCATCAATGGTTTCCAATGGGGAACATTTTGATTGTCTTCTTCAGCACTCCTCTGCGCACTTGCTGATGAAATCAGTCATGGCAGTGGCCAACTCATTCAGGCTGGCTGTTGATTCCCTGAATATGGACCAGTTCACTGACTCAAAGCAGTGGGATGTCATCTGTTTCTGCAGAAACAAACTAAAAGATTGAGTTACTGCTGTACGTAGACAGTGTCATTGGTGTGCAGGGAGGAGAGCAATTCTGGGGGGCATCAGTATTGAGAGTCTGGGTGAAGAAATTGTTATGATGACCAATTCTCAGTTATGCCAGTCAGAAAAAACATTTGCAGATATATGCCCCAAGGCCAAGATTCAGGAGCTTTGTGAAGAGTTTATTCGGTATTATGGTGTTAAAGGCTGATCTGTCGTCAATGAATAGCATCTACACAGAAATGTGAGATGTTGTATTTTGGGAAGTCTAACATGGGTAGGACCTTCACAGAGAATGGTAGGGCTCTGGTGAGTTTTGTAGAGCAGAGGGATCTAGGAGTGCAGGTGCTTGGTTCCTTGAAGGCCGAGTCGTAGATAGATAAGGTGGTCATAAAGTCTTTTGACACATTGGCCTTCATCATTGAGTATAGAAGTTGGGAGGTCATGTTGTAGTTGTGTAAGACTGGTGAGACCGCATTTAGAGTATTGTATTCAGTTCTGGGCACCATGTTATTGGAAAGATGTCAAGCTGGAACAGCTACAGATAAGATTTACGAGGATGTTGCCAGGATTAGAGGGTCTGAGCTATAGGGAGAGGTTGAGTATGCTGGGACTCTCTTCCCTTGAGCAAGGTGGATGTTAGGTGATCTTATAGAGGTGTATAAAATCATGAGAGAAATAGATCGGGTAGATGCACAGTCTCTTGCCCAGAGTAGGTGAATCGAGGACCATAGGGCATAGGTTTAAGATTTAATAGGAATCTGAGGGGTAACTTTTTTACACAAAGGGTGTTGAGTGGATGGAACAAGCTGCCAGAGGAGGTAGTTGTGGCAGGGACTAAACCAACGTTTAAGGAACAGTTAGATAAGTACATGGATTGCACAGGTTTGAAGGGATATGGACTAAACGCAGGAAGGTGGGACTAGTGCTATTGGGGCAAGTTGGGCCAAAGGGCCTGTTTCCACGTTGTATCACTGTGGCTCAACTTAGACATGGGCATTTTTATTAACAAGGTGATCCAGAGCTTAATCATGTAGTGCAAGGGGTCCACCATGGTCCTATTTTCCTTTACGCAAATTGCTAGGCCCTAGATTGTCCAGGAGATTGATGTTAATGTGGACAATACCAAACACTTAATTGTGGTCAATATTAGAGCTACCTGGTGGTAGTCATTGAGATCTGTCATTTTTACTTTTCTTGGGGATTGTAATTAGAGCAGTTTCCGTGAGAGATTCAAGGTGACCATATGACTAGCACATGATTTCGGTATCGGTTCAGAGACTCCATCTGGGCCAACTGCTTTCCAAGAGTTTATCCTTGTGAAAGCACATCTGACCTTCAAATCCATTCTCAACCAGTAGAGATATGCCATTGCTAGAGATCCCCCACTTCCCCAATTTGGCCTAATAGCTTGTGACAGTACACAGGCCTTGTCACAGTTGTCTGGCATCACTTGATTAAATTGAACCTCTAAATTGTTCTGGAATTTTCCTTTGGCATCCCTGATAGCCTTTCACAGATCCTTGTACAGCCTTGCATCTAGACTTTAGAAGAGTCTTTCCCATTCATTTACGTTTTTGAATAAGATAGATCCCAATTGCCTTTGTCTGAATACAGTCGTCGGCATAATTCTTGATGAAACTAGTCATGATAGAGATATATTCATTCAGACTGGAAAAGTTGTCTTGAACATGTTCCAATAATAGACCCTGAAGTAGACCCTCTGCCTCCTCAGTCCACTGGTGTGTGATTCTCTTCATTGGTACCTTGTGCTTCAATCTTTGTCCGTAAGCCAGCAAGAGCACTGACAGATGATCAGACTGGCCCAAATGAAAGTGATTCTGATCATCCGCTAAATATAATCTGTGCCGAGAGTTTCTTGGTTTGATGGTGGTTTTATTATTTTATGATTTCTTCTGACATGTTGTTTGCAGGCAGACCAAATGTGTACACCCAATAAATATTAAAGTTGAATCATTTTTTTAATGTTGTGAAATTGACTATTTAAAAAAAAAAACCTACCCATGAAAGAACGGACAGAAATTTAACTTTTTATTTCAGAATCTCCTTTCAAGAAACAACGACTGCATTTTAAGCGAGGTGTAGATTTGGAAGTCAAACTAAACCACCTACTATCATCTCAGCTGGTGCAGACTTTCGTATTGCACAGATATCCTGCAATTGATGATGAGGTATGCCAGCTGACTACCTGTCACTAACTGAATAAACCACAGTCTAAAAAATTTTGAGCCCAACCAGTCTCACCAGAGCTTCCCTCTAATGATCAAATTAAAAATGCACGGTAATTTGTGCTGTTGGGAGTTCGAACTATATCAAAACCAATGCATTTTTTTCTGAAACAGGACAGGAACCTGGTTCTTCCGTCATTGATCTTGAAATTTGCTCAAGAACAGCTGGCATTAACCAAAAGAAGTGTTTATCGATCAATACCACGATGGCGCTTGGGATCCAACAGAGATGCCTACTGTTACCGCAAAGCACATAATCATCTTCGCATTTACAAGGTTTGTATTTTCTGATAAAGATTGAATGGAAGGTCAATAGGGTGTTTGTTTTTCCTACAATTTTCTGTATATATACTATGTATGTTTCAATTGATATTTGAAATCATGACCAGGAATGCAAGATCTTGATTTACCATTTTAAGATTGTTCTTTGCCCAAATATAATTATACACCCATGGGCATTTGACAGATTGACCAAATTACTTTATATTTATGTTGAGGAAGTTAAAATTAACCCTTCCAAATATTTGAAATCTTAAATGGGGGAAAAAAACAAACAGTGGAAACACTCAACACTGCTTGACTGCTGCCTGAACTGCTATGTGATTCCAGTATTTTCAGTTTTTATTGGGATTATTACTGAACACATTCAGTGGAAATATTATATATTTTATTATTTTAGGTAGGTATGCTTTAATGGAAGTATTAGATTAGATGAGAATAAGGCATCAACATT
Organism: Leucoraja erinaceus; assembly: GCF_028641065.1. Taxonomy (NCBI): domain Eukaryota; kingdom Metazoa; phylum Chordata; class Chondrichthyes; order Rajiformes; family Rajidae; genus Leucoraja; species Leucoraja erinaceus. Next base: position 40,499,753 of record NC_073389.1, read on the forward strand.
TGTACTAAACTTGGTCTTGACAAGATGAATAAATAGTGAGACAATTTAGTTCAATGTGGCTCTTCCAAAAAGAAACCTCTGCGGGGTTGCAGAGCGATTTGCTTTCATCGCCTTGCATTGTGGTGAAGAGCTTGCTTGTTTTAGTTCTAAGTTTGTTTTTTTGTTGGGTACATAATCTATTTTATCCAAACAGGATTAGTCTGAAGTGATGTTCTGGATCTCTTTACCTTTCATTTCTTTTGAAGATTGTAAAAAGCAAATTTCTCTGGTACTTTATCAAAGTTGTGTCTTCGCCCACCATTCAAAACTTAAGACTTGACCATAAGCAGCACAATATCCCAAATACAGCCTGATTTGTTTTGTCTGTTTTCAATAATAGTTATAGTTTGGCATTCTATCTACTTTGCAATTTTTCAGTCCAAAATGCTGGCAATATTTCACCCTTATCCTTTGTGGATTTTCTAACTCTCTGAATCCGCGGTGTACCTTGCATTATTACATTGTATTTTTGTTTTCTAACTGCTTAAACAAATAATTTAATAACTCTCTCGTCTCTTGGTAGCACACCCAATGATTTGAATTTAGTTATATGTTATTCCAACTGCCTGAATGCATAAATAAAATTCAATACATTGGGTTCCAATCTTTAGGGTGTGTGGTGGGGGGTTCACTCCAGCTTTAATGTTTACAATGTATCTTCCCTTGACCCCACCACCCCAGTTTGTCCAGTGTTTACATTCATATGTAATTGGTTATTTCCAGGAACCAAACCAACAATTTCCTCTTGCTGCAAGGTCCAAAAGCCTTGCTAGTTTAACATTTGAATTAAATGAAACAATCTATTCCTCCTTCACAGGTATGGTCTCAACATCCTGATTTTAAGCAACTGAAGGAGAAGAAATTGGGAACCTATTTTATCTGGTTCAAATGCAGCTACTGATTGAGCCAGAGGCATGTTTTCCTACATGGAAAAGTGCTGTCATGTTCCGATTGGCTATGTGAAATGTATTCAAATCAACTGAAGTGACTTTGAAAATTTTATGATAGATTGGGTTCAATTGGCTTTGGTAAAATTGTAAATGATCCCTAGTGTGCAGGATAGTGTTAGTATACAAAGTGATCGCTGGTTGGCGCAGAATTGGTGGGCGGAATGGCCTGTTTCCACGTTGTATTTCTTAACTAAACTAAATTTTGTTTCTTTGCAGAGAACATGCCTGGAACAAGGAAAGCTATTATTGCAAGCAGAACTCTGGGAGACTGCCTTAAACTACATACTGAATGCGTGGAGGTACACGAGTGAACTTCCACAGTGGGATAATAGTTTCCATAATGAATGTACACAACAGTGTTTTGCGGTTTTAGCTGTTCAGTGCTTAACTGCTTTGCAACGAAGCTGTCTGGCGTTGGAGAAGTATAAACAACTAAGGAAAAGGTAAATTGCTTGTACAGAGATGTTAAGAAATTAAAATAATTGATTTCTGGAAGTGGGGTTGAAGTCCTCTCCAGTTTAGTTAAGAGATGCAGCTTGGAAATAGGCCCTTCGGCCCACCGAGTCCACACCGACCAGCGATCCCCGCACATTAACACTATCCTGCACACTAGGGACAATTTACAATTATACCAAGCCAATTAACCTACAATCCTGAAAATCTTTGGAGTGTGGGAGGAAACTGGAGATCCTGGAGAAAACCCACGCAGGTCACGGGGAGAACGTACAAACTCCATGCAAATAGCATCCATAGTCGGGATCGAACACGGGTCCCTGGAGCTGTAAGGCGCCACTGTGTCGCCTACTCATAAACTATTAATTAAAAAGAAAATTGAATGTCTGGCATGAAAAATAAGATTGACCTTGTTTCTCCAAATGCACTTGCGTCTCAGGATATGGGTTTGGAAAATCTTAGTGCATTTTGTGAGGTGGTGGGGTGGAATCGTCAAGTCAACCCTCTAATGCATTTTGTTTTGAAGTAGCTGATAGTAGTTTGAAAACTTGAATAAAGTACCAATTAACTAACATTTTGTGCATAATTTAAAAAATGACTTGAATCTTTTCTCAACATCATGGATGAGGGGATTGGATAATAAACTCACCTTGTAAACCTTGGTTGGTATTTTAAAACTTTGTTGTAGAATGCAAGCCAGTTATCTATATAATGCTAAAGTTCAAAAAGCAAAGATCAACCTTTTTTTAGTTGAGGTTGAGATTTGCACTTTTGTCTTTAATAGACAAAATCTCCAGAATGTTTGGTTGTAAAGTGTATTGTAGAAACTAGGACGTTTCTAAGTTCCGACCCAGCTGATGGCAACTTGACCTGAGCTTGACCTTAGGAAAGAAAAGTTGACCAAAACTGTACACAATACTCTAGATGTGGTCTCACCAGAGCCCTATACAATTGCAGAAGAACCTCTTTACTCCTATACTGAAATCCTCTTGTTATGAAGGCCAACATTCCATTAGCTTTCTTCACTGCCTGCTGATGTGTGCAATGTTGTGACAAAACTTTGTTAAGTTGATGAAACATGGGGGGGATGACATAACTCAGGAAACCTGCTGGAATAAATTTTTTAGAATGCAAGCCATAATCTATATAATGCTAAAGTTCAAGGCAAGATCTTTTTTAGTTGAGGTTGAGATTTGCACTTTTGTCTTGAATAGACAAAATCTCCAGAATGTTTGGTTGTAAAGTGTATTGTAGAAACTAGGACGTTTCTAAGTTCCGACCCAGCTGATGGCAACTTGACCTGAGCTTGACCTTAGGAAAGAAAAGTTGACCAAAACTGTACACAATACTCTAGATGTGGTCTCACCAGAGCCCTATACAATTGCAGAAGAACCTCTTTACTCCTATACTGAAATCCTCTTGTTATGAAGGCCAACATTCCATTAGCTTTCTTCACTGCCTGCTGATGTGGCAATGTTGTGACAAAATTGTTAAGTTGATGAAACAATGGGGATAGACATATTAACTCAGGACCTGCAGGAATATATATTTTCACCTGCATAAGACCTTTTCTAGGCATATCTTCATATCAAGGCAGATGCATTCATTCATTTCTAAAAGTAATCTAGTTACTATAATTTTGCTGTCTGAGTTTGCTGAAGTGCTTCATCAACAATGAATATGGGATTTGGTGATGATAACATTGTTGGTTTGACTCTGGCACTTAGTAGCTGAGTAACTGAGAGAAGGGAGAATACAATTGCAATTTACATGTTTTAAAAAAAAACTTTGAACTATGATCTAACAATTCTTCTTTCTGTTTCAGACTTAGAATTGCATATACGCAAAACAAGCTGATCAAACCCTGTCTTGAAGAGATGGAAACTATGCTTGTAGTCTTGGAATGCGGTTCTCCAGGACAAAATCAATCTTGTCTAAGTCCTTAAAATTTCAACGAATAAGAAGTGCAGTGTGTCCATAATTAAAAATATTGTATGCCTTAATAGGAAAAAGACCGCTTCAGGTTGAGCACAAAAACATATATTGACATCAAATCTATTTGTTCAAAAAAAAAGTCCATACATGAGTATTTTTACTGTGCATTGGAATGGGTCCAGCACAACATAGGAAAATGGAAATTGGAATTAAAAGGAGGGATTTTTGTCATTTAAAGAGCAAAGAGAAAATAGTTTTTTTTTTTTTTTTTTTTTTTTTTAATGCTTAGTTGTGAAAGGTAGCCTTTGTCCTTTAACTTAAATTGTCCATCCTTGTAACAAAAGGAAGAGCAACCTGTAACTTTTAGCTGCAGGATTCCGACTTGAGTGAATATACAATTTTGACAATTAGGTTGATGTTTCTTGTGGAGGTTTGTGTAAGTATTGGTACGAGTCATTTCGGATATTTCTGAAGACGTGTTTCATGGAAACCTTGCAGTATAAAACTTGAGATTTTTGAATGCAAATTGTATTTTGAGAACCATTTTATTTAACTCCTCTGTATAAGAAAAATGAATGTTGTAGATGTCATAGTATGCAGGTAGACGTGTTGTACCACAAATGTAGTGTAATGGCAATATTAGTAACCTAATAATGGTAATTGCACTTTAACCTTTAACTACATACTGTTTTTAATGTGGAGTTTCTGGTATTAAACCAAAAAATGTTTGAGTGAATTTCGACTAGTTGGAAATATTTTCATATGTTAAAAAAACTATTTTCATTAATTTATGTATGAATTTCTTAAGTATAAATTTATCTAGTTATGCGTAATGTAATATGTTAATTGTTACTCGAACACTGAAATCCAATGTATCTAACATGTTGTGAGTGGAAAATATGTAATTTATGTGTTGGTAATTGAGTCATTTGGTGTTTAAGGGTTTTCAAATAAAGTGAGTACTAACTTATAACCTTATCAATGCATGGAAAGTGGGCCTGTAAATTCTCTATTTTGAAAATGTTGCAAAATAAAACACAATATGATTGCTTCTATATCATGCAGATTACTAGAGGGGTTTAAGGTCCTATTCAAAAACAATACATTTGCCAATTAGTGACTCAATCAAGTTGTAAAACAGATAAATTCACTGTTTGCTCAAAATCGTCAGGGGAAAAATATTTGCCTTGCCATTTACAACTTTACAACGGATATAGCCTTTGCACCCTTTCTTTGACTGAAATGTGCGTGATGTCAAAATTTTTCTTACTAGTGCGGTTTTCCTCCCAATATTCAATGGACCTTGTATCTTATTTATAGTTGATCTAGGTGCACTATTACTTGTCTCCATCCTACAGCACCAGTTAATCTGTGGATTGTAGTTACCTCTGCAAAATAAGTCAAATTACTTAAGAATCGCTGGAAAGGGAATCTTTATCCTTGCATTACCCAATTGCTCAAAATTTGGGTCGAGGCGTGAGATTAAAGGGATGAATGTGCTATTCAAATATGTGCACCAGCAATGAGTTAGGTAGTTCCGAGTTCAGATTCAGATTCAGATTCAATTTTAATTGTCATTGTCAGTGTACAGTACAGAGACAACGAAATGCATTTAGCATCTCCCTTGAAGAGCGACATAGCAAACGATTTGAATAAAAAAATAATATCGGGGTGGGGTGGTGATTGGCAGTCACCGAGGTACGTTGTTGAGTAGAGTGACAGCCGCCGGAAAGAAGCTGTTCCTCGACCTGCTGGTTCGGCAACGGAGAGACCTGTAGCGCCTCCCGGATGGTAGGAGGGTAAACAGTCCATGGTTGGGGTGAGAGCAGTCCTTGGCGATGCTGAGCGCCCTCCGCAGACAGCGCTTGCTTTGGACAGACTCAATGGAGGGGAGCATGGAACCGGTGATGCGTTGGGCAATTTTCACCACCCTCTGCAATGCCTTCCGGTCGGAGACAGAGCAGTTGCCATACCATACTGCGATGCAGTTGGTAAGGATGCTCTCGATGGTGCAGCGGTAGAAGTTCACCAGGATCTGAGGAGACAGATGGACCTTCTTCAGTCTCCTCAGGAAGAAGACACGCTGATGAGCCTTCTTGATCAGAGTAGAGGTATTGTGGGTCCAAGAGAGGTCATCGGAGATGTTGACTCCCAGGAACCTGAAGCTAGAAACACGTTCCACCTCCGTCCCGTTAATGTGGATGGGGGTGTGCGTGCCGCCTCTGGACTTCCTGAAGTCTACAATGAGCTCCTTGGTCTTCTTGGAGTTAAGGGCCAGGTTGTTGTCAGCGCACCATGCTGCTAAGTGCTGGACCTCCTCCCTGTAGGCCAGCTCATCGTTGTTGCTCAAAGATGGCATCTGTATTACCAGAATTAAGGCGCACGTGAGAAAAATGTGTTGTTTGCATCCTCTAATTTAGAATGTCACGGGTAAATAATAGAAATATCAAAAAAAATTAAGTATTTACAAAGATTTCTTGGAGAAAATAGATGTAATGGGGTAAAGAATGGGAAGAACTTTCTGAAAATACTTGGCTAGAGAATGAATGTGGTTTTATTTATTTAGAGGATTACATTAGAGGTCGCTTTAACATCGTGACGCTTCAGAAGGTTGTATTTTGCAGTTTTCGCAAATATTGGCTTGGTCTACATTATTGTTGAAGCTTGGCTAGCAGATAAATCCAAAAGAAGTTTTGAAGAAATAATGAAAAACTTTCCAGTGTAGAAAATATTAATTTAAGGTAGTTAATAAATGGTGCACAGATGGCATGAGATATAGAATTGCACACTGTTATCATATGGAATAATAGTCTCTAATAGTGGAGGTAAGAGATTCAATGATAAATGCAAAAGAAAATTAAAGATTTGAGTGAGTATTTGCAGAAAAGGATAGGAGAATGGGGCTTTTGTTTTTGTCAATGTGCCAGCTTGGGCAGAGTGTCCTGGTTAAGGGCTATATTGTTCTATGATTCTTCTAATGTACCTCAATGAAATTTGCATCTTTTAAAAGCTGAAATTAAACACAATGTTCAAATGGTTAGCAAGAAATATCTAATCTCATTCCACAAGTCTAAACCTAGTTTTGGTTACCTAAACAAACCCACAAGGAGTTGCTTCTAGAAACCCAGAAGATAGATTAAAGAGACTACTGAAGTAACATCTGAAAATATGTTGCTTTTTTCAAATTTGCTTTATTTCTTGGAAAACAATCCATAGATTATTTGCATAGGATGCAACTTGTTTGGGTAGATCCTGCAGCATGTACTCCTGGTCTTGAGCATGTTCGTCCACAATCATACTTACCATTTCTTTCAAAGACGTTGAAAGTGTAGTGCCTTGCTTCCTAATTTCTCACAGTGATGTCCACATAGCTATGTCCCTCTTCTATAGATTATGAATTATTGTAAATTATCAGGGATGAAATTGAAACGAGTTGTTGTTTTGTAAGTACTTCAATTTGTATCATATTTTCTCTTGCATCTACTTAGCAGATTGAGAAAGCCATGCTTTTATGCTTAATTTGATTACTAATTCAGTCTATATTTTCTCATTGCAGAGGCACAAATTGTTACTGTGGTACAGCTCTGCAACTTGCTCATGCCCTAATAGCTTGTTCTTCATCAGGACTACAAAAAACTATTTCATTGTGGAAGGTATAACAAAAGCCAAGCATGTTTAATGTGCTTGCCACACAGGTTTTCGGTGTAAATATGACAAAAAATGAATGCCAATGGAAGCAGGAACTTAAAAGATTCTGAGTTATTCTACATAATAGCACTGCAAAAATGGCGAAATGGTTAGTAAAATAAAGATAATTATTTTTACTAATACTTTGCAATATCAGGTGTAGAAATCACTTTCACCTGAGAGCAGTGATATTACTGCATTGCAAGCAGGATCTTTGATTGCAAGTGTCTGATAACCTTGTGGATTTGTATTTATTTTGCCTTGCATTTAATTAATTCAGAAAAATTAAGTTCTGATTCAGATTCAATTTTAATTGTCATTGTCAGTGTACAGTACAAAGACAACGAAATGCATTATCGTACAATTATAAAGAACTCGACTTAAAGCACTCTGGCAAACTGAACTCTCATGCAATTTAGTAAGAGTAAATGTGTATGCACTAATAAACAATCTAAAGCACACAATATCTGTGGAGAGAACTCAAGTTATTGTTCAGGAGTGTGACTGATCAGATTTCAGTTCTGATTGTGAAGAAAGAATTGGTGTCAAAATAAATAAATTACTCATGCCATGAGTGATGTTTTAAAGATGTTTCTAAGAATCCTATATAGATGTTAAAATAATTGGTTTTGTAGATAATTTCGAAAGTTATCAAGAATTACAGTGGGGTCATGATCAGCTGGGTGAGTGGGCTGAGGTATGGCAAATAGAATGTAATTCAGGTAAGTGCACAATAATGCCTTTTGTTAAGTCAAAACAGGGTTGACTTTCACCTTTAACAATAGGGCCTTGGGGTGTGTTGTGAAACAGCGTAACCTAGGAGCACACATTCATAGTTGCCTAAACATGGCGTCACAGAGTGTGTGGTGCAAAAGGCTTTTGGCACTCTGGAACTTCATCAGTTGGGAAATTGAGTAATGAAGCTGGGTCGTCATGCTACAGTTGTACAAGACAAGGTTGCATTTGGGGTTTTGTGTTCATTCATGGTCACCCTGCATTGGAAGTAGGCCATTACGCTAGAAAGGGTGCAGAAATGATTTACTAAGATATTGCCAGGACTGAAAGGACCGAGTTACATGGAAAAATTGGGCAGGTTAGAACTTAATTCCTGGGCATAGAGGATACTAAGGGCTGATCTGAGGTATATAAAATCATGAAGGGCTTCGATGGAGTGAATGCACAGTGTTGTGCCCCAAGGTAGTCTAGAAGAAGAAGACACAGCTTTAAGGTTTTTGGGTGGTACACTGGTGTAGCTGGTAGAGCTAGTTCCGCAGTACCAAAGGCCCAGGTTCAATTCTGACCTTTGATACTGTGCCTGGAGTGTTTGCACATTCACCTTGTGACTGCCTGGGTTTCCTCTGGCTGCTCAGTTTTCTCCCACATCCCAAAGATATTTATAGGTTATTATTTGGCTTCTGTAAATTGTTCCTCCTGTAGCGAGAGGCAATGAGGGAGTGGGATAATGGGTGATCGATGATTGGTGTGGACTGAAGTGCCTGTTTCCATGCTGTACCTATAAATTAAATGAAGGCGAGATGGAAAAGATTTAATAGGAAACTGAGAGCAAACATTTAACATAGACATTGGAAAATGTATGAAACAAGCTACTAGAAGAGTGGTTAAGGGAGGTACAGTAACATGTAAAAGACAGTTGTACAGGTACATGGGTGGAAAAGGTTTAGAGGGCTATGGGTCAAATGAGGGCAAGTAGGATTAGTTTAGATGGACATCTTGGCCAGCGTGGACGAGTTGAGCCCAAGGTCCTTTTAGTGAGATGCTCAGTGAGATGTGCTGTGGCAAGTGACCTTTCTGGACTAATGCAATACTTTCAATGTACAGGAACGCATCAAGCTCCAGAGTGGTTCACTCAGCTAAGTCCGTCACAGACCCATTTATTCTCCCGCCCCCCCCCATCGAAAGCATCTATGCGAAGGATTCTCACTATATAATCTATGCCCTTTTTACTAGGATCTGTTTTCTGATTTTTTTTATTTTTGGTTTTGTTTCTTTCTTTTCCTTGTAAAATGTACGGAGTTTATGTGCCTGTAAGCAAGATTGTCATTGCACCTGTAATTCAGTACTTGTGTGCGTGGCTGGCTATACACTCCACTTGATTTGACTTTGACTTTGACTTGAGATCAGGAAAGAAGATTTACTGCACAGATGCCATCTGACCTGCTGAGTATCTCTCCATATCACCGTCTATATCTCTCGGTTCCCTTTCCCCTAGACTCTCCCCAATCTGAAGAAAAGAAGGGTCTCGATCCTAAACGTCACCATTCCTTCTCTCCAGAGATGTGTCCATCTTCGAGTATTCGTAGTACTTTTGTTCTCTCCCATTTCCAGCAGACGATGCCATCCATTTAAATAAAATAATTGGCAATGGGGATGCATGTGCATTTTACGACGATCCAAATTAATATTGCAAGAGTAAGATTAACAACATCTTTACCATCGTGATAACTCTCACGAACACCCAAGCAGTACCTGCCGTAAATCGACTTGTCCTATGAGTTCCATTACTACCAAAGAGGTTGCTAAAATGGGCGTGGAAAATGCCCATGATCCCCTCCATAGCGTACTACACGTCAGTCCATTGCATTTAGCAGGAGTAGCCTATCTTGCTCCGCTATAAGATCTTTGATTACTACAAGCCTGTGGTTTTCACGACGCTCGGTCGCAGAGAGAGGAAAGATCCGGCGATACAGTTTACGGCAACAGCTGAGGGACAGACGTGGAAGCGGCGAGAGGATGGCGGCGGCGGCGGCCGAGGATGAGCAGCCGGTACCGGGCGGCGGCGGCGGCGGCGCCAGCAGCAGTTGGTGGGTGAAGCGTAACTTGCCTTGTGGCTAATCTAGAACGGAAAGGAGTTAACACCCCCTTTGATTCTGCCCAGAGTGGGGCAGCCTCTGTGAGGTGGAAAAAGCTCCTCACCACCGAGTCCAGGCAAAGAGCTTGAAGCTGGGCAGAGAGAGGATCGATTGAGAGCAAAGTATATTTGATTGAGAGGACGGGCTGAGTGTGACAGCTTCTTGATTTCAGTTCCGTGTGTTCCCACATTAAAAAAAACAACGCGAGCCCAGACTCTTCCCCCTCCTGTGGGAAATTAAGTTCGTAAAAATCTTGAATTCTGCGAAAAATGTGGGCATTAACAGTTAATAAACCAACAGACTTTTTATTTTTCGAAGATAGATTGTACAACCAGTCACTTTGGCAATCAGTGTTCGTCTTGTCACTTTTAGCGATGAATGACTTTTAATTTTAAATGACTACGTTTAAAGGAATAACTGCAATCTTGGTGTTTTCAAGCGGCTAGTAGCAATTTGCTGAGGAGGTTTGTGTGATGAGACATGGTTTTTATTTTTGTATATTTTTTTACCTTGTTTAGCAGGTGTAGTGTGAGGTATTTTGATTGACATTTGATATCAAAAAGCATCACTCTGGACTTTATTACTTCCTCCCATGCAATTAGCTGAACATAATTTGAATGAATTTAAAAACACGCTCGCATTAAAATTGTCACAAACACCACATAATTAGTCTTCAAATCTTCCATTTAGTGCTGGAATGGATGTGTAATTATCTTGTGAATTTTGTTCTGTTCAAGGTGACTAAATTGTCAAAAATGCTACCATAATAATTATTAGAGAAAAGCCACTCTGAGTGATCCGTGAATAGTTGTATCAAGCTTTGTAATTTCTGGACAAAATGCAGATCTTTGTGCATGTGCTTATGGTCTAACAGTGTTCACATTGCATTTTATTATGACATCAGTTGGGTGAGATGGTTATTGTTATTACTTTGGTTTCTGCTGCTGTCAAGTATTTTGAGAACATTTGTTTTCTATGTGTTGGCTGAAAAAGAGATGGGACATGATGCTTGTCAAGCAGAAAAGCTTGTTGTTTGAAAGTCTGAAGAAGGGTTTTGGCCCAAAACGTCGCCTATTTCCTTCGCTCCATAGATGCTGCTGCACCCGCTGAGTTTCTCCAGCATTTTTGTGTACCTTCAATCTTCCAGCATCTGCAGTTCCTTCTTGAAAGCTTGTTGATGCTGTTTACAGTTTCACCTACAGAGTGGGAATTTGGGAAGAAGGTCAGGAATCTGCAAAATCAGCGTGGGTGTAGGGTAGTGGAGACAAAGGCTTGCAATATATCCTTTCATTCTTTTGCCAATGGTTTTAGACATGCTACCAGTTTGAGCAATTTTCTCTCTATCTATTTGCTATGTACCTTTCATGATGTTAAATACTGCTACCGCATCGCATGTCCTCATTTTCAGATCCAGAGAAAACAATCCCAACTTTCCCAGTGTATCATATAACTAAAGTCCCATATTTCTAGATTCAGACTAGTAAAATTCTTCCGTTCCCTTTTCAAGGTCTCCACGTCATTATTATTATTTTTTAAAGGCGTGACTTCCAAAATTGGACTCAATATTCCAGTTGCAGGTAGAAACATAAAAACATAGAAAATAGGTGCAGGAGGAGGCCATTCGGCCCTTCGAGCCAGCACCGCCATTCATTGTGATCATAGCTGACCGTCCCCTATCAATAACCCGTGCCTGCCTTCTCCCCATATAGTGAATCATTGTTTTATGAAGGTTCATAATGTGGATCCCAATTGTTCTGTCTTAAATGTCATTTTCAACGATTTATGAACATATTTTCCCTGATCTACCCTTTTCAGAATTGTGTCAATTTCTTTATTTTGCTGCTCCATATTTTTCCTGCCCAGACTTTGTAATTTTCTGTTTTAAGTTTCATCTACCATGTATCTGCATTCCACCAGTTTCTGTTCTCCCAAAGTTTGGACCTGTCTTCCTCATAGTTCTCTCTGCGTACAAAATTTGTGCTCTCTGTGGATTTGGAAATTGTACCCTTTAAACCCAAGTCATGACCATAAAGAAACATGAATGTATAGAAAAACAATATTCCTAGTAACACCCCACCCCCACTCCCCCATCTACCCCACTGAACCCTTTCCCCCCCTGGCGAGTTTCCCTTCACTTTAAGAATTAACCATTTGCTATTTCCATTTACCAAACTGAATTTACATACATTTCACTACTTCCCTTTTATTTCATTCTTGATGACAAACTCATTATGCGTTTATCAAGCACCTTTTAAAGCACTTGTTTACTTTTTTAATAAAAAATCCCCAATTGATCCACTGCACAGGCTGAAAATTGATAACTGGCAGATACTGGAAAACCTGGGTTAACTTAAGTGGATGTATCACCTAGACCATTTACAAAGGAGTCAAGGGACATTGGGAGAACACAGGATAATGGTGTTGAGGTCAGGATTGGATTAGGCCTGATCTTATTGAAGGTCTGTTCCTGTTTCTTATTATCTTGCTTTCACATTAGTATTCTAATGATTTGGCTCTATTAAATCCATGCTGCCTTTACCTAACCATTCTACCCATAACAATGTAACTGCCAATACTGTTAACCATATAACCATATAACAATTACAGTACGGAAACAGGCCATCTCGGCCCTACAAGTCCGTGCCGAACAACTTTTTTCCCTTAGTCCCACCTGCCTGCACTCATACCATAACCCTCCATTCCCTTCTCATCCATATGCCTATCCAATTTATTTTTGATACCAACGAACCTGCCGCCACCACTTCCACTGGAAGCTCATTCCACACCGCTACCACTCTCTGAGTAAAGAAGTTCCCCCTCATGTTACCCCTAAACTTCTGTCCCTTGATTATTGTTCCCCAAAACTTCCTTACTACCAACCGTGTAATATGTACAATTCTCCAGTCCTCGGACATGACCCCAGCATCAACAGATGTTTGGAATATTGTATCCAATAGTTCTGCAACTTCCACCCTTTGTTCAGAATCCTGGAATGCAGCCCTTTTTAGATCAAGTGATCTTTTAAATACAGTTAGCTTTTCCAATATAATTTCTGAATTTTTAGCTCATCCAGTATTTAAAATAAATTTGCTTGCTGATACTCGGACTGGATCTTCCTTCCAAAAGACCAGTGTAAACAATCAATTATCATCTCTCCCTTCAATAAGTAAATCTGTTGATAACTGTTTTTCAAGCAAACACAAAAACAAATATTTAATGTGAGAACCACAATAACTATTAATACATGACTTGCTATTCTTTAACAATGTAATTTAACAGAGCATCTAGTATAATTTGAGCAGTTGGTTGGTACAATAAAACAATATGCACTTAAAAAAAAAATGCAGGAAACTTTCTGGAATTAGAAAGTCACCTATGCAATCAAACTTGTTTAAAGGAAGTACAGGTGCACAACCTTTTATCCGGTGTTCCAGAAACCGAAAAGCTCCGAAAACCGGCCATTTTTTCCAGATGTCGTCTGCGCACCAAAGCTCGCGTTTGGCGCCAAACCTGACCCAAAACGACCCACGGTCAACCCAGGTCTGTACTACTGTAGCGGCTGCCTCCTCCCTGGAGACCGGGAGACGCTTAAACATCTGTAAATCATTGCTTAAATGTTAGTCAGTTAGTTTGGAGGGCTTTTATGTGAAGGGGGGTGAAGGGGTAAACTTTAATTCTTAGTCCCCTACCTGGTCGGAGAGGCGGGGAGCGGTCAATGCCTTACCGGGTCGCTGTGCAGTAAGCTCCGCAGCGCTGTGGCCGGTGGGGCAGCGGGCGGCGCCAGTTGTAGCTCCGACCCCGGCAACTCTACCCCTGGCTGCGAGGCGCTCCAAAAGCGGCCCGCGCCGGCCGGAACAAGCTCCGCGAATTCGTCAGTCGGCGACGTCGTCGCAGCGCTGGGATACCAGCGGGGTGCGGGCAATGCCTTACCGGGTCGCCGTGCGGCAAGCTCCGGAGCGCTGTGGCCGCCGACACACAACATCGCGGAGCGTCGCTGGATTTGGAGCCGCGCAGCCAGGGGTAGAGTTGCCGGGGTCGGAGCTCCAACCGCGCCGCCCGCGGCTGGACGGAGCCCCCAGCTCCGCGGCTCCAAAAGCGACGCTCCGAGAATGTTGGAAGAAGGCGGCAACAGCGCTCCGTTGCCGCACGAACCACGCTGCGACCAAAGATCCTATAGCGGAGCTTCTCTAGGATACATCCCGACTTCTCGCTACGTCCGGCCGCGGGCCGCGCTGGATTTGGAGCAGCCAGGGGTAAGTTTTAGCCACAACCGGCGCCGCCCGCGGCCGGACGGAGCCCCCAGCTCCGCGAGGTTGGGAGTCGCCGACCAGGTAGGTAGGGGGACTAAGAATTAAAGTTTCCCCCTTCACCCCTACACCACCACCACCACCACATAAAATCCCTCCAAAATAACTGACTAACATTTATGCAATGATTCTCCCGGTCTCCGGGGAGGAGGCAGCTGCTCCAGACTTTTCAAGCCGCCCGCGCTACCTACCTAATCTACGCTAAAAATCTTCCATTCTGAAATCCGAAAATGTCCGAAATGCGACAAGTGTCTGGTCCCAAGGCTTTCGGATAAAAGGTTGTGCACCTGTATAATGCAAACATTAATTTAAAACTGGGTGATAGTAAGTGTACCTTCTGCTTCTTATTCTTATTTGCAGTCGATCCTTGCAATTCCATTAAGGCAGTCCAAATTCTTATGGTTAATTTGTTCTTCTATTTTATTTTTACAGTATTCGTGGCATGCATACGTGCAAAAGAAAAAAAAGCAGCATTTTTTGCACACACTGTTTCAGAGATAGGTGTTGTATATCAGGAGCCATATTCCCAAAATGATAAATGCTTGTCTCAGAGACACAAAATGCTGGAGTAACTCAACGGGACCGGCAGTATAGAAAATAAGTTTTAGGAGGAGGCCATTTGGCCCTTGAAGCCTGCACCGTATCTCTGGAGAGAAGGAATGGGTGACGTTTCCGGTCGAGACCCTTTGAGAAAGGGAATGCAGGCGTTACCTGCTGCCTGTCCCGCTGAGTTACTCCAGCCTTTTGTGTCTATCTTCAGTTTAAACCAGCATCTGCAGTTCCTTCCCACACAATGCTTGTCTCATGTTCAGGCTTAATTATATAATTTGTCTGATGTTCCAAAATGTCACTTTCCACTTTACACAAACAAATACTTGCAATGACTGACAACAGAGGTGACAACATAAGTGTAAGGAATTCTCAATAAAATGTTTAAAAAAATTGTACATCATATTTTTGAATTCAAATCAAATCTTGTTTTGGAAAGCTGTTGTAACATGCAACAGGTATTGGGAACTTGCATGTGCAGATCTAGTATATTCAAGTGATAGGTCATAACAGTCAAAAACCTTAATTATCCACTCTATTCACTAAATCATTCTCCTACTTCTGCTTGATTGCAGGCAAATTACAAATCAGAGGAAGAAGACCCAAAAGTCTTTCAAAACTTCTCATTTCACTCTGTATCACGAAATAACCATTATCTTACAATAATGTTTGAAACTGCAAGTAATTAGCGCTCTTGAAAAAACATTTATCGCCTTTTATAACTAAGTGCATGACATTGTGCGTTTCATTTATTTTAACTTAATCTGCAATTGTTTTTCAGTATAGAATGCAGTGGTGCCCAGTGAATTTGATTATTTCCTTTCATTTCCTCTTCAGGCCAGTCAATCTATTCTCCTTCCCTCTATTTGGCACACCATCTGCACACATAGATGTTAGCTTCATTCAGACCAAGTTATTGTCAGCATGAATAAATGTGCAGTCCAAATGTTTTCTTCATGATCTTTCCAAGATAGTAAACAGTTCCCAAAACCAAATCTTTCTGGAAATGAACAGAGATACAAAATTCAGAGCCATCATTTGCGTATTTTCACTCGCTCTAGCTAAAATCCGGTGCTGATGAAATAGGTGCTGTTAACAGTTGTCTTTCTTATTTTGTTTCCATTTCCTCTATCCTTTTCATTATAGTTTTGCCAGCCAATTTGCCGTCCTATATCTTTTAGGGTTGTTCTTGAAATCTGTATGGAGGATTTAAACAGAAGGGAAAAACACTCTAACGACCTCTCTGTCAGTACATGTAGTTTTTATGTCTTGCTGAAATCCATGTAATTTCAAAAGATGTTTCTATTACATTCTCTGCAGTAGTCTAATTTTGTTTTGCTGGATTTTTGATGAAACAGTTGATCAATTTTATTCTTTCTTGGTAGACTATCAGCTGAGTAATTTTCACAGTTATTTGCATGCATGGTTAACTATTCATGTTCCAAATTACAATTTTAAGCAACACGCGTCTATTGAAAAAATAAACATGCATCATACTTGGTTCATTAAACACAAAGAAAAGCTCACCTTACAAAATCTAGTTTTCTCCTTCCGAACCAAGTACATTTGTCTTTATCTATTGGTTTGGTTATAGCCTTATTATGGCTACTAGCCTGCGACATTTTATGCAACTGTTGCAAATTTTTTTGTTCACTTTGTTGACATCCACTGTCATGACCTCATTTTGCTTTTGATCCTATTTCAGTTCCCAATTTTCTCTTCAACAGAGTTATGAATCAATCCATTCTTTTCCATGCCATTCTGCTTTAAAAAAAAACAATAGAGTGATATAAACTGCTGAAAAGCCAGTTCTATAATTGTGGTCATTGAATTATTGTGGATGATTACCACAAATAGGCAAAAACCCGATGTAGCAGGACTTTACAATAGCGACACAAGATACTGCAAGGAAATTCAAACTAAAGGTATTGGATCTTAGAATGCATAGTATGTTGCAATATTTTGACACAACAATAATTGGTAGAGGAGCGATTGGCCAGTAAATGTGACTGTAATGGCGTTTGTTTAGTCCAGCAACAGAATGCAAGTTGGGACATCCATTGTTCAATGAATAATTTTGAGTCCAAAGAGTCTTTAATGATCGACGAGAAATAAGGAATTGCAGATGCTGGTTTATACCTAAGACAGACACAAAGTGCTAGAGTAACTCAGTGAATCAGACAGCATCTCTGGAGAAAAAGGATGGGTGACCTTTCAGGTCAGGACCCTTCTTCAGAAGTCTGAAGAAGGATCCCAACCCAAAACGTCAACAATCTTTTTTCTCCAGAGATGCTACCTGACCCACTGAGTTTCTCCAGCACTTTGAGTCTTTAATGATGTTTTCCTGATACAGGTGCACAACCTTTTATCCGAAAGCCTTGGGACCAGACACTTTTCGTAATTCAGAATTTTTCGGTTTTCGGAATGGAATATTTTTAGCATAGATTGTAACGGCTGGCTCAGTGGTAGAGTGCTCGGCTCGTAACCGTAAGGCCGCGAGTTTGCGCCTCGATCCCGGCAGTTACTCGATCGCGAGTTTGAGTCTTCAATGTAGGTTTTTCTTGCAGAATAGGAGAGAATAGGGAGGGTTAGGCTGGGATCCTTCTCTGCGAGATGATCTTAGTGCGGGAGACAAGTGTAGGAGAGGTGTACTGACTGTGTGGGCAGAACTTTGGAAGGGATTGCCCACCATTCTCAAAAGCCGCTGTGTCTCCCTGTCCCTCCAACTCCAGAGGAATCCGCTGCCCGATGCGCCGCTTCAGCGACAAGTGTCAGTTCGCCCACAGCCCGAGCTGCGCCCCCTCATCCGCAACCCGGGTTCCTCTGGAGTTGGAGCGGGGCTGGGCTAGAGTTGTTGCTGGCTGTGAGTCTCTGGGATCTCCGTGCTTGCAGTGGGCCTGGGGGTCGGTGTCCCGATGAGGGGGCGCAGCTCGGGCTGTGGGCGAACTGCCACTTGTCGCTGTAGCGGCGCATCGGGGAGCGGCTTCTGGTGGTCCTGACGTCTCTCAGCTCCTGTCCAGGGGGACGGCCGGAGACGTCAGGACCAACAGGAACCCGCTCCCCGATGCGCCGCTACAGCGACAAGTGCCAGTTCGCCCACAGCCCGAGCTGCGCCCCCTCATCCGCAACCCGGGTTCCTCTGGAGTTGGAGCGGGGCTGGGCTAGAGTTGCTGCTGGCTGTGAGTCTATGGGATCTCCGTGCTTGCAGTCGGTGTCCCGTTGGTCCTGACGTCCCCGGTCACCCCCCTGGAATGGAGCTGAGACTGGGAACTGTACCGCCCTTGCCCCCTCCCTCTGCAACTGCAAACAACCCCACAGTTCCCAGTCTCAGCTCCTGTACAGGGGGTGGCCGGAGACGTCACAGCCCGAGCCATCAGCTTCTGTCCCTACGGGGACAGCGGAGAGCGTGTTCCTCTGGAATTGGAACGGGGCTGGGCTGCTGCTGGCTGTGGGTCTCTGGGTTCTCCGTGCTTGCAGTGGGCCTGGGGGTCGGTGTCCCGTTGGTCCTGAAGTCTCCGGTGACTGGCACTAGCTCCGACGTGAAGACAGTACAAAGCCCCCGCGCCGGTACAATGCGTGGGGAGCTGGAGAGGGGAGGGAAGGGGTCACACACATGGCCGGGAAGCAGAGGGGTGGGTGTAGGTGGGGTGAAACTGAAGGGAGCGACAATTTGCTGCTGCCCGCTGAGTTAAAAAAGTTCCCACGCAAGACTCACGATACACTGTGTATCGTGAGTCTACCGTGGGAACTTTTTAACCTCAGCGGGCAGGCAGCAGCAGATTGTCAATTATTAACCCTCCCGCGCAATATACCCTCACCTTCTCTTTTATGAATGGGGATTTAGTTCCCCTTTCTTCGAGGACCGACCGGAGGTTCCGCTGTCACCTCTGCGGGCCGCCCTCGGTGAACGTTTTCAAGGACCTTTTTTCAAGGACTGAAAAAATGTCGCTATTCGGAGGTTTTCGTTATTTGGATCGTCGGATAAAAGGTTGTGCACCTGTATAATCATGCTGGCTGCCTTCATTCTCATTTATATATTTTCTCCCTGCCACCTGGTCTATTCACTCCTTTTAGTGGCTGTCTTCAGCCATCTGATACAGTGCCCTCCATAATGTTTGGGACAAAGACCCATCATTATTTATTTGCCTCTATACTCCACAATTTAAGATTTGTAATAGAAAAATCACATGTAGTTAAAGCGCACATTGTCAGATTTTATTAAAGGGTATTTTTGGTTTCACCATATGGAAATTACAGCTGTGTTATACATAGTCCCCCCATTTCAGGGCACCATAATGTTTGGGACACATGGCTTCGCAGGTGTTTGTAATTGCTCAGGAATGCAGGTATAAGAGAGCACTGAGCACCTTGTCTTTCCTCCAGTCTCTCCATCAACCTTGGAAACTTTTATTGCTGTTTATCAACATGAGGACCAAAGTTGTGCCAATGAAAGTCAAAGAAGCCATTATGAGACTGAGAAACAAGAATAAAACTGTGAGAGACATCAGCCAAACCTTAGGCTTACCAAAATCAACTGGACATACAAAGATTCAAAACCAGCAAGGATCTACGCCCAATAGTCAAGATTTGTTTCAGAAGCGAATTATGCCAAGTCTTTGGTTAATTTTGTCCATATGTCAGAAAAAACACAAAATCACTGTACTGTAACCGTACCTCAACAGTATTGTAAATAAAATGCTGTTGAATAGGGCAAATTGACATGAACGTTTGTTATCTTCTCTTGTCTAGTTGCAATGGTATTTAATCAGGATGTCCCATGGTTTTAATGGGCTTTAAGTATCTGTGGCTGTTATATTGTTTAATAGAATATTGTTACACATCTGTCAATAGAAGCATTTGTTATTTATATTTCTAAAGAATATTTTTGGAATTTTATATATACCAACATAATTTCTCAGTTCCGTAATTAGTTTTTCTCTGTGCATTCTAGAATCAGCCTGGTTCTCGTGTGGTGTCAACCTGAAATCCATGGCATTCTCTTTTTTAATCTGCTTCATTTTACTCTAAATCTATCCAGGGTACGCTGGCTCTCATTGCTCTCCCTTTCCATCTCGTGGGAATGTAGCTGGACTATTTGAATCATTTTAACAATTGCAATTGAATGCTTTATAGTCTAACATTTAGTGTTCGCTATGAAGATATTTCCACCAATTAAAGATTGAGAAACTATTCTCTTTGGTCACTGCTACAAGCTTTGCTTCTTTGCAAACACCTTCATACCTGAAGCTGACTCGGATAGCCTTTAGTTTTGCCACATTGGATCCAAAGATCAGCTTTGTAATTACACTGGCCCTAATTAAGCAGCTTGATGTTGAAATTCTTTTTCATTTTCACATTGCTTTTGAAATTGCTCTCAACATTTATTTGAGGAGATATTTTGACACTCCTTCACTTTGCAATTTCTTTCAGCACCACATTTTTGAAGATATCTGTCTGTGCCTTTACTGAGATTCTGGCCTCTTGATCATCTCTAAAGTTAGTTGCTCCACCACTGCAGCAAAACATTCAGCTTCCAAAGCTAAGATTGTATTTACATATGCTCCGAGTAGGGCCTTTGGCTATTTTGCATTAGTAAAAAGCTGAACAAATTCAAATCATTGTTAAATAATCTAGTGTGTTATCAGTTACTGGTTCTTACTCTTCCTTGGTCCGTTTTCTTTGACTAAAAGACAAATCTGGGACATTCATTGATTATCAAAAAGCTGCAGTTACTTGGAAATAAAAGCAGAAAATGCTTGAAATCATTAGTCAGATGGCATCTAAGAAAAGAGGAAGTATTAATGTTTTAGGCAAAGATTTGCTAATTTGAGAAAGCAAGCTGGTTTTAAATTCCAAAGAGGGTGTGGAAGTAATGGATAGGACAAAGGGAATACCTCTGGTATGGTGAGTCGATACCAAAGTTTACAAGCTGTCTGGTTAATGAGTGTAGTTAGAGAAAAAAGAAAGGGAAGTGCAAAGCTGTATTGTGCAGGTGAGAGCTGCTGCTAACCCTGAAACTAAATGGAGAATTCTGGCTATTCCAGCAGATCTTGCTGTCTGTGGAAAGAGCATAAACCTCAACAAATATTATTTTTTTTAGTTTTATAGGTAGTGAACGGAAACAGGCTCTTCGGCCCATCAAGTCCACGCCGACCAACTACCCGCCAGTTCACACTAGTTCTATGTTATCCCTCTTTCCTACCTAATAGGGGTAATTTACAGAGGTTAATTAACCTACAAACCAAGTCTTTGGGATGTGAGCAGAAACAGGAGCACCCAAAGGAAACCCACAAAGTCACAGGGAGCATGTGCAAACTCCACACATAGCACCTGAGGTCAGGATCGACCCAAGTCTTTGATGCTATGAGCAGCACCTCTTCCAGCTGTGCTGCAATTTATAGGATAAATATTTTGCAGAAGAACTAGACAGTTTGGATACAAGCAGAATAAAGGAGTTATCAAAAACTGTTGACTTCATTATCAAGATCTGAAGGCTCCAATGTACCCAGAGAAGATGAGATTGTATTCCCTGATCTTTGAACTTTGTTGGAATGGTGTAGGAGGCCAAAGGCAGCAATGTCATTAAAGGAAGAGGATGGATAATAAAAGTAACTAGCAATTGAAATTGGAGTGCATAGAAGTGTTTTGCAAAGTGGTCACACAGTAGTTTGGTTTCTCTGTTTCTACTGAATGCAATACTCTAGATTGGAATAAGTGCAAGTGAATTGCTGCTTCACCTGTAAGCACCCTAAATGCTGGGAAAGATGAAGTAAAAAGATAGATGTTGCATGTCACTGAATGGTGGGAAGGAGTGAAATAAAATGGCAGGTGTTGCAAAAGTAGTTTGTGGAGATGGAAGCGTGGAGAAGAGAGTCATGAGTAGGTTAACATATGATGCGCATTTGACGGCACCAGGCCTATATTCGCTGGAGTTTAGAAGAATGAGAGGAGACCTCATTGAAACATACAAAATAGTGAAAGGCTTGGATAGAGTGGATGTGGTGAAGATGTTTCCACTAGTGGGAGAGTCTAACACTAGAGGTCATGGCCTCAGAATTAAAGGATGTTATTTTTGGGAGGAGATGAGGAGGAATTTCTTTAGTGAGAGGGTGGTGAATCTGTGGAATTCTTTGCCACAGAAGACTGTGTTGGCAAAGTCAATGAATATATTTACGATAGATAGATAGATTCTTGATTAGTACAGGTGTCAGAGGTTGTGGGGAGAAGGCAGGAGAATGGGGTTAGGAGGGAGAGATAGATCAGCAATGATTGAATGGTGTAGACTTGATGGGCCGAATTGCCTAATTCTACTCATGTCACATGATCTTATGATGAAGAAACTGATCCCATCAGATTGCTTAAATGGTATGGAAGATATATATGGTGGTAGTATCCCTCTTAAGATAATGTAAATTGCAGAAGATGTTCTGTTGAATATGGACTGCTAGAGTGGAAGATGAAAATAAAGGGACCCATACATTCATTCTTACAGAGAAAGACGAGGGTAAAACAGAAACAAGGGGAATAGAGGAGGCACACGAGAGCCCTGAAAACTATGAAAGATGGGAAGCTGGAGTTAAGAAAAGAGGAAGAGATCTGTGGAGCAGATAGGAAAGAGATGGATAAACTCTGACAATGCAATGGCTTCCTTATGGGAAGCATTGTGGGAGGAGAGGTAATCCAGATAATTGTGAGTTGGTGGGCCTTTAATGAATACTACTGTTCA
The DNA here is from genome assembly GCF_028641065.1 of Leucoraja erinaceus. Taxonomy (NCBI): domain Eukaryota; kingdom Metazoa; phylum Chordata; class Chondrichthyes; order Rajiformes; family Rajidae; genus Leucoraja; species Leucoraja erinaceus. The sequence goes on from NC_073389.1 coordinate 40,522,269, forward strand.
GCCTACAGAGTTTCCAGCACTTGCTATTATTCAAGACGACATTAAGGGCCTGTCCCACCGTACGAGGTCATTCAAGAGCTCTCCCGAGTTTAAAAAAAAAAATCACTCGTGGTAAGTACGTAGCGGCTACGTCAGAGCTCGTGGATGTCCCATAGCGGCTCGTAAAGCTAACGGCAGGTACTCGGGAAACGCGGCAACTCGTGAAGTTTTTTCAGCACTGTGAAAAATGTCCACGAGTGCCCCGGGTACCTACGAACGGCTATTACCGTAATCCTCCGAGTTCGAATCAGGAGAAACTTGGGAGATACAAAAATGCTGGAGAAACTCAGCGGGTGCAGCAACATCTATGGAGCGAAGGAAATAGGCAACGTTTCGGGCCGAAACCCTAAACTTGGGAGTACTCTTGAATTACCTTGTACAGTGGGACAGGCCCTTTAGTGTTTTTTCTCCGTGATGCTCCTAATTGAATAATCGCATAATTTAATATTCCCCTTTTAAAAGGAGCAGCAGTTGACTGCTATTTGTGAGTTTTGAGGATACGAAAGTGAGGCTTTATATATGAGCTTTAGCACTTTCTAAATTGCTGTCCAAATGGTTTTATGTTCCTGTTAATTTGAAATAATAATTATATTTATTTGGAACTGTTACTCCCGAATTCAATGTATTTGTTATTTTCAGATTTGTTTTGCATAGTATCGGCTACATAGCAAAATGTTTTATAGGGTTGTATTAGTGTTAACTGCAAATGCATTCATGCAAGAGCAATTGATCAATGAGAGTAACCATAGAAATGTACAGCATAGAAGGGAGTTCAACGGCCCATTACATCTAAATTGGCCTTTAGCAAGAGTGCTTCAAATTGAATCTTCCTTAGTTTAGTTTAGTTTTTAGAGATTCAGTGTGGAAACTGGCCCTTCGACCCACTGAGTCCACACTGACCATCGATCACACATTTAATGAGTTCTTTGTTATCTCACTTTCGCATCCACTCCCCACACATTTGGGGCAATTTACAGAGGCAAATTAACCTACAGACCCACGCATCTTTGGGACATGGGAGGCACGGAGGAATCCCACACGGTCACAGGGTGATTGTGCAAACTCCACTCGGCCAACACCTGAGGTCAGGATCGAACCTGGATTTCTGGCACTTTCAGACGTTACTGAAGTCTCATTAGCATACTGATGTGAGTTGAAGATTAATGAACAAACACTTACCTGAATGTAAGAGTAAACATTTCATTGTTGGGTTTGGGGCAATGGAGGGCTGAAGGGCCTAGTGGATGGTCCCTAGCTGTTCATATTCAATTTCAATGATTTTGGTGAGGAGACTGAGTGCAATATATCCAGGTTTACTGATGATGATGCGAGTTGTGAGAAGAATGCAAAGAAGTGTCAGGGGGATATCAACATGCTATTCTGTTGGCAAGTTCGTGGCAGATGGAGTATAAAGTGAAAAAAATTAGATCATTCTGTTTGATAAACAAATAGAAAGAGTTTTCTAATGGTGAGAGATTGAAAACTCAGTGTTTAGTGGTATCTGCATGAGAATTAATGACCTTGCAGAGGACGGTTAATATTTTAAGTTGACGTGAGTTGAACTAATATTTGCATATACTTTGCCTCGATTTTTAATTTCTAATATTATTTCCAGTTTTATTTATCATACACAATTATTATGGCTTCTCAAATTTTCATATAAAGAATATTACTTATTTTTACATACACATTTTAGTCCTAATAAGTGGCCTTATTGGACTAAATTCCCTTCCAGTACTTCCAAGTCAGCCAGTGCTAAGATTTTGTAACATTTTTCTACTGATGTATTTGTACAAACACAACCTGAATTATTGAGTTGCCAGTAAAAGTGTTCTAAATGATGTAAATAAACCCTTCAATCATGATCTTATTATTAAGTTGTTGGCCTTTCACTTCTGCATTAGGGATAAAGATCTAGCTGAAGCATTGGATGAAGGAGGCTGTGACTTGGAGACACTCAGAAATATAATTCAAGGACGATGCATACCAGCTGACCAAAGAGCCAAAGTGTGGAAGGTAAAAAAATGGTGTAGAAATGCAACATTTTTCAGCTCACAAAATGAGATTTTAATAATAATAATAATAATACATTTTATTTATGGGCGCCTTTCAAGAGTCTCAAGGACACCTTACAAAAATTTAGCAAGTAGAGGAAAAACATGTAAGCGGAATGAAATAAATAGTAGAGATATGACTAGTACACAAATTAAAGACAGAATTCAATTCAAAACACAAGATGAGGCAATTCAAGCACAGATGAAAAGGGAAGGGGCGTGGGGCTAAGGATAGGCAGAGGTGAAGAGATGCAGTTTGACCATCCGAAGAAACAGTTATGGAATGTATCTGAATAAACTGTTAACCTTATTTTAGAGCTTTGTTTATTTTGCAATAACTACTGTTATCATGTGGCGATGAAAGCAAAATGCAAATGGGATAACTAACTGTTTCTGATCAACACAATCATAACTATGACCTGGTTTTGCAGTTCCTCTGTATTGTTTTGTACTAAGCCATACAGACCAGAAAAAAGTACTTATGATTCTCAAGGGGCTAGTAGAATCAAGGGATATGGGGAGAAGGCAGGCACAGGTTATTGATTTGGGACAATCAGCCATGATCACAATGAATGGCGATGCTGGTTTGAAGGGCCGAATGGCCTCATCCTGCACCTATTTTCTATGTTTCTATGTATAGATTAAGCCAGTCACAACAATGAAAGAAATTGTAATGCTTTAAGGGCCTGTCCCACTTGGGCGTCATTTACGTGACATCATTTACGCGACATCATTTACGCATCATGGCGCACACGTCGTGATGTGCACATGATGCGCTCATGGTGCCTGGTGACATAGGCAGTCGCGCACGGCATCCCAGGATTTTGGGATGTACAAAATCTTTGTGCGCCATCTGCATGACGCCCAAATGGGACAAGCCCTTGAGTTGACCTCACTTCAGTGGGCTGAAAGCAGTAGGAACAATCAGAACTAACAATTGTAATCCAGTGATTGTGTGAGAATGCATCAACTAGTCTGCGTAAACTTTCAAATAAAGAATGGATACATGGATGAGGCAGCTGTTTACATCCAAATGACATCAATTTAGCGAGAGATTTATGTTCTTGCATCATTCTAACAGAACCCACACTCATTGACTGCTTTCCATATTTAAAATTTAATTTGTTAGATTAATACATGCATGGCTATGCTCTCAATTTTATGTAAATGTAGCAAGTTCAATTGTTTTAACAGGTTAAAGCATGCTTTCCAATGAGTGCTTAAATTGTGTTGAGTCCCCAAAACGGCCACATGCATTGGCACAATGTTGATTTAATGTGCAATATTTCCTCCTCTTTTACCGAGGATAACTCTTGTTAGTGTGTAATTTGATGGCGTGACTTGTTTCTAATCACTATACCCATTGTTCGTGTATAAATGTGAATAGTCACTGTAGAGAACTTCAGTTGAAAAGTGTATGTACCAAAAGGAATGCAGCACATTACCAGAGCTTCAAAGAATGTGAGGAGGAATTCCATAAAATGGGGTTTTATCCGTTGTATATAATTGGATGGTTGAAATTTGGGGACCTTGAAAGATATTGAAAGGGGACAGAAACTCATTTCTACTAGCAGTGGCGTATGGGACAAAGGGACACAATCTGAAAATCAAAGCTATTCCATTCAAAAGTGACAGTAGGAATCTCATCTTGACCTAAAGGTTACTAGAAACATAGAAGAATAAGGGGGTTAAGGTAAGGAAGTAATTATACCAGGGAGGAACAACATTCAACCTACATTCCACAGAACCAGTAATTCATTCGCTCCCTTGCTCTAATCCTGAAATCATTGATCAAGTTTACTTTCACAACTGTCAGAGGCAGCAAGTTCCAGGCTATTACTATTCACTGTATAAAATGTTCTTCATGATTATTCAAATCCTTATTTTGTGTTCTCCTTGTCTTCTGTCATAAACTGATGAGAAGAGTTTCTCTGTCCACCTAAATCTGAACACATCTGGCAAATCTCTCTTCAAACTCCTTTGTTCAACTTACGATCTCCAGCTTTTTCAACCTAACCTTGTAGCCCAACTACCTCATCACCTAAACCTTCTGATAAATCTTTTCTACACTCTCTCAAGAACCCTCAGATCTTTTCAAAAGTGTAGGGCCTGGTACTGGGCACACTGTTCTTGATTGTGATCCAACTGAAACTTAGTAGTGTTGAACGTAGCCTCTCCTTTTGTACTTTTGTTCCCGATGTTGGGGAGGTTCAGAACAAGGGGTCACAGTTTAAGGATAAGGGGGAAATCTTTTGGGACCAAGATGAGAAAAACATTTTTCACACAGAGTGGCGAATCTCTGGAATTTTCTACCACAGAAGGTAGTTGAGGCCAGTTCATTGGCTATATTTAAGAGGGAGTTAGATGTGGCCCTTGTGGCTAAAGGTATCGGGGATATGGAGAGAAGGCAAATACAGGATACTGAGTTGGATGATCAGCCATGATCATATTGAATGGCAGTGCAGGCTCGAAGGGCTGAATGGCCTACTCCTGCACCTGTTTTCTATGTTTCTATGTTTCAACACCAACATTTCTAAACCACAAAATCACACATGCTTTGCCAAGTACTCTCTCAATAGGTTCTGTAAATTTCAAAAACTATGCACATAAAAATCATAGATACCGTACCGAAACAGGCCTTTTAGCCCAACAAATTCATGCTGACGATCAAACATCCATTTTCCTTTAATAATCCCATTTTATAATTCTCCCTACATTTTCATCATGATTCTGCCGCTCGTATAAAAATTCAGGGCAATTTTCAATTGCCATCTAACCTACAAACATGCGCACCTTTGGGGTGTAGGAGGAAACTGGAGCACCAGAGGGACAACATGCAAATCTCACAGAGATGCAGTAATGTTTGAAACCGGGTAACTGTACTATGGGGCTATGACTCCAATAATTGCACCACTGTGCCGTCTATAAACCCTCAGTTCATCTGTAACTGTGCTCTTATGAATTATGTGTCATTTCGATACTCCATCCATAAAAATGCATGCTTTTCCCTATGAATTTTCCTTTGCTACTGTTAACCTCGGGCTGAATGGCCCATTTATGTTCCAGTGCCATGGAATTGTACCCCAGTCTGGTGCACCTTCAGGAAAAATGAACTGAATGGAAATTAAACACATTTTAGAAAATGTTGTTTGGTCAAATGAAATGCTTTTTAAATCTGCTAAAACAAGGAACTGCAAATGGTGGGTTACAAAAAAAGCGACACAAAGTGCTGGAATAACTCAGCGGGTCAGGCATCATCTCTGGAGGTCAAGGATAGGTGACATTTTGCATCCGGACCCTTCTTCAGAATCACAGTGGTCAGGGGCGGAGTGGAAAAAGAAGTGTAAATTTGGTGTATTGTGATGTAATGAAGCTAAGGGTATTATGGTTCCCATCTCTGCAACCTGGTACAGTGCTAACACGTAAATGATTTGAAGAGGGGAAGTTATGAACTTAGCTACAGTTGTTTAATAGGAAGTACAGAGGTTCACGTGCACCTCCTCTAACCTCATCTACTGTATCAGGGGTCAACCTCTCTACATCGGTGAGACTAAGCGCAGGCTCGGCAATCGCTCCGCTCAGCCCGTCTTAACTTACCTGATCTCCTGGTTGCGCACCACTTCAACTACCCCTCCCATTCCCAATCTGACCTTTCTGTCCTGGGCCTCCTCCATTGTCAGAGCGAAGCCCAGCGCAAATTGGAGGAGCAGCACCTCATATTTCACTTGGGTAGTTTACACCCCAACGGTATGAACATTGACTTCTCTAACTTCAAATAGCCCTTGCTTTCCCTCTCTATCCCCTCCCCTTCCCAGTTCTCCCACCAGTCTTACTGTCTCCAACTACATTCTATCTTTGTCCCTCCCACTCCCTTGACATCAGTCTGAAGAAGGGTCTCGACCTGAAACGTCACCCATTCCTTCTCTCCAGAGATGCTGCCTGTCCTGCTGAGTTATTCCAGCATTTTGTGTCTACCTTCAAATTAAACCGGCATCTGCAGTTCTTTCTTACACATTTCAACATACTAAGCATGCCTTTGATTATTGCCAGCAGTCTCACTCAATTTAGAAGTCTGTGAGTGCAAGACCCATAATAGAGGCCTAAATACATAATTTCCAGTGCAGCACTGAAGAATTGCTGCAATGTCGAAAGTGGCATATTTCTGATGATGCATTAAATCCACAAGGTCAGTTGAAGTTGATCGAGAAGGTGCCATGACACGAATTGCAGTAAAATACTGACATGGTTGCAATATCCTCGCTGATGTCTATTTTTTATTGTACACCCAAAATAACACACTTTCCAACTACAACCAGGAAGACCAGAGCAGCTTTTCACTTCTCCCAAGAACACAGATCCAATTAATAAGCCCACTACTGATCTCCACTTTGCTGAATGTTCTCACATGGATGCTTCCAGTTGTAACTCCAATTACTTTCTCCATATAAAAAGTGTTGCTATTGGAAAATGTGTCGGTGAATTTATGGGATTATATGAACATTCTTTGGCCCAATCCATACTTGGATCCCCTCCTGTTCCCTTGCATTAATTAATTTCATACCTTTTGGTTACAATTTCCATCCTGCTTCACCTTTGCTTGATCTTTTTCTGATTGTTCTCTTCCTTTTCTGTGATACAAAATGACCACAGGCCTCGCTAATAAACATTTTTGTCCTGTGAACGAATAAAGGTTAAATTTAAGGATATAGGCCACCAGTTCATTGATTCCTACAACTATCTTGACTATTCTTCCTTTACACACTTCATCTTGTGAGGACTCTATTCAGCCCTCCTGGTTTCCTTACCTCCTGGTATTTGTATCGGAAAATGCTACCTTCCATGCCAGTGCTTCCAAGATATCTTCCTATTTCTCAAACATTGTTTCTCCCCTCTATCATATTCAGGGCTCCCAACCATATTTATCTTTCTTTGCACCATCTCCAGTCCCAATCTTTTCCGATCTTAATATCTATCGATATTGATTGCCAGTTCAGATGGAAGGTTATTAAACTAAAATTCAATGTGTGTGAATTATCTGTGTTGCCTCTATTACGATTGTTACTGCATTCTAAAAGCAGTACCATGTGAATGCAAAACATTTTTTATATGCTGCTTTTACATTTTAACTGGTTCTTCGTTTCAGATTTCACTCAATGTGGCAGGGAAAGTAGGTAGTCTGGGATCATGGGATGGATCTCTGGACCTGCCAGAACAAACATTCATTCAAGAAGATTGCCAAAGGCTCATAGGTAATTAAGCAACTATTGTGAAGCGTGGAATGTTTGCCTATGTTATTGTTTATAACAACCCGCATCAAACATGGCATTCCAGCAGGATGACAAGGGGAATGTTGAGGTGTATGATGCAGGATGCCATCAAAGCTGAAACCAATACATTTAAAATCTAAAAAAATGATGATTGGTCATGTTAACCTTCAGTTTTAAAACCTGAAAGATATTGGAGAAATAAAAGTTTGCAATGCAAAGCTCATTCAAAGTCTGCCCTATGCAAATGACTGAAAGAATTCTGAATTTCATTCCTTAGCTCTTTCCTAAATCTTACATTTGTTTATAGATATAGATAGATAGATATGCCATTTATTGTCACTATACATGTACAGTGAAACTGAAAGCTGCTCGTACTCAGTGCATACATACAATTTTACAAAAAAAACAAGAAACAGAAAAACAAAACAGAAGGGAGATGGGGGGGGGGGGGGGGGGGGGGGGGGGGGATGGGGGGGGGGGGAATAGGTGCACAAATTCTACGGCGCTACATACATATATACATATATACAGATGGAAGTCCGTGTTGGGCGGTGTAGTCAGTGCATGTGTGGATTTGAATTTATGGTAGATATAATTCTCGGGAAGCAGCTATTCCTGAGTCTGTTGTCCTGGATTTGATGCACCGATAGCGCCTTCCAGAGGGCAGCAGGTCGAACAGTCCAAACGCAGGATGGGAGCTGTCTTTGGTGATCTTCTTTGCCCTGCTAAGGCAGCGGGAGGGTGTAGATGTCCATCAGGGAGGGGGAGAGGGCAAACCAATGATCCTCTGCGCTTTCCTGCATCCAAGCCCCATAAATTAGATGAAATGCTGCTGTCGTGTGGAGATCCACCTATGACCCTTCCACACACTCGCCGTTAATGTGTAGGGGGACTAAGTCGGTGCTGTGCCTCCTGAAGTCGACAATGAGCTCTTTTGTTTTCCTGGTGTTCAGAGCCAGATTGTTTTCTGAGCACCAGGTTGTCAACTTCAGGACTTCCTCTCTGTAGGCTGCCTCGTCTCCCTTTGAAATAAGTCCGACCACAGTAGTGTCGTCAGCAAATTTGACGATGCGGTTGTTGTTGTGGGCCGGACTACAGTCGTAGGTGTAGAGACAGTATAAGAGGGGGCTTAGCACACAGCCCTGTGGGGTTTACTTTGGACATGTAACTTTGCAGCACCCCATTCTGCATCTTCACTGTATCTGTGCTTCCATGTTGCTTGTTTAGCATCCAATCCCTAAATTAGATGAAATTGGCTCCGTCCACCTATGTTTCAATTTGAAAATTACTATGTGTGCAATTCTGTTCATATCCTCATCATTTTACATTTCTCCATTTTTTTGCCTTTGTTCGTTCTGCTATTGTGATTAAAACTTTAGCCACCCCAGAGTTGAGAATCTCTCCCTTAGTCGCTTGTGTATTCCAATTTTAAGGCTCCTAAGAAATTACTTCTTCAACTTCTTTGTCTTAAGAATGCTTTTCGTAGTTCAGCATCAGTTTAGGTCGAATTACACCCCTGTGAAGTGCTTTGAGACAGTTTATTGCAGTATCTTTTTATAGTACTAATTGAAGTACTTGATGGAATTTGCTTCAGTGATTCATTTGCCACTAACTAGGGAGCAGGTTCAATGAGAATTTTTTTTACAGAATTTGGCAGAAAAATGGTTGATATTTTCCCTGCATGATTATGACGGAGTTCAATTCCTGACAACTAATTGTCACCTGAGCTATTTGTATGTTGGAAATGAACAAAATCTCTGCAGGAGAGGATCCTGGAAACAACTGTGATGGAAGAGTGAGCAGATGCGGGAAGAACAGCCGCCGGCTGGTTTCCCTGACGAGTGAATCTGCTTGGCTCGACCCAACCCGCGATTGTGGTTGGCTCTGTGGGGGGATGGGGAAAGAAGGCACGTGAAAATTCTCCATTCCCCTGGCAAAAGATGCCTGTAGCACTGCAGAGCCAGCTAATACATCCCCATCCATCCTGTTGGTTCCCAAACACGCTAGTGCATGTACAAGTTGCATGGCGTTCATAATCCATATTGGGCACTCAGGATATAGATGAGAAAAACTATCTTCACCCATAAGGTCGTTTTTGAAAACATTACCTGAGATGGATAAAAAGGTTCAGTCACTGATTACATTCAGGAAGGAGATCCAAGGATTTGGGGATGTTAATTAATAGAATCAAGAGATTTGGATTAGTGACGTATTGGTGCTGAGGTAAAAGATCAGAAATGGCCTTATTGAATTAAGGAACTGGTGGAAGAGGCCAAATAGCCTACTCGTGCTCGTTTATTATAAAGGTGTCTTTGCTAACAACAATCTGAATTAGTAGTGGGAATTCATTGAAAGTTCTTGTTCCTGCAATATGTATAAGCAATTGGTGTTTTTTGCATGGGTATGTGACAGCGGCAATTTGCAATAATGTTGATTGTGTGTACAATAAAATGTCTTAAGGCACTTTAAAAGAGTATTGTAAAACAAAATTTGACTAAGCCACGTAGGAAAAAGTTAGCAGAGAAACACATAGTTCGAAGAGCATACTTAAATCGGAACTTGGGCCAATAGGAATTCATGGTTTAAGGGTTAAGCAGCCATGGGCAGTTTAAATGACTTGTTGGTACTAACTTCCCTCATTAATAATACAAAATGACATAAAGTACCAGAGGACAATGTCAGAAATGTACACAAGAAATCTGGCTTAGTGCCAGAACAGTTGATATGACATAATGGCTAAGGAGAAAGGTGAATTTCAAACGAAGCAGAGATTTCCGCCATAATGTGTTATGATGATAAAAAACCATCAGCATTACAATTAATGCAGGCACATCTTTCTTATGCACTTTCAGCTTTGAAGCAGAAGTTCAGTATACAATGCAGCATTAAAGAAATCTTCATATGAGTAGCTCCCATCCTGTAAGATCTATAGATTATGGATTTCAAAATTAGTGGTTTCAAATGTCCTTTTAAAATAAAAAATACATCCAATATTTCAGTTTCAGAAATCTCATGCAATGTTCCCATAAATACTAATACATTTTTGATTTCTATATATCAATATTTTATCTCCTGTAGATCGTCTTTCAATGCCAGATGAAGAAAAGGAGCAGTTACTTTCAGACATTGAATCTGTAATCACATTTTACTGCAAATCCAGAAATGTCACCTATACCCAGAGTCTTGGGTGGACAGACTTACTTAAACCTCTTGTTCCGCTCCGAATGTCACGCAATGATTTATATAATTGTTTTTATGCTATCATGAACAAATATATTCCCAGGTAAGGAAATGTCTATGATGCCTGAATTAATCACCATTCATTACAGCTTGTGGAAATGATGTCTCTACTCTATAATCAATAAACTGCAGCTAATGGAAATCTGATATATAAACAAAGTGCTGGAAATACTCCGTGGGTTAGACAGGATTTGTGGAAAGAGAAACAGAGTTAATGTTTCTGTTTGATGCCCTTTCGTCAGAATGAAGAAAAGTTTATAAATCATATTTGTTTTATGTTGAAGGGACTGGGACTGGCATGTTTCCAAGGGCTTAGATGTGGTGGAATTTGTTAAATATGTTTAGGAAAGATTCCTCAGGCAATTTGTAGAAGTCCGGACAAGAGAGAGATCAAAGCTTGACTTGCATTAAGGGAATAGGGCAACACAGGTGACTGAAGTGTCAGTGGGCCAGTCTTTTGGGACAAGCGAGCACAGTTTTATTGTTCTGGGATTGAGAAGCATACTTAACAAGGGTAACAGGAAGACAAAAAAGAGCAGAAGATGAGTCTAACAGATAAGATTAAGGAGAATCCAAAGAGATGTTCTAAGTTTATTCAGGGAAAAAGTACCACCAGAGAGAGAATATGGCCTCACATAAATCAGTGGTCTGTGTGACAATAGGTGCAGGAGTATGCTATTTGGCCCTTCGAGCCAGCACCGCCATTCAATGTGATCATGGCTGATCATCCCCAATCAGTACCCCATTCCTGCCTTCTCCCCGTATCCCCTGACTCCGCTATCTTTAAGAGCCCTATCTAGCTCTCTCTTGAAAGTATCCAGAGAACTGGCCTCCACCGCACTCTGAGGCAGAGAATTCCACAGACTCACAACTCTCCGCGAGAAAAAATGTTTCCTCTTCTCCGTTCTAAAACTGTGACCCCTGGCTCCCCCAACGTTGGGAACATGTTTCCTGCCTTTAGCGTGTCCAAACCCTTAACAATCTTATATGTTTCAATAAGATATCCTCTCATCCTTCTAAACTCCAGAGTGTACAAGCCCAGCCGCTCCATTCTCTCAGGATATGACAGTCCCGCCATCCCGGGAGTTAACCTTGTAAACCTACGCTGCACTCCCTCAATAGCAAGAATGTCCTTCCTCAAATTAGGGAACCAAAACTGCACACAATACTCCAGGTGTGGTCCCCTAATTTGAGTAAGGACATTCTTGCAACTGCAGGAGATGGGCAAAGTCCTCAATTAATAATGATCCTCTGTTGTTACCACAGATATGAAGATCAAGCAACCCTTCACTTGAAGGGTTGATGAGTCAACCCACTGAAATGTCTCTGCACTGCCTAATTGCAAGCATGTCCTTCCTTAAACATAGAGATAAATAAATATTGCTCCATGTGTGGTCACAGCAGTGTCCTGTAATGTTGTATCAAAACCTCCCTCTTTGCAGTAATAAGGAACTGCAGATGCTAGTTTAGATGATAGATAGAAAAATGCTGGAGTAACACAGCAGGTCAGGTAGCACCCCTGGAGAACATGGATAGGCGACCTTTCGGTTTGGAACCCATCTTCAGACTGAAGAAGGGTTCTGACCTAAAACAACGCATATTTGTGTTCTCCATGAATGCTGCCTGACCCGCTGAGTTACTCTAGCAGCTTGTGTCAGTTCTGTGTGGACAAAAATTGAAATAATGTTCCAGGTTGATTTTGCCAGTTCTGATCCAAACTGAAAGGCTGGTTACCTCAAATTGTTGTATTCAATGCTGAGCGCTGAACTCTGTGACATGCTTAGTTGGAAAATTGACCTTATAGATTGGCTTTATAGATCAATATCAGAGGCCAAAGATAAAGTGGGGTATAAAGCTTAAGGCAACCCGTAACTCAGTCGTCCTTGTATGCACACATGGAGATGTTCTGTAAAGCCAATCAGCACTTGATGTCTCCAATGTAGAGGGGATATGATAAATTGTAAGAAATTTAAGCTTTTTTTTTGTTTAATCTGAATGGAATATTTGGGTCCCTGAATAGAGGGAAGAAAAGAGGTGAAGAACAGATGTTGCATGTCCAATAATTGCCTGGGAAGGTGCTGAGACAAAGAGAATGGGTTTTTGTTGGAGATAAAAGAATGAATTGGTGTGTTTGGAAAAAAAATCCTTTGGAACGTGAAAGCAGAGGAAATAATAAGTAAGACAATGGCACTGGGTTGAAGGTGCTGAAACGTATGTAGGATGGGTGATCTCATCAATGCGGAAACTAATGAGAATAAAGGCTACTAATCTTGCTCTAGGTGGGAGATGAGGGGGTTGGAGCAGATGTGTGGAAAATGGAACGCACAAGTTGACAGCCAACAATGAGAGTTACAGTGAAGGAAAAGGAAAGGCCTCAGAAGCGCTTGTGTTTCATCAACAGAACAGATACAAAAACATTGGCGAACTCAGAATTGATCAGAATCCTTTGTCTGCAGTTGGGTGGATGACCTCCATCCACCCAACTTCATACAAAGGATTCTGTTCAATTCTGTGCAACCAAGAGAACTCCCTGTGATGAAAGAAATTTCAAATGGGAGAAGGGCAAAGTCAAATATGGATTAAGGGAACAGAAGACACTAGATGAAGTCTTGAGCAAAACAGAAAGTGCTAGAGGAACTCAGCAGGTCAGCAAGAATCTGTGGAGGGAATGTTCTGGTCACTATCTCATACTGTCTATGTTGACGTAGTCTGAAGAAGGGTCCCAACCCAAAACTCTCCACAGATGGACGATGTAAGAGCAGAGTGAAAATTATTACCGACGGTAATCGGATTGAACAGGTGTTGGAGACAGCACCAGTGCAGTCACCCATTCTGCCTTACAATGCTTATTATTTTTCCAGCATTTTAGAATATTTAATTGCTTTGTTTAGGATTGAACGAATCACATGTCCTGTATTTTCAGAAGTCCAGCTGGCATAATTAACCATGTACTAAATTGAACTTTGATTTGTTTTTGAAACTGGAATGCTGTAATTTACAGGGATTTTGTTCCCCGTGGTCGACCATTCCATCTCTTCAGGCTACTGCTACAGTATCATGAGCCAGAGCTTTGTTCTTTTCTTGACACAAAGAAGATAACTCCAGACTCCTATGCGATAAGCTGGGTAAATATTATCTTTGAAACAAAATTGTTGCTATCAATGATAGTATCTCATATAATCTATTCCTGTTAACTATGTATCATAATTACTTAAATTCATGGAAGATGCATCTCCACAAAAGCTGGTGTTTTTGATAGAATTCAATTAAATGAATTTGTTTTTCAATCTAGGTTCCCAACATCACAGAATCTTACAGCACAGAAACGGGTCCTTACAGCCACCCTAATGTCATGCTAATCCTGTTTGCTGGCATTAGGCTTCTCTCCCTCTTTTTTTTTCCAATCCGAGTACATATCCAAATGCCTTTAAACCATTGCAACAATATCTGTCACCAATACGTCCTCTTGCAATTCATTCCAAATATTCACCACTCTTTGTGTGGAAACTTACGTTCAGATCTCTTTTGAATTTATGCTGTCTTACCTACACCTGTCCCCTTTTGTGCAAAACCTCCCTTTCTTGCAAAATAGATTCAGCCAATCTGTCCTAGCCCTCATTCTTTATATTTCTAAGCCATAATTTTGTAAAGCCCAGCTTCCTACTTTCCAATGAGAATAAACTCAGCCGATCCAATCTCTCTTTTGACAACAGCCCCCATTCCAGGCAATATCATGCTGAATATCTTCTGCAGTAAGTCAGACAAATATTGGAATTGAATGAATTTTTGAAATGGGAAATTTTACCCCTCAAATTGTTTTGGTATAATTTTGTGACAATTTATTTACTACAGTTTATGATTTTCTAACTTAATAATTTGCTGGGTGGGTGGGTGACATATTTTGAACGGTTAGATAATTTAAAATGAGAAATTATGAATTTTGTTTTTTTTTTAATGAATGAATGAATAAGTTTATTGGCCAAGTATGTACACATACAAGGAATTTGCCTTGGTGCTTTGCTTGCAAGTAACAACACGACATACAGTAAACAATTGAGATTAATACATTAAAACATTAAGAATAAAACATTATAGGTTAAACATGTGAATGAAATAAAATACCAGAGCAAAAGGAGGCTACAGACTTTTGTTTATTGTGTAGAGCTACCGCTCATGGTAAAAACCAGTTTTTATGTCTGGCCGTGTCGGCTTTGACAGTCCGGAGTCGCTTTCCAGAGGGATGTGAATCAAAGAGTTTGTGGCCAGGGTGAGAGGGGTCAGAGATGATCTTACCCGCTCCCTTCCTGGCACTTGCAGTGTACAGTTCGTCAATGAGGGGAAGGTTGCAGCCAACAAGCTTCTCAGCTGATCGAACGATTTGCTGCAACCTCCGGATGTCGTGCTTGGTGCCAAACCAGGTCATGACGGAGAAGGTGAGGACAGACTCAGGATGGCAGTATAGAATTGGACCATCGTTGCCTGCGGCAGATTGTGTTTCCTCAGCTGCCGCAGGAAGTACCCTCTGTTGGGCCTTTTTGACTGTGGAGTCGATGGTGGCACCTCATTTAAGGTCCTTGGAGATGATGATCCCAAGGAACTTAATAGACTCCACAGATGTGACTGTGGTGTTGTTGATGGTGAGGGGAGGGGGAGTTCTCCTAAAGTCTACTATCAATTCCACTGTCTAAAGAGAATTGAGCTCTGGGTTGTTACAAAGGCATCAGGACACCAGCTGTGTCACTTCCTGTCTGTAGGTAGATTCCCCATCCCGGATCCGTCTAATCAGGTTGTGTCATCCGCAAACTTGAGAAGCTTCACAGAGGAATCTGTGGAGGTGCAGTCATTGGTGTAGAGAGAGTAAAGGGGAGGGGAGATAATGCAGTCTTGCGGTGCTCCTGTGCTGAGGGTCTGCGGGTCTGAGATGTGCTTTCCCAGCCTCACATGCTGCATCCTGCCTGTCAGGATGTTGGTGATACACTGACAGAGGGGTTCAGGCACAGTCAACTGGGAGAGTTTGGAGTGTAGTAACTCTGGCACAATGGTGTTGAATGCAGAGCTAAAATCCACAAACAAAATCCTTCCATAGGTCCCCTGGCGGTTTAGGTGCTGGAGGATGAAGTGCAGGCCAGGTTGACTGCGTTATCCACTGATCTGTTGGCCCGGTATGCAAACTGCAGAAGGTCCAGCAGGGGGTTTGTGATATTTTTATGGCCCACATTGAATCCAGAATTTATCCACTGCTTTCATAATATGTTTTAATAGGATAATTGTATTGCAATTTATATTCAATAAATTCTAATAGTGACTTGAAGAAAAATATATTTTCTGTGGGGCATTTGTTAAATACCTCAATCCCCCCCCCTCCCGTATTGGAACGATTGTCTTGGATATATCACCTTGACAAACTATTCTAAAATTGGGTACTTTGTTTTGACAACTAAAATATATTTTCAAATGCATTTTAAAAGATATTCATTGTGATGTTCATACATTATACTTTATAATATAGGAAGTGGTATGTCTTAAATAGTGCATTAATCTTTTGTGCTGAATACAATGGTGAATTGCCGTAAGACTTTTGAATCTGGCTAGATGAATTAAGTAATCCAAAAAATGGAGTATTACAATGTTGTCGTGTAATTAATCAGAGATGTCTTAAACTTATTTCACTTAATTTATGGCTTATACCTGATAAAAAATACAACCCACAATCCATTATTTTCTTTAAAAAGCATTTTTAAATGTGTTGCCAAGAAGCTATGATTAACTTTTAGTTTAATTTATGGAACACTTCTACTTCTACCTTTTCTATATGTTTCTGAAGGGAGCAAGCCTATTTGCAGGTTGCTGTACAGGAGATGTTGCCCAACTGATGTGGGATGTGTATCTACAGCAAGCAGACCCTTTCCTAATTTTCTTCCTCATGTTAGTCATTCTAGTTAATGCAAAGTAAGTGACTTTAAAAAAAATATTTTAATTGTTATGATTAGGCTCACTTTACATTTGGATATTTGTAATGCCATATTGGTATAAAACTGCTGTTTCTAGTTGATTTTGATTTGCACTTTAAACTTCTTTATTATAAAGGAGTATTTGACTTGCATACATTTCTTAATTCCTATATATACATTACATTATTAGTTTCTATTTAAAACAATGCATTATTATGTACTTATAGCAAATTATTATATTGAAAATTACAGACTAATATTAAATTTGATTCATCTTAATTCTGAATATTATCCTTATGTTGAGCCACATAATTTGTGTACACTTGAAGCTTCCCATTTGTCCTTAAATTTAATCTTTTTCACCGTAAGGCATTGTTAAAATTTCTATATTAAAGAAGATACACTGATGAAAAATATATATTTTTAATGGGTTTTCTCTCCATGATTTGCAATGCAATGCACTGTTGGCAGCCATCAGTGCCTGCCTTGGCCCAAATTATAGAATTCCCAATCTCTTTATGTGTTTCCTCCTTTACTACTGCTCCTTAATATCTCCTAATAGACAATAGATGAAGGTCTTCTTCTTTGTTCCCAATTTGGCCCTTTGAGCCAGCACCGCCAATCACTGTGATCATGGCTGATCATCCACATTCAGTACCCCGTTCCTGCCTTCTCACCATATCCCTGACTTTGCTATCTTTAGAGCTCTATCTAACTCTCTCTTGAAAGCATCCAGGGAATTGGCCTCCACTGTCTTCTGAGGCAGAGAATTCCACAGATTCACAACTCTTTGGATGAAAAAGTATTTCCTAATCTCTGTTCTAAATGGCCTACCCCTTAATCTTAAACCGTGGCCCCTGGTTCTGGACTCCCCCAACATCAGGAAAATGTTTCCTGCCTCTAGCGTGCCCAATCACTTAATAATCTTATATGTTTCAATAGGATCCCCTCTCATCCTTCTAAATTCCAGAGAATACAAGCCCAGCTGCTCCATTCCATCAACATATGATACATTCAGATTTGGTGTCAGATTTTGTTTCATTTTCTCTGGTGCCTTTGGACATTACATTCCATTAAGCGTAATATATAAGCAGAAGCAGTAATATTAGTCAGAAACATGACATTTCCACAAAGCTCCTCTGTATATTTACAGTGCTCAATGTTGCATTCAATTTGCTAATTTACAAATCCTCCCTTTTCTCCCCAGAGAGATTGCATTATCCCAAGAAGGAGAATGTAAGGAGGAACTCATTCGTAAGTATGCCCAATTAAAGTTTTTCTGAATTAAACTTGCATATTCAAACTATAAATCTAATATAATATGTAATTTTTTTTAAATCATGCGTATAAAAGACACAAAGTGTTAGAATAACTCAGCGGGACAGCCAGCATCTCAGAAAAACATGGATAGATATTGCTAGGTAAAGGAGGTGTAAAGGGGATGGACGTTCATGGTAAAAGATGAGGTAATAATGGCCTAGGAATTGAAAATTATCAAAGAGTTGAAGGGAACGTGAGGTGCGTTGGATGTAGGTCGGAAGGGACTGGCTGGGGGATAAGCTGGAATCAAGGTATTTGGAGATGTGTTCTATGGGGCAGGAGCAGGCAGGAACAATTGAGTCTGCCGGGGAAATAACGTTTGTGTATTTTGGGAAGGAGATTGATGCAGGGAGTACAGGGCTGTGGATCTGTATGGTTGGAGGCTGTGGGGAGAAGATCATAGAAACATAGAAAAATAGGTGCAGGAGTAGGCCATTCGGCCCTGAGCAAGCACAGCCATTCAATATGATCATGGCTGATCATCTAAAATCAGTACCCCTTTGCTGCCTTTTCTCCATATCCCTTGATTCCTTTGGCCCTAAGAGCTAAATCTCTCTTGAAAACATCCAGTAAATTGGCCTCCACTGCCTTCCGTAGCAGAGAAATCCACAGATTCACAACTCTCTGGGTGATTAAGTTTTTCCTCATCTCAGCCCTAAATGGCCTACCCCTTATTCTTAAACTGTGGCCCCTGGTTCTGGAAATCAGAGGTGATGAAATCGGCAACAGTTTGGAAGAGGATGACCTGGTGTTCGTCTGTAGGACCATGATCAAGCGGTAGGTACGAAGAGGTGTCCAAGAGTTGGTATCTGGCCTCGGCATGGTAGAGATCAGTCTGCCAAATTAAAACGGCGCCTCCCTTATTGGTGGGTTTTAATATTTGGATTGTTACTGAATGAACTGAGGACTGTGCATTCAGGGAGGGTGAGATTGGAGTGGACAATGGGTGTGGAGAAATCAAGCCAGTTGATGTCACACCAGCGACTAAAATAGGAAATGTTCAGAATTTTGTGGTGCTTTAAGAGAGATGAATTTCTGTTTCGTATATTTTCCCTTGCATTGTATTATGAGTATAGAACTAGTTTTCTATTACACTTGTACTTCAAGCACTGTTTCTTCTGCAGTTAGCTGATTTGTCACAGCATTAATGGTTTGACTATCATGCAAATTAGACTTTTGCCAGAATGTTTCCTTTGAGTGTCATTGATCGGCTAATTGCTGAGGCAGAGAATTATTCACATGATGCTGACCTGTTATTAGCTGTCTGCATAATACAGGTTTAGCTCTTCCACAGGGAGATATTGAAAGTAGTTTTCTTTAGATCGATGCGTAATTTCAATTTTAGACTTGCTTTTAAATCCATGTTGGCCAGAAATTGTAACGAGTCAAACCTGTATTTCCCCCTATGGCTTCTGGGATGAAGGATTTTAGTTACGTGCTCAGACTGAAGATGCTGGCGGGGTTCTCCTTGGAACAGAGGGGATTCAGAAGGGATTACGAAGGATCCATAGTTGACAGAGAAAAGCTGGTTGGGGCTTCAAGACGGAGAGGATGTTGAATGAATGAAATTGATATAAGATTTGAAGTGTCTTGAGGAAAGGAATTTAGAATCTGGAAAGAACTACTGGGGTGTATTGAAGGCAGATTTAGTCGTGATGTTTAAATGAGAGCTGGATATGTCTTTGTAAGGATATAATTTGCAGGGCTGCAGGAAAAGTGTAAGATAGAAAGATTAACTGGATTGCAATTGTACAGAGCTGCCACAACAAGGTTAGGTCAAATGGACACTTTCCACGTGAAATCGGCTGTGTGGAATGTAATGGTGAGTAAATACATCTGACTGCACTTATTTTCAGCTAGCAACTCTGTGGTGTTTCACACCAGCACATTGCATCATGAAAATCAGGAGAAAACATTGGGGATCAAATATGGAAGCTTCCCGTTGCAACACTAATGGACTCAATGTTGAGTCGACTGGTGAAATTCATTCGTCCAAAGCTAAGGGATGCTTTTTGCCGATAACACTACCCCATCCATTAAGTAAATTCAAGTAATTTGTTGGTTCTCCTAATTAGACCCGAACAGAAACGTCACCTATCCATGTTCTCCAGGGATGATCCCTAACCCGCTGAGTTACTTCAGCACTTTCTTCCAGCAATTTGGTTTTTGCACAAGATTCCAGCATCTGCATTCTCTTGTGCCTCCACTATTTTTCCTGTCAGTTACTTCAGAAGAAGTTCAAGCTTAAAATTGTTAACTCCCTGCAAGTATTTTTTTTAATTTTACGAATAGGTACTTTAAAACTTTTTAAAATCTATTTTTGAGTTGTCTTTAATTATTTGTTTTATGATTGAAATTTTGAGCTGCTGATTCAACTGTTGCAATGAATATGTATGAAATCTGCCAGGTGTATGCCATAAATATTTAAGTAGACTTAAGCAGTACCTCTCTTGATTTATAATTAAGGCCAATGCAAATGTATTTATTACATTGTTTGTTTGGTTCATGCCGGTGTGACGTCAATAGGTCCACATCACTACAAAACCCCATTGTTGTAGGGATTTCGTGTTGGTTTATCCTTTTCCTTTTTTGTTGTCCGAATGTGTGAGATCATTGCAGTATGCTTAAATTTCAGGTTCACTTGAAAATGTTCCATGCAACCTGGAAACGGAAGATGTAGAAGATCTGTATTCCTTGGCTCTGTATTATCATGCCAGAACGCCTGCTTCTTTCCGAAAGGTACAATCATTTTGAAAATCAAGTAATGGGGGCTTTTGATAGGTAAATGTCAACTAAGGATACAAACAAGATTCAAGTAAGGCAGATTTCCGTCAAATAATGTGCATGTTTTTTGTAAAAGAAAGAAATCATCAACGTTAAACCAATAGTTTGCACTTTTCAATCTGCAAACTATTTGAAAATATAAGAATATGGGAAAACAAGATTTTTTTGCTATGTTTAAAATTAACCAGAGTTAAAATGCAAAATGCTTTCCATCACAACAAAAGTATCTTGAGTTTGTTTGAGAAAGTGGGCCATGCTTTCATCTAAAGCCAAAATATGAGAAATGATAAGCTGATATCAAAAGATCGGAGACCATTGTAATGCAGACATGGATGTCAACTGTAAATCAAACTGTAGTGTGCCCTCTGTCTCCTTTGGTACTTCAAGCATCTTAGGTTGTTCCTCTTATCTTCCTTTACATTTACAATTTTCTCTCTCCCAGCAAAAATACAATTAAAAAATTCTCCCCAAGATAGCCCACATTCCCTTCTTATCTTTTGCCTCCATGCAAACGTGCTACCTGTTTAACTTTACCACCTCGATTTGCTTTGCTACTCCCATCGTCTCAAACACACGTCCACTTCCAATCACTTCTCTTTGTCATTTTCCACCCTAATTCTCCTTTTTCCTCTCCACTCTTTTCTAATTCCTCCCCCCCCCCCAGATAAGTGCTCTCACTTCTATTTTGAACCCGAACCATGCATGTGCCTCTCATTGCCATGGGACATGGACAAGTGTAGCTCTATCATGGTAAACCTTCTTGGATAAATTCATCTGTCAAACTATATTTTGTATTTGGTGTCTTTGTGTTTTCCAGTTGTAGAGGATCAATGACTGCTCCCATTACAGCCAATCCTTAGGTAATGATTAGAACCATTGTGGAGACTTGGATGGCTCATGGGGAGAAGAAAAGGCGAGCATAGTTTCATATAAAATAAGTAATGTATAGGGAATAAAGTAATTTGTATATCGTAACCTCACAGTTTGAAGACAATTTTCAATGGTTATTTAATGTTCATTAGAAAATCCTTGTCTCTCTCATGTGGCTCGGAGTCATGCAGCTGAACCTTTTTTCATTCACAGCAGCCTTGAATCATGTGGAATCTGAAGCCAAATCTTAAGTGCACTCCCATGTAACAGAACATCACTAATTTTGAACCATATTAGCAGGTCAATAATTTTGCAAGGATTAAATTATACAAGAGATAGGCAGATTATTAGCATTGGATTAGGTTAAAAGAACACTTTTCTATTTATATGTGTTTTAGCAGGTATTTTAGCTACTAGATTACTTTTAAAATAGACTCTGTTAGATTTGATTTTTCTGTCAGTATGCATAGAGCATGATCCTATAAAAAATGAACCACATTTCCAGAAAAAACTTGATAATGTTTTGCAGGGCAGATGCTGATAAGCTCATAAGACGTAAGAGCAAATTAGGCCATTTGGCCCATCGTGTCTGCTCCACCATTCGATCGCGGCTGATCTATTTTTCCCTTTCAACCTCATTCTCCTGCCTCTCCAAAACCTTTGACACTCTTACTAATGAAGATCCTATCAATCCCCACTTTAAAAGTACCCGATGACTTGGCACCCTCCACCATTTGTGGCAATGAAATCTGGCTAAGAAAACTCCATATGGATAAAATCCATCTCCAATGTCTAAGATAGAATCATGGATTTTTTTATCTCTATAGTTTCAGCCGATAGATCATGCAACACTTCCCTCGTGATTCCATTAAGCTAAGAACTTGGATCATGTGCTGGTATCTCTGGAGAACCTACAACTATTACTCAAAAGTAAGGATTCTGCTGGGCCAAGACAGATTCTGAGTGTTGTTGCAAATGCCTGTTATTGGGGTACCGCAAAACAGAGCTTTATTCTATATCTCACCTTTAACTACCTTGTTCTGACCACAAATTCAAAAAGTGAAATTATATCATTATTTTTCTGCCCTGACTTCCCTTATTTTAATAAACATCAAAATTCATAACAAATGACTAATAAAGAATTGGACATTTTCTTTTATCGAATAGCAACATTTTTAAGGAAAGTGGAAGTCTTCCTTGCATCTTGATTTGTAATCTCCAAAGTTTAAGTTGTTTTCACTTTTCCAGTGTTTTTTGTGAATCATATGTTCTATACGACCTCCAGTTCAATTGCTAATATTTAGCAGCTGCACAACTATTGCTGTATAGCTGTTGACAGCGATTGTTAATTTAAACATTTAAAATGTTTGCAGGATAACCAAAATCTGTTCGGAAGTAATCTGCTGGGCCTGAGGGATGATGAGATGGATCTAAGCCAAGCGTTATGCTTGCCTGTTTCGGTATCAGAAATACTACAGGCAAATCAACCTCAAGGGGTAAGATCGAAAATTAAACTGGCCAGCATATTTAAACAAAATAATTGAATAGTGTTAGTGAGTAAGGGAGGAAAGAACAAAAGGGAAGGTCAGATAGTACTGAAGGTGCTTGTGCAAATATCAAAAGAGATTATGATGATATGTAAAAGTAAATGGAACAATTAAAAAAAGCAAAAGATAGGTTAAGCAGACATTAATTGGAAATGCCAGAATCATTGCAGGAACTGCTGTTCAAAAAAAATCTATTCATTATAGTTTGATGGCACAAAACATCAAAAGATGATGCATTACTTTTGCTGTTTGATTGTATAATTTTTATTTAATGACCTCACTTGTTTAAATGAAAACAGATTCTTCACAACCACAAACATTTCATCTTGCCCTAAACCATAATTGTATTCAGTTTTGCATTACCACACACAGAGGAAAAGCAATAGTTTTGTTGGCTTAAAAATTTACAACAGCTTTATTAACCTCCGATTAGATATTTGCTTTACAGTTGCAGGATGATGTGATAGTTTGATAAAATTGCATTGAGATATCAATATTATAAAAATACAATGGAACTATGAAACAGTAAATGCTGGTACCACTCTGGTTCAGCAACATCAGTGGGGGAGAAGCAAGGTTACTCAATGATCTTTCCTCGTGACTCAATGATCTTTCCTCGTGACTCATTGATCTTTCCTCAGAAATAAGAATGTTTAGATAAAAAGATGGCATCATTTAGTATTGGGATTCTTTAGTATATAGTAAGTAACTTTACATCACTACACTTGTAGATACATCCAGTATGTTTGCTATTTGCCTTTTTTCCTCATTACAGGACGGTGTTCGGTTCTTTGTAGTGGATTGTCGACCTGCAGAACAATATAATGCTGGACACCTGTCTACAGCGTTTCATTTGGATTCAGACCTGGTAAGTGAAAGCTAAATGTAAAGTATTGGATAAATGTATTTATAGCATACATGTACGAAGGTTATTTATATGGGGAGATTTATTGTGTTTTATTTTTGGATTCCTTATTGGGAGTTTCTAGACAATGTGAGATATTTGCCTGCCTTGCAGGTTCAATTTCCATTAGATTTCACGCAGGGGCTCTGTTACTGGAAAGTTTGGAAGGAGCTTTTAAAGGAACCTTTGGAAATTCCATGAATCAGCACATAGACATATGGACTAGGACAGTTCTAAATTAAAAAAATTAAACCTCATTGATCCTTAGTAAGGTTCTGTTGGGACATTTTGTACTGTTTTGGACTCAAGGGAATTATTTCCTGGTTTTGATCATCAAGTTAAGGAAACGATCTCAGCGCTAAACTGAATTTTATTTCAGACAAAATGTCTGCTTCAATTTTTAATATGTTGAGGATGGATAATATAAATACAGCGTAAAGGCAGTGGGCATATGACTAGCAAGCCTATAAACTGGATTTTTGTTTTTCATTTGAGTATATGGTAGTTGAGCAAAAGTGGTAAATCTGTTTATAAAAAATAATTATATACATTTCAGAGTTATTTGAGATCACAAATGTATTATCAATGGATGGTGATTTTCCCAAAGAACTTTGTAAAAATTAGTCATTTTCTTAAGCTTCATAAAGGAAACCTGAAATTAACGCAACCACAATTCAAATATGTTTTGTATAAATTTTTGGACTAATTTTCATCTTTATGTAAAATGCACCGCAATCTGAAATGTGTTCGTAAATATATTGCAAAGTGTCTTGTAACTTTTATAATTCTCCACAGATGTTACAAAACCCTGCAGAGTTTGCACTTTCGGTTAAATCTCTTTTGGAAGCACAGAAACAGTCCATAGAGTCTGGATCAGTAGCAAGTGGTGAACATCTGTGCTTCATGGGAAGTGGCAGAGAGGAGGAAGATATGTACATGAACATGGTGCTGGCCCACTTTCTTCAGGTGTGATATAACATGGACATAGACATCCTGATCATAGAGGAAATGTAAAATTCAAAGACCATTCAATGTTTTAAGAATTCATATTTTACCTTTGCAAAACAACCTGTTTGCATCGGGTTGTATAAATATGTTGAGTATAAAAAAAACTTATTGAGAATGAAATTTTCATTGTGCACAATATATACACAGGTGACCCTGATATTTCAGGAAGCCTTGTAAGTGTACATCTGAAAATATTTTCAAGGAAGAAATGTTTTTGTTTGCATCTTACGGTTCTTTTTACAAATGATAAAATATAGTAAAATGCTTGCCTTTGACCCTTTTCTGACCCTGCATATGCTTGATATTCAAATATGCAACAGTGTAACAAAAAGTGTAGGAAAGAACTGCAATGCTGGTTTAAATCAAAGGTAGACACAAAATGCTGGAGTAACTCAGCGGGACAAGCAGCATCTCTGGAGAGATGGAATGGGTGACCTTTCGGGTCGCGACCCTTCAGACTGAATCAGACCCTTTGCTCTGCCAGGCCTGTATTGCAGCCATCTTTAGCTTATGCTTGTTTTGGGGGCTAGTCCCCTTCAGTTTAATCTCCAGCATATAAAAGGCATGCTCAATTGGGTTCTGATCGGGCGATTGACGGTCACTCAAGAATTTACAATTTTTTTGCTTTGAAAAACTCCTTTGTTGCTTTAGTAGTATGTTTGGGATCATTGTCTTGCTGTAGAATGAACTGCCGGCCAATGAGTTTTGAGGCATTTGTTTGAACATGAGCAGATAGGATGTGTCTATACACTTCAGAATTCATTATACTATTACTATCAGCAGTTGTATCATCAATAAACTGAGCCAGTACCTTCAGCAGCCATACATGCCCAGGCCATAACACCCCCACCACTGTGTTTCACAGATGAGGTGGTATGCTTTGGATCTTGAGCAGTTCCTTTTCTCCTCCATACTTTGCTCTTGCCATCACTCTGATATACGTTAATCTTTGTCACATCTGTCCACAAGACCTTTTTCCAGAAATGTGGTTACTCTTTTAAGTACTTCTTGGCAAACTGTAACCTCGCCATCCTATTTTGCGGCTAACCAGTGGTTTGCACCTTCCAATGTAGCCTCTGTATTTCTGTTCATGAAGTCTTCTGTGGACAGTGGTCATTGACAACTCCACACCTGACTCCTGAAGAGCGTTTCTGATCTGTCGGACAGGTGTTTGGGGATTTTTCTTTATTATAGAGAGAATTCTTCTGTCACCAGCTGTGGAGGTCTTCCTTGGCCTGCCAGTCCCTTTGCGATTAATAAGCTCACCGGTGCTCTCTTTCTTCTTAATGATGTTGCAAACAGTTGATTTTGTTAAGCCTAGGGTTTGGCTGATGTCTCTTAACAGTTTTATTCTTGTTTCTCAGTCTCATAATGGCTTGTTTGATTTTCATTGGCGCAACTTTGGTCCTCATGTTGATAAACAGCAATAAAGGTTTAGGTGCTGAGAGCCCTCATACCTGCATTAAGGAGGCACCTGAGCAATTACAAACACCATATGTCCCACACATTATGGTGCCCTGAAATGGAGGGACTATGTATAAACACAGCTGTAATTTCTACATGGTGAAACCAAAATGTATAAATTATACCCTTTAATAAAATCTGACAATGTGCACTTTAACCACATGTGATTTTTTTTCTATTACAAATCTCAAATTAAGGAGTGCAGAGGCAAATAAATAGATGAAGGGTTTTTGTCCCAAACATTATGGATGGCACTGTATGTATGTTATGATTATGCTCAATATTTAAATGTTATTTAAATATTTCTGTTCTACTCTAGAAAAACAAAGAATATGTGTAGCATTGCAAGAGGAGGTTTCATGGGTAAGTTCTCAAAATCTGATTATTACTTCATTTTATTCAACAGCAAATCAAATTGATACTGCAATGAAGTATTGAAGTTATTGATCAAATTCCCACTTTATTGACAAAAGCACATCCCAACCATACTCCATAATTTAATTTGATTGGAAATATATATATAAATATTCAAGATATTCTTGCCAAGTATTTTGTGCATACATTTCCATTTTAGATTGATTGGCCAAAAATTGCTCATTCTGGTTCCATTCATGCTTCATTCTTTGTAATCAATCTATCGGCTTCAACGCTGCTGTTTTGATGATGTTACTACAGAAATTGTGCAATTAAAAAAATATTTATGTGTAAGTTAATTGGCCTCTGTAAATTGCCTCCAGTGTGTAGTAAGTAGATGAGAAAGTGGGATAACCTAAAATTAGTGTGAATGGGTGATGATCGTTGGTCGATGTGGACCAAACTAAACTATGGCTATTGTGTTCACAAATTTTGTCAGTTTTATGACGATGCTATTCAGCAGTCACTTCATTAATTTTTTTAAATTTTAGTTATCATGTGCTTTCAACTTTTGTCGCCATATTAATGTTACTTTGCAGGTTTTATAGAGTGCATGGTTGTCCATTCACCGACCTTTCATTTCTCAGTTAGCATGCCATTTTTTGAAGGCAGACCCTTCCTTCATTGTTTTACGTAAAGGATTATGCAGCACAAGTAAGAAAGGATACACTCAACAATTTAAAGTATCTATTCAGAAAAGTCATTAATTAACTTTTGGAATCGCACCATACTTTCTCCGAAGGTTGTGGTTTGGAATGACCAGTCTTAGATTGAAGAACTGTTTAATTAAATCACCGGTGAAAATGAGGCATACTTAATATATTTTTGATAGCAATTAGGAATTGTTGAGCATGAGGAAAGGGCGGCACGGTGTGAGTATGAGCCTGCTACGGAGCTGAACGGTCAGGCAAACGCCTCCGTTGCCATGCAGTGAGAACGGAGAGGTTGAGAAGGAGTTTCTTCCCAGAGGCAATTCGGACTGTAAACGCCTTTCTCACCAGGGACTAACTGTACAGAACGTTTTTCCTTCTATTATTTATTATGTAAAATAATATGTGTGTTATGATTGTGTTTATAATTTGTTTGGTTGTTTTGTTGTCCGCGAGCATTGCCACTTTCATTTCACTGCACATCTCGTATGTGTATGTGACAAATAAACTTGACTTGACTTGACTTGACTACGGGGTGCTGCCTGTACGGAGTTTGTACGTTCTCCCTGTGGGTTTTCTCCGAGCGCGCCGGTTTCCTACCACACTCCAAAGACATAGTTTTGTTAATTGGCCTCGGTAAAATTATGTTGTCTCTTGTGTGTAGGATAGTCATAGTGTACGGGGTGATGCTGCTCGTAGCAGATCCGGTGGGCTGAAGGGCCTGTTTCCGCGCTGTAACTCTAAAGTCAAAAGCATATCTGCTGAAATTATGTATTTGCTTCCAATCTACATTATTTACATTTTCTTCTATGTATTTTAATTTTCACCAATCTAAGCAAGGTAGAAATTGTTTTTAATTTCAAACTTGTAGTTGCAGAGGATATTCTTTTTTCTGTAGTTACATTGTATTATTGCAAAATATTTCATTAATGAACACTCAACATCAACAATGATGATAATGACATTCTTGGTATATTCAGATTTTATTCCATCAAAGATTTTACGATCCATTGCATCAATTTTCTCCAGAATTCCACGTTAGACAAAAAAATTGTTGTATTCAAACAACTTTCATAAAGAATGGGAACCAGTTATTATTGTTTTGTTCAAATTAGAGCTCTTTAATTAATTTAATTAATTCTTTGGAGCGCAGAAGGTTAAGGGGGGACTTGATAGAGGTCTTTAAAATGATGAGAGGGATAGACAGAGTTGACGTGGATAAGCTTTTCCCACTGAGAGTAGGGAAGATTCAAACAAGTGGACATGACTTGAGAATTAAGGGACAGAAGTTTAGGGGTAACATGAGGGGGAACTTCTTTACTCAGAGAGTGGTGGCTGTGTGGAATGAGCTTCCAGTGAAGGTGGTGGAGGCAGGTTCGTTTTTATCATTTAAAAATAAATTGGATAGTTATACGGACGGGAAAGGTATGGAGGGTTATGGTCTGAACGCAGGTGTATGGGACTAGGGGAGAATACGTGTTCGGCATGGACTAGAAGGGTTGAGATGGCCTGTTTCCGTGCTGTAATTGTTATATGGTTATAAGTATTTTGGATTCTCGGGTAAATAACATATTGCAGGTGGAGAATTACTTTAGTTTCAAGTTAAATTTTATTTACAATGGTAGTAGCAATATGGTTTAAAGCTGTTAAATAGATTTCCTTTCAATCTGTATACAGATATTTTGTGTGTCAGAATATTTTCCGAATTCTCAAATTTTATGCATTTTATTCTTCCCAAAAGGTACAATATGATATTTTTATTTTCCCGAGGCAAAGTACTGAGTTACAGGATGCAAAAAAAGATTTCATGTTCATGTGATTGGAGCAGAATTAGGCCAATCAGCCCATCAAGTCTACTCCACCATTCAATCATGGCTGATCTATCTCTCCCTCTCAACCCCATTCTCCTGTCTTCTCCCCATTGCTCCTGACACCTATCTATCTCTGCCTTAAAAATATCCATTGACTTGGCCTCCACTGCCTTCTAACTTCTAAACTTGTATTTATTATATAAATGCTGATATTTACCGATTACAAATGGTATGATGTTACTCAATGTAAGACTTGCTGTTCTGCCATCCTGGAGCTGAAATTATAGTACAAATTAATATTCAGAAATATTGCCCTCTTCTCACTAACTGTAACTAGTGACAGCCCCCCCCCCCCCCTCCTCCCTTTACCCCACAATCAATCTAAAGAAGGGTACTTGGGGACCAGAAGTGTCACGTTTCCATGTTCTATAGAGATGCTGCCTGACCCATTGAGTTACTCCAGCACCCTGCGTCCTTTTCTGTATCATTTTGTTAGTGTCCTGGTTTAGAATCTCCTTGGATTCAGTTTGTGAAGAATAGTATAGTCTGTTATTGGGAAGATACAATTTGAGCTGGTAATCGTCAATGTTAGCTACTGATCCTTGTCTATATAGAGTCAATGTGTAAGAAGGAACTGCAGATACTGGTTTATACCGACTGAGCTGATCCTCGGTCTGATGAAGAGTCTCGACCCGAAACGTCACCTATTCCTTTTTCCCCTCATCAATGCTCCCCAGTAATCTCCTTTCATGTCTCTCTCCATAACCTGGGATAGTTCCCATCAGGCCTGTGGACTTACTAAACATTCTTCAAAACCCCTACCCTTTCTTGATGTCGAGAGAGTTAGATTTAGCTTTTAGGGCTGGGAATCAATGGATATGGGGGGAAAAGTCAGAAGGGGTACTGATTTTGGATGATCAGCCATGATCATATTGAACTGCGGTGCTGGCTCGAAGGGCCGAATGACCTATTCCTGCACCTATTTTCTATGGTTCTATAGCTCATTTTAGCCTTCCTGATATCCTGTCTAAGTTATCTTCTGTTTCCTTTATATTCCTCTAAGATCTTATCTGATTTCAGCCTCTGAAACCATTTCTTTTTTACGTTGACTTTCTTCAGTTACAGGCTTGATCACTCTAATGCTGGGAGTAGGACCAAGCCAGCTATATTCTCCAATTACTGTATTCCTCATGGGGACCACATGGTATCTCTTATCTTGCACTGCAAAACCAAATCTGGCTTATTTGGTCAAACAGAATATCCCCCTCCCAGTAACAATAAAAGCTTAATTATTCTAGTTGAAGTAATTCAGTTTGTTAATTTGGTGATTTATATCCGCTTCATTAATTGGGTTTAATTTATTTTGTTAGCAATTAATGCACCCTTTAAGGACCATTTCCTGAGGTATAAGATGATGCAACCATCAAATTATAATCATTCTTAATTCATAATGTTTCATGGCTCTTGTGCTTTTTTAAAAATCTTCATCTGTACTGCTTTGCAAGATCTATAATAATGAATAAAATGGAAAATGAATCGTTTCTGTACTGTTTATAAAAACTGATAAAAACGTCTTTTTCCTAAAAACATGATTCACATCAATAATTCATTCCATAATCATGGCATATTTTAGTTCACCAGA
Organism: Leucoraja erinaceus; assembly: GCF_028641065.1. Taxonomy (NCBI): domain Eukaryota; kingdom Metazoa; phylum Chordata; class Chondrichthyes; order Rajiformes; family Rajidae; genus Leucoraja; species Leucoraja erinaceus. Next base: position 40,553,234 of record NC_073389.1, read on the forward strand.
GAGCAGTGTTTCCTTTGTTGGTAGTACACTCATAATTAACGACATCAAAATTTGTAATATTAAATTATTTCATCCCTCGCAATGAAGAAGCGAAACTATTCCATCAAATTTACATTTATTTTAATTAACGATCAAACAGCGATAGATAAGCAGCCACATTACAGCTCGCCTCTTGCACTACTTTGGCCTTGATTTTTTTCTAATTATGTTTTTGCACACTCTTCATTCTTTTAAAATTTTATTTGTAATTTGCTTTTGTGTATTTGTCAAGTCTCTGCCTGTGATGTAGCTGCAAACAGATTTTTGAATTGTACCTGTACATCACCGTACTTGTGCATATGACAATAAACTTGAATTTAGATTTGAACTTAATCTGATTAAATTGAAAGGTTATCCTGGTGAACAGCATTCTAGTTACCAAGTTTTCTGAAGATTAATTTTTGAAGTAAGATTGGGTTTGTTTGAGTATTGTCAGTATCTATAAGATGCACTGTCTTGCAGCATTGCAGCAGCACCTTGTGGACATAAATGTAGATGGGCCCGAAAATGGCTACGGTCACTGGATTGTTAGTACATCTGGGTCACGTGGCAGTATCTCTTCCTCAGCTGATGTAAGTATATAGTCTTTATTTCACTTTTGTTTTTATTAAGATGATTGATTGATGTTGAAGAGCTCACGGGTTCAGTTAAAGTAAAGCATGAAATGTATAAATCAGAATTGATTTAAAAGTAGAAAATACTTCTTGTTTTACAATTGGATATGTCTCTGCCTTCACTCTAGAATATGTGCAACACCAGCATGCAATGTATCTATCCACTTCTTCCACTGCAAAATTAAGGGCTGCCTTCTGAATTGTTCTCTTTATTTTATCAAGTATTTGATGCTGAAGTATTTTTTCATTAAATCTACTAATATTCGGAAATATGTCACAACAGGCACTCCCTTTAAAACTAGGATGCATGTTCAAAGACCCTTTGCTAATTTCCTGGCTCCTACCCAGCGTTAATATCCAAAGAATGGAATGAAAATACACTGAAAAATGCTGCATTGTCACATCTTGAGGCCGGCATGGAGTAGGCATAATGGGTGTCCAGAAATGTCTAGTGTCAGACTGAGATTTTAATTGGATTTTGGTCATGTACAATGATGATGTATGGAACTTTATACCGTGACATCATATGTCAGCTGTAATTTCTACATGGTGAAACCAAAATGTATAAAAATACCCCTTAATAAAATCTGACAATGTGCGCTTTAACCACATGTACTTTTTTCTATTACAATCTCAAATTGTGGAGTACAGAGGCAAATAAATAAATGATGGGTCTTTGTCCCAAACATTATGGAGGGCACTGTATATAAAATTGCAAAGATTTCTAAAAAAAAGTTCTTATTCTTGCATCACATTTCATTCCAGAATTCTTATACGGCATGAACTTGTTAACAAATTACAAAGCACAGAGTGTTGCATGTTAAGTTTTCTTTAATTATATTTTATTGAATGCTTTTTGCAGGGTGAGTCACCAAACGGATCTGGCGATGGAAGAGGTGTGAAGTCTTTAGTCAACAAAATGACCTTTGCCCTGAAGTCCAAATCAGTAAATGTAAAAGAGAAAGTGATCAGTTTCATTGAGAATACGTCTGCCCCTGTTGAAAGGTAATGTAGGAGTACTTGATTGTTCATGTAATTCATAACCATATTGACTTAAAGGTAGCTTGTGTGCTATTTTAAGCAGCTGTTTCCTCTGTTGGGAGAAATTTTGAAAGACAAAGTACTTTTTGTCTTTCATTGTAAATGATTTTTTGCATTACATTTCCAGTTAGATAAAGGTTCAATTTAATAGAGCTTCCATTTCCAATTTAGAAATCTGGTTCCAGTATTGAAATGGAATTACATCCAATCTGTATGAGTATTCATTATTATATACATATCCAAATGACATAAAAAGGTGTCTGATTACAGAAGTAATAAAATTGAATGTCTTTCGATTGAGGATTATTTCTTTTTAATTGACATCTGTCATAGTTTTAATTTTTGATTTGTTTTTGTAGCTTTTTCCATTTTGAAATTTATTATGTTTTTTTTCTTCTATTATTAATTAAAATAGAATGACTTTTCATCTTCCTTGGCCAGAAAAGGTGAACCTAGATTGGTAAGATGGTGTTCAGAATAGCTCTGGCCTGTGTACTTCAGCATGTTGTGCAAGCTCTTTCTATTTCAACTTCACTGCTTTGCTGCAGCATCTTATGCCTTGAGCAACGACTATGTGTTTATATTTCTACTTGGTTTGTCTATCTGTAGAGAGGATTGCTCTTGCTTTTCCACAAGGTAAACATATATGTAACATGGTATATTTCACCATGTCTGGCATCTGTGAGGGTCTTGCAAAGTAATTTACTGCAAAGTTCATCCTGCCATTATTAAGTTATGCTATTTGTTTATGCCATTGCTCTGAGCTTTGTGTATTTTTTTCATAATTTCTAATCAAAAAATTATTGGTATTTAACCATGAATGTATACTGACATATAAGTTTCCCCAATTTACGCTGTAATTGATTATTCATGCTTATTAACATCGTGGTATGGTCTGGCCTGTATGTGATACTAGGCCAAGAGGATGTGGTTGGCTCTAACCCATTTTCTGAAGTGGGCAATCAAGCCACTCAAATCATCAACATTATCAATGTAAATTATGGCCTGGAGAACAATGTACACAGGTGGATAAAGGGAGTGAATTATTTTCTTAAAACTTCAGATTATCTATCTTCAAGCTCAGTGTATAGGAGATAACATTTTGGTGTGGTGTGGACAGTTGTTTAACAGGAAAAAGTTGGCATACATATATTTGTATATATATATATATGTGTGTGTATGCATTTTCTGGTTGACAAGATGTAACAAGTGAGGTCCAACATAAATCAGTGCTGTAGTCTCAACTTTTTACACTGGTATTCATACTAAAATTACTGATGATAGAAAGAGAAGTAGAAAAGTAAGACACAAAGTGCTGGAGTAACTCAGCGGGTCAGGCAGCATCTCTGGAGAAAAGGGATGGGTGACATTTCCGGTGGGAACCCTTCAGATTTTCCAACCCGACCTGACCCGAAACGTTACCCATCCGTTTTTTCCAGCAATGCTGCTGCGTTACTTCAGCACTTTGTGTCAATCTTCTATATAATCAAGTATCTGCAGTTCCTTCCTACACAAGTAGAAAAGTAAGTTGTGAAAATTATTTCAGCAGTTTATAGTGAGGCAGAGTGGCCAAATATCTGACAAATGCAGTATGATTCAAGCAAATGTGAAGTTTTCTATTTTGGAAGGAAATTTTTTAAAAAAAAAGCATATTATGGTGAGGGATTGCAGGGCTCTGAGATGCAACGTGATCCAGTAAACAAAGTGCATGATTTGAAAAAGGTTAGTACGTAGGTTCAAACAATTGGTCAGGTGATCAGCCATGATCACGAATGGCGGTGGTGGCTCGAAGGGCTGAATGGCCTACTCCTGCACCTATTGTCTATTGTCTAATTGAGGTGTTGCATATTGGAATGTCTAACAAGGGCAGGGCCTGTACAATGAATGGTAGGCCTCTGGGGAGTGTTGTTGAGCAGAGGGATCTTGGAGAGCAGGTGCATGGTTCATGACGGTCGAGTCGCAAGTAGACAAGGTGGTCAAAAAGGCTTTTGGCACATTGGCCTTCATCAGTCAGAGTATTGAGTATAGAAGTTGGGAAGTCATGTTGCCTTTAGACTTCTGTGTTCAGTTCTGGGCACCATGTTAAAGGAAAGATATTGTTAAGCTTGAAAGGGTTCAGATAAGATTTACGAGGATGTTGTCAGGACGAGAGTCTGAGCTATAGGGAGAGATTGGGTAGTCTGGGTCTCTATTCCTTGGAGCGCAGGAGGATGATCTTATAGAGGTATATAAAATCATGAGAGGAGTAGATCGGGTAGATGCACAGAATCTCTTGTCCAGAGTAGGGGAAACGAGGACCTGAGGACATAGGTTTAAGGTGAAGGGGAAAAGATTTAATAGGACTCTGAGGGGTAACTGATTCACACATGGGGTGGTGGGTGTATTGAACAAGCTGCCATTGAAGGTAGTTCAGGCTGTGACTATCCCAACGTTTAAGAAACAGTTAGGTACATGGATAGAACAAGTTTGGAGGGATATGGGCCATGCGCAGGCAGGTGGGACTAGTGGAGCTGGGACATGTTGGCCGGTGTGGGCAAGTTGGGCCGAAGGTTCCACGCTGTATCACTCGATGAATATGACTCGAAAGCAAACAGATGTTACCATTTCTTGCCAGGGAAATGGACTACTCAAGTAAAGAGGTTATGCTTTAAATTATAGGGCATTGGCAAGATTGCACTTGGAGTTCTGTGCAGATGCTTAATGCTGGAGTTCTGTTAATGCTTTGGAAGTAATTCAAAGATTTGAATGAATGGAATGTGCAAAATATCTAATGCAGAAAATTTGGGATCGGCTTGTATCCATTGCAGTTTAAATTTAAGGGATTTAACTGAGGACTTAACTTAAGAGAACTTGACTGTGGAATGTGGGGAGGATATTTTGTCCTGTGGAGAATCTAGAACTAGGAGCACAATAAGAAATAAGAATAATACAAAGGATAGACATCTATGCAAATATTTTTATTGAGCTTAATAATTCTTCAGAGCATTTTTCCACAAGCTTCAGTGGAAGCAAAGTTTTGGGATACTTTTTAGGCAAAAATATGTGTTGAAATGTTATGGGGGTGTCTTGAATGAATACATAAACTTGAAAGTAGTGTCATGGTCATAAATCAGATTAGCTATGATCTTATCGATGTCTGATCAGAGTGGGTCTGATCTGGTTATATATTCATATTGCCTCCTTTCTCCCTTTGCACATTGGTAGTTTGGAAATTATGGTTCTGCGAAATACTTAAACGCTCTTTTACATGAAATGCAATAATTTGATGAGGCTGAATTTTGGCTTTCCACTTGATATCAGTACTCATTTAATAATTCAGTTCACCTTTTAGTCTGTAGTCTAACCTCTATGGTTTTGTTTACGAGATTCCTCTAGGTTGATAGTGCACTATTAATTTTTTTTTGATTTCACAGTAAAATCAAAACCCTAAAATATGATCGCTTTTACAAGTAATTCTGCTGTTTCATGATTGTTGCGTCCCTTGAAAATCACGTTTTAAAAATAATTGTGTCAGTGGGGGAAAGGAGTTTAGGGAATAGAAACGTTCAAAATCGCATAAGTTCTTTTTTTCTACAGGATCTTCAAAATTAAAGGTCTTTATAAAAGTTGGAAGTTTTTATATTTGTCACTGCAAGATGACAATACTTAAGGATGTATGTTACATTGATTAATCGAGTATCATTGCACAAGTGTCAATAGAAATGATCACTTGTCCACTGGTTAAAGTAGCAGCCGTATTCTTCAGATACAACAGTGTGTGATTATTGCGGATGTCATTTAAGTGCTTCTCTAGTGCCCGATCAAAATTGCATTGTGAAGAGTTGTGTAGGAAAGAACTGCAGATGCTGGTTTAAATCGAAAGTAGACACAAAATGCTGAAGTAACTCAGTGGGACAAGCAGCATCTCTGGAGAGAAGAAATGGGTGATGTTTCAGGTCGAGGCCCTTCAGGCTGCTCACATATCTGCACAGTTTGCAGCTGCAGAGAATAATCATATGTCTTTAAAAAGGTCAACCATTACATGTTCTATGGATAGTGCTTTAGAATGTTTTTAAACTTCTATCAAAAGGGCCAGATAGCCATCATAACACAAGCTGCTTTTCTGACTTGACACAAGTCTCCTGTTGTATTCCCAATTCTGAATCATACTTCATGGCATGCGGAGGGCATGTGGATTAATAAAAACTGGTGTACAGTCAATAGAACAGTGGAAAACAATGCACATCATAGTTTATGTCTATAAGTGCATTGGATAACTTTGTGAAGTGGTGTATGCAATGTCTTCAATCTAAAGCCATTAAACCAATTGCCATATAAGACAACACAAAGAGCTGGAGTAATTCAGTGGATCAGGCAGCATCTGTAGAGGACATGGATAAACAGAGTTTGACTGGCAATCATTCGCCTTTCATGTTTTATAATGAGATGAACTGTGTTACCATCCTGACAAGCCAGACACATAAACAGTAGCAGGTGATCACCTAGTGCCCAGTTTCCTTTGTCATGATGTCCCTTGCAAGGGAAGACATAGGGTCTGATGAGGTAGAATCACTGTGGATTGAGCTGAGGAATTGTAAAGGCAAGAATACACTAATTGGTGTTATCTACAGATCCCCAAATAGTAGCCCGGATGTACAGTGTAAGTTGCAGCAGGAGTTAAAACTGGCATGTAACAAAGGTAATGCCACTGTGGTGATGGGCGATTTCAATACGCAGGTAGACTGGGAAAATCAGGTTGATTCAGGACCCCAATAAAAAGAGTTTGTAGAATGCCTCGGAGATGGATTCTTAGAGTAGCTTGTAATGGAGCCGACCAGAGAAAAGGCAATTCTGGATTTAGTGTTGTCCAATGCACCAGATATGATAAGAGAACTCGAGGTAAAGGATCCGCTTGGAGGTAGTGATCATAATATGATTAGTTTTAATCTGCAATTTGAGAAGGAGAATGTTAAATCGGAAGTTGAACAAAGGAGACTATGAAGGCATGAGAGGGCAGCTGGCCAAGGTAGACTGGAAAGGGATCCTAGCAGGAATAACGGTGGAACAGCAATGGCAGGAATTTCTGGGCATAATCTGGAAGACGCAGAATCATTTCATTCCAAAAAGGAAGAAAGATTCTAAGGAGAGTAGGAGGCAACCGTGGCTGACAAGAGAAGTTAGGGATAGAATAAAACTAAAAGAAAAGATGTATAACACAACAAAGAGTAGCCTGAAGCCAGAGGATTGGGAAACTTTCATAGGACAACAGAAGGAAACAAAACGGGCAATACGGGCCTGAAAGATGAAGTACGAAGGGAAGCTGGCCAGGAATATAAAGAAGGACAGTAAAAGCTTCTTTAGATATGTTAAGGGAAAAAGAGTAGCAAAGTCAAATGTGGGTCCCTTGAAGGCAGACACGGGTGAAATTATTATGGGCAACAAGGAAATGGCAGAAGAGTTGAATAGGTACTTTGGATCTGTCTTCACGAAGGAAGACACAAACAATCTCTCAGATGTACTGGAGGACAGAGGATCTCGGAGGGGGGTAGAGGAACTGAAATAAATTTTCATTAGGCGAGAAATAGTATTGGGTAGGCTAATGGGACTGAAGGATGATAAATCCCCTGGACCTGATGGTCTGCATCCCAGGGTCCTCAGGGAGGTGGCTCTAGAAATAGTGGATGCATTGGTGATCATTTTCCAATGTTCAATAGATTCAGGATCAGTTCCTGTGGATTGGAGGATAGCTAATGTTATCCCACTTTTCAAGAAAGGAGCGAGAGAGAAAACAGGGAATTACAGACCAGTTAGCCTGACTTCGGTGGTGGGAAAGATGCTGGAGTCAATTATTAAAAAGGTAATAATGGGGCATTTGGATAGCAGTAAAAGGATTAGTCCAAGTCAATATGGATTTATGAAGGGGAAATCATGCTTGATTGATCTTCTGGAATTTTTTGAGGATGTGACAAGTAAAATGGATGAAGGGATGCCAGTGGATGTAGTGTATCTAGACTTTCAGAAAGCCTTTGATAATGTCCCGCACGGAGACTGGTGACTAAAATCAGAGCACATGGTATTGGGGGTAAGGTGTTGACATGGATAGAAAATTGGTTGGCAGACCAGAAGCAAAGAGTAGGAGTGAACGGGTCCTTTTCAGAATTGTAGGCAGTGGCGAGTGGAGTGCCGCAAGGCTCGGTGTTGGGGCCGCAACTGTTTACGATTAATGATTTGGAAGAGGGAATTAGGAGCAGCACTAGCAAGTTTGCGGATGACACAAAGCTGGGTGGCAGTGTGAACTGTGAAGAGGATGTTAGGAGGTTGCAGGGTGACCTGGACAGGTTGAGTGAGTGAGTGAGCAGATGCGTGGCAGATGCAGTATAATATAGATAAATGTGAAGTTATCCACTTTAGCTGAAAAAACAAGGGGGCAGATTATTATCTCAATGGGGTTAGGTTAGGTAAGGGGGAGGTGCAGCGAGACCTGGGCGTCCTTGTACAGCGGTCACTGAAAGTTGGCTTACAGGTGCAGCAGGCAGTGAAAAAAGCTAATGGAATGTTGGCCTTCATAACAAGAGGATTTCAGTATAGGAGCCAAGAGCTTCTTCTGCAGTTGTATAGGGCTCTGGTGAGACCGCATCTGGAGTATTGTGCACAATTTTGGTCTCCTAATTTGAGGAAGGACATCCTTGTGGTTGAGGCAGTGCAGCGTAGGTTCACGAGATTGATCCCTGGGATGGCTGGACTGTCATATGAGGAAAGATTGAAAAGACTAGGCTTGTATTCACTAGAGTTTAGAAGGATGAGGGGCTTTCTTATAGAAACATATAAAATTATAAAAGGACTGGACAAGCTCGATGCAGGAAAAATGTTCCCAATGTTGGGCGAGTCCAGAACCAGGGGCCACGGTGTTAGAATAAAGGGTAGGTCATTTAAGACTGAGGTGAGAAAAAACTTTTTCACCCAGAGAGTTGTGAATTTATGGATTCCCTGCCACAGAGAGCAGTGGAGGCCAAGTCACTGGATGGATTTAAGAGAGAGTTAGATAGAGCTCTGGGGCTAGTGGAGTCAAGGAGAGAAGGCAGGCACGGGTTATTGATAGGGGACGATCAGCCATGATCACAATGAATGGCGGTACTGCCTCGAAAGGCCGAATGGCCTCCTCCTGCACCTTTTTTTATGTTTTCTATGATGTGGAGGGAATAAAAGTGGGATTCATGTAGGATTAATGTAACTGGGTGTTTGATGGTCAGTGTGGGCCAAAGTGCCTTTGTATTTCTCTGACTCTAACACTATTGACTGATCAGGTTGGTAATTCTTTGGACCACTGTGCAAAATACAGAGATGGTGTCATTTGAATGAGGCACATGAGTGCAGTGGTAAAGCTGCTGCCTCGCAGTGCCAGAGACCCGGCTTCGAACTTACCACGTGCTGTCTGTGTAGAGATTATTCATTCTCCCTGCGTCCCATGGGTTTTTATGGGAGCTCCAATTTCCTCTTACATTCCCAAAACGTGCAGGTGGGTAGGTTAATTGTCTTCTGTAAATTGTTCCTAGTTTATAGGATGCAAAACATGGGATAACATGGAACTAATGTGCAAGTTATTGAAGGTCGGCATGGACTCGATGGGCCAAATAACTTGTTTCTACATTGTATCTCTAAACTAAACTAAACTAAACCAAAACCTAGACTTAATGTAGGAAATGATGAGTACTCAGAGCTATAGCAAATGTGTGTTTGAAATCAGATAAAAGTTATAGAGATTGCTTACTCAAGAGGAAAGACGTCAATATTAATTACTAAATACTTAACGTTATATCAAATAATTTTTTATACAAACACTTGCTTCAGAGTTAACGATAAAATGAAACATCTTTCCTCAAAGTGTGCATGGTTGTCACAAACACAATCACTGTTGTCGTCTCTACCTTCAGCTCCTCAAGCATAACTGCTGATTTGTTGGCTCAAAACCTGAGTTTGTGATATTGGCAAAACTGCCAACATTCATTGTATTTAAATTGTGAACCTGACAGCAATTGTTCAGGTGTACACACACGCACTGCCAAACATGAAAACCTAGAAGCTATTGTCCTTGATTTCCTATTTCTCTGTCGGGTACACTATTTTCCAGCCTACTCCAGGTTCATTTTCATGGATCAATGAATTAATAAGAACTAAAGGCATTTGCAAACTATTCTTACTAAAACAAATTTTTTAAGCATGAGGCTTAAAGCATGAGAACAAAAAATATGTTCTAATGACGTAGTAAATCATAACCACGATACTCTTTCTGGCCCTTAACAGCAAATTTTATATGTGCGCACCTATTTAAATATTCTTTGTTTGTTTTAATAATCTGTATCTCATATTTAAAATGTTTGAATACATTGACATATACTATAATTTTGTATGTTCCGATTGTTCTTTCACACACTGCAAAATGCTTTAACTATCAATTAAAAATTGAGCATTTTGCATTTTATTTACTCCCATTGAGTTCTTCAATGGGATTGTCTTTTCACCCTGAATGATGATGTTTCACTGCTGTTGGCAGAGATCCATTGCTATTGACTCCATACAACACCATAAATTAAAAAAATGGGAAATTCAAGTCACACGGATGGCTTGATCTTAGTTGGCAGTTTGCTTCAGGCCAGAGGCTAGTTTCAGCATTTTGCCACTGATGTGAAAATGTTTATATTTTAGAAAAATTACTAAGTAATCCAAAAATCCCAGAGCCTGCAACATCAATGCCTTGCAATATTGAAATTTCTTGACTAAATATATAAATGCTAAATTCGCTGGTCCTCTGTTCAATTGCTAGTGTATCTGTTTAGCTGCTAAGACCAGTTCTGTAATTTTACTCAAAAATGTAAGGATGGCCAGTGTATCTAAGAAGATTTGCAGTCTCCATTATGCCGGGAAACCTGAAGTAATTTAACTCGTTTTGTAGTGTGAATGTTCTTTGGTTAACATATGGCAGTACTTGGTTTAATTAAATATATATATTTATTGATGTCTATGTTTGCCTTGCAGGCATGTAAGCAGCAGTGACAGAGTAGGAAAACCCTATCGTGGGGTAAAGCCTGTCTTCAGTATTGGAGATGAAGAAGAATATGATACAGGTAGTTAAATCCATTACAGGTATCTCCAGGTGGCTCAACTAGATGAATAAATGAATCTATCTTTTTTTTAATTATTCATTTTCTTTCAATAAAATTTTAACCTGCTTTCCAGTTGGTCGAGAATAGTTAAATGGGAGTATGACACCTTGTTACTCTCTTACCATAATTGACTGTACAAGTTATTTTGGTACATGCGTCTCCTGTGGCTGATAGTATGCCAATGCCAATTCCAGTTCTACTTTAATGATGTGACTAAGATTGGGAATTTGGTCAGGACGGCAGAGAGGATAATGTTTAATTTTTATCATGGATTAACTCCTTAAAAGCTGGTTTTGATATAGTTGCTTGGTTCCTTGGATGTTCTTCATACATGTTCTTTACAAAGCCTGCAAATTAAAATTCAGTTTTAACCCTGTGGTGGCAAAGTGCCAAATTGAAAAAAGTTGTTTGACAGGATTCAATTGCCTGCGTCACAATATACGGCACCTCTGTTACACATTTGAGGTATTTCTGAAAGCAGTTCCTTCAAGCATTTATCTACGACTATGTATAGTATCTGTAATAAATCATGACTCGATAGTTGACTTTTAGAAATGCTGTAATGTCTATTTACCTGCTTTGTTTTTGGACCTTTTAATTAAATACCGATAATGAAAAATATTTTTATCTTCACATTTTTATAGATGAAATTGATAGCTCTTCCATGTCTGATGATGATCGGAAGGAGATGGTGAACATTCAGACATGGTTGAACAAGCCTGACATTAAACACCACTTTCCATGTAATGAGGTGAAAGAGACAGGACATATGTTTCCAAGGTGTGTAATGGACAATAGACCTGCTTATTGTACATTTTTCAAAGTATTAACATTTAACAATATCATGACAGCTCTATCTTAAGTTTTAAAATATCTACCCCTGTGGAAAGTTGGTTGGCTTTTGCCAACAGCTACAATTTAACAATATACTATAGCCTATGAAGAAAATCTTATTGACTCAATATTTTTAGCTGCCTTTCAAAACAAATTGGAAAAAAAATCAATGACATTGGTCAAACTATTTAGCAATTTCTTTCTTATTCTGTTCCAAATCTGAATGTCATTACTTGCAATGCTGCAGATCCTGTTCTTGGGTAGATCTTGGAGGATATCTTTAATGTAAAATTCCAGTATTGTTACGAGTGCATCGGTGTGATCTTGCATGTGATTTAATTTATTTTGAGATGGGCTCATACATGGATTTATTCATCTGAATGACCTGTAAAACCTGCTGTAACTTTATGCAATCAGTTTACTCAGCAATTTGATGCAGAATTGACTGACTGTTTTTACTACGCTCTTCAAATCTTTCCACCTTTTTATAATTGGAATTAATGCAAGTTGATAATGAATAATATTGCAGCTGATTTATTTTATTTGATCTTTTAGTCACCTAATGGTAACAGCATCGCATATGTATTGTTTGCGAGAAATTCCATCTCGGAAAGGATTTGCTTATATCCAATCACGACAGGCCTTAACTTCTATGGTAAAAATTACCTCCAAGAAAAAGCACCCAGAGCTGATCACATTTAAATTTGGAAACAGTAATGTCTCACCAGTAGAGATTTTGGCTGTAGAAAGGTAAGATTATAAATACACTTTGAGCTTGAACATACAATTGATTGGACACTTGATGAAAATGAATCGAATTTTCTGAAGCATTGTGTTTGCTATTTTCTATGAATCTAAACCAACTTGCTTGTATCTTATACAAGTTATATAAGATATAACGCGCATTATCTTATCTCAGTAAATATCTCCTGTGACATGGCTTACAGTTAGAGATTGAGTTACCTTGGCATTGGTGTGAAGTGTTGGAGTGTTGAGTTATCAAGGCTTTGGTGTGAAGTGTTGGAACACTGCAGGGCTTCAAACTTAGTCAAACGTCAATTTTCTCATTCATTCTGAGGATGAATTAGTTAACATTTGGTTTATTAACCTGTCCAATCTTGTGAAAATGCATTATTTTACAACTTTCTTTTGGACACATTTAATTTTTATAGGCCGTTTCAAATCGAAAATGCCCTGTAAAATGCAAAGTGTATCAAAAGTACACAGACATGCTTCTCAATGCCAAAGAAGGGTTGCGATCATTAGTGGCTGGGTCTTTGATAGTATTGGGAATGATATTGCAATTGGAAATGGGATAAGATTTTAGAGGATAACAGCAAATAAGTTGTTGCTCTGAGATCACTGGAGCTTGGAAGAAGAATTAAGCCGTGTCAAATTGAATTGGAGTTAATGGAAGCTAGGATGCAGGTAGTAGACTAGATTCAGATAGTCCCACTGTCTACCCAAACTAAACAGATAGTAAGGCCATGGGACTAAACTAGAGGTAGTAGTTGAACTTTCTTTAACAATGTTGCCTGATAGAAATTGGTAACCAGCTTCAACCATGGATGTAACAAAAACATTTTAGCCTTGTGTATTAATTTTGGAAAACACAATACAGATAGAACATAGAACAGTACCGCACAGTAACAGGCCCTTAACCTACAATGTCTGTGCCGAACAGGATGCCAAGACCAACTCTGATCTGCCTGTACATTATTCATATCCCTCCATTTCCTGCATATCCATGTGCCTATCAACATGTCTCTTAAAACCCACTGCCTTCCCCACCACTGGAAGTTGTAGACAATAGACAATAGGTGCAGGAGTAGGCCATTTGGCCCTTTGAGCCAGCACCGCCATTCAATGTGATCATGGCTGATCATCCCCAATCAGTACCCCGTTCCTGCCTTCTCCCCATATCCCCTGACTGCTATTTGTAAGAGCCCTAACCAGCTCTCTCTTGAAAGCATCCAGAAAACCTGCCTCCAACGCCCTCTGAGGCAGAGAATTCCTCAGACTCACCACTCTCTGTGGGGAAAAAAGGGTTTCCTCGTCTCCGTTCTAAATGGCTTACTCCTTTTTCTTAAACTGTGGCCCCTGGTTCTGGACTCCCCCCAACATCGGGAACATGTTTCCTGCCTCTAGCGTGTCCAAGCCCTTAACAATCTTATATGTTTCAATGAGATCCCCTCTCATCCTTCTAAACTCCAGAGTGTACAAGCCCAGCTGCTCCATTCTCTCAGCATTTGACAGTCCCGCCATCCCGGGAATTAACCTTGTAAACCTACGCTGCACTCCCTCAATAGCAAGAATGTCCTTCCTCAAATTAGGGGACCAAAACTGCACACAATACTCCTGGTGTGGTCTCACTAGGGCTCTGTACAACTGCAGAAAGACCTCTTTGCTCCTATATTCGATTCATCTTGTTATAAAGGCCACATGCCATTCGCTTTCTTCACTGCCTGTTGTACCTGCATGCTTACTTTCATAGACTGATGTACAAGGACCCCCCAGATCCCGTTGTAATTCCCCTTTTCCCAACATGACGCCATTGAAATAGTAATCTGCCTTCCTGTTTTTGCTACCAAAGTGGATGACCTCACATTTATCCGCATTAAACTTCATCTGCCATGCATCTGCCCACTCCCCCAACCTGTCCAAGTCACCCAGCATTCTCATAGCATCCTCCTCACAGTTCACACTGCCACCCAGCTTTGTGTCATCTGCAAATTTGCTAATGTTACTTTGAATCCCTTCATCCAAATCATTGGTGTATATTGTATTACAGGCACCCACGGCCCAATAAACTTGACCTGCACATCTCCTTTAAACATTCCCACTTTATCTTAAAGCTATGCTCTCCAGTATTTTATTTTTCTATCCTGGGGAAAAGATTCTAACTGTCTACCTATTAAAGCCTCTCATAATCTTACATATTACTATCAGATCTCCCTGTTCCAGAGAAAACGATCCAATTCTGTCCAACCTCTCTCTGTTGCTAATGCTCCTAATCCGGGCATTATTCTAAACCTCCTCTGTAACCTTTCCAAAGTCTCCACACTCAACCAGAACTGCACACGGCATTTCAAATGTGGCCTAACCACATTCCTATAAAGCCACATCATGATATTCTGAATCAATACCCAGACCAATGAAGACAAGCATAACATTTGCCTTCTTTGTCAATCTATCTACTTGTGTTGCCACTTTCAGGGAGTTATGAACATTAACCCCAAGATCCCTCTACTTCAATGCTGTTAATGATCATGCCATTAATTGTATATTTTCCCCTCATATTTGACTTCCCAAAGTACAACACCTTGCCCTTTCTCCACCCATTTCTGTAGCTGATCTATATCTTGCTGTATACCTTGACAGCCTTCCTCGCAGTCCACGACCCCAGCAATTTTAGTGTCATCTGCAAACTTAGGCAGATATTAATAATGGCCCACCAGAAAATTACCAAATAAATATCTATAACTGATTTTTTTCAAAGTATGCTTGCACACTATGTCTCCATTTCCTCTGCAACATACATCGTTAAAGCACTTTGCACGAATTTAATCATTGATAGCATATGTGTCACAAATATATACAGTGGCTTGCAAAGGTATTCATACCCCTTGAACTTGTCCACATTTTGTCACGTTACAACCACAAACGTAAATGTATTTTATTGGGATTTTATGTGATAGACCAACACAAAGTGGCGCATAATTGTGAAGTGGAAGGAAAATGATACATGGTTTTCAAATTTTTTTACAAATAAAAAACTGAAAAGTGTGGCATGCAAAAGTATTCAGCCCCCTTTACTCTGATACCCCTAAATAAAATCCAGTGCAACCAATTGCCTTCAGAAGTCACCTAATTAGTAAATAGAGTCCACTTGTGTGTAATCTAATCTCAGTATAAATACAGCTGTTCTGTGAAGGCCTCAGAGGTTTTTTAGAGAACATTAGTGAACAAACAGCATCATGAAGCCCAAGGAACACACCAGACAGGTCAGGGATAAAGTTGTGGAGAAGTTTAAAGCAGGGTTAGATTATAAAAAAATATCCCAAGCTTTGAACATCTCACGGAGCACTGTTCAATCCATCTTCCGAAAATGGAAAGAGTGTGGCTCAACTACAAACCTACCAAGACATGGCCGTCCACCTAAACTGACAGGCCGGGCAAGGAGAGCATTTATCAGAGAAGCAGCCAAGAGGCCCATGGTAACTCTGGCAGAGCTGCAGAGATCCACAACTCAGGTGGGAGAATCTGTCTACAGGACAACTATTAGTCGTGCACTCCACAAATCGGGCCTTTATGGAAGAGTGGCAAGAAGAAAGCCATTGTTGAAAAAAAGCCATAAGAAGCCCTGTTTGCAGTTTGCCACAAGCCATGTGGGGGAGACAGCAAACATGTGGAGGAAGGTGCTCCAAATTAGACCAAAGTTGAAGTTTTTGGCCTAAATGCAAAACGCTATGTGTGGTGGAAAACTAACACTGCACGTCACCCTGAACACACCATCCCCACTGTGAAACATGGTGGTGGCAGCATCATGCTGTGGGGATGCTTTTCTTCAGCAGGGACAGGGAAGCTGGTCAGAGTTGATGTGAAGATGGTGGAGCCAAATACAGGGCAATCTTGGAAGAAAACCTGTTAGAGTCTGCAAAAGACTTGAGATGGGGCGGAGGTTCACCTTCCAGCAGGACAACGAACCAAAACATACAGCCAGAGCTACAATGGAATGGTTTAGATCAAAGCATATTCATGTGTTAGAATGGCCCAGTCAAAGTCCAGACCTAAATCCAATTGAGAATCTCTGGCAAGACTTGAAAATTGCTGTTCACAGATGCTCTCCATCCAATCTGACTGAGCTTGAGCTATTTTGCAAAGAAGAATGGGCAAAAATTTCAGTCTCTAGATGTGCAAAGCTGGTAGAGACATACCCCAAAAGACTTGCAGCTGTAATTGCAGTGAAAGGTGGTTCTACAAAGTATTGACTCAGGGGGGGCTGAATACTTTTGCACGCCACACTTTTCATATTTGTAAAAATATTTGAAAACCATATATCATTTTCCTTCCACTTCACAATTATGCACCACTTTGTGTTGGTCCATCACATAAAATCCCAATAAAATACATTTACGTTTGTGGTTGTAACGTGACAAAATGTGGAAAAGTTCAAGGGGTATGAAAACATTTGCAAGCCACTGTACTTTACCTACTTTTCATTTACTGATCAGCAGGCAGCTAGGTCCATCTGGAAGTCTAATTATCCATGAGTGAGTAGTTAATGTGCAGGGCAAGGCTTTTATAAAATGTATGTGCAGCATTGATTTGTTTTGTAATTGGCTTTCGGAAGTGGATGTGACTTCCCTCCATCTTTCAAGTTCTCACAGATTCAGTGATTAGAAAGCTTACATGATTTTTTTCCATCCATGTTGGTAATAGGTTCCTCTTCAACCTCACAGAAGTTCAATGAAGTCTTTGGGGAGGAGAGGGGGAGGGATTTCTCAAAACTCTTCTAATTTTAAGCTATAAAACATGTTCAAGCATCTCATGTTCTGCAAATATTTGAGTATGGTCAAAGTGCCCACATTTGCATGAAGTTGGTTAATTTTATCATTTGATATATGGTGAACAAGAATGTGTTTCTTAGAATGTTCAAATAAAAATACCAAATTTCACCTTTTGAGTGTGTCATCTGTCATCAGGCCAGCACAGTGAAAGATTGCATGGTGGTTTTAACAGAATTTGCTGTGGACGTCAGAATTTTGGTCATTACTCTGGATTTCCAATTTATCATTAATGACACTCTCTGAATTATGATGAACAAGTTGCCGTCAAATATAGAAACATTTTACTTTTTTCCCCTCCCACAGGTATTTAATACCAAACGCAGGAGATGCCACTAAAGCCATAAAACAGCAAATCATGAAAGTCCTTGATGCACTAGAAAGCTGATTAACAGGAGAGAAGACATTGCCTTCCAAAATTAAAGAGACTGAGACACGATTGACTTAACAGTGATCCTGTTTCTGATGGTGGAACATCTGGAGCTTGGCTTAAAATCCACACAGATTTGTGGGCATTTCATTAAAACTTTTTGAAGCCTGTATATGACAAGGGTGGCGATTTTTGAGAACTAAGCTCCTAAAATCTCGACTTCAGTTGAAGGCAAAGTGTTCAGATTGTTTTGAATATTCTTAACTTATAATTGTTGATGTGTTTTTCCAAACAATTTCATTTGAAATATCCTTACTATCTACAGTTGTTCCCTTCAATTTAATAATCACTGTATAAAAAATAACAGATTTTACCTTGGATGTTTTTGTTTAAGCACCTTAAGTTGTATAGGATCTTTTAATACAGCACAAAGGGACTAAAATTATTTTCTCAAGGCTTTCAGCATAAATATGCATGTACCAGGCATACTCAGTTCATGATTTATCTCAAGTTCTGTTCTCTGAAGTTCCTGATGCAACCACTACTTTGTGCCTATTTCAGTCATATAATTTTCAGTAAACTAATGCAAACATTTTTTACTGGATCCCACTTCTGTTCATAAAATAGCTGTAAATAAACTGGCAGAAATTAATCTTAATTTTGGCACTTGTTTGTCTTTGTCACTTATAACTCTATATAGTGTAATACAACTTTGCATTTACATGTTAAAAGGGTAATGTCAGGAATTTCTTGTTTACAAAGAATTGCCATTTCAGAGTGTTAAACGCTGATTTACTGCAGTATTTACAATAAATATGTTTTGGATAAGTTTAACAGGAGATTTCCCGAAAACTTTTTTGAGGTTTGTGATTTTAAAATCTAACAGAATTTAATAACATGGTTGTTTTCCCTTACATTGATTAGCATCAAAAGCACATGCTCCAGCCATTTTGCATGCCACAATTATAGAAATCCTTTTGTTATCCAGAGTCTGTATTTTTAATAAAAGCAACTTGATCTTCCTCCAACTTGTCTCATTGCACTATCTCCACAGTAATGAAAGATGAATATAATTAGCTTGTTCTATGTCACAATTCTGTAAATCTCAAAAATTTAATTTAAAGCCTAGATTTCTAAAGGAGATGATAGAAAAGTTCTGCTGCTTAAATCTTTTTCACATGCCATTTAAATAGCTAAGACGGTTCCTAAGTAATGTTAAAAAAAATCTACTGAACTGATGAATGTGAATCGTGCTACCTTGTTGGACCAACAGAAGAATAACTGTTCAGGAATCCCACTCCAAATCTGTATGCAACACCTTGTAGAATTATATATTTGTGAAATAAGAATACAATTGGAATCATACTTGACTATGGTTTCCAGTGTTAATCATTTATTTTGAATCCTGTACATCAAGCAAAATACAGTGATATGTTAAACAGGAGCCATGCCACAGTAAGGCACCTTTGTGTTCAGAAAGAATCTGGAAACAAAACTGGAAAACTCTGGAAACAGGAAAGTAAAAAGGTTGTAGGTGATGTGCACATTGAAGTATCTATACTACAAAAGCAATGAAACATCAAACTTCAAAGCCTTGTTGTTGAAACGCTTGCATTGTATTTTAAAATCATTTAAAGCATCATCAATCTGTTTAAAATGAGCAGAATTCTTTGCAACTGTCGTTCCTTCGGAATCTGATATCAGTTTTGTTTATTGTCACGTGTACCAAGGTACAGTGAAAAGCTTTTGTTGCGAGCTATCCAGTCAGGAGATAGACAATACATGATTACAATCTATCCATTTACAGTGCATAGATACATGATAAGGGAATAACGTTTAGTGCAAGGTAAAGTCGGCAAAGTCCGATCATGGATAATCCGAGGGTCACCAAAGAGGTAGATAGTAGTTCAGCACTGCTCTTTGGTTGTGGTAGGATGATTCAGTTGCTTGATAACAGCTGGGAAGAAATTGTCCCTGTATCTGGATGTGTGTGTTTTCACACTTCTATACCTTTTATATTGCTGGATAAGAATGTTCTCTGGTTTCTCAAAATCTGACTGGTAAATCTTCTAGAGATTTCAGTTATGAATCCATAAATCATCTTGATTTCCATCAGCATAATGATATGAGAAATGATGGCTTTTATCTAATAACATCAAATAAATCTAGAGTCACTGAGAGGGCATAGCAACATGCTTACCAAGTCTGCCCAGACCATCATATTTGCACTATTCTTACGCAAACACCATATTCTCATCATTTCTCAGATTCTGCCCGTCGCCGACACACTAGGAACAATTTACAGAGGCCTAGTGGCCTACCTACTGCAGATCTTTGGGATGCGGGAGCAAACCAGAGTACCATGAGGTACCCCACATAATCGCAGGAATAATGTATCTGGATTGAACTTGGATCTCTGGCACAGATGCAGTGGCATTACTAGCAGGGCTGCTGGACTCAAATCTATTAACTCCAAAACCATTCTTTGAGAAACCAGATATAGCATATCAGGCAGCATCTGAGAGAAGGGAAACAAAGATAATATTTCTGGATGATAGGTCATCAATTAGAAATGTTATATTTGTTTCCCTGCTCTCAGATGCTGCCTGTGCTACACCTGTAGCCTTTGTGTTTGTTATGGTAAACTTAATGCACCATGACAGCGAGTAATGAGTCTGATATACTGCAATGCATCTTGTAGCTCACACCTACTGTGGCCACTTTTGTTTGTGAATGGAGTAAATATTTCAAGCAATTGCTGCTATACCAATCAAGTGGCCCGTTTTATCCTAGAGATTGGAATATCATTTTTGAAGTGAAATCTTTCACTCTTTACAGAAATTGTGTCTCTGTTGCATGAATGTTACATGCTCCTTATTCGTTTTTGCCCAAAGATAATCCAAATCTTGTCGGTGGCCAGAGCTGCTCAGAGACTGGGTATTGTATAGCAGCCTCCTGGTGACCTAAGATCTTTCCTCCAACTACAAAGCATGATATAATACTCTCCATGCCTGGTTGAGTTTATCAATATCACAAGCAGTTTGATGCCATCCACAACACAACAGCCCCCCTAATCGTCACCCTGTCAAGCACCCTCATTATTAATTTATACCAGTGCATGGTGGCTGCAAGGTGTACCCCATTCATAAACTGTTCTCTAGTTCCTCACCCAGGCAACTCTGCCAGCACCTCCAAACCAACTTCTTTCACCAAGTCAGCAGGGGTTTGGGAACACTGCCACCTGCAGGTTCCCCTCCCAAGTTTCTTACCATCCTGACTTGGAAATATATCACTGTTCCGTCCTCCTAACTGGATCTAAATCCTGGGAAGACACAAAATGCTGGAGTACCTCAGCGGGTGAGGCAGCATCTCTGGAGAGAAGGAATGGGCGACATTTTGGGTCGAGGCCCTTCTTCATACTGATGTCAGGAGAGGGGACGGGACAAAGATGGAATGTAGGCGGAGACTAGTGGGAGAACTGTGAAGGGGAAGGGGATGGAGAGAGAAAGCAAGGGCTATCTGAAGTCCATGTTCATACCGCTGGGGTGTAAACTACCCGAGTGAAATATGAGGTGCCGTTCATCCAATTTGCATTGGGCCTCACTCTGACAATGGAGGAGGCCCAGGACAGAAAGGTCAGATTAGGAATGGGAGGGGGAGTTGAAGTGCTGAGCCACCGAGAGATCAGGTTGGTTAAGATGGATTGAGCGGAAGTGTTCAGTGAAACGATCGCCGAACCTGCGCTTGGTTTCGCAGATGTAGAGAAGTTGACACCTGGAACAACAGATACAGTAGATGAGGTTGGAGGAGGTGCAAGTGAACCTCTGCCTCACCTGGAAAGACTGTTTGGGTCCTTGAATGGAATTGAGGGGGGAGATAAAGGGACAGGTGTTGCATCTCGGTCCTTTTTTCGGCACGGACTAGAAGGGTCGAGATGGCCTGTTTCCGTGCTGTAATTGTTATATGGTTATCTCCTGGGGAATGTACTAGGAGAGGGGAGTGTTTGGGTGGGAAGGGACGAGTTGACCAGAGAGTTTCGGAGGGAACGGTCTCTGCGGAAAGCAGAAAGTGGTGGAGATGGGAAAATGTAGCCAGTAGTGGGATCCAGTTGGAGGTGGTGGAATGCGAGGACAAGGGGGACTCTGTCCTTGTTACGAATGGGGGGAGGGGGAAGTAAGAGCGGAGCTGCGGGATATTGAAGTGACCCTAGTGAGAGTCTCATCTATAATGGAAGAGGGGAACCCCCGTTTCCTAAAGAATGAGGACATCTCCGATGCCCTGGGATGGAACACCTCATCCTGGGAATTCTCTGCCCAACAGCATTGAGAATCCGTCACATAAAAAGCAGAAGTTCTTCACCTTCTCAGGGGAAATTGGGGGTGTGAAATAAATGTTGGCCTTGTCACTAACACCAGCTTCCAAAAATGAACAAAAATAAATCATCCTGCAGCCTGATGACTTCATTTTCCGATTGTGCACATATTCCCACTTCAAACTTTGTAACTATTAGATCCGAGACACTGTACAATGTCCTGAACCGTCACTCTCTCGTTTGAGCTAAATCCCATCTGGTGACTGTACCACTGGGGGGCAGCTCTGAGATGATTTTTTTTTAAACATTTCAAAATATACACTATTCGAGAAATAAATATACACAATACATGATCCTTACAAAACTCCTGACATTCTCGGAGGCAAAACATACATTCAATGCTGTTTACACAATTTTACCCTCCACCCTTGCTACGCAAGTGGCCCACTGGCATGGAATCCCTTCCCTTATTTTGAGGGACGTCTCCACCACACTCTGCCCCCCACCCCCCTGGCCCAGCAGCGGAAGGACACTAGACTGTGGTCCTTCCCCATAGAGCCTTGGTGTTGGCTGCACCAAGTACTCGATGTCAGTCTCTGAATGCATCCATAGGAACAGTCCGTGAATCACAGAGTCCTCTGTGGCGGAGCTGTTCGGAATAAATTGTGACAGGGACCCTTGCAAACCTCTCTAGACTCACTTTGCAAATCCACACTCTGCGAAGAGGTGGGCAACCGTCTCCTCTCCAAAGCAGCCGTCCCGAAGGCAGCGTGCGCTGGTAGTGAGACTCCGATGGTGCAGGAAGGATCTGACTGGGAGGGCTCCCCTCACCGCCAGCCAAGCCAGGTCTTGGTGCTTGATGGTGATCTAGCGATGAGGCATTTTGCCAGACAAGCTGGGTAGTCTTGCTCTGGGAACCACAACACAGGATCCATGGATTCATTTCCCTGCAGTGCCTGAAGGACATTCCATGCTCACCACTGCCCGATGGACTTGTGGTTAAAGGTGTTGGTCCGCACGAACACCAGATGGTGCGGCAATGTCCAGCTGACTGGCACATTGCGTGGCATCTGCGCCAGGCCCATCCTTCGCAACACTGAGGACAGGTAGAACCTCAGCAGGTAGTGACACTTGGTGCCCCTGTTTTCTTGGCTCCCCCCACGCTCCGCGGAAGGATGCAGCCACACATGAACCAAGATAGCCATCAGGATGAGTGAATCACAGAGTCCTGGTGGCGGAGCTGTTACGGAATAAATTGTGACAGGGACCCTTGCAAACCTCTCTAGACTCGCTTTGCAAATCCACACTCTGCGAAGAGGTGGGCAACCGTCTCCTCTCCAGAGCAAGTGGAAGACAGCCCAGGTGACCCCTGTGTGACTGGGGGGGGGGGGGGGGGCTTGATGGTGAGGTCTAGCGACACTTGCGCCAGGATCCAGTTTCAACAGCCCCATTCCATGAGCACCTCACACCTGATGACCACATTTTTGCCCATTATAGAGGGAGAGCTGCTTCCACAGCTCCAGTTTCTTCCCCATCTTGGCTAGACCTCCAGACCTGACGGGGAAGCTGTCTGATTCCCACCCATTGATTTGGACTGCACTCCAGATATCGGTGTAAAGCAGTTGAATCCAATTCCTAATTCCCTCCTCAAAGCCCATTTTGCACTTCCCTCATGTACGTGTGTGATCCTGTCGAAGGCCTTCTCCTGGTCCAAGCTGACTAGGCAAGCATCCACCCATCTGTCCTGCACATAGGCAATGGTATCTCTCAGCAGCGCCAGGCGTCTGAGATTTTCCTGCCAGGTATAGCACAGGTGGATCACCAGTCCTAGAGCAGACTTGACTCAGTTGGCAATGACCTTAGACAGGATCTTGTAATCTACATTTAACAATGCGATGGGTCTCCAATTCCTATATCATTCATCTCCCCCTTGTGCTTGTAGATTAGGGTTATGCTGCCCTTCCTCAGAGTCTGACATTGCTGCCGGCTAGAAGCATGTCATTGTGCACTTCCAGCAGGTCCGGGCCTACCAAGTCCCACAGAGCTGAATACAACTCGGCCGGTAAACCATCGCTTCCGGGAATTTTACTCGAGTCAAAGGAACGGATCGAGCCAGTCAGCTTCTCTAGTCAGAGGTTGGTCCAGACTCTTCTGCTTGCTGTCCTCCAAGACCTCTGTGATAGAGGACAGGAAGTTCTGGGAGGCAGTGATGTCTGTGGCCTTTCTGTCATATAAACCAGTATTACAAACTGTTTTTACTATTTTACTGTTCTTTTACAAACCATGTTCTCGGGGTATCTATATCTAAATCTAAATTTTATTAGTTATTTATGTTATGACATCAGATGGAAGCTGCATACCAAATCTCGTTGCGCTTATGTGCAATGACAATAAAAGATATTATTATTATTATTAAAGGATCTGCAGATCCTCAGCATGTCTGTCTGCAAGGATGTGACCGAGCCGACCACCTCCCTAAGGCTGTTAATCACAGAGCTCCCCCTGTGAACCTTATGGAAGAAGAAGCGTGAGCACGTCTCATCCTGCTCCACATGGCGGACCCTGGATCGGAAGATGATCTTGAAGGATTCAGAGGTAAAGAGCCAAGTTTGCCGGCTCTTCGACTCTCTAAGTTACATCTACCACTCTCGACTGCAGAATGAGCAGTTGCTGCTAATCTGTCTGTACTTGACACAATTCCCTCTGACTGTCTTGCTCTCTGAACCCCTGTGGAGTTGAAGAACTTCCTGATGTTCTCCTTGGTTCCTTCCCAGTTCTCCAACATGCGTAGCCCTGTTTAGCTCTGAGGAGTCCTCTAGGGTGAAAAGCTTAAAATTTAACTTCCACGTCCCTCTGCCAGCCTTCCGGTCCTCCTGTTGGTGACAGAAAGACTGAAGAAAGCAGTGGTCAGAGAAGAACACCTGCGTGAGGTCGGTGGATCTGACCGTGACAGCCTTCGAAGTGAAGAGGAAATCTATCCGGGACTGGACTGAACCGTCCGATCTCGACCAGGTGAACCGCAACAGGGACCCGCCCGCAGGGTCGCTTAAGGCATCGTGCAGCTTTGCGTTTTTTACCATCTCCATCAGGAGCTTGGAGGTGTTGTCCAGTCTGTGGTTGGCACTTCCGGATCATCCAGCCACATCAGTGATGCAGTTAAAGTCACTGGCCAGAACGAGTGGCCAGGACATGGCCAGCAGCGTTGGGAGGTGCTGGAGAATGGCCAGCCGCTCGCTCCGCACGGGTGAGGTGTACACATTAATCAGCCGGTGCATAGAGCCCCAGTACATTACATCCACCACCAGGAGACACTCCCCACCACCACCTCCCTGACCTCAGTGATGGCGAAGCTCCCTCCCGGCAGCAATAGCCCCAGACCGGAAGCGCAACAGTCATTGCCCCCCAGTCCATGGGCCACCATCGCGACCACCTCCAGTAAACATTGTTTCTCTTCTGTCATATAGGTGTATCCATCAGCAATGTCTTGTGTTCTGCTCTCAGTCCCCTCCCCCTCAGATGGAACATGGGTAATTCATTTTTCACTTCACCAGCCTTTGCATCCAACACAATCTTCCTCCACAATTTCCATCACCTCCAATGTGATCCCACCAGTCACAACTTCTGATTTCCACCTTCGGCAGAGACCACTCCCTCTGCAACTCGTTGATTCATTAATCTTATCCTTTCCCAACCAAGCCACCCCCTCAGCAGGTACTTTACTTTCCTCCTCAACCACTGGTGATAGAAACATAGAAAAATAGGTGTAGGCTATTTGAGCCAGCACCATCACTCAATCATGGCTGATCATCTAAAATCAGTACCCTGTTCCTGCTTTTTCCCCCATATCCCTTTAGCCCCAAGAGCTAAATAAAGAGCTAAAGCAAGAATTTCATTGTCCTGTCTGGGACACATGACAATAAACTCTCTTGAATCTTGATCTAACCCTCTTGAAAACATCTGATGTGTTGGCCTCCACTGCCTGTGGCAGAGAATGGCAGATTCAGAACTCGCTGGGTGAAAAACTTCATATGTATCACCTTGTACCTCCTGCACCCAGGGATCCCAGCAGTCTTTCTTGGGGAAACAGGTTCTCGTGCACCTCCTCTACTGCATCATATTCTCAGAGTGGCCTCCTGTACGTCAGTGAGACCATGCATCGACTCGGCAAGTTTCGCTGAACATTTGCGCTCAGTCCACCAAGGCCTGCAGGATCTCCCTGTTGCCATTTATTTCCTTCCTAAATTTACCTTTTTGTCCAAGGCCTCCTCCATTGCCAGAGTGAGACCAAAAATAAACTGGACAAACATATTCCACATGGAATGCTTAACCCAAAAGTATGAACATTTAATTCTCCAATTTAAGACAATCCCTACACCCCACCTCCCCTGAATGTTATTTCCTTTTTCCAAAAATACATTAAGTAGTTTGAAATATTGTGCGGAGTTCTTGTTACCCCCCTATATTAAATTGGGAAGGGTGCAAAAGATTTACTGGCTGTGGAGGTTTTGAGTGGTTAGGAGGCTGGGTAGGCTAGGACATTTCAATGCCAAAAAGAACGTACTCAGATACCCATTTGAAAACGGTAAAATTGTTTATCGGGGCCAATACCCCTCAACAATAAGTGTTTAAGCGTCTGAAGAAGGGTTTCGGCCCGAAACGTTGCCTATTTCCTTCGCTCCATAGATGCTGCTGCACCTGCTGAGTTTCTCCAGCTTTTTTGTGTACCCCTCAACAATAAGCTGGATCTGAAGGGTCCAGGCCCAAAACATTATTCATCCTTTTTCTCCAGAGATGCCGTCTGACCCACCGAGTTACTCCAGCACTTTGTGTGCATCCTTGGTACATAAACCAGCATCGTCAGTTCTTTGTTTCTACACTGTTGGATAAACTTGGGTCACGCTGTATGTGAATAATTAAGACACCAATAGTGGCCTCAACACGTCTGCAGTTCATCCGGGGTGCAGATTGCTGCTGGCCTCAACTATATGTGAAATGTTGCCTAAAGCAATCTAGTAATAATAGCGAGTCACATCAATGTTAAACGACCAAGAGACAAGAAAACACCAGCTTTAATACAACAATAAAAAAGTAACAAAGTTCCAAAAAAGAACAAAAAAAAGCGGCCGGTACTAGGATTATGTACTAGCTATTAAAAAGAAAAGTATCGAAAATTACCCGCCAAAATTAAATCTCCCCGCAGTCAAGAATTGATGTCATTCGAGTTCGAAGAAATAATAGCAAATATAGGCAATGGTGATGATGTTCAATGAAATTCAAATCGAGACAGGAAATGTGCCATAGCCTCTCTGGAACCACCAGAGATTTGTTTAAAATCAGAGCGATGCAACTTATTCTACGATGTAAATGAACAGTTGAATGAACTCTGCGAAACGTCGACCATCCATTTCCCTCCAGTGATGTTCCAGTTTTTTCTTTACCCGCAGAGTTCCATCAGCGGTTTGCTTTTGCTTGAGATGACTGCATCAGGATTCTCTAGTGTAATCTGCGCAATGATGCGACGTGCGCCTTCCGGGGAGAGAAAGGAGTTTCCTGCGATTGCCGGCCCCAATTGAAACATGTGGTTCATCCACCGACCAGAGAGTGAGGAGCGGAGAGGCGGCCGCGGAGTTTTATGGAAGCCGATATGCAAATCAGGGATAGGTGAGGGGGAGATTCCTATTGGCCCATTTCAAACAACTACGGGGCCAAGCACCCAATACAAAAGCGAGGAGAGCGAAGACGGACCCGACCGCAGGCAACAGAAGCGGAGTCAATGCATGTAGAAAATAAACTAACAGCAAAGTCCGCCTCGACCAGGGGAGCCATGCCCCTTCTAACCGCCGAAGCCGTAAAGAGTGCGGCCCTGCCGCTTCAATGCGTACACCACATCCATGGCGGTGACCGTTTTCCGCTTGGCGTGCTCGGTGTAAGTGACGGCGTCGCGGATGACATTCTCCAGGAACACCTTCAAGACGCCGCGGGTCTCCTCGTAGATGAGGCCGGAGATTCTCTTCACGCCGCCGCGGCGAGCCAAGCGGCGGATAGCTGGCTTGGTGATCCCCTGGATGTTATCTCGCAGTACTTTGCGGTGGCGCTTCGCTCCTCCTTTCCCCAGGCCTTTGCCTCCTTTTCCGCGTCCGGACATTTCCACCAAAATGCGCTTTCTCTTTCACCCTTCTGCGGCGAAACTGCACCAACTCCACTCAGTTCCCAGCAACGACTGTGGCGCCAAGTCCTTTGTGTTGAGCAGATCTCTGACTGAAGCGGACCTAGGCGTAACAGCCCGTGGCGTCACTCGCCTTATCATCCACGTAATTTGGCATGGGAGCGGTTCTCGGAAGGGTTTAGCTTTATTGTTGTCACGTACCAAGGTACAGTCTTTTACAAGGTAGTCATGGTTTTATTGTAATATGTACCCAGGTAGAACAATGACATTCTTACTTGCAGCAGCATAACAGAACATAGTACTTTGTAAACTGCAATAAACGAGAGAAAAAAAGGTCAGTGTGTGTATGTACATATATGTGACCCATTCATTCTCCAGAGATTCTGTTGGAGATTGTAGGGTTTAATAGCCTGTTAGCTGTAGGTAAGAAGCTGTCCCTGAACCTGGACGTTACAGTTTTCAGGCTCCTGTACCTTCTTCTCCAAGGCAAGCGTGAAATGTGTGTGTGTGTGGCCAGGGTGGTGTGGATTTTTGATGATGCTGGCTGGTATTCAAACAGATCAGATATACCATACATAGTTCACACTCAATGGATTGTAGAGAGTGCAAAATATAGTCTCAGCATTGTAGTGTGGCAGTTGCATTAATTGGTTAACTACAGACACAAGAGATTGCAGGTGCAGGAATTTTGAGTAAAACATAAAGTGCTGGAGTAACTCAGCGGTTACGCAGCATATGTGGAGGTAATGGTCAGATGACATTTCAGGTTGGGGCCCTTCGCATGAGATTGCCAAATAATGGAAGGTTGCAAATGTATTTGTCTCTCAATTACTCCAATCCACAGGGCTGCCAGCATTGGGTGAGAGTTGGGAGTGAGAAATTGAGAGAGACCAAGCCCGAGGGACCGCAGCGACTGAGGGGGGGTCCCGCCGCCCATTGGTATGGACCTTTTGGATTTTTCAGCTTGAAATTGCACAACCTGGTGCATACTGTAGCAAGTCTTTTAACTTACACTTGAAGGCAATATTTATGCTTTAAATTGGATTAGCTATGAATAAGGTTAGGCTAAATTACATTCCTAATTACATTCCACAGTAGAGCCAGGCTCTGATCAACAGGTGCAGCACATGAACGATCTTAGTGTTTTCCTGTATGGAAATCAGATTATAATCAAGCACTTGGCCCGTATTGACCAACCTGGGTCTCAACCTGAGTGCTGAACACTCCCATTGTCCAAGCTTTGATTGCACACCTAGTACTATTCCAGACCTTGACTCTGGATGCACACTTGGCCTTGCTCCTAGCCTCTCTGCAGTGACAATATATCTGGCCCACATCTGACCCTCTGGACTTAACCTATTACGTTCAAGTCCACAGGTGCTTATCTAATGCGGTAATCTTTTATGGGGCACTTCACGGAATAAATTTTGTATAACAAGATTTGCCACATCCATTGGCTTCCTTGTTATCTAACATGCTAGTTACTTTGTCAAAGTAGTCATTAATTTGGTTGAACACAATTTCTAATCCATAAAATTATACTCACTCAGCTGTATAAGAATTCTGTTACCATTTCCTTCATTTTCCTAACAAACTGTCCTGAAAGTCATTTTCACCCCCAATATTTTCAGTATTTTGCTGTCTTCCTCTCAGTTAGGACTTTTCCGAAATGCAAAGTCCAATAACTATATATTTAAGCAATAATATTCTATTTAATGTGATCTTGAGAGTACATATTATTTTCTGTGGTATTCATAACACAACAATGATAAAAATATATTTGTTTTGATTGCACCTACCAACATGCATACATTATTATATTACAGTTAATATGTACCAAGGGCAAATTTTTGTTCCAATGCTCCCCATTCCCAATTACTTCAATGTAAAACCTCCGGAATGGATGATATTCATCACGTGGTTGTGCTGATATTCAATTCACCTACCAACATGCATACATTATTATATTACAGTTAATATGTACCAAGGGCAAATTTTTGTTCCAATGCTCCCCATTCCCAATTACTTTTACATTGAAGTGATTGAAATCCAAGTGAAGTTAAATGGCATCAGAAAAATAAAACCTCCAGAATGGATGATATTCATTACGTGGTTGGTTGGAGTCAGTATCAGCACAATTACAATTACTATATTAAACTTTGAATCTTCAGATGTCCTGGTTCAAGCTAAAACTAAAGACAAATAATAACCTCCTCACACATTCCCCTGCAAGTATCTCTGTCACTCCTTTAAAATATGCCCCTTATTTGAACAAGCTCTTAAACATCGCATCTGAATCAGTTTCCATCTGATTACACCCCTTGATGGTGTTCATCTACGTGTTCAATTAATAAAATAATGAGACTGGGGACATTTCTATTCAACCTGTCAAAGGAATTTGTGGGAGGGAGGTTTAGAAACAGTCAGTGAGGTAAACAAACATAATAGTTGAGTGGCAAATGACAATAGTGCTACCTTCACAATATTTAACTGAAGGTAATAATGGGTATCGGGGCTGTATGTTGTGACAGACAGCCTGACACCTTGCATGTCATTTTAATATTACACTTATCCCATCCTCCTGGATATTCCGGATAAATAAATTAAGGTTTTGTCAACTAATTACAAATCAGACTAATAACAAATCAATAACATTAGCCAACTCCGAAACATGAAGTACTGAGCATTGGGATCCAGACATCACGGATAACTGGCCTCAGTTCCCTGCTCACATCTGGCAGTGCTTTCCGTCTGAACCACGGGCCGCAGAGCATTTCCGAAAGTGGGGGGCTGAGTGATCATTGATCACTGGCCTTGGGAGTACCCGGCGAGGGAGTGGAGTGACCGAGGGGGATGGGGGTGCCCCCTCTCCCAGGGTAGGGACTTTTTGAAATATGATGTATTAAAATCATGTGTTAGTGCATTGTAGAAGTATGATTTCAATGTTTTGTGTTTGAAGCATTTTTAAGAGGTAACTTTTTAAGGGGTAACTTAAGGGTGATGGGTGTATGGAACAAGCTGCCAGAGGAGGTGGTTGAGGAAGGGACTATCCCAACATTTAAGAAACAGTTAGACTGATACATGGATAGGACAGGTTTGGAGGGACATGGACCAAAAGCAGGTAGTGTAGCTGGGACATGTTGGCGGGTGTGGGCAGGTTGGGCCGAAGGGCCTGTTTTCACACTCTTATCACTCTATGACCACATTATACCTCCATCATGCTTGAATGCTTCAAAATCAAGTGGTCGAGTTTATTGCCATATACTCAAGCATAGAAACATAGAAAATAGGTGCAGGAATAGGCCATGCGGCCCTTCCAGCCAGCACTGCCATTCAATGTGATCATGGCTGTTTATGTAAAATCAGTACATCTTTCCGTTTTTCCCCCCATATCCCTTGATGTATCTAGCCCCAAGCGCTAAATGTAACTCTCTCCTGAAAACATCCAGTGAATTGGCCGCCACTGCCTTCTGTGGCAGAGAATTCCACAGATTCACAACTCTCTGGGTGAAGAAAGTTTGTCCTCATCTCAGTCCTAAATGGCCTACCCCTTATTCGTAAACTGTGTGACTCCTGGTTCTGAATTCCCCCAACATCGGGAACATTTTTCCTGTAGCTACAGTAAGTGAAAATCTAGCAAGCAAGCAGGATGCTTTCTCCAACCACTCCCATTTGAAGGCCACAAGTTTCCACCACTACTACCTAGTGCTTGGTACCTACTTCCAGCAGCAACTGGTTGTCCTCCGGGATGCACCGAGCCGCATACTGGTCCATTCCAGTCACCAGGGCGACCTGGGACTCTTGCACTGAGGCTGCTCCATGGCCGGAGCTGCAGCGAGTGACTCGTCAGCCCGGAAAACACTCACCAGCCCCTGCTCCCCATCCGCATCTGCCCCCGCCGCTGCTTCTGCTTCTATCCCTCCCTCCGCCCCGGCTCTCCAACACCCGCGGCCCATGCAAATGATATTAGTTTTGAAATTCTCATTGATCACAGAATTTCTCATGAAAGCGTGAGAAATTCTGTGAGAGCGTGAGAATTTGGCGAAATGCGTGAGTCTCACGCTCAATGCATGAGAGTTGCCAGCTCCGAATCAGTCATGCAACACCTGTCCCTATACTTCCTTCCTTGACTCCATCCAAGGACCCCAACAGTCCTTTCAGGTGAGGCAGAGGTTCACCTGCACCTCCTCCAAACCTCATCTATTGTATCCAATGTTGCAAGTGTTGATTCCAATACTCCTGCGAGACCAGGCACAGGCTCAGTGATTGTTTCGCTGAACACCTCTGCTCAGTCCAATTAGATGAACTCCTGGTTGCTAAACACTTTAACATCCCCTCCCATTCCCAT
This sequence comes from Leucoraja erinaceus, assembly GCF_028641065.1. NCBI lineage: Eukaryota > Metazoa > Chordata > Chondrichthyes > Rajiformes > Rajidae > Leucoraja > Leucoraja erinaceus. The sequence goes on from NC_073389.1 coordinate 40,585,665, forward strand.
ACTGACATTTCTGTCCTGGGCATCCTCCACCGTCAGAGTGAAGCTCAACGTAATTTGGAGGACGGCACCTCATATTTCACTTGGGCAGCTTACACCCCACAGGCATGAATATTAACCTCTAATTTCAAGTAACCCTTGCTTTTCCTTTCGCTCCATCCCTTCCGCATCCTAGTTCTCCAACTAGTTTGACTGTCCTCCTGACTACATTTTACTTTGTCTGCCTCGTTGTTGAAGCTTCCCCTAGCTAACAATGGTCTATTTTTACATTTTGTTTGACCTTTGTCCCCTTTGATCTCTTGTTTTCATACCTTATCCTTCCATATCTCTCATTTCTCTCTTGCCTGACTTTGGGTCTGAAGAAGAGACATGACCCGAAACGTCACACATTCAGGGATGCTGTCTGTCCTGCTGACTTACTCCAGCATTTTGTGTCTATCTTCCTGTTTTTAATATTCATCTGTATACTTTTACACTTGGAAGACCAGAACTGTTCAAAACATTTATGATCCAAGGTATCGTGAACAGCTTCTTCCCTTTTTGTTATAAGACCGCTGAACAGTCTTTCCATAAGCGAGGGTACTGTCTTATTCATCTCAACCTCATTGCGGCATGGACCTTGTCTATGGAACTGATGTGCTGCAATCACCAACTTTTGTGCAAAGGTGAATCATGAAAAAGTTTCACGGGGACCGTCAAGCCTTATAAAGGCACACAAAAAAGCTGGAGAAACTCAGCGGGTGCAGCAAGCAGCATCTATGGAGCGAAGGAAATATGAAACGTTTCGGGTTCGCAGTGACTTCCAGGTCCCTCAAAGGATTCACAAGGATCTTCACCCTCACACAGCACAAGAAGTTAATTGGGATCCACCCACTCTACAAAGGGGTTACTGGAATCGGCACACGTCCTACCACGGATTCACTGGGGTCCTCACGCCCTCCAAAGGGTTTAAAAATAGTTGCTAATCATTATCTGGTCAACTTTCTGGTTTAAGGCACAATGCACTTTGCTTCAGGTTGGCTCGCAGTTGCTGAAGGTAGTTGTAGTCCCAACTAACAGAGCTGGACTACAAGTCCCGAGCAGCGCACTGTTGCCTTCCGGGGAGTGACAAGCCCAGGGAGACTGAGAAAAGGTCGAGTTGGTCACTCAGTTGTTCCCTCTGGAAGCCTTTGACCAAAGATCTTATAGCAGAGCTCCGCTATAGGATCTTTGCTTTTGACCATGTCTGACAACATTTCAGGATCGAATACGAGTAAGTTATTGGAAAACCTCAGAATCGATGCCGTCGGTTGCTTTTATTTTGCTTTATTTCACAGAAGCTGGGAGCCATTCTGTACGTTTTGCATTTGTTGTGGACCTTCAAATCCACCAGATTCACCAGTGTTCAAATAAAGATAACACGGCAATCATTTGGATTAAAGGTCGATGTGGATACAGGTCCATCTGAGTAGTTACAAAGAGTAATTGTACTTTAAAGTATTTAAATGTGATGGATGTTTATGTAAAATGTAAATTATGTTGTGTCTGGGGTCTATTTGTTTGTAATGTATGGCTGCAGAAACGGCATTTCGTTTGGACCTCAAGGGGTCCAAATGACAATTAAATTGACTCTTGACTTGACTTAATGGCAGGATTTGGTAGTTGCATTCGAGTGCATATTTCTGTTGTACTGTGGCGTGGTTAGCCTGCTCTGCTGTTGTGAATCATTCTGGGTATCATGTCTTTCTGGGGATAGTCGCTGTAATATCTGTGCAAGTCTAACGTCTTTTGTAATTTTCAAAAAGTTCTGATTTTACGAGGTTGGCAATCCATGAAGGCCCCCTCCCCCATTGGTACTGTATACAAGTTCTAGAAGTGGGCTATTTGATACCTCCCCGGATCTGCCCAAACACCATTTGGTGTCACGTTTGCATCTGCATTCGATTTTAGGCTGTCGGAATCTTCCCCTCCTGCTTGGTTCACTTAAAAATGAGATGCTGTTCCTCAGAGTGAAGCAAAACGCAAATGGGAGAAACAGCATCTCATATGTCGCTTGTGCAGCTTTCAATCTAGTGGTATTTCTCTAATTTTAAGTGACCCCTGCATTCCCTCTCTCTTCATCCCTGCCCCACCCATGTCACACCAGCGTCAAATTTGTCATGTTCTCATATTGCCTATGCTCGTTGTCACCGAGCAAACAGCTAACAACGGCTTATTTTCTTTATCCGTTACTTTTTTGCATATCTTTCATTCATTTGTTCTATATCTCTCCACATCACTATCTATATCTCTCGTTTCCCATTCCGCTGACTCTAGTCTGAAGAATGGTCAAGACCCGAAACGTCCCCTATTCCTATTCTCCAGAAATGCTGTCTGATCCACCGAGTTACTCCAGCTTTTTGTCTATCTTCGGTTTAAGCCAGCATCTGCAGCTACTTCCTACATTGGACATGCTGATAGAAGACCTTTGATTTATTTTATAATTCTATGTTAGCAACACAGGTTGCATTGTTTAAACACTATAAAGTAGCTATCCTTATCTTATCTTTCTTATCTAGTAACTGTTAAAATTCTGATCTCGGATGTGTGTGTATTTATGTGTGTGTGTATGTGTAATTATTTGTGTGCTCCCCCTCTCTCTCCCCCATCTCTCTCCCCCATCTCTCTCCCCCATCTCTCTCCCCCCTCTCTCTTCCCCCCCTCCCCGCCCCTCTCCTTCCCCCCCTCCCTCCCTCCTATGCGTCAGTGGATAGGGTGGGGATGGGGTATTTTGTGTTCTTTTTCTAGGTCTGCACAAAAAAACTTGAGAGTCTTCAATTTACACCAGGTCTTTAATATATGACTCCATGCTGGCAGCAAGACAACTCAAAATAGCTACACACACACACACCAGGCACGTGCTGTCAGGGTAGGCAAGGTAGGCACTGACTACTCTGACTAAAATTATAAAATGGTGATTAATGAATATAAATAGTAAAAGCATGGGAGAATTATGCTCAGCTAAGAGATTAATCTCCTGGGTAGGCATAATTCTCCGTGCCTTTCATGCTCAGTACATGTAATACACAGAAGTCTGTGCAGCTGACGTGCCGTCGACGCTGCTTCAAGCCTTCAATGACAAGGGGAGCTGAAGGCAGCTGAAATTCTACCTTTGCACCGTGGACCTTATACAGCACATGCGCAATAGCCTACTGCGCATGTGCAGCAAAAGTTTCTTGGCGGGTATTTATAACCATATAACAATTACAGCACGGAAACAGGCCATCTCGACCCTTCTAGTCCGTGCCGAACACATAATCTCCCCTAGTCCCATATACCTGCGCTCAGACCATAACCCTCCATTCCCTTCCTGTCCATATAACTATCCAATTTATTTTTAAATGATAAAAATAACCTGCCTCCACCACCTTCACTGGTAGCTCATTCCACACAGCTACCACTCTCTGAGTAAAGAAGTTCCCCCACATGTTACCCCTAAACTTCAGTCCCTTAATTCTCAAGTCATGTCCCCTTGTTTGAATCTTCCCTACTCTCAGTGGGAAAAGCTTTTCCACGTCAACTCTGTCTATCCCTCTCATCATTTTAAAAACCTCTATCAAGTCCCCCCTTAACCTTCTGCGCTCCAAAGAATAAAGCCCTAACTTGTTCAACCTTTCTCTGTAACTTAGTTGCTGAAACCCAGGCAACATTCTAGTAAATCTCCTCTGTACTCTCTCTATTTTGTTGACATCCTTCCTATAATTAGGCGACCAAAATTGTACACCATACTCCAGAATTGGCCTCACCAATGCCTTGTACAGTTTTAACATTACATCCCAACTTCTATACTCAATGCTCTGATTTCAAACATGGATTGTCATTATCCTAAGAATATCTTAGGAAACAAAGAGAGAAGAATGGAGTTTGTGTACAAATAATGTGGTAAGTAGATTTCTTTGAGCTATATGTTTTTAAATACCATATATCCCGGCAATGAAGAAGCTATTTTTAAATAAAAATAAAAATAAGGCAAAAATAAATTTACATGCGTCTTGTAGGCCGAGGGTTAGGTTGTTAGCCAAGAAAGATAGACTTGGCTAACCTTTGTTCCAGATGTTGCTGTACTAAGGGACAGCCAAGTCGATCCCTCATTGCTCGTGGCTGATGGGAAGCGGCTGTAAAAGGACATCGCTGCGGGGGTGGGGAGAGTTCCTTTCACAGCGTGTGGGGAGTCTGGCCAGGGGTAAAGTTGCGGGGAGGGCAGGAGCGTTGAGAATGATGCTGTTTCGCCGGCCATTTTGTGCAGTTCTTTACTTAGCAGCTCGGCCATCTTAGCACACTGCAGCACATTCTTCAATGTGGCGTCCGACTCCTTGAGAATCGCCTGCTGGATGAATGCGTGCCTGCATTCTATTTTAGTCTGTCGAAATCTTCCCCTTGTACTTGGTTCACTTAAACATGAGATGCTGTTCCTCAGAGTGAAGCTGAACGCAAATGGGAGAAACAGCATCTCATATGTCGCTTAGGCAGCTTACAACCCAGTGGTATTAATATTGATTTCTCTAATTTTAAGTAACCTTTGCATTCCCTCTCTCTTCATCCCTGCCCCACCCAGGTCACACCAGCGTCAAATTTGTCATGTTCTCATATTGCCTATGCTCGTTGTCACCGAGCAAACAGCTAACAACGGCTTATTTTCTTTATCCGTTACTTTTTTGCATATCTTTCATTCATTTGTTCTATATCTCTCCACATCACTATCTATATCTCTCGTTTTCCATTCCGTTGACTCTCAGTCTGAAGAATGGTCAAGACCCAAAACATCACCTATTCCTTTTCTCCAGAAATGCTGTCTGACCTGCTGGAGTTACTCCAGCGTTTTGTCTATCTTCGGTTTAAACCAGCATCTGCAGTTACTTCCTACACTGGACACGCTGATAGAATACATTTGGTTTAGTTTATAATTCTCTGCTAGCAACACAGATTGCATTGTTTAAACACTATAAAGTAACTATCACTCTTAAAATGGACCTTGCATCAAAGTTTGAACACTGTAGACCCCATCATAATGCAACCAACAATCCTCAGGGTGCTGAATTTTGCTTTTAAATAGTACATTCTGGATCATTTAAAACCAAGTGTTAACAATTGCATACTTTTGTGTAAAGGCGAATCATGAAAAGGTTTCACGGGGACCGTAATGTCTTACAAAGGGTTCGCAGTGACTTCCAGGCCCCTCAAAGGTTTCACAAGGATCTTCACACTCTCCAGAGGGTTCACTGAGTAACCTCCAAATATTCAATGAGTTCGCGGCGACCCTCACACAGCACAAGGAGTTAATTGGGATCCACAAACTCTGCCAAGGGGTTACAGGAATCTTCACACATCCTACAACGGATTCACTGGGATCCTCACACCCTCAACGTCTTCACCGTCACGGATCGCAATATCAGGACAAAACAAAAGGTAAGTCGTCTTTTTCACATATAATCTTGCTTCTTGTGGTGCCTTTAGTCTAATCTTACGATGCAAACATTTTATTTAGGCCCCATACAAATCGGCCGTGTCTTGCCTGCCGATATGGGCTTAAAATTTACGGCAATGACAACGTTCCAATCAATCACATTCCAGAAACACCCACTCTCAATATGATTAAAATTCTCTCTTTTTTTGGACAATTATGTCATAAGAGCATCTAAATTGTCTATATTTTGTGTTATTGTCTATCCATAATCAATATTTTTATACTAAATATCGACAACAGTCACATGTATTGTGCAAAAATATTAATTTTGATTATATTGAGAGTGGATGTTTCTAGATTAATTTATGGGAATTAAACATTAAATTCCTTCCATTTTAATGACAGTGAAATTCAAAAATCATGTTATTGTGAATTATTGTGTGAATGGGATCAGTTTGTTATTTGGACACTTAGGCTATTTAAAAATGTTAGCCTTTTCTTAAAAAATGGATAGATGTTTAGATCTAGTAATTGAATTTAGATTAATTTAATTGATTTGATGAAATTAATGAATATGCATTTTTTGTTGGGTATTTACTATTTGTTTTAGCTTTTATCATTTCTACCTTTTTTTCTAAAACTGCAAATAATAACTTGTTTCTGTTAACGTTGTTCAGCGGATTTTTTTTCCTTTACATTTTAAACAGATGTCGTCAAAGAAGAAATGCAAAATTGTCAATCCAAATGCCCAGCAAAAGAGATTGATTTAGACAGCATTCGCAGAGATTACCTGAATTTGGACTACTCCAAATGTGATGATCTACAGGACATTCTTAATGGGAAAGTAGTGGGCAGAAAGGCATGTCATGCATGGTTTGAAGAGCAAAAACCTGTAGTTTACAATGCCAAAATTGAAAAGTTGAGGAAAAACAAGGTGTACAGGGTTGCTTATTGGTTACAATCTGAGGAGTATGATGATGCTACTGATTATGATATGCGAATGTACCAGCTAGCAACTGATCCTCTCCATAAAGACTTGGTCTATTGCTAGAAATTGTAATTTATTTACCTATCTGTTACGGACTTACTGTATATAATACAATAATAAAGTTCTGATCTTGAGAATATCACATTTTTGAATTTTCAAGGCAGTCTGGGTGTTTATTACTATTTCCGTCACAACGGTCAATTTTGTATTTAGCTACAATTAGGTAACTAACTAATTATATGCTTTAATTTTAGGTCATCCAAGTAAGATGTTTTATATTTGTTTCAGAATACTTCAATCTATAATAACTGAAAATGTCATTCATTTCTCTTAATTTTTAAGAAAGTTATGGGCTTTTGACTGTCCTCAATCACAGCTTTTGTGTTAAGTCAATGGAAAAGCAATACGGAACAAGATGCTAATTTCTGAGTATGAAAATGGCCATAACCTTTTTAATACTGAACATATGAAAGTGGATTAGGTATCAAATTAAAGTTATTTTTATGCGTTATCTGATGGGATAAATTACAGGCTTGATTTTTTAAATCTCAAAATTCTGTAACGTTCCTAGTACATGCTGAATCATTTAAAACCAAGTCTTAACTATTGCATACTTTTGTGCAAGGGTGAATCATGCAACGGTTTCACGGGGACCGTAATGTCTTATAAAGGGTTTGCAGTGACTTCCAGGTCCTTCAAAGGGTTCACAAGGATCTTCACGCTCTCCCTCATGAGAGAATGGAGCAGCTGGGCTTTTACACTCTGGAGTTTAGAAGGATGAGAGGGGATCTCATTGAAACATATAAGATTGTTAAGGGCTTGGACACGCTAGAGGCAGGAAACATGTTCCCGATGTTGGGGGAGTCCAGAACCAGGGGGCACAGTTTAAGAATAAGGAGTAAGCCATTTAGAACGAAGACGAGGAAACATTTTTTCTCACTGAGAGTGGTGAGTCTGTGGAATTCTCTGCCTCAGGGGGTGGTTGAGGCAGGTTCTCTGGATGCTTACAAGAGAGAGCTAGATAGGGCTCTTAAAAATAGCGGAGTCGGGGGATATGGGGAGAAGGCAGGAGGTACTGATTGGGGATGATCAGCCATGATCACATTGAATTGTGGTGCTGGCTCGAAAGGCCAAATGCCCTACTCCTGCACCTATTGTCTATTGTCTCTCACGGAGTCACTGGGATCCTCACTCCCTCCAAAGGGTACACCGAAGAACCCCAAGACCACTTGAAAGTTTCAGTAGGTCACTCCACCATTTGGCTGTAAGAATTGAATGCAGCTGGAAATAAGTTACTTTTTAAAAATAGTTGCTGATCACAAACACCTGTTTTAAAGCAGTTTTAAAGCACTTTGCACTTTGCTTCAGGCCAGGTTAGCTCGCAGTTGCTGGCGGTAGTTGTAGTCATCATTAACAGTGGTGGACTACAAGTCCCGAGCAGCGCACCGTTGCCTTCCGGGGAATGACAAGCCCAGGGAGACTGAGAAAAGGTCGATGTTCTCTTTAGTTGTTCACTCTGCAAGCTTTCTCCATGCGCAACAACATGCTAGGCACGATGACGAGTAAGTTATTGGAAAACCGCCACAATAGGTGTCGTCAGTTGCTTTTATTTTGCTTTTCACAGAAGCTGGGATTCTATGCGTTTTACATTTGCTGTGGACCTTCAAATCCACCAGATTCGCCAGTGTTTAAAGGTCGATGTGGAAACAGGATCATCTGATGTCGGCCAGTGTCTTACAATGAGTAATTGTACTTTACAGTATTTCATGGCAGGATTTGGTAGTTGCATTCGAGAGCACATTTATGTTGTACTGTGGCGTGGTTAAACTGCTCTGCTGCTGTTAATCATTCTGAGTATCATGTCGTTCTGGGGACAGTCGCTGTAATCTCTGTGCAAGTCTAACGTCTTTTGCATTTTCCATTTTAAAGAAAAGTGCTGATTTCACGAGATTTGCAATCCATGAAGCCCCACACTCCCTACCCCAAAGTGTTTGATATCTCCCCGGATCTGCCCATCTCGTGTCACGTCTACCTCTGGATTTGATTTTAGGCTGTCAAAATCTTCCTCGTCTACTTGGTGAACTTTTGTGGGGCCGGGTGACCAGAAGCCATACCCTTCCAACAACCCTCGAAGCCCCTGTAAACTCAATGCCTTCTCAGCCTGCTTGATCAACAGCTAATCTGGGTTCGAGTTTACATTCAGGGAGACTGAAGGCACGATCTCAGTCCCGAACATCACGCCCCTCATTGTCATTCTACACCTTCACCCACCATTGCATGTTAAAGCTGACTCTGCATAATCACCTTCTGTAAGTATATGAAGAACAAGAGGGAGACCGAGGAAAGAATGTGACCTGTCATGGACTCTGGGATAATGAATATACTGAGCCATTAGCTCATAGTCAAGCTAAATGCAAATTGGAGGAACAGTATCTTGTATTTCGCCTGGGCAGTGGTAAGAATATTGATTTAAAATAACCCATCCTAACTTCAAGTAAGTTCAATCATTCCCTCTCTCTCCATCCCTCCCCCACCAGTCGCACCAGCTTCTTGATCTCACCTAACAAACAGGCCTGTTTCTTTTATCATAGTTACTGTTTTTGCATATCTTTAATTTATTTGTTCTATATCTCTCTACATCACTGTCTATACCCCTAGTTTCCCCCCCCCCCCCCCCCCCCCCCCCCCCCCCCCCCCCGCCTACTGTCAGTCTGAATAAGGGTCTCGACCCGAACCAACATCCATTCCTTTTCTCCAGAGATGCTGCCTGATTTACTCCAGCACTTTGTGTCTATCTTTGATATACTGCAGAGAATGCTCTTTATAATCTATATAAATGACTGGGATAAGAATGTAGGTGGTTTGATTAGTAAATACACAGATGATATGAAGGTTAAAATGAGTTAATCAAAGATAATGATGAAGGTTGTCAATGGATAGAATGGGAACATGGCTCTGCTGATAGGTTTGGTGGAGTGGTGGCGAATGGAATTTAATACAGACAAGTGTGAAGCCTGGGAAGTCGGGTTCTGGTATAACATATAGAGCAAATGGCAAGGACCTTAGGACCATTGATGTACTGTAGGACCTCGAGGTGCATGTCTACAGCTGCCTTGGTTACTACATTGGTTAGAACAAGAGAGCACAGGTTTAAGGTAAGAGGGGAGATATCTAAAGAAGAACTAGTGGGTACGTTATACACGCAGAGGGTGGTAGTTAACTGGAATGAACTACAGGGGAGTGGTAAAGACAGATACAATTTAAATGTTATGAAGGCATTTGGACATTATTTAGAAAGAAAAGGTGGTGTGGGGCCGTGGGGAGACCACTGTGAGGGGGCGGGGGAGAACAAGGGTGGACCTGGCTTTTTCGGAGCCCTTTATGTGGCAACTATTGGCAAGCAAATAATTTCACTGTGACTTTTCACATGTGACAATAAAGTATTCTATTCAATTCATTATGGGCCTAATGCAGGCAAATGGAACTAAAGTTGGCACAGGAGGCAGCATGGAAAAGGTGGGCCTTTTATGTAGAGTATAACTATGTCTGAAATGTCATGTTCCCTGTCTACAGAACTTGATATTGCACTTAAACAAATATCAATGCTAACATGCAATATTTGAAAGAAAAATTGTATAAAATCAGAACAATTAATAAGAAGCAGATACTGGAAATCTGAAATAAAAGCAGAAAAATCTAGAAATACTCAGCAGATCATGTAGCATCTGAGAGAAAAACAGTTTGTTTTTTAGACCAATTACCTTTCTTTAGAACTAGAACTTGTTGCAAATTATATCACCAGTTTGAATGGCTATTTATCATTGAATGACCTTATTACATTTTATGGCATTAAGAAATTACACAGTTTAACATCTGAGTTAAGAGCTTGGTGTTTATATGATTTTACAATGCAGCATATTCATTGACAGTGTGACCAGCAGCATCATAAATTTGCTGGTAATGTACCAAAGAAAGTGTGCCCGACTTGCAGTTATGTTGTAATTTGTTAAAATGTTGTTGTCCTCCGAATTGGTGTCTCCGACTAAAAGCTATACCTTAATCTCTCCAGTTCCCAAACTAAGCAGCAACTGAACTCTAATTGAAGGAAACCTTTGTTTATTTGGAAAGAAGTTAACCCTGCCTGAGCAAGATATTGTGCACATTAGAATATTGCTATCATTATAGAACACCCTATCTGAAATAAGGGCAATTTTTCAGGTTGGAAAACTTGCAACCTTTACTGGTGGAAGAATGGATTTTCAGGCTTTCACTCGGGTTCCAAAAAGCAAGTTAATCAACAAAGATAAAATACATGTAAAATTGCAGTTGAGACTCTCAATTATTAAATAGAAAGCAAAGAGTGGAAAAAGTCAAATTGTTCTCAAGTCTGCAGGATAGGACTGGTGAAGTCATTGTAATGGCCCCAACTATTCACTATCTTTATTGACTATTTGGCTAAAGGGACCAAATGTAATCTTTCCAATGTTGCTGATTATAATGTAGGTAGGATTATATGCATGGAGGTGATGTACAGAAGTGTATTCGGACAGGCTGAGTGAATGGGTGAGAAAATACATACACGGGAACAATTATATTATCCATTTTGCCGCACAAAGCAGAAAACAGGATTTTTGTTAAATGGTGAGAGAGTGGGTAGTGTTAATCTTCAAAGGGACCAAAGGTGTGTTTGTTACAAAGTCACAGATGCAGCAAGAAAATAAAAGGGCAGATTAAGTTAGCTATTATGACAGGTTTTGAAATCTGGAGTAAGAAAGCTATATTACAATTGCATAGGGCTTTGCCACTCAGTCCTCAACGGGAAGGTAGTTTCAAAATAAAGGCCAAACTGCTTAGATTGCAGCAATCCACTGTGGAATTCTCTACTTCAGTGAACTGTGAAAGCTCAATTGTTATGTTCGCTCAAAAAAAAAAGATATGCGGTGATGTTACATTTGTTAAAATCTGGTGTTCTCCGAATTTTATTGTTGTAACTTAATGGTGATACCTTAAGGTGATACCTTAATCGCCTCAATTTCCGAACAAGTATACAAGGGTGTAAAAGGAATCAAGAGAGATGGGTATATTGCTGGAAAAGGACACTGACGTGGAAGATCAGACACAATCCTGATTAATGGCAGAGGAGGCCCAAAGGGCATTTGATCTATTCCTGCTCATCTCTAAAATTTGTCTGTTGCAAGTTTGAGACAAAGTTGGCAATATTTGTGAAACAGGTTTGGCATTGACCCGTTATCTATTAACAGATGTTTGTTGTCTGGCTTTTTGTTCCTAGAATTTCGTTTGGCACTTATTCAGCTCATGGTGTCACCTCTGAAAGCCAATAACCTCAATAGAATTGGAACATTAGTAAAAGAAGCAGCTTCGAGGGGTGCAAAGATTGTCTCACTGCCTGTAAGTACTGGAAATAAAAGAAATAACTGTTTCCATTCTACCTGTTGCATAAAGTGACCCTTCCATGGTGAAGCTTCCATCAGGCATACAACAACATTGCCAACAGAACATCGATTGGTGTGGACTGAAAGTCAGAATCACAGAGTCAGACAGCACAAAAACACTCAATTTGTATCAGCCATTCTGTCCATCTAAACTAGTCCTATTTGCCCACCTTCGGCCCATATCCCTCTAAACCTTTCCTATCCAAGTACCAATCCAAATGTCCTTTAAATGTTGTTATTGTACTTGCCACAACTACTTCCTCTGGCAGCTCTTTGCATACACTCACCACTCTCTATAAAAATGATGCTCTTCAAGTTCCTATTACATCTTTCCTCTCTCACCTTCAACCTATGCCCTCTAGTTCTTGATTCTTCTACCGTCAGCAAAAGTCTGTGTGCACCTCATGATTTTATATACCTCCATAAGATCACCTCTCTGTCACCTACATTTCATGGAATAAAGTTCTAGCCTGCTTAACCTCTCCCTATAGCTCAGTCCCCCAAGTCCTGGCAATATCCTTGGGAATCTTTTCTGCGCTCCTTTCAGCTTAATGCCATCTTTCCTATGGAAAGGTAACCAAAACTGAATGCTAAACTCCAAGAACAGCCTCACCAATCTTCTACAACTGCAACATAACATCCCGACTTCCAAACTTAATGCCCTTACTAATAAAGGCTTTCTTCACCACCCTGTCCCACTTGTGGTACCACCTTGATGGAAAAATGTACTTGTATTGCTGGAATCCTCGGTTCAACCATATTCCACATACCCCTACTTTTCACTGTGGAAGTCTTAGCTTGGTTCGCTTCCCAAAATTCAACACCTTACTGCAATCTCCTGGAATATTTGTTCCTTTCATTCCCATTGATAATTTGGTGGCCAATATACAATCCCAACAAAGTGGTTGGCCCCTTCTTATTTCTCAGCTCTACCCAGAAAGTCTCATTGAATGATCCCTCAGTAATTTCATCTCAGACGACTACCATGATGTTCTTCTTAAGCAAAAATGTAAATCCCCCTCCTCTCTTTCCTCCACCTCTTTCCCACCTGCAGCCCCATGTACTCTGGAACATGAATCTCACAGTCCTGTCCCTCTCCCAGGCGTGTCTCTGTAATGGCTATAATATCCCAGTCACAGGAACCTATCCATGTCCTGAGTTCATCCACCTTACGTGTCAGACCTCTTGCATTGAAATTAATGCAATTTAATCCAACTGTCTTCCTCACGCGCTGCCTTGCTCCTGCCTGTTATGTGTACTGTAGTTAACTTCTGTACAAACTAACAGCCTCACATCTGCTTTGCATCCCCTTTCTATTCAAGTTTAGAACCTCCCTAGTAGCACTAGCAAATCTTCCTGCTACACTACTGGTTCCCATCAGTTCCGGTGTAATCAGTACCTATTGTTCAGCTGACCTCCAGCCAAGAAAAATAATCCCATGGATGATTGTTTTCAGAAACCTACATGGCAGATTGTGTGAGGTCATGTCATCAGAGATTCTCAGAATGTAGCAGTATTGAGGAGTTATGATCTTAAATTTGATGGGCCAGGTGTCTTTTTCTTACTTTTGACTTTTCGGGTATACATATGCGAAGGGTAGATAAAATGAAGAATCAAATCTTTGTGATGGAAATGACATTGAATAGTAATTCAGTCCAAGATTTCAAATCATTCACAGACTAAGGTTTTCTTTTGTGCACAATGGAATCATTCAGACTCTTCCATTGTGAAGCACCTTTGTTACATGGGCCTTTTGCAGGAGTCCATTGCTGTAGCTTTGGTCAACATTTTGATAATAATTCTTGGAGTGTTGCCCATCTTATGTTTTTTTTCCCCAATGCCTGAATTTAGAGATTCTCTGTCTCTTAAATTGTAGGAATGTTTCAATTCTCCCTATGGAACAAAGTACTTCCGTGAGAATGCAGAGAGAATCCCAGGAGAATCGACCAAAGTGTTATCTGAAACAGCAAAGGAGTTTGGGGTTTATCTTATTGGAGGTAAGTCTGGGATCGCTGTTGGAAAGTTTGATTCATATTGATGAAGAACCAAGCTGTTTAAATTGCTGTATTCCATCTTGCCTAATAAGACAAGAGCTTGGAAGCACATTATTATTTCTAAGGTTCAAAGGTGTTTGTTTACCATGTGCACTGGTTATGAACTAGAATAATGAGATACTTACTTGTTACAGCAACTACAACAAAAACAAGCAAAAAGTTATTGGTTATTCTCAGTAAACCAGGCCACGATAATGCATAAAGTATGTAAAGTGACATTAATAGTAAAAAGTCCACAGTGGTTCATTGCTGAGATAGCGTTGTGGGTGGGGATGTGTCGAGTGGTTCCAGAACCTGATAGTTGATGGGAACAGGCTGCTCTTGAACTTGAAAGTATTCGGTCTTAGGCTCTTGTACCTTCTTCCAACTGGTAGTGTCGAGAAGAGAGCGTGGCCAGGGTGATGTTGGTCTTTGATGATATTAGCTATCTACTAGAGGCACCACTTCCTGTAGATACCTTTTGACACCGGACAGGTCAGTACTCATGATGAACCAGGCAATGGTAAATCATTGGGGAAAACCTAACCATTTATGGAAAGTACAATCGGATTTGGTGTAATGCAGACTCTCCGTGGTTCCCAGTGGTAGGAATGAGGGAAGGGAGCAACTGTGGAGCAATGCTATGTGAAAATTATCTTGCATCTTCTTAGTACATTTGTTAAAATGTGCAGAATCAGAAATTGCATTGAATGATATTGATATTAAGCTGCCGTATTCCCACAATATTTAGACCACAAGTGGGTGCCATCTTCATGGTAGCATGAATTATTTTACTCCCTTTCCCCCACTCCACCTTGTGATGCATGCATACGGTATCATATTATAACAATAGTATTATACACCATGTTTCCATACGCATCATCTCCCCAGTTTGCCAAATTGTCCAACTTACAACTAATTAGAGGAAATAATGTGATTAATGTTATCCTCTGCTGGAGCACTGTGGAAATGCTGTCTTTAGATAATGTTCATGGTAGTTTAACATGGAAATATACAAATATATGCCTCATCTGAACGAGATCAAGGAATTTTCCAAGTGACTAACACCAGCAAATGATTGTGGAATATATCCTCCCATTTCCATTTGATGTGTGTGGGACAATTGTTGATAAAACGTCAGTATGCACTTGTACAGTCTAGCATATTTTTAACCAGTCAACTGATTATGTATTTTATATCAGAGGAAAAGATTGGACAGCTTGTTATTTTGATTTAGGTTTGTAGAACTGTCTGGTAGAAGTGAAACAATGCGTTATTGCTACCGAGCCACGTGGTATCAACATATTTTGTTACTTTTGCAGGCTCTATCCCAGAGGAAGATAATGGCAAGGTTTACAACTCATGCACAGTGTTTGCACCCGACGGATCCATGTTGCTGAAATACCGCAAGGTCTACTTTTTATAACAGTTGACTGTGACTGAATGGTGTAGTGGTGTAAAAGACTTTGCATTAGACACTAGTCAAAGCTGATGAGAGGACGTTTTCTTTTCTGTGCAAAGTTCCAAAATAAAATGTAGAAAACAAGGAACTGCAGATGCTGGCTTATTTTTTAAAAAAAGGACACAAAATACTGGAGTAAGGCTGCTGTTCAGGCAGTATCTCTAGAGAACATGCATAGGTGACCCTTCTTCAGATCAATCTGAAAAGTGTCCTAACCCAAAACATTGCCTATCGACGTTCTTCAGAGATGCTGCCTGACCCAATGAGTCACTCCGCCACTTTGTCTTTTTTTTTCCAAAATGAAGTGATATTAAACAGTTTCCATCCATGTTAGGTCCCATGACTTACACAAAAATGCATCTAGAATCATTGGCTGTTGTTGATTTAATTAAGCAGCTTTTCTCTCCTTGATTGCTAATTTGTAATTCACTGGGCCTTGAAACATGCTCTCAGGCAGCATTAGCAGCTGTTAGGGGTTAGAAACATTATTGCCTTAGTCTGTCTGTTCATTTATCAAGGCAAAAGTCATCCAGAGAGTTGTGAATCTGTGGAATTCTCTGCCTCAGCAGGCAGTGGAGGCCAATTCTCTGGATGGTTTCAAGAGAGAGTTAGATACAGCTTTTAAAGATAGCAGTCACGGGATATGGGGAGAAGGCAGGAACGGGGTACTGATTGGCGAGGATCAGCCATGATCACAGTGAATGGCGGTGCTGGCTCGAATGGCCTAATCCTGCACCTATTGTCTATTGTCTATCACTGCATATCTGTATAAACTTATGGGAGGCCCAAATTTGGGTATAAATTGTGACAATTTCATACTTTCTGCTGGCTTGTCCCTTCACTTGAATCTGCAGTGTAGCTAAAGGCATCCTTTGTTGCTGTTGAAAATGTCAATGCAGCAGCAGGGGCTATGTAACATGGGTGATATTGATTAGGAAAACATTTTCAGCAAACAGAACCTATCTGTTCTAGTCCAAAATCAATCCAGTGACCATGCAGATTTTGGCCTTGGAGTTCACTCATCTGGGTGCCAATGCGTTATTTTCCAGTGCTGTATCTAGAAAGAATCGGGGTATAAAAGACATTTCACCCTGGTGAGACCGCACCGAGTATTGTGTGCAATTTTGGTCTCCTAATTTGAGGAAGAATATTATTGCTATTGAGGGGGTACAGTGTAGTTTCACCAGGTTAATTCCCGGGATGGCGGGACTGACATGTATGTAAGAATGGGTTGACTGGGCTTGTGTTCATTGGAATTTAAAAGGATGTGATGGGATCTTATAGACCATGTAAAATTCTTAAAGGATTTGGCAGGCTTGATGCAGGAAAAATGTTGCCAATGTTGGGGGAGTCCAGAACCAGGGGTCACAGTTTAAGAATAAGGAATAGGGCATTTAGGACTGAGATGTAGAAAAACTTCTTCACCCAGAGAGTTGTGAATCTGTGGCATTCTCTGCCACAGAAGGCAGTGGAGGCCAATTCACTGGATGTGTTCAAGAGAGAGCTAGATTTAGCTTTTAGGGCTAAAGGGATATGGGGGGGAAAGCAGGAACGGGGTACTGTTTTTCGATGATCAGCCATGATCATATTAAATGGTGGTGCTGGCTCGAAGGGCTGAATGGCCTTCTCCTGAATCTGTTTTTCATTGTTTCTATGTAGCTGTGATACTGATTTATCAAAGATAAAAAGAAAGGATTGTACAGCAACTGTTATATTTGTTCCCTGTGATTGTGTAATAAGTGTCTTGCTTTCACTTCTGTGAGCCACATCTTGAATTGTTGAGAACTGTGATACAGCTGCACAAACCTGTACATAAACCTCATTAAACATACATAGGCTACATAGCAGTTGGCAGACGGAACCAGACAATTCATGCTGGCAGTAGTGATCCATTTGTGGCACTCCCCTTATTTCCTGATCTAAATCAACCAGCGTAATCATCTATTCCCTTTGCCCATATCATGTACAAACATGATAAGTTCCACATTCTCAATGCTCTTTGGGTAAAGATGTTTCTCCTGAATTACCTGTGGGAATTCCTGGTGTTGTAGTTTAATGAAACTGCAGCAAGCATAATTGTGCTGGAATGGTGGCCATGGGCCATGTAAGTAGCCCTTTTGGGTTATTATTGAGCTTAGTTATAACAGCTATTATCTCTTTGGTTTATTGGGATTTAGCATTGTTTCTGATGATAGGCGATGGTCAACATTTTATTTCTAAATCCCCATGTTTTGGTGTCCAGGTCATTCTACTCATTTTGTTTTTTCTTTTTATCTTTGTTCTATAAATCAGCAATACAAAAGTTTAATGAGTCTGGCATACTAGTTAGAGAATCCATACATCATCTTCAGAATTTAAAAAAAACGCTTGTGTTGTGACATGCACTGTTGGACACAACATTGTTAATACAGCTTCAATGTCAAACGTATTTAGTTCCATTGAAAACTGTTTTATATGAGAATCAAAATTATTCCAGCAAGAAATCACTTTCAACAGGCAAAAATAGTACATTGATTTTAGTTTTTGCTGAGTTAGAAAATTGTTATTTTAAATAGGGTTTTTTCCCCTCAAAATGTTAGAATCATTTAAAATGTTTGCATTAATGTGGCGGAGATGTCAGTTCAATATAGATTCTTGGAAACAGAAGAGACACCTTCTTTCTGTAAGATTTAGATTAAAGGTTCTCAAACGTGGTGTATGTACCCCTGCGGATTTGCAAAATACGACTGGAGTAAATGTGGGAGAAACCATTAACAGAGTTTTGTAAGCCACCATGTATGAATGATGAATTGCGGAGGTTGGGTAGATAATGAGCTGTGGCAGTGGAGTGAATTAGAGTGGTGGGTAGGAAGAAGGTCGTTGTGAACTGGGGAGGAGTTGGGCAGATAATTCATTGGGTTGGGAGTGTAGGCCAGATGGTCAGTGATGTTTGGAACACATGCTAATAACAGACACTCAGAATATTAGAATATAAAACATGATGGTTAGGCATACAGGGAATTGGTAAACCTGAAAGAACAGTTTAAACACTTCTTGCTAAGATTAACAGGAGCTCTACTTTGCCTATTAAAGTCACAACATTGGTCAAGATAGAGGTTTGCTACCCTCTAGTCCTTGACCAGATGGACTTGGTCAATCTTTGACCCAAAAGTATAAAGAAAGAAAGCTTGTGTACGACACTGCTTTATTAGAGAACTTTAGGCTCCAGAACTTAGAATTTATTTAAAAAGAGCAGCACCCATGTTCTGGCAGCCTGCATTTGAATAGCATTCGCATGACTCCCTTATATTGATGTCGGAATTAATGACATGATATTTGGATATTGTTTTCATATAAGAGTAGTTACAGAATGCTAGTGTGGAACTATGAGATTGAGCAAAATAAACACAAAAAGATAGAAAGTGATTAACCATTCAAAGTATTAACATAAGTTCAAAGGCATGTCAAGGATCACTAACCTTTGCTGCTGTTTATTTGAACCAGATTCATTTGTTTGATATTGATGTTCCCGGGAAAATCACTTTCCAGGAATCTGAGACGCTTTCTCCTGGTAACCAATTATGCACCTTTGATACACGTAAGTAAAAAGACACGTTCAATTCCTTACAAAAATATAACATTGTTTTGTGCATTCCTTTTTTTTTAATGGAAACTATTACATGCTGCCTTCAACTAATGTAAAATGTAGGTTAATAGCGACTTTTTTTCAATCAGTTTTTGAATTACATTGTTATGGCCAAGGGTGTCAAACTCACGGCCCGCGGGCCGCATCCGGCCTGAGAAGGCGTCCGATCTGGCCGGATGCGGGATGATTTCCCCGGTGCAGTTGTCCGCGGTGCCAGATCGGACTGCATGTGCACGCCGCAATCCGGCGCGCATGAAATCGCATTTTGCCCGTGACCTAAAATGAGTTAAAATTAGTTTGACACCCCTGGTTAGGGTAGAACTTTCTGTAAACAGGACTGTCTGCAGTAAGGAGAAGGAGATATGGCTGGCAGGTAAATCAATGTCCAAGGTAATTGTAAATTTCCACACTGTATAACTCTTTGACCCCATGAGATGGCCATGGTGGATAGCCAAAATCAATCAATAACTTCCCTAATAAATATAAACTTAAATTGTGGTGATAGGAACAGAATTGGGCCATTCGGCCCATCAAGCATACTATGCCATTAAATCATGGCTGATCTATCTTTCCCTCTTAACCCCATTCTCCTAACTTTCCCCATAACCCCTGGTACCCATACTAATCAAGAATTATCTATTTCTGCCTTAAAAATATCAATTGACGGCCTCCACAGCCTTGTGTGGCAATTAATTCCACAGATTCATCACCCTCTGACTAAAGAAATTCCTCCTCATCTCCTTCCTAAATGAACGTCCTTTTATTCCGGAGGCTATGACCTATGTTCCTAGACTTGCCCACTAGTGGGAACATCCTCTCCACATGCACTCTATCCAGGTTTTTCACTATTCGGTAAGTTTAAATGAGGTTGCCTCCACCCCTCCCTCCCCCCTCCTCCCCATCATCTTTCTAAACTACACGGAGCAGAGGCCCAGCGCTGTTGAATGCTCATCATATGTTAACCCACTCAT
Organism: Leucoraja erinaceus; assembly: GCF_028641065.1. Classification (NCBI taxonomy): domain Eukaryota; kingdom Metazoa; phylum Chordata; class Chondrichthyes; order Rajiformes; family Rajidae; genus Leucoraja; species Leucoraja erinaceus. Next base: position 40,605,616 of record NC_073389.1, read on the forward strand.
TCCTGGGATCAATCTCGTAATCCTCCTCTGGACCCTGTCCATCCCCAGCACATCCTACCTCAGATATGCGGCACAAAATTGCTCACAATAGCCCAAATGTGGTCTGACCAGCGCCTCAGCATTGCATCCCTGATGCATGGAACTCATACGTTCTAACCAACACAGAATACTTCAAGGCTGGTGATAGACACCAGGCCTGAATGTACCTTCAGTTAAGGGGAAGGCAATCAGGTTAAATGTACCTTTCAACAGACCACTTATACTTACACCCTGACAGTCAAGCAATCATACAGGATATGTAGGGGATTTAAGTAATTATTTTAAAAGCAAAGATACATGTGTAATTAAATGCTTATTCCAAACCACCTCTAAACATTACAATGGAATATTTCATAATTGCTTTAACTGTCCAGTTTTCAGCTAAAAATTGCAAATGTTGCCAGATTTTGTTGTAATTTAAAATATATCGACTTCTAACACCGTGGCAGTTGCACTGTCTGTTCCCTATTCCATTTCCCCCGTTGCAAAAATAGCAATGTGATGTTCACTGAAGACCAGATGGCATTAGAGAGCAGGGTTTCAAAAACATTCAAATATCACTACAAAAAGTTCAAGTTCAAGTTACATTTATTGTCACATGCACCAGTTGGTACAGTGAGATTTGATTTTGCATACAGCCATACGAATAAAAAGAACACAGTACACGATAGAATTTAACATGAACATCTCCACACAGCGGAATCAACGTTTCCCACTGTGAGGGAAGGCAATAAAGGTCAGTCATTTTCCTCTTTGTTCACCCACGGTCGGGGCCTTTGAGCCCTCCGCAGTCGCCGCTACGGCGGCCCGATTGTCAGGCCCTCTCGCCGGGATGATCGGAGGAGCTCCGGCGTCGGAACGGAAGAACACTCTCAGCGGCTTGGAGTTTCTGAATCGGCCACTTCTTACCGGAGACCGCGGCTCCCGTAGTCCACAGGCCGAGCTAGGCGGAGATTCAACACTGGCGACCCTCGGCAAAAGATCCCAGGATTCCGCGATGTTAAACTCAGCACCGCCCGCGGCTAGAAGCTCCGCAAACCACAGCTACATGGTGTTCAAGTCAGCAGGTCCAACACTTCAGAACTCCAACACGACGATCTGATAAGGCATCGCCCCGCTCCGCGATGGAATTCAGTGCTGCCCCGCTGCTGAAGCTTTGGTCGATCTCCGGCAGGAAAGGCTGCGCCAATCCAGATGGTAGGCCGCGAGGGGGGGTGAAGATGCTACTCTGAGAAAAGACTCGTCTTCGACCAGGAAGTGACTGCGAAACGGTTTCCCTTCTTCGATGGAGCCACCCTGATGGATGATCATGGCTAAGTTAAAATGAGCCTTTAACACTCCCACATCCAGTTCTGTTTTCATTTCCTGAAAAGCTGTAACATAGAAACATAGAAATTAGGTGCAGGAGTAGGCCATTCGGCCCTTCGAGCCTGCACCGCCATTCAATATGATCATGGCTGATCATCCAACTCAGTATCCCGTACCTGCCTTCTCTCCATACCCCCTGATCCCCTTAGCCACAAGGGCCACATCTAACTCCCTCTTAAATATAGCCAATGAACTGGCCTCAACTACCCTCTGTGGCAGAGAGTTCCAGAGATTCACCACTCTCTGTGTGAAAAAAAGTTCTTCTCATCTCGGTTTTAAAAGGATTTCCCCTTTATCCTTAAGCTGTGACCCCTTGTCCTGGACTTCCCTAACATCGGGAACAATCTTCCTGCATCTAGCCTGTCCAACCCCTTAAGAATTTTGTAAGTTTCTATAAGATCCCCTCTCAATCTTCTAAATTCTAGAGAGTATAAACCAAGTCTATCCAGTCTTTCTTCATAAGACAGTCCTGACATCCCAGGAATCAGTCTGGTGAACCGTCTCTGCACTCCCTCTATGGCAATAATGTCCTTCCTCAGATTTGGAGACCAAAACTGTACGCAATACTCCAGGTGTGGTCTCACCAAGACCCTGTACAACTGCAGTAGAACCTCTCTGCTCCTATACTCAAATCCTTTTGCAATGAAAGCTAACATACCATTCGCTTTCTTTACTGCCTGCTGCACCTGCATGCCTACCTTCAATGACTGGTGTACCATGACACCCAGGTCTCGCTGCATCTCCCCTTCCCAATCGGCCACCATTTAGATAATAGTCTGCTTTCCTGTTTTTGCCACCAAAATGGATAACCTCACATTTATCCACATTATACTGCATCCGCCAAACATTTGCCCACTCACCCAGCCTATCCAAGTCACCCTGCAGTCTCCTAGCATCCTCCTCACAGCTAACACTGCCCCCCAACTTAGTGTCATCCGCAAACTTGGAGATATTGCCTTCAATTCCCTCATCCAGATCATTAATAGTAACAGTGGTCACAGGTTATTTTTCCACTGATGTCTTTGGGCCTTCTCCACACTTTTACTTCTGGTGAAATAGGTAAGGTGCTTTGTACAGTTACCCTCAGTTTCGGAAGAAACAGCAGAGGCCAGTTGCAAGGACAATTGTACGTGAAAACCTATGCTCTCCTACATCTTATAATGATATATTTATATAAACATAGACTTGATATGAATTTATAAATGAATGCCCAGTCACACTTTACACCATATTCTAATTTATTTTCTGTACAGCTTACTGCAAAGTGGGGATTGGGATCTGTTATGATTTGAGGTTTGCAGAACTTGCTCAGATTTACACCCAAAAAGGTGAGTAATCAATGATATTGTGGTAAATCGTTTTATTTGCTGTTCAGATGCTCACTATTTTCAGTATAGTGCTGGTGTCACCATCATTTAGATGGGGTGTTAGATTGATGATCCTTCTGCCCCTGCAGGTAAAGGATACATGGTTCCATGCATAGAGCAGAAATACCATGTTGATTGACCAACATTTATTTTCAACACACATAGCAAATGTGATCATTTAGTTCTGTTCTTGAATGCTTGCTGTGTGAAGCCTGGCTACAGGTGTTTCTTATACTTCTACACTTTTCTACACTTCAAGAGTACGTCATTTGGCCGTTCGGCCATTTGTGATCACTTGAAGACTCAATGGACAAAATTAACGCAAGTTGTGGAAAAAGAGTGTTTATGTAAACTCTGAGCTTGTGATGTTGTATTCTGCCCTCTTGGCTGTGCTCTTGCCACCTTTCCATTTACTGATGCCAGATGGCGAACGTAAAACAGTGCAGCGCATGAACAGGCCCTTAGGCCCATCATTTCTGTGCTATGATGCCAATTTAAACTAATTCCAGCTGACTGCATGAAGTACATAAACCTCTATTCCGAGATGTCCTCATTCTTTCGGGAACGGGGATTCCCCTCTCCCATCATAGATGAGGCCCTCACTCGTGTCTCCTCGGTACCCTGCAGCTCCGCCCTTGCTCCCTCTCACCCTAGTTGCATTAGAAACAGAGTCTCCCCTAGACCTTACCTTCCACCCCATCAACCTTCGCATCCAACACATTCTGAAATTTCCATCATCTGCAACGGGATCTGACCACTAGCCACATTTTCCCATCTTCACTCCTTTCCGCCTTCCGCAGAGACCGTTCTCTCCGCAACTCCCTGGTTAACTCATCCCTTCCCACCCAAACCACCCCCTCCCCAGGTACCTTCCCCTGCAACTGCAGAAGATCCAACTTGTTGCTATACTTCCTCCCACGACTCTGTCCAGGGACCCTGACAGTCCTTACAGGTTAGGCAGAGGTTCACTTGCACCTCCTCCAACCTCATCTACTGTATCCGTTGTTCAAGATGTGGACTCTTATACATCGCTAAACCAAACGCAGACTGGGCGATCGTTTCACGGAACACCTTCGCTCAACCTGCTTGAACCAACCTGATCTCCCGGTTGCCGGACACTTTAATTCTCCTTCCTATTCCTACACAGACCTTCCTGTCCTCCATCTCCTCCATTATCAGAGTGAGGCTAAACGTAAATTGGAGGAACAGCATCTCATATTTTGCTTGGGCAGCTTACAGCCCAAGTGGTATGAATATTGATTTATCTCACTTCAGGTAACCCCAGCTTTCCCTCTCTATCCCTCCCCCACCCAAGTCGCACTAGCTTCTCATTTTCACCCTACAAACAGCTTGCAATGGCCAGTTTCCTTTATCATTGTTACTTTTTTGCATTTCATTCATTCATTGTTCTTGATCTCTCCACATCACCATCTATATCTCTCATCAATATCGTTTCCCTTATAATGAACCAGTCTGAAGAAGGGTCTCGACCCGAAACATCACCCATTCCTTCTCTCCAGAGATGCTGCCTGTCCTGCTGAGCTTTTTGTGTCTATCTTCTATCACTAACCTCTCTTCTATGACCAAGACAATTTTGGATCCAATTACCATGGTTATCATGTTCCTTGATCTTCTGGACCAGCGTACCAGGTAGCGTCTTGTCAAGTACAATCGGAACATTTAGACGTGTACAAGGATAGAACAGGTTTAGAGGGATATGGGCCAAACGCAGGCAGATGGGACTAGTGTGGATGGGACATGTTGGTCGGTGTTGGCAAGTTGAGCCGAAGGGCCTGTTTCCATCTGTCTGACTATGATTCTATGACTTTGTGCTTTACTGAAGTCTAAATAAACAACATCCATAGCCCTACCATCACGTATCATCTTTGACACTTCCTCAAAAATGTCAAATCAAATTTGTACGGTTGACGGCTACTGTACCCATTTTGTGTATTTGGAAACTATTCAACTTCTAAACTTGAACTCTGACTTATTTCTGATTACTGCACCTCCCTGTGTGTTTGCCCTTTTGACCCTATTAAGTAAAAATTGCTCAACTACTCAGCTTAAAAACTAAGGGCCGGTATAATCAGAAGAACAATATTTGTTTTGCCATTTTATGGCAGCATGGGCACCTGCAGTGTTGCTGCCTCATGAGGTGAAAGTGAGCAAAAGTTGCTTGTTTCCGACTGGAGCCGGGATAGATTGGGGTATTGATCTGAGAAAGAAGTGGTGGACAAAGTTCCTGCATCACTGTTATTGTTTCTTATCTCACTTGAGAGTTGTCAAATTTTTTTGATAAGGTTCAGGTGTTAAAATCAGATTTGCTTTTAATCTAAGATGGGCTGGATGTGCTTTTAAAAACAAATGGAAAAATAATCTTTAATATGTTATCTGCAGGCTGCCAGCTTCTGATCTATCCAGCAGCATTCAACATGACAACAGGCCCAGCCCATTGGGAACTCCTACAAAAGGCAAGGTTAGCACGGTTAGCTACGAGAGTAAGAAATAAAGCAGAAAATGCTGGCATATTTAGCAGGCCAGATAGCGTGTGTGGAGAGAGAAAAACAGAGTGTTTAGATCAATGAGAGATTTAAGGTCACCTGTCTGAAATATTAACTTATCCCCTCTCCATAAATACTCTCTGACCTGCTGAGTATTTCCAGCAATTTTGTTTTAATTAACATATTCAGTATCTGTACTATTTTGGTTAATAGATGAATAGATATTATTCTGCAATTGTTCAACATTAATCTTATCATCTGTTAATTCAACACTAATGTAAACATTCCATCTAAAACCACTAGAAAATAATTATTCAAACACAGTAATTTGAGTGGTAGTGATATCTTACGATATCTAGAAGTACCTTTCTTTAAATGAGAAAGAGAGATTTACTTGAGGTTCTTTTGTTCCAGGGACATTTTCAATACATTCAGCCAATTTTAAATGTCTGCATACACTGGGGAAAAAAAACTAAAATTGAAATCCGGGTCTAATATTTGGCAGTATCTGTAAAGAAAAAGGGCAAGTGTTTAGGGTTTGTCAGAATTGGAGATAAGGGAACAGCTGACTGGAGTGAAAGGAGGAAAGGGCAAAGTGAGAATACAGGATCAGGAATACTGGCCACTGCCAGAAAATGAGGTAAATAATCAACAAAGCAGCGGGACAAGCCCACATCTACCTCCATCCTGCACCTGCTAAACTTGTTTTACCCTGAGCAGTGAAGAATTCTATTAAAATGGACAATAAATTTAAGTGTCGAATGACCATTAAATGAAAGATATGTTTCTGCAATGGGAAATATTTCTATAATTGTGATATCAAAATTAAGAATGCATAATTTAAAGGTGAGGGGAAGGAGTTTTAAAGGAAGGGGATCATAAGGATAGGTTCTTTGTTTATACAGAGAGTGGTTGACATGTAGAACGAGCAGCCAGGAGATGGTGAAATCAGAAACAGGTAGTTCTACTATAACTCATGTTTCCATAACTGGATTGGATGTAATGTAATTGATGAACTAGGGTACACTATTTGCGCTATACGAAATAACAATATTTCAAACTAGAGAATGACTTAAAAGTTACTTTGGAAATTGACAAGTAGAAATAAGCTTTCTTGGGGAGGGAAACCGCTTCCAAGTAACCTTCCTGCAGTATTCAGACACCATTGCCTCTTAAGAACTGCATTGCGTTTGGCCATTGAAATCGACAAGAAATCGCTTCATTTGACATGTACGACAAAATAATTTTCTTAAATTTCTATTATTCTATTAAATAACTAGATCAGGTGCGGACCCGTTGGGGCCCGTCCCCCAAGACAATATTCCACCACTGAACCATAGCCCCCAACTGCGCAGGCGCGGCTGACGGGTTCCCGTTGTGACGCCAGAAGTCCGCGTGTGATGCGAATCACTGCAACCCTCCCCCAACTGCACAGGCACGCCGGCAAGTTGGGAGTGCGAGTGCGACTGCGACGTTTTTATAGTTCAAAATGGCAATAACTTGTAAAATATAATTTAAATGTGAACGCATCTCACTCTCCCTCTTCGGTCCCCTATTTCCCTCCTCCATTATCCTCCCGCTCCCCACCCTCCACCAACCCTCCTCTGCTTCCTCCCCTCCTCCCTCTTCCCCTTCCCTTCCTCCATTACCTCGCCATCCCTCTTCCTAGCCCTATCGTCCTCTATTCCCCCTCACCTCCCAGCACTCCCTTCTCCTCTTCATCCTTCCTCTTCTTTCCCCACTCCTCCTCCCCCACTCCCTTCCCCTACCCTCAGTCACTTCCTCCATATCCCCTCTGCCCTCCCTACCCCTCTCCTCTCCCTCTATCTCCCCCTCCCCCCTGCTCCCCCACTCCTCACCTCCCCTATCCCCACCCCCCCCCCCCTCTCCCTCCTCCTCCACCTTCCCCCCTCTGCCCTCTATCCTCTCCCGCATGATCCCTGACCTCCCCCCCCCCCCCCCCCTCCTCCCTGACTCCCCCCACCTCCCCCCCCTTTCCCCTCCCTCTACCTCCCTACCCTCATACTCTCTCTATATACCCCTGCTCCCACACTCCTCACCTCCCTCCTATCCCACCCCCCTCCCGCAATGAAAATCTCGGTTATACAGGGGGATAAAATACAACATCAATCTGAATGAAACTTGCTACAGCACATTATAGGACAATGGTGAGTAAGGTGGGCCAAAATTTGTAGCGCTATCATGTACCGTTTTGGCGATGGGTCCCTGTCACGCGGGAGGCCTAGTCCCTCAACACAACCCATTTCCCCCAACGCAATATTCCACCACTCACCCATAGCCCCCACGGGAGGACTGGTCCCCCAACGCAACCGTTCCCCAAGCAATATTCTACCACTCACCTGTTCCCCCAACGCAACCCGTTCCCCCAACGCAATATTCCACCACTCACTCATAGCTTCCAATTGCGCAGGTTATGGCTCATTTCCCCATACCCCCCATTTCCCCTCCATACCCCCTTCTCTCTCTCAATCTCCGCGCTCTCCCTCCTCACCTCCGCCCCGGATCTCGAGGGTCCCGCTCCTCTCCCTCCTTGTGGTCCCTGAGCAGCAGCACGACTGCCCCCAGCCTCAGCACCCGGGCACCCGCCCCGGGCCCAGAGAGCAGTAAAATGGAAGGAAACTTACTAGTGGGGGCGCTGTTTTAAATTTTTTAAAGTTAAAAATGTGAATAACCTGTAAAATATAACATCAATCTGAATGAAGCACAACACCACCGGACAATTGTAAGGTGGTCCAAAAATTGTAGTGCTATCGTGTACCATTTTGGCTTATTTGAGGACATCACTGAACAGACATCACAGACACACAACAGACTCACAGACATAGAAACAAACAAGATGAGTTTTAGTAATATATGGATGGATAGATATAGATGTAACATGCAGCTTTTTGTATTTTTAGCTTGCAGTAACAAAAACACATTTATAGCCGTTTGAATCCTCTATTTTTTAAATCCTCAGCTAAAAAAAAGCGTTATTATTGTGAGTCTGAACCTCTCTAGCCTGTAATCCCCATATCCCCATTTCCCCATTGACATGATGGTTTTTTATAATGTGATTTTTTGCAAGGCAGGGCAGGCTATGGACCTAATGTTGGCAAATAGAAATAGTGTAGAAAGGGTCAGCATTGTTGCGGTGGGTCGAAGGACCTGTTTCTGTGCTATCTCACTCCATGAAATGAGAGAAGTAAGTAAGTCGACAATATGTCGTTGGGAGAGCAGGGTATCAGCTGTGAACGTCTTGCCTTAATACCGGGATTATTGTCTTCCATTCAAGATGAAGAGTCACCAGCTTGAGAACCCTGTCAAGCTCCTTAATAGCCTGTTCACAGAACAGCACCACATTGCGTGATCCTTCCTCATGACTCTCCGTGAAGGACGTAGAATGAACCTACAGTGGACTTTGCTAGTGCAAAATCCCATTTCACTATTAAATCAGTCAGTTTAAGCAGAGCATGCACCTCCCCATTATTTGGACATGAGCCTGCTTCCCCTGTCAGTAGGAAATTGCTGGCTATTAATCTTCTGATTTAGCCTCATAACTAAATTTAGTTAATGTAAAAATAGCACAATGTTAAACCACTCTTTCTTCTATTTACAGGGCTGTTGATAACCAGGTGTATGTAGCAGCAGTATCCCCTGCACGAAATGACAAAAGTTCCTATGTGGCCTGGGGTCATACCACTGTAGTAAACCCATGGTATGTATCTAACAAGATGATTACATTGAACAAACACATCAGAACATCTCAGGTCATCAACCCTGAAGTTAGTTCGTATTGCAGTATCCAGTTGTTTAGTTATATTACTCCATAGTTTTGCCCACACTGATCTCTCCGGTGAAGTAGAGTAGTAAGTTCATCAAATCCAAAATCGCCTTTTAATTGCTTGTGCTTATGTCCTCTTTTTCTCATGTGGTTTAAAGTAATTTTCAGGATCTTTTAACATGCAGTTGCCCATCGTCATGTGTACTTCTACGATCAGTTCTCAAATAACTGCTTTGATGCTGTAAAGCCCAAGGCTTATCCTTGTGCCTCAGCTTTTAAACACTAGAGAACTAGTTTCTTCTCAACCCTACCTCCAGCTGTTGAGTCTCTTTAATAACAAGAACCAGTCATCAGTGTGGACTGACCAGACCGCTATATTATTCGAGCCAAATTCCTGCTGACATTTATTTGTCCACATCCCAGTTCTGACACCGATTCCTGCCAAGAGAAACATCCTCCTTGCGTCCGTCCAAACCGCCCATCTTGACCTTCCTTATCCATGTCACACATTCTACTTCCCACTCCACCGACTTGTCTGTACTTAGCCTTCTCCATTGCTGTGGAGATGCCAAACTCACATTGGAAGAACAGCATCTAATCTTCCACTTGGGTAGTTTACAACCAATATTCTGAATTTTCTGATTTCAGCCAAACCTCGCCCCTGTGTTCTCCTCCCACACATGTTTACCTGCCTCATTTATTTTCAGGGGTGAAGTTGTGGCCAAGGCTGGTTCTGAAGAGACCATCATATATGCAGATATAGGTAAGATTCAAAGCGACTGTTTGTAGTACTGTTGAGAAACATTTCTGATAAACAACGAAATATGGGAGAATTTTTACCTCTGCTTTTGCTACTTTATCTTATTTCCGCCACCTACCATACTCTGTGTAAAGAAAATTGCTACATAAATCTTTTAACCGTTCCCGATTAAGCTATGCCTACAATATTTGACATTCACCCTGGGTAAAAATCTCTGACCATCACCTTATCTCATGCCCCTCATAATTTTATGTATTTCTATCAGGTTGGCCCTTGGACTTTGATGTAAACAAGAATTTAGGTTAACTAGTAGGTTAACCTACGATGAGCGTTTGTCGGCACTCGGCCTGTACTCGCTGGAGTTAAGAAGAATGAGGGGGGGACCTCCATGAGGGAGGAAACATACAGAATAGTAAAAGGCTTGGATGTGGATGTGGAGAGGATGTTTCCACTAGTGGGAGAGTCTAGGACTAGAGGTCATAGCCTCAGAATTAAAGGATGTTCTTCTAGGAAGATAAGGAGAAATTTCTTTGCCACAGAAGGCTGTGGGGGCTGGCAGTGGATAATTTTAAAGGCAGAGATAGATAGATTATTGATTCGTACAGGTGTCGGAGGTTATGGGGAGAAGGCAGGAGAATGGGGTTAAGCAGGAGAGATCGATCAACCATGATTGAATGGTGGAGTAGACTTGATGAGCAGAATGACCTAATTCTACTCCTATTCCTTATGACCTTAAACAATCCAAGTTTGTTTAACCCCTCCTTATAGCTCATCTGTGCAACATCCAGGTGAATGTCTCCTGCATTCTCTTCAAACTCTTTATATCCTTCCTGTAATGTGACCAGTACTGCACACAATACTCCAAGTCTGGTCTAACCAAAGTTTTATCCAGCTGCAACATAATTTCCCAATTTTTACACTCAACACACCCTTCTTTACCACCCTGTCTACATGTGTCGCCACTTTCAGGGAGCTCTGACCGTCTTTGTACATAATGCTACCAAAGGTCCAGCCATTTACTGTTTAATTGATAACAGGTTTAGATTGCTGCCAGATATTTTATGGGCTTGAATTTAAAAAAAAAAAGAAAAGTTTGAAGCCACTCATTTTCTGCTTGTTCATTCTTTATTGTCCCAGTGAGATTGACATTTTGTGGTTAATTGCATTTTATTGTCTTGTAAGTTGTCCAAGTATTTTTTACGTTGTGTTATTAGAAATACCTGCCGAAGACTGCTTTAATTATTTTGATCCACATTTCTCCAAAGATTTTATATGTATTAAAAGCAAAGGATTGATTAGATATGCATTTCATAAAACCCCTTAATTTCCAGGGAACACACATGTCTTACAAGGTCATTTCTTTGGCAACCTAAACTCAATTCAACCATTTAAAAAATATGTTTACATGAATCACTGTATTGATATGAAGGGATGGCAGTAAAAACAAATCTGGATTTTTACTTTGCTGCTGCTGGTTTCCAGACAGAATAACATATACCTCACGTCTACATAAACTGTTTTTCTTTAAGGTTTATACAAAAAGTTTAGTGCACTCAATTTTATTTTGCATTCTATTTTTCTTGCCACAGATTTGAAATATCTTTCGGACATTCGGCAGCAGATACCAGTTCTCAAGCAGAAACGACATGACCTCTACAGAGTGCAGGCAGTTCAAGACTGCAAACCATGAGTCTTTGTCTAAATTAGGATTTGGAAACAATGCATCTTCCAATCAACTCAATTTGTGTGTAGGCATTAAACCCACCTTGATTTGAAATTGTACACACACTGCATATTCCACAGTTTTTCTGTGAATAGAATTTTGTATAAGGATTGGGTTGTAATGTGATCAGTTTTAATTAACATAACCTCCCCCTTCTCTCCCCCCCCCCCCCCCTGTGATTTAAAAGATGATTTTATACGAATCCCAAGTTTGTATGGTCATACATCTTGTAACTAATACATTTTGCATACAATTAGAATTATGCCATTGCAGATAGGCTGGCGTTATTACATTAATCAATGTTCCTGAGAACATAATTTGAATACTGAAGATCAATATCATTAAAAATAATTAATATTCATGCCTTCATGATAAAGTATTTTGTAATATTGTAATTTTGCATTCCTTCTGACATTCTTCTGAACTCACAAAAATGGTGTCCTGTATCAACTTGGTACTTGCAGATTACGTATTCATCATCCTGTACTTATTGTTCACATAGAGCCTGAGAGAAGCAACTGTAGCGGCAGTTTTTCATTATCTTTCGAGAAATTAACTCCCTAGTCGCTAAATGGATGAGCATGGATAAGGGGAATATCTTCTATACGCATGTGAGCTGGCTCGGAGACCTTCAGAGTTTCTTCACAGATATGGCTTCAAAACACTTTTTTGATGAATAAATGCTTTATTGTTGATAGAAAACAGTAAGATGCATCCAAATTTCTTCCGACTCATTACTACAATCTTCATCGAACTCCAGCTTATTACTTCAAACATTAGAAAACTCCTCGTATCTCCATTACAATTCGCATGATCTCCTTTATGGCTCGCCTGGTCGAAGGGTTAATCTTCTCCCTACTTGCTCCAAACTGCACTAAAAACTAAACTTCTGTGCAAGCATCTTAGCTCCAAACACGCCCCAAAACACGTCATAATATAACGGGCAGTCATCAATGACATGCAAAACAGGCCAAATGGCCACTACAGCAACAAATCTAATAGTTGTGTCCTTCGCCAAAAGGGTTGCACTTCATTCCATTCTTGATGGAATTAAGTATGTGAAGCCTCACTGGAATATGAATATTTATTTGAAATATTAAAATCTCTATATCTTCAATTAAAAATATCAAGTTTAAGTTAGCACAAAATTGAATTATCATAAGTTAAAATAATAAATTATTAAAAGTGTTTAGCATAGAATCAGAATAAAAGCTAGGTGTGGCAAATCCTGAGATCATTTTGCAGCTTCTTGTAGAAATTTCACTTATCAGCAGAAAATAATTTACAAACACGTGAAAGGTGTTACAAAAATGTGCATGTGTTGCACACTGTTTGCTTCAGTGAAGCAGAGCTGTAAAGGTTACTGTCCAAATGAGTAACAACCCATATATTGCACAGCTGAAAGTCATCTTCAACAGTATTAACCAATGTGTAACCACACATCAGTCATTTTTAATGTTCTTCATTTTGGAATTTAGACCTCAAAAAGTACCTTTAGCATGCTGCCTACAGTTTTCTGAGCTGAAATACTATTGATATCAGAAGCATTAGTCGATAGTTTATACCCAATTGGCCATCTGAGTCCACATGCAACGAAGCAGCTGAATAACAATGTTATTTTTAAACCAGCATTTGTTTTACACTTCAATAATGCAGCCCATTTGGTCCCTTGGATAGAGACTTTCCTTAGTGAGTAGTCACACACAATCACGGCTCCCATACTTGCACTTACCTGCAACAAGTTTCTCAAAATCAGCTCTGGACTTTTTTTTTTTGAGGTCAAGCACATTGCTGTAAACAGCAGTCCTCAAATTCAAATGTGACTCAATTTGGCTAAACGAAGAATGACATGGTTCCTTGTCCACTAATACATGAAAACATTTACTTCATATAGATCAATTCCTCCTTTTTTTATGTCCACACACCATCTTGTCCCCCGGTCCTCTCATCAGCACTCCTTATTCCACTCTCCCTTACTGCCCCTTCTCCATACCAGCCCTTCCTCACCCATTCATCAGAAAAAAATTAGGCCCACTATTCATCAGAAAAAAAATATTAACTGATCAATGTCACACTGCTGAAGGGAACCCTGATGAGCACTACTTGGGTCTTGTTTCCTAATTATAATAGTGACTATACTCAAAATATTTAATTAATTGGCTGTAAAATCCTTTGGAAAGTTGAGACTGAAAGGTGCTCTGCAAGTCCAACATTTATTGTTTTCCTTTGCCTTTCCAACAGAATTTTAAAAACAATATGTACTCATGGCTGTAGATACTAAACCAGATCTAAGATTCCTATAATACATCAATTATTAGTAGATTATTTTATTTGCTTGTCTGGGCAGCAGAGTGGCCCAACAGTAGAGTTGCTGCCTTACAGCATCAGAGACCCTGGTTCCATCGCGATTACGGTTACTGTCTATACAGCTTGTACGTTCTTGCCATGACTGCTTGGGGTTTCTCTGGGTGCTCCAGTTTCCTCACCACTATAAAGACATACAGGTTAGTAGAAATTGTAAATTGTCTGGACTGGACATGCTAGACGCAGGAAAACATTTCCTTGTTCAATGTTGGGTGAGTCTTAGAATAAAGGGGTAGCAGCCATTTAAGACTGAGGTGAGAAAAAACTTTTTCACCCAGAGAGTTGTGAATTTGTGGAATTCCCTGCCACAGAGGGCAGTGGAGGCCAAATCACTGGATGGATTTAAGAGAGTTAGATAGAGCTCTATGGGCTAGTGGAATCAAGGGATATGGGGAGAAGGCAGGCACGGGTTATTGATTGGGGAGGATCAGCCATGATCACAATGAATGGTGGTGCTGGCTCGAAGGGCCGAATAGACAATAGGTGGAGTAGGCCATTCGGCCCTTCGAGCCAGCATTCAATGTGATCATGGCTGATCATCCCCAATCAGTACCCCGTTCCTGCCTTTCCCCATATCCCCCGACTGCTATTTTTAAGCCCTATCTAGCTCTCTCTTGAAAGCTCCCAGAAAAACTGCCTCTACCACCCTCTGAGGCAGAGAATTCCACAGAAAGGCCTCCTCCCTCACCTATTTTCTATGTCTCTAGTGTGTAGGATCAAGTTAGTGAATGGGGATCGCTGGTCGGACCAGAATTGGTGGGCCGAAGGACCTGTTTCCACTGTATCTTTACACTAAATTTACAAATTAGATCATTGTAGTGTAGTGGCATTAAGTTTACTGTTGCTTTTTTACTTTGAAGATTGCTCACACTAACCATTTTCATTCCGAATTTAATATTTATTGGGTAATTTTACACTGTATTTCATTTACAAAAAAACTTAGTTCAATAACTTTTCCAGTGCAGTTTCCAACATACATAACAGCCATTTGATTCTTGGTAACACGGAATGCTTTTACTGCGGAGCACATGCTTCCATTGGGAGTCTTTTCCGAAGAAAATGGGTTGGGCCAGACAGGAAGAACCTTTAGCAAGATCAAAATCTAATTCACCCTGTGACACCTGCAAGTAAATATACATTAAAATGGAAATTTAAAAGCTTCTGTTTCAAGGCCAAACTAGCTGGCTAGCGATAATAGCATACCCACTGGAAAAGATTTGGGTCATGTGTCAACAGAAAAACAAACTGCAAAATATAGGAAAAAATTCCACATTGGCATATTTATCCACTAAAAAAAGACCCCAAACCATATATTATTACTCAGTAACCTATCACTGGACACATCAATTTAATAAGGGGTTTGTTGTACAACATATGAACATATGTTTTTAAATGGACATTTTGTAAAAGGCTTTTTCAGCATATTATAACTGAATTAGTTATTGATGAATGCAGGCAGTATCAAAACTACCAATTCAAGTTGGACACTATCTACTGCATGCTCAATCTTTTAAATATGACCACCAGAATCAGCCTTAGATATTTGATGCAGTCAAAAAGGAAAGATTTAACAACGCCAACAGGATTGCAAACTTACTTTTGCCCATTGCCTTCAAACGGTAGACAATATGAAAATCACAATTTTGATGATTTTATTTATTTATTTGTCTGTATATCACAACATACTTTTTAAAGGGGAGCTCCAAACCTGTACTGTACATCAGTCTCCTTTTAAAAAAAAATATCATGAAAATTATTATAGGACGTTTGTGGCCTGATTGTGTAAAACAAATATTTTGCTTGGTGCCAGTTTATAGGCCAGCTTGAGTGCAATTTATTTTGCACACATTCATCATCAACCGCTGACGCACCTATACAGAAGACATTACCAAATATCACAAACATCACGGTGGCATTCAGCAGTTTGGAAAATGACTCAGAGGCTTAACAGAAGAATGGGAATCATGCTGTAATTTCTTTAAAATCACAGTGTTGGGGGCTTCAATCCATATTTTTTAGCAACTTCTGTCTGTGCATATGCAGCATCACAAAGGGAATAAAGATGGCCCATCTCCATTTCTGACTTGGCCAGGTTGATGGCCTTGTTGAACATTTCGATAGCCTTTGTCAGATTTCCTCTGTAAATAAATGTGAAAAAAGAAACGCAGAGTGAAAATTCGAAGAGACAAAATAAAATTGGCAATCTAAGAACAAAACATAGATTGACAATCTGCAGATGCTGAGAAATCTACAACAGAAATGTTGGTGATATGCAACAGGTCAGGCAAAGTCTGTGAGGAGACATGAGTTAATGCTTCAGATTGAAGATTCTGGAGTTCTATTGAATGCTCTTCAGTCTCAAGCACTATTTCTCTTTCCACACATGCAGCCTGACTTGCTGTGTATTTCCTTCGTTTTCTGTTTTTTTTTTTTTAAATTTAGAAATGATATACAACTTCCTGAGGTACTACATAAAGACCATATGAAACGTAGACATTTGACTTTTCATACAGATGAGGAATCCCAGCCAGGAATCTTTGCCCTACTTCCATGAATACAGGGCACTAAGTTATAGACGGACTTATAGACCTGAACTAACTTTCATTGAATAATATGAGGTAATATATTAATTAATTGATGATGATGATGAATTATTGATCATTAAAAGCAAGAAACACTAGGTTTGGAACAAGGAAATACAAATGTAAAATTATATAGCCAAAAATAGGACGAATAATAGCTTTGTATCCTACTCTCAACATATATGGAACTATTATCATTAACAAGGAGAACAAGTAGAAATAAGGAGACAAAGAATCAGTCCCGACCCAAAACCTATCCATGGTCTCCAGAGATACTGCTTAACCCACTGACTTACTCCAGCACTTTGTGTCCTTTATCATTAACAAGTTGGTGCTAAGAGATTCTGTTGAGAATACAGTATGGACAACTAATGAGGAATGAGGAGAGAATAGACGATAGACAATAGGTGCAGGCGTAGGCCATTCGGCCCTTCGAGTCATTCAAATATGATCATAGCTAATCATAGAATTAGTTATTGATGAATGCAGGGAGTATCAAAACTACCAATTCAAGTTGGACACTATATACTGCATGCGCAATATTTTAAATATGACCACCAGAATCAGCCTTAAATATTTGATATATCCTTGCACAATCAAAACAGGCAAAATTTAACAATGCCAACAGGATTGCAAACTTACTTTTGCCTTTTGCCGTCAAACGTTAGACAATATGAAAATCATAATTTTGATGATTTTGTTCATTTATTTGCCTGTATATCACAACATACTTTTAAAGGATACTTTTAAAAGGTCACAGAATAAAATGCATTAGGGTAAGATTAGGATAAAATGACAGGATGGCCAATGAGAACTTGATGAGTTGACAGCCTGCTCCTGTGACATTTCTCTCTATGCTTCTGAAATTGCAATAACATGTCCCCCAAAACGCAATGGATAGATAAGCATACAATAAAAAGTTGCCAATAAGAGTGGATTATTTTTGTTTGCCGGCTTGTTTTCCCTACAGCAAAGAAGGCCAAGGGATGATCTGATAGAGGAATTTAAAATATGAGACATGATAGAGTAGATAGTTAGAATCTTTTTCCCCCATGGGATCAAAAAATAGAGGGCACAAGTTTGCAGTGAGAGGAAGGAGGGATTTGACCGAAAAGTTTTTTATTATACAATGACTGGTTGATATCTGGAACTTCTTGCCAGAGGTAAACCACCAAGTGGCGCCAGCAATGGCTGCCTTGCCAACAGTCTGTCCTTTCCTTCTTTGTGTCTGTTTTAAATGTGTTAAATGTATGATTTTTAGTGTTCTTTAGTTTGTTTCATGTGGGGGAAGGGGGGGGTGTTGGGGGAAACTTTTTCCAATGTCTTACCTCGACTGAGATGCAATTTGTTTCAGTATCGCATCTCCATCTGCACTGCAGCCTAACATCGAGGAGTTGGGGGCCTTTGCTGGAGATCAACCGGGAGCTCCATTGCGGGAGCCTGTGGACTTACCATCACGGAGTTCGTGATCCCTGTCGGGGGTCATCTTTGGGGCTTCAACTGCGGGACTTTAACATAGTGGAGCCCGCGGTCTCTGGTCAGAGACAGACATCGGGGACTCCAAACCCTAAGAGTTTCGACCGCCCCAACGCGGAACTTCGATCGCCCCAAAGCGGTGCTTCGACCGCCAGCTGCGGGAGCTTTGATCATCGCGACTGCGGATGGTTCGACTGACCCGACCGTGGAAGAATAAAGAGGAAGGAGATTGAACCTTATTGGCTTCCATCACAGTGAGTAACATGGGGAATCCGCTGTGGTGGATGTTTATGTTAACTTTGATGTAGTTGTGTGTCTTGTTGCTTGTTTTTAGTATGGCTGTATGGTAATTCAAATTTCACTGTACCTTAATGTGAAATAAACTGACGAAACCTTGAAAGGTGGTGAGGGAATCAGATCCAATCACTACATTCAAGAGACATTTAGATTTGCACTTGAATAGATAATGCATGGAATGACATGGATTTAATATTGCAAATGGGCAAACATTTAAACTTTGTGCCCAGCAGTTCATTTCTATGCTGTATAACTTAAAGTACTTTGCGGAGAACTGCTGAGTGTTGTTCAACAATGAATATGGATAAATATGATGCATTTTTAAAGTTACTTTTAGATTCCAGGTCACAATTACCCAGCACGTTACCAAATAAAGTTAACTGATGGGACATAACTTATAATAGGATAAGTCCCATGGCAGCCGACCAAATCTAATGGAAAGCAAAAATTATAATTTCACCGAGAAAAATTCTAACTTTTCTAGCTTTCCCCTTCAACAGTACCACACCTGCATGTTGTCCCTCTCCTATGCCACAACACAATGCGTGAGTGTAATTAAGTGCTCAACTGTCCAATGGATATGTACAGCTGCACCAGCATCATTCAATAATACAATTTAGCTAATGCCCCTTTTACTGAAGTCAATATACTCAACTCCATATTATAGCTACAGGTTTTAAATTTATAAAATGCACTTCAGAAATTCACTCCTACAACGTCTTTGCTGATTGGGACCACAACAATAAAGACAAGGGATCATCAAATTGATTCTTGTCACAAACAATCTAATAATGTTTATAAATAACTTTTATTCATTGTTGTACCAAAATTCTTCATTATAGCCACAGAATTGTTACTAACGTAAAAACTGTAGCAGCTCATGGAAGTATTAAACTAACAAGAAATGGTCAATAAATGTCACATATAACACAAGGACATTTTTTTCTTTTATGAAAGCAGCAATTCTTGTATATTTTGAACCAATGAGCTGTGCATAAAATGATTGATAGTTATAACCCACAGGAAGTTGTGGCTGTGCTCTTGTCTATTCTGTCCACTGAACTTTCCTTCACCACCTTCCATGCCGACTTCCGGCCTCTCACCTGCTTCAGTCCTACATTGGATCCCACTCCCCCAGATAATCTAGTTTAAACCCATCTGTGTAGCACGAGCAAACCTGCCTGCCAGGATATTGGTTCCCCTTCAGCTCAGGTGTAATGCATTCCTCTTGTACAGGTCACTTCTGCCCCAGTAGAGATTCCAATGGTCCAAAATTCCAACTTCCTGCCCTGTGCACCGGCTCCTGAGCCACACATTCATCTGTCCTATCTACCTGCTCCTTCCCTCACGAGCACGTGGCACCAGGAGTAAACTATTGGCAATTCAATTAGCCAACTTTGATCACTCAACCAATCCAACTGCTGCCTTCTGAATTCTCCTGTTAGTGCTCCAATGCTGAAATAGACTGACTCAATCAATTCAACTGCTGCTTTTTGACAACTGCTGCTGTTGCTCCAACACTGAAATAAACATATTGTGTCAATCTAGAATGTGAGTAATCGACACAATCCAATATCCAAGCTAGAATCTTTTTTGGAAAACAAATTTAAATCAAGTGAATTACCTCTGGACTTCAATAGTACCCATGGTCTCGTATGCAAAATCACATTTATTGTCGATCTCGATGGCTTTGCTGATTAGTTCCAAGCCTTTATCCAAATCCTGCTTCCACTGCAGCTGAAGCAAGCTAAAATGAAGTAAATGTATTTGAATAATTTTATACAAAGTATTTACAATAAACAAAGATGAAGCAATAGGGCACAGTGACTTCCCTCAATGCAAGACAACACTCAGTCTAAATTTTTTTAAAAAGCAGTATGAAAAAAACAGAGAATTCTCAAAAGTAACTAGACCAAGGAGGACCTGTTGGGTCCCGTCCCCTCAACGCACGGATGGGCATGCGGCGAGAGGGAGAGGGAGAGGGAGAGGGAGAGGGAGAGGGAGAGGGAGGCGGCAGCTCGCTGGGGGTAGCAGCCTCCCCACCAGGCGCCGGGCCCGAGCGAGGCCCGGAGCGATCGGAGGAATGTCAAAAGCAGCGGAGGGCTGGCCGATTGTGGCTTCCGTGAGGGGAAGCCCACCCACCAGCGTGACGGACTATTGGGCGGGGGAGACGGAGAGGAGGTCATCCCCTGTGACGGCAGCCACGGCCAATTTTCTCCACACCGCGATAACGACCGCCGCCGCCATGTGTAGAACTTCAAGGAGCCCAGCGGAGCACGCAGCACCACTTGAGCATGTGTTTAGCGTTTTCAATCCAGAGCCCTGGGGGTGGGGGGGGGGCAGCTGGGCCACGCAACTCGCAGGTCATGGAAACCAGCGACCAGCAGTCTGCGCGTTGAAAATTCTGCGCAGCTGGCCGCGAGGAGCAGAGCCATTGTGACGTCATCAGCTCGCTTCAGCTCGTTAGATTTTTTTAATATCTCAGATTGGTGAACAATTTTAGGAAAAGAAAACTGGGAAATAACGAATCAAAATTTCAGATGAGGTGATTTTCGAGATCATGAGGTAAATCTCTACCGGAATATGTAAAAATTTCACCAATTAGCACGTCGGGTTTTCGAGGAGATGTGAATCAAAGAAAAAGACTCAAGTAAACAAACAAATAAGTAAATATCCAAGATAAGAGTTTTATAGTGCAATAGGCTAATTAAAGTTCAGATTTTTGTTTGAGTTGAGTTTAATAGTCTGATGGCTGTGAGGAAGAGCCATTCCTGAACCTGGTTGTTGCAGATTTCAGGCTCCTGTACCTCCGACCTGAAGGCAGCAGAGAGATGAGTGTATGGCCAGGATGGTGTGGGTCCTTGATGATGCTGCCAGCCTTTTTGTGGCAACGACTGTGGTAGATCCCCTCGATGGTAGGGAGGTCAGGGCCGATGATGGACTGGGCAGTGTTTACAACTTTTTGCAGTTTTTCCCGCTCCTGGGCGCACAAGTTGCCGAACCAAGCCACAATGCAACCGATCAGCATGCTCTCCACTATGCATCAGTAGAAGTTCGAGAGAGTCCTCCTCAACATACCGACTCTGCGTAATCACCGTAATTATGAATAGAGTCAGCACAAAGACTCAGCCATTAGTCAAAGCGTTCCTAAGGCAGGGAGAGGACCCACATTCTTACTAATTTTATGTAATGATCTCGACCCAGAATGCTTATGCATAAATTGTGTATGAGGACAGGAATACTCTCAGTTGAACGGTGCTCCAGCACAACATGCAACTCTTGATTTGTTAAATGAAAAAGCTGAAATGACCTGGCTATTTAAATTCTTATAAATCACAGAATACTTACCCTTTGTGAACATACGTTGTTGCATTGTCTGGTTCCAGTTCAATGCATTTATCGTACATTTCGTCCGCCTTACTAAAATGTTGCTGGTCAGTTAAAGCCTAGAACAAATATTTTTTTAGTCAAATATTGCATTTTTATCTAATAAATGACCAAATACAAGACTGCATAATTAATGTTCAGAATACCAGTGAATTAAAATTAACCCAACATCTTCCACATGTTTAGGACATAGCTAACATTTTTAAATTCCCAACTAAAATTTCTTGGGAGATATGAAATAAATGATTAAAAAATTGTATTTTGGGAATTGTAGCATTGATTAGTAGGTATATCAAAGAAATGTCCCATCCTTCAAGTAGTATAATAGGGTCCTTACTTACATTTAAGAGATAGGCCCTCAGTTTAATTTCTTTCAGACAGCTTTCTAAGTCTAGATAATTTGTGAAATTGTCTGGACTGTTAGTGCAACATACAGAATACATATTTGGAGAGCACCACTAGCTTGACTCATAAACCCTAAAAGTAACTATCATTAATTTAGTATCAGCAAATCAAAGGTGGTATGAAAAAACTGATCTCTATAAGATTATTATTGAGATAAATGAGATAGCTCCATCAAGCTGTTTAAAAAGGAATGTGAAACTCCAATCACAGTCATAAATATATTTTAAGTAAAGTTATTTTAAACTGCTCCAAGGTTGTGAATGATCTGTTTTGCTCAGACTCCTGGAAGTAAAAGTGTAAAACGCAAATATTGGAGATCATGGGTATAAATAACATATCGGTAACACAAAGCAAGCTAGTCTGCGGAACAGCCAGTACACAATGATATCTTTATTATTTTGTATTGAATTATTGAGGTAGACACAAAATGATAAAGTAACTCAGCGGGCCAGGCAGTATCTGTGGAGAAAAGGAATAGGTGACGATTTGTGCCTCGATCCTTCTTCAGACACTGAAGAAGGGCTTTGACCCAAAACGTCACCTATTCCTTTTCTTCAGAGAACCTGCCTGACTTGCTGAGTTACTCTAGCATTGTGTGTCTACAGTGTAAACCAGCATCTGCAGTTCCTTCCAACACATTGGGTTAAGATACTGCAGGCCAGAGCACTAGCCCTGGAACAAGATAATTTTGACATGATTTAATAAGAGTTTGGTAAACTACAAGGATATACCGAACAGTAAAATAATTTTAAATGTCCATATATTTTGGTCTTATCAGAATCAAAACATGGTAACCTCAAAGTGATAATGAAAATCATACATTTATACAAAATATAAATTGTGTTTAGTTTAAATGAACAGTTTTGAGAATTTTGTTGGGAATTGATGTTAACATTTTGCATCTTCCAGCACCATGCTTCACTATGTTAAATTGAAGTACATAAAATAACTATCTTCATAACTATTAATGTACGTCAAAGGCTTACCTGTGCATATAATGCATAACCTTCTGCGCACTTGGGAAATTTTTTAATAACATCTTCAAAACCTTTTACAGCCACCTGGATCTGCAAAGGATTGCTTCCTGTGTAGGCTTGGCGATACTGGAAAAAAGGTGGTAAATGTCATTCAGCCAGTATACGACAATGACACATTTAAGAACATTTTTAACTATTTCATATATTTGCTGTTGCTATTTATAGAAATTAATCAATTACCAATATTAATCATGATCTTTTCATTGGTGAATACAATAGTTTCAGTTCTTTCATATTGCATAATAGAATCACTCAGTGATTCCCCCAACAACTTTCTACATTTGATTTTAGGGATTACAATGAGTTAAACGATATCCAGCTTCTCTCACTCAGGAGTGCAATGAATATAATTCCCAATTTAATTAACTTGTATTGATGTTGCAATTGTGTTACAGGATTAGTTCTATATCATTTTCCTTTGAAACAAATCACAAACCAAGGATTTTCTTTTGGCAGGACCTTGTGCGCCATAAATTAAAATTTGTGCATTCAGCTTATGTATGGAACGAGAACAAGAGGGAAGGTAGAAGAGTACGGGAGCGAGGGGGCAAATAGTCATCTGGGACATCAGTGCAGAGAATGGAAGATGGGTGGAGAACAAGATAGTGGGCAAGTAATAAAAAATAGACTGGAAGTCATAGACCTTTACAGTACATCGGGAAAGAGGCACGGGCAATGGTAAAGACAGCTCGTATGAGTGCACAAAGGAGGTTGGATCCAAATACATTGATAAGAATCGAGCTATGATATGAAAAGTTATTAGGTAACAACAACATATCCAGGTTTCACACTACCGAACTAACCAAGGTGGTTATCATGGAAGCAGAGGCATATAAGATTGAGGTCGAGTAGCATTGGTTTTACAGAAGGAAAACGTGGTACATCTTGGTGTTTCTGAGGCAAGTACTTGAAAATAGTGACAATTTGCAGAGGATGAATAGATGTTGTGGTGAGGCTGATCTGGATTTCACCAGAGTCCTGTGTAAACTGACCCTTTCAAATAACACCAGGTGTGCTAAATGTTGAAAAACAAACTAAAGCAAAGCTAAAGGCGGGGCTCACCATGTTTTTAGCAAGTAAAATCCCATTCAGTCAAGTACTATTCACGGTTTATTATTATTGATCCTTACTCAGTTAATATTCAGTAAACAGCTACAATGTATTGCTTGACATTACTGAACAGAATTAGAAATAGACTGCTTACCAAAGCAAAGCACTTCTGTGCCTGTGCTAGAGCAGAGTCTGGACGAAGTCTAATGCACTCATCAAAATCATCAACAGCTTCCTCCACGTGATCAAGTAAGATCTTCAACTACAAGCAAAATTACCACATATCAAAATGATGCAAAAATAGGAAAACCATACTCCAAAACCCATTACTCCAACAGCATACCAAGTAAAGAACACAAAGTGTGTGAAGATGCAAGTTAATCTGCCATTAATTCTTGAGGCACAAAACTGTCAATTTGGAAACTAGGATTATCAGCTATGTCATCTCCTCATGTTTGACTTTATTTCCGTCAGGCATCTCCAAAGCATCCACAATTAATAGGGATGGATAATAAATGCAGCACTTTCTCTGTCACCAGCATTGAAAACAACAAAAGAAATTTAAATTCATTAAGTTGCATGATTAGTCCACTCTCAATCCAAAATCTACTGGTTATTTTAGCTCCAAAGAAGGGGACACAATTGGCTCATAATGGTTCAAACAAACCTAGCTCCCTACCTGTCCTCGATGATGATAAACGTCAGCATTTTGAGGATCAATATCAGCAGCCATGTTGAAATCTTGCGTGGACAGCTGCGACTGTTGCTGCTGCATGTACATGCTTCCACGCTTGATCAATGCATTAGCACGCAGCTGAAGGATAATACAAATTGCAGAATGTTACATTAAAAATCCCCTTCTTGCACATAATTTTTATATATGTTGGTTGCATGCTTTGCCACTCAGCATTTACATAGGGTTAGGAGTAATTGTGTTTCAGCAACGGAAAAAAGTTAATTAAGCCTATTGTTTTAAAACCGGCAAGTTAATATTATATTAATTATAAATATTTTATTTTTCTTCAAATAAGAACACATTAGCAATTTTATTAGCGTCAGCTTGGTTTGGTGGCCACATGCGCACCCAACTCAAGACATTAACCTGCTCAGTGCCACCCCCAAGTATACTCGGGTCAGAGTATACAAGTGGAAAAAAAAACCGTGGCAGTGAACAGGTTAAGCTAAAGTCACATTTCCTCAAGCACAACCTTCAGGAAGACATTGTGCAGTATTGAGGAAGTGCTCTATTAAATAGAGGCTTCAGTGCATAATTAAATAGAGACCTAAAATATAAAGTTCTTCGAGAAAAGTGCTTTCTGTATGTTCTAGCTTATTTCCCTCAAGCATCTCCAAAACAAGCCAACTGACAACTTGTCAACGACATAAGTCTCACTTACTGACAGAAATTAATTGCTGTTACGATTTCATTTTAAAACAGTGGATTCACCTTGAAACCCCTTGATATAATAAAAAGCTATTACAAGGAAATTATATTTTTTCCCTCTATTATCCTAAAACATAGGGTTAATTTAAAGTAAATATTCTTTACTGCCACAATTGTTGCAGTGGTCAAAAAACTGATGAATTCCTTCTGTTGCAAGAATTTAATTGTTCTTCTTCGGTACATTAAACACCCTTGACTCTTGGGTGACATTGGACACACCAACATAAAAGTTCATTGGATATTATATAAAGGCTTTGTTTTAAAGATAACAGATAATTAAATAAATGATTTAACTAAAAATTGATCAGTGTCTTTTTTTTTAAATCCAAAGGGATAATATTCTTACTTCTACAATTAAAATTTGGATGAAGCTCTTACTTTCACATTTGCATCTTCCATACTAACAACCATATCAAGGTCAGGTTGAGCGGCTGCTGCATTGCCTATTAGCAGGTAGAAGGTAGCCCGAAGCAACAAGGCTTCTGCCATATATTTTCCTTTTGTCTCTATCTCTTTTGTGCATTCACTAATAATTTTATCATAGTTCTCTTCCTCCATGTACTGTTTTGCCTTCTGGTAGCCAGATCTGAAAAATACAAAAATGTTACCATAACTAAGTAGTACTATAAGAGGCATATTTTCTGCCCGATCCATTTATCAGCCATAGTGAGCTAACACAATTGCGAATTGTTCACAGAGCTGCAGCATTTACCTGGCTGGATTTCATCTGTTGCAAACTTTTCCCAAGTTTGCCATGAACGTCAAATAATAATAATAATAATAATAATAACTTTATTTATAGAGCACTTTAAAACAACCACTGTTGCCACAAAGTGCTGTACATGACTAATCATGGACAAAAAATTATTACACGACAATAAAAACATTAAAAGAGAGAGTAAAAACAATAAAATTAAAAACATTAAAAGCACTAAAACAGGAGCAAAGTCTCAAGCACGGTCAAAAGCCAAAGAATATAAATGTGTTTTAATACTGGTTTTGAAGATGGACAGTGAGGGGGCCTGTCTGATGTGCAACGGCAGAGTGTCCCATAGCGCCGGAGCAGCAACAGAGAAGGCTCTATCCCCTCTGAGCTTCTGCTTAGACCTCGGTACCTCCAGGAGCAGCTGATCAGCTGACCTGAGGCACCGGGCAGGAGCATATGGATGAAGCAGCTCAGAGAGGTAAGGCGGGGCAAAGCCAGCATGGAGTCAATCTTCTCGCCATTGTGACAACGCAAAGAGTTTAAAGGTCAAACGACAGCAAATATTGTTGAACTGCTCTTAAGGTCAATGGTCATACCGCTGGGGTGTAAACTACCCAAGCAAAATATGAGGTGCTGCTCCTCCAATTTGCTCTGGACCTCACTCTGACAATGGAGGAGGCCCAGGGCAGAAAGGTCAGAATGGGAATGGGAGGGGGAGTTGGGGTGCTGGGCAACTGGGAGATCAACTTGGTTATGACGGACTGAGCGGAAGTGTTCAGCGAAACGATTGCCGAGCATGCGCTTGGTCTCGCCGATGTAGAGAAGTTGACACCTCGAACAGCGGATGCAGTAGATGAGGTTGGAAGAGATGCAAGTGAACCTCTGCCTCACCTGGAAAGATTATTTGGGTCCTTGGATGGAGTTAAAGGGGGAGGTTTTGGGACAGGTGGTGTATCTCCTGCAGGGGAAAGTACCCGGGGATGGGGTGATTTGGGTGGGAAGGAACGAGGGAACGGTCTCTGAGGAAAGCAGAAAGGGGCGGAAATGGGAAGATATGACCAGTAGTGGGATCCCTTTGGAGGCGGCGAAAATGTTGGAGGATTATATATTGTATACGACGGTTGATGGGGTGGAAGACGAGAACAAGGGGGACTCTGTCCTTGTTACGAGAGGGGGGAGGGGGAATGAGAGCGGAGTTGCGGGATATCGTGGAGAGCCTCATCTATAATGGCAGAGTGGAACCCCCGTTCCCTACAGAATGAAGACATCTCCAATTCCCTGGTATGAAAAACCTCGTCCTGGGCGCAGATGCGGCGTAGATGGAGGAATTGGGAGTAGGGGGATAGAGTCTTTACAAGAAGAAGGGTGGGAAGAAGTGTAGTCAAGATAGCTATGGGAGACAGTAGGTTTGCAGTAGATGTCAGTCAATAGTCTGTTTACTGTGATAGAGACGGTGAGATCTAGAAACGGTAGGGAGATGTCGGAGATGGTCCACGGGAATTTGAGTGCAGGATGGCAATTAGTGGTGAAGTTGCTGAAGTCAGTGAGTTCTGCATGGGTGGAGGAGGTGGCACCAATCCAGTCGTCAATGTAGCGGAGGTGGAGTTCGGGGATAGGTTCCAGTGCCTGGAACAAGGTTGTTCGACGTACCCTACAAAGAGGCAGGCGAGTGCCCATAGCTATGCCTTGCATCTGGAGGAAATGGGAGGAGTCAAAGGAGAAGTTGTTGAGGGTAAGGACCAGCTCTGCTAGGCGGAGGAGAATATTGGTGGACGGAAATTGGCTGGTTCTGCGGTCAAAGAAGAAACGGAGGGCTTTAAGACCCTCCTGGTGGGGGATGGAGGTGTAGAGTGACTGGACATCCATAGTAAAGATGAGGGAGTGGGGGGGCTGGAAAACGAAGTCATTGAAGAGACGAAGAGCATGTGAGGTGTCTTGGACGTAGGCAGGGATGGATTGGACCAAGGTAGATAGGATGGAGTCGAGGTATGTGGAAATTAATTCAGCAGAGCATGAACAAGCAGAAACAATGGGTCTGCCAGGACAGTTCAGTTTGTGGATTTTGGGGAGAAGATAAAATCGGGCCATACGGGGCTGGGGAACGATAAGGTTGGAGGCTTTAGGGGGCAGAGAGCCGGAAGTGATGAAGTCAGTAATGGTGTATGATATTAAGGCCTGGTGCTCGTCTGTGGGGTCATGGTCCTAGGATATGTAGGAGGAGGTGTCTAAATTTCTTGTCCCGGGTGCAACACATTAATTCAATAGCGATCATGTAACTAAAAAATAGGACTTTTCTGATGTGAATCACACCATATTATTCAAAAATGTATCCGTTAGCTTGCAAAAATATACATTATACAAACCTTCCTGTTCTCGTGACATCAGCAGCTTCACCCTCTTTGTCTTTGTCTTCATCAGGCTTTTCACCTTTTAGCAAAGGCTGTGAGATGATATCATCAGTGAACGAATTAAAATATGACTTGATGAACTGTGGGGAGGGCATCAGAGGCTCTCGATTCTATAATGGAGGGGAAAAACAATAACATTATAAAATCCATGGAGTGCAAAACACTTCAACTGGAAGCATCCCATAAACTCAGCTACAGTAAAATACCCAGGTAGCCACAAAATAATTTTCTTTTTGAACGGTGTTATCAAATACCAAGTTGTTTTACATTGCTTTTTGACTCAAATGTTAAATAAATGGCCTGCATACCTCCTAAACATAATCAGTCGAATTTTAATGTTCTCGTTCCAAGGGATCCTAAGATTCCACCCCCCATCACAACTCCCCTCCCTCGCCCACACCCCCTCCCTCGCCCACACTCCTCATCCCTCGCCTATACACCTCCGCCCTTGCCCACACACCCCCTCCCCCTGCTACCACGCTCCTCCCCAACCCCCACCCCCCTCCCCAACACATACCCCCCTTCCCTGCCCATACCCCACCTCCCCTGCCTTGGTTGGGAAATTTTACTTGCGGCATGGTGCGAGGATTGTGAATCTTTGTCATTCTTTACCCCAGAGGGCCATGGCTATTGTCACCCAACGCTGGTGTAGACATATTTTTGAATCAAGGGATGACAAATATCAAGCAAAAAAGTGTGGTCGAGGCCAAATATTTGATTGGTCACGATCCCACTAAATGACAAAATAGACTTGCAAGGCCACACGATTTACTCCTGCTCCAATTTCTTTTGATGATTTTTCCTCCCCCCCCCCTTTTTTTAAAAAGCAACATTTCAACACCTCTAACGTTTACTGGGTCTAAGATCAGTAAAATTCACAACAGTCATTCAAGGCAACTCCAGGGTGTGCTGCCTTTAAACATACTAACCTCTAATGTTTCCTTGGTCGTCCTCTGGAGCATAGCCACCACTGCATATCAGACATTACCTTCTAAATATCACACTGCTTTGAATAGCTTCTCCTTTCTTGTCCAGTTATGGAACGTACCTTTGACATCCACTCCTTTGCCTACTTCCTTACCCTCCCAGCAGTACTATCCATGCAACTGCATTACCATTTTCCATGGTACTACTTTTATCGAGTTTCCCCTTTCATTGTTTGGTAACTATGATTAACCTGATTAAAACATTTTAACAGTCTGCAAGCTGAATTCTCTGAACAAGTAGTAATAGTCAGTAAAGAGGTTCACCCAAAATAAAACCACTGTGCACTTGTTTTATGCGTTCTGGCAGATGGACACACAGATTGTATTATTGCGCTGGGAAAAACAATTCAAGCCAACATTTCTAACAAGTATCTATAGCCCTTCAGCTACCAACCTTATATTTTTCTTTAGCTTTCTCCTTTCCAAGTAGCTTAAGGACTTTGTCAGCAAGCAGCATACTTTGTTGGTTTTGGAATCCTTCCAGGATACAAACAGCGGTAACATCTGAAAAATGTAAAGACAATAATTATATTTCCAACAAGAACACTTTGAAATTTATCCAGCAATGGATCAAATCTTTTTTTTAAATAAACTAACTTTCCTGGTATTGCTCTAACCAGCTTGGTTTTTCTTTCAAATTCGGCATCGAAAGGTACAAAAACAATAAATAAAGAAGTAAACAGGACAAATAATGCAGGGGATTAGAAAAAAAGACCCGCAGATTCTGGAACCTTGAGCAAAACACAAAGCGTTGGAGTAACTCAGTGGGTCAGGCATCATCTGTGGAAGACATGCATAAGAGATATTTTGGGTTGGGGCCCTACTTCAGACTCAAGTAATGCTATTAGTTAATTAGTTTAAAGAAAAAATGAGTCAACTTTTTTATTTGAAATGTTGTATCATTTGTGCTGATTTTAAGATAATTAACAAATTGGCGAATTAATCATAATTTGCATTCCTGAAGCTGAAAGAGAAATGCCACGCCTGGTTTGCAGGGAGTAGTCTAGGACTACTTATTGTGTCTGGTATAATAGCTGGGTCATCAATGCAGGTTTTTGTTTTAAGTAAAGGTTCCAAACACATTCATCCCTTCAAATAATAGGAAGATGCGTTGTAAATGTTGCAAGGCACCACTGATTGTATCACTCCACTCTGCTGCAAAACTGGTGAATAAATTATTCTGTATATGTTCTTGAAGAAAAAATAAATCAATGACTAAAGAATTTTCACTACAATTTCAAAGTGACTTTTCTTTTCTCCCATGAAGAGCACATAGAAATCCAAAAACAATAAGTTTTCAGATCTTTCACCTATGCAAATTGTTTCCTTCACCCTGGAAACAATTTTGGCAAGACGTTCCACATATCCCGTCTGGATATACAATTTGCTTAAACACATTTGTTCAACACATTTAAAGATGTATATTGTTGGCTAGATCCCTTATAACTATAAAGTGTGTGTGTGTGTGTGTGTGTTTATTTGTTTATGTTGTCTCATCTTCTCAAATAAATGACGCGCTAACGGTAAAATCTTTACATATTCGGGTAGAGATTTACCCCCCTGGAGTCCGAAATCGCCTTCTATGAAATTTGGTGCTTTATTTCTTGAGTTATTAATGAAAATGTTCACAAATCCGATAAAACTTGGAAATCAAAAAGCCTACTTTTCGCTGATGACGTCACAATGGATCTGCCTGTCTGCCGTGTGCTCGCGCTGCGAGTGACGTCACCCTCCCACCCCTCCCTCCTCCCCCTGTTCATAGCTGAAGACTGCGGCGGCCCATCGCGCAATCCTTTGCTCAACGCTGCTCTGCTTGCTGCCATCCCATTCAGGAACCAGCCCTCCCGTGGCGCCACGCCACCCCTCAAACTCTGCCCACGCTCCCTCTGCCCTCTCTCTGCCTCTGCCCTCCCTCTTCCCCTGCCCCCACTCTGCTCCGGCCCCTGCCCCCTCCCTCCCGAGCCGCATCTGCGAGTTGGGGGCTATGCGTGAGTGGAAAGGGCGGCAGATGGGGGTAAAAGGAACGTATTGAGGGAACGGGACCCAAGGGTCTCCCTTGGTCTAGTATCATCTAAAATTCATTGCTATTAAGGGCTTGTTTCTGAGATCTGCACTTTGGTTAACCCAATTCAGATGTAAAATTGTTTGAAGTCAAAAAATGATTTTCGCTACCTAGCTTTCTTTTTGGAAAATCTTAAACAATGGTTATTGAAAGACCGAACCCTGGAAAACTGCTCACCAGATTGATGTGAAGGAAACTGGTGGTTGTGTTGAAGAAAATATCAGTTGGAGGCAAAAACAGACTACAAACCTTCCAAGCACTCCTTCTTATTATCTAGTTTCTCATAAGCCTTTGCTCGCCGGTACAGTGCCTTTATGTACTTGGGGTTGAGTTCTACAGCCTTGGAGCAGTCCTGCACAACTTCTTTCCATTTTAGCTGCAATAAAAATTAGTTGCATTGTTAAAAGAAAATCTTGAATTTGTTCCAGGATCACTGACCAGACTGCAGGGTGATGACATCAATATTAATTTGTCTAACTGTACACAGGGTCTCATATGCAGTAAATTCCCATTGTAGCAAAACATTGGGGTGGGGGGTGAGAAGTGGAATCCGTTATTGGCGATTGTCCGCTGTAACAAAGTAAGGGATTATCATTGTATGTAGTAGAAATAAAGAACTGCAGATGCTGGTTAATACACAAAAGGACACAAAGTGCTAGAGTAACTCAGCAGGTCAGACAGCATATGTGAACATGGACAGGTGACGTTTCAGGTCGGGCGGGACCCTTCTTCAGACTGATTCAGTTTGCTGAGTTACTCCAGCACTTTGTGTCATTTCACCTTAAAAGTAATCCCCGATTTTGCTGATCTGCGCCAGCGAGCATTTCTTCACCAGTGCCGCATGTGTCCAGTTGACAACAGTTGTTGTTGCGGCTCATGTTGTAGCCCCTGGCCAGCTGCACTTTCTTCAGGCCACTGATAGGACGCACTCAGAGTGGGGCTCCCTCCCTCTCACCAGCTGCCGCTTCTGCCTGTCGGCCGCTGCTTTGTCCGCTCCCCCATCCATCACCACTGCCATCTCCTCCTCCCGCTCCTTCAAGGTGGAGTCTATCAGCGAATCATTTAACCGAACACTGTTTAATCAAGTGGGCTGCCATGTCCTACAATGTTAAGCTTCTTGGATGTTTTTGATGCTGCACTCACCCAGCCAAATGGAGGTTATTCCATCACAGGCCAATGAGCGCAGGGGATGGTGGACAGGCTGAGGTAGGGCGCAAGTTACTTGCTGGGATTTCCATAACTTGCTGCATTTGGATGATTCGGTTCACTACGAGTCGTCGTGAATGGAGCTTAACATTGTACCATTATCAGCGAACATCCCAACTTCTGACATTACGATTCAAGAAAGGTAATTGATGAGGCAGTTGGAAATGGTTGGACCCATCTTCAGCCGACTCACAAACACATATATATTTCACACAAAAATACCTTCAGACCAACTAAACCACATCAGAATTTATGCCCCACTAAAATCATGTCCTGCATTTCTTTATCTAAATCCATCAGTTAATTCTCTACTCCTTTCTCCCAAGTAATCAAATTAATCTATGCTATACCATTCAATCATCGTCTGTGGTATGCATTCCATATCTTCACTACTCCTTGGTGAAAATGTTTCTTCTGACTTCCACACTGGATTTTTTACTGACCATTTTATATCAGTTATGTTCTTCTGCACATGTGGAAACATTTCCGCTGTAACTAATCTATTAAAACTTTTCTCAATTAAGTTATGCCTCAGGCTTTTTCTACCAGTATTTCATTCTTTGGTGACATGTATATCCTTGCATTTTCTGTAATCACCTGGATGGAGTTGACTTGGTTATGTTGGAAATTTACTCTCCAATTTAAGATTCCACTGTTGCATTGTCTTGAAGCTAGCATTTAGGTTAACAGTTTTAATTAGCGTAAATTATACCTGCTGTTCAAATGCTGCAGCCCGATTCTGGTAAAATGTTGAAAGGTCTTGCTTCTGTTCCAAAGGGCATAGGCTTATTGCCTCAGTATAACATTGAATAGCTTGTTCATATTTTCCAGCTTTAAAATATTTGTTTCCTTTATTCTTTGCGGCTTGCGCCCGGTCCAACACACTCTAAGGAGGTAAAATTATATTTAGTAATATGGCACTGACACGTAAACAGAAAAAAAAATGTGGTATAACAACAGGCATGACCAATCTATTAGATTTGAACCTCCTCTTTATTCCTTCATCTAAATCTGAGCCTGCATATTGCCTTCTCCTTCATTAATTGCCCAGCCTTCCCTGACGTCAATCACTCCTTGTTATAATGAATTCTGTATTCTCTACACTCATGGCAAAAACGTCACCACTGAATCTCTCCCCCCCCCCATCAAAATTCCTGGTTACTATTACATTGGATATCCTGGTTACTATAAAGTAATCGTGTCCATTCCCTGCACATCTACATGCCTATGTAAAAGTCTCTCAAATGCTACCATATTGCAGATACTATCTGCAGATCCTTGTGTCTACATAATTTTAAGAACTCAGTGGGTCAGGCAATATCTGTGGAGGGAAATGTACAGTTGACATTTCAGGTCGACACTTCTTCTTGCAGCAGCATCACAGGCATAGCAACTCAGAATACACAAAAAAAACATACATAAATTCTCCAAATAGAAAAATACTATGCAAAAAATAAAAGACATTTAGTACTTGCTTTCCCCCCCCTCAATCCATTCTGCGACTTGCAAACTAACCATTCACCTATTTGTCCCTGACTCTGCCCTCTTTGACCTTTATTGAAGGCTTTTTAGATAAGTTCTATTATTACACTGCCATTATCTTTTCCCTGCTGCCTCGGGAAAAAAATCAATAAGGTATGTCAAGCAAAATTCAAACCACTTTTCCAATCCAAAGCTTTTCCATTCCACTCTTAGTTCTTATTACATTTCCTGTTTCCAGATGTTCTTCCATTCTCTTCTTCAGTGAGAATTTCAATTTATCTTACCAATGATATTAAGCTGACTGGTATGCAATTCCCTGGACATGTTGCACGTTACTTCTCAACGAATGGTATTGTGCCAATCCATTGCTCAAAAGCATTTAAAATAAAATATTATTAAATACGGACTGTAAAGCTTCTGCTATATTTTCCTTAAACATTCACATTCTTGAAAACTCAAAGACTTAGGACACAGACAATGAAGTTTCAGTAATGAGTCAAATTTTGTTTCCTCTTATCACTGGTAATAATTTCTACTTCATCTTTATTTCTGAATGCAATCACTTTGTTTCATTTCACTTGTGCCAAGAGAAAATGGACTGTTAGCTTCATAGCTCTAGGCTCTGATTCCCTGCAGCAATTTGTATTAATGGTCCTGTTTCCAGCTATTCAGCACTGAAGCTGAAACTGAAGAGCCCATCAATGTGGAAAAACTGAATTTGCAGCCATCACATACATTCTTAATTCATTATGGCTCTTCAACACAATATGTCACATATTCCTGTAATTACACATTTTTCTAATAATGTAAAATACTGAGATTTCATATCATAGAAAGCATTGGAAAGAAGGAAGACAAGTTGATCTAATATATGCATTTTGTGTACTCAGTTATACCACCAGAAATGCTCTGTGGTGTATAATGAAAAATACTCGTTATTGAACTTTGTTGCTAAACCACATATGACAGGAAAACAATATGATATAAACAACAGACACAAAATGCTGGAGTAACTCAGCGGGTCAGGCAGCATCTCTGGAGAAAGGGAATTGGTGACGTGGGTTGAGACACTTCTTCAGGCAAGATTCAGGCCATTCCATGAGAATGGTGCAAATGTAAAACAATTGTTTTCTTTTCAAAATGTTCTTAAATAACTGAGATCAACTTGCCCATTTGGAAGTCACAATCAATTCAGGATGAAATGATTACACACACAAGAGACTGGTAGATGCTGGAATCTTGAACAAAAACAGACTGCTGGGGGAACTCAGAGGGTCAGGTAGCAGCTCTGGAGGGAAATGGACAGATGACTTTTTGGGTAGGAACCCTTCTTCTGAATCAAAGAAGGGACTCGACTCTAAACGTCATCTGAAAAAGAGATTAGTTATAGCGTTAACAATGGTGAAGTGACCAGAATTTCAACTTCATTCATTCCATTCTACATCATTCTACAAGCATATACGTTTCCAATGCCAAAATGAATTAATTAACGGGTGTATTTTCTTCTTGTGATATGCTGCGTAATAAACTCCCGATAAAGGGTTTTGGCACTGTTTGGTAATGCTTGTAAGTCAAGAAGTGTGTTCTAATAATGCCACAAGCACAATGTTTGTTGCACATTTCAGAGATAATTGACCAAAAACTGAACAACCTCTGACACGGGGGTTTTAATCTGAATATCTTTCCACAGATGCTCCGTGAATATCAGGTGTTTCCAATATTTTATGGGTTTTTTCTAATTCAAGAATTCTTGGGACACTGGGTTGAGGGTCCAAAAGTTTTTGCAATCAAACCACTTATGTTAACATGAAAAATGCAGCAGGCAACAAATCAAACAGTCTGACGAAGGGACCCAACATAAAAAGTCACCCATTCATGATCCCAGAGATGCTGCCCGACCTGCTGAGTTACTCCATGACTTTGTGCCTTTAAATGAAACCGTGTATTGGTCTTCATGACACAAGGATTGGACTTGAGAGACATCTTGCCATAATTATGTTGGGCAACTGGAATAATGTAGGCATGTTTCCCTGTCCGAGGGGGATGCACTGGAAGTTCACCGGTTTGATCCCTGGATTGGATTAAATGGACTGGATCTACAGCATCTCCAGAGTTTGAAAGAATGATCGGTGATCTCATTTAAATATACAGAATTCTTCTGGAGATTGATTGAGTGAATGCAGAGTTGCTGCTTCACCTAGCGACGCAAGAGAATGGAAGTGCATCGAGACTGAACCTCCATGTTGAAGATGAAGTGATAGGACCGGGTAATGGAAGTTGTAGAAATGTTGATGACCATGCAAGGTGTTCTGAATATAGGTGTGAAAGCACTGGACAAGATAGACAAAATCTACAGGCAGGGTTTTGACCATAAACATCCATTATTCATCGCACTCCACAGATACTGCATAACGAGTTTCTCCAGCAGTTTGTTCCTTTGAGTTGAGTATAGGAGCAAAGAGGTGAGTTGAGTATAAGAGCAAAGAGGTCCTTCTGCAGTTGTTTAGGGCCCTAGTGAGACCACACCTGGAGTATTGTGTGCAGTTTTGGTCCCCTAATTTGAGGAAGGACATTCTTGCTATTGAGGGAAATCCCGGGATGGCGGGACTGTCATATGCGGAGAATGGAGTGGCTGGGCTTATATACTCTGTAATTCAGAAGGATGAGAGGGAATCTTAGTGAAACATATAAGATTATTAAGGGTTTGGACACGCTAGAGGCAGGAAACATGTTCCTAAGCTAGATAGGGCTCTTAAAGATAGTGGAGTCAGGGGATATGGGGAGAACGGGGTACTGATTGGGGATGATCAGCCATGATCACAGTGAATGGCAATGCTGCTTGAAGGGCCAAAGGACCGACTCCTGCACCTATTGTCCATTGATGTTGGGGGAGTCCAGAACCAGGGGCCACAGTTTCAAGAATAAGGAGTAAGCCATTTAGAACAGAGACGAGGAAACACTTTTTCTCACAGAGATTTGTGAGTCTGTGGAATTCTCTGCCTCAGAGGGCGGTGGAGGCCGGTTCTCTGGATACTTTTAAGAGAAGCTAGATAGGGCTCTTAAAGATAGCGGAGTCAGGGGATTTGTGGAGAAGGCAGGAACGGGTTGCTGATTGGGGATGATCAGCCATGATCACATTAAATGGTGGTGGTGGCTCGAAGGGCCGATTGGCCTACTCTTGCACCTAATGTCTATCGTCTATTTACTAGTTCACCTGGCTGGAATGTTAAAACAAGCAGTCACTGAGTCGAAATTAATGGTTAGCCATTCAGCACAGATAAGAAGAAATGTTTTCACTCAGAAGGTAGACTTTCTACCCAAGTGGAGACCATGGGGAAATTTATAGATTTTTAAATCTTCTGGATCCATGGGAATCACTGCAGGAAAGTGGGACTCGGCCACGACCTTATTTAATGGTCAAGCGGACACATGGAACTGAGTGGCCAACTCATGCTTCTATTTCTGATACCATTATGTTTTATTCCACAATCACAGTGGAAGCAGAATTGATTGGAGCTTTCAAGCATCAAATGCATGAATATTTTAAATATTACAGGTGTATCAGGCTACGGGGAGAGAGGGGAGTTTATTTACTTTAACATTCAGAGTACAGAGCAAGTATTAACAATTCTTCGAGTGCCATGACAAGTTTGCATTATAATCTGATTCTGGTGTCATTCAAATGCAATGTTAATCTAGTGATTATAATGCAGTTACACTGTTGATAGGGTAATATAAACGAAAGAAAAGGGGTATCTAGAGCAGATAGCTTTATTTCAATAGTTAGCCG
The DNA here is from genome assembly GCF_028641065.1 of Leucoraja erinaceus. Lineage (NCBI taxonomy): Eukaryota > Metazoa > Chordata > Chondrichthyes > Rajiformes > Rajidae > Leucoraja > Leucoraja erinaceus. Next base: position 40,643,843 of record NC_073389.1, read on the forward strand.
AAAAAGCATAATTCCTACAACTCAGGCCTACGTCATGTCCACACTATATGACTTTCATTCAATCACTCCTCTTCCACTTGATCCTCCAATAACTGACCTAGTTTGGAACCAACTCCCCCTTGTTACTGAAATAAAACAAGTATTGCTGGTAACAACAGGTCAGACAGGGTCCCCAGAGAGGTAACTTTGCAGATTAACAAATCTTTACTAGAATCTGCCCCCTTTCATCTCGTTAAAGGTCGCCAACCTGCAATGGTTACTCTGCTAAAGATAGACACACAATGCTGGAGTAACTCAGCGGGACAGGCAGCATCTCTGGAGAGAAAGGTCACCCATTCCTTCTCTCGAGAGATGCTGCCTGTCCCGCTGAGTTACTCCAGCATTTTGCGTCTACTCCAGCATCTGCACTTCCTTCTTACACAAGGTTACTCTGCGTCTATCTGGCGCTGACTGAGCTGCTGAATACATCCAGCATTTTCTGTTTCATTTTGTCTACCATTTTCTGTACGATTTTTTATGTACCTTCGATTTTCCAGCATCTGCAGTTCCTTCTTGGACATTTTCTGTTTCAGTTGCGATTTCAAGCACCTGCAGCTTACTGTTTTCTCTTGTTTCTATCTTTTTCAGCCACTCTCCTCCTTCCTACCTGCTCTCCCCTTTCCTCCCTACGGTCTGGTCTGCCCTGCCCTCCCCTCTCACCCCCTCCCCACTATCACCCCCCGTACCAGACTGTCCGTCGGATTCTCCACACGATCGCCTCCCTCCTTCGGCACGGGGCTGGAGCTGCCCTCTGGCGCTTTCCTCTCGCTCCGCTTCGCCACCGACCTCTTATTCCAGAGGTAGATGGCACCGGCCCCCAGCAGGACGGGGGCGCCGATGGCGAGCGCCAGCTGCCACCGGGACAGGCCGGTACCGGCCTGCGCGTCCACGGGCTTGGAGGCCGCCATCGGTGCGCTCGCTGCAGGGAGGGAGACGGGGGTCAAGGAGAAGGTAAACACTTCCGGGGCCAGACCTCGAGCTGCAGCGCCACCGCTCGCCTGGAGGACCGAAGTGACGTCTCATCAAATTATCTCCATCATTTCTCACATTCAAAGATAGACACACAATACAATACAATACAATACAATACAAATTTATTATCATTTGAGCCCCAGTGAGACTCAAACGAAATGTTGTTTCCACAGCCATACAAACAAAGACACTGTCTTACAGACATACACATAATTAAATTCACACAAACATCCATCACAGTGAAGCCACTGTGATGGAAGGCAAGTCTTTTCTCTCCCCTGTTCTCCGTGTCTCTCCCGATGTCCAAGCCCCAGGCGGGCGATGATGAGTCCCACGGCCATTTTAGGCCGCGCGGGGCGATTTACGGCCCCGCTCCCGGTCTGAAAGTCCAAGGTTGGAACCCCCACGGGCGATGGTGAGTCCCACGGCCATGAAGCCGCGCCAGGTGATGTACGGTCCCGGTCCGGGTTGTTCCAACCCCGTGACACCGGCTGGAGAAGTCGCGTTGCGGGAGCTCCGGGAAGCGGTCTCTCTCTCTCCTCCCAGACCCGCGAGCTCCCGATGTCACAGTCCACCACAATGCTGGAGTAACTTACTCAGCGGGACAAGCAGCATCTCTGGAGAGAAGGAATTGGTGACGTTTCGGGTCGAGACCTTTCTTCAATAAAGTCAGTTTTGTATATTGTCACATGTACCAAGGTACAGTGAAAAGCTTTTGTTGTGTGCTATCCAGTCAGCAGAAAGACAAGACATGATTACAATCGAACCATATACAGTGTATAGATACATGATAAAGGAATAATGTTTAGTGCAAGGTAAAGCCAGCAAAGTCCGATCGAGGACAGTCCTCTGGTCACCAATCTGGTTGAGAATAGTTCAGGGTACACAAAAATGCTGGAGAAACTCAGCGGGTGCAGCAGCATCTATGGAGCAAAGGAAATAGGCAACGTTTCGGGCAGAAACCCTTCTTCAGTCCTTCCATATCTCCAAATCTCCCTCTCCCCTGACTCAGTCTGAAGAATTGACTATTACCTTCGCTCCATAGATGCTGCTGCACCAACTGAGTTTCTCCAGCATTTTTGTGTACCTTCGATTTTCCAGCATCTGCAGTTCCTTCTTAAACAGTTCAACACTGATCTCTGGTTGTGCTAGGATGATTCAGTTGCAAAATAACAGCTGGGAAGAAACTGTCCCTGAATCTGGTGGTGTGCACTTTCACACTTCTATTCCTTTTGCTATCATGCTATCAACATTCAAACATTTAGTTCATTATTGGAGACAAGGAATGGGTGATGTTTTGGGTCGAGACCCTTCTTCTGGCTGAGAGTTAGGGGAGAGGGAGATTTGGAGATATGGAAGGACAAGTGTGAAAATGACAGATCAAAGCGGACGATGGTCAAGGAAAATGTAGAATTGTATATTGTTAGCAGAGGGGAAGATGACAACGAGGCATACAATCAGTAAACGTTAATCAGGAGGACAGTGAAAATTGTCGGAGAACTAGGATGGGGAGGGACGGAGAGAGAGGGTGATCATCGTCCCCTTTGATCTGTCGTTTATATTCCATATCTCTATGTCTCCCTCTCACTGCCTCTCAGGATGACGAAGGGTCTCGACCCGAAACGTCACCCATTCCTTCTCTCCAGAGATGCTGCCTGTCCCGCTGACTTACTCCAGCATTTTGTGTCTACACTGGTCGTTCTCCTCCGCCGGGAATCTCCAGTTTCCGTTTGGGGACATTGGCGCCATCTCCGACTCCACCACCGCTCCACCCGCTCCGGACTCGGCCAGCTGGGATGGGAAGAGTCATCCAGAACCGCTCCCCATTGCAGCCCCAACCGTGCAGGGAGAGATTTAAAAGTTACCCCTCCCTCCCCCACCCCCCCCCCCACAAACACACACACCCCAACAAAAAAATAACAAAAACTACATAAAAACATAGTCACGGGCTGGGGCCGAGAGGGGGGGGACGAAGGGGGTCACCCATTCCTTCTCTCCAGAGTGCTCGAGGTGTGTGTGGGCAGGGGGTGGCGCCATCTCAGAGCTCGGAGGGAAAAGAACCTCCCGCAGCTGCAGTAAAGTCACGTGGGGGGGGGTAGAGGGGTGGGTTCAGAGCTCGGAGAAAAGACGAGGGTAGAGCCATGGGGGAGTGTGCGGTATTACGGCGGAGGGGGGCAGGAGCCAGCGAGGGAGACCAGAAGGGGAGGGGTTGAGGGTGCGATGGGGACTCACAGCGGGCTCTGGTCGCTTCGCTGGTCGTTCTCCTCTGCACAGCTCCAGACTCAATGAGCACGGCTTGTGGACTCAGCCCCGCCTCCGGGACTTTATTCTCCTCGCCCCACCCGATGAATAACAGAGGGTGCCGGAAGGGGCATTACCTTCATGATGATTGACAGGCTAGAAGACCAATCTGCTGATCGCATGATTTTTTAAAGCTTCATAACTTTTGTAATCTTATACCGATCGGAACAAAACTTGGTGCGCTTGGAGCAGAGGAGAATGGTAAGTGAGGTGGCGAACAAATCCTAGCGATATAGCGTACCGTTTTTGTGCAAATTAAAAAAAACGCAAACCGAAAGAGGACAAGATGATAGTTTTAGTAATAGCATAGATTTTATTAGTTTAGAAGACTGAAGTAATCTCATTGATATGTTCAAAGGTTTTGGAGAGCTGGATTTGATAGATAAGAGGAGGTTGTTTCCACTGGATGAGGAGCCCAAAATCAGTGTTTACAGCCTCAAAATTAGGAATAGAATCTGTCAGAAATGAAAAAATGTCTTCAGTGAAAGATGAGTAAATCTTTAGAACTCTCTTCCCCTGTGAGCTATAAAGACTACATCATGATTTCGTTCAAATAGGGAGTCAATAGATTTTAGGATTAGATGAATCGAGGGATATGTGTGTAGGGCGTGTTGAATGATGGAACAGGCTTGAGAGACTGAATAGCTTATTTTCCTTATTTCTTGTGTCCTATGGTTGAAGTACTTACTAGATATACTTGCGTGACTGAAATTGCAGTCTTAAACTCTTGTTCTCAGAAGTCTGGACTCCAAGTTCATCTCAAATTTCTATATTTATTGATCTACAGTTAGGAAATTCATAAGGGCAGCCATCGGTGTTTAATGCTGATGATCACAATTTCAAACAGCAAGTCAGCATGTTGACATTTCTTGCCAAAATTCAGTGAGAGGCCTTATGTTGCCTTTGCAGTTTCTTCTCTCTATAAAGTAGCAGTGAATATATGAAATATGTACACTGCTTTCTCTCTTACTGTTCCCTGGGCTAATGTTTACTCTCCCTCTGTGCACCATAGGTAGAACAACAGCAATAACAATTGTATTTATATTGTTCCTTAACTGAACAAAATGTTCTAATTAAAAAAGCACATTTAACAAAGAAAGATGTTAAGAGTGAATACTGAGTCATTGGATTGACCTAACATTCCTAAAAAAATGAGATTAATGGAGAGATGGCAAACATGTTTAGGAAAATAACTTCAGAGTTTTAGTACATAGTACATAGTTTTAGAACAGTTTCAGTACAGCGCAGGATCAAGCCCTTCAGCCCACAGTGTGTGTGCCGAAGTGACGGCAAGACTAACTTTTATCTGCCTGAACGTAACCCATTTCTCTCCGTTGCCTGCTTGTCCACGTGTCAATCCAAAATCCCCTTAAATGTTGCAATTGTATCTGCCTGGCAGTGTGTTCCAGGCTCCCAATGTTCTCAGTGAAAAAAACTTGCCCTGTATATTTCTTTTAACTTTTGGCTTCCAGATCAACATTATTGTGTACTGCTTGATAGTTTAATTATCGGAAAACTGATTGTGGTTCAATATCCAGATGAGACTTTCAGCAAAAGACAAAAAATGCTGGTGCAACTCAACGGTCAGACATGGAGAACATGGATAGGTGACATTTTGGGTTGGGGTGCTTCTTCAGTTGAGTTACTCCAGCATGTGGAATTCCTTGTTGCTACATTGAGACATTCAATGTAGCAGAATCATCAATCAATGTGCAACTCCTTATTGAAGTTTCTGTTATGATATTCTAATATGAACACACGTTTTCCAAATGGCATGGGGCTCACTTAAGGCTAAAGGACAGCTTAATTAATCAGCATACTGCCAAAGTGAAATAATTCCCAGAATCTTCAGGGATCTTTAGCCTGAACTCTTCCATCAGCAAGATCTCTTCCATCAGCAAGGTAAATCCTACTTTCTTTGTGGGGCAGGGATGAATGGTGATGGGACTACCCCACTTCCAGGCCCCATGGTGACAGTCCCTGTCCAGATGCCTCCTTCAATGAGTGTGATGTTTCATCAGAGAGGTATGGTGTTCATTCAATCATTCATCCAATACTTGAAGGCAAATCTGAGCTGAGAGAAGGATTTTGACCCAAAACTTCAATTATTCCTTTTCCCCCGCTGAGTTACTCCAGCTTTTTGTGTCTATCTAAGATAATCTCGCTGATTTTTTTAAGAGTTTGCAGCCAGGCAGGGCAAGGGCAGCAAAGGTCATGGTTCTCGTACAACATTGAAGCTGAAGCATAGTCTCTTCGATAAAACCTCACAGAAGGCATGAGTTTCACAATTCAAACACATATTAATGGTTGCACAATGTCGCTCTCCTGTGGCCTTTTATCAAAATGGCACACATGCCGATATCATTTTTAATGGAGACACAAAAGCCTACAGATGATGATATCTTGAGTGAAAAACAAAGTGCTGAAAGAAGGCAGCGGGTCAAATTCATAAGCCATTGTGGCAGAATTAGGCCATTTGGCTCATCAAATCTACTCCGTTATTCAATCATGGCTGATCTATCTTTCTCTCACAAACCCATTCTTCTGCCTTCTCCCCTTCCCCTGCCTGCAACTATGGAAGCATCTGAGGGAAATACATAGACCACAATTCGGGTTAGGACCCTTCTTCAGACATGGAGTGGGAGGAGAGAGTGAGAAATGGGCGGGTCAAAGCCTGGCAAATGATAGGTGGATACAGGTGTGGAGGGGTGATTGGCAGATGGGTGCAAATAGTCACAAAGGCTAGAAGTGAAATGGAGAGAAAAGTATGTCAGAAAGGGAAGGACGAGGAGCAGTGTAATGTAAAGCTGTAGGTTAGGATATGAAGGAAGTCAGAGACATTGAATAAAGGTGGGATAAAAAGGAAATAAGGGCCTTGGAAGTGTGGGGTGAGGGGTGCGAGATAAGCAGAAGGAGGAGGGGAAAGGAACAGAATGATGGGCTGGTTGGAGAAAGGAGTGTGCAAAGGGGTGAGGAATGAGAAGGCTGATCGGGGGTTTACTTGAAGTTTGGATGATTTAATGTTCATGCCATTTGGTTGTAGGCTACTTAAGCGAGCTATGAGGTGCTGCTATTCCAGTTTGTATGTGGCCTCACTTTGGCAGTAGAGGAAGCTGAGAACAGAAAGATCAGTATGGAAGTGGGAAGGAGAGTTAAAATGGTAGCATCTGGAAGTTTCAGCAGGCCTTGGCAGACAGAACTCCCTGTTGATAGCCATATTAACTGCTATTTTGGGGTCAAAATTGGGGTACAGGAAATGGAAGATAAATAAAATGGGCATCAGTGGTGCATCTGGTAGTGCTGCTGCCTCACAGCACCTGAGACTTGGGTTCAATCCTGACCTCGAGTGCTGTCTGTGTTTGCATGTTCACCTAGTAACTGTGTGGGTTTCTTCAGGGTTCTCCGGTTTCATCCCACATTCCAAAGATGTACAGGTATTTGGGTTAATTGGCTTCTGTAAAAATTGTCTCTAGTGTATAGGGAGTTGATGAGAAAGTGGGATAGCATAGAACTAATGTGAACGGGTCGGCATGGACGGTGGGCCGAAAGGCCTGTTTCCATGCATACCTCTAAACCGAACAAATGTGGCTCCAGAGTCGCTTTCTCAGTTCTCAAATATCACAAAACTCTCAGACCCCTTGTGTGTAAGGTTATTCTTCCTAGTGGAGTGCAAATTTGATCTAATCACACAAAGGGATTGTAATGTTTGCAGTCAAAAGTGGCACAATTGTAGCATTAGAGTTCAGTGATATCATGGTTACAATTTGCTCACATTTGCTTACTTTGTTTGCTTTCAGTAACCATATAATAACCATATAACAATTACAGCACGGAAACAGGCCATCTCGACCCTTCTAGTCCGTGCCGAACACGTATTCTCCCCTAGTCCCATATACCTGCGCTCAGACCATAACCCTCCATTCCTTTCTCGTCCATATAACTATCCAATTTATTTTAAATGATAAAAACGAACCTGCCTCCACCACCTTCACTGGAAGCTCATTCCACACAGCCACCACTCTCTGAGTAGCAGGAGAAATCAATTTTCATAACAACTGCATTTCTTACTTTCAGAAATATCTTGTTCGGGACTGATAAATATTGTAGACTGATGAATTCTACAGGTACAAACAAAGTGTAGCAACAACTATTTTAGCATGTTATCATCCACAAGACCTGATCTGCCCAGGATCCTGAGTCATTGGTCATGACCTTTTTAGATGACCCCTGCTTCTGGACTGGTGGCTACCTACAAGGCTTCACCATCCCAGCCATGGTCTTAATTCCAGATTGAGAACTGATGGATATAATGGATGGTATGGATATCAGATCGCAACAAACATAGAAAGCCTTATGTTAGAGCATAGTGATACCTCTTATCCAATTTTTACAATCATAATTTTTCTTTAACTGATAATGCATTGTATGCAAGCTACGAGGCCTTTGTTGAAACATCAGAGACCTCTTGTTTCATTACTTAAGATTTAACATCAAATGCCAAATGAACTCAACTGGTCAGGTGGCATCTGTGGACAGAGAAACTGCTAACATTTCACATCACTGAAGTCTCAAAGTTCTTCCGCTCTAATGAAAGGGCATGTACCAATATTTTCTCTTTTATCTTTGATTTACAGCATTTTGTTTTGAGCTGAAATAGTTATCTGTTCATCTAGTTATCTGACTTGGCTAAAGATGGGACTTTTATCTTCTGTTTGAAGTCATTTTTCTCCCTGTGAGGGCTGCTGGTATAGTTCAGCGCCCTGCAGTTTAGAATCCTTAAATATTTCAGCAGTAAAATTAATCTTGTTTACACTGGTATGTGCCAAGTAGACATAATACTGATGCTGAGAACCAAGTGTTTTTATCTTGGCGCAACGGCAGAGTTGCTGCCTTACAGTGCTTGCAGCGCTGGAGACCGGGGTCGTCCCAACTACGGGTGCTGTCTGTACGGAGTTTGTACTTTCTCTCCGTGACCGGGTGGGTTTTCTCCGAGATCTTCGGTTTTCTCCCACATTCCAGACGTACAGGTTTGTAGGCTAATTGGCTTGGATTTGTATACTTGGTATAAATGTAAATTGTCCCTAGTATGTGTAGGATAGTGTTAATGTACGGAGATCGCTGTTCGGCACGGGCACGGTGAGCCGAATGACCTGTTTCTGCCCTGTATGTCTAAAACTAAAACTAAAAACTATCTGTGTGATATGCAATAAATTAGATGCGTATAAATGTAAATGCCTTGCATTGAATGCAGTTGGACATAATAACCCACAGGTTCCTATTGTGAGTGAGTGCCAATTCCAATTTTCATTCAAGTTTATTGTGCAGCACTTGCAACATTTGCTGATGGACGGAATTTCTTACCCCCTACTTTATGTCTCATCAGGCGTGAAAATTAAATTTGTACTCTTGCTACTGATCAAACTGTAACCTCATTCACCTGCACACGTGGATATCGAGAAAATGGAAAGCTGATGCTACCTGATTGTAAGCATTTTGCATGTGAGAACAAATCGTTACATGGGCTTTGTAACACAATCTGCAGGTATACTTGGTATCACTTCACCTGTGCTCAAGTGGAAAAAAACATGAGTGCATGAAATTTGAAGATGAAATACCTAATTTGAAGATGCAGTGGCTTAAAAATTCAATTTCACAAAATTTATTTTTCGTAATAATGCAAATGAAAATCTTTTTTTGTGGAATCAAATTCAACAAAGATAATTTTGCTCCAGAGGTTTGCCTATCACGTGTCACCCATGTACCCTGACACAATTTCTGCATCAGAGCATTCAGTTGTTTTATTCCACATGCAATTCCCCTTGGAGAATTGAAGGAAAATTTGAATAATATTGTCCTGGGAGCAATGATTTATAGATGCCACCTTGTCAACTAGATCAATGCTTCACCGAATTAACGCAGCTGACAGGGGACTCGTATGAATGTTGTTTATTTTGGCCTTCCATTATCCTGCATTAATTCATTCTTGACAGCAAAACTCAGAGACAATAGAAGGTTTCCCTCTTCTGGTTTTGCTTTTCCAGAAGTGGGTGTACTTCTTGTTTTGTTTTTTTTTTAGAATGCCACATCTGGCTCTTTGTCTCACTCAGAGTGGTGATTTCAATGGTAGAATGTGGAACTCTGAGACAATGGTAGGAAAGAGGCACTTAGACTGTCTATGTGTGACATTACAGGTCCCGGTATTCTTACTGGGGAGTCCATGTTACCCGTGCATGGTTATTTTCACACTATTTCACACCAACCACTCTCATAGCGTGACAGAGTGAGTTGTTCCACTGACAAGGTGACTTGAGTCTAGGATCTGCAGCCTGGACATATTCATATACACACATATGTGGACACATGCATAGGTGCCTGTTGATGTAGAAGCTTTCACATACAAAAGCAGATCCATTTCACTTGTACTATATGTGCAATGTGACGAATAAAACTGATTGTATTGTAACTGATTGTATTGTATTGATTGTAGATCTCATACACCTCAGGTACTCCTGCACATTGCCTCTTCATCAATATACCACATCCTCCTCCCAACCCACTCCAACCCCACTCACCTTGCATTCTTCCTCTGCCTTTATTCACATTTAGTCTTTCATCTCTGAATCACCTCTGATTCAGTTTCACTTTGACCATACATCTCCTCACATCTTCACCCAATCAGTTCTACTCCCTCCAGTCCTGATGTCCCCTAACCCTCACACCCTTTCTTCCTTCCACTATCTCGCCACTCAACCCCTTTTTTTCTTCCCTACTATCTTTACTCTCTGCTCTTCCCAGTCCATGCCTCCTCTCCCATAACAACGCTACTCCCCTCCCCCCTTCCGATGCTCTTCTTCAGTCTTCCAGCCTTGAGATAAAAATCTTGAAAGGGTTTCCAGAGGTCATGGTAGAGATAAGTCATTTTCTCTGGACAGAACAAATCTGCCCCCATCAATTTGTAAAGGGTGACGCAGAACTCAACAAAATACGAAGCCTGCCGAGAATACATAGGACCAGCTTCGGGCAGTATAACGAGTGGCCACATGCTTACTCGAGTTTTCATAAGAGGGCACACCTGAAAAGAAGAGGACATGCCAGGGCACCTCAGCGTTGTTGTAACTACGACCCTCTGCAAGGATGGAACACAATCTGATAGTGGTAACCTTAGAAGAACCTCTTTGTTGTCTGCCTTTGGGGACGGCTCTCAACAGCAGCTTCCTTTCAGTGGTTGGATTCTTGGATTGCAATGTGGATTCCAACCTTCTGGAGGCGCAGTAGGCACGGTTTTCACCATGCAACATCTCCAACAGATTTCGAGCAGAAAGCACTAAACATGACTTCATTGAAGCCTTTTAACTATCAATGGAAAGAGCATTCTTCTCAAGTTTTTCTCATCTCAGCCATTAGTCTCAATCTTATATTTCTAATGATGGCAACCAAGCGATGATATTATACAATAGGTCTCAATAGAAGACTCTATCTCAATTGTCAAGCAAGGTTGCATCATTATCACAATACTTTCATCAAAAGTTCGCTGCAGTATTGCATTCCCCTATTAGAATTGCATATACTGTATAACTAGGGACTTTAACCATCAATGCTATTTAGACAGAGCATCAGTCAGTTAATAGTTAATTCATTCTGGCTGGCAAATGTGTGGTGCTATCCCCATTCATTAAGGTGAAAGGGGATAGATTTAATAGGAACCTGACAGGCATCTTAAATGGAACGAGCTGCAGGAGGAGATGGTTGATGCAAGTACATTAACAACATTTAAGGGACAACTGGACAGGTACGAGGATAGGAAAGGTTTAGAAGGATATGTGTCAAATGTGGGCAGATAGCGAAGCACTGAGCGTATCCTTGAATATCTTTCTCTATTTGCCAGACAATCTCCTCCTACTACACTCCTTGAATTGAGTGCTTATTTGAGAAGTCTGCTGTCAAGATGCAATTGATATGGAATGCCCAAACCAGCTGACCAAAATTAACCGAGCCTCAATGTTAGGGGGATGTTGGTCTCAAAAAATAAATCATTTTTTACTCGTGGACATTTTTTTATCAGGCTAGAAAAAACGGCGCGACCTACTTGATGCCACGAGTACATACAACTAGCATCACGACCTACTACGACCTACCTACGAACTCCTACGACCTCGTGGCGACCATGCTGCGAGTATGAGTCAAGGGCAAACTCGGCAGAGGTTGTGAATTAGGTCATGAAAGTGGGACAGGGGCTTTATGCAGTACAGGATTAATTTTGAGCAAATATTGTACTGATAAATGTGTACAACCAGAATTTTTGGGGAGCCTACATACTGTACATATAATAAGGATGTTCACAGAGGTAGCTGAGCATGCATGGTGACGTCAAGTGTCATGCATATATGTTTTGACATAATTTGCACCAAATTCCTTTGCAGTTACGAGGCCTAAAGCTGAAGTATTGCAGAAGTTGGACGGAACCTGTTAGACATGGTGCAGGAACAAATTCATTCATGCACACAGAGAGGAACAGTTTCAAGGAACAAGGTGAAGTGTATGGTCACTCACTGTTTTTACAAATACTTTAGTGGTGTGTGGAACTTTAAAATGTTTTAAACAGATTAGATGGTTTACTTATTTAAATTTTTTACATTTTTTAATTTTATTGACTTACAATTTTTAATTATTTTTTGATGCTCCTTAATGACTCTGATACTGTTAGTACTCTATAGTTGACATAAAACATAAAGGGATGATGCCTTGTTTACAGTAATCTGATGCCTTGGTTCCAGCTAATTATGAATTTAAGAACCTGATAGGAAATAATTTAAAAATTGCCAAATGGACACTACGTCTTCATTAAGTTGATTGCATATGCATTGTTATTGTTGCTTCAAATGATGAAGTATTGCTAAAATTATCTTCTGAAAATAAATTATGATCTTTTTTTGAAGATGCTCATATATTAGGTATGTTACAAAACCTACCTGAATCATGGCTGAGCATCTGCCCCCACCCCGTGTGTGTGATTTTGGCGCTGTTTAGAGGGGGCGGGTTTAAAACGCGATTTTTACTAGGCTGTTCCAATCGAAAATGTTCAGCCTAGTAAATCATTAACGGAAAATCGCTGAAAGACCCCGTCGCAAAAGGTATTATTAGTTTTTATGGCCTTGTATAATATTTATAGTAGTTTAAAAATCACTCTCTCACTCCGCAACCTCTCGCAGCCCCAGGGTTTTATAAAGCAAACAATTAAAGGTATGTACCTTATTTTTACATTAAATGGGGCTTGTTTATAACCCTGTATATAAAGTTTTCTATAGCGAGTAGTTCATTTTGGGCTCTTTATATCCCGCAGTATTTTTCTGGGCACTTGAGGGCACAAATCCAGCGCAATGTGAACGTTCTAAACCAGCGCGTTCACAGGAACCCACTAGAAAGCCGATTTAAATTGACTTTAATTTACAGCAAATGAACACTAAATTCCTTCCATTTGGCCTATAAATTGATGCAAATGAGATTTAAAAATCATGTTTTATTGTGAATTATTTGTGAATATTATTTGGACACTTGGGCTATTTAAAAATGTTAATCATTTATTAAGAAATGGATAGATGTTTAGATCTAGTGATTGAAGTTTGAAATTAGCTACAATTGGGTAACTAACTAATTATATGCTTTAATTTCAGGTCATCCAAGTAAGATTATTTTATATTTGTTTCAGAATGCTTCAATCTATGATAACTGAAAATTTCATTCAGTTCTCTTAATTTTTAAGAAGGTTATGGGCTTTTGACTGTCCACGATCACAGCTTTTTTGTTATGTCCATAGAAAATCAATAGGGAACAAGATGCTAATTTCCGAGTATGAAAATGGCCATAGCTTTTTTATTACTTGAGATATGAAAGTGAATTAAGTGTCAAATTAAACTTATTGTTATGCTTTATCTGATGGGATAAATTGCAAACTTGATTTTTTAAATCTCAAAATTTTGTAACATTGCTACATATATGATTAATCATTCCCATCTTGTCCAATGCAAAATCAATTAATATTTGTAATGAGTCGAGTCGTACACACGTCAAGGTACAACATATTTATTAAAGTCCACTTACAGCATTGATCTGCAGGACATTACAGTAATAAGCAGCTACTCACACTGAATTACGTAAGCAAGCTCTTGGTAATATAAATGGCATGTTAGGCGGAGCAACTACTAACAAGCACTACAATTGGTTAGTAGGAAATAACCAATCTACATCTTTCCTTCCATACCAGGCCACCCCCGGTGCGGAGGTAACCTTACAATGGGCACTGATCTACTGTGGTTTTACTGACCTGGTATGACCAAGTACAACATCGCCGTTGATCCCAAAGTCACTCCTGTGGTTCGAGCACCACATCGTGTTCCGCATGCCATGCCCGACAGGGTACACAATGAGCTCAAGCGGATGGTCTCCCTGGGTCTCCCTGGGTGTCATTGCTGAAATTTACTGACCCATCTGACTGGTTTTCCATCATGGTGGTTGCAACGAAGAAAAACAAGCATCAACCCCAGGGACCTCAACACAGCTATCAAACGGCCACACTACCCTATGTGAACGGTAGAGGAAGTTGCTGCTCAAATAGGCAACGCATCAGTGTTCTCCGTTCTGGATGCCAAAAGCTCGTTTGGCAGATTCCGCTGGACCCAGACTCGTCCAACCTCACTACGCTTGTTACAAGTTCCTGAGAATGCCCTTTGGCATCAACTCTGCCAGCGAGGTTTTTCAGCCCACGATGGAACAACTGTTTGCGGGGTATCCATGCGCCATCATTGTTGATGGCATTCTCATCTACGGGTGTGACTTGGCTGAGCAATGACGCCAATCTGAAGAGAGTGTTGGACCGTGCCAAAGACATTCAGCTCAAACTCAATCCCCTGAAGTGCAAGTTTTGAGTCCCGGAATTTACCTATGTCGGACATGTTTTCACAAGTGATGGTCTTAGACCAGACCCATCAAAAACTGCTGCAAGTAGGACAGCAGGGTCATCAATCGTTTCTGCAGGCACTTGGATCTGACTGTTTGCATCTAAAACAGCAGGCTCAAATGTAAAATGGTCCGAATGTCCAGCCAGGTTTAGTAACATAGAAGCACGTACATTTGGAGGATTGTTGCAATGAATGATGTGAATGTAGTGAATGTAGTCGCGCTCGAAAAGTTGCTAGCGTTCAGCAATGTCAGAGTCAAAGATCAGAGGACTAGGACGGCGAGACGAGTTTGCCATCATAGAGATAACAGGCACATAAAACAAATATAAAAAATAAAACCCAATAAACGTGAATGGTGTAGGTAAGACTCACTTCTTGACACCATGTAATGACTCGAGTCGTACACACGTCAAGATACAACACATATTTATTAGTCTGTTATCAGTCTGAAGAAAGGTTTCGTCGCCTATTTTCTTCGCTCCATAGATGCTGCTGCACCCACTGAGTTTCTCCAGCAATTTTGTGTACCTTACATATTTATTAAAGTCCACTTACTGCATTGGTCTGCAGGATATTACCGTAACTCTGTACTGTACACTGACAATGACAATTAAAGTTGAATCTGAATCTGAATCTAACTAACAGCTACTCAGACTGAATTACGTAAGCAAGCTCTTTGTAATATAAGTCGCATATTAGGCGGAGCAACTACTAACAAGCACTACAATTAACCAATACAATATTATATCTGGTACATTTTTACATGACTTGGCTCAGTTCACTGTTTACATGAGTCAGGCTTCCCACTAGAACATAAATAATTAACTTCTTTAATTATCTGTAAAGATAAAAGATGTAATTGCTATATCTGGTTTAGAATGAAGAACTGCAGTAAGTCACAGAACCTTCCCTTCGGAAATTTCGCCCCATCCTTTCTTTCTTTTTTCCGACTGCTCTTTTCTGACTTAAATATTTAAAACATCTAACTTTTCTCAGTTATAATAGAGAGCTATTAACCTGAAACATTAGTCATATTTCTCCCTCCAGAAATGCTGTTAAGCATTTCCAACATTTTCTGTTTTCCTCATCTCATTCTCTCCAAACCCTCCCCATTTTGCCTCATAGCCTATGACATCTTGTATGCCACTCTATTCGTTTCCCCCTAACCACATACAAGGCCAATTCTAATCCCTTGTTTGGATCATTCATTACTGAAATAGACAATAGACAATAAAATCTTGCCACCATGGTAAAATTCCCATTTATCTTACAACTGCACTTTTAAGTTGCAAACTTCTGAATCTTTCCCTTTCCAATCACCATAATGCTTGTAATCAATCTACTGCATATTAATCCATTGTTTGTACTTGTAATCCTACTCCCACCTCTGCCCCAATATTTAGTCAAATTTCTACATTGGCATCATTTGATAACTCAAAATTTCCGACCTCCTTGCAAATATTTATCTTTCAAATGCTGCCAAAGGAAATTAATCAGCTTTTCTGTTTGGAATAGTGGTACATGACACTCCCTTTCAAACTTAAGACATTGCACATAAATACCAATCATTAGTGTGAAATATTTGGTGACATTTATAAAGTAAAATAAGATAACAAATGTATATATTTGTCATGGAACAATCTTAACCTAACTTCAGTACAGAAAACAGTTTCCGATGCAAAGATAGCATAGTATCACCCCAATTCTTGATTTTACTCTTTGTCACAGTATAATTTAGGATGAAGAAGTCAGTCTGATCTTGTGGCTTTTGCTGGTTGGATGGGAATGTTAAAACTATTGTTTTATTTTCCAAAAGTAATGGCCATTCTTAAATGACAACTCATCAAGAGTCAAGAGTGTTGAATTGTCACATGTATTGGCGATGGAACAATGAAATTCTTACTTGCAGCAACATAACAAGCCTGTAAACCCAATACACACAGAATTATATAATTCCTAAAAAAATTAAAGGAACTAATAGCCACAATATTTACTCAAAAACCTATAGTCCGTAGTGCAACCAAAGTCTGTCCATAGATGTTCAAAAATGGAGATAAATCTTGTGTAGTGTTCAGGAGCCTAATATCTGTTGGGAATAAGCTTTTCTTGAATCTGGTGGCCACAGTTTCCTGGTGTTAGGAGTGAAATGAGTGTGTGGCCAGGGTGATGTGGATCTTTGATGAAATTGGCTTCCTTTTTCAGGTAGCACCTTCTATAGACCCCTCGGTTGGGGAGGTCTGTATCTGTGATACACTGAGCAGGTCCACCACTCTCTGTAATCTCCTTCATTTCTGGACGTTGAGATGCCAAACCAGCATGTGATGCAACCAGTCAACATCGTACAACCTTTTAAACCCATTACATTACCCAATCATTATTACATCGATTGTATCTTCTCTACTTATCCTTTGTCGTATTCTTTGTTGTATATATTGGCTTACACCAAAGTTCCTCAATTAAAAAGCATATAATAAAAATTGCACAGGGTACATTTTGATATGGATCATTTAGTAGTATTGCATGCCCTTAGCAAACAAAATTAATTTCTCTGCACCCTCTTCATTCAAAAGGCAGTATTTATACAAGCTTTTCTCTCTTTTCTGGTTATTATGCACTGTCCAAGTTGGATAGGTAAAAGACACAAAATGTTTTCTATTTTTAGTCATTAATAGCACTTGCGTTTGATATGTTAATAGGTTGAATTTATGTTGCATCTTTTTGGTTTCACTGAATCATTCTTAAAAGCCGGACTTCCTGCCGTTTTTTTTTCTCCAGCAATAATTCTCTGCCAAGATATTTAAATTGTATTTATTAATTTATTTATGGTGGTACTATTCCTTAATTAAAGTTTATTATGTTTTCAAAATTGAAGTGCTGGTGATTTAAAACCATCTCCTGAACTATAATAAGAACAACAACCTTTGATCAATACTGCCTGCTCCCTGCTGTATAATTTGTCCCTCTCCTGTTCTTAAGGAAATAGTTTATGCGTATGACCAGATTACATATTTTATAGATTTTGTTATAGTCAATTTAAGACCGAGAAACTGAACTCTATTGAAGCATATCTGCTTCTTTATCAAAAAAGGTTTTATTCTCCTATTTGCGTGGAGAACCCAAAGAAAAGCTTGAAACATTATTCATTCTCTACAGCTCCCTATCCAATGCATGT
This sequence comes from Leucoraja erinaceus, assembly GCF_028641065.1. NCBI lineage: Eukaryota > Metazoa > Chordata > Chondrichthyes > Rajiformes > Rajidae > Leucoraja > Leucoraja erinaceus. The sequence goes on from NC_073389.1 coordinate 40,661,282, forward strand.
TAATATAATCCATATATTGTGGATTTTCACTAATTTCAGCTGCACGGGATCTTTGCCTTTGAATTGCTGGTCAGTCCAAAGCATGCTGATGACTGTTTGCCCGGGAGTGGAATCCTTCATGGAAAGTGTATTTTGTCTGTGGTACTGTCAGTGAAGAATCAGTCACCAGGAAATACAGATATGTAGCACAAGTTATATGAGGAATAGAATGGGGGTTCATTGCTGTGGGAGAGGCAGAACAGGTGGACCTGCACTGCCAGGAGGGACTAACATATTAAGGCAATGAACTGCACACTTATTTACTGATGGAAAATCTCTTTGGAGGTCTGTGAGGATCACTTCAAATTAATTGTCCATTTCAAAGTACACTCTATGGAAGAACTGATGAAAACTTACGGCGACGTGATTAATGTCGTGTCACTCTTGCCAATGCAAACAATCACTTTTGATGAATGCTCGTTCAACTTGTTCTTATCATTCTCAATTGTGTGCATAAAGTTTGAGCTTTGAAGAGCAAACTAAGTAGGGGAGAAGAATGCTTAGCTGGAAATTAATTTCACATTGAAGGTCATCCTCAACAAATCCCTGAATAATATGCAAGATACGGCATCCATCATGATACAATTATATACATCTTTCTGTGAGGCAATTATTTTTAATGGAAGCACTTTGTTTTGTTATGTTGGCAGCACTGATTGGAGAGTGGCAGAGGTTAATTGGGGACTTTAACCTTTCAAGCTTCGATATAATGGTCCCTCAAAGGACTTTCATATGCTGGAGATGAAACTTTAGGCATAGCTTCAGCGTATAATTCCCTGAGCCATGGGTCTCCATCTTGATTGTGCTCCAGTACCAAGCGCTGATAGTGTGGCCTACAACAGTGAAGAGATCACTGAAACTTCAGTATACACTGCATGATATTTCTTCCCACTTCTCTTCCTATAAATTGATGGATTGTATTGTTCCAGTACTCAGCTGCTGTAATTGAAAATTGTGCTGGTGTGAGCTGCCAAGAAGGTAAAGGGTAGCCCCCATGATCCATCGCAAAGAGCCTTGTTGGCTGCTGAAAATATCTCCAGTGCAAACTCAGTAATAATGAAGGAATTGCCAAAAATGTGACATTCGGTGTTATAAAGTACTCTTAAAACCAGCTATGCATTGAGGAGGCAAAAGTATTTTCTATTGATTATCTCAATAATCAATTGAACCCTGATACCTCAGGAATCCAGTCAATAGCTACCTGCACTCATGAGAAACTGGCAGTGCCAACAAAATTCAGTGCCTGAGATGCCATCCTTTCCTCTGAAATTAAAGAAAAATAAATCCCTCCTACAAGAATACAGTGTCTCATTGACCTCTCTGCTGCTGCAGTGAGCAGCAGAATGGGAAATATGAAATGGATCTGCTGCTGCTGTCTGGAAAAGATTCAGTAAGCAGGATGTTTGGAAACACTTTGACCTCCAGTGAGAGCTATCCAGAGCCATGGTCACAAATCTTCCACTTTTTTTAGTTTAGCTTAGTTTAGTTTAGTTTAATTTAGAGATACAGTGCAGAAACAGGCCCTTTGTTCCACTGAGCCTGCACCGACCAGCAATCCTTGTACATTAACACTACCCTACACACATTAGGGACAATTTTACATTTATACCAAGCCAATTAACTGACAAACCTGTACGCCTTTGGAGTGTGAGAGGATACTAAAGATCTTGGAGAAAACCCAGGCAGGTCACGGAGAACGTACAAACTCCGTCCGGACAAGTACCCTTGGTCAGGATCATAGCCGGGTCTCTGCTGATAGAAATGTCTTTGACTCATTCCTTGAGAAGCCTGACCCTCCCTGAGCCTATCCTGGGAGTGTCACAACCAAGGCACCCACAGAATGATTAGCGTAATAACTCAATGGTGGAGACAAAACACTCCCAATTAGTAGGTATGTTACAAAACCTACCTGAATCGTCATTGGGAATCTGCCCTCAGCCATGTCGGCGATTTTGGCACTGTTTGGAGGGGGCGGGTTTAAAACGCGATTTTTACTAGGCTGTACTAATCGCACATGTTCAGCCTAGTAAATCATTAACGAAAAATCGCTGCAAGACCCGGTCGCAAAAGGTATTATTAGTTTTATAGGCCTCGATAATATAGTTATAATAGTTTTAAAATTACTCTCTGATTTCGCAACCTCTCGCAGCCCCAGGGTTTTATAAAGCAAACAATTAAAGGTATGTACCTTATTTTTACATTAAATGGGGCATATATATAACCCTGAATATCAAGTTATCTATAGCGAGTAGTTCATTTTGGGCTTTTTATATCCCGCAGTATTTTTCTCGGCATTTGAGGGCACTAATCCAGCGCGATGTCAACATTCTAAACCAGCGCGCGTTCACAGGAACCCACTAGAAAGCCGATTTAAATGGGCATTTATTTACAGCAATTGAACACTAAATTCCTTCCATTTGGCCTATAAATTAATGTAAATTAGATATAAAAATCATGTTATATTGTGAATTATTTGTGAATAATCTTTGGACACTTAGGCTATTTAAAAATGTTAATCTTTCCTTAAGAAATGAGCCTTTGATTATCCAAGATCACAGCTTTTTTGTAATGTCCATTGAAAATCAATAGGGAACAAGATGCTAATTTCCGAGTATGAAAATGGCCATAACTTTTTTAATACTTGAGATATGAAAGTGAATTTGGTGTCAAATTAAACATTGTTATGCTTTATCTGATGGGATAAATTGCAGACTTGATTTTTAAAATCTCAAAATTGTGTAACATTGCTACAATTAGTTATAGCACACTCTGCGTACTTTGAAACATGTTTGAACAGTCTGCAGTCAGCTCTGAGGCTTCCCATTCAAATCTCTTGATGTCAGCAAAGTGTTATTTAAAAAAATTAGAAGAGCAATAATTTGTAATTTATGCACAAAGTTTTACCGAGTCTGTACCATGATAGACACAAAATGTTGGAGTAACTCAGCAGGACAGACAACATCACTGGAGAGAAGGAATGGGTGACGTATTGGGTCGAGACTTTTCGTCTGAAGAACTTGTCCCGCTGAGTTACTCCAGCATTTTGTGTCTATCTTCGGTGTAAACCAGCATCTGTCGTTCCTACCTACACATTTAGTCCGTACAGGTACCACGATGGTTGTTGAGTGGAATTTTGAATCTCCATTTATGTTGGTGTGGATGGAAGTGTGCTGTGTGAATAGTGAGGCCATGTGGCAAGTGCCTGATACTTTTTCATTTACTAAAATACACAATCGTTTTTGACTATCGCATTATGATGTCGTCGTTTTTAAAGAATATTCTACAACTGGTATTATGTTTAATTTTTTTTTAAACTCAAGATTACATTCTTTCCAAAAACTATTGTATTACTTCATCCTCAGCTCATCATTGCTTTCACCCAGTGTCCAAATATTCCAAGACACTACCCATTCTTATGCTAGTTGAGAATGCTAATCTATCAAAGATCATTTTTGAAGTTAATATGAAAGTTAATGTTGGAGTTAATGTCAAAAGCATCCATTGTTTTGCAGACAGCATTTAAGAATTTTGTTTCTTTTTAAACTTAATATGTTTAATTATGGTAGAACAATACCTACTACATTTCTGCATAATCAGGGATGTTAAAGTTTGACAGCAACATCAATGATAATTTTATTTGATCAGACATCTTCTCGTGATAAGGACAGAACCTTCCCAACTGTTGCAGTCAATTTGGCAAAGGCACATTTACGTACTTATTGCTACTAATTTTGAGGCATCCATCCAAGATGTAAATTGAATGACTCCCAATATAGCAGAACCACACAGCCAACTGACTACCAGTAATCCTTTGAATGTAATGCATAAATGATGCATTTTTGTCAACAATTATTCATGAATCCAGGAATCATCAACTTGCAAACCGAGGACGTTCAGTCTAGCTCAAGCTGTCTCCTTGAAGAGCAATCTATTCTGCTGTGTTCCTACAGTCTTTTCCACAAACCTAAAAATTATTTCCGTTCAAGTGCCAATCCAATTCCCTTTTCGTCATCCCAGGTTAACTCTGCTTCCATTGCAAATTTGTTTAATTAGTTAGGAATGGATGTAGTCTTAATAAATAAAAATATGGCCATTTTTTAAAAAGATTCATGATCAGTTGGGGCAGCACAGTGGTGCAGCTGGTAGAACTGTTGCCTCACAGCGGCAGTGACCCGGGATCGATCCTGACCTTGGGTGCTATCTGTGTGGAGTTTGCATGTTCTCCCTGCGACCGCATGCTTTTCCTTCGGGGGCTCCAGTTCCCTCCCATATCCCAAAAATGGGCAGCTTTGTAAGTTGATTGGCCATTGTAAAGTTGCCCCTAGTGTGCAGGGACTGGATGTGGAAATGGATTAACATAGAACTTGTGTGAATGGTAATTCATGGGTGGATAGACTCGGCTTGTACTCACTAGAATTTAGAAGATTGAGGGTGGATCTTATAGAAACTTACAAAATTCTTAAGGGGTTGGACAGGCTAGATGCAGGAAGATTGTTCCCGATGTTGGGGAAGTCCATAACAAGGGGGTCACAGTTTAAGGATAAGGGGAAAATCTTTTAGGACCGAGATGAGAAAAACATTTTTCACACAGAGAGTGGTGAATCTCTGGAATTCTCTCCCACAGAAGGTAGTTGAGGCCAGTTCATTGCTATATTTAAGAGGGAGTTAGATGTGGCCCTTGTGGCTAAAGGGATCAGGGGGTATGGAGAGAAGGCAGGTACAGGATACTGAGTTGGATGATCAGACATGATCATATTGAATGGCGGTGCAGGCCCGAAGGGTCAAATGGCCTACCCCTGCACCTTTTTTCTATGTTTCTATGTCATAGATGGTGAGCCAAAGGGTCTGTTTCCATGTTCTTTCTTTAAACTAAGTGAAGTCAAGTTTTTTGCTTTACAATATCTACATAGAAACAAACTAAATTGTTGTAGCAATGGTGGCCTGAAGTCCTTCGCATTTATACTTTGAACAATGACCTAACCAAAGTTTTAAGAGGGACACAGAATGCTGGAATAACTCAGCGAGTCAGGCAGCATCTCTGGAGAACATGGATAGGTGATCTTTTGAGTTGGGGCCCCTTCAGTCTGAAGAGCAGTCCCAACCCAAAAAGTCATCTATCCAAGTTCTCCAGAGCCGCTGCCTAATCCACTGAGTTACTCCAGCACTTTGTGTCCTTTTCTGTAAACCAGCACCAGCAGTTCCTTATTTCTACAGAGTCAAGAGGTAACTTGGTTAAGGAAATCCGTTACTTATAGGAGTATTAAAAAAAAGAGATTGGAAGTGCAGAAAGGTTTAGAGGGACCACTATAATATAGGGCCCAGAGAACTGAACTTCAATGATAATACAAAGTCAGGGGTGAGATAAGTTAGAGTTGGAGGAACAAAAACAGAGGCAGCTGAATCATCAAGAGAGGTGATGGAAGACAGAAATAGGTTTTATCAGTTTCTAAATAGAAGCTAAGAGTATGTTTTCAGCCGATATGGTCAAAGGGCAGCCTGCTGTTGAGGGAGAGAGCAAAGGCTGGATTCCAGCAGGATTCCCTTTCATCACTGTGACAGGCAATTGAACCTGACTGGAGAGATTCTTCATGCTTCTTCGAGATACGGTCATGAATTGGGGGGTGATAACCTGTTTAAGAATATTGAAAAGGAAGAAGACAATGAAAGACATTAGGAATGAGTGCAAAAGCAGAGCAGAAAGCAATGAAATTATTCTTTTTGTGAGAGAAAATTGTGTGGAAGCTAAATTCTGCCAGAGATTCAAAAGAATAACACAAATATAATGATTAGTGAATTAGTTGAGGTTTAGGTGAGGAGTAAATTGATATATGAATGAATTGTGAATGCAGCTCATGGCCACAGTTAGATATTTTCTGAAGAAGGGTCTTGACCCAAAACGTCATCCATTCCTTCTGCCTGTCCTGCTGAGTTACTCCAGCCTTTTGTGTCTATCTTCGGTTTAAACCAGCATCTCCAGTTCCTTGCTACACGTAGATATTTTGACTACTGGTTCAGTCCAATGAATGGGAAGGACTGGATTAAAAATAGCTCTGGATTACAAGTATTAAAGATTGACATTTTCTAAAGAGAGAGGTGGATGCAATGGTTATGGCTGGTTCGTGTGAGACATGAGCTGATTGCACATTCCCCATTACAGCACTAATCTTTTGCTGTCCTGAGGGTCCAATTAAACTGGAAGCCTTGCTGCCACTGTGGTTCCTGAACAGCCAACAAGCCTCAGAGGCTGGATCCTGAGGCCCCTACCCCTGGACTATCCTCATAGTTTTTTACAGTGCCACAAATCCTTCTAACATCCTAACCAGCATCAGCAGTTCCTTGTTTCTAGAGATTCTGTTCTGAAATGTTTCTGAGATTAAGGCACTTGAAAACAATTCAAATATGTCTAAATTAATTAAAAATAAAACAAATAAATATGAAGATGAATACACATTTAATTAACATCAATTAACTGAAACATGAATATTAATTCAAACAACGGGGCAAGCAAACAAATCACTTAATTACACTTACCTTTTCCATTCAGTTCAGTAGCTCTACTCAAATATATGGGGACTTGTTTGGAAGACTTTCATGACTGCCGTGAAGTTGGGAATTCAGATGCAGACTGTATCAGGCCCCTGACCTCAGTGAGACTGAGATTCACAAAGGACTTGAAACTTACATTGTATTATTTCATGTTAAATAGATTTGTTGTTCCTGTTTGCTTTATTGCATTTTCATGAAACCTTTGACTGCCCAGTCTCTCATTACAGCCACAATGTGAGTTGATGCAATTATCAGACATTTCTTCTCATAAAATGTATTGCTTTATTAGTAATGATATTGGATCATTATGTCACGTGCACCTAAAATATTCTCAAATATTTTGTTTGCTTGCTATCCAGGCTAATCATACCATACAAGAGTGCAACACGAGTGCAAAAGAGAAAGGAATATAGTTTACAGTTACAGAGAATGTGCAAATAAAACAAAGTGAAAGGGCACAGTGAGGATGATTGAGAATACATATTTAGTATATGAGAGGACCCTTCAGGGGTCTTGTAACTGCAGGGAAGAAACTGGTGTTATGCAGTTCAAGCCTTTGTATCTTCTGCCTGACAAAAGAGAGAAGAAAGAATGACTGGGGTGTGAGTGGTCCTTAATTGTGTTGGGGGAAGCTTGTTTGCATCCACAATTCTCTGCAAATTATTACAGATTGTGAGCAAATATGGGGCCCAAAACTGCTCAGAATACTCCAAATGTAGTCTGACCAGTGCCTTATAAAGTCTCAGCATTACTTCCATGTTTTTACACTCTAGTCCTCTCAAAATAAATGCTAACAAAGCATTTTCCTTTCTTATTACCGATTCAAATTGCAAATTAATCTTTTGGGAATCCTGCATCAACAGTCCCTAGTCCCTTTGCACCTCCAAATTCTGAATCCTCTCCCCATTTACAAAATAGCATACGCCTTTATTCCTACTACCAAAATGCATGACTCCACACTTTGCTGCACTGTATTCCATCTGCCACCCTGAGCCCACTCTCCCAACCTGTCCAAGTCCTTCTGCGGAGTCTACTTTCTCTGCCCCTACACCTATCTTCATGTCATCTGGCCATGAAGTCTTCAATTCTCTCACCCAAATCATTGATTAACAGTCTGCTCTTTAGTGGGAAAAGGTGCAGTCTGAACTTTTGTGGGATAAGGTACAGTCTGCACTTTTGTGTGTCTTTATATGATTTATCTCTCTTGCTTCACTGGCAGTGATGATGGCAGGTAAGTCCACTGGTTCCACGGGTTAAAGTTTTGAGTTGGGGCAAGGCCAACTTTGAAGGTATAAGACAGGAACTAGCTCAAGTTGATTGGAACAGATTGTTTGAAGTTGGATGTTTTTTAAAGTGTGCTCACAAGAGTCCAGGACATGCCTGTTCCTGTTAGTGTGAAGGGCACGATAGATAGACATAAGGAAGCTTGGATGATGAGAGAAATTTAGGCTCTGGTCAAGAGTAAAAAGGAACCAGAGTAAGAAGAGAACAAAAGCAAGAAGGAACCATGGGGCAGATATAAACAGCTGGGATAAAGTGTATCCTTGGAGGAGTTTTGAGAACTGAGAAGCTAGCTGAAAAGGGAAATCATGAGGGCAAAAAGGAACTGATAGCTCTAGCAGATAACATTAAGGATAATTTCAGTAGATTTTATAAGTACATAAAGGGAAAAGGGGTAACCAGAGAGAGAATGGGACCCTTCAGGAATCAAAGCAGTCAACTCTGTGTGAAGCCACAGGAGGTGGGCAAGGTCCTCAATGAGTATTCCTCCTGTTTTTACCAGTGGAGAAAGACATGAGGACTGGAGAACTTGGAGCAGTCATTCGAAATGTCTTGAGGGCAGTCAGTATTATAGACGAGGAGATGCCAGAGGAGGTAGTTGAGACAGGGACTATCCCAACATTTAAGAAACAATGAGACAGATACATGGATAGGACAGGTTTGGAGGGATATGCACCAAATGTGGGCAGGTGGGACCAGTGTAGCTAGGATACATTGGCCGGTGCAGGCAAATTGGGCCGAAGGGCCTATTTCCACACTGTATCACTCTATGACTCTATGACTGAAGCTCCTGACGTGTATAAAGGTAGAGTAATCTCCCGGGCTTGATCAGATATATCCGAGGACACAATGGGAAGATAGAGAGGAAATTGCAGGTGCCTGGCTGAGATATATGTCATCTTTAAATATGGTAAGAAGCTTGAAGACTAGGGTGGCAAATTTCATCTCCATTTCAGAAGGGCAGCAGGGAAAAACCTGGGAACCACAGGCTAGTAAGCTTAATATCTGTAGTTGGAAAGTTACAAGAGTATTCTGAGGGATAAGATAAACATGCATTTAAATGGACAAGGACTGATTAGAGATTGCCAGTGAGGTTTTGGACGTGGGAGATCGTGTGTCATGAATTTGATTCAATTTTTTGAAAATGTGACCAAATAGGTTGAGGGCAGAGCTGTGGACATTGTATATATGGATTTCAGCAAGGCATTTGACAAGGAACCGCAAGGTATTCCTCTCTGGAAGGTTAGATCGCATGGGATCCAAGGAGAGATAGTGAGAGGTTGAGCAGGCTTGGACTATATTCCTTGGAATGTAGGAAGATGAGTGGTGACCTTAATAGAGGTGGACAAAATCATGAGAGGAATAGATCGGGTAAATGCACAGAGTCTTTTGCCTGGAGTAGGGGAATCTAGAAACAGAGGTCATTGTTTTAAGGTGAGGGGGGGAAAGTTTTAATAGTAACATGAAGGGCAACTTTTTTTCAGCACAGGGGTCACAACACACAAAGGGTGGGAGTGGAGTGCACACAATGAATCTCCATCTCAACACCAAAAAAAACGAAGGAGATAGTTGTGGATTTCAGGAGGGGGAGGAGGAGGACTCAACCAACACCTATCACCATCAGGGGCACTGGTGTATGGAACGAGCTGCCGGAGGAGGTCGTTGAGGCAGGTACTATCAAAACTTTTAAGGGACATTTGGACAGGTACATGGATAGATAGGTTTAGAAGGTTATGGATAAAGCTTGGGCAGGTGGGACCAGTGTAGATGGGGCATGTTGGTTAACGTGGGCAATTTGTGCCAAAGGGCCTGTTTCCACACCGTATGACTTTATGACTATAATTCGAAATGGTTTTATTGTTGCGTTAAATCAAGTGTATTTATTACCAAACTGGAATTGTATTGTTTTTAATCAACATTCTGAAGTGAGCAATAACTAATATGTGTGGCGTTTCGGGTCCAGACCCTTCAGACTGAAGAAGGGTCTCGCCCCGAAGCGTCATTCGCCCCAGCGAGGCTGCCTGTCCCGCTGTTACTCCAGCATTTCGTGTCCATCTTCGTTATAAACCAGTATCTGCCGTTCCTTCCTACACACTAGATAATACGCACTTGATGCAGTGGGGGAAACTTGTTGCCACATCGACCCTTCGATGTTCTCCAGTCTCGCAGTTACACCCTATATTTGGGAGGCGGCGTTCCGTATTCACGTTGGGAGACGTGCTGCAGTAATTGACAGTGCAACTGGCCATTCAAGGTGGTGAAAGTGAACCAGTCGCCCAGGTTCCAGCCAATGTGCGGTGTGAGTGGGTGGGTCGAAGCGCTCGGATGCTTCTATCTTTCAGAATGGGAACTCTGCTGCTGATGTGTTAGATCCTGGCGGAGTTTGAGTTTTGAAACCCGCGTTGCCTTGAAAACACACAAAGAAGTGATGAAAATATAACATTTCGAACTTCGGAAGACATAATTGTTTCGCATTGAAAAATTGCATTGAGGGGAGAGCGTATGGGACGACTTTAAAGCACTTTGGGGCAAGTCCATTAACGTTTTAAAAGGTGAAAGCTCAGAAAATGCAGCTGTTTATTTCATTGTATGTTTTACTTTCCCCCCCCGAATAGTTGTCAGCGAAAATAACTTGGGATTTTAATGTAAAAGAATAACTTGTATTTTGACTAATTGTCTAAATACGAAGCATCAGTGACTCGGATGAAATGCCAACCGCGGATACGTGACTAGATAATTGTTAATCTGCAATGTTATAAAAGAAAATTAGGCCACCCTCTTTACATATGGAAATAGTTGTGTGAACTGCTCCAATACTGTTGAAACAGAACGATTTAGCCGTGTTCTGCTCACGACGTAACGTGGATGAAATAGTTTCAATCTTATGGTAGCAGAGTCGATTGGAAAAAAAGTAAAAGAATCACTTTTTCTCCCAGTTAGATTTGCCTTAAATGCTCTCTCTAGCGACTTCAATGGTATCTGTTTATGCCTTCAGGTCAGAGGTTCGGGAAAAAAATGTCAGTTTGAACGGTGTCCGTTCTATAACCTCATTCTTAGTCCGACAGAAGATGTCCAGACATAGAGTTGGTCTTTTAGTCGTTACTGTGTTTTCCCCAACCCAGAACATTTGTATTAAATCAAAGTACTGGGTTTATTATTCATCCCAAAGAAAAACGTTGGGCAGGAAGCAGCAATGGAACCATAGCATTTCGAGTCAAACTCCTTTTTTATCGGAAAGTTCAGCAATTTCTGCTTTTTTTTTAAAACATCCAAAACAAATCAAATTATAAGTATTAAGCTAGAGAGGCTGGTGAGTTCTGGATATGATTGTGGATTTTAGATAAATAGAATGAGAGTTCAACAAAAACAAAAGTTACAAACTTAGTAAGATTGCATGATGTTCATCTGATAAGTATCTTAGAAAGCTTCAATAAACATTGAAGAATCCAAGTGTGGATAGCTTTGGAATTATATGCCGATTTATTATGTTGAAACAAGGAACTGCAAAATGTTGGTTAAACACGAAAGGACATGAAAGTGCTGGAATAACTCATCAGGTCAGGCAGCATCTGATGCTGACTGACCTGCTAAGTTACTCCTGCACTTTATGTCCTTTTGGCCATCTGGTACAAGGGTTCCCAACCTGGGTAAATTTGTTGATTCTGGATTTGTACATATTTTTTCTTATTGACTGACTATGTTTGGTTCTGGTATACTGGTATCTGTTCATCATTAGTTCATAAATAAGTGAAATAACTTTGTTATTAAAGTTGCCAGGGGTAAATGGGACCGATAAGATTGCGAATCCCTGATCTAGTATAATGATTCTCTGTTGAGCTGCCAGACAGATTGTTGTATAATGGCACAGCTAATTGGCTCTGTCAAAGGTTGTATAATATATGACATCCACCACAATGCGTTCAGTTTAATGATTTGGATCACATTAATATCATTGAATTAAGTTGCCAACCATCACAACAAACCAACCTTATCAGTCAATCACACATTATACAGCAATCTCTCCTGTTTTTTTAAAGGTAAGTATGGTAGATATATCTGAATTAACTGAAATTAGAAGTATTTATCACTTCAAAAATGATTTCATGATAAAATAATTATGTGTGAATGTTAATAAAGTGCATGTTTTATCAGTGTAGCTAACAGTAAATAAATTTGAGGTTTCATGCTCGTGTTCAGGTTCGATATTTTATTCCACTTTAAAAAAAAAAAAATGTATCTAACATTCTGAAGGACAAGATCTATTTAAGTTTGGAAATATGCAAGACAGCAGAATTGGAGCTACCTTGGAAGGTTCCTTAGCTGAAGGACATTACAGAATGATGCTCTCGCATTTGAAAGATGCATTGGCACATATTATCAATGAATGAAATAAGGTCGATATGAGCAAGACTGAGCCAGGCACACCGATTATGTTCTGGCTTTCACTCTGTTCTGCAATGCACCAGCTGTTCTCAATTACAATGAATGAAATAGCTCCAAGTGTTTACCATCATATTTTAGAGGACTTGGTACAAAGTAAACTGGAAAAAATAAATAGATCTTTCAGCTTGGATACTGATGGGAGTGATTGCAGAAGGCATTTTTATGTTAATTACCCCTGGGTAAATAAAATGTAAGGCTCTGTACATCTTAAATGTGTTTCAACATGTAGTGAAAGTAAAACATCAGCACAATTAATATTAATTCAACACATTTTAATTTAAAGGAGCATCCCAAGGTATCTCACAGAAATTTATTAAACCATATTTAACATTCATACAAGGGGATACTGAAATAAATGACCAAAAGCATTGTTAATAAGTCAGGTTTAAAGAGCATTTTGAAGGAGAAAGAGATAAAGGAGCAGAGAGGTTCAGGGAGAGAATAAAACCATTGTTACTGATAGCATGGTATCTCGAGGTGGAGTGATTAGAGTTTGGATATTCTCAAAGGGCCGAAATTATAATAATGCAGAATGTGTTGAGGGAATGAGATTACAGACTCAACCAGTGGTGCCTCCAGAGCCATTTAAATATTCATAAATCCTCCATTCTCACCTTGAAAGAATTGGAAAATTATTGGATGATTAAGAAAATGTTCAGGTCACAATGGATCAGACGTGATCGCATTGAATGGATGAAACAAGCTCAAATGTCTTGTATAGAAAATCTTAGATTCATAATGGCACAATGCAGACTGGTTGACACATCAGTTTCTTTGTCCCACTTGTCCTATTTCTCCAATTGTTAATTGAATGCTGAGCTGACAAGCATTGCCATGATTGACTATTGGAGTATTGGGTAGAAACTACCGTGATCTAGCATTTGGGGAAACCATGCAACAATTGCTAATTGATTATTTTTCAGAAGAACAAGGTAAGATGATATAGTGATAATCAGATTTATTCTGTGCACTGTCATCTCACTTACAAGAACTGGCTTGGTGTTTCTGTAAGTAAATACCAAGCTGGTGTGGTATTGAGGCATACAGATTATGAAAACCCCTATACCAATTGAATATATCATGCTGTCATTTTGTCTATTTACTTTTATCTTTGCCTTTTGGATTACTAGTGATTGAGTGACCTTTGTTCCGGATTGGAGGCAGCAAGGTTGAACAGTATTCTATTTTTCCCCTGGATTTGCTCAGTTCCAATTGGGAGTTAGTTGAAGATAAGATGCAATATTGAAGTATTTAGGAGGGTCCAAGTGAAGGTCCAGCCTCTCTTGGGCGGCATATGACACAAAGATTGGTTGTCCATTCCTTGGTTAGAATTATAGTTTACATGTCATCATGTACTGGATGTAGAATGCCGATGAATTTCTGAAGGCAACCACATTTGAGAAGGGCTCTCGAAAACCACTCTTGGTTGACAGATACAAATGTGATTTGTGTCGGAAATGGCCATGTGTAGTTGTTGATGCTGCTCCATTCTCTTTTCTTGGAGCTGTCGAGAGGAAGATATAGCCATTGTATCTCTTGATAGACAGAATCCACAGAAAGGAGTCCTTCAAGCACTGGGAGGAGACTGTTGTGGAGGACCCTTGTAATGACTTTCCCTGCAACAGAAATCGGGATGTCCTGTCTGTAGTTACAAAAATCAGATTTGTCCCCTTTCTGGAAGATGGTTGTGATTATTGTGGTCTGAGGTTGCCTGACGCAGTACGTTCATCGCGGGTAAGGGAGGTGAGGTTGTGAATTTGTGCCAAATGATCTGGATGTTGGATTTGCTGGCTTTGTGGTTAAGTTTGCGGACGATACAAAGATAGGTGGAGGGACGGGTAGACTGGTCCCCTTTCTAGCATTGACATGGCTAGAGAACTGGTTGGCAGACAGAAAGCAAAGAGTAGGAATTAACAGGTCCTTTTCAGAATGACAGGCAGTGATAAGTGGCGTGCTGCAAGGCTCGGTGCTGGGACCCCAGTCATTTACAATATATATTAACAATTTAGATGAGGGAATTAAATGTGGCATCTCCAAATTTGCGGATGACACAAAGCAGGGTGGCAGTGTGAGCTACAATAAGGATCCTATGAGGCTGCAGGGTGACTTGGATAGGTTGGGTGAGTGGGCAGATGCATGGCAGATGCAGTGTAATGTGGATAAATGTGAGGTTATCCACTTTGGTGGCAAGAACAGGAAGGCAGATTATTATCTGAATGGTGTCAGTTTAGGAAAAGGGGAGGTGCAATGAGACCTGGGTGTGCTTGTACATCAGTCATTGGAATCATGCAGGTAGAGCAGGCAGTGAAGAAAGCTAATGGCATGTTGGCATTCATTGCGAGAGGATTTGAGTTGAGGAGCAAGGAAGTCCTACTGCAGTTGTACAGGGCTCTGATGAGACCACACCTGGAGTATTCTGTGCAGTTTTGGTCTCCTCATTTAAGGAAGTACATTATTGCTATTGAGGGAGTGCAGCATAGGTTCACCAGGTTAATTCTTGGGATGGGGGGACTGACATATGATAAAATAGGTCGACTGGGCTTACATTCACTGGAATTTAGGATGAAAGGGGTTCTTATAAAAACATTTTAAATTCTTGAAGGATAGGCAGATACAGGAAAAATGTTCCCGATGTTAGGGGAGTCCAGAACCAGGGGTCACAGATTAAGAATAAGAGGTAGGCCATTTAGGACAGATTCACCCAGAGAGTTGTGAATCTGTGGAATTCTCTGCCACAGAAGGCAGTGGAGGCCAATTCACTGGATGTTTTCAAGTAAAAGGCTTCGGAGGCTTCATTCGTGGGCCCTGTGGACGATAACATCGGGAGCTGACCTGGTTGGTGACCGACTCCGAACTCCAGCAACAGCAACTTCGTCCGCCCCGAATCGTGGGGCTTCAATCGATCCATTCGTGGGGCATTTTATCGCCCGGCATGGCTTGAAACCAGCCGCGGGATCTTCCATCGCCCAGCGGAGGCTTCAACATCGGGAGCCTCGCGCAGCAATTTGACCCAGGGGTGATGGAAAATCCCGCGGCCGATTTTACGCCGCTCTGGACAATGAAAGGCCACGCGAACGGGCCGATTCAAGCTCCGCTCTATGATCTTTGCTCCACCAGGACCTCCCTCCCCCAATCACCGTGCTCTATCCTCAGTCACACCCCCTTACTTCCGCCTCTGACCGACACCTCCCTCCTCCAATCATTGCGCTGAATCATCATTTGATGGTTCTGGGACTGCACTTGGTAGAGTGACGAATAATGAATGGCCTAAATAGCGTGGATGTAGGGAGGATGATTTCAGCAGTGGGAGAGTCGAGGACCAGAGGGTACAGCCTCAGAATAAAAGGACGTACCTTTAGAATGGAGATGAGGAGAAATTTCTTTAGTCAGATGGTGATGAATCTGTGGAATTCATTGTCACAGATGGCTGTGGAAGCCAAGTCATTGGGTGTTTTTTTAAAGCAGAGATTGATATATTCTTCATTAGTAAGGGTGTCAAAGGTTGCAGCGAGAAAGCAGGAGAATGGGATTGAGGTTGGGGGAAATGATCAGCCATGATCGAATGGCGGAGTAGACTTTATGGGCTGAATGGCATAATTCTGCTCCTTAAGGTCTTATTCCTTTTTCTAGGACTACCTTTTCCTCAAGATAATGTTCATATTTTGCTTGTCAATTTCTAAAGTAACTTTTGAATGATTCTCTTGTTTCCGATCTAAATCATGTTATAACCAATTTGGCCCGATAATATAAATAGTTCATCAATTGCATTATATTCACTTAACGGAGACACACGTCATACAGCAGAATTACCTATAAACAATAATTAGTCTTTCAGTCCATTACAACATCTCACAAGAGATGTGATGAATCTGTTAATGGTTTCAATTAGAGGTGTGTTGGCCAGAGCATCAGAAGCACTGACTCCATCAACAAAATATTTTCAGTGGCAAGTTCATTAAACAAGTGCTGGCATGACATTAATTAAAAATTGTCTTGTGGGTTACATACGACCTGACTCACGGAAATCCAACTTTGCACAAATTCATGTATTTTTCAAGCTAGTAATAATAAAAAGTTTCATAGTATTCACTTATGACTGAATACAGTATCCATTGCATGGCTTTAATAATGGATAGTGTTAGAGTGATTATTCCATGAAATGAAATTTGAGCAATTGTATAAAGAGCAATTTGAAATGGGTTATGAAACAGACATTTCTGATTAATATAGATATCTGTTTGCAAAGTAGACAAAAGTGCTGGAGAAACTCAGCGGGTGCAGCAGCATCTATGGAGCGAAGGAAATAGGCAACGTTTTGGGCCAAAACCCTTCAGTCAGTGTGAAGAAGGGTTTGCAACAAGTTCAGATTTTGTCTCCACTAGACTAAGTGGGACCCACCCATTGGGTCCCGTCCCTTCAACGCGCGATTGCGGGCGGGGGGGGGGGCTGCCGCGTCTCACACACACACACCACCCCCTTGATATTACATGAATATTATTAATTTGCTCCTTTTAACCCATCACCCGCCCTATCCACTCACACATCACCCCAACTCGCAGGCGCGCCTAGAGAGGGAGAGGGCAGAGAGAGGGAGAGGGCAGAGACAGAGAGGGCAGAGACATAGAGAAGGGGGGACAGAGAGAGAGAGATGAGCAGAGAGAGGGGCAGAGAGAGAGAGAGAGGGAGCACAGCACGCAAACCCATTGTGACGTCATTCGCGAAAGACTGGATTTTTTCAGATTTTTGAACATTTTCAGTAATAACTCGAGAAATAAAGCATGACATTTTCAGAAAAGGCGATTTTGGAATCCACGGGACAAATGTCCACTGGAATATGTAAAAATGTTACCATTACCGCGTTGTTTATTTTCGAAGATGTGATCACACACAGACTCGCACCCAGAATCGCACCCAGACCCCAGGATCAGAGTTTTATAAGTATAGAGATAGTTTAGGATGAACCATGGATCGAAGGAGTTGATGCTCTTTGGACTTGCTGGCCTCAAAGCTGAAGACTAGGCACAATTCCATGAGAATAATTGTTATTCTTGCCTTAATATGTTTTTTGTAATGTAGTATATGGTCAGATTCAAATGTCTACTATTATATACGATCCATTTTATCTATTATATTTTGTGTGACTTACAATTACTAAATTACTAAACCCTTCCACTGTCACAGAAACAACTATCAAGAATTATCTCTCAAATATTATGGGTGGCACAGTCGCACAGCTGGTGGAGCTGCTGCCTCACAGCGCCAGAGGCCCGTGTTCGATCCTCATCTTTGGGTGCTGTCCCTGTGGAGTTTGCACAATCTCCCTGTGACCACCCTTCCAGGTTCTCTGCTTTCCTCCCATATCGCAAAGACCTGCATGTTTTAGATTAATTGGCTTCTGTAAATTGCCCCTCATGTGTAGGGAGTGGATATCATAATAGGTTAACATGGAACTAGTGTAAATGGGTGATCGATGGCCGGCATGTTTCCATGCTGTTTCTGGAAAATAAAAATAACTAAACCTATTCCTAGATCGAGCTGAAAGCAATGCATAAATATTAAATTTAAGGAAGAAATTCATGCTGCACTTTTCACAGTTTCAAGACGTCTACAATTCTTAGCAGTCAGCGAAGTTGAAAGTGTACACACCAGGCGGCATGGTGGCACTGCGATAGAGCTGCTGCCTTACAGCGCCAGAGACCCATGTTCGATCCTGAGTACGGGTACTGTCTGTTCTGCGTTTGTACGTTTTCCCTGGGACCTGCGTGGGATTTCTCCGGGTGCTCCAGTTTCCTCCCACACTCCAAAGGCGTGCAGGTTTGTTGGTTAATTGGCTTGGTATAACAGTAAATTGTCCCTAGTATGTGTAGGATAGCATTCGTTTGCAGGGATCGCTGGTCGGCGTGGACTTGGTGGGCTGAAGGGCCTGTTTCCGCGCTGTATCTCTAATCTAAAAAAAATAAACTAAACATGTGACTGCCAGTTTGAGTGCAATATAATTCAAGGTCAGTCTGTAGTATTTTGTCCTGGTATATAATTCCCTTCACCATCCAATAAAGTGGATTAGCTAGCGATTCTCTCATTGTTATTCCTGATTTTGTGACTGTAAAAGACTCTTTTCCAACCGAGTTGTGACTGCTTTTTAAAATAATTAATTAGAATGTTTCTCAAATACATGATAAATCATAAACAAATCATAGAGTGTGTAAGATCTTGCTGGAATTCTAAATGTTATTGACATTTTCTTTTTGCAATAACTTTATTGACAAAACAAGTTTTCTGGAATGCAATAGAGTGAGCTCATGAACAGAATAATAGGACCATGATGGTATCCTTTACAGTTGATCTTACGAAGAATGCGAGCATTTTGATACGTTGATAAATGTAATTTATAAACGTGAATCTCGGCCTGTGGACTTCGGGAGCCGCGGACTCCGGTGGGAGGTGGCCGATTCAGAGGTCCAGCCAGCTGAGGATGTCTTACCTTTCGACGTTGGGGTTCCATCGTTCACGGCGAGAGGGCCTGAACATCGGGCCGCCCGTAGCGGCGACTGCGGGGTGCTCTGGAGGCCACGACCATGGGTGAACATTGGGGAACATCAGCAAGGAGGTTAACTGGACTTTGGTTCCTTCCCTCACAGTGGGGAACTTTGGTGCCGTTGTGGGGATGGTTTGTGTTGTGGACTACTGTGTTCTGTGTTTTGTGTTAATTTTATTTGTATGACGAAGGAAAATAGTTTTTTTTTGTCTCCTACTTGAAGACAATGGCAATGAATTGAATCCAAATCCAAATCCAAATATAGTTTAAAAATGTTTTCCAAAAAGATCTTCGAGATGAACTATATTGAATCTGATGAAATCTCTCTGATACTGATAAAAGTCTGGTTGTGAAATTAATTTTCAATGTTGCGTTTGGACAGTTATTGTTATGATGAACGATTATTGTTATGAACAGTTAAGATAAGGAGCAGAAATGGAATATACCACCAGAGAGGTGATAAAAATGACCAATACTTGTGTGGAGGATAAACATCATTAGTTCAGCTGAATGATTAACATCAGTATTGTAACTTTACGGGAAACTTTCAACAGTTATATCTGGAGAGGAGCCAAGTTCCATGTGAGATTTACTCTCAACATACTTTCATCATGTATCATTTATTAAGATGTATAGAATTATTCTTGTAAAATAAATATAATTTTATTTTGTCAATGGACACGGACGAATTATTTAACAAAATAACTCTGAATCATACAGAATTTTATCTTGTTAATAATGCGCAAGTATGCATTACTTAACAGGAATAACTCTTACTTGTCCATTAACAAAATAAAATTATGTTTAACAGAAATAACTCTTACTTGTCCATTGAAGCAGCTTTATTTAAGGAGTGACTGTGTTTGACTGTAAATTCTGGTTATTTTCTAGATATTGACCTTTCTAGATTTTGTAGCAGTTTCAGTGTTCAATGATTGATTTAAATTAATCCAAAATTAAACACCGAATTATAATCCGAATAGATTATTAGACTGAGATTTCACAAAATTGTTCTCAATTTCCAATATATATCGTAAAACAAATTTGTTACAAATT
This sequence comes from Leucoraja erinaceus, assembly GCF_028641065.1. Lineage (NCBI taxonomy): Eukaryota > Metazoa > Chordata > Chondrichthyes > Rajiformes > Rajidae > Leucoraja > Leucoraja erinaceus. The sequence goes on from NC_073389.1 coordinate 40,681,182, forward strand.
TTAAGGTTAGAAAAATATATTTTACCTCGACTGAAAAATCCTTAAAATGAGGAGTGAGACTGCATTCAGGAAGTTTGGTTGCCATGGTTTTGAAGTCGAACAAGATCTAAGTCAGGAAGAAAAACGTTTCCTTTTTAGCAGTTCATATAACATCATACATAGTTCAAACTCATTGTATTATTCATTGGGGAATAGATTTCACTATTAATAGGAAATACTCTAAATTCCTGTCTGTATAACTTACTGGCAAATGCAAATGCAAAGGCAAATGAGTTATAGCCTCAGGGATATACTATTCCATGCTTCTTTTCTGGTAGCTGAAGAAGAATTCTTCAAGCGTGTTCTCAAAGCCTGCATGAGAATTCTCCCGCCATGACACACGGGTCAACCTGAGAAGTACCTTCAGCAACAAACTGGTTCCACCAAGATTTTTCAGGTTAACATCGGGCTTCAATTTTTTTGGAGCAAAAGGGACCTTTATCAATTGGATGATTGTAGCTCAACAGAGCTGAGATTAGTGTTTGAGTTGGATGATTAATAAATGCAAGTGGTGAAAGTTTTAACTAAATTGGGTGGTGGATGACAACCAGGATAAAGCATCATAGAGGGGATATGAAATCCACAGATAAATACAAGGAGGATGGAGAGTCATCAAGGTATCAAATCGTTTAGTGGGAAATACAAGACAGACCATGATAGTATTTGAGTGCATCGACATAATTACATGCTTGTAGGTGTGAAAGGTTGATGAGCAGCAAGGCCAAATGGAAAAAAAAGTTTGTGATTATGTAGCTGATCTTGTTCAAACAAGAGAAGGTGTAAGACTTTAAGATGTGGTTGTGAAGTAGTCAAGAAACAGAGAAGATTTGGCATGTGCAGGGGGATTCTCTTGAATTTCTACAGATGCGCTGTGGCAAGTATTCTCTCAGAATATATCTCCGCCTGGTTTGGCATCTGCACTGTTCCCGACCATACATGTTTAAATGTTTGAATGCTGCACTGACTGGCTGACATTTTAAATTTCGTTGTACATGGTTCATGTTATAATGACAATAAAGAAACTATTCTATTCTACATATCTGCAGACAGTGGTGAATGTTGCCCAGTCCATCAAGGGATGGTCAAGAATGCCTGTCATCCTGGCCATTTCTTTTTCTAATTTCTTGCAAAAGACACAGAAAGCTCTAATATCCAAACTTGAGAACAGCTTCTCCTCACTGTTATCAGACTCCTGAACCAATTACTTCTTCACGCACCCCTTCCCGGAGATGCTGCCACACACTCTTACTCTAATCACAACCTTGTTTGGTTAATCTATTATTGCACTTTAGTGTGTGTTGCACTATTTCTGATTTATTTATCTTTAATTGCATCATCAGTTGGCATTTATCATTGCTATGTAAACTGTTTGCTCTGTGAGCTTTACGCAAATAAGGAACTTTATTGCACACTGATGTTTATGTCAGAATACTAATCAGAATCTCAAAGAGACTGTGTTGGAGGTGGGGAGGTTTTAACAAACATTCATGTGATCTCGGATTAGGGTTACACAATAATGCAGCTCCAGTGACCCTGGATCAATCCTGATCTCCCACATCCCAAAGATGTGACCAGTGGACTAATTGCTGTAAATGACCACAAGTATAGATACCTTCTGAATTTTGTAGTCGGCAGGGCAGTACTCTGCATATCGCCAACTTGCACAATTTTATATTTTTATCAAGCCAATTAACTTGCAAACCTGTACGTCTTTGGAGTGTGGGAGGAAACCGAAGATCTCTGAGAAAACCCATGCAGATCACGGGGAGAACGTAGAACACCATACAGACAGCACCTGTAGTCGGGATTGAACCCGGGTCTCTGGCGCTGCATTTTGCTGTAAGGCAGCAACTCTACCGCTGTGTCACCGTGATGATAGGATGATGGAAAAACAAGTGTGGCATGTGGGAGGTTGGGTTACAAGGATGTGGGTGGGATTGCTCAGGAAGCTACGTACACTTACTGAGCCGAATCCCCCCCTATGTCATAAGAAAATAATATAACATATAAAATAATCCAACTTGGCCTCTGAATTGCTTCCCTTCCAATGAGAGCACTCGTACGACACACAACTCTCCAGATGTGGACTCACCAAAGCCCTACATAACTGAAGCATTACCTCACACCTTTGTGTTAAATTCCTCTCACAACAAACAACAGTATTTTGTTAGCTTGCAGTACATGCGTACGTGGCTCTTGTGAATTGTACAACAATACACCCAGATCCCCCATGCAGCCTCATGTCTCTTAGATCATTTATTTACTGCCAAAGTGGACAATTTCACATTGCCCATTTGACTGAATCTTTTCCCACTCACTTAATAGTTAATGTCATTTTTGCAATCTCCATTGTTTGTTTTCACAATTTATTTTCCCACCTATCTTTCAGTCATCAATAAATTTAACAGTCACACCTTTGGTGCATTTGTTCAAATCATTTATGAAAATAATAGAGGTCAACCTCAGCACCCAATGCTGTGGTTGTCAGTAAGGACACAAAGTGCTGGAGTAACTCAGCGGGTCAGCCACCATGTCTGGGGAACATGGCTCGGACTGGCATATCAGTGGTATATCATTGATTACATCTTGCTACCCCAAAAAAACACATTCATGCCTTGTTTGGCCGATTAGGAAAGGGGGAGATGCAACAAGACCTGGGGTGTCATGGTACACCAGTCATTAAAAGTAGGCATGCAGGTGCAGCAGGCAGTGAAGAAGGCGAATGGTATGTTAGCATTCATAGCAAAAGGATTTGAGTATAGGAGCAGGGAGGTTCTACTGCAGTTGTACAGGGTCTTGGAGTATTGTGTACAGTTTTGGTCTCCTAATCTGAGGAAAGACATTCTTGCCATAGAGGGAGTACAGAGAAGGTTCACCAGACTGATTCCTGGGATGTCAGGACTTTCATATGAAGAAAGACTGGATGGACTCGGTTTGTACTCGCTAGAATATAGAAGATTGAGGGGGGATCTTATAGAAACTTACAAAATTCTTAAGGGGTTGGACAGGCTAGATGCAGGAAGATTGTTCCCGATGTTGGGGAAGTCCAGAACAAGGGGTCACAGCTTAAGGATAAGGGGGAAATCTTTTAGGACCGAGATGAGGAAAACATTTTTCACATAGAGAGTGGTGAATCTCTGGAATTCTCTGCCACAGAAGGTAGTTGAGGCCAGTTCATTTGATGTATTTAAGAGGGAGTGAGATGTGGCCCTTGTGGCTAAAGGGATCAGGGGATATGGCGAGAAGGCAGGTACAGGATACTGAGTTGGATGATCAGCCATGATCATATTGAATGGCGGTGCAGGATGGAAGGGCCGAATGGCCTACTCCTGCACCTATTTTCTATGTTTCTATTTTTTTTTAATATACATTGCAGCACTAGAAAGTACTTGAAGGTTTAAAGACATAATGTTTTTGTTCGGGCGAAAAAGACCAGAACTTTCATTAGATTCTTTAATGTTTTCAAATGTCCACCAAATAATGTCAACCAGGAATTTACTGCCAAATTGTAGAAAGACTAAAAAAAACCGATATAAAGAGATCCATCAGACCCAAGATAGACACAAAAAGCTGGACTAACTCAGAGGGACTGGCAGCATGAGTTACTCCAGCTTTTTGTGTCTATCTTCGGTTTAAACCAGCATCTGCTGTTCCTTCCTACACGATCCATCGGACCCATTAGTCTGAAGAAGGGTGTCGACCTGAAACATCACCCATTCCTTCTATCCAGAGATTCTTCCTGTCCCGCTGAGTTACTCCAGCATTTTGTGTCTAGCTTTGATGTAAAGGGAAATGGGAGGAAGGTTCCTGAAATGTGTTTGAGAGACTTTTGGTCATCAAGGTTTTCAAGTTTAAGGGAATAGCACCTGGGGAATGAAATGTAGTTGGAGGAGTATGATTTAATGGGAGAGCATTTGGGAAGTTGCTGCCTTACAGCGCCAGAGACCCAGATTCAATCTTGACCTCGGCTGCTGTCAGTACGGAGTTTGTACGTTCTCCGTGTGACTGTGTGGGATTTCTCCGGTGGCTCCGGTTTCCTTCCACATTTCAAAAACGTGCAAGTTTGTAGGCTATTTGGCTTCTGTAAACTGTTCCTGGTCCTGGTGTGTAGGGTAGAACTTGTGTATAGGTGATCGCTGGTTGGTGTGGGTTCGGTAGGCCGAAGGGCCTGTTTCCACGCTGGATCTCTAAACGAAACTGCCAAATTACAGTAAAATGAAGGCACAGATGACTGCAGATGATGGAATCTATGGCAAAAAAAGACCGTCTGGAGCAGCTGCCCGACTTGAGTTTGTCCAGCTGCTCTTATTTTTGTTTCAAATTACAGTCTGAATACAGACTGGGCACCTTGCTTGTGATGGGGGGGAAAGCACGAGCTTCTTGACTATTTAAAAAATTCATTCCTGGCAGATTGAATAAACACATAAAAACGTCATGGCTGTGTTCTAATCTGCTTCCAAATTCCAATTGATTTTAATGGAGCTGAAGTTTGGAAGATGATTATAGCATGCAATTACTACTTACTGACATAATTATCAAGGCAACAGAACAAGCCTTATGATACAAGCAAAAAGTCAGTTGAACAGATGACACAAAGGAAACACTAAAGTTTGTGTACACAAAAGAAGTAACAAAAAAAAATAGGAGTTAAATGAAATATGATTTATTTGCGACCAATAATAAGTTTTATTTACAAAGAGGCCTGAGATGACTGTTGGTGTTTACCTTTTAACTACCTTGAGTACCTCCATGTGTCTTCCATCATATCTATACTTATTTGACATAAATGGAGTAATCTATGTAATCATTACCATCGAAAATAAGAAAGGAAAGAAAAAGTATTCATTTGTCTAGAACTTTAGATAATTTCAGCAGAGGCATAAAATATGTGCACGTCATCTTTAGGCATTCGTTGCCTTTTGCACAAACAACTATTAGTTGAACTGCTATTTTTCCTCGACTCAGATTCTTTAAGAAACGAGCAATCTACTGAAAATAAATTGTAGGAGTCACGACGGTTACACTAAGATTATTTGTTGGGATAATTGCTTGGTAGCAATATCACAGTCTATAACTTAACTCATGTTTATTTTGCACAAATTTGGTTTGGAGTCTGTTCCCTTTTCAATTATCAGTTAACCACATCTGCGCCTTCCTCCCTCGCAACATGGACCCGCTACAGTTCGCATACCGTCCAAACAGATCCACGGACGATGCTAGTCTCCCACGTTCTGCACACCGCTCTCTCTCACCTTGACAGCCAGAAGGGGGGCTATGTGAGGATGCTGTTCATTGACTTCAGTTCAGCCTTCAATGCAATAGTCCCCACTAGACTTGCTGAGAAGCTGCTGAGAACTGGGGCTTACCACTCCCCTGTGTGCCTGGGTCTTGGACTTTCTCACCGCCAGGCCCCAGGTAGTCAAGATGGAAAGATATACATCAAACACCCTCACCCTGAACACAGGATCCCTGCAGGGTTGCGTCCTCAGCCCCCAACTGTACTCCCTGTACACACATGACTGTGTGGCCAGGTTCAGCTCCAACTCCATAATCAAGTTTGCTGATGACACTGTGGTGGTGGGCCTGATCTCCGATAACAGTGAGAAGGCTTACTGGGAGGAGGTGGCTGATCTGGCACTCTGGTGTCAGGACAACAGCCTCCTCTTGAATGCCATAAAAACTAAGGAGCTGATTGTGGAATTTAGAAGGGCAAAACATCTGAGGACGTATACGCCATGGAGATCAATTCTGTGGATAGGGTGAGCTGCTTTAAATACCTGGGAGTCCACATCAGAGTATCTGACATGGACAGCACACACTGCCGTTCTAGTAAGGCAAGGCAGCGCCTTAACCACCTCAGGCAATTGAGGAAATTCAGAGTCTCTCTGAGGATCCTTCAGTGCTTCTACTCGGGGGCTGTAGAAAGCTTCTTGTCCGGCAACATCACAATATGGTTTGGGAACTGCTCTGCCCAGGACAGGAAGGCTCTGCAGAGAGTAGTGCGTTAAGCCGAACGCACTATGTGAACTACACTCGCCCCCCCCTGCATGACCTATACATCAGGAGGTGCAGATCCAGAGCCAGCATCATAATGAGGGATCCCTACCACCCCAGCAACGGACTGTTCCAGCTGCTACAGTCAGGCAAACGCCTCCGCTGTCATGCTGTGAAAACAGAGAGGATGAGACGGAGTTTCTTCCCACAGGCCATCAGGACTGTAAACTCTTATCTCAACAGTGACTAATTTACTGTACTAATTTGCTGTTGTGTTATGTCTTATTAAAAGTGCTGTTTTTTTTTCTATTATATAAATACTGATTCTGTTCTGTTGCTTTTTGCACAATCCACAGGCATTGCCACTTTCATTTCACTGCACATCTAGTATGTGTATATGACAAATAAAGTTGACTTGACCTGACTAATATATGGGAAATAGTATGAACTTTGTGCTTAGCTTTTTATTTTACATGCTTTGGTTCATAATATTTGAGAAATTATTACTCCAGAGAGCAGGACAGCTTACTTCAACATCACAAATTATATTCAAATTACATTCACCACTCTGTGAAAGGACACAAAGTTCTGGGGTAATTTGACGGGTCAGGCAGCATCTCTGGAGAACGTGAATAGGTAATGTTTTGGGTCGGGACCCTTCAGTCTCCAGCACTTAATGTTCTTTTGTGTAAACCAGAATGTGCATTTCCCCGTTTCTACTCCTTCACTCTGTGAAAGGGTGGATGTGGGTGGAGCGAACGTTGAAGTCTTGTCATCCAACTGTCGGAAGTCGACCTCTAATAAAGACTTAAGGACTCAAATCATTAACCATCAACAGTGGGTTTATTTTACTTGCACAAGGGGAGAAGTGTCTCAGTCAAAGGCTGTGATCACAACTCCAAAGTTAAGTCGGGACAGCAGGACATTTATACACCAAAATGAGGACGCAGGCGAGTGAACGAATAAGGTGCGGTAGATTAATAAGCTAATTGCAGGATCTCTACTTTACTCTTACAATATACAATAGTTGTGACTTCTTGGTTCCGTACGCAACGGAGTACAAAGGTAAGGATACTTAATAACTGACACTAGATCGTCACTTCCCGGTTCTGCGAGAAACGGGATACAAGGATAATGACAGTGAATGTGTTACTAGCAACACCGGCGGGCAGCTTCTGAGTGCCGCATGTGTCAAGGTAAGAACACTGAATATGCTGACAACTGGTACCAGCTGGCGCCCTCTGAACTTCGCACACAGTGTAGTTCAAAGATAGTGACAACAAATGTGCTAATAGCAAGTCTGTGTGTATTCGAGGTATAATGGTAATGCCAGTGGGTATGTTAAATAGCAAGTCCTAGCTGGCGTCTTCTGGGCTTCACACACAGCAGAGTAGGAAGGTAGGGAAAATGAATAGCATACCTTAATTAAGTTTTAATGTATTAATAAATTGCATACCTTCAACAGCTTTTGGGACTTCTACACTCCCCATAATTGATGACTACTTCAGTGCTACCTCTGCACCCATGCAGAACTTACTGACTTCAATAGCCTTACTACTAATTTCCATCTTGCACTCAAATTCACCTGGACCATCTCCCTACCGTTTCTTAATCTCACCGACTCCATCACAGGAGATACAGACTATCGACTGGCATCTATTATACTCACTCACTCCCACAGCTATCTAGACTATACTTCTTCCCACCCTGCTTCATGTAAAAACTATCCCCTACTCTCAATTCCTCCATCTACGCCGCAGTGGAATTATCTGCCACAGAGGGGAGTGGAGGCCAATTCACTGGATGTATTCAAGAGAGAGTTAGATATAGCTCTTAGGGCTAATGGAATCAAGGGATATGGGGGGAAAAGCTGGAACAGGGTACTGATTCTGGATGATCTGCCATGATCATATTGAATGGCGGTGCTGGTTCGAAGGGCCAAATGGCCGACCAGCACCTACTTTCTATATTTCTATCTGCGCCCAAGATGAGGTGTTCCATACCAGGACATCGAAGGTTTCCTCATTCTTTAGGGAATGGGGGTTCCCCTCTTCCATCAAAGATGAAGCCCTCACTTGGGTCTCCTCGATATCCCACAGCTCCACCTCCCCCCAGTCACAACATTTTCCTTGCTCTCCATTCCCTTTGTCCCATTTCCACTCCTTACACTTCCTTATCTATGTACCTCCCTCTACCCTGACTTCAGTCTGAAGACTGGTCTCGACCCGAAACGTTACCCATTGCTTCTATTCAGAGATGCTCCATCTTCCGCTAAGTTACTCTAGCTTTTTGTGTCTATCCCTATAATCTGCGTCCATCTTTCCTTTCCACTTTGTACTGAATATGTTCTGCACAATGCAGTGTTCTCTTGCGTTAAAATAGTATGCTGTCTTGTGTATTTATTCAGAAATATATATGTAATAGTATTACAAAATGGTTCTTAAGTATGAAGTATTTTCAGACGTCTCTCAGATGTTCGATTATAAACATACAATAATTGTAACATGACGGGAGCTTAGTTTCTATTGTGGGGACATGACGTCAGGAAGATATTATAAATAATTTTAAGCCCACGTATGAGCGAGACAGCAGAGAGTGGACAACACTGACTTTACTCAGATGAGCACTGATACCAAATAAAACAGCTCATAGATCAATGGTGAGTCTATCGAACAAGTCATCAGCTTATTAAGAGGCCTCAGCCATGTACATCGGAAATCAGCGTGAGCAAGTCCAAACTGCTTCAACAAACCATAGTAATGACAAGATTTTTATATCTTCATGACACAATGGTTACTTGTGGAGTTGAAATAAATTATTAATCATTGTTTCTGTAACCTTTCATCTTTGTTTTTCCCCAGAGATAACTTTAATCTTGCGTTTCTTGTTATTTTAAAAATCTCTCCACCATTTATCTATCGCATAGATACCATAAATGTCAGTGTCCCTGAAAGAAGGATTGATTCCATTTGCTAAATGGGGACCCCTCATTAACGAGGTATTCTGTAACATTTGGGGGACTTGCCTGCTGAACACAGTGACACAGAGCAACTGTAATCTCAAAATTGCAACAGATAAGAACCTAGACAGAACTGTGAAGGACTATCCTCCCCCAATAGATAAGAAAGACTGCCTTTCAGTAGGTTACACAGAAAAGCTGGAGAAACTCAGCGGGTGCAGCAGCATCTATGGAGCGAAGGAAATAGGCAACGTTTCGGGCCGAAACCCTTCTTCAGACTGATCGGGGGTGGGGGTGGGTGGGGACAAGAAAGGGAAAAGGAGGAGTAGCCAGAAGGCTGGAGGGTGGGAGGAGACAGCAGGGGAGCTGAGGAAGGGGAGGAGACAGCAAGGACTAACAGAATTGGGAGAATTCGATGTTCATGCCCCGGGGGTGTAGACTCCCCAAATGGAATATGAGGTGCTGTTCCTCCAATTTCCGGTGCTGCTCGCTGTGGCCATGGAGGAGACCCAGGACAGAGAGGTCGGAGGCGGAGTGGGAGGGGGAGTTGAAGTGCTGAGCCACCGGGAGGTCAGCTTGGTTATTGCGGACCGAGCGGAGGTGTTCGGCGAAACGATCGCCCAACCTCCGCTTGGTCTCACCGATATAGATCTGCTGGCATCTAGAGCAGCGGACGCAATAGATGAGGTTGGAAGAGATGCAGGTAAACCTCTGTCGCACCTGGAACGACTGCTTGGGTCCTTGAACGGAGTCGAGGGGGGAGGCAAAGGGACAAGTGTTGCATCTCCTGCGGCCGCAAGGGAAAGTGCCCGGGGAGGGGGTGGACCGAGAGGGAAGGGAAGAATTGACAAGGGAGTTATGGAGGGAGCGGTCTTTGCGGAAGGCAGACATGGGGGGAGATGGGAAGATGTGGCGAGTAGTGGGGTCACGTTGGAGGTGGCGAAACTGACGGAGGATTATTTTTTGTATGTGACAGCTGGTGGGGTGAAAGGTGAGGACTAGGGGGACTCGGCCCTTGTTGCGAGTGCGGGGATGGGGAGAGAGAGCAGTGTTGCGGGGTATGGAAGAGACCCTGGTGCGCGCCTCATTTATGGTGGAGGAGGGGAACCCCCGTTCCCTGAATAGTGAGGACATTTCAGATGTCCTGGTGTGGAACGCCTCATCCGTGGAGCAGATGCGGCGTAGACGGAGGAATTGGGAGTAGGGGATGGAGTCCTTACAGGAAGCAGGGTGGGAAGAAGTGTAGTTCAGTAGAATGTTTAAGCTTTAGCTAATCTGAATACATTCTAGGCCATTTTTCCATCATTCTCCCCAGTATAATTAAGGGACAGAAGTTTAGGGATAACATGAGGGGAAACTTCTTTACTCAGACGCAAATTAGAGAAACAGCCCCACGTATTTCTCTTTTCCTTTCCTATTCTTCGTCCCCTTTTGATCTCTCGTTTTCACACTTTACCCATCCAGATCTCTGTCCGAAGAAGGGTCTCCTGAAATGTCACCCATTCCTTCTCTCCAGAGATGCTGCCTGACCCGCTGAGTTTCTCCAGCATTTTGTGCCTGTCTCCCTCTCCCCTGACTCTCAGTCTGAAGAAGGGTCTCGACCCGAAATGATGCTGCCTGTCCCACTGAGTTACTCCGGCATTTTGTATTTTTGTTCCCTCGTGTGGGTTGGGTGAAGCAACACAAGCTTCTATAGGATATGCTGGGAGTGTAGGAGCCTCCACCGTTGCAGAGCTTCCTTCCCCACTCTTGATGCCAGCTGATATCCCACCACCCCTGCCCCTTTGCACTCCTCATCCATCAACGTTGTTTACGTGACCGCAGCAAAATATTCCTTCAGGACCCTGGGCCGCTTTTCCAGTCAGGAAGTCCGATCCATTCCTGTTGTTGGCTGCCAGCTCATAAAATTCTGGTGGTCTGGAATTCTGTGCAATACATTTCCCATCATAGTCCCCCACTGCACGCTTCCTAACTGGGAGTTAAAATCAGTTCTTGTGATGTAGAACCATTTTAAAGATTGAGTAATTTGTTAATAATTGACAAGTCATCATCTACTTTGACTTTTCATGCCTTCAAAGATGCATTATTATTAGCCTTGAAGTGGGAGAAGTCAGAAAGCATGACCCAGAATTACAATTATTGTACATTCTTATTGTCGATAAATAAAGACAGGGTTGTCAATCTTGGTCGTTCAAGGTGGTGTATGGGGTGCAAAGAAAATAACATGGGTGTTTTACTTACTTTTAACTTAAACTTTTAGTATTGTTGGCAATAACCCAAGGTGTGAGAAATCTATATTTTCTGTAGCGATAAATGGGCCATTGATCTTTATGGATTGTTTAACTTAGCAACTTTACAGTCCCTGTTTAAATAGTTATTTTTAAAATTCCTGAGCCTGTTGAGCAGTCCAGCAAACACACTGTGGGGAATGTGATAGTCAAATATAATTATTTTCTTGCCCATTGTTCCAAGAATACTTTCTACAGGTTTCTCTGAATAGATGAGTGAAAACTGGTCAGTTCATGAGTTGGATGGGGTGCTGGACTTTGCTGGACTCCACATCCCCTCCCCCCTCCCCTCCTTCTCTCACCAGTCTTACTATCTCCGACTGCATTCTATCACTATCCTGCCTGCCCACTCTCCTGACATCAGTCCGAACCATCACCCATTCCTTCTCTCCAGGTTCGCTGCCTGTCCCGCTGAGTTATTTCAGCATTTGTGTCAACTTTCAATATGAATCTGTGTTCTCCTGTTCCTTAGAACAAAACAAAGAATGTAGCAACTTACCCTGAAGGCCATAACAATAGAGTGAGTGAGTTGCTGCAATACTCTGAATGAGGAACAGGTGGTGTTTTTGTTAATCCGACAAGAGGCCAATAAAGGAGATTCATGATTATTGTCCTATTCCGCTCGTCAGAAACCACAGAGGATGGTATACTCGTAGTTAAATGATCGTGACGTATGTCGGTGATTATATGTGTACGTGTGCGCACACACGTTGGCTTTTGCACACAGAGTTCTTTTAAACTGAAACCATCTGTCGTGGAAACTGCCATTTGTAGACTTTGTACTTGTGCTGCAAAAAAAAACCTGAGCAAACAAATCCTTGGAAAATTAAAGACTGTAATGGAAGTCTGCTGTTTATACTTGTAATTGGGAACTCCAGCTGAGAAAGAACACTTAGCCCGGACTCTCGAGTCTTTAGACTGACGGTGAATATAAAGCTGTTATAGCTGTCATGATGGTGTTATAACTTTGGCTAAGCTATAACACAGGATATGGAATTATATTGTTTGGCAAGGTCAGAGTTTTTAAAAGATTGAGGGAAATAATTAAACTAAGAGTGTGGGAAGGAACTGCAGATTCTGGTTTATACTGGTTAGACACAAAGTGCTGGATTAACTTAGCGGGTCAGGTAGCATCTCCATAGAAAAGGATGGGTGCCACAGTCTGAAGTATTGACCGGTTTTGACTGGAAAAGTCACACATCCTTTTTCTCCAGAGATGCTGCCTGACCCGCTGAGTTACTCCAGCACATTGTGTCTATGTTCAAAATAAACTGGGGGGGGTATTGAAGGAGGGAGCAGTGGCAGGGATGTGAATAAACCAGACGGTGGAAGGGAACGGAAAGATGAAGGGGAATGTTAGAGGAGAAATAAAAGAGAGGAATATGTCAAGAAATATGAGGTGAGATGGCACAGTGAGACAAATTCAAGTAAACATTCTTGACCTCAAATTATGGAACACAAAATTCCAAAAACCTGACAGCACAACTACTTCCAGTAACCTTGTATCGGATTAAGAATTATAGCACTGCCCATGCTGAGATATGTTAGTGGTCTTGTGGTCAACATGTGTCTTCAACTTCCTTTTTTCCTTGCAAGGCCTTGAACAGCCTATCACGTCCCAAATTGGTGCACACTTTTCCTGTAACGTTTGATTCTCTATAATTAGGCTTCCATGCTGACAATGCACTGAGATTGTCCCGATATAAAATGTCCATTTATATTCCATGTGGCTGGATTCAAAGTCCATTTACAGGGTTTCCCCAGCTTACTAACACCTGGGAACTCGGTTCACAGCCGAGTTGTTTCTGACTTGCAGATTATCAAGGTTATGAATCCTGCCACAATCTGGGAAGGACCTGAATGCTCTTTACACCCAATCATACATTTCACTGTCTAATCCTCTCCTGCACCTTCTAGTTTGGTGTGATAGTTTTCGTCGGCACATTCTTGCCTGTGAGGTTACAGCCAGTCTGTCACCTGGGATGGCTTCTCGCCCCATCTTATTCAGTTTTCTCCACTGTTTCCCCCATGATTTCTTATTCTCATGCTAGTCCATGGTAACATTATCTGAAGATATGGAATCAGTTTCTGTACTTTCTTTTGACGAGGTCCATTCTACCTCTCCACTATTTGTCTCATCTTCTCTGCTGTATGATTGCATAATACCCAGTTTTAGATGAGCTGCAATTTACTTCATTTGAAATTGGGAATATTGAATTCTATGCTTCAGTTCCACTACTAAGGTGGAAAACCCACTACGTGACCAATATCTCTGGTTGAAAGAGAATGTGCAATTTCAGCATCTGGTTAAACAACTTGACCTCGTCAACTGTGAAACAACTTTCCCTCCAGAACTCAAAAAACAAGTGAGTTGCCAAAGACTGACTTTCACTGCTTCTTTTGGAAGAGGAAGAGAAGGAGATGGGAACAAGAGGGAGGGATGAGAGAGAGGATGAAAGGGAGGTTGAGGCGGGGGCAGGAGCATCTACCAAAGCAGGAGGAATTAAGGGAACAATAAGAAGTAGTTGAATTGAAACGGAGCAGTAAGAAGGAGGGACGATGGAAAGAGAGGAGAGGTGATGAAGAAAGGAGACATTGACAGTGACAGGGGGTTCGAGGAGGCAAGGATGACGGATGATGGACCATGAAGTAAAAATAGAGGGAGGATAATAAAGGAAGGAAGAAAGATAGAAGAAAAGGAATAACGGGTAGCTGAGTGGGGCAGGTACGAAAAAGGAAATGAGGAAGGTGGGGGCATAGAAGTAAGAGGAGGCAGGGATGAGGAATAGGTTTTCTCACAATTGCATATCAGCCAGGATGCTCTGTATCTAAATGGAATTTCCAGATAATGTCCTTGGCACTGACTGCAGCAACAATGTAACATTCCTGCCCCAATTATGAGCTGATTGCTATCCCAGAATCATTTATACTCTAAAGCTAACTGATTAACCAAGTGACCCAATATTTTGTGATTGATGACCAAAATAAGTAGTTTTAATCTCGGAGAGATGCTCCTGGTGGGAACTTCAGAGAATTGCTGAGAGAAATGCTTCATGATTTGGCTAAACAAACCAAAACCCTCTGACTGCAACCTGATCTTCATTGTAGAAATGCACGATTGGCAAACCCACATGTGGTGACCTCGCTCGATATCTGGAATAACCCATCCTCCCTTGGGTCTCCGATTGCTCTGGAACTGTTCTTACTGAAAACCAACAGAACTCTCTTCCACGTGTCCACATCCCATTCTCTTTCAGACACTTCCTCCCATTGACCACTGGGTTTGATTCCTTCTAGCTCTGTCTTCCTTCTGCCAGCTTCCTGCTTCCTACTCCCACCAACCTCTCCTAATTTCCGTTTCCGAACTTAGGGCAGTACGGTGGCTCAGTGGTAGAGTTGCTGCCTTACATGGCCAGAGACCTGGGTTCGATCCTGACTATGGATGCTTGTCTGTACAGAGTTTGTACTTTCTCCCCGTGACCTGCGTGGGTTTGCTCCAGGAGCTCCGGTTTCCTCCCACACTCCAAAGACATAAAGGTTTGTATGTTAATTGGCTTGGCATGGTAGTAAATTGTCTCTGGTGTGTGTAGGATAGTGTTAGTGTACGGGGATCGCTGGTCGGTGCAGCCTCGGTAAACTAAACTAAACTTATTTTCCCACCCATACCACCTGCCAAGAAGTAAACCTAGCCAAGTGCCATGCAGGACTCCCACAATCTTTATTTAAATAAAGCCCTATTGTTATGATCATCGGTGCTTTCATGCCTTTTGCTGCATGCAGCCAGTGTTTTTACCAGACACTTGTCTTTTTAAGATTGCATTGCATTTATTCCTCCCCTTCCCAGCTTCCAAAATTGCAGCCTCTTTCTTTGTAATCACCATTGGCAAATAGTGATGGGGAATAGGGTGGAAATAATAATAACAATTATAATTAAGTGTGATGATCTGGATGAGGAGTGCATATATTTCGGAGCTGTCACCAAAGGTGAAGGTTATATATTACAATTTCTACGTCTTAAAAAAACAAAAAACAGCTTCTGACTGTATTACAAACAGTAACAACATAAATATAACAGGCAACCTGTGGTACAGAGGTAGACTTGGAGGAGTACACATCCACTGTGCTCTCCTACATCACCTGCTGTGTGGAGTTTGTCACAGTGGACAAGAAAATAAAGATGTTCCCAAACCGGAAACCGTGGATGAACAAGGAGGTACAGAATCTGCTAAGGGCACGCAACAATGCCTTTAAATCCAGTGACACTTCAGCCTACAGTGCTGCCAGGTCGAACCTGAACAAAGGTATAAAAAAAGGCCAAAGACATCCACAGGCAAAGGGTGGAAGAACACTTCAATACCGCGGACACCAGAAGCATGTGGCAGGGAGTCGGGGACATAACTGACTACAAGAGCAGCCCCGCCTGCCCCCACGGTGATATCACACTAGCCAACGAACTAAACACCTTCTTTGCTCGCTTGGCAACACCACCAGGAGTGGAATAACTCCGGCCATGGCGGAGGGACAGGTCTTAAGATTGAGCGCTCGGGAGGTACAGTGCGCTCTGCATAGGATCAATCCACGCAAGGCTGCAGGGCCGGACGGAGTCCAAGGAAGGGTACTAAAGGACTGTGCTGTACAGCTGGCTGAGGTATTGACGAGGATCTTTAACCTGTCTCTATCTCTGGCAATGGTCCCCAAGTGCCTGAAGACAGCTACCATAGTGCCGGTGCCGAAAAAGTCAAAAGTCACCAACCTGAACGGCTACCATTCGGTTGCCTTAACTCTAATACCCATGAAGTGCTTTGAAAGGCTGGTCCTCTCTCACATCAAATCCAGCATCCCTGCCTCACTGGACTCTCATCAATTTGCATACAGGGCAAATAGATCCACAGAGGATGCCATCTCTCTGGCTCTCCACACTGTCCTGACTCACTTGGAAAGACAGGGCACGTACGTGAGGATGCTCTTCATAGACTATAGCTCTGCCGTCAACACGGTCATCCCCACCAAGCTCACCACCAAACTCCACCAGCTAGGCCTCAGCTCGCCGATATGCGACTGGATCCTGAATTTTCTGACGGAGCGACCGCAGGCAGTGAGACTGGGCTCGCACATGTCCTCCACTATCACCCTGAGCACCGGCACACCACAGGGCTGTGTACTGAGCCCCATGCTCTACTCCCTCTTCACACAAGACTGTGTTCCTGCATTCGACACCAACACCATCGTCAAGTTTGTAGACGACACAACGGTGATCGGGCTGATCACCAATGGTGATGAAACAAAATACAGAGCGGAGGTGCGGAACCTGGCGGACTGGTGCTCACATAACAACTTGTCCCTAAACACCTCCAAAACCAAGAAGCTGATTATCGACTTCAGGAGGACACAGAATGGGGAACACGCCCCAATCTCTATCAGTGTGGAGAGAGTGTCCAGCTTTAGGTTTCTCAGCACACACATTTCAGAGGACCTCACATGGTCCACCAACACCGCTGCGCTGGTCAAGAAGGCACAGCAACGACTGTTGTTCCTGAGAACATTGAAAAAGACTGGTCTGCCCCAACAGCTGCTGACAACCTTCTACCGCTGCACCACAGAGAGCATCCTAACACATGGCATCTCTGTGTGGTATCTCAGCTGCATGGAGGCGGAGAGAAGAGCTCTTCAGCGCGTCGTCCACAGAGCGCAGAAGATTATTGGGACACAGCTACCAGCCTTGGAGGGCATCTACTACACACGGTGCCTCAGGAAGGCCGTCAGCATCCACAAAGATTCCTCACACCCTTGTAATAGTCTGTTCGAACTCCTACCTTTCGGTTGACGTTACAAGGCCTTCTACGCCCGCTCCTCCAGACTCTGGAACAGCTTCATCCCCAGAGCTATAGCTGCTCTGAACTGGCCCTGCTGAGTGCCCCCCCACCCCCATAAACTGTCTCCCTCGGATGGTCACGTCGCACATCGACCCGGCACAGACCTATTTGCACTTTTTTACTGTTTTACTATTCTTTTTTATAAATCATGTTTCTCGGGGTATCTAAATTTTATCTAAATTTTATTAGTTGTTTAAGTTATGACATCGGATGGTAGCTGCATACCAAATCTCGTTGCACCTATTTGCAATGACAATAAAATGTATTATTATTATAGAACAATGCAATATAGGAATAGGGCCTTCGGCTAACTGTCGACATGATTCAAGGTTTGTTTATTGTCACGTACCAATTAAGGTACAGTGAAATCCAGTTTGCCATACAGTCATACCAATAAAGAGCAACAAGATATCCAAATAAAATTTTAACCATGAACATCCATCACAGTCACCCGGTTGTCTCATGGTGGCGCAGCAGTAGAGTTACTGCCTTACAGCACCAGAGACCTGGGTTCGATCCTGACTCTGGGTGTTGTCTGTATGGAGTTTGTACGTTCTCCCCCTGACTGTGTGAGTTTTTTTTCCGGGTGCT
This sequence comes from Leucoraja erinaceus, assembly GCF_028641065.1. Lineage (NCBI taxonomy): Eukaryota > Metazoa > Chordata > Chondrichthyes > Rajiformes > Rajidae > Leucoraja > Leucoraja erinaceus. Next base: position 40,698,926 of record NC_073389.1, read on the forward strand.
CGGGTTCCCTCCCAGACTCCAAAGATGTACAGTTTTAAATGTAGATAAATTGGCTTTGGTAATGATTGTAAATTGTACCTATAGTGTAGGATCATTGGTCAGCACGGACTCGGTGGGCTGAAGGGCCTGTGTCTGTGTTGTATCTCTAAACTAAACTAAATAAAGTCCATGCTGAACATGATGCCAACTTAAACTAATCTCTGCCTGCACCTGATCCCTATCCCTCCATTCCCTGCATACCATTTGCCTATCTACAAGCCTCTTTAATGACATTATCGTATTGGTCTCCACCACCATCACAGGCAGCTCGTTCCAGGCACTCGCCTATTCTATGTGTGAAAAATCTCTGTTAAACTTTGCCCCTCTCACCTTAGCTGTGCCCTGTAGTCTTTGACATTTCCACCTGGGAGAAAGATTTGGACTGTCTACCCTATCTATGCATCAAATGCAGCTTTTTATTTTCAGCCTATGCAGCCGTGGTGCCTCTTGAATCTGGTCTTTCGATTTCCGATGGCATAATGGGCTCTCTGTGACTATTTTTATATTAAAGATGTTTTTCCCAGGTGATGTGGCATAAAATGAGTGAGTTATTCAAACAGAAACAAAGGTCGCTTGTTGGCCATTGACAGCAGAAAGAGTATCACGTCTCCTTCATGCTTACCTAATCTTACCTAATTCAAGATGGCGGACAGCGGGGGTGATGCGCCGTTGTGTATGGCCGCTCCTCCTGCTGTCCGTCCTTTCACCCTTTTTTATTTTTATTTTTAGTCCTGTTCGTATGAAATGTTTATTGGAGGTCTTCTTTTATGTGGTGGGTGGGGGAGGGGAAGGGGGAAACTATTTTAACCCCAGTTCTACCTGGTCGGAGATGCGGTTTTTCTCCGAACCGCATCTTCGTCCTCTCTGTGCGGCCTAGTCAAACTGGAGCAGCGCTGGAGCGGCGTTTCCTGCGGGGACTGCAGCTTCGACGGCGGTGTAGATGCTGGGACATCTACAAGGAGCGGGCGATGCCTTACCGGGTCGCCTTGCGGTAAGCTCCGGGGCACTGTGACCGTCGACAGCACCGCGGAGCCTGGGATCCGAGATCGCCAGTGTCGGGGGTTCGGCCGGCGCGGCCTGTGAACTTTGGTCGTTGCAGTCTTCGGGGGGGAAGCGGCCGCTTCAGTCCTGGCCGCTGATGGATGTTCACCGACGCCGATGATCCAGCTTCGCGGCAGGAGGGCCTGAAGATACCGGGCTGGCTGAGGAGGCCAGATATAGGCCCCGACCTCGGGTGGACTATGAGGGGGAGAACTGGATATTTTTGGTGCCTTCCCTCACAGTGAATTCTGCTGTGGGGGGACGTTTCATGTTGATTTCTATAGTGTACTGTTTCTGTGTCTTTTTTCTTTTTCTCTTTTTTCTCTTTTTTTGATTTGTATGGATTTATTGCATTGATCTGTTCAATTAATTTAATCAATCTCTGTAAAGCACTTTGGTTCAAATACTGGTTTTGTTGAAAAGTGCTATATAAATAAATATTATTATTATTATAACCTGTTCTTCACTACTTTTCCCCAATCCTTGCTAAGAATAATGAACTCTTATTGCCTCCACATTTAACACTTTAATCAGTTGATTTAAGAGGAGAGCTTTGTACATTTGTTAAAAAAGTAACATCTGGAGACTATTTAAAAATATTTTTCTCCAACGGTTTTACACAGAGCTGGATATTTTAAATTAAATTCTGCAGACATTCAAAGTTTAAATTTAAAAGAAGACTAATGAGGGCTATTGGCATCAATGAACAAAGATTTCAAAAAGCCACAACCTTCAGATGAGGGGAAAGTTAAAAAAATACTTCAGTCACATATAGTTAGGTATTTCCAGCAGTTCTAATTTACCATGACCTTCCGTTGCTTTCCAGATTTTTAGAACAACAATTCTAAAAGTGCACTGCATTTACACGAATACGAGCGGGAGGAGTTGGTTTGGTTATGACAGTCCATATGGTAAAGCTGTTATGCCTTCTTAATTCTGTGCAGACCTTATTATTTCATCCCTTCCAAATAGTCCAATAATTCCTTGTGCACCTTCTAAAGATTATCCACGTGGTTTTGTAATTAAGTAGTTTACTCTCATTGTTACTATCTCTCCTCATGCCACTTTATTTTTCTGCTGGGCATATACTAGCTAAGGTCTCTGCAGGTTTTGACCCTGTATGCAAGCACTCAATAGCTTACAACATGGAAGAAGGCTATATGCCCTTTATCATTCATACTGTCTCTATCTCGTTGTACTTTTCCAGCTTACTCCCTATAACCATGAAAACTCTTTCCTTATGGATACTTACCTAGTTTCTTTTTGAGCACTTAAATTGAATCTGCACCCGCATTCTAAATGCCCACTGTAACACACTGGGTTAAAAAAAAAATGTTTAAGAAGGAACTGCAGATGCTGGAAAATCGAAGGCAGACAAAAATGCTGGAGAAACGCAGGGGGTGAAACAGCATCTATGGAGCGAAGGAAATAGACGGCGTTTCGGGTGTTAAAAAAAATCATCACTTTTGCTTCTGTGAATTAGCTTCATTCAGTCCTAGTTCTAGGGGCCTGTGCCAAGAGGAAGTTTATTTCTATTCATCCTGTCCAATACCTCTTGAGATGAGAATGTAGCCAGGCTGGTGTGGGTCTTTCATGATAAGGCTGTGTTTTTGAGACGGTGCCTCCTATAGATCCCTTCAATGGTAGGGAGGTTGGTGCCCATGATGGACCAGGCAATGTCTAGTATTTTCTGCAATGTCTAGTATTTTGTTCCTGGGCATTGAAATAACCTGACCAGGCCATGATGCAACCAGTTGGTATGCACTTTACTGTACACCGCAGAAGTTCAGTAGAGTATTCGATGACATACCTAACCTCAATCTACCAAGGAAGTAGAGGCAATGATGGGTTTACTTCGTGACTATATCAATGTGTTGGGCCGAGGACACATATTCAGAGATTAGCATGTCAAGGAACTTGAAGCTGTTGACTCCCTCCACTGCTATCCTGTTGATAAAGACGATTTCATGGACCTCAATGTCAAACGTGCATTGATTGGACAATTACTACTCAGAAAATTGGAAGTTTTTCTCATATTTAAACAAAATGCGCAGGTTTAGTTCTTGACGAGTTTTAGGAATGATTTATATAATATTTTTACACAATATGTTAAAAATTCAGGTAGTTCCGTGAGTTGGGTCACAAACCTGAATGATAAAGCTTCTCGGGCCACAGCCTGTCAATAATCAACGACTGCATTTTAGCAAGGTGTAGATTTGGAAATCAGACTGAATTACCTTTTATCATCTCAGCTGGTGCAGACTTTCGTATTGCACAGATATCCTGCAATTGATGATGAAGTATGCCAGCTGATTATCTGTCACTAACTGAATAAACCGCAGTCTAAAAAATTATTTGAGCCCAACTAGTCTCACCAGAGCTTCCCTCTAATGATCAAATTAAATGCTACAACCCATTTTATTCCATGGCTTTCAGACTTGGTGATGCATAATTTATGGCAACTTATCATGCGCTTTTTATGTCCTTAAATGCCACATCAAATGCATTTCTGTACTTCCTGCTTGATGGTAATAACAAGCAAAGGTCATGGTCTGGATTGTGAGGATCCTTGACGATGGATTCTACCGCCTCAAGGCGGTGCCTCATGTAAATGCTTTTGATGGTGAGGAAGGCTGTGCCTAAGAAAGTAAAGATGCTGGCAATGCCTCCTTTCCCCCACCCACCCCTCATGTGATTACAAATATGTGCCAGGCCCAGAGATTTTGATGACCAACAATTTTAGGCTGCTGGCTTCTCCACTGCTAGCCCACCAATGAAATGTTCACCTTTCAATCATCAGTCAATGATTAGTCCCTTGGTTTTGTTGTTATCGTGCGAGAGATGTAACACCACTTAACCAGGTATTCTATATTTCCCATGTACGCCGGCTGATCACCATCCATGATTCGGCTAAGAACAGTGGTGTCATTGGCGAATGTATAGAAAGTAAAGATGTTGTCCACGCAGTCATGGGTGTAAGGCGAGTAGAGCAGGGGGCTAAGCACGTAACCTTGAAGTGCACGTGTTGGTGGTTGGTGAGGAAGAAATGTCAATCAATACTGGTCGATATGAACGTCTGCCAATGAAGGTTCCATTTGCAAAGAGGGCAAGAGGGGTGGGACAGAGGCCCAGGTCTTGGAGTTGAATTTGGTGATGAGTTTAGAGGGGACGGAAGTGTTGAATGTCGCTGTTGTCTACATCTGTTTCTGTTATCCAGATGGTCCAGAGCAGATTGGAGAGCCAGTGAGATTGTATCTGCTGTGATGATAGCATATTGATGGGGGAACCAAGTCATTTGAGGCAGCAGTTCATGGTTCGAGCTGCAGGCAAATTCTTGGGGCACTTCATAAGGGCAGATGTTAGTGGTGCCTGATGGTAGTCATTGAGTCCCTCATTATTGTTTCTAAAACTACCACAGTCACCAAAATTAACCTGTTTCTTCAGTAATTACTGGGTTTATCTCTATCACTTTTTAGAATGAGGTTGTGATGATCACAGTTTTCCTATTTTTGGACACCTCCTGTGAATGTAAATGTTGGGATGGTTATGACCAGGGCGACTGCAATTTTCTTTGTGACTTTCATTAGCAGCTGGCCTTTCTAGAACCACCTCCATACAGTGTCTTTGTATGCCACTGTGGTAGATGATTAATAAATTGCATTTATAGATTAACTTGGTTCTATGGTCTCAATTGCTACACTACCATATGTTTGCATTGCCTATCAGTTGGGGAATATAACCTACAAGCAGAAATTATAATTTCAATATTTCATTACAGTATATCCTGCTGGGCTACAGAATTAGAAAAGTGCTGATATCAAAGGTATGACATTTCCTTCTAATGCAGAATGGGAAATCATTTTGTAGAAGCTTGCTCCATATAATATATGTTTCAAGTAAAGGTACATGTTGTACCAATGCATGGTAGACAAGTGTCTTGCTAAATATTAATCTACAAATTAAAAAGAAAAGACGTGTACTGCATTAAATGGTTATTTCTGAAAAATAAAAAATTTGTGCGATTTTTTTAAATTCCATTTGTCAGATCTTGGAGCTTTGCAGCTGATTATTGAGATTTATCAATAAATTCAGTTTAGCTGCTCATTAATTTCCCTCGGTTGTAGTGATGTCAGTATTCAATCGGGTATGATTTTGAGGACACTTGTTTTTCACAGCAGTTTGTTCACTATTGCATTGCTTTCAAAAGAGCAATTCAGCTATGGAAATCTAATTAACCATAAACTAGTTGAATATTTTTTAAAGCTTTCCCTTCTACCTTTTTATATTGACACTGTTTAAAAAAAAAAAAGATGGATACACGTAGCTACAAATGTGTTTATTCCAATGCTCTAAGCACGAACAGTAAGCCATCTTGATGTGGCTCTACATACAACTTATTCCCATTCAGTGAGATTTAATTGCATACGTGGCTATTTAGGTAAACTTGGTTAATGTAATGCATGCACCGATGAAATTAAAACAGTTTGCTTCTGAATGATTTAATGAGATCGATAGGGCAATGTTGTTTAATTTTCTATATTTTAATATGTAGGAGAGAGAAGAAAATGGTGGATTTTGCAGTGCAAACATTTATATGTGTTCAATAGGAATCGACCAAATATTTAAAATCTTCCTTATTTAAAATGGTAATTATAATTGACTGCTATGATTTTTTTTTATTAAGGGTAAAAGTAGATAGGCAGCAAATAAATACTTGAATTTATTCTCCTGGATGAGGTAAAACAACATGAATTAGAAAATAAAATAAAACATAAAATAAAAAAACCTTTATGTGTGGTGGTTGTTTGTTATGTTGATAATTGCTTAGATTCAAAAGCAACTAATCCTATTTAGCACTGACTATGAAGGTATTGTTTGGGTCTGGAGATGCAGCAAGAGGAATATTGAGAATTAATTTAGCCAACTAATAAACACGGTCTTGTCTAAGTTTGGGTGTTTGAAATGTGGATTCAGGAGTCAATTTTTTGATTAGTTGCTTGCAATAGTTAGGAATAAAATGTCAGCAGCCAGTAGGTGAAATGGTTTAAAAAAAATCTTGATGAATTTTTGCAGTTTACACTCATCTAATTTTGTGATTGGTCATGTACTGGCATCAAATGCAAGTTGTTACTTAAGTTGTACAGGCATCTGTACAATGTTTTAGTTCTTAGCCCAGTATAAAAGGCCTGGTAACTATCCAACTGTATAAAGTGGATAGACACAAAGTGGTGGAGTGACTAAGCGGTTTAGACAGCATCTCTGGAGGAAAAAGGATGGGGGACGTTTTGGGCCAGGCCTTCTGACATGTCTGACATCTGTTGTTCTTTAATTCTGTATAAAATAGATGTTTGACAAAAAGGAATTGAGCTATTTCCAGAATCTTATTTAAGGAGCCCAGTACTAACATTTGTAATAAACAATTTCTGGATTTTCCGAGTTTCTTTGTATTTTTTTTTGGAATTCAACTGGTTTTATTCAAAGAATTACCTTTGCCATATTCTTCATATGATGTCTCGCACAGCATGTTTTGTCAGCTGAAGATGCAAATAGCATATCACCCTTAAAAGCATTGAAAGGCTTGTGAATGGAAATCCCTTCAGAATGGTTATTCCGTGATAGTGTGAACCAAGAAGTACATGTTAAATTTTTAATTTAAGAGAAAAATTAGTTATGTAATGCAATCTTTTTTGTTTTACTTTGCGAGGGCGAAAAGAGACATTTGATTAATACGAAGGGATAACGCATCATGCTTGTAAAATAAGTTAATTTTCTGTGCCATACTTATGTCTGTAATTAATATTAGTAACATTTGTTGCAAGTGCATTTGAAATGAAATGATTATGGTTAAAGATTTCTGGAATGATTATGATTTCTGATTTCTGGTGGTTTACCCCATGCTATTTGAAATGAACACTTGGTTAACTGTGCCATACTTATGTCTGTAATTAATATTAGTGACATTTGTTGCAAGTGCATTTGAAATGAAATGATTATGGTTAGATTTCTGGTGGTAAATTTACCCCATAACTATTCTGTCAGAACACGGAACTTCGTAGCTTCCTTCACATTTCAAAAGGGATACAGATGATAAAATTGTGTTTTTACAACTCATGAAGGAACAGTGCACCTTGGATAACAATCTCTGGATTTGCCTCGTTTAACTGTCAATATAAGCAAGAAGGATATTGGTATTTAATTTGCACATAACTTAAGGTGAGTATTGTTAACACTATTGGTATTTTTATAGTACATCTGCCCCAGTGTTTATTAATTTGAAATAATTGAATTTGACTAAGACACTTCGATAGTCAAAAATTGTACAATGAATTGAAATGCAACCTATTGTTGAGCAGTTTCATGGAACTGTTACATCGAGTTTCAGATTCCATTTTCACAATGCTTTACTAATTAGCTACAGGTGTAGACTGCAATGAATGTGCTACTTTTGATCTCATGAGCTTTTCTGTTCCACTCATTGTGTCAGTTTTTCCAAGCAGTGTATAGTTCTGACAATAATTAATTATACTGAAGAGTACACTAGAAAGATTATGTATCCAGGATGTCATTATGCAGACAAACTATCTGACTATCTTAAAACATGAAGTGCCACGAACAAAGCATGTTTATTTAATTGGTATATTGAGATTTAGCACACCTTGACATTTTAATTACCAGGTACTTTCCTGCTATTATTATCAAGTACACAAAGTATTTTATTTTCCATCAATGTGTTTCCATGTAGACTGTCACATCCTCCTGATCAATAATCCTTTGCTCTACCATTTAAAAAATTGTCAATGATTCACAAAGATACGCCAAATGTCCTTTTTAAGGGCGGCACAGTGGCGTAGTGGTAGAGCTACTGCCTTACGGTGCCAGAGAGCCAAGTACGATCCTGACTCTGGGTGCTTGTCTGTACGGAGTTTGTACATCCTCCCTATGACCTGCATGGGTTTTCTCTGAGATCCTCGGTTTCCTCCCACACTCCAAAGATGTACAGGGTTGTAGGTTAATTGGCTTAGTATAAATGTAAAAAATAAGTAAAATTGTCACTAGTGTGTGTAGGGTAGTAATGTGCAGGGATCGCTGGTCGGTGCGGACTCGATGGGCCGAAGGACCTGTTTCCGCGCAATATCTCTTAACTGAACTAAACTATACCAACCTCGGATATTATGGGTAGAGCATTGCTCTACGGATATCAATACTGCCCAGCACAAAAGATCATTGGTTGCCCTCTCCCCTCCCTGATGGATATTTACACCTCCCGCTGCCTTAGCAGGGCAAAGAATATCATCAAGGACAGCTCCCATCCTGCGTTTGGACTGTTCGACCTGCTGCCCTCTGGAAGGCGCTATAGGTGCATCAAATCTAGGACAGATAGACTCAGGAATAGTTGTTTTCCGAAAGTCATAACTACTCTTAATTCACACATGCACTGACTTCACAGCCCAACACCCAGACTTCCATCTATTCTATCCACGTACTGAAATTTGGAACTGTAATGTGTATTGCAACTGTAATTTTTAATATTTTTTAAAAACATTTTAAATATTTAATATAATCTTTAAACATCTGCCTAAGAATACTACCTATTTATCCTTCACCATTTTGCCTTTATAGATATGTATATAACGCCGCAGAATTGTGCACCTATCTCCCCCCCCTTTTGTTTTTGTTTTCTGTTTCTTGTTTTTTGTACTAAATTATATGTATGCACTGAGTACGAGCTGCTTTTAATCTCATTGTACATGTATAGTGACAATAAATGGCATATCATATATCAATTTCCATTAAAGCAAAGTGTCAAAATGTGAGCAGAAACAAGATGATTAGAGAAGCAACCCAATAGTATTGCCAAATTTTTAGTTTGAAAGAGCTGTTGTGACTGCGGAAAGGTGAAGGATTCATGGTGGGAAAATCCATAATTGGAAGCAAAAATTAAAGAAAGCAAAATAATGAATTGAATGGAGAAGGAAAGAATAGCACACTACAAATGCAAGCGATTTTGAAAGGTAGACCCAGAAAAGACTGCCAGGGGAAGTTGGCAGGCCTTTTATACAAGGTATATTGAAGGTGCTGACATTCTTTGAGAGTTTGTGTTTTTGCATTATAATTCAGGGATCTCTCAGTGCGGAAGCTCTTGGCAAAAATAATTCTTCCCACGTCTCACTCAATCCCAGTCAGCCTATATGTATCCCTACAAAGCTAGTAACTATTTGATTGACATTGGGGATGGAGAGTCATTATTATCTATTTGGGTTTATTACTGCCTAGTATATTGAGGTACAGTAAAAAGCTTTGTTTTGCATGCTGTCTAAACAGATCAGATATACAGTACCACATATAAATACAATCAAATCAAACTCCAGAACGTTAGATAGAGCAAAGGGGAAATATACTAAGTGCAGAATATTGTTCCCAACATTATAGCACATCAGTTTCATAGATGAAGTCCAATGTCCTCAATAGAGATGAATCAGACAGTACCCTAGCTTATGGAAGAACCATTCAGAAGATTGATAACAGAAGAAGAGGCATTTCTTGAGTCTGACGGTGCACGCTTTCAAGCTTCTGTACCCTGCCGGAAGGGAGCAGGGAGAAGTAGGACGACCACGGTGAAACAAGTCTTTGATCACATTGGCTGCTTTTCTGCAGCAGCTTGAAATGTAGATAGAGTCAATGGTGAGAATGGTGAGATGGAATCAATGAGCCAGCATCTGCAGTTCCTTCTTAAACACAAAGTCAATGGTGAGAAGTCTGGTCCGTGTGATGGACTGAACTACATCTACAACTCTCTGCAATTTCTTTCAGTCTTGGGTAGAGCTGTTCCCAAACCAAGCTCTGATGCAACCCAATAGCATTATTTGTATGGTGTATGTGTGGCAATTTGTAAGAGTCAATGGAGACAAGTCGAATTTCCTTAAAATCTGCAGGAAGTAGAGACATTGGTGTGCCTTCTTGGTGGCATGGTGGCACAGCAGTAGAGTCGCTGCCTTACAACGCCAGAGATACGGATTCTATCCTGAATATGGGTGCTGTCTGTATGGAGTTTGTACATTCTCCCAGTGACCTGCGTGGGTTTTATCCAGGTGCTCCGGTTTCCTCCCTCACTCCAAAGACGTACAGGTTTGTTGGCTAATTTGCTCTGTAAAATTGTAACCTGTACCTAATGTGTGTTGGACAGTGTTAGTGTATGGGGGTTGCTGGTTGGCACGGACTCAGTGGGCCAAAGGGCCTGTTTTAGTGCCGTATCTCTAAATTAAACTCCAAACTAAACTGTCACATCAATGTGGTTGGTCCATGATAGATCATTGGTAATATTAACACCAAGGAACTTGAAGCTCTTAACCATTTCCACTTCTGCACCATTGATGCTGATTGGGGTACGTACTGCTCCAGTCTTCATGGTCGTTATCTACCTCCTTCATGTTGCTGACATTAAAGGAGAGGTTATTGTCCTGACACCATGTCGCCAAGTTCTTTATCTCCTTTCTATAGTCCGTCTATTGTGCTACGTATAAAAGGGTCAGTATTGTATGTATCAATCTTATTGTACTACAGCTTTCAAAAATAATATGAATGCAATTCGAAGTCTAACATTTTTTGTGTTAACTTTGTGGACAGTTTGACAATTAAATGACACTAAATTTGATCAAATTTATATAAAGGTACATTTAAAATATGTTTGTAAAATAATGTACCAATTAACTGAATTATTAAGTAATTGAGAATTATCCTTTATCAAGTGAATTATGAACTATGAACAAATGTGAATGGATATGCATTCTTAATTTTGTTTTCTGTCATTGACGGTACTTCCTCTTTTTCACCATTCAAGGCACATGGGTAATTTCAAGGGACATGCACTCCCTGGAAGTTTTTTCCTCCTATTTGGCATCTGGTGGTCAGTGAAATATCCGATGCGGTACCTCTGCAAAAAGAATAAGAATGTTTGTTATGTCGCATCAATGTCGATTCATCGGCGAATAGACATAATTGAGGGAATTGTGAAAGCTATCTTTGCACTGATAGGTAAGTCAAATTAATCTAATTGGGCATTTTTATGCTTGTTTATCTACTTCTCTTCTGTTTTGAAAACAAATGAACCATGTTCTTTATAAGTACATCTACCCTATATATAATTATTGATAATGCTATTGCTGTACAATGTTACCTCATCACTGGTACAAAATCATGAGAGGAATAGATCGGGTAGCATCACAGTCTCTTGCCCAGAGTAGGGGAAGTCAAGAACTAGAGGACAGAGGTTTAAGGTGGGGGGAGGGGGAAGGGGAAGATTTAATGGGAACCCGATGGGTAACTTTTACATGCAGAGGGTGGTAGGTCTATGGAATGAACTGCCGGAGGAGGTAGTTGAGGCAGATACTATCACAATGTTTAAGAAACATTTAGACAGGTACATGGATAGGTTTAGAGGGATATGGCCAATTGCAGGCAGGTAGGATTAGTGTAGATGAGACATGTTGGCCGATGTGGGCAAGTTGGGTTGAAGGGTCTGTTTCCACGCTGTAAGACTCGATGACTCCATGACACCGCATACTTTAGGGCTAAGATGTGTGCTGAACTAAAAATGAGAATGTTACACTAATAGGGAATGTAAAGAAGGACCAAGAACTTAGCAATATAACAAGCTGTACTTGATATAGCTGACAAAACATAATTTGGGTTGGTAGAGTGTGTTTCTCACTTCCCATCGTAAGGCATAAGCTCCTGTTTTGTTAATAAGTTATATTTTAAAATCATGTTTTAAGAATGATATTTTAAATATATAATTTTGCATTTAGAACTGCTGTTCATAGAACTTGACAAATATTAGGAAGTTCATTGGAAAAAGTATTTCATGTCAGAGCTGAAGATTTGCTGAAGTGTTTTATTGTCATATATGTCCCAAATAGAACAATGAAATTCTTACTTGCAGAAGCACAACAGAATATGTAAACAAAGTACTCTGTAAACAGTATCTGAAATGAGAAAAAAAAACAATGTGCGTGTATATAAAAACCTATTGTGCATTTGTACCATTAATAATTGACCAATTATCAATTATAAATGGTGCGAATACACAATAGGTTAGCCAGCAGTTGTTGAGAAGGAACAAATTATAGCTGTTGATCAGAGATATGGGCTGTTTTCTCCCCCCCCCCCCCCCCCCCCCCTTCCTTGCGTATAACAGGAAGAGATGGGCATTGCTAGGTTTCCCATGACGATGCCTAGCATAACAGTGAAGCAGAAGCTGTTCAATGTGAGCATACAAGGAGGAGAAGCATGGCCTTGGGATCTCCCAGTGGGAGATGGAAGTGTAGAGATGATTGTCCAGGGGTAAATGACGGTCAGAACCACTAGCCTGGTTGTATCCATTGATCTATCATGCGAGTTAGATCGCAAAACAAATTGGTCCATTCCATCTCCATATCTCTGTTTTAAAAAAAATCAAAAATGTTATGAATTGAAGATAGACACCAAATGCTGGAGTAACTCAACGGGACAGGCAGCATTTCTGGAGAGAAGGAATGGGTGATGTTTCGGGTCTGAAGAAAGGTCTCGACCTGAAACGTCTTCTCTCCAAAGGTGCTGCCTGTCCCGCTAAGTTACTCCAGTTTTTGTGTCCCTCTTTGGTGTAAACCAGCATCTGCAGTTCCTTCCTACACAACCTTTATGTATCTTTGGATATTAATATCAGGTGAAGTTTTGCAGTATGCGGGAGGCTTATTTATCTTTCTTTATGTATATTGCTGTTATTCCCAGAGAATGTAAATTGTAAACAACATTGTAATTAAAAACATTTCCAATATTTGTGCAAATCTCCAATTGTAACATGCAATTTCTAAAAGTTGAAATCATGAGTCTTATTTAATAGTACCAGTAACAAACTCCATACAGTTGATTAAGCTGGAACCTCCACCTTATAGTTTAGTTTAGAGATACAGCTTGGAAACAGGCCGCTCGGCCCACCGAGTTCGCGCTGACCATCAATGATCACCCATTCTCACTAGTTCAATGTTATCCCACTTTCGTATTCTGCATACGAAGGGCAATTTATAGAAGCCAATTAACCTACAAACCTGTGTGTCTTTGGAATATGGAAGGAAACAGGAGCACCCAGAGAAAACCCATGCAGTCACAGGGAGAACTTACTAACTCTGCTCAGACAGCCCCCGTAGTCAGGATCGAACCTGGGCCTCTGGCGCTGTGAGGCAGCAACTCGACTGCTTTGTCACTGCCCCAAAGTTTTGGGGTGACACACCAAATGAATCGTCAATCATGGGCCTGCTGCTGCAAACTTCAGTATAGTTTCCAGTCCAATGCAAACTATACCGCTGACTGTTACTGCACATTCCTTTCAAGTGCTGCAGAATGCGGAATGGTAACAATGATTACTGGGCAAACATCGAAGAGACTGATTGTGGGTCTGATGCTTCAGTTGGAGGTGGAAGGGGTTTAGGCCTGGGCTAACCAGGGATGAAGCTGATAATAGAGGGGTCTGCGGATGAGGGAAATAATTGAACTCGAGACTGGAGAAAAATCTGGCTATTGTGGGAATGCTCTCTAAGCATGTTGTTTGGAACCTTGGGCTAATTACTTTGATGTACATCTTAAGAAGTGAACTACCTGGGTGTGTTGAGTTAATCGGAAAATATTTGCCATTGATTTCCTTTCCAGAAATAAAATAATTATTAGACTTGGTGTTATGTGAATACTGTACAATACTAAACCATTTTGTTCTATATACTTTTATTATCCATTGTTTTTACCTGCCTTGTTCATTTACTTCTCACCAAATCTCACTTGCCCTCCAACCCAATCTCAAACCAATTATTCTTGCTGTCCTTGCCCTCTTTCTCTGCATGTCTCACTTCCTGTACAACTTTTCACGCTTCTGATAAAAAAGGTCATCACCTGACCCAGTAAACCTGTTCCACTTTGCGGATATTGCTTGACATGCTACACGCAATCCCAAGGAGAACATTCCACACTGACAGTAGTATGTTACAAAACCTACCTGAATCGTGGCTGAGCATTGCCCCACCCCTTGTGATCTTGGCGACGGAATAAGGCTGTTCCAATCGCACTAATAACGGAGAATTGCAAGACCCGCACAAAAAATAGAGCCTTAATAGGCCCATGACTATCACCTCGCCCGCTAATCTTGCAGTGATTCCATTTACTTCTGCCCACATTCCCCATCATCTGCCCTCGCCAAACATTACAGGCAATTTACGATGGCCAATTAACCGACCAACACACACACCATTGGGATGTGAGAGAAAACACACGCAATCCCAAGGAGAACATGCAAACTCCACACTGACAGAGGCCAGGATGTAAACTAATAGAGCCATGAGGCAGCAACTCTTCCAGTTGCTCCACCGTACAAATTTCTCTCATACTTGAATATAACAATCAAGGAAATGGTTAAAAAATATATAAATCTATAAAAACAAGAAATCTGAAATAAAAACAAAATGCATTGCAGCTCAAAGCATCTGCAGAGTGAAAGAACCACTGGTTGAATGGAACATACAACCAAATGATTGTATTTTCACTTTACAAATTCTTATTACCTTAAATCAGGTCTATTGGAAACCACTAAAAAACAGAACACCAAAATATGCTGATGGTTGTGGTCTGTACCTTTCGATTTTACGTATGTTTTGGTCATTGATTTTTTTTTTCATTGTAATTAGAGGTGAAGTATGTTTTCAAGCAAGTTACCTGTGAGGAGCTAATCCTGCCTAGCTTTAATGTTCATCTGTTGTCATGGTGTGGTCTCTTGACTATACAAATCAAAGCTTCAATTACTGTTGATGATCTAAATTGGCTCCAACCTGGTCTGTCTGTAAATCAGTGTTGAGCAGGTGGCACTGAGAAAACAAAATGACGTAAAGCAAAAAATGATGGAAGGGTTTAGAGAGGTGAAAAAGTGAGAATTTATTTTCTGCTGGAAAAGTACAAAATAAATAGCTGGATATGTGCACCATGTCAGCATGCTTTACTGCTGTTTTCCCTGGAGGTTTCTATCAAAGGGACCTGACTCAAGATGTTCTTTTTGAAAGCCTGGATAATTAAACTTCAGTTCCAGTATTTTCAGATTACTCCCAAGGTAAGTATTTAATTCCATAGATGGTGCTGCTGCAGAATTGGGCGTTGCAGCTGTGCTTTTAAAATAACAATAATTTATAGCAGACATTTACATATTCTCAAAAGTATTCAGATATATTTTACTTGGGTGGCTTGTTACAACCCAGCAGTATGAATGTTGATTTCTCTAACTTCAAGTCTCCCTTGCATCCCCTCTCCGCTCCATCCCTCCCCAACCTGTCGTTGTACTAGGTTCAAAGTCGTCTTGTTGAGTCTCATTGTCTGTGACTCGTTTTCACATACCCCACAGCTAACAATCTTTCCAAAAGCAGTCTTTCCAGGTGCGACCTCCTCCAACCTCATCTATTGTATCCGCTGCTCTAGGTGTCAGCTGCTCTACATCAGTGAGACCAAGCGTAGGCTTGAGCGATAGCTTCGTCCAACACCTCCGCTCGGTTCGCATTAACCTAGCTGATCTCCCGGTGGCTCAGCACTTCAACTCCCCCTCCCTTTCCGAATCCAACCTTTCTGTCCTGGGCCTCCTCCATGGCCAGAGTGAGGACCACCGTGAATTGGAGGAGCAGCACCTCATATTTCGCTTGGGCAGTTTACACCCCAGTGGTATGAACATTGACTTCTATAATTTCAGGTAGTCCCTGCTTTCTCCTCCCCTTCTTCTTCCCGCCCCCACCCCCGCCACCCTGGTCTGGAGAAGGGTCTCGACCCGAAACATTGCCTATTTCCTTCGCTCCATAGATGCTGCCTCACCCCCTGAGTTTCTCCAGCATTTTTGTCTACCACAGCTAACAATGGCCTGTTTCATTTTTCATTGTTACTTTTTGGAATATCTTTCATTCATTTGTTCTATATCACCTTCTATATCTCTCGTTTCCCTTTCCCCTGACTCTCAGTCTGAAGAAGGGTCTTGACTCGAAGCGTCACCTATTCACTTTTCTCCAGAGATGCTGTCTGACCCACTGAGTCACTCCAGCTTTTTGAGTCTATCTCAAATATATTGTCATATGGATACAAGAGTCAGGAGTGTTTAATTGTCATGTGTGCCGAAACGGAACAATGAAATTCTTACTTGCAGCAGTACATCAGGTCTGTAAACACAATACTTAATAAATAACACTAAATAAACAAAAAAAGATCAATAAATTAGAAAAAACCCATTAGTGCAGTACAAAGCAAAAGCCTGAAGTCTCGAGTGCAACCAAGACAATTTCTAATTTTAAGTTTAGTTGGTGTTTGTGATGGTTGTTGGGAAGAAGCTGGAGGTCAGGTAGCCATTCAACCTTGATGTACAGTTGGGTGTTGAGCCGTACAGTTGGTGCAGAGTTAGGTATTGGGCAGTAGAGTTTGTTTACAATCGGGTGTTAGACACTGATCTGAAGTTGGGGAAGTTAACAGACTAATAGTGGTGGTAACATAGAAGTGGAAATGCAGTAAATTTCTAGCCTGAACTATTTAATGATTTGTTTAGTTTAGAGATACAGTAAGGAAACAGGCCCTTCAGCCCACCGAGTCCGCACCGACCAGTAAACCCCATATAATAGCACTATCCTACACATTCGGGACAAGTTACAATCTGCCAATTAATCTCAAACCTGTACATCTTGGAGGGAAAACCCATGCAGTCACGGGGGGAACGTACAAAGTCCGTACCGACAGCAACTGAAGTCGGGGTCAATCCCGGGGCTCTGGCGCTGTAAGGCAGCACCTCTACGGCTGCACCACTGTCCGTCCTTTTTGTAAATTGAATGTAAGCATTTATTGGTGCCTAATCAAATGGTACTGTTAGGGAAACAGTTTAAGTATAATATTTGACATGCAAAGATGAATGTTGTTGCTGTTATACTTTTGAGATTGGATGCAATTTTTTATTCACATTATGATACTTATTTTAAAAGAGATCTTCTCAGTTTGCCCCTGTTCTACCTAGTTTCTGGGGGAATGTGGCTAGATAACCATCTAATTAAAGTGAACGGGATCAAAATGGAACTTATAATTACTGCAAGCAAAAACATTTAACAACATGGATTGTGTTCAAGTAAATGCAGGAATACTTTCAAATCATGAAAAGTAACTCTTAATTGTCATGTAGTGAAGCTTACAAAAAAATTCAACCAAAATTAAATTTTAGAGTCCAAATCGTAGACAATGCACTGCACTTTCACAACATTTTAAAATTAATTTCCAAACCCCAATTTTAATAATTGTGATTTGGTGGAGCTATCTATTTTTTGCATTAATGTTATTTTTTGTGATTATATGCTGAGATCTCTGGTAACTTACTACAAATGGTATTATCACAACAGCCATGACTTAAGGAGCTGCGTTATTGGTCTTGCATTGGTCTTGACAGTATAATTAAAGAACTGGTAAGTTTTTAATCTCTGCAATGACAATGGCAAAGAACCCTCATTGTTTTGGCTTCGTGCAGTATCTTTGGCAGGGTTTGATACAAGTCAGAAGAGTACGCTCTTCATTTGATTTTTCCAGCTTGGAGGAAACTAATAATATATAGAATTGCCTCTGTTAGAGGATAAAATATTAAGGCCATATTACAAACGGTAGCATGGTGGCGCAGCAGTAGAGTTGCTACCTTACAGTGCAACCTTTCAGTGCCCGTGTTCAGTCTTGACTACGGGTGCTCTCTGTGCGGCGTTTCTACGTTCTCTCCGTGACCTGCGTGGGCTTTCTCCGCAATCTTTGGTTTCCTCCCACACTCCAAAACATACAGGTATGTAGGTTAATTAGCTTGGTATAAATTGTAAATATTGCATGTAGGATAGCGTAAATGTGCGGGGATCGCTGGTCAGCGAGGACTCGGTGGGCCGAAGGGTCTGTTTCTGCACTGTATCTCTGTATCTGCAAGTATATTTTGGTTTACTTTGCCTGGCTGTTCTGCTTGAGGCGGGATTTGATATCATAGAGAGGAAACATGAGACGACAGATGCTGGAATCCTAAGCTAAAAACAGTGCTGGAGGAACTCAGTAGGTTTGGCAGCATCTGTGAAAAGAATGGAAAGATGGTGTTTTGGGTCAGGACACCTCTTTTTTGGATACTACTGCACTGATAGAGTAGAAACATAGAAACATAGAAATTAGGTGCAGGAGTGGGCCATTCGGCCCTTCGAGCCTGCACCGCCATTCAATATGATCATGGCTGATCATCCAACTCAGTATCCCGTACCTGCCTTCTCTCCATACCCCCTGATCCCCTTAGCCACAAGGGCCACATCTAACTCCCTCTTAAATATAGCCAATGAACTGGCCTCAACTACCCTCTGTGGCAGAGAGTTCCAGAGATTCACTACTCTCTGTGTGAAAAAAGTTCTTCTCATCTCGGTTTTAAAGGATTTCCCCCTTATCCTTAAGCTGTGACCCCTTGTCCTGGACTTCCCTAACATCGGGAACAATCTTCCTGCATCTAGCCTGTCCAACCCCTTAAGAATTTTGTAAGTTTCTATAAGATCCCCTCTCAATCTCCTAAATTCTAGAGAGTATAAACCAAGTCTATCCAGTCTTTCTTCATAAGACAGTCCTGACATCCCAGGAATCAGTCTGGTGAACCGTCTCTGCACTCCCTCTATGGCAAGAGTAGAGAGAGAAAGCTGGAAAAGAGAAATGAGTGTGGGGCAAAGCCTTGCATGTTATAGGTGAGTGGTAGTCCTGGATCAGAAAGGTCTGTGGGAGCAATAGAATAGACACTGAAGAAACTGTAGAAGCTGATATCACATCCGGGATGCAGCGGAACAAGGAACCACACCTCACTGATGCTTAGTCCGCCAGAGAACCACAATCCAGGTTCTGCTCACTCAGCCCAATATTGTGTGCTTTCGGGAGGTGACAACTAAATTTTGGAAAAGGAAGCTGATGTGTTCATTAATGGTGGAGTAGCATTTGGAAAAGGAAAATAGGAAACATGACTATTTTGTTCAGGAAAGTTTTATCAAGTTCTTCTGTGTCCTGTGAAATGTGAAGTGTTAAGCATTTGAAAAATAGTACTGACTAAATAGCAGTCTGAAATGCCATCTTGATCTTTCGGTTTGCTTTACAGGTATGCTGTCTGAGCAATTTGTCACTGGTGGACCTGGCTTGCAGCTGTACAACAATGAGGAAAACGATTGGAATCATCTGTCCAACTGGCAACATTCAACTATGTATTTCTTCTATGGTATCTCGGGTATGGTGGACATTATTGTCCATACAATACCTGCAATACCAATAGCCTTGGATAGACTCATGCTTGCTATTGCAGTCTTCGCTGAAGGTTTGCAAATTATTTCTTAAATTCGCAAATTATTTTGATGTAACTTTAGTTTAGTTTACAGATGAGGTGCGGAAACAGGCCCTTTGGCCCACCAGGTCCATGCCGACCAGCGATCCCTACACACTAGCACTATCCTACATACACTAGGAACAATTTTACCAAGCCAATTAGCCTACAAGCCTGTACGTCTTTCGAATGTGGGCGGAAACTGGAGAACCGTTAACAGATTCCGTGCTAAATGATGGTCTCTTATTTAGTGACTGCAATGTGCATCTTCTATCTTCTACAAACAACACATTGGAAACTCACCAAGGCTACTTCAAGAGCACCCCCCCCTCCCCACCCCCCCCACGATCAGCAACATTCCTTTACCTGTAAGAGCAGCAGACATGTGGCAGCACCACTACCTCCAGACTAGCTCAAAACACACAAACATCATTATGATGACAGATTACATTGCAACTCCTTTAATCTTGCAGGAACGCCTTATTTGATTATAAAGGGGGAATATCTTCACTATGTAGAGTGCAAAAGCTTCAGAGAGTGGCAATACAGCATCTTGAAGGGGAGTCAGGATTTCAGGGTAGGCTATAAATATTGGTTATGTCAGCAACACACATGCCCTGTGACACAATTTAAAAATAAAATAAAAGATCATCGTTGTTTGGAATGAAACCTCCCAAAACGATTATCTTCTCTTTTACAGTCTTTGTTCCCCCCCCCCCCCCCCCCCCCCCCATAATATATCAGTAAACCAGCCAATGAAATGTAAATATAATTTTCATGCATATAATTCTGCATGTGGAAATGGGTTCATTGGATTATGGGAAGTTTCTGGTTTAGTAACTCAAAATGTAGATCTACAGCATCAAGACTTAATTTCTTTGGAGCTGCTTGTTAAGAATTTTCTAACCAAGTATTTTTTAACCAAGTATTTAAAAGTTAATTGGCTTTAATCAATTACTTCCAACCTATATTTTAACTCCTCCGTGTCCATAGATAGAGATTTCTGTACAAATGTGAGTAGTTGCCTGATCTGAGATTGAATGTGTATGAAGCATTTTATTCCCCTGAATATAGATAGTGTAGCAAGTTTGGGCAGGTGAAAACTGAAGCTATTATGGATGCATTTGACCCACCAATATAGAAAAGAGCAAAGGAATTTTGCCAGTGGTTGCGTGACAGATTTTTTTCCTTGCTCATTAGTTTGTGCAGGTTTCATTCATTTATTTAGTGCTTTTTAACAGCCATGATGAACAAAAGCTAGAACTCATAGTGATAGTTGGAAGGGACTCTGCTGAATGACTTGGACAGGTTGGGGAAATGGGCAGAGAAGTGGCAGATGGAATATAGTGTAGCAAAGCATGGAATATACAGAATAGTGAAAGGCTTGGACAGAGTGGATGTGGGCGGGAGAATGGGGTAAGGAGGGAAAGATAGATCAGCCATGATTGAATGGCAGAGTAGACATGATGGGCCAAATGGCCTAATTCTATGTCTATCCCTTATACCCTTATTAAATGATTAGGAAAATCTTTGTCGTGATTCAATCTTTTGCATAGGAGGAACAGACAAAGCTTAATCAAGTGCAACAACGGTAAATTATCTGCTGGTAGAACCCAGTGAGTCAAACAACATCTATGGGGTAATGGACAGATGATATTATTCCCTTAGATGCTGACTGAACTGCTGAATTCCTCCAATAGTTTATTTTTTTATCCCCAATTTTGCAGCATATGTAGTTTCTTGTTTGACAAAAGTAAATTATTTGCTGGTTTATGAATAACAAGGAATAGCAATTTAATTAATATATGTCATTGTTATTTTTCACCAGTTAATTTCTGTTCACGTTAAATGGAAGAATGTCACAAATATTTATGCCTTCAATTCCTCCTTAAGTTTTGACCTCTGTATCATTAGTAAAATACTTAGTGAAATCCAGTCTAGTAGAACCATAAAGGAATCAACATCCATCTTTTTTTGTTTTGTTTACAGGTTTCTTATTTTATTATCATGTGCATGGCCGTGAAATGCTTGACGTTCATGTCCATACTCTCTTGTTGGTGGCTGTGTTTGGTGGCTCCATCAGCATCTTTCTTGAAGTCTTTCTCCGTGGGAATATAGTACTGGAGCTTTTTAGGACAAGCTTGTGTATACTGCAGGGCAGCTGGTTCTGGCAGGTAAGGGATTCTCCCAGTTATTGTTTTTAGCCCATTTATAAACCACATTCTTCACTCCACTAAACTCAGTATGTTACCATCAACGGAATAAGAAACAATGATAGAGTTACACAGGAAAGACCATAACATTGGAGACAGAATGGTGACACAACAATGAGATTAAAACAGCACCATAAGACACAGTAGTAAGAGAAAATAGGAAAAACCGAAAGCATGCAGATGGGATAGGGTTTTATTAATGCTTCAAACACCGAGGCCTTCTGCAGAGACACAAACATGAATGGAAACAACTTGCTCCTCTTGCTTTTAGTGCTCAATGCTTAATGTCTAGAACATGTTTAGCAACAGGTAGTTTTGTGTGACCAAATCATTTGTCCTCCAGCCTAATAAGCAGAATTTAGTTTTTCCATCCATATTTCATGGCCAAATCAGTGGGTGCAGGTGCAAACAATTGGAACTAAAATGGACACTCATGATTAATTGGATCATGGAAGTTTTGTAGAGATTGTACTGGGATGAAGGGTGGCAAAGGGAGGTACAGCGAGACTTGGGTGGCCTTGTACACCGGTCACTGAAAGTTGGTGTGCAGGTACAGCAGGCAGTGAAGAAAGCTAATGGAACGTTGGCCTTCATAACAAGAGGATTTCAATATAGGAGTAGAGAGGTTCTTCTGGGCTTGTATAGGGCTCTGGTAAGACCACATCTGGAGTATTATGTACAGTTTTGGTCTCCTAATTTGAGGAAGGACAACCCTTTGATTGAGGCAGTGCAGCGTAGGTTCACGAGATTGATCCCTGGGATGGTGGGACCGTCATATGAGGAAAGATTGAAAAGACTAGGCTTGTATTCACTGGAGTTTGGAAGGATGAGGGTGGATCTTATAGAAACGTATAAAAGGACTGGACAGGCTAGATGCAGGAAAAATGGTCCCAATGTTGGACGAGTCCAGAACCAGAGGCCACAGTCTCAGAATAAAGGGGAGGCCATTTAGGACTGAGGTGAGAAAAAACCTTTTCACCCAGAGAGTTGTGAAATTGTGGAATTCCCTGCCACAGAGGACAGTGGATGGATTTAAGAGAGAGTTAGATAGAGCTCTAGGGGCTGGTGGAATCAAGGGATATGGGGAGAAGGCAGGCACGGGTTATTGATTGGAGACGATCAGCCATGATCACAATGAATGGCGGTGCTGGCTCGAATGGCCGAATGGCCTCCTCCTGCACCTATTTTCTATGTTTCTATGTTTCCTGGTATAAATCCAACATCTCTTTGCACACTGTTTATGTCTGAATTAGGAATGGGCCCTTCGACCCACAATGTTTGGGCTGAACATTCTAAATTTGATCAACTTTAAATGTTTTCTGAAGCCCTTTCCAGGTACCACAGTGTCCTATTGCAGAATGTGTCCTTAACTGCGTTTTGTATGCAACTGATCCAGGATTTTGAACCAAAACATCGACCATTCCTTTCCAACCACAGATGCTGCTCAACTCGCTGAGCTCTCCAGCAGATAGTTTTTTGCTCTAGATTCCAGCATCTGTAGTCTCTGTGCCTCTGTTATGTACATTATTGATCCACTGCTGTAAATGTTATGTACTAAAACCATTTTAAAAGATGCATTTCCTACTGTTTTGTAACAATTATGTGTCTGACTCCTTTCTGAAAGTTATTATTACTAAACCAGCATCTTCAAAATAGTGTAATGGTTGCATTTGTAGACAATGAATTTATTAGATTAGATTAGATCTTTTTCTTTAAATGTGCACATCTTTTAACTTTTTACAGATTGGGTTTATTCTATATCCTCCTAATGGAAGATCTCAATGGGAACTCGATAGTCATGATAATATGATGTTTGTGACCATGTGCTACTGTTGGCATTATATGGTTGCGCTTCTCATTATGGCTATCAGCTATGCAATTGTCAGTTGGTAAGTAGATCTATTTACTTTCACATATCTGAAGCTAAACGTAGTTAAGAACATAAAGGCTATAAGGAAGGACGAGCACACCATTCAATCCTTTATGCTCATTCCATCATCCATTCCGATCATGGCTAACCTTTTACCTCAGTCCCATTCCTGCACGGATAATATCTAAAACTCTATTGATCTCTGCCTTGAATATATTTGGTGACTAAGCCATCACAATACTCTCAGTTAGAGAATCCAAGAGAGAGAGATAAAAGTCCCGAGTGAATACATTTCTTCTAAACTCTGCCCCGATCATCTGACTCCTTCTTTTGAGATAGTGATTCCTGGATCTAGATACCCCAGGAAGTCTTCATCCATTCTGCCAAGCCCTGAACCATTTTGTGTGTTTTAATGAGATCACCTTTCATTCTTCTTAATTTCTCCCCAGCTTACGAATGCCCAACGTCTGTACATGGTGTCACGTTTTTGGGATATCAGCAAAATGGATTTATCAGCAGCTGCAATGTGGGAACTTGGTTTGTGGCCGTACTTGCGACTTGTGAACTGTTTGTGTTATGAACAGCTCATAGGAACGGAACCCAGCTGTAATCTGGGGACAATCAGTACAGAGGCAATATCTTTTCTTTGCATTAATGCCCAAATCAAAAATACAACCAGTATCTTAAGTGTGGGCCAATGCCCTGGAACATGTCTCATCTTGGTACCAAGTGGTCAGGATATGAAGAAACTCGAATTTTATGAAAGCTGATGTGTATTTAATTTTTTTCTCATTCTCCACTGTTCTCCTTCTGCAACTTTAAAACAAATGGAAAATGTACAAGCACTGTCCAAATAACCAAGTCAAAACAGTTATTTTCTTTCTTCGTTTCTCTTTATTTCTCTTCCAAAAATGGAAACAAAAAGTTTGACATTGTAGGCCATTCAGTCCATCAAATGTTTACCGGCTCTTGGGGTGATCAAAATTCGCACCTCCTAATTTCTATAGGCTATTCTCCTTCCATTGCTCACTAACTCTACCCCGACTCCCCAACCATCCCTCTATGGATAATTGGCAACGACCAATTAAGCGACCAATCAGGATGTGGGAGGAAACTGGAGCACGTGGGGGGAATCTCGCATGGTTACACAAAGTGAACCTGGGTTACTGAAGCTGTGAGGTAGCAGCACAATTTGCAATGCCACCGTGCTGACTTCTAAAGATGCCAATATTGATGATATAGTAACACCATCCCAATCATAAATCAAAATCCTTCAAATCGGAACTTCGGGAAGTATGACTGGTTATGCCACAATGATGTATCACTGCATTGCTACTCCATGTACAAAAGTATGTGTTATTTGCAATGAAATTGACTTTATTGTTGGTGTACGCAAGCCTGCATTTTTATTTCACAATACAGTTGCTTTCCTGCCCCCTGGTGTTAAAAACCTAGGATAAGAATGCTGCTATATTGTTAATTAATAGGGCATTACTGCCATTTAAAGTTGACTACAGAAATAATTTCTCAAAAGACTTCAGTGGAATTGTTGAGATCCCAGAAAACCTGAATCTATACTGATATTTTTATGTTAATTTCTGCATGAGAAAAATGTGACAATCGGAAACACTGGTTTGCGTAACTTACAGACATGGATAAATAAAAGCAGTACCTAGTAATAAACAAAAAAAATATTATTTTTAAAATTTGAATGATATACTTTAGTTCATTTTTAGGCCATGGACATTGCTGGCGATGCCAGCATTTATTGTCCATCCCAAATTTTGCCTTGAGGACTTGATAGTAAGCTACCATTTTGAATCAATGCAACCTGTTGTGTGGGATGATCAAGAATTGATATTAAACAATTACATAGCAACTGTGAAGGTGATGGTACCTGCCAGCCCTGCTCTTGTCTGTGGGTTTTACAGGTACTTTCAGAGTAGACCTAACCATAGGCGAGTAATTGATGTGTAATTTGTAAATGCTACATATTCCAGCCGTGTTGCACCAGAATTAAAGTTTAGGCTATTGATGGGTACTGATCAAGCTTAACATAATGACTGCAATCATTATGCTGCAATCAGTATCATTCACACTGTTATATTCACCCAATTTACTTACACTCTTTGTGTTTGTAGGGTAATTCATACAAAGTTAAAACGAATTGATCCTCTGGAAATGGGACTGTTGAAATCGTCTGATCAAGCCCTAGAGACTGAAGAAGAAATGTAGCCAGATAAATATTGTTATTTGCTATTACCGTGCCTTCTTTATTACTCGAATACACCTTTAGAAAAAGCCTTTGGTAATTTTTAGTTGACATCTTTCCTATGGGGAAACCTGTGTCTATGATGAAATGCTTTACGCATGGAAAGGGACTGTATTATCTGTACTTTCCTGCATTATTCATAACCTTTGACAAGTTTGGCAACCAAGCGTGGCATTGTGCAATTTTTGCAATAATCAGAACTTAATACTGTGTTCTATTCTTCGAAGAGTATGGAAGAGAGGAGAAATCTATCTTTTTGTTAGAATCTAATTTTTTCTGCTTCGTTTCCAGCAAAATGACCAAAATTAGAATACAAATTTAGGTGATTTGTAAATGTTGGCTGGCTGTGAATAAATGTCTAATTATAATCTTAGTCATTTCCAAAAATGTCCCTGCAGGGTAGATTCTATTTTTTAGAAAATAAGTAACCTGAAGGCATATCTAAGAAGTTTTGATACTTTTCATGAATATCGAAGGTTTATCCTTTCTGAATACCCACATATGCTCTATGCAAGGGCAATTCATCTTGGCCTGCCCTCCATTTTTAAAATAGATTATCAATAATAAATAATACCTCATGTGAATGGGCCAATGGCTTGACTTTTGGTTGGCAAGGTTCAATTTAGAAAAGTTCAATAGTTTTATGAAGGTGTACAAAATATAAAAATGTAAAAAATTACATTGACATTTTTAATAAAGGTCAGTGGGATGGAATTGGTTTGTGCCATTATATGAAACCGGCTCATAGAGAACCAGAAATCAGTTTTGCATTGATTTGACAAGAATGTGGCTCCACTTCATGTCCCAGTCAAAGATAAAATTGTAACCCATTCCCTAGTGCTACCCACCATCATATGCCTAAGGTATCTGCAGCAACATCATAGCAAAAATTCTGCTGGAGTTGTGCAATGATAAAAGTGTCGGGTTTTTCATTTATCGAAAGGTCACGTACTTTATTCATATTTATGTTTTTTTCAATTATATAAACCTTGCAAATCAAGATAAAATAATCAAGTCTAAGCTCTACTTGAGAAATTATTGGTGCCATGTGTCTCCTGGGGTATTTTTGAATTTGTCCGCCACAACTACACTTGGTTCAGAATATTAGTGAAGCTTCCAACAATTTGATGCTTAGGTAATGGTACCTGAAGGATTCCAAGACAATTCCTATGTGGGTTTATTTAATACAATCTCAATAATAGAATGCCATGCTTTTTATTTTCTCTTAGACCATTTTACAAATAGAAATGATGTCTTGTCATTATGCATATTCTAATAGTGTTTAAAAACAATGTTAAAGGAGGAAAAAATCTGTACAACTTTAACTAATCTTAAAGCTTTATCACTTAATTTGAGAGAAGAATACTTTTATTAGAAAAAAAAAGCACAGGAGGCTGAGGACAGATCCCAAGCATGTCTAATCATGGAAATATTAATATTTAGTCAAGGTTGATGCACATTTTGCTGTACAAACAAGATGTAGTAAATTAATGTCTCCAAATGTAATGGTCCTCATAAACTATGATATTAACATACTACTTAACATTTAAAAATATATATTTCAAAGTTTTATGTCTTAATTTTTCAGAATCAGGAAATTAACATTCTAGTTTACATAATAACTATTTGTGTTGAGATATTGAAAACAACTATTATTCGATATCTCAATATTTGATTTAATTTACCTTTTGCTACAGAAAAACACTGGCACATTAGACCATTATACTCAAGATACTGGAAATTAATCTGAAATCATTTTCTAGACTTACAATATGAACCAGCCTATTATTCTTAACTAAGATTTACATTTTCTAGTTGTTGGGTAGAAAGTTGATTTGGAACAGATTACATTGTCACCAAAAACTGTAGCCACTGTGCTTCCGTTTCAAAATGTAATACACCTGTGTGATGCACAGGTGTAGAATGAGAGGAAAGATGATCCAGGGCCACAAAGCTAAACATGCTGCATTTATTAACTGCTTTGCCAGAATATTGGTATGTACTTTTACATACTCAATCTGCATTGTAGGATGTCAATGTTGCTACATGATATAAATATGCATATTTCAATTAAGGCAAACAAACCATGATCCTTTACTGATTTGATTGAGTACACATGGGCTCATAAGCGCTTACCAGATGACAGCCACTTTGGAAGCTACTGGTCCATGTTATCAATAGTAGGTGTCAAAAGCAGCGTGCAGCTACCAAGCCACTTTCCAAAATCTATAACCTTCCAAAATAATACCCAGTTGTCAATATCTTACCAGCAACAACTGATTAATGAAAAACATTTACTTAACCTTAACCAGTCGACAGGGCAGAGCTGGGATGTGAAAAGTGGTAGTTATTGGAAAAGCTAATGTGTCTGTAAACTTATGAGTGTTTGGAGTCCTGGACAGAAAGAAGAAATCACATTAGCTTAATGCAATTATTATGGAGGCATGTTAAACCATTAAGTGGATGAGAACAAAAATATTTCATTGTAAACCATGAGAGTAAAGCATGTTGTCAATGCCTCCACCTGGGGAAAAAAAAACATCTCTTGGTTACCACACTCTATTTCTGTTCCCTGCCAACTGCTACCAATATAGCAGTAAGATAGCCTGCTTGTCTTCAATCAAATGAGCACAATGCATACTGAATGTTAAAAATTAAAAAGGATTTCAAACATTCTTGCCAACTCAAGTGAAACCTCTCATTTTGCATTAAACGTTTAAGAATTTTGAATCGTATCCCAATTAGTTTTTCAAATCTCCATACTTGTCTAATCAATTTTTAAATCTTAACCATTTACAGGTCATTTACAAAGTATGAGTAAAGATCTATACTTGATGTGCAGTATGTGAAACCTTGAAACTGAAAGCTTAACCATAATTTTTAAAAAAAGGTTTTAAATAGATTATTTTGTAGAAACAGCATTTTATATACAAATGCATTGTAGATAAATGTAGATTTCCCTTTATGCATTCCTAAATAATATATAGTCAGGTAAGCAGTACATATTGTGAATGAAATGTATATTTATTTGAGAAATATATTATGTAGTGACATTTCTTTGTTAAACAAGCACAACTCTTGAAGTTGATTAAATTCTTAATTTAAATGTTGTATTCTTTCATTTATTCACTGAGCTTGTTAACAATGCTATCTCTTTTCAGCAAGGACCAAAAACAATCTCCAAACTGTCTTAATTTGTGCATGATTTAAAAGAATGTTTATATTTGATTTTAAATTGATTTGTTTTCCATTTAGTTTTACTGCCAGAGATGCATTCATTTTCTTAAGCTTTGTAATGCTTTCATAACACGTTGGGGATAAAACATTTAAAATTGTACTGAAGTGGTTATAAGAATACGTTATTGTTAGTCGATCTATATTGCTGAAAGAAATGAAGATTCTTTAATTATAAAATGTAACATTAAATATTTCAGTCTCTGTTAAATGTTATTGTAATGAAAATATTGTTGTCTTTAATTTCCAAATAAGATTAAAATTGCTGTTCTTAAATGAATTTATCATGTCTATTGTTTTTATGTTCAAGCATAAATGACTGTAGGACATCATTTGTTAAGATAAGGGCAACCAATAACAAGACCAATGTTGGGCTATTTTCTAATAATTGCCCAGTGTCCAATGCCTTTTGCATCTCCTCAAATAATGTAGTAGCCTATGCACATGTGTGCCAAAACCTGGCAAACATTCAGGCATGGCATGCAGGTAGTTGTAACAATCACATCACATTAATGCCAGGCAAGAGGAGGTCTGTCATGTCCCAGGATATCTAATAATGTTACCATCTCCTAATTTGTTACCATCACAGTCTGGGGATGGGGTGGCCACCATTAAACAAATATAATTTTCTAAAGAAACAGTTGGGAGGCTAGCTATTCGAAGAATCATAAATGTGGTCTAGGATTTAATAAACAAGTTAATGCCCGTTTTTGGTAAGCAAGTCATCTCACTTCCCAGATTCTCTGTAACATGAACGAGGCACCTAAAACACGGTGACACTTATGTATGGACTCGGTGTGGTCTACTTACTTACACTCTTATACTTGGTATAATTGTGCCTAAATACAGCACCAACAACCCTCAAAAAGTGCTCTCAATCAGGACAAGGCAACTGTCTTGATTAACACCAATTTTTCCCCTTCCCTCCACCACTGCCACATTCTTTGGCAGATACTTTGGAACAAATCAATTGTTTCCAAAACATCTAACTTTACTTTTCATTCATTTAATTTTATGCTCTGATCATAATGAACTAATTTATCATGACCATATTTATTCACCTTATACATCACTTTAAACTTTTATCCAATTCGGACAAGTTTTCTGATTCTCCTTTATTTTCTAAATATGCCCAACTGCGGTTCCGCTGTAGGAACAGCTGGAGGTTGCAGCTAAAAAGTCTTTGGCTGTAATATCAGCTGTAGTTCCTATAGTAGATAAAGAGGAATACCTTTAACATTTGGAATCTTTTAAAAATTCTATATTATCATTAATGCAGACATTTACTTTCAGAACTAAATATTTCCTAAATTTGGCCTGAACAGTTGATTATTAGGATGGAAACAGAAGAGACTGCTGATGCTGGAATCTCAAGCCAAAATCAAACTGCTGGAGGAATTGTCTGAAGATGGGACAGATGATGTTCCATTTCCACCCAAGACATTGTAGGTCCTGATACCCCATCTCCACATTCATCTCTTTCTTTGGCCTCTTTAGATGTTTGAATAAGGCCCTGTGTAATTTTCAGGAACATCATCTCACCTTTAATGCATCATCTGTGCATTAAAGCTCTGAGGACCTGAAATGAATTTAATATCTTCTATAAATCTGGTTTCCTGGTTGGTTGCAGAAAATTTGTTCTGCAGTTAAGTAATTAATCTGAAACACTAACTCTGCTTTCTTCTCATTACCTGACCTAACTAGAGTTTTCTTGTCATCTGCAGTTTTGAGGTTAAAGTTGAATAAACTATGGAAATTAAGGGCGGCAACAGTCGTCCTTCCACCTCCCCACCCTAGTCGTCCTACCAGTTCCACTGTTGAATCCTTGTATATCTCTCTTGTTATCACGCCTTCCCCAGCCAACAATGGGCGATTATGGGCTCCACCCTTCCTGAGGTCATCTGTTGCCGGCGCTGATTTGTTCTGGCCTTTTCTTACCTCCAGTTTATTTCTCCCCCTTCCCCTCCCCCCTACTTTCAGTCTGAAGAAGGTATCTGACACGTCACCTTTTCTTTTTCTCCAGAGATGCTGCCTGACCCGCTGAGTTACTCCAGTATTGTGTGTCTTATCTTCAAACCCATCAATCCTAGATTTAATTGCAGGAGTCGCAAATTGGTAATTTGTACAAGAGAAACAGAAAGTGCTGGAAACATTCAGAGCATCCATGGAACGAGAAACACAATTCATATTTCAGGTCAATGACCATTCCATGTAGAAAAAAAATGAACTGCAGATCCTGATTTACAGAAAATGACTGAAAAATTCACACAACGTGCTTGTTACTCAGTGGATCAGGCAGCATCTCCGGAGAACCTGGATAGGTGACGTTTAGGAAATTAGGATAGGAGGTTGGAACCCTTCTTCAGACCCTTCCATGTATATTAGTTGCTCATTAATGGTGACTTTAACTGAAGTTTATGGACGCACAGATTTCCTGAGTTCTTTGAATGTTGCCAAGAGAAAAGACTGAATGGCTTTGGACAGATGCTGGGGGTTTACAATGTTCTGCTGAGGAGCACAATATGACTATTAATGTACAGTTTGATCTTATTTTGGATGAGAAAAAAATTACTTCTTTGGCTTTGGGTCACATTGAAAGGGATTGGAATAATGCAAAAAAATAAGCAAGACCTGCTATTTCACCCAACTTTCAAGTGACTCTGTAATAGATGCTTTTCGCAGATGTTGGTTCATTTTGAAATTAGTGGAAGAATTTTGAAAAGATTTGTGCTGATTGTATTTCTCATTATCAAGACACTTGGACCTGCCTGCTGGTTTGTTTACAGTTAAAAGGTCTCCAAGATTTGAGGATTGGTATTGCTCACACAGCAAGTGATGCATGCAGGCTGGCCAACCAAAGACACATCGGCATTTTCAGTATCTTGGAACTGACTACTGGAGTCAGTTATCCTGGTACATCAAACTGGCCCTACATCATCCTTACCAACTGCATCAAGTATGGAGGCAACTGCTCTGTCTCCGACCGGAAGGCAGAGGGTGGTGACCCAACGCATCACTGTTCCACGCTCCCCTCCATTGAGTCTGTCCAAAGCAAAACGCTGTCTGCGGAGGGCGCTCAGCATCGCCAAGGACTGCTCTCACCCCAACCATGGACTGTTTACCCTCCTACCATCCGGGAGGCACTACAGGTCTCTCCGTTGCCGAACCAGCAGGTCGAGGAACAGCTTCTTTCCGGCGGCTGTCACTCTACTCAACAACGTACCTCGGTGACTGCCAATCACCACCCGCCCCCCCCCGGACACTTATTATTTTTTTTTTATTATTCAAATCGTTTGCTATGTCACTCTTCAAGGGAGATGCTAAATGCATTTCGTTGTCTCTGTACTGTACACTGACAATGACAATTAAATTGAATCTGAATCTGAATCGGAGAGGTACCAGGCAGCTTGACCAAATTTCTGTTGTCTTAAATAAGGAGGCCAGACTAAAACACTAGGTGGCAGTAGAACCCTACTAGCTACTTGAACAAGGTATGTGGTTTATTGACCAGGTTTGTTCCTCACAGGTGCTGGGATAATAGATAGCATGAGGCAATCAAAATTAACATGTGATTGATTTGCAGAGGAAGATTTATTTGATCCAGAGGGTGGCTGAAATCTGGGATACTATTCAGATGGGGTGGTTAAAGCAGATATTTTCACAACATTTAGGAATTAGCCTGATATCTACGTGAATTATCATGATCTAGCAGGATACTGACCAACTGCTGCTAAATAAGATCAGTATAGATAGGTACTTGGGTACTTGGCAATGAGCGTGGACATGGTGGGCTGATGGGTGTTTCAAGGAAAACCTGTATGAAGGTGTGACTGGCAACAGAAATAGGGAAAACTAATACCAATAGAGATCTTCTGCCAAAATACTTGAAATATAATCTTATTTACTTGAAATACAATCTGCTTTAAAAAGGCATCAATAATACTGGTGTCCAAAAACAGTAAGGAGGTGACATGTCTTAATGATCACTGACTGGTGGCACTAAAGGCAGTGGTGATGAAGTACTTTGAGATATTGCTTATGGAGCATATTACATAGATACATAGAAAATAGGTGCAGGAGTAGGCCATTCGGCCCTTCGAGCCTGCACCGCCATTCAATATGATCATGGCTGATCATCCAACTCGGTATCCCGTACCTGCCTTCTCTCCATGCCCCCTGATCCCTTTAGCCACAAGGGCCACATCTAACTCCCTCTTAAATATAGCAAATGAACTGGCCTCAACTACCTTCTGTGGCAGAGAATTCCAGAGATTCACCACTCTCTGTATGAAAAATGTTTTTCTCATCTCGGTCTTAAAGGATTCCCCCCTTACCCTTAAGCTGTGACCCCTTATCCTGAACTTCCCCAACATCGGGAAAAATCTTCCTGCATCTAGCCTGTCCAACCCCTTAAGAATTTTGTAAGTTTCTATAAGATCCCCCCCCCCTCAATCTCCTAAATTCTAGCGAGTATAAGCCGAGTCCATCCAGTCTTTCTTCATATGAAAGTCCTGACATCCCAGGAATCAGTCTGGTGAACCTTCTCTGCACTCCCTCTATGGGAATAATGTCCTTCCTCAGATTTGGAGACCAAAACTGTACGCAATACTCCAGGTGTGGTCTCACCAAGACCCTGTACAACTGCAGTAGAACCTCCCTGCTCTATCAAACAAGAACTTGTAGACTTGCTACAAATTGCCTATTGTGACAATAGATTAATGGGGATTGCACGCCCATTGTCTCTCTACTGTATTCAAGAGTTAGATATAGCTCTTATTTAGCTCTTATGGCTAACGGAATCAAGGGATATAGGGAAAAAGCAGGAACAGGGTATCGATTTTGGATGATCAGCCATGATCATATTGAAAGGCGGCGTTGACTCGAAGGGCCGAATAGTCTTCTCCTGCACCTACTTTCCATATTTCTAGTAGACCACTTTGACTATAAAAACACATAGTTGATATTCATCGACTCCAGCCCAGAAACAAAGTGGATTACAAAAAGTGGTGGACGCTGGTTGTTCCATCACGAGTACGGATCTCTTTCCCATCAAGAGATCTATCGGAGGGCACTTGCCTCAAAATGCCTATCAGATCCTCTGGTCCTCGATTCCCCTGCTCTGGAGTGGAAATGAGAGAAGGAGAGAAGGAGAGAAGGAGAACCATAGAAATTAGGTGCAGGAGTAGGCCATTCGGCCCTTCGTGCCTGCACCGCCATTCAATATGATCATGGCTGATCATCCAACTCAGTATCCCGTACCTGCCTTCTCTCCATACCCCCTGATCCCCTTAGCCACAAGGGCCACATCTAACTCCCTCTTAAATATAGCCAATGAACTGGCCTCAACTACCATCTGTGGCAGAGAGTTCCAGAGATTCACCACTCTCTGCGTGAAAAAAGTTCTTCTCATCTCGGTTTTAAAGGATTTCCCCTTTATCCTTAAGCTGTGACCCGTTGTCCTGGACTTCCCTAACATCGGGAACAATCTTCCTGCATCTAGCCTGTCCAACCCCTTAAGAATTTTGTAAGTTTTTATAAGATCCCCTCTCAATCTTCTAAATTCTAGAGAGTATAAACCAAGTCTATCCAGTCTTTCTTCATAAGACAGTCCTGACATCCCGGAATCAGTCTGGTGAACCTTCTGTGCACTCCCTCTATGGCAATAATGTCCTTCCTCAGATTTGGAGACCAAAACTGTACGCAATACTCCAGGTGTGGTCTCACCAAGACCCTGTACAACTGCAGTAGAACCTCCCTGCTCATATTGAAAGGCGGCGTTGACTCGAAGGGCCGAATAGTCTTCTCCTGCACCTACTTTCCATATTTCTAGTAGACCACTTTGACTATAAAAACACATAGTTGATATTCATCGACTCCAGCCCAGAAACAAGTGGATTACAAAAAGTGGTGGACCCTGGTTGGTCCATCACGAGTACGGATCTCTTTCCCATCAAGAGATCTATCGGAGGGCGCTTGCCTCAAAATGCCTATCAGATCCTCTGGTCCTCGATTCCCCTACTCTGGAGTGGAAAGGAGAGAAGGAGAGAAGGAGAGAGGGAGAGAAGGAGAGAGGGAGAGGAGGGAGAGAAGGAGAGAAGGAGAGAAGGAGAGAAGGAGAGAAGGAGAGAGGGAGAGAAGGAAAGAGGGAGAGGAGGAACGACTATTGGGCAAGTCATCCTTGCCCTCCTGGGACCGCCTCGGGTTATTTTTCAGCTTGTGGTGTGAATGCACTGTGTGGCCGCAGGGGGTGCTGTGGGCGGTCTGCGCGTGCGCAGTCAGTCGGCGGGCGGGCGGGCGGACAGAGATGGACAAGTTGAAGAAGGTGCTGAACGGGGAGGACTCGTCGACGGACGACCGTGGCGCGCTGAGCGAGGTGAGGGACCGGACTCGACCTGGCCGCCGGGGGGGTGGAGTGGGGAGTGGGGACTGGCACGGCTGGAGCTGGGGTTAGGCCGACCATCGCCGCTCTCCGAACTGAGACGCCGTGCACACACCCAGCGTTGCTAGGCCGGGGAGTGGGCGGTGGCGGAGGCGGAGGCTCGGGTCAATGGGGCAACGGCCTGGGTCAGTGGTGGGACGAGGCAAGGGGGCTGCGGCCCGGTTCAGTGACTCGGGTCAATGAAGGGAGGAGCCCTGTGGAGGAATTACAGGGGTCGAGGCTGGAACTCCAGGGGTCGAGGCTGGAGAGCAGGCGCGTTATTTACAATGCCTCCAGGAACTGGATTGTAAAGTTAAAGGGAGAACTTTCACTTCTTATTCACCTCTTGGGCTCGCCATTTAAACGCAAACGAGATTTGCTTCACTTTTTACTAAATGAGTGCTTTTTGTTGGGAGGGTAAATGTTCTGGGGAAGGTCGCAGGTGCGCTCTAAAGAACAGTGCTTATTTATTAGTATCTTCTATTTGCTACATTTCAGATAAACCGAGATTGGTGAATATTCCGTGCGATCTCTGGTGGATCATATTTTATTTATGGATTTTTTAGTTCTGTTCTGTACAAACCTCTATGACAAATGCAAAGGTTTCGGTTTTAGGTCAATGTACAATACACTTATTGAAGATAATATTTAGTATTGTGAAGTGGCAAATATGTATCGGTGGAGTTTGCAAACTCTTTGGCCACAGATGCTACCTGGTTAGCTGAGTTCCTCCAATATTTTTATTTGCTTAAGATTCTAGCATTTGAAGTCCCTTGTTTCCATGTGGCAAAGTACTATTCGACGATGCTGCATATATTTGCCAAATCAGTCTGCAGCTTTGTGGAACAGAATGACAAATTGTGATGTTAAATACGCTGATAAACATCCTGACGTTTATGTTGGAGCTACTTCATGCCATGTCATTTGTTATATAAATAGTGCATCTTACAATACTTTTTGATCATCTGTGATGCTCTTGTGAGTTTGGAGCATCTGCAACTATTTTTCAGTTTAGTACATCAGCTGCTGAGACATTGTTAATTCCAAGGATTCTTCCAATTGGATCTCCCATTACGTTGAACTGGTGTTAGTTTGATATCCCCTTGGGCATTCTATGATGTTTTGAAGTCACCTAAATGTCAGGGGAATACACAGCCATCTCTTATTATAACAGCAATTTTATTTGTAAGCACTAGAAATACATTGATTTTGCTTCTTTGAGGTGGTTCTGGCTTTCTAAATTTCAGAAATACTCTGAAAGAGCCTGAAAATTTAGTGTCAAACATCACAATTTGGAATGTGGTGATATTAAATTCAATAAAACCTCGGAAAACAAAAGTTGGCTAATGGATGTTTTATTTGGATTGCAGGATGGTATGCTGTGAAATTTCCCTGGGGTTTAGCATTGTTGCCTGATTCTCTCACTCTATATAAATGTAAAACTTTGTCATAAAAATTAAATCAAATATCTGTGAAGACAATTGCCAATGACTTGTTTACAAAGCAGATTATTGTCATTTTAAATTTTGTCCAAGAAATTGTGCAAACAGAACTGTATTCATTTATGCTTTTTAAAGATGTATAAAAGTTGATGAAGAAATGGTATAACATAAATGCAAAGAGCAAATGGCTTCTTTGTGTCATAACATTCCTCGTTTCAGCTGAAATGAGGCTGATCATATTTATTCTACCAAGTACATTTGTATTTATAGTCCTAACTTTAAATATTAACTATACTGGTAGTGAATTTTTAAATTAGGTATGAAAAGGCAAATTTAAACTAAGTTCACACTTGCATTTTCCAAAAGATGATGCAGTTTGATTGCATATGCAGATCCATTATCTACATATTTACTATTTGTGCCATAACCGTGCGAGTACTTAATTCTTTCTGTACTGCACAGTAATATTTTGAAATTACGTTTGGTAAACTGCCTTTGTTACCTTTCACTGGCCAATTGTTTTTTTTAGAATCAATGATCACTGAACAAACCTCAGTGAATCATTGGTATATATGTGAAGAAAACAAGATAAATAATGATCCAAAATATTGCAGATGTTGGAAAGATGAAATAAAAATGTTGGAAGTACCCAGCAGGTCACATCAATGGAAAGAGAACCAATTAACATTTCAAGATCTGACATGTTAACTGCTCGTCCCCCAAAGACCGGGAGGGTGGATGGACACGACCGACGAGATGCGAGCCGGTAGGACAGGTGACGCAACCGGAGTCTGGACTATCGTGCCCTCGAGGTGGGCTGTGTGAGGAGCACCTGGGGAACAAAGGTGGACATGTGGGGAGAGGATGTTGGCCTGTTTCCTTTATCGTCATTACTTTTTTGCATATCTTTCATTCATTGTTCGTTATCTCCACATCACCGTCTATATGTCTCCTTAACCAGTCTGAAGAAGGGTCTTGACCCGAAATGTCACCCATTCCTTCTCTCCAGAGATGCTGCCTGTCCCGCTGAGTTACTCCAGTTTTTTGTTTCTATCTTCGGTTTAAACCAGCATCTGCGGTTCCTTCTCACGCACTACTCTTGTCAATTGGGGATACGCTTTGGTATGGCATTACTCTACTGGACTGTTTGTAAGTGAAGAATTTCATAATGCGTTTACACTTCGCACATGTTACAATAGAAACACCAATGATTCTCTTGCCACGGATGTTGCCTGATCCTCTGAGGATTATTTGGATAAATGACTATTCCATGGGGGTTTAAAGGTTATACTGTTGCATGTTAGCTGATGCTTACATGTGTGTTGGATCTGTGGAAAACAATCTAAATAAGAGAAATTAACGTAGAAAATACAATTGAGAATTAATTTATTAATTTTGAGATAAACGGCAATTTTGAGAGATTTTAGGAAGTTGATTATATTGATACAGCTTTTCATAATCTATATTCTCACTGAAACGACGATACGATAACCAAAGGGAACACACAGCAGGTCCGCACCCTCCAATGTTTATCTCCAGTGACCTATGAACTGGGCATGCGCAGTCGGAATACCAAACTCGCTTATTGTTTTGATGTTGTGAAACATACAGCAACATATTTCGATATTGTGGTTAAACATTGATGGAATTGGTGAAAGTGGTTATGCGGAAGTCATGTTGGAAATTTGTCCTTGTGAAGTAAAGATTAAAAAGCAGTAGATTAAATTGTTCTGATTCCACAATTACTTTTGGCTGAAAAATGCCCTTTACGTTAGTAGATTTCTCAATCACAAAGACATGAAAGACTTCATATGCAATATTAAAAATTTTGATTCTGATCCTTTGTTTTGTTGGGCAGAAAGATGCAGTTGAAAAGTGAAATTGGGTATGTTATAATTTTGATATGTCTTATATGGAGAATATCCAATTGGAAGAATCCTTGGAATTAACAATGTCTCAACAGCTGATGTACTAAACTGAAAAATAGTTGCAGATGCTCCAAACTCACAAGAGCATCACAGATGATCAAAAAGTATTGTAAGTTGCACTATTTATATAACAAATGACATGGCATGAAGTAGCTCCAACATAAATGTCAGGATGTTTATCAGCGTATTTAACATCACAATTTGTCATTCTGTTCCACGAAGCTGCAGATTGATTTGGCAAATATATGCAGCATCGTCAAATAGTACTTTGCCACATGGAAACAAGAGACTTCAAATGCTAGAATCTTAAGCAAATAAAAATATTGGAGGAACTCAGCTAACCAGGTAGCATCTGTGGCCAAAGAGTTTGCAAACTCCACCGATACATATTTGCCACTTCACAATACTAAACATTTTCTTCGATGGGTGTATTGTACATTGACCTAAAACCGAAACCTTTTCATTTGTCATAGAGGTTTGTAACTGCAACTGAGTTGGATGATCAGCCATGATCATATTGAATGGCGGTGCAGGCTCGAAGGGCCGAATGGCCTACTCCTGCACCTAATTTCTATGTTTCTATATGTACTATCAGAAAGATGCAAATCTTTATCAAAATAATAATTTTATGCTGACTAAATGTGAGTATATGGAGGAGATAATGAGGTTAGATTGGGAGCGAGGGTTCCTCAGCATTACTATTTCTAGGATATTCCTACTTGTTCAAAAAGGAGATGTGGATTAGAAGAATTAGTAATATATTGCTGCTGATGAGATGCAAGCATTATGAAACTAGGCAGTGAAAATAAGAGATTAATTCAATCGCAGTTAGCAGAGGCTTTGGATGGTTGTGTAAAGTTATTAAATAATTTTGAGACCAGGATGTGTCATAAATGATAATGAAAACAATTGTAAAATGTTGACATTGTTAATATTAACTATGGAACAAGTCCAGGAGATAACAATCAAACAAAAGGCTAAAATAATTGCTTCCAGAGTTTTGATTAAAAAAATCAATGGGCATAAGTAACAAAATAAGAATGAGTTTGCGAATAATAATCATTATTGGGAAATTACATTCATCCACCTCATTGTTGCAACTCGCCAATATTCTTCCTTCATCGTCTTATCCAGTTTTATCTTGAAGCTAAACCTCATGCCCCTGACGTTATTGCTGTAATATCTCAGCCTAACTTTTGACTACCCCCTGAAGTGATCTGGCAATGCATTTACTTGTATCAAACCAGTGCTTCATGAAGGTGCCTCACCTCCACCGTTTCAGGGCAGCTAGAGATGGGTGCAAACAACAGTTTCCAAGTGAGGACCATATTTAATTTTTTCTTTCTATGACAATGTCAAACAAAGCAATAATAATATCTTTATTGAATAAGCACCAGACGGGAGCAGCCATAAAGACAATGTAACCTTGAGTTCTACTTACCATAAGAGTTTTTGCAGAAAGTAATGGCATAAAGAAAACCATTCAGCCCATGAAATATTTACTAGTTCAATGTAAGATCAATCCTGTTAGTCCCATACTTCTGGCCCCAGCAGAGCCCTGTTTTTCTTTGTCTATAGTAATCTTTGGATTTCACTTTACAATTCAGTCTTTTGTGTTGGAATCTGTATAGTGATCAACTACAAGATCAATATATATTACAGCTACAGTCGTGTTCATAAATGAACAAATTGTTTAAAATGATTTTTTACTTTTAAATATTATATGCTGCTTTATTTTCCTATAGGTAATTGAAGGAAGCTCCTTAGGATGGGGAACCAGAGTGAAAGGTTTTCTTCTCTGCTTTGTAGGTGGAATTATCTGCTCTATTTTGGTAAGCTAATTTGAACAAAACATATGTTATTCTTTATAAAGTACATACTCAATATACTTGGAGATTTGCATCCCAAAGTGTATCAAACTTTGGGGGGGGGGGGGAAGAAAACCTTGCAGTTTTCTGTAACGTGAAGTTACGTCATCAGTGATTAGAAAAATAAAACCCGTGAATGCGTAAAAAAATGGCAATTGAAAAAAAAATGTTTGATTATTTTATTCACATAAATTTCCATGTGAATTTTTATCCAATAACTTACTATGTGCTTGCTAGCAAAAAAAGATTGGTGGATTTAAAATATAATGGTTGAATTGCTGTTGTAGTATCAGAAGTCAATAAGGCTTTATAACTAATAATTAAATCAAAGGATATTCTTTTAATTGTACAGTAAGTGTCAGTTATAACAAATTTTGGCATTTTTTCCTGCAGGATTTGGGCAACCTATATTAGTTATTCGCTGCATTTTCTTTAAATGTTTAAAAATGCTGCGTTACTATTGACAGTGTGTTGCATTTGTTGTGTCCTTCTCTGCTGCCTATGATGCTGACTGTTTCATTTTCTTTTCTATTCACTGCCCATCCTTTGTGGCACTCTTCGTTGTCATTTCTTTCATACCATCCTTACAGGAGCAGCATCAATACGAAGTTATCCGCCAACACAACTCGTCCCAGTCATAAGGAATAGAAGTAGACTTAGGCCATTCGGCCCATCAAGTCTACATCAATCATGGCTGATCAACCTCTCCCTCCAAATCCCATTCGCCTACCTTCGCCCCATAACCTCTGACACCTGTACTAATCAAGAATGTCTATCTCTGCCTTAAAAATATCAATTGACTAGGCCTCCACAGCTTTCTATTCACCACCCTCTAACTAAAGAAATTTCTCCTCATCTCCTTCCTAAAAGGACATCCTTTAATTCTGAGGCTATGACCGCTAGTCCTAGACTCTCCCACTAGTGGAAACATTCTCTCCACATCCATTCTCTCCAAGCCTTTCACTATTCTGTATTGTTCAATGAGGTCACCCCTCATTCTTCTAAACTCCAGTGAGTACAGGCCCCGTGCCGACAAATGCTTATCATAGGTTAACCTACTCATTCCTGGGATAATTCTTGTAAACCTCCCCTG
The DNA here is from genome assembly GCF_028641065.1 of Leucoraja erinaceus. NCBI lineage: Eukaryota > Metazoa > Chordata > Chondrichthyes > Rajiformes > Rajidae > Leucoraja > Leucoraja erinaceus. The sequence continues at coordinate 40,740,729 of NC_073389.1, forward strand.
GACCCTCTCCCTCATCCTTCCCCAGATATGCTGCCCAAAATTGCTCACAGTATTCTAAATGTGGCCTGACCAGCACCTTATAGAGCCTCAACATTACATCCCTGTTTTTGTATGCAAACCATCTTGAAATAAATGCTAGCATTGAGTTTGGTTCCTTACCATCGACTACAGGCTATTGCTATATTGCTGATGAGTCCTGAACGCACTAAAACGTCCAATAATTTAAATTTGATAGAATGAAAACGCATTATCATTCAAATATTCAGATTCAATCCTGCTGAATTTTTCATTTTTTTCAATCTTCTTTAGATACTTTTAATGCCTGAAATGAATGTAAACTGTAGCAAGCAAAACAGCTTCCCCACAAACTGTTTTATATTTGATATTTTTGCCAACCAATTTATATTTCACACGATAGTCCATAAATTATTTCCTTACAGTCACCTTCTGTTTACGTGAGATATGATCAAATTATTGTGCTTTGTCAAAGTTACAAACAATGGCTGTTTTTATGATTTTCAATGTGGCGTTGACTGATAAACTTGGCATTTATTTCTTAACCCTATTTGCATTATAAAGGTTGATAGTGATCTGCTTGCATAACACAGTGTAGCCTGTGAGGTGAAGCCGCTGCAGTGCCATTAGATAAGGTTGCACCTGATATTTTTGTAATGGTAAAATAATACAAAAAATCTTAAGTGTCAAGTTCAACTGTCTAAATTGAATTGTGAATTCCACAATTTTCCCTGCCACACCTCCAAGCTGGGAAACAAAAAGGACATTGTTTTAAGTGTTGGCATAGTTTTCGTTGATTAAAACAGTTTTGTTTACAAATGCAATTCTTTCTCAGGGTGTGTGCTTTCTCTGGATTCCAAAAAGAGGGTTAATACTTTTCGCTGTCTTTTATAGCATTGGGAACATATCGTCCATTGGTAGGTAAGTCACTATTACTATGTAAATGTTCAACTACAGAGATGTCAAAACAAAAACTACATATGTAGATTTTTAACAATTTGTTTGGTTACAGTGCCAATTATTTGCTGTTATTCCATCAGACTTTTCATGTATTGATCATGCTTATTTTAAACTCGAGTTTTCTCTTTGTTTAGGAAAGGACTGCAGATGCTGGTTTAAATCGAAGATAGACACAATATGCTGGAGTAACTCAGCGGGAGAGGCAGCATCTCTAGAGAAAAGGAATGGGTAACATTTCCGGTCGAGACCCTTCTTCAGTCTCCAGAGATGCTGCCTGTCCCGCGGAGTTACTCAAGCATTTTGTGTCTTTCTCTTTGTGTATTGGTTTCAATTATTTAATTTCAAGATATTTATTCTCAGAATTATGTTTAATAGTTTTACAATTTGTCAATGCAATGAAACATTTCATTCCACAATTTCAAGAATAACCATATAAACCATATAACCATATAACAATTACAGCCCTTCAAGTCCATGCCGAACACTTATTAAAAGAACAATGAAACCATCTTTTCAATGATTTACTTTTGTAGTGCAGCAGTATTACCTTTCAACATTTGTTCTACTATTTTATGTGCTTGGGGATTTAAGCCAACTTAATGTTCTTGAATTTCAGCCAAGTTGGTAGCACCCTAGTTTGCATTTAGGACATACTTCAGTGCCACAAACACAACATATCTAGGCTGACATGCCAGTGAGTCCCCTGGTTGCTACCCTTTCAGAACAGTATGGTAGAACTCTGGTTATTTAAAGTTGTCCCTTGCCATCTATTGATGCTCCTGAACACATCATCAGTGATGTAACCTGGGGTCATTGGGTGTTTCGGGTCTTTCAACATTAGACACCCTCACCCAGGCGACCCAGAGCCATGGTTGATCAGCTTCAGGTGGCATTCGCTCCTCCCCATGGACCTCCTCTCCTGATCCAGAGCCATCTCGAGGCCTTCTCTGCTGCCTCTGTGATGTTCTTGATGACTTCTCCTCTCTATTCCATTGATGCCCAGTGAACTCAAGGCTTTGTAGAGAGATTGCCCTGCAAAACCTCTGCAACCAACCTCGATGGGCATACACCTTGCCTTCCAGCCCTGCTTACGGCAGTCTATGACCAGCTCTTCGTACTTGGTCATCTTCCTCTCGTGGCCTCCTCCAGACGGTCCTCCTACGGTACTGTCAGTTCCAACAAGATGATGTTTTTGGTCGCCTCTGAGACCAGGAGGATATCTGGCCTCGCGGTGTTCGTGGCAAAGTGCTGTGAGAACTTCAGCGCTTTCACCAGGTCTACAGAAAGCTGCCAGTCCTGCGAAGTCTCCAGGATTCCTGACTGCTGTGGTTCGTGGCAGCTGCACTCCGGCCTTCACAAAGTTGATCATCTGGGTGGTGGGCCGTGCTCATCTGCAGCTGCTGATTCCCATGCTGATGGCGGCGTCAAGGTGTACCGGCCTTGCCCACGAGCCTTTGGGCAGCAGCTCAGGTTGTGTTCCAACGTCCCCTTGCCTGAGCATTGCGGGCAATCTGGAGATTCCGTTTTGCCCCAGATGAAGAGGTTTGATAGGCTGAGCAGGACATCGTACACTGCCTGGACCAGGAACTTGATGCGCTGTGGTTCAGCCTGCCAAAGCTCGGTCCATGTGACTTTTAGGTCCATGGCCTGCTCCCATCTTGTCCAGGCCCCCTGCTGCCTCAAGCCAACCTCTCTGGTAGACCTCTCCTCCTCCACCGCTGCCCTCATTTCCTCCTGGACCAGCCTGCTCCTCTCCTTCCCCTTGGCCTTGTCAAACTGGGGAGTTGGGAAGATACCAGCTCTTCCCCGAGTCACTGCTCCCACCAGCTCTGTGGCCAAGACTCCGCTTACTTCACGGCTTCGCCGGCTCTCCACTTCCTCCCAGTTTTCACCTCCACCCCTGCCTGAGCCACCTTAGGGTCGCTGGAGTCCCCTGTACAGCATCACCTCTCTGGCCCGAGTCACCGTAAACTCCTCCTCCAGGGATTTCAGGGGCAGCTGGAGCTTGGTGTTGTTTCCGTAAAGGGCGATGCTGCTAAGGCTCCTGGGCAGCCCCAGCCACCTGAGAAAACTGCTGACTTTCCTCTCCCACCTCTCTACGATGGATATTGGGACTTCGTAGACAAGCAGTGGCCAAAGTATCCTTGGCAGGATACCATGCTGGTAAATCCATGCCTTGAACTTGCTGGGAAGCCCCAACCGGTCCACTGCTCTCAACCAGCTCTCCAGCTCCTGACAGGTTGCCTGGACTGACGCTGTATCCTTCAGGCTGCTGTTAAACACTTTGCCAAGACTCTTCACTAGCCTTTTGGAGACAGTTGAGATTGGTGTCCCTTCGATGCTGAAGCGGAACCTGCCCATGACTTTGCTCTTCAGCACCAGTGACCTTGATTTTCCTGGCTTAAACCTTATCCTTGCCCATCCAATCAGTTTCTCCAACTCCTGCAGGATCCACCTGTCTCCTGGCATTGACTCTGGTGACAGTCAGGTCGCCCATGAAGGCTCTGATTGGTGGTTGGCGCACTCCTGACTTGGTCCGAGGGCCCCTGCACTCTGGCTCAGCAGACTTGACGATCATGTTCACCGCCAAGGCAAAAAGGATCACAGAGATGGTACAGCCTGTGATGATCCCAACCTCCAGTCTGTGCCACTCTGATGTTACTGACCCTGATGAGACTCTCATGATGAACTGGTTGTAATAGTCCAGGATGAGATCTGCCACTTGGCCCGGTACATGATGCTTGGCCATGACTGTCTTGATCAGCTTGTGCGGGATGTAACTGTAGGCATTGGCCAGGTCAAGCCAGAGCACTGTCAGGCTTCACTTATTCTCCCTGGCTTCTCTGATGAGCTGGGTCGCCACTCCCGTGTGCTCCAGACACCCTGGCACTCCAGATAAGCCTCCCTTTTGCACTGAGCTGTCGATGTAGCAATTGCTGGAGAGGAAGTTGATCAGCCGCCTCACCACAATGCTGAAGAAGATCTTGCCTTCAACGCTTAACAAGGAGATGATTCTGAACTGATCGATCTTCTTGGAATCTTCTTCCTCTGGGATCCAGACTCCCTCAGCGAATCACCACTGCTGCGCGACTTTCCCTCTCCTCCAGATGACTTTCAGGATCTTCCACAGCCGTTTCAGTAACAAGGGGCATTTCTTGTGGACCCTGTATGGAACTCCGCTCGGGCCAGGGGCTGAGCCAGATCTTGCTCTCTTCACAATGTCTTGGACTTCTTTCAGGAGTGGCTCTCTACTATCAAACTCCTTGATGGGTGGAAGGTACACAAAAATGCTGGAGAAACTCAGCGGGTGCAGCAGCATCTATGGAGCGAAGGAAATAGGTAATGTTTTGGGCCGAAACCCTTCTTCAGACTGATAGGGGGTGGTAGGGAGGAAGGAAAAAAAAAGAGGAGGAGGAGCCTGAGGGCTGGGGGATGGGAGGAGACAGCTCGAGGGCTAAGGAAGGGGAGGAGACAGCAAGGGCTAACAAAATTGGGAGATGAGATGGAGGCGCAGGCATGCCCTGAGTAAGCAAATGTGGCTGTGGTATCGGGTCTGGGTAAGGATGTGGTCATACAGTTGGAGGGCAGGGGGGATCACAGAGAGGGGGCAGTTAGAGAGGAGGTTGTGAAACTCTCCAGAGAGGAGGAGAACTTCTTCAAAGTAGGCATACCTTGAGGAGATATCGCAGTGGAGTAGACAAATGTAGACACTCCAGTAGACAAGTAGACACTCCTTGATGGGTGGAGGTGGTTTTATCAGGATGTTGCTCTGGCTCAGCTCCTGCTGCCTGACGGGGTCACTGTAGGTCGTCTGGATGTGCCGGTCGATCTCCTTAGAGCAAGCCAAACTCCCACTGCGCTTCTACCCTCGCAGTTGTTTGGTGAAGCTGAAGGGGTTGGCTATGAAGGATGCTCGCTTCCTGGCTCTTTCCTTCCGGCGTCTTCGGTGCCACTCGGCTCTACGGAGGGTCAGCAGCTTCTTCCTCAGCCAAGGGGGGATGTTGCTCTTCGCTGGCCTCTTTATACTGCTTCTTGAGGGACTTCAGCTCCTGCCGGATCTTGTGGATCTTTGTTGCTCGTTGGTTCATGGTGAAAGGTGTTCTGGCAGGCTTCTTCTCCACTTCTTCAAACCTTTCCACAGCTGGCTGATGATGATTGTCGTCATCGGCCGCTGCCTTCGAACCGCCTCCCTTCGCAGTTGCTTCTAGCCCCTTGTCGCCGTCCTCGTTGAACTGGCCAATCGACTCGAACCTTCTCCGGAGATCTGTTCTGAGGGACTAGTTGTGCCACTTGTAAGCTTCGAGCTCTATGGGGTGCTTTTGGGCCTGACTCCTCCTGCGTCTCACCAGGTAAAATACCTGCGCAATGTGACACTCCCTGAACCCTCCAAACACTCCATCCGGGTCTGGTGAATCTTCAGGCCTCGGCTGTTCTTGCAGACCTTTCCACATCTGCATTTGATACTCATAGTCAGTTGTTCATTGGGAGTAGTCGTTAGCCTTTGATCCGTCAAATTGGGGTGCGCATCCTCCCCCCTCTCGGGCACCCCTGGGGGTATTTTTCCATGTGCTTCTCTGTAGCGTGAACACAGTGTCTGCTTGAACACATTTTTTCAATTTCTCGTGATTGAAATTTATTATTTATGTTTTGCTTTTGGTTTTCAGTACATTGTTCCTGATGGGGCCTGTAAAACAATTGAAAAAAATGTTTGAGCCAACCCGATTGATTGCTACCATTGTGATGCTTGTAAGTATTTGATTCCATTATTTCTCCTTTTGAGCATTTGTGAATACGTTCTCCAGCATTCCAAAGTGCAAATTACTTGCAGATATATCTGTAATTTATCTGGTTCTGAATTATAACATGCATGACATTTGGAATTATAATCAAATAACTAGGCTTATTTCCTGACGACTCTAATTTTGGAGTGTTTTATACTGAAAGCAAAAATCATCAATAGGCATGTTCACATTTTCATAGAATCACAGAACAATTTGTTTATTTTTCAAGTTCCCCTTTTTCATTGATTCACTGACAATGTGTTTATTTTTCCAGTCTAATATAGTATTTTATTGATAAAAATGAAATGTGATTGAGTTCCTATTGTTGAGTGCGTTTTGCTCTTGAAGTTCAAATTTGGCTTTGAACTGTGTTTAAAATAATTTGGCAGCATGATAGCATTCCTGTCAATAATTAATTGGTTGGCAAACGTGTGGAAATTTTGAATGCAGTCATTAGTGTTATCTCAAAGTGTGAACATTTTCTTTCTACAGGTTTGCCTGGTGTGTACACTATGCTCTGCATTTTGGGTATGTCTCACACTTTTTTTTTTAAATGGAAAAGAAAATTGATGAGAGAAAGTGGTTCAATATGTGAAATCCTTTATTTTAATTTACAGTGGAAGAAAGCTGGGCTTGCTTTGATATTCTGTGTGTTGCAATTCTTCGCAATGACCTGGTAGGCACACATCTTATACTGACGTTCCTTTCATTTTTAAATTTGCAAGATCCTTGTCAATGAACACACGTGACATAGTTCATTTATTTAATTGTTGCTTTGCATGAGCAAATAAAATGGTTGATAAGATTTTTAAATGGTTGCAAACTGTGAGGAGGAAATCAAATGGCACCCATTACAGTTACCATAAAAAAAAATGTAAAACAAGCTGTCTGGTTATGGACATGTTTGTGTTATCTTGGGTTTGGCATACTCTGAAATTTTTATCCTTGAGCCTTACAAAGGGTTAGATTCAAAGCCTTTTCATAAGAGAACAGATTATATTCTTTTCAGTTTGGGCAAGTGAGAAATAATTACATTGCATGAAAGTTGTAAATTCACAAAAAAAAGCAAAGTTATTATTGTGTGGATTGTTGAAAATGTAAATACGAGAAACCTTGACACAAAGTTAATGATCCACTTTAAATAATCTATTATCTCTCGGATTATGCTCAGATAAACCAGATTTTTCCTGGCAGAGAGTGAAAACCATAATTCTTTGAACTTCCAGGACTACCAAAAGATTATTTTTTAACAAGCTGTTATTTTGTAGACTACCTCCGAGTAAGGGATGCAGACCAGTTTTAAATCAAATATCTTTTCAATAATAAAAGCGTATACAGTTCCCATTATCATTTTCCGCCCAAACAAAAAAGGAAATGCTGGAAATCTTGGTATTGCACAAGGTTTGTCATTAGTGCATGCAAAAGTACTTGTTGTTTTGCATTCCTTGGCATAAATCATGAGTCAACTTTTTTTTTATTTGTATACATTATTTTTGATAATGTATCTTGTGAATCACAGTGTACATTGTGTTTGCAAGTAGTTGCTTCTGTTCTTTCTCTTGCGTCTCTGGAATGTGTGAATCTCCTAACATGGACATTTCCTGCACTGAAATTTTAACCAAAGTAGTTAACTTTATCACAAGCAGTTCTTTCCCTTGCTTCTCTAAATTAATTAAACAATTAAGACATTCGTTTGAGCAATATTAGTAGTAAAATGTTAGAGTAAGTGGAGGAAGATATGAATAAAAGTTTGCTGAAATGTTAATGTTATAAAGGAGTGTACACCACCTGCCGATTGTTCTTAGTTATGTTAATGCAATATGTGAAGAAGTCAATGGCCATGCCTGTTCTTCATCCATCAGCTGAAGTGTGACTATGTCTGAAATTTGACAGCAGTGAGAATAGTAGGAGTAATTTATTTTTTATCCTGTTTTTTTAACAGGTATAGTATTTCGTATATTCCATTTGCAAGGTGAGTTGACCGTCATATTCATATATGTATAACAAATTGAGTAAAGAAATGGGCTATTTTGAGTGTATCCATCAACAGAACTGGGGGAAAAATATTTTAAAATTCTATCATCCTGATGAACCTTGAGCTTTCCATATTTTGTCTCTAAGCAATAGCATCTAACCAATGTCATTGACCTAAATCTTTGGACACTGATAGCCAGTCAACATAAATTGTTCTGTTAAATTATGGGTATATCTGAATCTGAAATTGTACAAGTAAAATAAAAACTCATTCCTCTCCATAACACGAATTTGAGAAAATATTACTGTTATCATTTGAACAGAGGCGAATTCAAGACATGACACTATGCTGGAGTAACTCAGCGGGCCAAGCAGCAGCTGTAGAGAAAATCTTCTCCTACGATGCTGCCTAATCCCTCATTTTGTGTCGATCTTTGGTATAAACTAGCATCTGCAGTTCTGTTTTGTTACATTTAATTCAAAGCACACCAACTGTGGCTTTCTTTCGAGTTAGCTAAACAAATAGTTTCCCTATTAATAAAGACACAAAGTACTGGAGTATCTCGGTGGATCAGACACCATTTCCAGAGAACATAGATAAATGACATTTTGGGTCAGGAGCCTTCTAATGATTGCCATTTGGCTACATAATCCTTAAACTATCTTAATTTTGTAGATTGCAGCCACTGCTAAGTGAGACTATAGTTATGTAAAATTGTTTCGATAAGCATTGGTGTTTCTTATCTGAATTTATAATAGAACATTTATTCTCTTGTAAATGATGTGTATGCATGTGTTAAAAATTCAACTGGCACTGCCTTATTCCTGACATGAGAAATAGAATTTTCTCAATTTTAATACATAAGTAACATATTTGAAATCTTTTGTGCAGCATTTAGTTAATTTGGTGTTCAGAAATGCCACTTTTGTGCTAAAGAAATATAGAAGAGCATTAATTAACATTTGAATCTTGTTTACAGAGATGCAGTGATGAAGTGCTTCACAACTTGTTTGGCGTGAAAACTGTTCACTTGAAGATGGGAAGTTGGAACATTGTGTTATAAGCAAAGTTCTGCATGTTGTGTTTTTCTGTGCCTGTTACGAAGAATCAAAAGTTTCACTTGGTGTCTTACTATGTGCCTTTTAGTAATACTGATAATTGTGCCTATTTCTTCACTCATTCACAATTGAGAAAATTACTTTCACATGTAACATGATAATCTAATTTCTCATATGTTAAAAAGAGTAAATATTCACTCAATTTTGGCATAACATTCATTGTAAGGTTATGACCTATATGATTTAATCTGTGGATAATGCGTGTTCATTTTAAACTAAGACCATATGTACTTTACTAGTGAAACATTGATTTTAGGTCTTTCAGAAATGCTGCTACAACTTTTGCAAATGTATTTCGGGATTTTGTGACAACGATGTCTTAAATTGAAGAAATTGAAAACACTTAAGGTTGATCTTGCTGAAACATTTTTTTTCAACAGTGATTTTGGAGCTGTAACCTTATGACTTTAATTTTGCGATTGAAGCAAATTATTTTTGGTATTGACATTTTGTGGAGTGAAAGTATAGTTTATAGTATAGTAAGTATAGTATAGTTTTTTTTTTTACAAAACTGGCTAAGAAATTTTATTATCGATCATCTTGACAAATAATTTGTACTTTGTGCACCACTGAGTCAAAAAGAAAAATAATATCTGCAATGTAATGCTCCTGCAGTAAAAAATCAGCGATTACAAAGGGCTCACATCTGAAATATAGGCAATGGTGCCTTCATTATGTCACTGTACGTCTTTTAACTATAGTGCACCACAATCAGATATGTCTTATGGAATCTAAGTGTCTTAACACATTTGATATTAATTATTTGGGGTGGTCACGGTGGCACAACAGTATTGTTGCTGCACCAGAGACCCGGGGTCGATCCCGACTACGGGTGCTGTCTGTACCGAGTTTGTACGTTCCCCCCATGACCTGCATGGGTTTTCTTCAAGATCTTCGGTTTCCTCCCACGCTCCAAAGACGGTCAGGTTTGTAGGTTAATTGGCTTGGTAAATGTAAAAAATTGTCCCTAGTGGGTGTAGGATAGTGTTAATGTGTGGGGATCGCTGGTCGGCATGGACCCGGTGGGCCAAAGGGCTTGTTTCCGTGCTGTATCTCTAAACTAAAGGTGACAAGTGTGCCTTTCATATCAATATGATGTATGTCTAAATAAAAAAGAAATAATGCCCCTAAATATTGCCACTGTTTTGGTAAATGAGGGCTGAAGATAACAAGATTGTATATAGATTGTCTTAGAATTCTTAATAGTTTTTACTCTAAGGATCAAAAATGCAAACTTTCGTGAGAGAAATTAATAGATATTTTCATTAATACAAATGTTGAAGCACAGCTTGCTACCAGTTTACATTTATAACTGTTTAAATGTCACTGCAAATCTAACAAAATAGTTTAAAATGTTAGGTGTTGAGTGAAGATTTTCCGATTTGATTATGAAGCTCTAAACTTTATAGAATTGTGGATGAAGTTCGATTAAGGGGAAAAAATTGAACTATTGGGGCCAATGTACGTTTTTCATTCTGAACAATGGCAAGAGACTAATGAATGTGGTTTATTCCAGAGATTTTTACATTGGCTTGTTGTAATACTAATCAAAAATTAAATTGGAGATAATATAGGAAACCCAGGATGATATTTTTGTATGTGAACACTTGCTGTGAATGCTGTGTGGCTGTAACACACCAAGCACGGGGAAGTTGCTTTGTGGTTTTGGTGTTAATGCTTTTTTTTCCTTTTGCTTATTTGCTTTTTTTTTTTCCACCTCTTCCTATAATCTCTAATTTGTGGTTTTATGAGCTAACTTTAACAGTTTTCCATGTACAATCAGACATTTTTCCATGTCAATTTTGTAACAAATGGTCCACTTTTGAACACTGGATGCCTTTCTTAGAGTAGACATGCATTTTGGGATTGTAATCATGTGCTTTGTTCACAACTAAAATCTCTTAACATTTTTATCTGCAGTAATACTTTTAGGATGTTTGCAGTTTCTATTCCAACAGAGCATTTGAACGTTATATTACATTTTGTTTTTGAATGCTTCAGTCGTCATTTATGAATGAATTTACATTAAAAAACCGGCTTTCAAATGCACATTTCAAGCTCATTGAAGCAGATTGATTTTCTCTTCAGTTGAACCTTGAATAAATTTAAATTAAAAAAAAAAAAACTGCAGATGCTGGAAATATGAAATAAAAACAGAAAATGCTAAAAACTTTCAGCAGGTCAGTCAGTGGAAAGAAAACAGCTAATGTTCCAAGTCCAAATCTCTTTGTGGAACTCTTTCCACAGATATGTCTGACCTGCAGATCATTTCCAGCATTTTCTGTTTTTATATTAATCCTTGATATTGCCTCCTTTATTCAACTTGGTTATCTTTAATTGCATATAGATATATGTTTTGTATGTGGAACAAAGGGGGAACGGAATTCCCTTATTCTTCTTTGCATTCAACCATGCCTCCTTGTGCAAATACAATGTTAAAATATAATTTGCTATAAATATCATTTTTCAAAACCAAAAGTATGTATATGAGTGAAGTTGATTTTTTTTTAATGTTTCCCATGCCTTGTATGTGTTTCATTTGAACTTTTGTTGGAAATTATTTATGTTTAATGTTGCTGCAGCTCTGCCTGTTGAGGGAATTATTTCCCATGATGCAGTTTGTACTGATTATAAATGAAATTCCACTTGCACCATTTTTCTAATTCAAAATTCCATCTGACTAAATTTTTCTGGAAGTCTTATTTTCAGTCTGTAATTATATTGCTATATAGCTCAAGAAAAAAAAGAACCATACCCCAGAATGCCTGTCTCTTTCAATACCAGTTAATGGAAAGGTTGAGGAAGAAAATATTGTACTTTGTTAAGCTGTGACTCTGCATCTCCACTGGCATCTGCACGGACAGACTGTTGCTTTCAATCATAACTGCATCTATTCTAGATTTTGCACATTTAAAACAATGAAAGTTAGAGTATAAATTCATGTTAATGGCTATATTTATCGGTGTTAATTATGTACTAGTGCATATGTTGAAATTAGTTTTGTTTGTTCCCTGATATTGGTCAAAATGTTGACTTATATGGATTAATGTTTTAGTAACAGTGCAAAGTGCCAGCTAGTTCTTTGCAGAGTCTGCTTACAGGTATCTACGCTTTACATAAGTGTGTGCTAGCATGAACTGGTATCAACTCGTGTGGTTTGTCATTAAAATTGTTATCATGGCTTATGATTATTGTAATAATAAAACATGTTTAATTGAAATAAAACAAAAGTTTCTTGGCAAAACCATTTGAAGCACCAAAAATAAAAACATTCTTCAAATACGTAAGACTGTGTTAGTAGGATATCACATTCTTGTGCAGAGCTTATTTTCATTTGTTGTAGAAGTGTTTCCATTGACTAAGTCCATCTTCTATTTACCACTTGTGATTTCAGGAATTTAAAAGATCTAATGACACTGGGAAATAAAGCAACATGATGAAACGTTTCCAGTTTGTGATGGGTTTATGAACGACAATGGCAATATGCTCATGGAAGCTCAGTAGTAGTTTAATAGTGATTTAATTAATTGGTTTAATTATTTTTTTTTAATTTAAGTAAGCTTGGGAGCCGGGTAGGAATGATGGCCAGAAAATAGAAATGTGGGGGAGGAATGGGATAGGAACTGGTGGATGGGGGAGGGAAATGATGGGTAGATGAAGGCAGTGATGGAAGGGATGGTAAAGCCGAGCAAAGGTAGAGCGAACCTGAGTGGGAAAGGAACATGGGGTATGGGTTACCTGAAATTGAATTTATAGCGTTGGGTTCCATGAACTTGCGAGGGGTATATGTGGTGCTGTTCTTGTAGTTTGTGTTTGGCCTCATCGTGGCAGTGGAGAGGGCAAAGGATAGACCAGTCTGCAATAATGAGGAAAAAGGAGTAGAAATGACATGCATTTGGAAACTCGCAATGACTGTTACGAATAGAGCACAAATTCGTTGAAAACTTGCCTTTTCCATCTGGCTTTTTTAATTCTCCTGCTGTCATCCTGGCTCTATCTGCCTGCTATTTTCCCCACCCCCATCTGTTTCTGTCTCTCCCCTGGCACCTCTTGTCGCACTCATCCCCTGCACTTCTCTGTTCCTCTTAGCTGTCCCTACCAGTCCTAATGCAGAATGTCGACCTGACATGTGTCGCATCACATTTGATCTACAAACGCCTTTCATCAGAACTCTGAAATGAAAACTAGAACGTGAAGGTACAAGAGTTCTAATGAAAGGTCTTTGACCCAAAACGTCTGTTTCATTTCAGACAAAAGATAATTGACCTGATAAATTATTCCAGCGCTTTTTGCTTCACATGTACATTACTGTCCCGCTGAGTTACTCCAGCTTTTTGTGTCTATCTTTATTTTATTTTTAAAAAGGTACTAAGCAGAAGCTATGATGCATGGTCATCTGCATGCTGAACAGGAGAAGCAAACACATAACTAATGGATCAGATCAACACCCTGCGGTCCTACCACAACATGAAAAGCTATTGTCATTGAAGTAACTATCGAGAACAGGCTGTTTCATGGGAGTTCCCATGTTCAAAGAGAGTGGAGCCCTGCAAATGAAAGCAACAAGTGAGACATACATCGTGGCAACCACTTCGTTGAGTAAACTGCCCCCTTCTGATTCTCCCAGCACTGTTAAATCCAAATTAAGACAATGGGGTGAATTCTCCTCACATGATCTCAAAAAAGATGTGTATTGTCATAACGTTTATGAAGCTTTTGGACAGGTACATAGAAAGGATAGGATTAAAGAGATATGGGCCAAATGCAGTACGCTTGCGTTCATATTGGGTATGAGTTGGGATGTTGCGTTACGGTTGCATAGAACACTGGTCAGACAACATTTAAGAGTATCGTCTACTATTCTGGCTGAAACCAACAGGAAGGATATACCGATAGAAAGCAGAAGAGATTCACCAGAATGTTGCTTGGAATGAAGGGCTGCACAGTTGCTATAAGGAGAGATTGGATAGGTTGGTTTATTCTCATTGGAATGTCGGAGACTGAGAGGTGACTTTATAGAAGTTTACAAAATTATGAAGGGCATAAATGGGATAGAGAGCCAGAATCTTATTCGCAGTGCACAGAAATCTAGAAAGTGGGGAACAGGTTTAAAGTAAGAGGGGAGACATTTAAAGGAGCTTTGAGGGAAGGGTTTTCACACAGGGCTAGTGAATATATCTGGAACAAGCTGCCAGAGGAGGTGGTGGGCACTGTTGCATTTCCATGTTTAAGAGGCATTTGGATAGGAAATTTATAGAGGGATATGTGCATAGATAGACATAATGGTTGGCATTGACAAGGTGTACTTTTCCACGATTCTATCAATAGTATAACCATCACGACACTTCAAAAGCAATTTTACTTTGGTATCAAACAATGAATAACTTATTATGTTTATTAGATGGATCAATGGGATCCTGTTAAAGAGATAACACCATTCAGAGATTTCACCAACTGAATTTATTTTAAGCGATTGGTTCCGCAGAAAACGTTCAAATTTAACCAATCGCTACAGCAATAAGTCTTTGGTGAGCCATTTAATATTCTCTAATCCTAAATCACAACCTATCTGTGATTAAAAGCACGATGAGACAGATGGCTATTTTAGTAATTCAATTATATCTTCACCTTGTCCAAAGCAGCATGCTGCTTGAGGTTGTCAACAATATTGTACAGAGGAGGAGATTGAGTTTCTTGGAGATTAGGTTTCTGCAGGCTTCTGGTACATTCAGGACACTTTTCTGCTTCAAATGGTTTGGATAATATACAGGAGATGGAAATATTAGTCAACTGTCTCATTTAGATTTCAGCTGATGTGCTGATTTTGTGCAGAATTATGAGGACAAAGAACAAAACAGGACGATCATATGTCAGCTAGGAGGCTGACAGTTAATACCTTTCCTTAGTTATTTAAAGCACCTGTCGACACTTTTAAATTAAGTTTAAATGAGAACCTGAGGTTTAAAATACAAAACTTAGTACATTTGTTAGTGTAAATACTAATCATCCTTATTAAAATTAAGATTTTATTTTACTTTTTTTCCCATTGAGTTCCTAATTTGATTGGATTCAGAATATAAAGTGTTGTTGTGTATGACATATAGCAAATGTGTACAAAGCTAATTCACTGATTTTTGGCCACTGGCTCTAGTTACATTTATTAGTAGCGGCATGAAGGAAAAAAATCAGGAAAGCAAGTTAGATATAAGTGTTGGGCGACATGATATGAAGTGACTGTTAATGCAATGCTTTAGTAAAGTTTAGTTTTGTGAACATTTTTAGATACCAGACATTTCTTACATGCAAGAATGTGCAGTTGATATTTAAGCAGAATGTTGAGGTAATGTTCAACAGTGGCATCACCACATCTTGTATTGCAAATGTCAGGATGATTTATTTCTTTGTTCTAAAGCCACGAATATGACATTTAAGTAGACACACCAGGTGTGGCATGACGGGTGAGATTGGGTGATTGCAGCTTTGTAGGTTAGGCAGATTGTTCCCAGGTGCTGTGGAAACGAACCAATAATGTGTAGAGAAGGGTTTTCATGATTTTAAAGGCTTGAACTGTATTTCTTACCAATTTATTTATCTTTGTTGCTGCAATTTCATAGGTTTTCCAGCTTTATTGCGAAATTGTATTTTCAAACGTGTAAATTGATGTATAAATAACCAAAGTAACTGGAGAGAATTAAGTGAATCCAGAGCCAATATTTTAATGAAAGATATTTGGTGAACAGGGACAAGGTACTAACACAATAAGCAGAGACTGGTACAGCATACACAGAATTCTTATGTTTTCCACTGAACTTGCATTTGGGGTTACTTTAGCCCACTTTCTTCTTACTTGAAGATATAAGAGAATTGTCTTTCTACTCTGATATAATTGTATTGAAGAGAAAAACCTGGGTTCCGTTAGAAAACCAGAACAGTACAACTGTGGAGTGAATAGTGTTCAAGGCTTATGACTAATGTAGAGTAAATGTTGCTCATGTTAATTGGATATTCCATATCCCATGGAACTGGTAAGTCAGAAGGCACTATTTTGCTGTTATATGTCCACCAATCAGACTGTCTGGGCATTGTGCCCAATTTTAGTTTCCAAGTGAATGATATACTGGCATTGGGAACAATTCCCCAAATTAACTATGTACCCAGAAGACATAAGCATGATTCTTCTCTGAATTTTGTCGTCCCAAGTTTAGCTTTGGCTTATTCATTTCAGAGCTGCATTTGCATTATGTATCAGCTTACTAAACGTTAATTAAATACTTAAGACATCAAGACATAATATAATATTCAAAAACCAATGAATCTGAACTATGGACGTTAAGCTATGCTTCTTTAATCATGGGTCGTGAGGCTCTGGTGTACATAGCCAACTGGTGTCGTATGTGCTCTGTAACCCTTTAAATGTAGGCTTGCAAAATTATTGACTGGGGCAGACATTGCAGAAGACAATGAATCCTTGCATCCCAGGGTACTTAAGGAAATGGCTCTAGAAATCGTGGATGCATTGGTGATCATTTTCCAATGTCCTATAGAATCAGGATCAGTTCCTGTGGATTGGAGGGTACTAATTTGATCTCACTTTTTTAAAAATGCGGGAGAGAAAACAGGGAATTATAGACCAGTTAGCCTGACATTGGTAGTGGGGAAGATGCTGGAGTCAATCATAAAAGATGAAATAGCGACACATTTGGATAGCAGTAACAGGATCGGTCCAAGATTTACGAAGGGAAAATCATACTTGACTAATCTTCTGGAATTATTTGAGGATGTAACTAGGAAATTGGACAAGGGAGAGCCATGGATTTAGTGTACCTGGACTTTCAGAAAGCATTTGATAAGGTCCCACATAGGAGGTTAGTGGGAAAAATTAGGGCACATAGTATTGGGGGATGAGTGTTGACATGGATAGAAAATTGGTTGGCAGACAGGAAACAGAGTAGGGATTAACGGGTCCCTTTCAGAATGGCAGGCAGTGACTAGTGGGGTACCGCAAGGCTCGGTGCTGGAACTGCAGCTATTTACAATATACATCAATGATTTAGATGAAGGGATTCAAAGTAATATTTGCAAATTTGCAGATGACACAAAGCTGGGTGATCTGTGAGGAGGATGCTCTGAGAATGCAGGGTGACTTGGACAGGTTGAGTGAGTGGACAGATGCATGTTAGATGCAGTTTAATGTGGATACATGTGACGTTATCCACTGGTAGCAAAAACAGGAAGGCAGATTATTATCTAAACGGTGTCAAATTGGGAAAAGGGGAAGTACAACGGGATCTGGGGGTCCTTGTTTGCCAGCCAATGAAAGTAAGCATGCAGGTACAGCAGGCAGTGAAGAAAGCGAAGGTGGACAAAAATGCTGGAGAAACTCAGTGGGCGAGGCAACATCTATGGAGCGAAGGATTAGGTGACGTTTCGGGTCGAGACCCTGAAGAAGGCCAAAACTGCAACCTGTATCTAGGTGACTGTGAACTGCTGAAAATCACTTCTATGTACTGTGGGCCAGAAGGTGTATCTGCGACAGTGGAATTGTGCTTGGAACAGCAATTATCGTATATTTCAGAACTCCACTCATTACACTGTTATAGATCTATGCAATGCATTTTTTTCCATGCCCATTCACCCTGACAGCCAATACCCATTTGCCTTCACTTACAATACACCTGGACCCGATTACCCTAAGGCTACACAGAAACTCCTACCATATTCTCAGGGGCATTCCAACGGCACCTCGAAAACTTATTTTCTAAAGGATCGGTTCAATATGTAGATTATCTTCTTTAACCTCTCCCAACCTGGCTCTCAACACCAGCAAAACCAAGGAACTGACTGTGGACTGGAAGGGGTAGGATAGGGACCCACAATCCCGTTTATATCAATGGGACGATGGTGGAAAGGGACAAAAACTTCAAATTCATGGGCGTGCATATCTCAAAGTCAATTCAAAGTCATTTTTTTTATTAGCCACATGCACATCACATCCCGTGAAATGAATTTGCCAGCAGCGATACACTTAAAAAGAACCCAATACAATAAAAATTTAACACAAACATCCACCACAGCATTCTTCACTGTGGTGAAAGGCAACAAAGTTCAGTCAGTCCTCGTTTGTTCACCCACGGTCGGGGCCATAGACCCTCTGTAGTCACTGCTGCAGACGGCCCAATGTACAGGCGGTGGAACACACTGTACATCGGAGGTGTTTGGTGCTTGGAGGTCCCGAATCGGCACTTTCCTACTGGAGTCCGTGGCTTCAGGATGTTATAGGCCACAAGCCGGCGATCGGAGCTCTTCTTGGCGATCCCCGGCGAGGTATCCCAGGCTCCGGATGGTAAGTCCACGCCCCACCCGCGGCTAGAAGCTCCGCAGACCGCGGCTTCAGGATGTTATAAGCCACAAGCCGGCGATCGGAACTCTTCTCGGCGATCCCCAGCAAGGGATCCCAGGCTCTGGATGGTAAGTCCACGCCCTTGGCTAGAAGCTCCGCGGGCCACAGTCCCCATGGTGCCAAAGTCACCAGGCCAGCGATCAGAGCACTCCACTCTGATGACCCCCCGGCAAGGGTTCGCCCGCTCCGCGATGGAAAGTCCACGTTGCGCCTGCTGCCGATGGTCCGCGCCCGAATCCAGGAAAGGCCGCTCCAATCCACGGTGTTAGGCTGGGAGGGAATCGACATGGAAAAAGTTGACTCTCCGTGGAGGAGGTGGCCGAAAGCAGTTTTCCCCAACACCCCCCACATAAGACGTAGCGAGAGACAACCAAACCAACACTAGACACACCAAAAAAAGTAGAAATAACGAGCACGCTGCTGGCAGGGCAGCCATATCGCAGCGCCCCTACCGACCTCTCTTCCGAAGATTCTTTCCTGGTCCCAGCACACTAATGTAATTATAAAGACGGCACATCAGCGCCTCTACATCTTGAGAAGATTACGGAGAGTCGGTATGTCAAGGAGGACTCTCTTGCACTTCGACAGGTGCACAGTAGAGAGCATACTGACTGGCTGCATCGTGGCCTGGTACGGCAACTTGAACGTCCAGTAGTGGAAAAGAATGCAGAAAGTTGTGACCACTGCCCAGTCCATCACCAGCATCTCTGGATAGAAGGAATGGGTGAAGTTTTGGGTCGAGACCCTTCATCAGACAGGCTTCAGTCTGAAGAAAGGTCTCGACCCAAAACGTCACCCATTCCTTCTTTCTAGAGATGCTGCCTGTCCCGCTGAGTTACTCCAGCATTTTGTGTCTATCTTCAGTTTAAACCAGCATCTGTAGTTCCTTCCTACGCAGGGCATCTTCCTTGGAGGGCATCTACCACACACGGTGCCTCAGGAAGGCCGTCAGCATCCATAAAGACTCCTCACACCCTTGTAATGGACTGTTCAAACTACTTCCTTCCGGCAGACGTTACAAGGCCTTCTACGCCCAAACCTCCAGACTCAGGAACAGCTTCATTCCCAGAGCTATAGCGGCTCTGAACCGGCCCTGCTGAGTGCCCCCCACCCCCCCTGGACTGTCTCCCTCGGATGGTCACGTCAAACAGACACATCTGCACTTTAATCCGTTGAATTGTTTTGACTATTTTACTGTTCTTTTTACAAACCATGTTCTCGGGATATCTAAATCTAAATGTTAATAGTTATTTATGTTATGACATTGGATGGAGGCTGCATACCAAATCTCATTGCGCTTATGTGCAATGACAATAAAATATATTATTATTATTATTATTATGCATTTTATCTGTTTTGTATGTTCTTCTCCCTGGAGCCTTTGATTCAGTTGGTGTGCAGTTAATCTATTGATATTTTGTCATAGATCTGGATTGCAATTTGCTCTGGATGTCAAAAGATACATTCACTATTGACACAGGAATTCCTCAAATAGATATGAGGTGAATTATAATACTGAACAATTCATTCTTATTCTGGCTAATCTACTATAAGTGCAAAGTTGCACCATCTAATACATGACATGTGACATTTCAACATATGCTCTATTAACTGTAATGTGTCACTTTATCCATTATGAATATATATCATTATGGATAACCATATAACCATATAACAATTACAGCACGGAAACAGGCCATCTCGACCCTTCTAGTCCGTGCCGAACACATAACCTCCCCTAGTCCCATATACCTGCGCTCAGACCATAACCCTCCATTCCCTCCCATCCATATAACTATCCAATTTATTTTTAAATGATAAAAACGAACCTGCCTCCACCACATTCACTGGAAGCTCATTCCACACAGCTACCACTCTCTGAGTAAAGAAGTTCCCCCTCAAACTTCAGTCCCTTAATTCTCAAGTCATGTCCCCTTGTTTGAATCTTCCCTACTCTCAGTGGGAAAAGCTTTTCCACGTCAACTCTGTAGTGTCTGTAGTTGTCAGTGTGCTCAACTCTGTAGATGTCAACTCTGTAGATGTCAGTGTGCTTTTATTTTTAGGAACTTTTTAAAAACTTAACACAATCTAAGTTTCATAGCATTGTAAAAATTGCAAAAATATTTAAAAGATGATTGTGAATAAATCGCCCGCGTATTCTCAGATGGTTATGGAAGAACATTTCCGATTATGGTTTGCAAGTCAAATTTGAATAAGTGTATAGGGATTATAAAACCGTGCATATAAAAACAACCTGATAGTTCTGATCCTCGCGAGTAGACACGAAATCTGGAGCAAAAATTAAGTACATCTCCCAAGGTAGTATAAGGACACAAAACCAAAGAATCTGGTTGGAAATGGCCTGAACTCATCCCAGTGCCTGTCAGATGCTGTTTCTGACCCCTTTATATTCTGATGGGAGACTATCGACTTAAACACCAACCTCGCTCGATCACTTACTGAGTACACGCGGAGTGGTCTGGTTGGTTTTATTTGAAATAAATGCATGTTGGTTGCATAGGTTTTTTTTAAATTTCACTTAATATTTTTAGTTTTGAATTATGTCCCCAAGATAAATTACTCTATTGTGCAGAAAACTAGGCAGTTAATACTTAGGCAGCTAATTGGTGATTTGTAGCGGGGAAAGAAAATCCCATTTCACGTGTTCTTTCCGTAATCTCCTAGCTTTGTGAAAAATAATGAAGACTCGTTGGTACGGATGAATCGCTAATACGGCAGAGCACGGTTAGAAAAGGTAAAGTAATCACAGGTGACCCGGAGAGGAAGAGCAACCTGAAAATGAACAACAATGTCAGAGAATTGAGAGCATAAGTCGGCAGATGCTCTTTAGATGAACTGGCGGAAAAATAATTAAAATGGAATCACAGCCTGAAGTCAACTCAGTGCACTGAACTACTTACAATGTAATCTTGAATGGGTACGGTGATAATATAGCACGAACAATATCAATGTATATCGGTAAATAATTGACTGGAAAGATCCTGATTTTCAATAGTCCTTTGACATTTGGGAAAAATAGTTAACACTTGTATTGCCTCTAATTTCTGCATTGAAGTCTGTGCTGGAAACCAATATAAACAACAGTTCCCGGACAAAACAAAGTAAATCTCGAAGATAGTTTAATTTCGGCCACTATGATAAAAAATAAACGACAATTCTCCACAACACCGAAAGGTAAAGGGTGTATTTAAAATTATGCCGCTGATTGATTCTAAACTGAGAGAATAATGGTCGAGACTTGTATTTTCAAACATCATGTATAGTAACATAGAAAATAGGTGCAGGAGTAGGCCATTCGGCCCTTCGAGCCTGCACCGCCATTCAATATGATCATGGCTGATCATCCAACTCGGTATCCTGTACCTGCCTTCTCTCCATACCCCCCTGATCCCTTTAACCACAAGGGCCACATCTAACTCCCTCTAAATATAGCCAATGAACTGGCCTCAACTACCTTCTGTGGTAGAGAATTCCACAGATTCACCACTCTCTGTGTGAAAAATGATTTTCTCATCTCGGTCCTAAAAGATTTCCCCTTATCCTTAAACTGTGACACCTTGTTCTGGACTTACCCAACATCGGGAGCAATCTTCCTGCATCTAGCATGTCCAACCCCTTAAGAATGTTGTAAGTTTCTATAAGATCCCCCTTCAATCTTCTTAATTCTAGCGAGTATGTTTTGTAAAAGTGTGTCCCAATATTACGCCAGACAATGGGGAATATCTTAAAGTTGCCTTTCAAAGCAAACAAAAACATATTCAACGCAATTCAAATACTTTACAGCTGTGGTGATCTCAAATTTAATAAAACTGCAATTAAAATTGGCAACCTAATGCGACTAGCTTCCCATTTAAAGGCGCTCAAAAGCGTGGCATAAAAGGCATAGTGCCTAATTCAGCGCTGCTTCCTTCGGAGGTCTGATAGCATCAGCAATTTAGCCCCAAAAAATCCTAAACACATTGGACTCGTTAAATTATGTATATTTTTAAAGGAAACAATATACATCATTTAACGAGTGGTTGCACTGATGTTAATGTTTTAACCTGTAAGATACAATATGTGTATATTTTGGCGCAATTACTGGTTGAGTATTCTGCATTGAGTAACGATGTAACGTGTAGATTTGCCTCAGAAGGCACTGTAAACATGATTTATATTCAGTTGCTTCAACTGTGGAAACAACAAACTGTAAGAAAGGTCTCGACCCGAAACATCACCCATTCCTTCGCTCCAGAGATGCTGCCTGTCCAGCCGGGTTACATCCAGCATTTTGTGTCTACCTTCGATTTAAACCCGCATCTGCAGTTCTTTCCAACACAAACTGAGATCTTATAATAACGGCGTCCACGAAGAAAAGTCCGGAAAATACATTTTTTACAGCAAGTATATATAGGAGCAGCCGACATATTAACTTCTCGTGAAGCGGATAGAGGAAGTATCAACGAATTAGATTTGGAATAATTGACTTACTGATAACGTGGGAACTGTCCATTGCTACGGCTCTCGGCATTTCTTTCTTTCAAAGGTGTTTTTTTATTTTATTTTTTTTCTAGCCATTTGTATGTGACTATGTTCCAGTTTTCCTTATGATGCTGACTTTTTTTCCAAATCATTCTTAGGTTACATGAATTCAAAGGATGAACAAGGGTATGATATGCTGAACAGCATAGTCTGTTTAACGGCGGATACACAACGTCTCTCCTTCGTACACTGTTCTTCATTTAGGACATCCACATTTACAAAATATGTAGAATTGTTTTTCCCTCATGGAAAGAGAGTAACTATTTAATTAAACCGAAAACAATATCTTCCTTTATATGAGTGTGAGTGAGAAATATTATACTCGTTTGATATTATTTTTACAATTATTGCCTTAATTCCTTATTATTTTACAAATTTATGGGTAGTGCACAAAGGGTCACAATACGATCCAATGGAAATATATTGTAATTGCCTCATGTTTGAAGAAATTAAAGTTTATTTGGTTATAAATCAGAATTAAAATGTGTAAGTGAAAAAATGGCCAAAATCAGTCACAACTTAAGTGTAATTTTGTTTTACAGTGTTCCAAGATATGTTTTCTTTGATAAAGATGTGCATATATTATATAAAATATGTGCAGTTTGACTTTCTATAATTTAGAATAGCATTTGGTCAATTTATTTTACATATTTAAAAAACAATGCAGATTGTTTAAGTGTATATTGAAATTACGAACAACTTTTATTTAAAGCGATTGTCAGTCCCTGTTTGGAAACAACCAAGATGGTGTCGGTTTGTTACACAGTCGACGTTTGACTGATTGTTGGGGCAGCGGCAAAATCTAATTGCATGAATTGGACCATTTTTGACCAGCGGTTTGGCCAATAGCTGATGTTAATGCTGATATGAAACCAATAGCAAATCGGGCGAGCGTCATGTGACAGGAGAACTAATTGATACAACGACTATTTTTTAACATTATGAGCAGTGACTGGTGTTCATGTCAATCTCGTTTCACTTTTAAGTTCGGACTGAAATGAATGACCCCGAGAGAAAGAGCAGCGTGGCTCGCTTGCTCAATGCTGTTGAGTGTGACCTAGCGGCTGGCAGCGAGAAGGGTGATCCCACCGAGAAGCAACTGAAAGTTGTCCTGGAAGATGCGAATCTTTGGCAAAAGTTCAAAGCAGTCACCAACGAAATGATTGTCACCAAGAATGGAAGGTTAGTTAAACACTTTAGGAACAAGCTAAATAACGATGGCATGATTACATACACCTCTACATTTCTGAGATAATTAGGACTGAGGAGTGTTAATTTACTGGAATTAGGTACATTTAGTCAAGTGATGCTGGTGAGATGACTATTAATAACATTGTTTATAAAAAATTAGAACAGCCCAATTGGCGAAATTCCATCATGCCTGGCTCAAATATGTATAAAGAGGTGCATTAAGATTAAATGTGTAAGAAGGAACTGCAGATGCTGATTGAAACATGTCTTCTATAAAGTTCGTGTTCTACCTAACGTACAGTTGTCGTGTTCTTAAGGGGTTGGACAGGCTAGATGCAGGAAGATTATTCCCGATGTTGGGGAAGTCCAGAACTAGAGGTCACAGTTTAAGGATAAGAGGGAAGTATTTTAGGACCGAGATGAGAACATCATTTTTTACACAGAGAGTGGTGAATCTGCGGAATTCTCTGCCACAGAAGGTAGTTGAGGCCAGTTCATTGGCTATATTTAAGAGGGAGTTAGATGTGGCCCTTGTGGCTCAAGGGATCAGGGGGTATGGAGAGAAGGCAGGGATGGGATACTGAGTTGGATGATCAGTCATGATCATATCGAATGGCGGTGCAGGCTCGGGGCCGAATGGCCTACTCCTGCACCTATTTTCTATGTTTCTATGTTGTAATGTTTAATTTGTATTTTCACTTCAAATGCTCTTGCCGCGATTGGGCACCCCGCTTGTTATGCATTTATCAATTAAAACAAGAAAAGTTGGAGAAATAAGGAGACTGTTCACTCATTTTATTGTTCAGTTACATCTACTGAATTATCTTTCTCTAATGTTCCTGTTTCACTATTTTTCTACATTTCCTCATTTAAATTATTCCCTTTTTTAAAAACTTTTGATTTACTTTTGAACCCGAAAAGAAAATTAAATTGGGAACATCTACCGATGGTTAAAAGGACAACAAAAAAATCAAAATAAATTGTTCCAAAATAAATATCGGTATGCGAAGGAAGGAACTGAGGATGTTAGT
The DNA here is from genome assembly GCF_028641065.1 of Leucoraja erinaceus. NCBI lineage: Eukaryota > Metazoa > Chordata > Chondrichthyes > Rajiformes > Rajidae > Leucoraja > Leucoraja erinaceus. Next base: position 40,765,742 of record NC_073389.1, read on the forward strand.
TGTAACGGGTTTATATCATTGGGGTAATAACACATTGGGCGGCGAGTGGGAAGGAAAGGAGATTCAGCTATGACCCTTCCCTTGGGAGATAGAAGAACATTATTTAAAACATTAAACTTCATAGAAAGCATTCGAAAAGACGGATAACGTCACATCTGGTAGCTAAGGGTAAGAATGGAAAAAACAACAGCAAGGCGGTTGATTAATGCTACAATTGGGGAATATGGGGGGGGGGGGGGGCTTTTAGGGAGCGAGGAGTCAAACAGAGTGATCTGAAGCAAAAGTGAGCCACTTGAAAATCGACGCCAGTGACAATGTAATTAAGAAATGAATAAGTAGTGGGCCAAACATACGGTTTTCTGCGCGGGACTGCCTCCCATGCTGGAGGTCAGATGCGGACATATCTCCGGTGTGAGGAGGGCGAGCCGTGGAGTTGGCATTCTTCACTGAAACGATAAATGCGGGCATACTTTTTTAAAAAACTTGATTAATAAATTCCGGTGAGTTTTTGTTAAAGGAATTTCATAATTTCTATAAATTATTTAAATCTATATGAAGCATTTTTAAATGTCCCTAGTTATCAGAAACACTGTATTTAAATGGCAGGGAGCTGGGGGTCCCAGGACCCGCTGTTCGTTCCAGGGCCACCTCGTTCGTGGATCACTCACTCCAGCGAGACCTCCGCACTATTGGAATCGGGGAGTTTCAAAATGTAAGCGCGGTCATTGAGGAAAAACTGAAGCGGTGGGTTGGATTGAGTATGACTTGACTTAATCACTTTCTCAACATTTACGTTAGGAAATTGGAGGAAAGTTATTGACACGAAAAATGGCTGAAATAACAAAGAATAGAGTAAAGGGCGAACACAAAATTGGAGCATAATCTGGCAAAGATCTGGGACCACAACTCGTCAATATATTTATAAATTGCTTAAAAAGGCGTAAATCTGGGTTTGTTCACGACACATTGTAAATGGCAATACTTGTATGTGACTTCAATCTTTTGTACAAATTAGAAAATCAAATTGGTTAAAATAATCTTGAAGAATTTGAAGATTGAATACATTCGGGACAGTTCAATGTGAAATTATTCACGATAGAGATAAGGGTGTCAGGGGTTACGGGGCGAAAGGAGGATAGTGGGGAGAGAGGGAAAGAAAGATCAGCCGTGATTGAATGGCGGAGTAGAACTTATGAACTTATGAAAAGGTAAGGGATATGGGTTTTTTTTTAATTGGTCAACAGCTGGAAGTGTTGGAGTTCCAATTAAACTCGTAAGTCTATTCGGGCAGATGACTGAAATGCCATGAAGTGACAGAGGGTAACAATTTGATATTGGAAGTGAATTTCAGTGTAAAAACACAATGTTTTAAGGATTTTTCACACACAGAGAGTGGTGAATCTCTGGAACTCTCTGCCACAGAGGGTAGTTGAGGCCAGTTCATTGGCTATATTTAAGAGGGAGTTAGATGTGGCCCTTGTGGCTAAGGGGATCAGGGGGTATGGAGAGAAGGCAGGTACGGGATACTGAGTTGGATGATCAGTGATCATATTGAATGGCGGTGCAGGCTCGAAGGGCCGAATGTACTCCTGCACCTAATTTCTATGTTTCTATATACAGTGCTACGGAACGATGAGAGAGGCTGGGCACCTGCCCTTGCCACATCTGCACAATGTACCGTTACAAAACAGATAATAGCCATCCTGTCCTTTTAGAGTGAAACTCTTGGCATCTCCAACAATGGAGGTAAGAGCCAATCATGAATTCGGACACAAAATGCTGGAGTAACTCAGCGGGACAGGCAGTATCTCTGGAGAGAAGGAATGAGAAACGTTTCGGGTCGAGGCCCTTCTTCAGTCTGAAGAAACGGCATCATCCTATTGTCTACCACACTCGAGAACGTGCTCTCTCCAAAGATGCTGCCTGTCCCGCTGAGTACCTCCAGCATTTTGTGTCTATCTGTGGTGGAAATGCTTTATGATACTTGATGTTTCGGGTTGAGACGGGTCCCATTTCCCTCTACCGATGCTGCCTGAGTGACTCTCGCTGAGTTCATCCAGCGCTTTATTTATTGCTCAGTATTCTAGCATCTGTAGCTTTTTGTGTCTCGTGGTTACTTCACTCAGAGAGATTGTAAGGTGTGTACGTTCAGCACCAGTCAAAGCAGGGGGTAGATGACAGAAACATTCAAATAACCATCCCATTTTGACGGAATAAATGGTTGAATTTGAAAACCCGAGACGAAAAGTACACAAGACAATGCATTATTAGCACAACTGGGGAAATCGTATTATTTTAATCGACATTTTAAATCGCTTTCAAGGATTTACGCCGGGTGTAGAATTCTCAGTGGTGTCCATTGGAAAAATCACGATGGAATTAATTTATTGAACGTGGCGATCATTTAACTTTTACATAGTTATTTACAGCAAAGATCTTTGATCTCCAGGCTGCCAGGTCGCGTCCGGAAACGTAAGGGACAGAAGGGTGCGCTTCCCTGGGAGAAGGGGGGTGGGGGGGTTGAGGGAGAAAGGGGGGAGATTGGAGGGGATAGGCATTTGTTCTAATCATCTGCCTTTCAAAACAAATCCCTTACCAGTTTTAATAGAACTGGAAATTACAATAACAATAAAAATCTGAAATAAAACCAGAAAATGGTGAAAACATTCTGCAGTTCTGACTAAGGGTCTCCAACCCGAAAAAGTTAACTGGTTCTCTTCCCACAGTTGCCTGATCTGCGACATTTTCTGCTTTATTAATAAAACCCAGCATAAATATTAAGGACCTATTCCCTCTTCCCTGAATATCAGGCAGTTCACCCCCCTCGATGCTCAGCAGCAATCTCACCAGGAGAAACAGTATAAACCAATCACGCCTTCACTCTCAATGTATTGCTCACATTTTTCAGAAGAACCATTCAGCACAAAATCATGCCTTAGTGTCCATAACATTAGAAATATATTAGTGGCACCTGTTACCTGCCACGCTTTGTCCTGCCCCTGCTTTTATCCAGCTTCCTTCTCTTCCCTACAATCTCCTCCCTACAATCAAACTGAAGAGAGGGCTCACCCCAAAAGGTTATGTATCCATGTTCTCCAGAGATGCTGCCTGGCCCACTGAGTTACCCCAGACATTTGTGTCCTTTTGTGTATTAACCAGCATCTGCAGTTCTTTGTTTCTACATGCTTCAAACTGACCCCGGGCTAGATCATGGTTAATTGGACACACATATGTGGTTTATCTCCAACATCAACCCTATGTTGGGTGAGCGTGAGTTAGGGCTTAAAAGGCCATTCGTGGCGACGCTACAATCTGATCAAGGACAGGTGATGCAGCACACGGTGAAGATAGGATCTGACATGGAAAGGAACCTGGTTCCTTCACTGCAGATCCCTGAAATATGAAATATAACAAAAATAAATCTGGAAACGCGTACTTGACACAGTCAATTCTTTCATGAAGAATCCTTTGAGGGCTGAAATCTTGTTGGGGAAATTTGCAACCTGCAAACTTTATGTTACAATATAGGCAGTCATAGAGTGATACATTGTGGTAACAGGCCTTTTGGCCCAACTTGCCCACACCAGCCAACATGTCACAGCTATACTAGTCCCACCTGCCTGCGCATGGCTCATATTCCTCCAAACTTGTCCTATCCATGCACCTGTCTAACTTTTTCTTAAATGTTGGGATAGTCCCAGCCTCAGCTACCTCATCTGGCAGCTGAGTTCTATACCACCACCCTTTGTATGAAAAAGTTATCCTTTAGATTACTATTAAATCTTTTCCCCTATGCCTTGAACCTATGTCCTCTGGTCCTCGATTCCCCGACTCTGGGGCAAGAGACTCTGTGCATCTACCCGATCTATTCCTCTCATAATTTTATCCACCTCTATGTCAGCCCTCATCCTCCTGCACTCCAAGGAATAGAAACCCAGCCTACTCAAACTCTCCCTATAGCTGACACTCTCTAGTCTTGGCAACATCCTCGTAAATCTTCTCTGAATCCTTTCAAGTTTGACAATATCTTTCCTATAACATTGTGCCCAAAACTGAACACAATACTCTAAATGCGGTCTCACCAACGTCTTTTACAACTGCAACATGACCTCCCAACTTCTATACACAATACTCTGACTGATGAAGGCCAATGTGCTAAAAGCCTTTTTGCCCACCATAGCTACCTGCAACTCGACCTTCAAGGAATCATGCACCTGCACTCCTAGATCCCTCTGCTCTACAATACTCTCCAGAGGACTACCATGTACTGTGTAGGTCCTGCCCTTGTTGGACGTCCCAAAATGCAACACTTCACACTTCTCTGCATTAAATTCCATCAATCATTCCTCAGCCCACCTGGCCAATCGATCCAGATCCTGCTGCAATCTTTCACAACCATCTTCACTATCTGCAAAACAACCCACTTTTGTATATGTGCCAACATGATCTTCTGTTTTTTTCAGTACACTTTGAAAGAGCTGGGAACATGTTGACATTAGCGTTGAACCATACTGTGATAATAGTGTAGCTGTCAGAGCCATTGCTGAGCTGACCATCAAAGTCTGGAGCCTCTAATATATTTCTAATGTTATGGAAACAAAGGCGTGATTTTGTGTTGAATGGCTCATCTGAAAATTATGAGCAATACATTGAGAATGAAGGCGTGGTTGGTTTATACTGTTTCTCCTGGTGAAATTGCTGCTGTGCATCGAAGGGATGTGCTGTGCATATTCAGGAAAGAGGGAATAGGTGCCTAATAGGTGCCTGATATTTCTGCCGGGTTTTATTAATAAAGCAGAAAATGTCGCAGATCAGGCAACTGTGGGAAGAGAAAGTTAACTTTTCGGGTTGGAGACCCTTAGAACTGCTGAATGTTTTCACCATTTTCTGGCTTTATTTCAGATATTTATTATTATTGTAATTTCCAGTTGTATTAGTATATTTAGATTGGGACCCTGTGACAGTTGTGGCCCTTTGGTTCAATTTTACTGTTGTTGCAGAGCAAACACAGAAGGCCATTCACCGCTGCAGCCTCCGGGAACCTAAGAAAGACACAGCTGGATTCTGTGCACTTAAAGACCTCATGCAACAATAATGCTGGTACTGCCGAGTCAGTATCTTCACTCCCATCCCCACCACCTTCATCTGACCTGCCACTTCAATGAAAGTTGTGGAAGAGATGTGGAAGAACTATTGTAGTCTGATTACCTAGTGTTGCTGATAATTTGTTGTATTATTGGTTATTGTATACTTATTTGTTGTGTTGTTGGCTTTATGTGCTTGTAAAGCTGCAGCAAGTAAGATTTTCAATGTTCCATTACCATTGCATATTCCAATTAAACGCTCTTGACTTGACTCTTGACAGGTGAGAGTAGACCGTGGCTGGATCCAGACTTCCCAGTTTTTTAATTCTACCTTTTTCTTTGTCTCTGTGCTGTTTCCTTTAATGTGCTGTTCTCTGTTGTCTTGGCAGATGGGATCTAAAATTGTTTATCTGTCCATATTATTATTAATTTCAATATACCTGGAGTAAAACAAAAAAACTGGAAACACTGAATAAGTCAAGTAATACTGTTGAGGGAGACACTGACCTAATGTTTCAGGTTGATGACCTTTCATCACAACTAGGAAGTTGGAAATAATATACTTAGTAAGATGGAAAAACGGAATGAAGGCCACAAAAGGTCCGTGCTAAGTTGAAGGGCAGGGGAGATTAGATGAAGGTAATTTCAGTGCTGTGCGTAAGAGGACAGTAAAATCAATTATGCATAACAAAAATAGGTGAAAATTGTTAATGGTTATGCATTCATGTTGTATTTATTATCTTTCAAGCACCATTTTTACCATGAATAAAATTGTGATTTTGTTTTATTAACTGTGTCAGCTTGTTCCATGATGCAGTAAAATTACTGCTGTTCTGAACGATCACTTCTAAATCTTTGGTTATTCCTGCTCATCGTTTAGTTTGCCTCTTACTTTGGTCTTGAATTGTTTGTTCAATGTTATTAAACTATTTCCTTCCCACTTTACTTAAATGTGTGCTTGGACTAACAGGAGAATTAACCTCCATGTGTGAATGGTAGCAAAACCTTTTTGAAAGGATTAATATACCTGTGTGTCTGAAGAAGTGTCTCGACCTGAAACGTCACCTATCCATGTTCTCCTGAGATAGTGCCTGACCTGCTGAGTTACTCCAGCACTTTGTGTCCTTTTGTGTATTAACCAGCAACTGCAGTTCCTTGTTTCTACAACATACCTTTCCTTGGGGTTTGCTGTCATTACCATTATGCCTCTCAAAAGAAAAGATTTACTGTGTTTCCACATTGATCACAGCACCCCTTCTACCCATCCCCTTCTTTCCTTGCTTCAGGCGGATGTTTCCAGTTTTGAAAATAAGCGTATCTGGATTAGATCCAAATGGCATGTATTCATTCCTGCTCGACTTTGTTGCTGCTGACAATCATCGTTGGAAATATGTGAATGGTGAATGGATCCCAGCTGGTAAACTGGAACCCTTGACACAAAGCTGTGTTTACATCCACCCTGAATCCCCCAACTTTGGTGCACACTGGATGAAAGCACCAATATCTTTTAGCAAAGTCAAGTTAACAAACAAAGCCAACAGTACTGGACAGGTAAGGCTTTCTTTCCTCCTCTCATTTATAATCACAAGCAGGCCAATTGTGAAATATGAAGTGTGCATTAAAGTAATTATAGCAATCCTCTCATTATACTCTACTCCTGTCGGCCATTGTTTGAAAGGAAACCAAATATAAACAAGAATAAATGGGATTAATTGGCACATTCAGAGTTTAATGGACATCATGTTCTAGTCAGGAGAAAAAGGTTTGCTTGATGCGTCCTAGTAAGCATTAAGAGATCTCCCTATGAATGCAATTTCATGTAAAAGCATTTGTAATGAATTCAGTCATTTATGTTTTTCTTGGCAGCAAAATTCCTAAAATTGACATAAACAAAAGTAAGTGCTTTAAGCAAAATTACATAATTGGAGTTGTTTTGTAATTATGAAATTAATTGCGAACACCTAAAAAATCCCCAATAAATTACATTGAAGAATATGAATATGCGGGGCAGGGTGGGGGGGATGATGAGGATGGTAAACCTGGCGGTGTTTTTAATCTAGGATAAAGTTGAAAAGCTGCTTTTAAAATAATTGACACCCAAGATGGAATAAATTTATCCTTGATTAGTGTTCTATAACATTTAAAATATTTTAAATAATCATGTGATGCCTTCTCTCTTTTATAATCTATTTCAATGGGTTTCTTATAAACAAGTAAATCAATGAGGACTCTTGTTAATAAATCAGCACGCTTTGTGATAGAATGGAAGGCTTTCCAGATTTCATCCATTCTGTCAGCAGAAAGTCCTGATACAAATTTGTCAAAATTAAAAGTCAAGATAAATGCATTTTTGTTTACTAAATAACTGTTTAGCTGGTGTGGGGTAACATTAGCTGTTCCTTGTTAGATGTAGTCTTTGGTTGTCCAGTCTTGGAAATGTCCTTGTAGAGATAAACCTCATAATAGTGGACCATAGGTGGTGGAATGTTGTCTGGTAGATTGGCTGCAAGAAACGAAAAACAGTCAATAAACATCCAATAAACCTACACTAAACTTTTTCTACACCACGGACGTGTACACCACATGAACATTCTTTCTTGTACCACTTGCAGACCATTGAAGTTTAAATTATCTATTTATTTTGAGAGCTTTTTCTTATTATTTTTGTATGTTTTTCCTTTAAGAACTGTCTTGTGCCAACACACATTTTCTTCTAATCGTTATGCTGATTCATACAACTATTCATCAGAAGAATTTATATGGCTAAGAAGAAAGTCACATCTGAACTGTATTATAAATTGCCATGCAATCGCCCAGCATCTCAAGACAATATTCGACAGTCAGGATCTTTGTTGAGCCTTTTAAAAGCACGGAATGTTGAGGAAATAAAGTCTTCTGTGGTTTACAGGGGAAAAAAAATTAACATGATGATGTGGAAAGTAGAGTGAAGGGACTGTCCCACTTGGGCGACCTAATTGGTGAGTTTAGAGTTTAGGACAGTTTGAAAAGATGTCATGTTGAAGACCACCTTCGACTATGTAGAAGACCTCATTCGACCATGTTGAAGGCTAGCTAAGACTAGATACGACTAACTTCGTGAAAATTGGAAACCGAATAGTGGAGAGTGAAGATGCCCTCCTTCGATCTCCTTCAACCTCCCTTCGACCTCCCTTCAACTATGATGAAGACTATTTACGACTATCTTCGACTACCCTCGATTACCTACGACTAACATGCCGGTCTACTACCACCTACTACGACTAAACCTACGAGTAAAAAAATATCGATTTTTTCCATGGCGACTTTTTTTACTCGCGGGCATTTTTCAGCATGTTGAAAAATACGCCGCGACCTAGCTGAGGCCTCGAGCATGAAGGAGAGGGACTACTCTCGAGCATGAAGGAGAGTTACAAAGACCTCCTATGACCTCGTGTCAACCATGCTGTGAGTATGGGTCGAGGGCAAACTCGCCAGAACTCGTGGATTAGGTCGCCCAGGTGGGACAGCCCCTTGAGATGCATGTTTAACAACACTTATTACTTGTGAAGAACTTTGGGACAATTTAATGATGTAAATGATTTTACGAAAATTAATGTCTGAAATATGCTTCACTATTACAGGAAGCAGCCAGGATGTTTAGTGTTTTTGCAAACGATTATGCTTGAATTACCTAAACAAGGTCAAATATTGATGGAGATATTCCTGTCTTTAGAACCAGAGTTGCTGATTGAGAATCCAATAACAAAGACATTGACAAATGGGATAGGTTGTTTGCTGTTTCTTGGTCATTGCAGCCAAATGCAAGAGGATCAGCAATTGCACAAAATCACAAATTGCACAGTACTAAAAGGGCTGTCAGAGATGCCTTCAAGAGGCAGAGTCCTGAAGAAGGGTCCCAATCCAAAACGTAGCCTATCCATGTTCTCCAGAGATGTTGCTTGATCTGTTGAATTACTCCAGCACTTTGTATCTTTTTTTTTGTAAACCAGCACATGTAATTTCTTGATCCCATTTTTAGAAATATGCATTGCTGCACTTCACATTACTCCTGATAGCAAATTAATTTCTTATTTAGAGAAACAAATATGAGGGACAGCTTTTGCCTAATAATCATGAACAGGAAATCAACATCATTGGCAATGTTAACAGTTACAGGCCATTCTTGAAGTGTCTGTACATATTTGATGGTCCATGAAGTTTGGTCCTAATTTTACAGGCTGTTTTCATCTGTTTACAGGTAATTCTAAATTCTCTGCACAAATACAAGCCCCAGGTTCATATTGTACACGTAGGGGGCCCTCACAGGATGGTTTCCAACCACTCTTTCCCTGAAACCCAATTCATTGCAGTAACTGCATACCAGAATGAAGAGGTCAGTACACTCATTGTTACATTGTTAACTTGTATTGTGCGTTTCAAGGTTATTGTAATGCATTTTGTATTTTAAAATGAAGGTTAAGGGTTTTCCGAATAATGTATAAATAAGAGGACTTGGGTTGTTTCCCAATCACATATTGGTTTACTTTTTGCCTGTCACTGAAACCATAATTTAATTAAGAAGTCAGGGAAATTAGCCATGTAAAGAGCAACCAAATTAAATCTTCTTTCCAATGTTTGATAACATTTACTATAGGCTGATTGGGACATCTGCCCAACTCAACATTGACAATACTTAGCAACTGCATGGTAAAGTACAGTAGATTTAATGGCAGTGAAGTACACCATGGCAGATATATTTAACTGTTTTATGTTGAAAAGGGCATGGAATAGATTCACCAGGATGTTACCTGGGCTTACAAGTTTGAGTTATATGGAGAAGTTGAATAGGTTGGGATTTTTTTATTTGGAGTATAGGAGGCTGAGGTGACCTCATTGAGGTGTACAGGATCAGGGAGGGGGGCATGGGCAAAGTGCTCAGTCTTTTTTCCAGGGTAGAGGATTATTAATCTCGAGGTCATAGGCTTAGAGATAGAATGGAGAGATTTAAGAGGGAACGGAGGGCCAACCTTTTCTCTCGGAGGAATAGTGCATATCTAGAATGAGGTGCTATAGGAAGCTATAGAAATTGATACAATTCTGATTTTCTAAAGATATTTGGATAGATTATGAATAGGACGGGCTTGGAAAACTATGGACCAAATGCAGGCATATGGGGTTACCCAAGTATGCAAACTTGGTTGGCATGGTCAAGTTGGGCTGAAAGGCTTGTTTTCGCACTGTTTAACTCTATGACTATGTTTTTCTATGCCGATTGGCAAAATCATCAAACTGGAATTTCTGGCTGTGCGTGGCACAGGATCTGATTCCGGAATCAAGTTGCAGCCAATTTAATAAAACTTAATGAGCGTCCTTCCACTTCCCCAGTGGCTCAGTACACAGAACACGAATATGGAAAGCTGAAATGTATCTGTGTATCTGGAACAGTACACAATTGTTTGAAATATTTCCATTTTCTAAGCAAACAATAATTTTCATAGAAACATAGAAACATAGAAAATAGGTGCAGGAGGAGGCCATTTGGCCCTTCGAGCCAGCACCGCCATTCATTGTGATCATGGCTGATCGTCCCCTATCGATAACCCGTGCCTGCCTTCTCCCCATATCCCTTGACTCCACTAGCCCCTAGAGCTCTATCTAACTCTCGCTTAAATCCATCCAGTGACTTGGCCTCCACTGTCCTCTGTGTCAGGGAATTCCACAAATTCACAACTCTCTGGGTGAAAAAGTGTTTTCTCACCTCAGTCTTAATTGACCTCCCCTTTATTCTAAGACTGTGGCCCCTGGTTCTGTACTCACCCCACATTGGGAACATTTTTCCTGCATCTAGCTTGTCTAGTGCTTTTTATAATTTTATATGTTTCTATAAGATTCCCCTCATCCTTCTAAACTCCAGTGAATACAAGCCTAGTTTTTTCAATCTTTCCTCATATGACATCCCAGGTATCAATCTTGTGAACCTACTGCCTCAATCACAAGGATGTCCTTCCTCAAATTAGGAGACCAAAACTGTACACTATACTCCAGATGTGGTCTCACCAGAGCCCTATACAACTGCAGAAGAACCTCTTTACTCCTACACTGAAATCCTTTTGTTATGAAGGCCAACATTCCATTAGCTTTCTTCACTGCCTGCTTTACCTGTAAGCCAACTTTCAGTGACTGGTGTATGCCCTGGTCTCACTGCACCTCCCCCTTACCTAACCTAACCCCATGGAGATAATAATCTGACCCATTTTATCTGGCAGAAATGATTTTTTAATTCCTTTTTATTGCAAGCTACTCAGAGGTACCCACAACACATTCCTCCCACAACCTGTCCATTCAATTTGGAAGGCAATATCAGCACTGATCCCCTTTCCCACTTCCCGCCTTAGGCAGAAGTTTAATGGTGGGGACAATGGCCTTTCACTTGGGTTAGAGCTTTAAGCATTTAGCCAAATCTTATTTTTTAGTTTTGTATTCTGAGTTTTATACGTTATTGTTTTTTAGGTAACAGCTCTGAAGATTAAGAATAATCCTTTTGCAAAAGCATTCCTGGATTCAAAAGAAAGGTAAGTCAGTGGTTTGCAGCCTAACATGAAGTTACCTTGCTTATTGATTAAGAAGGAACTGCAGATGCTGAAAAATCAAAGGTAGACAAAAATGCTGGGTGTTTCGGGTCGAGACCCATCTTCAAATCCTTTTTCTTCTGAAGAAGGGTCTCGACCCGAAACGTCACCTACTTCCTTTGCTCCATAGATGCTGCCTCACCTGCTGAGTTTCTCCAGCATTTTTGTCTAGGTTGCTTACTCATTCTTCGTTGCAATTCATGCACATTTGTATACTTGTCAAGAAGTGACCACAATTAAGACGATTCAGGTTTAGGGTCTGACTTAAAGAATAAATAAAAAATGCATACCCAAGTACAAGTAAAGGAGAAGATACCAATAAGCATCTGAAGAAATGCCAAGGTAAGTATGGGCATCTTTGCAAAACATTTTTTTAATGACATGGCTATAATCTGCAATGTTATTACTTGCATTAGCATAAGATGTACCAATACCTGCCAACCTTGCACCTTTGGTGATTTATCCTGCTTCTCTTTGATCTGCAAACCTGTGCCTAGCTCTCCCTTGTCTCGTACTGATGATTATCTTGGTTACTTTGCTTCCAGTCTCTCCAGATTTGGCGATTGGATCCACACTAGTTTAGGCAGAAAGATAATCCAAAGGACATAGGTTTTAGGTGAAGGAGGTAAGATTTAATAGGAATTTGAGGGAGGAACTGCCATTTCTATCCTCTTGGTGTGTTTCTGGCCACTTTCAGCGAGATCCATTTATCGGCTTGGCCTGGGCATGGTATACATTTGCAAAGTGTTCCGTTTTTTTTTAAGCAATCAAGAATTTCACAATGTCACTGGCCACAAGGAAGACCACAACAATACCCATCATGTCAGTTTTGTTGTAAATACAATTACAGCTCAAAAATCTTTAGGATTATGAGCATCAACTCTTAGTCTATCAACATGAGAACTCCAGTGTACTGAGAATTAAATAATGACGGTACTTAAGCGTAAGTAAAAAGAAACATTATTACCTGTACCAATAATGAAAACTCTTAACAAAATTTAGGGAAATGGATCAGTCAACCATACACCTTGTAATATCAGTCTTAGGTTTCACGCTGGGTGAGAAGGATTATCACTACATCATATGTTCCTGTCTTTCACATAGGAAGATGAAAAATACAATTTAGTCATCGAGTCATAGAATGATACAGTGTGTAAACAGGCTCTTTGGCCAAACTTGCCCACACCGGCCAACATATTCCAGCTATACTAGTCCCACCTGCCCGCGTTTGGTCCATATCCCTCCAAACCTGTCCTATCCATGCACCTGTCTAACTGTTTATTAAATGGTGGGATCGTCCCAGACTCAACTGCCTCCACTGGCACCTTGTTCCATATACCCACCATCCTATGTGTGAAAAAGTTACATACAACCACCCTCTGTGTGAAAAAGTTACCCCTCAGATTCCTATTAAATCTTATCCCCTTCACCTTAAACCTCTATTCCTCTGGTCCATGATTCACCTACTCTGGGCAGCAAGAGACTTTGCATCTACCCGATCTATTCCTCTCATAATTTATATGTATAAATCATATGTATTTTCTATATGTATAAAAAACTTTATAGTGTAATTGATCAATTCTCTCTTCTGCTAATGCATCATACTATAGCTTTAATTGTACTCTTTCAGAACCAGTTATAAGGATGACCTTGCTGGAAATCACCACATGGGTTGTTCTCACAGTAAGTCAATACCTTTGTATGGGATGATGGGTTATTGGTTACATTGGATGAATAATTGGAGGTCCTTAGATCTAGTAATGACTAGAGATAGACACATGTATATGTATATATATATATATATATCTGTGTGTATGTGTATATGTGTGTGTGTGTGTGTGTGTGTATATATATGTATATGTGTGTGAGTGTGTGCATATATATATATTATGTGTGTGTGTGTGTGTGTATATGGATATGTACATATATATGTGTGTACTCGTGGGTATGTGTATAAATGCACACTGAACTATGTTCTCTCTCATTTATCATATTGTTTACAGTGTACTATTGTATGTTTACATATTTTGTTATGCTGCAGCAAGTAAGAATGTTATTGTTCTATCTGGGACACAGGACAATAAAACACTCTTAACTCCTGATTGTATTCCCAAATTACCTGCAACAGTTTTCCATTACTCTCCAATTCTGTAGTCAACAGATTTAATCTTAACATGTGTAAAAGCGGCAAATTAAATATTCCAGTTTTTAAGAAAATGCCAATGCTGAGCAATTGGAGTTAATAAAATTAGTAGTGACCCAGATGTTTGAAATTCTCTGTAGGTGAGACATTTGATGCAGTAAGTCTCTCAATAAATTCTGCTGGAGTTATTATTATTATTTTTGAATGATTACTGATTTTATTCTCTCCAGTAAGCAGCTGGTTGATACCTAATGGTGAGACTATTTGTACCTCAGCAAATCCAAATTATCAGTACCATGCTGCTTTACCACTTCCTAGTGGTGCCCACTCATTCCATAGCTGTGAGCGATACAGCCCAAGGCACAGTCACCTCGCCTCTCCATATCCAACATCCTACTTGCACAGAAATTACCCAACAGGTAAGCTCGGATTTGTTAATTAAGATGCTACTTTATACATCAAGATGACTATTTACTAATCAGCTTAGCGTTTCAAAACACTGTAAGACAATCACTTCCATTGTTAATTTAAACTTTTCAAAATGTTCATTATCTCAGTTACTGTAACATCATAAGGGATAAGATAAAAGGGTTCTGAATCAGTAAACACCATTTGATGTTGAATTTGGATTTTTGAAATCTTGTAAATTTCGTAATATTAGGAAAGTATTTCATAACTAATGCACTCAATACTAATATCACGGCATGATTTTGAAATGCATTTTATAAAACTTAACAGTACATTAAATGTAGCATATTTTCTCAGTGTTAAGATTATTATTTAATGACGTTTTCTCTGTATTTTAGTTGTTGCAAGTTTGTTGAATCAGAACGGCATTTGCCAAATAGCGATAAACAACTATCTTAAGGAAGATAGAGACAAAATGCTGGAGTACAATACAATACAATACAATTTATTGTCATTTGAACCTCAAATGAAGTTCAAACAAAATTTGGTTTCTGCAGTCATACAACAAGAAAAGAACCAAGACACACAACCAACACAATTTACGCAAACATGCATTACAGTGAATCCCTTCCTCACTGTGATGGAAGGCAAAGTCTTGTCTCTCCCCTGTGTTCCATTCTTCTCCCAATGCTAAAGCCCCCTGCGGGTGATGGCAAGTCCCGCGGCCAATAAGGCCGCGCCAGGCGATGCAAGGCCCCGCTCCGGGTCTTAATGTTGGAGCCACCAGCAGGCGATGGCAAGTCCCGCGGCCGTTAAAGCCGCACCGGGCGATGTGAGACCCCGCTCTGGATCAATTTCAACCCCCCAACTCGGGCGGGAGAAATCGCTGTTGCGGGAGCTCCGAAAAGCGGTCCCCCACCAAGGACCCGCGAGCTCCCGATGTCAGCGTCCACCGGACCTGCAGCTGGAGCCTCCGAGCTCCAGAGTCGGGTCGCAGCCGCGCGCCACCACAGCTCTCCACGCTCCAAAGCCGGCCAGCCTCACGATGGTAAGTCTGCAGGCTCCGCGACTGGATCCCCCAGGTCGTTCCGGTTGGAGGCCGCTCCACGGTGTTAGGCCCCAATGACAACGGAGACCCGACAGGGAAAAGGTCGGGTCACCCTTACAGGGAAGAGATTTAAAAGTTTCCCCCACCCCTTCTACCCCGCCCCCCCCACACATACACAGCTAAAAACAATATAAAAACCACAACAAACTAAACATTCAATGGGACAAAAAAAAAAGACAGACGGACTGCAGAGGCCGCTGCAATGTCGGTCGCGCAGACTCTTAGTAACTCAGCGGGTCATGCAGCATCTCTGGAGAAAAGGAATAGATGACGATTTGGGTCGAGACAAGACTCAATAGGTGACGTTTTGGGTCAAGATCTTTCTCACAAAAATTATCTTAGGGAGTCGGTGTTGACAATGAAACAGTTTAACAATGAATCAAAAAGTTAATCGTACAATTTTTGAGTCTCCGTGGAAGGGTATTATTATTGAAATTGATTCAGGTGCAGTTTCATAATTGTATCATCAGTGATGGATTGGGTGGTTGGAGAATATCATCTTTTTTTTGTTTTCTACTGCAAACACGTATTTTGGACCAAATAGTTATTTGCAAAGTCAAAACAAACATCAAAATAAAGTGCCTCAGAAATATGTAATTTAAAGCACAGTTCAGGAAAGACTCAGCAGGTTCAGCCAACCAGTGTGGAGGGAGAAACAATGTTAAAGTTTCAAACCAATGACCTTTCCTGATATGATGAATAGTCATTTCAGATGCAAAATGTGACTTTAGATTCTGGTTTATTGACTGTTAAGAAGATGTCAACTGAAAAGAAGATATTTTCTTCTGGTTTATCCTGACTCTTACCCCAGAGAATAATTTACCTAGATAGTGAGGATTTACATTTCTCCTTATAATATAATGATAGTTTTGTATATTGATCAATATTATGTTTTTATCAAGTGCCCTTTGCAGAAAACACCGGTAACAGCCTTCAGCCCCTACCAGGGCACGACAACTGGTCAACCTTGCCACCTCCTCCACATGCCAACATGTTACCACTGACTCAGTCTGGATCTGGATCCAATTCCAGGTGAGGAACACGGGTTGAAAATCCAAGGATTGCTTGCAGTTTTAGGGTTTATGAGTGATGTTGCTGCATCATGGAAATTCAACTGATCTGAAAAAACCCATCCACATTCAATAACGCCGACACCTATGTCTTTCCCTCCAAAATGAGCCTTGATTGTTTCTTCATCATCGCTGAGTCTAAATCTTGGAACTTCTTCCCCAACAACACCGTGGGAGTACTTTCACCAGCAGAATCGCAATGACTCAAAATGGTAGTTTACAATGCCCAGATCGCAAAACGATGAATGGACGAGAAATGCAAAATAAAGACTAATAAAAGAAAGATGGAATTAGGCAAAGACAGAAAGTAAACAAAGTAAAACTAAATACAATATTGGTTTCAATAATATTCAACTCTCCTCTGACAACTTTAAAATCTAAAAGAATGAGGTACCAAACAAGTAAAAGTTAACTCGGTGTGAAAAGTTTTGTTTGCAAAATGAAAGCTTCACCATGCTTTTTAAACATGATTTACTCTTGAATTCTCAAACCTCTGGAGAATTCATTGGTACAATATAGCAATCTTTCATATACTTCATGGTAAATTTCCAGACAGAAATAACAATAAAAAAATTCTGGAGGAGTGGGGAAACTTGGAAAGCAACTTCCTGATTTCCATTTAATTGTATTGTCAGGAAACCTCCTCATTAGCCTCACCATTATTATTACTGCAAATTTTAGGCAATGATAACTTCATAATTCTCTTTGTGAAATAAATTACTCTACCATCTCAAATTAATGAAGAAATTTACTAAAATCAATGTTTCCAGTATTTGTATCACAACTGTGTTATTGTGATGGGTACAATTTATTGAAATTGATGGTTATTAATCTCTACCATTGAAACTTTTGCTTTGATGTGCATATTTCGCAATTGGCCAGACTCAAATTATTAAACGTAGAGTTGACATATTGAAATCAAATGACCATAATTGTTATGAAATAATCAAAAATAGTTCTTACTGTTGCTGTCTAATTGAAATGTTTTCAGTATTCATCCACTGCGGTGAATTCTTCTGTCAACCCATTTTCCCCCACTGCCTTTCATGAAAGCTTTCATGAAAACCGCATAAGTTTTCTCCGAGATCTTAGGTTTCCTCCCACACTCCAAAGACATACAGATTTGTAGGTGAATTGGCTTGTTATAAGTGTAAATTGTCCCTAGTGTGTGTAGGATAGTGTTAATGTGTGGGGATCGCTGGTCGGTGCGGACTCGGTGGGCCAAAGGTCCTGCTTCCGTGCTGTATCTCTAAACTAAACTAAAGCTGGGTGTAATTTCCCCGTCATTTCTTTACACATTGTGCCCTTCGTGAAAAACACAGGAAACTGACTCCTGCTTGCATGCAGTTGGGATTGAATATTAGTTAACAGCAGAATCCAACATGAATCAATTAATTAAAGCAGGATATTTATAATTCTACAGGTGCTTGTCTTTACTGAAACTCTCTCCTGGAATGCACTCACTTTTCTCAACTGATAACTGGCATCATTCCACAATGAAGAAACAAATTTAATATTGAAAAAAACTGCTCTTAGCTTGTGATATATTATCTACAATATTCTAGAAGATGCTAAAATTATTTGTCATTTTGAAATCTTTGAACAAATTACATGGCAACCCATGAATGATGTTTAGTAGTCTCTTAATGTTCTACAATAATTGTGTCCTTGTATTATTATTTTCAGCCAGTATACATGCCACTGGACTGTGGGCAATCGTTCAGGAAGTCCAACCAACCAACTGAACTCAGCTGCTGGAAACCCGCAAAGTCCATTTATTCGAGGAAACCTGAGCTTGCCACCAACTCCTTCGTCCTTGGTCACTGTGACGAGTTCCAATGGGGCAGCGATGGAGATGATCAGTGAATCCCCACTAACCAGGCTTGTGGTATCATCATGGAGCTCAGGTTCATCCCCGTCTTTCTAATAGTTTACCGCATCTGACACCTGATTACTGTGGTCATCTATTTCAGCCACACAATTAACTTTTATCTGCTTACGTTTATCTAGTTGTTTTCTAGACTTAAAAATATCTTAAAGCAAGAATGATTCCCAAAAGGAACACATAACATTTTGCGTTAGAAGGTGCCCTCTCCGGCTGAAAATCTGTCTGCTTGCCATGGTTAATCCAAAGCAAAGGACTGAATGATCACTGTTCAGTTTACATTGAATCTGTTATTAAAGTGTAAAATTAAATCCTATCATAAAATCCAAGTTGGGGAAAGATTAAAATGATTGAGTTGAAGTGTGACCCAATGACATTTTCTCAACTGTATATAATGGATTTATTCTGAAATTGGGGATGCCTATTTTTCACAAGCTCTTCAAACAAAAGTAGTGGCTGGTTGATGGTGAGTTGGGCCTGTTTCCCTGCTGTATCTCTCGATGGCTCTAAGGTCATCTTCCATTCGTAGTGGCCTATATTTTAACCCCAAGACACCTTGCTAACTTTCAACTAGATATGAAAGGCTCCATTGGATTGTTCTGTTTCTTTCCCATGCAGTTTGCACGACAGTTGGATAACATTTAGGATTTAATTTCAAATGAAAATTACTCCGTTCTGATAGATTTTTACAGTAGTAACTAATAAAACATCCACAGCTCTGCAGCAATTTAATTGGTAGGTTGCATGCCCATCCATTTGTTTGTTAATAAGTGTCTCTTAAAATTAAGCCCTTTTTGGTGCACGTTAATTAATATATTTTGTGGGGAAAAAATAGATATAATTAGTTTATTAAGATTATTAGGTTATACACTATCAATATTTTAAGTAGCTTTCATTGTGACACTGGGAGAATCCTTCACTGGTGGAGATGCTGTCATTTGGGTGAAAGTTTAAGCTTAAATCCTGCCTCCTTCTCAACTGGACCAAAGGGTCTCATATCCGGCACAACCAAGTTCCTAGTTGTTTTCTCCATTATCTAGTCACTGTCATATTGCCTATCTAGATGTACTGTATGTGCCCTCGCTGGTGTGATTCTAAAATTCTAAAAAGGGTAAAAATACTTTATTAGCTTTGAAGAACTTTGATGCAGCCTGAGGGTGTAAAATGTAGTTAGAATTACATCCTCCTCCTTATTTAAAATATGGTTATTCACATGTTGTTGATTGTGTGTGTGTGTGTGTGTGTGTGTACACACTCCAGGTGATCACAATGAATCATAAAAAATTGGTAAATGAGGAAATACCATCTTATAAATCAAAGGTAGAAAAAAATGTTGGAGAAACTTCGGACTGATGTCGGGGCAAGGGGTGGGAAAAAGAAAGGAAGAGGCGAGGCGGAGGCAGTAGCCCACAAACCTACTGTCTCCGCCTCTTCCTTTCTTTCCCCCCCCCCCCCCCCCCCCGACATCAGTGTGAAGAAGGGTCTCGACCCGAAACGTCACCTATTCCTTCTCTCCATAGATGCTGCCTCACCCGCTGAGTTTCTCCAGCATTTTTGTCTACGTTCGATTTTTCCAGCATCTGCAGTTCTTTCTTAAACATCTTATAAATCAATGTCTGTTCGCATTGGTTCACGGCAACTCTTACATTTTGTTTTATGAGCTGAGTTTGTGTTTAAATTTGAGCAGACAAATTAAAGTCAGAAAGCAAACAATATTTTTTGCAATACTGTTGATTGTGCACGTAGAATTGTATTCTACTTTGAAAAATACCCAGTATGTGCACATTTTTAATGTGGTGTGCACTTCACCATTATATTGACTCTTTCAATACTCAAAAGATATGACTGTATTATAAATGTATAGTTAAGATTATGTGTAGTCACTTACATATGAGATGTTTTTTGGATATCCGGTTATCAGCACTGTTTGACACAATGCATAAAATATTATTGGGTTCATAGCAATTTTAAAAATGTACAACCTGTATTCTCAATGTAAGCTAAATAAAACTGAATTTGCATCTGAATTTACGGCTACATATGCAATGAGAAAAGTCAATAATAAATATAAATGTGACCAAGAATCAATAATTTCTCTATTGCTTGCAGGCTTAGTCTGATTTATTCCTTAACTACAGCCAAAACATACTCTGGCAGCAGCTAGAGAATTGACTATATATATGTAGTCAAAATATATTGAAACTACTTAAACAGCAAAAAAGTGAAAACTATATAATTGTCCAATCAAGCTTGTGTCAAAATCTCCTTCATGCACATGTTAACACATTTTGAAGCATCATACAATGTCTGGACAGGACTGCACATTTAGCAGGTGCAACAATAGATGAATTTCCACCCTTAATGAAGAGGTGTATAAGAGCTAAACTCAATTCCATCTCCATCTAATGCCAATATGTGCAGTTGATGGAGATGGATCCTCGCTGATGGATATATTATTCTATCATCCCAATTCTTACATCCATACCCTCACCCTAGCTTAGAGAAAATCATTCAGTATGGACTTGGAATTAAACTGTGGTTCTTCATTTTATGATTTTTGAGGCCTGGATAGACATTTCTGATCAAAATGCAGTACCAGAATATTAAATAGTGTCATTTTTTGCTTTGGAAGAAAGGACATTCATATATCTATTTATCACTTTCCAAGAATTGCTCAAAGCACGTTACTATACTTGTGTTTTGTTTAGTTATTGTTGTATAAGCTACCCTGACTGATATAAATATCTCAAATTTTGTAATAACTCATGATAATTTGTTTCTTGTGTGAAACAGGAACTATTAGATGATACTGTAACCAACAAAAGTCCATGTTGTTTGTTTGTTTAATGATTTATTCCTTTTGTTTAATAATAGATCTGTATGACATTTTGTATTTTATTAGTTGATGGAATTAACATGCAATCATCACTGCTCAGTCATTCTTCGATATAAATTTTACGATGAATGTGTTAAATACATTACTCAGCATGTAGCTTTGTTCATTGCATTATTAAGCCAAAGTTTTTGAAATTCCTTTAACCTTTTCTCAATGTGATATAGTTCATTTGATTTCTTGTCTCGTTCTTTTGGCAAGCATTCACACCTGGTTTCAATCTACATTATTTAACAGTTGGCCTGACATTAGATTCACTTAAACGTAGCTTTAAAAAAAAAAACCCTGTTATTTAAATAGAGATACAAAGAACTGCAAATGCTGGAATCTGGAGGAACTCTGCAGGTCAGACTGTGGAAGAGGAGGAATGGATAGATATTATTTCGGATCAGGATCCAAATTGAAATGTTTCTATTATGAAAATATTTATATTGTGTAAATCTTGTGTGTTATATCATAGCATTTATTAAAAAGTAAATACCTGGCTTGTTTAGCTATTGTGGTATGTAGTACTTTCAAAATAAACTTAAAAATTAAGTGGATACATTTAAGGTGAATTTTGAATAAAATATGAAATATTGCAAAATATTTTTTTTGAATGGTTGCATGTTAATTCCATCTTGTTATTTGGGAACTCAACATAATACATAATGTCACAAACCTATTATTAATTAAATAAAGAACGGGACTTTTGTTTTACAGTATCACCTAAATAGGGGTTACACAGAAAAGCTGGAGAAACTCAGCGGGTGCAGCAGCATCTATGGAGCGAAGGAAATAGGCAACGTTACGGGCCGAAACCCTTCTTCAGACGTTGAAGAAGGGTTTCGGCCCGAAAACGGCCTCCTTCGCTCCATAGATGTGCACCCGCTTAGTTTCTCCAGTATCGATTCCTAAATAGTTCCCTCTTAATCACCTAAATAGTTACTGTTTCACACAAGAAACAATTTATCATCATTAGTTATTAGGAAAATTGAGATCTTACTATCTGTCAGGGTAGCTTATACAACAATGACTAAACAAAACACAAGTATAGTAACGTGCTTTGAGCAATTAGTTATTAGGAAAATTGAGATCTTACTATCTGTCAGGGTAGCTTCTACAACAATGACTAAACGAACCATAAGTACAGTAAAGTGTTTTGGGCGACTCTTTAAAAGTGCTAAATAAATGTACGAATGTCCTATCAAGAAAACATCAAAAGATTTTTTCAAAACAGGTCAACGGGCCTGTTTCCGTGCCGTATCTCTAACCTAATAAAATATATTCACTGAAATTCCTACACTATTAATAAATGTCAAGATTAGGGTGTAGTTGTACTTTCAAATTAAACTTAAAATTAAGTGGACACATTTAGGTGAATTTAGAATAAAATATATATTGCAAAATATTTTTTTCAATAAAATATCTTCACTGAAATTCTAACACTATTAATAAATGTCAAGATTAGGGTGTAGTTGTACTTTCAAATTAAACTTAAAAATTAAGTTGACACATTTAAGTGAATTTAGAATGAAATATGATCTATTGCAAAATATTTATTTAAATACAATATCTTCACTGAAATTCTAACACTATTAATAAATGTCAAGATTAGGGTGTAGTTTATAAACGTTCCAAAATAAATTTGATGAGAATATTTCTTGCAATAGCACCCAAACCAAATCTTCATATAAACATTTCAAAATAAATTGGATGAGAATAGTTCTTGGAAAAGACCCAAACCAAATCGTCATATAAACGTTTCAAAATATATTAGATGATAAAAGTCCACGCAACAATAGTCCATGCTAGCTAGATCTTTAAAGTGGAGAAGGGGCAGGCAAAGACACACACTCCCCCACCAACTCTCCCTCTGAAGTTTCGCTGCCATTGCAAGTTACTGACCCCAGCACCGACCGGGAGCGGGCGCAGGAGGGCGCTGGCGCCGGTGCCTCGGCCTTGCGGCTCCATTCAGTGCCGGGCACCGGGAGCCCGGGCGCCGCTCTTGCCTCCGCCACAGCTCGACAGTCTTGGAGGACTGGTTGACGAGACGGTTCTGGGTTCGGTTCCCACCACCGCTCCCGATCCCGCTCCTCGTCAGCGCTAAGCATGTCCCACTTTCTGCAACGCCTTCGCCAAATGTCCGGCCCGCAGGTGGGAGAGAGTGAGCGGTTTGTGGAGCAGGATGTTAGGAGCTGGGGGTTGACAGGTTGGTGTTTCTTCACCGGCGAGTGAGAGAGGATTGGGTCAGGGATTCTCCGCATCGACCTCCCCTCCACCGGACCCTAACACTCCCCACCACAACCTCGGACTGATCCCCCTTCCCCACCCCAGCCAAGACTGATTCCCCCTTCCCCCACCCCAGCCAAGACTGATTCCCCTGACCACAGCCCAGACTGACCCCCCCCCCCCCCCACACAGCCCAGACTGACCCCCCCACACCCAGACTGATCCCCCCCACAGCCCAGACTGATCCCCTCCAGCCCAGACTGATCCCCTCACAGCCCAGACTGATCCCCTCACAGCCCCCACTGACCCCCCCCAGCCCAGACTGACCCCCCACAGCCCAGACTGACCCCTCCCCCACAGCCCAGACTGATCCCCCACAGCCCAGACCCCCTCACAGCCCAGACTGATCCCCTCACAGCCCAGACTGACCCCCCCACAGCCCAGACTGACCCCCTCACAGCCCAGACTGATCCCCTCCCCACAGCCCTAGACTAACCCCCCCACAGCCCGGATTGACCCCCCCCCACAGCCCAGACTGATTCCTCTGACCCCAGACCAGACTGATCCCCACCCTCACCCCCACAGCCCAGACTGATCCCCCCCCCAGCCCAGACTGACCCCTCCCCACAGCCCAGACTGACACCCCCCCCCCCCACAGCCTAGACTGACACCCCCCCCCCCCCCACAGCCCAGACTGACCCCCCACAGCCCAGACTGATCCCATCCCCAGCCCAGACTGATCCCCCTCATCCAGACTAACCCCCCCTCATTCAAGTCCAGACAGATTCCCCCCTTCACCGGTATGGCACAACTACATTGTACCTCAGCTGAAATTCATAAAGATCTTGTGCAAGTTGAACAATACTTCAATGCTCTCTTTATAATACTTCAAACTTTTCTACATTGCAATACCCCTGCGTGCCACTGGCTTTTACCATTACTCTATAATTAAGGTCCCTAAAACCAGTTTACAGTTGAGATTTTTAAAGGAAGTAGCAGAGAATATCTTCTCTTGATCCAGGAACTCTCTTACACTTGACTACTTGTTTGCATCATTCCATGTTTCAGTCAACAGTGACAGACAAAACACAAGGGATTATAGATCGGTGAGGTCCATTGTTAGGAAATGGACAGAACTAGTTAAAACAATTCTTATGCAACAAGAGATATAGAGTCGGGCTAATTGGCAAAATATGCATTGCGGTGATGTTCCACTGTATATGGGAGTCAATTATTAATTGTTTATTAATGTAATTGGGATTCATGTTAGTTCATTATCACATATGGATGATTGAATCAAAGTTTTTCACTGTATCGATACATAACACAATAATAAACCAATACTAATACCAAATCCAGATGATATTACAATACGCTCCAATAAAATCAGCATATATGGAAACACAATATCAATGAAAATATATTAATAGATTATGTGAATGGGTAAGAAGTGTGGAAAATGAATTTCAATACAGGCAAATCAGAAGTGATTAAAAAGCAAAGAACAGAGTGCTTTCATAATAAACTGTAAGGATTTGGGGATCAATACATACATTTAAGTGTTTCAGCTGGTGGCTCTTGCACCTATAAAGTTGTAGCTCTTGTTCCATTCCAGAGGCTCGAGCACAGATATCTTGCAGGCTCTCTTGAATTGAAGAAATGCTGCACAGTTGGAACTCCTCTCTTTAGAATGGAATATTAAACTGAAGCCCC
This sequence comes from Leucoraja erinaceus, assembly GCF_028641065.1. NCBI lineage: Eukaryota > Metazoa > Chordata > Chondrichthyes > Rajiformes > Rajidae > Leucoraja > Leucoraja erinaceus. Next base: position 40,790,865 of record NC_073389.1, read on the forward strand.
ATCAGTTACCTTGGGGGTGGACCTAAAAGATACCATGGTGCTCACAAATGGTTATGGTGCAAAGATGAACAAATAGTGAATCTCAATGAGCCAAAGATAGACACAAAAATGCTGGAGTAACTCAGCGGGACAGGCAGCATCTCTGGATAGAAGGAATGGGTGACGTTTCGGGTTGAGACCAGACTTCAATGAGCCGGCAGCTGATTACTGTCTTGTTGGTCAACTGCAATGTTGGCTGGTGTGGGCAAGTTGGGCCGATGAGCATGTTTCCACACTGTATCACTGTGTGCCTCTATACAAGATCTTACAACGTCATTATATCTCCAGCTACAGCATATTTTCCCATTTCTCCAAACTTCAGGTACAATTGTGATCAATATAACTTTAATATAGGGCTCTGTTACCAGTCAGAAAATTGACACAAAAACCTGGAGTAACTCAGCGGGACAGGCAGCACCTCTGAAGAGAAGGAATGGGTGAGGTTTCGAGTCATGACCCTTCGTTGTTACCACTCATATGCTTTCTTTTTAGGTATAAATCTCCGTTCATATCAACTGAATGGCCTAAATTGGCTTGTTCATTGTCACACTGTTCAACATGGCAGCATCCTTGCAGATGAGATGGGTCTTGGTAAAACGTGTCAGGTAAGACAACCGGCACAAAACTTTTAATTCTACCGGTTTAAAGAAATAGTTAACATTGGTGTAGATCATTTTAAAAGTAATTCTGAACATAAGAAGATAAAACAGGAGCAGTCACAGGTCATTCAGTTTCTTGGGCAGCCGTGACATTGTATGAGATCACGGTTGAGCTTAACACCATTCCCCTGCCGTTTCCCCATATCCCTTCATGCTTTTAATATCCAGTAATCTATGGCTCTCAATTATTTATCATCCACATTTCTCGGGAGTAGAGAATTCTAAAGTTTCACTCAGAATGCTATAAAAATAAGCAAATTTAAATAATTAAAACATTAAGCCAAAGATATAGATAGATATGCCATTTATTGTCACTATACATGTACAGTGAAACTGAAAGCTGCTCGTACTCAGTGCATACATACAATTTTACACAAAAAACAAGAAACAGAAAAACAAAACAGAAGGGAGATGGGGGGGGGAATAGGTGCACAAATTCTCGGCGCTACATACATATATACATATATACAGATGGAAGTCCGTGTCACTCAGTCAATGCTATAAAATTTAAGCATAATTCTCGGGAAGCAATTAAAACATTAAACCAAAGGATTTGATAATGAATTTAAGGGCAGCAGGTCGAATCAGTCCAAACGCAGGATTTTCTGTCTCTAAAATTTGCTCTATAAGGCACCGGGAGGTGTAGATGTCCATCAGGGAGGGGGAGGGCAAGATCCTCTGCGCTGTCCTTCATGCGCATGGATAATGAATTTAAATAAAATAATCATAGTTTCCTATTTTCTTTCTAAAATTTGCTCTATAACCCTTCTTGAAATTGGTGGGGTCTCACGTGTAGTGCCAGGACTCAATTGGTGTTGGATCCATGAGATAATTCACCAATGTAAAGATGGAGTATCCCAACAAGCCAGGTCTCTTCCAGTGAAATCCATGTAGAGATTAGCAGTAGAGCAACCTGATGGAAGGTGTACATCGCACACTCTATACTTGGAAGTCTGGGATTGACCTTTGGACCAATGGTTAAATGCTGATGGTACTAATCAGAACCACTGTACTGAAAGACCATGCGACCTGGATTAACAGTGATGACTGGCCAAACATGGTGCTTAACAATATGTGCAAAGTAATGTAGTTACAAGGATCTGCAGATGGTGGTTTATACCAAAGATAGACACAAAGTGCTGGAGTAACTCAGCCGGTCAGGCAGCATCTCTGGATAAAAAGGATGAGTTATATTTCAGATTGGGAGCCTTCTTCAGACGAAAAAGGTTCCCAATCCGAAATGTTGCTCATTCATTTTCTCCTGGGATGCTGCCTGACCCATAGAGTTACTCCAGCACATTTTGTCTATCTTGTGCAAAATTATGTGGTTAAGTTACCAGAATTTTGAGGCCTAGTCTGGTATTCGAGGGATACAAGTTTGGGTTCCATCATGTCAATTGGGAAATTTAGGTCCAGGTAATTATATAATTTGGAAATGAAGAACTGATGTTGATGATGGGAACCACGTAATTAAACCGATCTATGCAGAAATCCATTTGCTTCATTAATATAATTCAAGGAAAGATATATTGTGTTTTTTTTTGTTTGGTTGATCCGATATGTGACTCAGTTCCACCGATCTTGATTCTAATCTTCCCTCGGAAATAGCCAAGCACAGCATTCAGTTCCGAGAGTAATTGGGAATTGATAATAAGTGCTCAACTTAGAAGGACAGCTGCATCCTGTGAATGAGCAAAATAACATTGTGCATTTGAGCATTTCATAATACACTATACTACAATAAAATAAACTGGATACTTAAGACAGAAAAGGAATATTGGTATTGACAACCAAAGACTCTTATATTAGCATAAATGACCTTAAAGGTGTCATTTAAAGTGGATCTTAAACCAATGGAGTAAATTGTTGAGTAAATTAGTGAACTGCAGAGCATGGTGCTGTGACGGGTGACAAAGATGTCTGAGTGATATAGAACTGACACAGGCCAGTAAGTCTATATTGACCATCAAGTACCCATTCACACTTCTTCTCACACTCACATCACCTTTTCCTCAGATTCTACCTCTCACTTAAACATTAGGCTCAATTAACATTAGCCATTTAACCTGCCAACCCGCATGTCTTTGTGATGTGGGACAAAATCAGGACACCCAGGGAAGCCCATGCAATCAGGGCAAGAATATGCGAACTCCGCACAGACAACAATAAATATTCAGGATTGATCCCAAGCTGCTGGAGCTGTGAGGCAGCAGGTATACGAGCTGTGCCACTTTACTGCTGATGTGTTATAATCAAGATTGATTCATATGAATGGAGTGTAGTTGGACAAGTTGTACACTGCAAGCTAAGCCACAAAGCAGAGCATGGCCATGATGTGTTTAAGTGTGAGAATTAAACGTTAAATTGTTGGAGGAATTTTAAACCAGGAGTGATGGACATTTGGGATTTAGTGAAGACCTACGCAGTGACATTTCTGTTCTTGTTTTTTTCAGTCAATATCTTTTCTCCTCTACCTAACTGGAAGACAAAAGGAGAAAGGCCCTTTCCTGATCCTGTGTCCGTTGTCAGTACTAAGGAATTGGACAGAAGAGTTGGGAGGGTAAATTAAGTATTGCTCTTGTTTCCTGCATGCATTAAACATAACGGCTGCACACTGAACATCCTTAACTGAAGCTTGTTTAGATTCTCTTATTTTTCCACTCCCTCCATTCAAGATATCATACACCATACCATGAGAAAATATATAAAGGTAACTTCTTTATTAATACAGCTCTTGATTCTGAAAGCACCCTTTTAAAAAATAAATTTGTTTGATCTCACCGGGTAGCCGCTCTATCTCTCCCCCTCCCAGGTTGCACTAGCATCTCATTTTCACCCTGCAAACAGCTAAGAATAGCCTGTTTCCATTATCATTGTTACTTTTTGCTTATCTTTCATTCATTGTAATCTCTCCACATCACCGTCTATATCTCTCGTTTCCCTTATCCCTAATCAATCTGAAGAAGGGTCTCGACCTGAAACGTCACCCATTCCTTCTTTCCAGAGATGCTGCCTGTCCCTCTGAGTTACTACAGCTTTTTGTGTCTATCTTTAATTTGTTTAACATGTCAGCCATGGGTCTCGTAATATCACTATCATCTTCCAAGTCGGAGATCAATCAAGTGCACTACTGAAGACATACTACTTTGTAAAAGAGAAGAGGATTTCTCTCCAGTGCACCAATATGTATCTCTAACCAAGCTCCACACGAAAATACCTTGTCATTTTTCTATTTTGGGCAATTGCCTGCTGCATTTCAAACAATACAAGACTAATTACATATCATAGCTACTTGCAAAGTGTTTTGGGACTTTATTAAAATCAGATATGCCATATGAATTGTCCCTTTTTTGTAATTAATGTTGATTGAATCACCATATGGAGAACGGTTGGAGCAGGCCCATGCCGTGCCAGATTTTTCATGATGGAGCTTCATTGTGCTATGCCACCACAACACTTTAATAATAATTTATTTATTTTGCAGACTTGCTCCACGACTTTCATTAGTTGTGTACACTGGAGACAAAGATACAAGAATAGCGTCTCAACGAGACCTGGAAAATTGCAATTTTCATGCACTCCTCACCACCTATGAGGTATTAGGATGACCAACATGTACACCTGTATTTCAATATAGTTTACAGCATGGTTACTTTAATGAAACTATCTTCATATATCAAATGAGACTGAATAATGGCATAATTATTGATTTTCTTAGGATAATTTCTGTCTACACGTTGTTTAATTCCGTCACATGATTTAAAACAACAATGTGTTAACTGTTTTTCATGTTAAACTTTGCTTGGGGGGTTTATTTGTTTTTAAAATCGTACTGTATAGATATGAAATTGAGCTAATCTGTGGCATTTTAAAGCAGTAATTTTATATTGTCAAAAATCAAATGCTTGATGATCACAATATGCAAACATCTATATAGTTTCATGACTTAGACATATGCCTTTTTGCCTTCTTGATTGCATAAAAACAATTCCTGATAAAATTCTAAACATTTGTTGTTCTGCTTTAGATTTGCCTAAAAGATGCTTCTTTTCTGAGAAGGTGAGTTACTTTGCAAATTAGTTGTACAATTTAGATGCAAGATATAATTTTTACTTCATATTAGTCCAAACCAGTTTGTAATACCATAATTTGGTAATAAGCCTTCAATAAATGCAATCATATTACTTTGTTTTAAGTTTTCATATTACCAAATTATGGTATTGTTAGTATGAGAAACTGGAGGATGATAAGGATGTTCGCTAGCTGCAGCAGGGGTTGCATGCCATTGATTCCTACATGGCAAAACCAACTAGTAGCTCAAGTGTCAGTGAGGCATCACTGCAGGATGAGCCCAACGCTTTCTACGTTTACTTTGAAAGGGGGAATGTATCTTCTCTGACCCCCATAGCCCCTGGCAACACTATTCTTTGGGGCAACAAGGCCGATGTCAGAAGATCCTGCATGAGGGTGAACTCTCAGAAAGAGACCAACTCTGATGGATTACCTTGCTACATTTTTAAAACCTGTGCGGACCAACTGGCTGCAATTTATGTGGATATTGCCAGTTTCTTGAACACTACACCATACGAGAGCGACTAGGATGTTCAATGGACTGTTTCTTTAGTTGCTCTATAGACTGTTTTTTGCACTAGTATGATGTTAGCATTATGGTTATTATTTTATTGTATTTTGATTATTATATATTATTTGTGGCATTTATGACCATGTTAAGCTGCAGCAAGTAAGAATTTAATTGGTCCTTTGTCGGTTCATGACACTTAAACAAGCTTGACAGAAAGATTGATGTGCTGTTTTCAGATTCAACTGGAGTGTACTGATTGTGGATGAGGCACATAGGTTAAAGAACCGGAACTCTCTATTGTATAAGACTCTGAAAGCGGTAAGGCATTCTTTTCAAAATACAACCGCCGCATTTGCCGAGAATGTCACATCTTAGTTTCTGTCATTTTTCAATTTTATATAAACATTGCAGCATAAAAATAATGGAAATTTGCTTGTTTATTGCTAGTTTTCAGTACGATTCACACTTTTACTAACTGGAACACCAGTGCAGAATAATCTTCACGAACTGTACTCACTGCTGAGCTTTGTGGAACCAAAGGTCTTCTCAGAAGATGATATTGAAGAATTTGTTAATTATTACAGCAGTGTGGAAGAGAACACAAAACAAGGTATGCTTCTGTTCCTGCTTTACTTTTTAAAAAAAATTAAAAGTAAAAATGTTATATCCGGGTGTCAATAAAAGCTCAGTTAGTAGTACTCCCTGAGTCATAACATTATGGGTTGAAGTCCATGGATCAGCACAAAAATCTAGGCTCTTATTACTGACAGTTGGAGTTGCATTAATTTAGGGAAAAACTAAATTGAAGATCCTCCTATCCTTAAAGGTAAATGTAAAATACTATATGTCAATATTTCACATTATAGAGCTGAGGTTATACTTAATGTTCTGACCAATATTTATCCTTCAATTAACATAGTTACAACACAGATGATCTGATTTTTATTACATTGCTGTTCGAGGGAGTTTACTGTGCATGTCCAACATCAGTGATTACACTTCAAGTATAATTGGTGTAAAATGCTTTGGATTAATTTGAGGCCCTTAGTAAATGCAAACTTTTATTTTAATCTTTTTATTTATCATCAAATTTCCATTTTAAAACAAGTAAAAATAATCATGGTTTCACCAATGTACATTTTAGTTTAATTTAATATTTTAAAATTAGAATATCCATTTGCGTTATTACACCTGAGATTTATCTTGATTTTCATTGCATTTATTTTTCTCTCACCCTAGCCAAAGATCTGCATGGTCTAATGCAACCATTCCTCCTCAGAAGAATTAAGGCTGATGTTCTCTCTGAACTACCAAAAAAGATAGATGTTGTCTTGTATCATGGGATGTCTGCACTGCAGAAAAAGTACTATAAAGCCATACTGATGAAGGACTTGGGTGAGTACTAAATCTCTCTCTCTAAGCTGGATCTTTTAATTGATGAACGTTTTTCATGCACCTGTGCCTCATTGCACGTATATATGGCAATAAATTCAACTTGAAACTTTAAAAAAAAGCATTTAGACAATAACATTTGTAATATCAGCACTTTGTCTGACTATGCGGATGCTTCTGCACAGTTTTGCCATACATTATAACTAATGTTGGCAAAACCCTGAATATCATGCCTGTGTGCACCAACTGATCTACTTAAGATGTCCATGTCACTCTCAAGCAATTTCCATGGAATCGGAGACTCCCCTGCAAATGTGGAATTCACAGGCCTACTGGTCAACTTACACCATTTCCTGGCAGCATTCAGCATATTTGGCAGGGCAGTTCTTGCTGAAATTGCCTGGGATATTTTGGGGAAGCTGCTTCTTGAATATCTGCAATGCCACTACGGGGAAGTGAAGAATAAGATAGGGGGCTTTCAGCATTACATTGTTGAATGATTCATGGTTCTTTGATATTCGTATTTGTTTGTCGTTGATTTTATTTCGTTAAAAAATGTTAATGTTAACTTTAGTTTTAAGTTGTTTCTGAACGTCAGAAATGTTCATGAAACTTTGATGGCTTTCAAATCTGGGGCATCGCATGTTCTGATCCACCTGTGTCACTTCACTGCATTGTTTGAGGAACTATTGCAGCTCAAAGCAGCATCACTCAACTTAATGAACAACTGGACAATCTTTGGCTAAGTTACAGAGAGGGGAAGCACTGGCTGCAGGCTGTGCCAGTAAAATCCAAGCCAATATTTAAAATGTTACGTGTACTTACAGTAACTATTGTTGATATTATTCAGCTTCAGTGATTTAAGTTATAGTGAAATTGCTACTTGGTAACAATGAAAGCATTTACTGTTCAGTCAAGAGACAACACGTAATTGCAATCTTGTCTGCAGCAGTTTATGAAGGCAGATGACTGCCAATTCATTTGGGGATGGCTGATAAATATCCATTTACTGCCAATTCCTGGGAATGGATCTAAAAGAGTTTCTGTTCATAGGGAAAATTGATGTTGTTGAGTTAATTATGCAGAAGCAGCAAACTGTGCTGAGTTTAACGTGTTTTTAAGAAAGCATAATTTTTGCTCCTGAAGCGATATCGCACCTAAATATAGATGAAAAGCAGGAAGTGCCTCGTTAATATCTGCACAGATAGAGAAAGCAGTTAAATTATTTGTGTTTTTAAAGTATTCAGTTACATTTTTGACTCATCAAGAAGCATTTCCAAATTGATCAACAACATTTACTTTAGCAATATTTAAAACATTTATCAACATGTTTTGCTTTGTCATAAAAGAATATAACAGTTTATAGCAGGAATTGTTTTCCATTAATATTGTGCTCTCTCTAAAATATATAAGAAGGAACTTATTCTGTAAATTTTATTTCTGGTTTTGAAGGAGCGATGCATCAGCTAAACTCATCTGTAATCAGTGATGTAAAAAACAAAAAGGGCAACTCTCATGGGGAAGGGTTACTTGTGCAGTACTTCGTTAAATAGTCCTGGTTTCAGGTCATTCCATTGACTTCTCAAGTGAGATTTTACACTTTCTGGAGCGAAGATGTAATTAATGCTCCGAAAAGACAGGTCCCATAGCTGAGCTTTAGACAGGTTGAAAGCTGACTCTGCAATCTGATACTCCTGTGACAAATTGCTGGCAAAAACACCTTTACCATCGGTCTGAAGAACAGAGGAAAATGATTAGTAACAATTACTTTTACAATATTCAAAACATTTACAACATGGCTAGCTGTTTTGATAAAAACTATTTTCTTAACTAACTTTTGTTAGTTGTTATAATAATTCAGTCATTGTTCTTGTTTTGCTTTCTATTAAAATCTACAATAACAAATTAACCTGCATATAATGAATTTTGCAGGTTAGTAAAATATGTATTTATTGGAGATAAAGGCAATTAAGACAGATGTATTTGTTTTAATGCTGTGTAAACACACTAATATCGTAGTTGAAATATACCGCCAAATCCTACCCATTTAATATCTCGTTCATGGAGTTACTAATTTAAATATCTATAAATTAAAATATTAAAATGCAAACTTTCAACAATATTTTATTGAAATATTGTTGAAATATTACTATCATTTAATTCCATCAAAAATAAACTAGACTTACGCAAAGCACACACGGGTGTCCATGATTGTACCAGTATTGAAAATGGTGGCAATTGTATGATGAGACAGTTTGACCCTTGACATTTGATGTTAAGCAAAGCTCTAGAAAACAGGTGAATGTAAATTGATTTAGAATAACCTTTTCTCTGAAAAACAATATAATGGTAGATGCTGGAACAGCAATAAAATTAGAAAATGCTTAAAATATTCAGCAGTCAAGCAGCATTTGTGTTTTAAGATACAAAATCAGAATTAATGTTTCAGGTTGATGATTTTCATCAGAACTGGCTATTTTCTCACTTTTCCAGTTTTTATGAAAGGTGATCCACTTGAAAAATTAACCATTCCACTCCATAGATGCTTCCTAATCTGCTACACATCACCCACACTTTCTGTTTTTTATTATAACCTTCCCTTCCTTGCTGTTCACATTGTAAATTCCTTGGTGATATTTAAATAAACAATTTCACCCTTTAAATGATTTGCAAAGGATGTAACACTTACTGTGCAATATAACATGCTGTTCTGTTGGAGACAGCTTGCATTTATCTCTCAATAAGCAGTACCAGAATGGACATTGATTATTTCATCATAATTCTGTGCAAAAATCATGCTGCTATTCGTCCCTGAAGGACTTAATTAGCTGCATGGCATCTTGAAATATTGTGAGATTGTGAAAAGTGCTGTGTTAGTGCAAGTTTGTTCTTTTTCATTATGTTTTGCAATCTTCTCGATCATCACACCTCAATCTCTAGCCATTGGTACAAAGATTGGGTTCCATATTCTGCGGGTTCTTAAAGTTGTACTGAAAGTTAGAAAGAGGCTTCTAAATGACCTGAGAATTGGTTTCCCTTGTATTTCCATCCATGAAATGAGAGGAACTTTCGCTCAAAGCTTAATCAGGAATTCATAATTTTAAGTAAAAGTGATGCGAAATAGACACTGTGGTATAGAATAGCATTACATGAATATAATTTGCTCCATAAATTGTACGTTATATATAAAACCACTGCTTGGACAAAAAATTTAAATGTAGTTACCAATGGGTATTTGATGTTTCTTAATAATGTTGACCAGCTGGTCTGAACCTCCAGCTTCAGGATGAAGGAATGTGCCATGGCCTATTCTGTCTGGCGGAAGACCAAGAAACAATTCCCATTCTTCATTTTTATTTTGGACCTTAATGAGGGTATAATTAATTGGTTGTGTTAATGTTCTTCAAATCAAAAGAGGTTTTGATGTTTCTTGATTAACAATTTTTATTTAGAATGCTTCATTTATATTTATCACGTTATTCAAATGCAATGTACAATTTTCATAAATATAATCAGATCAACATTTTAGGAATGTACATTTTCCATTTTAGTACAGATTCAAAATAGTTATTTATCTAATTTCTAAAATCCTTACCTCAGCCATGTGCACAGCAAGCTTAAGACCAATGTTTCTTGCTGCATTGAGTGGATCAATAAAACTTTTAGCATGTCCTACCTTAAAATGGAGAAAACAAAAATTAGTTCTAATTAGCCCTGAACTGTACCACGTACATGGAATCCATTATTGAGATAAGCAGACATAGACAGGTACATGGATAGAACAAGTTTGGAGGGATATGGACCAAGTGCAGGGACGAGTGTAGCTGGGACATGTTGGCCGGTGTGGGCAAATTGGGCCAAAGGGCCTATTTCCACACTGTATCACTATGACTATATCTGTAAGGCCATCGGCAATTATACTAGCACTCCAGCGACATACAGCGTTTCACTCCTCCATGGATGTAAAAATTCTTTGTATGTTTCAGCTTTTAATTTATCACATCCTTACAGAGGGGGAGACTGATGAGCTTCTGACTTTTACCATCATCCATTGCATTCGATTGGTTATTTGATCTGCTCCCGGTTCCAGCCACACTCCCATGTTAGCATTCATGTAGCTGTTATATGAACTAACTTGTTAAAATACTGGTGATTACAGAACTTGGGAAGCCAGATAAGTTTTACTTATTTATGTAGAATATGCATTCTAAACATTAAAAAGCACCCAGCCCAGGTTCCTATCCCTGGCTTTGGCTGCACTCCAACTATTGATATTTCACAACTTGCCATCACAAGACAACAAATCCACCTCACTGTGAACAGGATTCACTGGACACCATAGGAGAGGGCCCTGGAGGAAGGTGTGATGTTTACCAATGCTCCCAATAACGTACGGCTGACATTGTGAGTGTGTGGCTGTTCAGATAGCATATCTGAAATTGACAAGGACTAGGTTTACTTTAGTATAGTTTACAGATACAGTGAAGAAACAGGCTCTTCGGCCCAATGGATCTGTACGGACCAACAATCACCCCAACACTAGTTCTATCCTCCACATTAGGGTCAATTTACAGAAGCCAATTAACCTACAAGACTGCACATCTTTGGAATATGGGAGGACAATGGAGCATCCAGAGAAAACCCACGCAGTCAAAGGGAGAACGTACAAACTCCATACAGACGGCACTCACAATCAGGGTCAACCCCGGGTCTCTGGCGCTGAAAGGCAGCAACTCTACCACTGCGCCACTGTGCAGCCATTAGGTGTAATATATGAAAATTTAATAGACATGTAAAGATTAACTGAAATAGATGTCCTTTATATTTGAATACTGTCAGTTCATGGGAAAAGTGATCTTTCAATAAATGTTCAGATAAGTAGAAAGAGCCAAGATAACAATTGAATAAGATAAGACACTGTGCCCTGCAGCTCTGAATTAGTCGGAACAGTAGATAGAAATAAATTACTCACCTCTGGATCTCCACTTAGATCCAGACCAACTACTAGCCCATCAGAGGATGTAAAGAATTCTTCCGCAAGTTTCACAGTCTCCATGGCAACAGTAGGTCCACCTCTTCTATCTATGGATAATAGAAATCTAGGGGAATAAAAATTAATGTTGTTGGTCTTTTTGGGTTTTTTTGCATTTGAGATGACCAATAAAAATGAATAAAAGCTGCCACTGAATAGATCCTCTTCCTTGAAAACTGGATTTCACCACAGTGCTTGCAAATGGGAACTCTGATAGCCTCAGACCCTTGACACTACTTTGCGGCTTTAAAATCCTAGTATTTTATTTTCAATCCAATTAGACCTTAAGACACCACTATTATGACAGTCTTTAGGATCACTCACCAGAGGAATTGTCCTATCTATCATTTGCAACTTAATGCTCGTGTTCCCAAACTCTCAAGCCCACCATCTCAAACAAGAATACTCTTCCAGAGTACAGGTCCAAATCTTGTATTCACTGTAACCAATCTTTCCCCATCTTCACCCTAATATCACAAACACTAAAACCAAAAAGCAGCATCTCCTAAACTTCACAATTTCCTGCAGTTATTGTCAAGGTCCACCAATTAATTCCTAGTATTACGTAAATTAGAAATGTCAGCAACTTGCTTTCTACGTCATTTTGTTTTAATGCCTATGATTATGTAAACAAAATTAAAATTGTGTCAAAACTAATGATTTGGTTGTTCAAATGATTTCCAACACACAAGGACCTCTTACCAATAAATGCCCCTGAATAATTTCAGCAGGTAACAGTAAAAGTCAGCTGGTAACAGTAAAAAGATATGTACCTTACATCAATGTCCACATTTTCTTGTCTGCATTGTTTTATGGCTTCAAGTATAGCCTCAACATATGACTTCTTGCTCATCCCTGTGTAAGCAATAAAAGCACGGAGTGCTGACTGGTAAACAGGTTATGTAACATCAAGTCAAAATCACTCTTCTAAAACATTTAGTCCTCTCCACTAATGCTACCTGACGTTTAGTTTTTCCAGCATTGTTTGTTTTTATTCCCATCTCACGCTAACATTAGGTATAAAACTACTGGGTTTTTAAATAACCAATATTGAGTAGAGACTTGAATAAATTGCCTACGCTTGTTTCAATATATTTACATAATCTTGTGATTATACCTGTAGTGTTTCCGTCTCGTGGTGTACTTCGCAGTTCAAGATATTTTACACCATCAGCTGCAAATTCTTTAATAACATCTTTTGCCACCTGGAAGAATTCAGCATATTAGTCATAATGTGATTTTGATCAGGAATGAGAGAACCACTTAAAGTTACTTTGAAAATTGAGAAGCAGAAAACAGCTGCCTTGCAAAAAAAGGGGAAAAAAATACGTTTCCATAAGCTTCCCCATAATGATCAGACGCAGTCTGTCGGTTTTTATCACAGGTAGACATTGAAATTAACAAACAATCACTTCTATTGAAGGTAGACAAAAATACTGGAGAAACTCAGCGGGTGAGGCAGCATCTGTGGAGCGAACGAAATAGGCGATGTTTCAGGTCGAGACACTTCTTCAAACTGATGTGGGGGGGGGGGGGGGGGGGGGGGGAGACAGACAGTGGGCTGTGGGAGAGCTAGGATGGGGAGGGGAAAAGAAGGAGAAAGCAGGGACTACCTAAAATTGGAGAAGTCAATGTTCATACCGCTGGGGTGTAAACTACCCAAGCAAAATATGAGGTGCTGCTCCTCCAATTTACGGTGGGCTTCACTCTGGCCATGGAGGAGGCCCAGGACAGAAAGGTTGGATTCGGAATGGGAGAGGGAGTTGAAGTGCTGAGCCAACGGGAGATCAGGTTGGTTATTGCGAACCGAGCGGAGGAGGTGTTTGGCGAAGCGATCGCCAAGCCTAAGCTTGGCCTCACCAATGTAGAGCAGCTGATACCTAGAGCAGCGGATGCAATAGATAAGGTTGGAGGAGGTGCAGGTGAACCTCTGCCGCACCTGGAAAGACTGCTTGGGTCCATGGATGGAATCAAGGGGGGAGGTAAAGCGACAAGTGTAGCATTTCCTGTGGTTGCAAGGGAAGGTACCAGGAGAGGGAGTGGTTTGGGTGGGAAGGGATGAATTGACCAGGGAGTTACGGAGGGAATGGTCTCTGCGGAAAGCCGAAAGGGGAGGAGATGGGAAGATGTGGCCAGTGGTGGGATCCCGTTGGAGGTGGAGAAAATGTTGGAGGATTATTTGTTGTATGTGACGGCTGGTAGGGTGGCAGGTGAGGACAAGGGGGACTCTGCCCTTGTTACGAGTGGGAGGATGGGGAATGAGAGCAGAGTTACGGGGTATAGAAGAGACCCTGGTGAGAGCCTCATCTATAGTAGAAGAGGGGAACCCCGTTCCCTAAAGAATGAGGACATCTCCGATGCCCTGGTTTGGAACATCTCATCCTGGGTGCAGATGTGATGTAGACGGAGGAATTGGGAGTAGGGGATGGAGTCCCTACAGGAAGCAGAGTGGGAAGAAGTGTTGTCCAGATAGCCATGGGAGTCAGTGGGTTTATAGCAGATGTCGGTCAGTAGTCTGTCACCGGCGATGGCGATAGTAGAGGTCTAGAAATGGTAGGGAGATGTCGGAAATGTTCCACGTGTATTTGAGTGCCGGATGGAAGTTAGTGGTGAAAAGGATGAAGTCAGTGAGTTTTGTATGGGTGCAGGAGGTGGCACCAATGCAGTCGTCAATGTAGCGGAGGTAGAGTTTGGGGATAGGGCCATGGTACACCTCGAACAAGGATTGTTCAACGTACCCTACAAAGAGGCAGGCATTGGATTGAAACATGCAACAATACTCTTTTAAAAAAATGCACCATAGAAACTTTAAAGGGCACAGAGTGTTGGAATAATTCAACGGGTCAAGCAGCATCAACGGAGAACATGGATAGATGACGCTTTGGGTTGGGACCCTTCACCAGTTTGAAGATGGGTCCTGACTCAAAACATCGTCTCTTGAGTCTGAAGAAAAGTCCTGACCCAAAGGTCGCTTATCCTTGTTCTCCAGAGATGCTTTCTGACCCGCTGAGTTACTCCAATACTTTATGTTCTTTTGTGTAAACCAGCAGCTGCAGTTCCTTGTTTCAACATACAGTAGTACTTCTAGCTTGTAGTAACACAAATAAACTAAAAGTTATTATAAGGTCTTGCTAGAATCAGTTATTAAAGATGGGATAGCAGCACATTTGGAAAGTGGTGAAATCATTGGACAAAGTCAGCATGGATTTATGAAAGGTAAATCATGTCTGACGAATCTTATAGAATTTTTCGAGGATGTAACTAGTAGAGTGGATAAGGGAGAACCAGTGGATGTGTTATATCTGGACTTTCAGAAGGCATTCGACAAGGTCCCACATAAGAGATTAGTATACAAACTTAAAGCACACGGTATTGGGGGTTCAGTATTGATGTGGATAGAGAACTGGTTGACAGACAGGAAGCAAAGAGTAGGAGTGAACGGGTCCTTTTCACAATGGCAGGCAGTGACTAGTGGGGTACCGCAAGGCTCAGTTCTGGGACCCCAGCTATTTATGATATATATTAATGATTTGGACGAGGGAATTGAATGCAACATCTCCAAGTTTGCGGATGACATGAAGCTGGGGGGCAGTGTTAGCTGTGAGGAGGATGCTAGGAGGCTGCAAGGTGACTTGGATAGGCTGGGTGAGTGGGCAAATGCATGGCAGATGAAATATAATGTGGATAAATGTGAGGTTATCCACTTTGGTGGCAAACACAGGAAAGTAGATTATTATCTGAATGGTGGCCGATTAGGAAAGGGGGAGATGCAACGAAACCTGGGTGTCATGGTACACCAGTCATTAAAAGTAGGCATGCAGGTGCAGCAGGCAGTTAAGAAGGCAAATGACATGTTAGCATTCATAGCAAAAGGATTTGAGTATAGGAGCAGGGTGGTTCTACTGCAGTTGTACAGGGTCTTGGTGAGACCACACCTGGAGTATTGCGTACAGTTCTGGTCTCCTAATCTGAGGAAAGACATTCTTGCCATAGAGGGAGTACAGAGAAGGTTCACCATACTGATTCCTGGGATGTCAGGATTTTCATATGAAGAAAGACTGGATAGACTCGGTTTGTACTCGCTAGAATTTAGAAGATTGAGGGGGGATCTTATAGAAACTTTCAAAATTCTTAAGGGGTTGGACAGGCTAGATGCAGGAAGATTGTTCCCGATGTTGGGGAAGTCCAGAACAAGGGGTCATAGTTTAAGGATAAGGGTGAAATCTTTTAGGACCGAGATGAGGAAAACCTTTTTCACACAGAGAGTGGTGAATCTCTGGAATTCTCTGCCGCAGAAGGCAGTTGAGGCCAGTTCATTGGCTATATTTAAGAGGGAGTTAGATGTGGCCCTTGTGGCTAAAGGGATCAGGGGGTATGGAGAGAAGGCAGGAACAGGATACTAAGTTGGATGATCAGCCATGATCATATTGAATGGCGGTGCAGGCTCGAAGGGCCGAATGGCCTACTCCTGCACCTATTTTCTATGTTTCTATGTCTTTATTTTGTCATTGGGAGTCTGAAATTCATTATCCCTAATTTCCACAATGACGCAATTGTTTTTTAATAACATGAGCTCTAAAATGAAAATATTCTAACAAACACAACTATCACATGTTAGCAAAACTACCTGTAACGTTGAATGTCTTCTCCCAGCCTGGTACAACATTGACAGAGAGCAACATTGCTGCACCGTGGAGCATTCGTTGTGAAAGATTTGCTGAAAGTTCAGTGAATGGTGAATGGAAGCAGCACTTCCACTTGAGTTCCAGTGAAACCATTTGATCAGTGCATGTTTTGTAAGTTCATAAGCCATGGGAGCAGAATTGATTGTTCTTTCCTTTTCAACCCCATTCTCCTGCCTTCTCCCCATAACTTTTGACACCCTCACTAATCAAGAATCTGGCAATGTTCACTTTAATACCCATTGACATGGCCTCCACAGCTGTCCGTGGCAATGAATTCCACAGACTCAGCACCCTCTTAAATGTCTCCATCTCCTTTCTAAAGGTATGTCCTTTTATTCTGCGGCTGTGCCCTCTTGTCCTAGACTCTTCCAGTAGTGGAAACATCCTCTCCACGTCCACTCTATCCAGGTCTTTCACTATTCAGTAAGTTTCAATGAGATCACTCTCTTATCCTTCTAAACTCCAGTGAGTACAGGCCCAGAGCTGTAAACGCTCATCATATATTAACTCAATAATCTCCGAGATCATTAAAGTAAACCTCTGGACCCTCTCTAATGCCAACACATTCCTTCTCAGATATGGGTAAATGTTTTTGTTGGTACTCCATATTTCTACTTTGCACTCTCCTTTTCAAACTAAGTTCCCCTAATAATCAATTTATAATCCTCCAAGGAAACAAGTGGATCAATAATTTAACAAAAATATCTTTTGGTGGCCTGGACTTGATGGATCTCTATTTACTACTGCATATCTACTTTGGAACATTTTGGTTAATCTTGAAAGAAAAATGACTCTTTTACCATGAAGATATGTTCCACGCTGTCAGTTAATTGATGAATTACTTTAAACATGTCAAAGCATCTGTGGAAGAAAGATAATATAACAAAAAAATGGTAAAGCTATTTTTTAAAGTAAGTTTCATTTGATTATGCGTTGCATTATTTATAAATGTAATGTTTGTGAGAAGCAATTTCTAGTTTGCATTAATTCCAATGTACTAACGTCGTTTACATCCACGATTTTCGACCAAACCTATAGTAGACTATTCTTTGCATCAATAATATAGTTGAAGATTTATGCAAACTTAATTTCAACCGTACTTGTTTGTAATCTGAGTAGATAAATGCAGACTATGGTAATGAAAAATAAGGCAGGAAGGTTCTATGATACCAGTGTCCCGCTGTTTTTTGAGATATTCCCCAATCTAGAATGAAATTTGTCACATAAATATTTTGCCAAGTTTGGCTTATTTTATAATTAGTTTAAGATATTAAATTTGATCTTAAACCCATAGTTATCCATACATACTCTTCTAAAGTTCTTGTTTGGCCTTTCCTGATCATGGTCATGTTATGCTGAATGTTGAGATGTGGTTTCTGCAGCATCAGCTTTTCTATTGTTGTGCTGCTGATGCAGGTGTTGAGATGAGCATGGAGTTCCTGATGGGTAAATAGACCATTATTACTTTATGGCAATGTTTGCTATGCTTACAAACCAAGAAACATCCACATACTATCTTTAAATTGAAATCAAAAACTAGAAAATTATAAATACTTCATTCGTTCATCATTGTTGAAAACATTAGTGACGCAGTGGTGCTGGTTTCCGACAGGAATTTGCTTACAAATTGCTTCCCGACGTCGGAGCTTCAATCACCCCGACTAGAGGGCCTGTACATTGGGCCATCCGTAGCGGCAACTGCGGAGAGTCAAGGCCCCAAACACGGGTGAACAAAAGGAGGAAGATTGACTGAACTTTATTGCCTTCCATCAAAGTGATCACTGTGGTGGATGTTTATGTTAAGTTCCAGTGTTCTTTAATTGTGTTGTGTTCAATTAATTGTATGGCTGCATGGTAACTCAAATATCACTGTACCTTAATTGGTGCATATGACAATAAATGTGAATACGACAGTGATCGCAACTTCCACTGAAGTGTGGATCGCCGTTGGCTCGCGAGAAACTCATCCGCCCTTTGACAGATCTTGTTTTTGGTCCTGCTGGGGGTCCACAGCCCCCTCCTCACCTGGGTAACCAGGTGGGGAAGACGGTTTAGTCGCTGACTATCCGACCATGGAGCAGGTAGCACGGGATTACATGGTCCCCGTGGCAGGGGGAACTCCCCCCGACCTGACCTATATATTGGAAATCTGAAAAATAAACAAATGCTGGATATATTCAGGCCAAGCAACATACAAAGAGGGAGAAACAGAGTTAACGTTTCAGATTGAGGATCCAACATCATAGATGTGGCTAGGCCTGCTGAATATTTTCAGCATTCCCAAAAAGAACATTCAAGCCAAGTGGAATTTATTGTCATAAAAAACACAATTTAAATCTTCAAGAGTTTGCTTCTCAACTTCTAGCACAACCTCATTGATTAACTGGATCAGATTTCACAATACAGATGTAATCTAGATGTTAATTAGCATTAAGAATCTATATCAACTAGTGTCTGAATTTGTTTTGATTTTCATAATTGTCCAAAATGCCTAAAGTAATTCTATTAAGTATAATTATAAACACAATTAATCTGATTTAGCAGAATCATCAACAGCTATATTATTGTGACAAATTTAATTTTATTTTCAGTGAAAAATGTGCCAGTTGATCATTTTACGCCCAAGGCAGCCATATATTCACAGGGAAATATGTTTTTCTTTTAGAAATATGAAGTTTGACAGAATTGTAAACTCACTGTAGGATATCTCAGTTCTATTTTAATCTTTAAAAAAAAATGACAGTTCAGTATTTAAATTGTAATAAATGCATATTAACTTATGTCATGTATATGGCCTTTCTGCTCAGCTTCCACGGTTGCTGCATATAATGTTAAAAGGCAGCATCTGCAGAGGCTGTAACTTGACATAAGGAGTCAAACATTTTGTTGTGACATTAAAATGAACAGCCTTAGGCACCCTGGTATATATAAAAACAATCTAATCTGAATCTGACGACCGTCTCTTCAACGGCAAACTGTTATTAGTTTCCAGACACACTTTTTAACTGCAACAAAATCACGAAAAGCAGAGACTATCCACTGAAAATAAACTAGGTTAAGTTGTAATTGCATGGTTGACTTCAGGGTCTAAAATTCTATTGCTGAATACACCTAAGTTTTAGGTTTTATGAAGTACTTACAACTTTAGGCAAAGCTTGATGGAATTGCATCATAATTTATATAGTTATGATGATGATGATATCAAGTATTCTGCTGTAAAGAATGTTCCAATCACAAGTATTTTTTTTTACTATTTTCACTCTTTTTGGTTGTGGGAAAAGCTGGTTGTTACCTTGATCTAAGGAACAAATTAAACAGAAGCAGATGAAGACTATTATCCAAATACAAAATATAAGTAAACAATATTTGGCAGTATTGCTCTTAAATGAAAACTTCTTAAA
The DNA here is from genome assembly GCF_028641065.1 of Leucoraja erinaceus. Classification (NCBI taxonomy): domain Eukaryota; kingdom Metazoa; phylum Chordata; class Chondrichthyes; order Rajiformes; family Rajidae; genus Leucoraja; species Leucoraja erinaceus. The sequence continues at coordinate 40,810,655 of NC_073389.1, forward strand.
TATCTGTCCAAGTTTAAAACGCATCTGATGGTTAGTTTATTTGCATTGTTTTATTCTTTAATACTTAGCATTGTGCAGCAGGATGTATATTTGAAGATGCCACAAGTACCTTATAGCCCTATTTAACCATGTAGATCCTGTTTCTATCACTTTAAATTGAATCCTGAATTCTAGCAGCTAATGGGATAATTCTGATCTTCAAGTCTTACATAGTTTTTCGTATGGGGCATATATCAAGATTAATATATATTTTAAGCATAATAAGTATTATTATTAATAATATAAATTCAAAAACATCAGCTTATATAAAGTCATCATCAAATTAAGTCAAATTATTTTGCCAGTAAGTAAATTTGTGTATTTTGCTATTCAACGGCTACAGCTCAATAAAAAATATACTTGCGTTATATATTACCCTGTACCTTATTTCCCATACATTTACAGGTATAACAATTCATTATATAGTAGTTACGTAAGCAATTGTAATAATGGTTTTCTTCATAACAAAGTCTTGCAAACAGTGATTCAACATGTGACTACTTACTTTGGTTTTAGATGTATCAGTTGAGGAAGAAATATTAGAAGTTGCTATTCTTTCAATAGCGTCATTAGACCTAACGGGCAGAAGAATACTGCGTATAATTTATTATTCAACAAGAGCACAGTACACATTCTTTCCAGTTTTTCCTTAATTTACTGATTTATGGGAGGCCTCCCAACCAGGAAGGTTGTGATTTAATAATATTAATGCACTGCAATGAATATAAGTTTTTGTACTGGCACTATAGGTATGAGAAAAATATAAAAATATTTTGTGAGTCAATAACCACATTAACTAAATACCCACATTTACATTTTATGTTTGATAAGGATGTTGCTGTTAATTTACTCTTGAAATGTGTGCTTGAAAGGAGGATTAAATGCTATACTAGAGAAAGTATTATTGTAGCAGTTTTTTGGAATAGTAGTTTAGTTTAAATTTATAAGATAAAATAGAGAAATGACAGTGAAATTGAAGTTACATTCATTTTATTAAATGATGACATTTTACCATGGAACATAAGAATTGTAGTTTTATGGAAAATAAATAAATATAATAGTTACAACTCTGCATATGACAAATTATTGTTTGGAAATTTTGTAAAATATTTATAAATAATGTGATTGATATAAATTGTAAGGAGTAGTTTATGAATTAATCAAATGTGCAGAATTTTATATTTGTATCACTGTCAGTTTGTAATGGAGAGAAATGGGCTTTAAAGTGGATATGTTATCTGGTGTAAGATTAACTATATAGGATGGCATATTGTAGTTTGTACCTGGATTGGCAGAATAAAGTTTTCACCTTACCATTTAAAAATGAAAATATGTGTAAAGTAAAAAAATGGACTGCAGACCTTAATGGTGTTTCGGAGGAAAGTACATGGTGAGTGGATTTTAAAGTGAGAATGGTGAAATATCAGGTAACAAATAGAAATGATGTGAGTTTAAATTTGGAGTTAATGCGTAACAATTTGGCAGAATAGAATGCAAACATGAGTGTGAACAGGTAGAGTAATGAAGGAAAGCTTTCAGAGAATCATTTATTTTATAATTAATACTGGTGATGGGAATGGAAAAGTAGGACTTTCTGTGTGAACAGGTATTCAAGTTTTGTGAGCTGGAAAATGTATGTTAAGAATGTGGGAAATTACAGTTTATTGGAAACAAACGATGCAAAAATTGTATTAATATGATGATATAATGCATTTATGTAATAAACATGAAGATTTACGAATTCAGTAGGTGGAATTAAATCCGTGATGCATAAGCACTGTCAATGGTTTGCTAGATATAGAACTGAGAGAAATCCAAATTTGCTCGCACAGAAGAAACAGTAGATGCAGGAAATGTGAAACATTGGCTTGAATTGGTAACTTTATTTCTCTTTCCATGGTTTTGTCTAACCAGTTAAGTATTTTCTGGTTTTTTTTCATTACGTTAATGCTAAGGCAACTTAAAAGTAATAGTAGGAGCGAGCTGGCATTGGAGTCGGCAGGATTGTAGTGCAGCTGATATGCTGCTGCCACTCGGCTTCTCGAATTCATGATGCAGCTTTATAAGACTTTAGAGGCTGCATTTGGAGTATTGCGTGCAGTTCTGGTCACCCATTTATAGGAAAGGGTGCAGAGGTTTGCCAGAATGATGCCCTGATTAGAAGATATTAACTACTGGGACAGGTTGGATAGACTTGGATTGTTTTCCATGGAATGCCAATAGTTGATGGGAGATCTGATAGAAATATATAAAATAATGAGAGGCATAGATAGGGTAGAATCTAATTCCCTGGATGGAAATATCATACTGGAGGGCATAGCTTTAAGGTAGGAGGTGCAAAGTTTAAAGATGTGCTTGACAATTAACCATACTTGGGTGTGGGGCAATCTTGACCACGGTGATCCTTACTCATTCAAAATTGTTTATCCAACCAGGCACTGAAACCCTCCCTGAGAGTTAATCTATAGAGAGGCATTTGCACTAGGGCTTGTCCCTACTTTCCACTTCCTTGTCCTTATCTGCAATCCATCCTGACACCAGGATATGAGGGATTTAGAACCACGTTTCTTTGTGCAAGACTTTTTCCCTTATATTGGGGACCACAGGTGGATTGTGCTGCACAGAGACGTCCTGTGCAATCAGGTTAAGTTAGTCCATAGACTCCTCTGAATCTGCTGCTACTACTGTAGCTTGGAGGAATCTGTATTCAAAGTAAGAGGAATTGCAGCCCATCTTTCAGTACCTGTAGGGCTGCTCCTCAGTTCTACTTACACTTCTGTCCCAAGCTCCTGATTTTTGTGTACTCAGTATGGATGGAGGCCAGTTGGGGAGGAGTGGTTTGTGAATCTTGTTGGTTTGCTTCTTGGTCACCAGAGTGGCCATTCACAGGTGCAGATGTCCTGCGTAAATGGCTGTTTCTTTTCCAGGGATACGTCTGTGCCCATGTGTTCCTGGAGGAGCACCAGGTGTACATACATTTGTTGAAGATTTCTTTGGTCTAGTGGGTACCACAGGGGCTAAAACGGATGTTGGACAGGGAGGAGTGGGCTTTAATTTAAATGTGTTGTGATATGTACATGAAATTTGTTTTCAGACAAAATAAGATGTGCAATGTGCCAACGGTGCAAAAGACACAGTGCATTGTTTAACAAGGGCAGTGGGAGGGCATAGTGCTACAATCGAAACGGGGGCAGCAGGTGGGGGCTGGGGTGATAATGCAGGTCGATGGGGCTGCAGGAGGACATGGTGCAGAGTAACTGTCCGACAGGGGGGAGGGGTTGACAGGCGGGTAGTGCAGCTGCGGCCTGGGGGCTGCGAAGCCTTTGATTGATTTGCACAAACAGCTAGAGTAACTTAGCGGGACAGGCAGCATCTCTGAAGAGAAGGAATGGGTGACATTTGGGGTCACCCGGCGTCAGACGAACGTTTGCGCCTATCCTCGATGTTAACTGGCATCTGCAGTTCCTTCCAAAACGTTTCATTGATTGGGACCTCGCAGTATCGCTTCAAACCGACCACCACACTGACCTGGTCCAGAGCCCCCAGCTTGTGACGGGAACAGTGTGAAGCCGGATAATCGCCGGTTGTTATCCCGCCGAGCGGTGTGGTTCAGGCCTCTAGGATCTTTGCTTCAGGCTCAGGCTCAGGCCAAAGATCCTTGAGCTCCTCTAGTATCTTTGGCTCAGGCTGCCGCCCACAGCGCCCCCGGACGGCCAGCGGCCAGCGCCTGAACCCCCGACCCCGCCTGCAGTCTCTGCTCTCCCAGTTGATCCATAAACTTGCAACGCCGGGTTACCCATTTCATTTAAAAAAAAAATATATATATATATATATATCGTTAATTCAGCCAGTTGTTTCTTCCATTTCGTCACAAGCTGCAGCAGTGTTAAAAGGTTAAATTTAACTTATGCAGTTAATTTAAAACTATTTAATGGACACAGGAGAAATCTATACAAAATAATAGGACACAACGTGCTGGGGTAGCTCCGCAGGTCAGATAGCATCTCTGGAGAACACAGAAAGTAGGGACAGGGTTAGGCCATTCGGCCCTTCGAGCCAGCACCGCCATTCATCATCCAGAATCAGTACCCTATTCCTGCTTTTTCCCCATATCTCTTGATTCCGTTAGCTCTAAGAGCCATATCTCACTCTCTCTTGAATACATCAGTGAATTAGCCTCCACTGCCTTCTGTGGCAGCCAATTCCACAGACTCACAAATCCGGGTGAAATAGTTTTTCCTCATCTCAGTCCTAAATGGCTTACCCTTTATTCTGTGACCTCTGGTTCTGGACTCCCCCAACATTGGAACCATTTTTCCTGCATCTAGCCTGTCCAATCCCTTTTTTACGTGTTTTTATGAGATTCCCTCTCATCCTAAATTCCAGTCAATATATATACGTCAGTCCTGCCATCCTTGGAATTAAGCTGGTGAACCTACGCTGCACTCCCTCAAATGCAAGAATGTCCTTCCTCAAATTAGGAGATCAAAACTGCACACAATACTCGAGGTGTGGTCTCACCAAGGCCCTGTATAACTGCAGTAGGACCCCCTGTTCTCAAATCCTCTCAATATGAAGGCCAACATGCCATTTGCTTTCTTCACTGCCTGCTGTATCAGCATACTTACTTTCAGTGACTGATGTACAGGAAAAACACGAATATGCGACCTTCGGGTTAGGACTCCAGTTAATAATTTGTAATAATTCCCCGTTTAACAAATGTCCAGATTCTTATTTGTTATTATTCTTAATGTTAAAAAGCAATCTACAATCATTATCATATTTTATTAGTCTAGATGTTTTTGGAACTCTAGTCTTTTAAATATATTTCACATAGTGTGGCAACACTCCATGCAATGCTCCAAATGTGTCCAACCACAGTTTTATACAGCTGCAATATGACTTCCCAACTTTTATGCTTAATGCCCCAACCGATAAAGGAAAGTATACTGCATGCCTTCTTTATCTCTTATTTATTTGTGTTGCCACTTTTGGAGAGCTATGAACTTGCACCCCAAGATCCTGGAATAACAACATTGTTGTATCACATGTTTTTAATGGTTAGTTGGTAATACCACTGTAATTTTCATTTCAGATGCATTTGAGAATGAAATGGGCAAGAAAGCGCGATTAATGAATATTCTAATCCAACTTAGAAAATGTGTTGATCATCCTTATCTTTTTGATGGTAAGCAAAGCAGTAATCGTCAAAGAGTATTTGAAGTCATTTGAAAATCTGTTTCCACGCTGTATGACTGAGACTATTATGGGCCAAACGCAGGCAGGTGGGACTAGTGTAGTTGGGGCATGTGGTCAGCATGGGCAAGTTGAGCTGAAGGGCCTGTTTCCCGGCTGCATTTCACCACCAAAATTAAGATGCCAGCAGATTTAAATTCATCCCAGGCATGGGTAAAAAATCTTAGATTTGACCATTCACAGTTAAATGATTTTGGCCAATGCCAATACCTATTAACAATAACACCTCTGTTTTGCTTAGAGGGCAGCAAAGAAAGACTACACCTACATTTAATTAAAACTGTATTGTACCCCTAGAATGCTTAAAAACTTCACAAACCATTGATCAATTTAGAAGTAAAGTAGTTTATTGTCTAATAAAATGTAACAGTTAATTTGCAGAGTTTAAGGTGAAAACTTAAAAGGCATAATTTGTTAACTGTTATTGATAGTTAATTAAGGATGGCGTATTGGCTAGGACTCTGGGTAAACTTCATGACATTTTGATATTTCAGTCCAGACTTTCCTAATTTGTTTAAATGTATGTTTATTATTGTCATGTGCCGAGGTACAGTGAAAGCATTAATTTGCATGCTATCCAAAACAGATCAGATATACTATACATAAATACAATCAAGTTAAACTCAAATATAATAGGCAGAGCAAAGGGGAAGATACCGAATATAGCTCTCAGCTTTGTAGTGCAAGAGTTCAGTAGACAAAGTCCAATGTCCACGATGGTACAGGTGCATTGGACAGTTCCCTAGTTTATGGAAGGATTGTTAAGAACCCTGATAACAAATGGCAAGAAGCATGCTTTCAAGCTTCTGTACCTTCTGCCTGTCAGGAGCAGGGAGGAGGAATGACTGGGGTATGTTGGTGATTATGTTGGCTACTTTTCGGAGGCAGCATAAAGCGTAGATGGAGTCAATGTTGGGAGGTCTGATCTATGTGAGCACTTTATGTTTTGTTTAGGTGTGGAACCAGAACCATTTCAGATTGGCGATCACCTTGTCGAAGCGAGTGGTAAACTTCATCTACTGGACACTTTACTGGCATTTCTGCATCCCAGGCATGGTTATTAAAATTCTTTGCATGGAATTTCTGTACTCTGATTAATGTGCATCGTGCCAAAATCAATTACTTTTCAGAAACTAATCAAGTTTTACATAAATCTTTACCTAATGTCACAAAGCATCCATATTACTCAGCAATAATGCTGATTCAAGAATGGAAGACTGGAAAATGTTAGCTTACCTCATAAAAGTGGTGTCAGATTCTTGTTAAAGTGCAAGCCTTTTGCATACATTTTATTTAACTGCTGAGCAAACCCATAACTACTTTGCACTGATGCGTAACTGCATAGCTGTGTTATGATTCATACCTTCATGTACATTTTTATGTTTGGGAGGTGTACTTGCACTGGCACGATCAATGGTTGTTCATTCATTTTTGGAAACTGGTTCAACCAGATCATTACATTTTTTACATATAAATAATTTGTAATCTGGCACAATAATTTGTATTGTTATAGAATGTAGAATTGCATTGTAAAATATTGTTACTTAAATGGTAGGGGAGATAGCAGATAATTTGGAAGTTTATTTAAACATTTTTACATAAAATATTAATGTGTGATATACAGTGATTTTTTTTGAGCAATTCTCTTATTTGTGCTACTGACAACCATCCCGTTGGCCATGGATGCCAGATGAATGAGAGTATATATGGTATTGTATTTGCCATTATCAGTAAGATGTCTATATCCATCATCATTTCACTCTTAAAACTGAAGCATATGTATAGTGTGTATGGTGAGAAGGGGGAATGAGAAAGAGAAATACATGCATATAAGAGATAGATAAATAAAAGATAAATAATTACATTTCAAATTATCCATCAGAGGTCATCGAGTGTTGCTGTTTTCCCAGATGACAAGAATGCTGGATATCCTGCAGGACTACATGGAATATAGAGGTAAAAGCTGCAACAGAATTTATCTAATGCTTCCTTTATTGCCAGAAATGTTGAATAGGGGCACCTGCTCATTCCCCTACTCCACTCCCCTCTCTCCACGACTGTGTGGCATTTAACGGCCTGTCCCACTTTCCCGCGTTTTTCACGAATTTTCCCGAGCTATTCACGAATTCTCCCAAGTTTTCAAACTCGCAGAATGTTCGTAACGAGTCCGTAGGAGGTCGTGGGAGTCTGTGGATATATCATAGTGGATTGTTATGCCAGCCTTAGGTACTCGGGGCTATTTTTTTACTCGTATATTAAAAAATATCCACGGCCATGCTTCATCAGGCTGGAAAAAACGCCCGACTTACCTGATGCCCCGAGTACCTACGCTGGCATAACAAGCCGCTACGATATATCCACGGATGTCATTAGAGATCCAGGCAATGTGCGTAGATTTATTTTGCCCTATCTACAACTTGCCTTTTAGAAACATAGAAAATAGGTGCAGGAGTAGGCCATTCGGCCCTTCGAAACCTGCACCGCCATTCAATATGATCATGGCGGATCATCCAAACTCAGTATCCTGTACCTGCCTTCTCTCCATACCCCATGAACCCTCTAGCCACAAGGGCCACATCCAACTCCCTCTTAAATATAGCCAATGAACTGTGGCCTCAACTACCTTCTGTGGCAGAGAGTTCCAGAGATTCACCACTCTCTGTGTGATCAACAGCTCTTTCCCTTCAGGGTTTTTCACACATTTTCAGTTGTGAATGTGAGCTAGATGTTAATCTTGTTGAATGGAATTGAATACCTTTATTGTCATTCAGACCTTACGGTCTGAACGAAATTTCGTGCCTGCAGTCATACATACAATCATACAATAATAAACAACAATAAACACAAATTAACATCCACCACAGTGTATCCTCCAAGCACCTCCTCACTGTGGTGGAGGCAAAAATCTTAGGGCTGCTGTCTCTTCCCTCCTCTTCTCCCTCTGCGCTGAGGCGATTCCCCACCGGGCGATGGCATAAACAGTCCCGCGGCTCACCGAACCCCGCAAACGGGCCGGCTCAAACACCGCGGCCCGGGGTGGTCGAAGCTGCTGCCCTCCAGTCCAGTGGAGGCGGCTGAACCCAGGACTCAGGTCACCGTCGCCAGAACGCCGTCCCAGCCACCGGAGCACCGTTCCAGCCCCTAGCCGGATCATTGCCAAGACAAGAGTGTTTAACTGTCTATGCACCGGGACCAAAATTTCTAAATTAAGCAAAATTCTTGCTTGCTGCAGCTTTACAGGCACATTAAATGTAACAATACAACAAATAAATAGAAGAATCAAAAGTTTAATTGTCGTATGTACTGGGAACAGAACAATGAAATTTAGTAATATACACTAAATTATCTGTTACATTAGGTAAACCAGTCCATAATCGTGCAGGCCTATATACATAGTGCATTGTGATGTAATTTTCCTAAATGTATCATTTCTAATTCAAGAAATTAGTTCCTGATTAACATTCAAATGGACATGATGGAGGAATTCAGCAGGTCTGGCAGCATCCATGAAGGGAAATGGACAAACGGCGTTTTGGGTTTGGAGATTTCTTCAGACTGATTGGAGTAGGGAGTAGCAAGCTGTGAAAGAGAGATGGGGGTGGGACAAAGCATTGAAAGTGATAGGTAGATACAGGTGGGGTAGGGGAACAGAATTGGAAGATGGGTGGAGGTTAAGAATGAAAAGGAGACAAAATAATTTCAGGTAAGGAATGAAGAGAAGGAGCAAAAGTAATGCCATGAGGCAGAGAGGTATGGATATAAGAGGGTTGCGGGGAGGATGAAAGTGAAATGAAGGCATCAGGGATGGGAAATGAATAATGGGGTAAGGAGCAGGGTGACTGGGGTGGTGAGAGATGATGGTAGAAATGTGTGCATTGGGGTGGGTAGGAGGCAGAGGAAAGAATGGGGGTCAGGGAGGGGTTATTGCTTGAAACTGAAGAATTCAATGTTCATACCATTGGGTTGTAAGCTACTCAAATGGAACATGAGGTGCTGTTACTAAGTGATTTATTTCCACTGAGGAAGATCTTATTATAATCTTAATTTCAAAGAAGAATAGACGGATCCTCCCCACTGTCCTGGTCAATATTTATCCCTCAATTAATCTCTGCAAAAAATGTGTTCATTATCACTGCTTGTGGAACCTTGCTATGTACTTGTTCAGTAAGTCTGTGTAAAGCACTATAGAAGTCTGTGTAAAGCACTATATAAATTAGTTTGTAAAAAAGCAAGGAAGAGATAAGATTTTTTTTACCTTCCATCACAGTGAGGAGGTCCCTGGAGGAGAGTCACTGTGATGGATGTCTATGTAATTGTGTGTTTTGTTTGCTTTTTATTGTTAATACTGTACAGTAACGACATTTTGTTCAAATTTTCTTTTTTGAATGACAAATAAATTTAATTTAATTCAATCTATTGTGATTCTCACATATATCACTAATTTTTACTTTATTGAAGGTTATAGCTATGAACGCATGGATGGATCCGTACGTGGAGAAGAACGATTCTTAGCAATCAAAAACTTCAATCAACAAGATATATTTGTTTTTCTTTTAAGCACCAGGGCAGGTTTGTAGGAACTGGCATGATATTTTCCCCTAAAATAATATTGGTTATTTAAAGTCAAGAAATTCTACAGAACACTGGGAGACTGTAATATCACTGTTGACTACATTAGACATCACTCTACCTATATGTTTAAGAGTTGGTTGGTCTGTTGTCCTGTGTGCCGAGGTACATTAATGTGCTATCTAGTCAAATCATACTGTAGAAGAGTACAATCATGCCATTATACAAGTATAATGAGAGGTACAAAGAGAAAAATACCAGGGTGCAGAGTATTGTGTTACTGAGTTAGGTGTTGCAGGTGCAGAGAAATTGCAGGTTTAAAAAAAAATGCAAGGCTTGTAATGGGATAGGTTTTGGAGATAGAGACTCTCCATTTGGCTTATGAAAGGGCCATTCAATAATTTGATAACAGCACGGAAGAAGCTGTTCTTGAATCTGGTTTGAGCTTACTTTTGTATCTTCTGCCTAATGGGAGAAGGGAGAAGAGGGAATGACTGGGGTGTGAATGGTCCTTGATTACGTTGGCTGCTTTCCCAAGGTAGTGTGAAGTGTAGATGGAGTCGATGAGGGGGAGATTTGTTTCTGTGCAAATGATTTGAAAGTTCCCTACTCACTAGCCATGGATTTTATCTATTTCCCTCATTCATGGTACAGATAATGTAGTTGTGCTATATCGCACATTTCAAGAATGCAAATTGTACAGAGTTATTGCAATGTTTCTTAAGGCCAGTTGAATGTTTAGGTTTCTTAAGGCCAGTTGAAAATTTATTAAAGCTTATAGAATTGATATAAATGTTTATTATTGAAGCATTAGAATACACTTGGTATTATGCGGGTCGAATTGTTTATAACGCTATTTCAATTAGGAACTAGAGAACCACTTGAAAGCTATTTTGAAAATAGAGTAGGGAAGAAAGCTGCCTTGGGGAGAAAAAAAGTCCGGGGGAAAAACATTTTTCTCTGTATCCTCCCCAGAGTCTGTCAGTTTCACCACAGTGGCCATTTCAAATTGACAAGCAATTGCTTCTATTGACACTTGACCAGTGATACAAGGCAATATGCAACCTTTAGTATTTTTACCGTGTAGTTTTAAAAATAAATTGCTTAAAAAGACCTTTGGTTTTGAAAAAAATGCAAGAAAATAACTTTTTTATTGCAAATCTAAAACTTTCTTTTAGATCTTTAAATCTCACTTTTCTCTATTGGGGCATCTTGATCGGCATCTTGATCGGCACGTTGTGCTGAAGGGGCTGTTTCCATGCTGCATCTCTCTGTGACTAGTTGTTTCTATCACGCTATTTTCTATGAGGCAAGGTCTCTTAGGAACACACTTATTGCAATATAGCAGAGCAACCTGTATGCCATTTATAATTTATTATCTGCTGAATTGTATATTTGATTTATATATGGTATGATTTTCAAAAACAGGTGGAGTAGGAATGAACCTTACTGCTGCTGACACTGTCATATTTGTAGACAGTGATTTTAATCCACAAAATGACCTTCAGGCAGCTGCAAGGGCCCACAGGATTGGTCAGAAAAGGTGAGGGAAGTAACGTTGGTTGGAATCCTCAGCTTAAGTTTGATCCTGTGCATCACATTTTCTTAAGGCCAGTTGAAAATTTATTAAAGCTTATAGAATTGATATAAATGTTTATTATTATCTTTTAATAGCACAGTTTTGGTAATTTATCTTTTAAAACTCTTCCATTTACAATTGATCATTGAGATAAACAAAATGTATTTTATGTGAGGAGGTGAGGTTGTGGGTAATGAATGGTTACCCCTTTCTTCAGCTCCATGCTAGTAGTGAAGAGGTTCTGATACAAACATAGAAACATAGAAAATAGGTGCAGGAGTAGGCCATTCGGCCCCTCGAGCCTGCACCGCCATTCAATATGATCATGGCTGATCATCCAACTCAGTATCCTATACCTGCCTTTTGATGTTTCAAATACTTTAAGTATCTTATTTTGTTTAAATATTGGTTATGCCAAATAGCTTGATTGCAATGAATTGCTCTTAATTTGAATATTTTTGTTGATGAAAATCAACAGATTAATATAATGTTAACTAAAGATGCACTCCGAAACTTTTAGATCATTGCTCTCGTACTAATTCTGTAATTCTTGTGCAGTTTATACGCAAATACACAGAGCAAAGATTATGTGCAGCCTTGTCTATGAGAGAAGGCATCACAGACCACAGAATTGGCCAATTCCTCTCTTACTGTAACTTAACACACAAAGATGTAGGAATTTAACCAGAATCAATGAACAACGTTCTGAGGCAGGAACCACAACAACTTTTTTTTCCTTTTCCCATTTCCCCTGACTTTGGGCTATTGAGGCCAGATATGTTGTGGTCTTCTCACTACCTCTACTGAAATAAGCTGTGTTATTGCCAAGTTGATGTCCTTTCAAGCAATGATACGTGGTGATATCAGAAGGTCATGGCTTACAAAAAATGATCTGAGCTTCCCTAATCTGAGCTTTCCATTAAATGCCATGCTGTTAATTCATCTCTAAGCACTATATCAAAGCAATTTAGCTTCATTGTCTATTTCATTATTGAGTGAAAATACCACATCACATTATTCAACTCCATAACAAAAAAACAGTTATTCCAAAAATCTCCAAGTGGAACAGATTATGGAAAGTCCATGTTTTCTCATTTGTTCTGTCTGGATATTTATGTATCTACAAAGTTTTATATTTGTCAACAAGATCATGGCAAAGTAACCAAAAATCACATGTCTGTGAAGAATTGAAGCTGAAACTCAAGAGTATTTTTTCATTGTTAGATTGTAAGAACAGTGTCAAGGTATGGCTATTTGCTTAGGCAATAAATTTGTAGTTAAAATTTGTGAATGCTATATGACACAACAGGCATTAAAGTTAACAGTCATTTGTCAAGATGAATGGAATCACTTTCTCCTCTAAATATTACCTTTTTGTATAAAGACCAGTTAAAATTATTCGTCTGATTGGAAGAGACACAGTTGAAGAATTGATATACAACCGGGCTATGTCAAAGTTAAAGTTGACTAATACGTTGATTGAAGGTGGTCAGTTCTCAATGAACGAAGGAGAAGAATCATCTGGAGCTTCTGGTATGCAGGTGAGCATTTGCTAACTGTAGTGGTCCAAATCGCCAAATGAGTCCTCTCTTGTAATGGGACCTTCTATATCTGTCTAGGATAGATACCTTAAATCACAAATTTTATGCACCATCAAGCAAAATCTGTTGGATTTAGTACAGAGCTACTAGCTCAAAACAATATAAATGAGGCTTTGTGGGCAATCACATCAATGGACTTCACCACAATCTTAAAAACTCTCAGGTACACAAAAATGCTGGAGAAACTCAGCGGGTGCAGCAGCATCTATGGAGCAAAGGAAATAGGCAACGTTTCGGGCCAAAACCCTTCTTCAGACTTAAAAACTCTCAGCCTGGCATATTCTAACTGTTCAGTATGGAATATTGTGTGCAGTTTTGGTCTCCAAATTTGAGGAAGGACATTCTTAATATTGAGGGAGAACAGCATAGGTTCACGAGGTCAATGCCCGGGATGGCGGGACTGTTGTATGTTTAAAGAATGGAGCGACTGGGCTTGTATACACTGGAATTTGGAAGGACGAGAGGGGATCACATTGAAACATATAAGATTATTAAGGGATTGTGCACGCTAGAGGCAGAAAACATGTTCCCGATGTTGGAATTCTCTGGATGCTTTCAAGAGAGAGGTCTTAAAGATAGCGGAGTCAAGGAATATGGGGAGAAGGCAGGAACGGGGGTACATATTGTGAATGATCAGCCATGATCACAGTGTATGGCGGTGCTGGCTCGAGGGGTTGAACGGCCTACTCCTGCACCAATTGTGTATTGTCTATTGTCTAATATAAACTGATCAATTGATGTCCCACATCAAAGCACTGTTATCAGGGAAGATTGATTTGTTGAAAAGGAACAGTTCAGAGGTGATGCATGTAACATAATACTGTAAAGTAAATCTGAAGCATTCCAAATTAAACGGACAGTGCCAGGACACAGATATAAAGTGAAAGAAAAATTAGTTTTATTGAAGGAATCTTTCCACAATCTGAAAAAACGGAATGGTCTATTTTGCACAATAGACAAAACCACAGATGTTGCTTAACAAAACATCTGAACTTCATCCCAAATTGAAAACTCCAAATTATGGAACTGTAGACTCCTTCCAGAGGGATGAGCTAAATTAACCCCAAGGTCTTTCCATATTATTTCATATTAATTAAGAATAGGAAATTAATAAGTTTACAATTTCAATTTAAGCAGATATATATTCAAAATCTTACATCCCGTGCATAAATACAATGATATCTTTCTGAATTGCATGAATGAAAATAATGCTCAAAATTTAAAATAATAATTATTTAATTTGTAAACACAAGGAACTGCAGATGTTGGAATCTAGATCAAAGAATAAAATGCTGGAATAATAGCAGATTAGTCGGCATCTGTGGAGAAAATTGGATTGATGATGTTCCAGATCAGGAGCCTTCTTCATCTCAACTTTAAAGAAGGGTCCTGACCTGATATGTCGCTTATCCATCCATCTGCAGATGCTGCCTAACCTGCTGAGTTACCCCAGCAGTTTGTATTATTTAATGTTTTTGATTTTGCTGTAACTTTACATAATAGCTATCCAGCCTGGCACAATGATTAATTGAGGCATAAAACCAATTTTATTTTCCTTTTATTTTTAATGGTAGCTAAGTGAAATCCTGAAATTTGGGCTGGATAAGCTGTTGTCTTCTGAAGAAAGTACCATTGACGATGTTAATCTACAAAATATTCTTGGAGAAACCAGAAAGGGAATGTGGATCACACAGGACCAACTGGTTCACAAAATGGAGTCAAATGAAGAGCAAGAGAGTACAAGTATGTCTTTGTGATTTTTCTTTCCATACCTCTTCTCATGTCACATTCCTTGGCATGACTTCAATTTTTTTTTTTAATTGCCTCCTGATTTTTCAAAGAAATTAACCGCTTTTATTTAGTTTTAACCTCAGTTTATGTTCCTTTTAATCATTCCTGGGGGTTGACCAATTTCCCTCCTGGGATAAATAAAGTTCTATTGTCTCATGTCATATGGATAATGTGGAATTGGTTTTCATTTTGCTATTAGGTAGGAAAATCCACAATTTTTACTTGTGATAATTGTGTTTCTGTGTCAGCCTAGTAACGCAAATGGATATTTGACTGTGAGGGCATTATCCTTCTTGTCTTATTTTTGGTTAAATTATAATTTATTACCCTGGTTGTATCTTCTTTTAGCAAATATGTACCAGTATGAGGGGAGAGATTACTCTAAAGAATCCAGTTCAGCAGATCAGAAGACGTTTGAACAGCTTCTGGAACTTAACAAAATGGTACTTGAAGACTCCAGTAAAGGAGGAAGATCACTTCGCACAAAGTCCAATGTAAGCTGGTTGAGTTCAAAGCATTTTATAGTTTCCAAATGCACATTTCATAAAAATTTTTGCGGTATTCTTGATTTATTAAATACCAAATATCCTTCATCTTTCATCCACTGATGATAGCGACACTATACTCAATCAAATTAGAAATGTTATATTTAACACAACTTTTTAATCGCATAAATTACAAGACGCTGTTTGGTAATATTGCTCGTGTTTCTATTGTTCTATCGCACTTAAGTATATCAAAATATTTTAAACACTGGACGCTCTGAACCCAATGACATGATCACCATTCTCCACTATTACATTCTTCGATTTCAGTTAATTGCACCCCCCTCCCCTTCTCCTTAACCAACCAGTTCTCTCTTCTCTTTCTGACCCGCTGAGTTCCACCATCGGGGTTTTCTTTGCTCAAAATTCCAACATCTATAGTCTCTTGTGTCACATTTATGCTCATCCTTCACTCTCCTATGTGGTCCAGATTCTGACCAGTCATTCAACTTATGTTAACTACAAAAACATAAACTGTAGGGACTTCAACTTAATGTAGTGTTAATGATGGGATATCTGCCTGATTACTAGAAATATTGCTGGCAATTACTTTATAAGATCACTGGCATAAAACTGGTAAATTAACATAAAGAAAAGTAATAACGTTAAGACAATTTAATTTGTTCAATAAGACCATGCATGCTTTCAGTTAAAATAATTCATGAGGATTTTTCTCTGATACTAATTGTAGACTGGTATGGCAATCTATCCTACACTGATTGAAGTAGAAGTTTTTTAGCAACCATGATCTTAATGAAATGAATGTAAAAAATATCAAAGATAGACACAAAAATGCTGGAGTAACTCAATGGGTCATGCAGCCTCTCTGGAGAACATGGATAGATGACGTTTTGGGTCGGGACCCACCTTCAAACTGCTTGGAGGGGGGCGAGGGCAGGAACGAAAGCTGCGAGAGAAGAGCGGCAGGACAGAGCTTGTTCGTCAATGGGTTAACACAGGCGAGGGGGTTATTTGATAGGTAGATTGTTGGACAGACCAGAGATGAAGAGACAAGTGTGAGCCCAAAAAGATAAAGAGTTGCGAAGTGTAAAACTCAAGCAGAGAAAGGTTGCATGTTTTGTATCTATGGTAAATGGTACAAGTGAAGGGGAAGGGGAGAAACTAGTGGAAGGTCAGCTAGGTTTTTTTTTTGACTGGGTGTGGGGGGTGGGGAGAGAGAACAGGAGGTGAAGGAAAGGTGGGGTGGGAGGGGGCGGGTACTTGGAGGGAAAAAGGAGGGCATTGTGGGTTACTTAAAATTGGTAAATTCATTAATAAAATTAAAATCAATCCAGTTAAGTAGACAAGTGTGGAGAATGGAACAAAATGTGACATTCATGCAGTGTGTTGTATTATTTGGGAGCTAAGCCTCAGACATATTTTGGGGAGACATGAGAAAAGTCCCAACCCAAATCTTTGCCTATCCATTCCTTCCACAGATGCTGCCTGGCTCGCTGAGCACTTTATATTTTGTGGAGAGTTTATTTTAGCTAATGTAAATTTGAACTGAGAGCGCTTTCAATAATATTGTCAAAATGAATAGTGCTCCCTCCACTTGAGCAAATACAAAATAAAAATAAATTGAAAACATTATATTTTTTTCCCCAAATCAGTAAGGGATAGCTATCTTATTTTGATTTTTATCTGTACAGCTTCTTCCGGTTCTTCCTTTGAGTATATCCACCAGAAATAAACGAATATTGTCTCCTGAAGAGCTTGAGCAACGGCTTCAGAAACGTCAAGAAACAGCAGCTAAGCGAGCAAAACTACAGGAAGAAAAGAAACAAAAACGAGAAGAGGAGGAGCAAAAGAAAAAGTAAAAGCAGTTTCAAGTTACTCTGTTTTTGGTTGGCTTAGGGAGAATATGCAATATTGCCTTTGTCAATTTCATATTTTGGACGCCCAAGTTAGCTAGCTGGGAATACAGGTCTCTGTACCTGCATGTTGTCTTATGAAGTCATTCGGCTTTGATTCATTTGAAAGCATCGTACTTAAGCAGGTTTTTATGTTGTTAACTTGAGAGAAATTGGGCAGACTTGGATTGTTTTCTCTGGAGTGCCAGTGGTTGATGGGTGTATATAAATATGATATACTGATAAATGTGATAAATCTGATAAGTATATAAAGTTATGAAAAGCATGGATAGGGTAGACAATCAGAACCTTTTTTTTCCCAAGGTGGAAATGTCAATAACTAAAGGGCATAGCTTAGAAGTGAGAGAGGCAAAGCTTAAAGGGGATGAGCAGGGCAAGATTGTTTGTATTGAGGGTGGCAGATGCCTGGTACTGTCTGGGAGTGCAAAACAGCACAACGTCCCACAGATGTGGTTCCGAATTCCTATGAATTGAATTCCTTTATTGTCATTCAGACCTTTCCGTCTGAACGAAATTTCGTGCCTGCAGTCATACATATAATAATAAATAACAAAACACACAATAAACACAAATTAACATCCACCACAGTGAGTTCACCAGGCACCTCCTCACTGTGATGGAGGCAAAAGTCTTAAAGTCTCTGTCTCTTCCCTCCTTGTTCTCCCTCTGGGCTGAGGCGATCCAAGCTTCCGTTGTTGTGACCCCGCCGGGTGATGGTAAGTAAGTCTGTCCCACGGCTCAACCGAGCTCCGCGAACGGGTGGTTCAAGCTCTGTGGTCCGGGGTGGTCGAAGCTGTCGCCCTCCAGTTCAGCGGACGCAACTGTAGTTGCGGGAGCTCCGGAAAAACAGGTCACCAACCTGTGACCTGCGAGCTCCCAACAAAGTAAAGTATAAAAGTCCCTACTTTTATATCCACATCCCTTGCAATAAAGGCCAAACTTCCATTAGCCTTCCTAATTACTTGCTGTATCTGCATGCTGACCTCTTGTGTTTAATGCACTAGGACTCTTGGATCTGTTTGTAATGCAACATTTTGTAGTCTCGTTTCATTTAAATCATCATTTACATTTTCATTCTTCCATAGTAGATAACCTCACATTTTTCTCACATTACACTCTACCAACTTCCCCATCTCACTCGGCCCTTCTTCCGAGTCTTTAGTATAAATTGCAAATAGTGATCACTGTGGCTGGGTTGAAGGGTCGTTTTTGTGCTTTCTTACGCATTCACACAGGATTGAAAATAACCTGATAGATTTAAAGATCCTCGATCATAAAACATAAAAAGCATGCAATTACAGTGAAATTAAGCCGCAGGCAGAATATTGGTGTTTTTTGCAATAGAGATTGGAATATAAAAATAGGGAAATCTTGCTATAATTATCGTAGTCATTGGTGAGTCTGCACCTGGAGTATTATGTGCAGTTTGATCTTAAGTAAACTTGCTTTGAAGGCAGTGTAGAATATCTTCACTGGATTGACTGCAACGAAGAAGGGGTGATGTACAAGGAAGGGCTGAGTGGTTTAACCATATAACCATATAACAATTACAGCACGGAAACAGGCCATCTCGGCCCATATAACCATATATCAATTACAGCACGGAAACAAATTTTTTTTCCCCTTAGTCCCACCTGCCTGCACTCGTACCATAACCCTCCATTCCCTTCTCATCCATATGCCTATCCAATTTATTTTTAAATGATACCAATGAACCTGCCTCCACCACTTCCACTGGGAGCTCATTCCACACCGCCACCACTCTCTGCGTAAAGAAGTTCCCCCTCATATTACCCCTAAACTTCTGTCCCTTAATTCTGAAGTCATGTCCTCTTGTTTTAATCTTCCCTATTCTCAAAGGGAAAAGCTTGTCCACATCAACTCTGTCTATCCCTCTCATCATTTTAAAGACCTCTATCAGGTCCCCCCTTAACCTTCTGCGCTCCAGAGAATAAAGACCTAACTTATTCAACCTATCTCTGTAACTTAGTTGTTGAAACCCAGGCTAGTAAATCTCCTCTGTACTCTCTCTATTTTGTTGACTTCCTTCCTATAATTTGGCGACCAAAATTGTACACCATACTCCAGATTTAGGCCTTCACTCATTGACTTTTATAAGAATGGAAGATTTTTTTGAGATTATTTTCAGCTTTTCTTAATAATCCGTATTTCTTCAGTAATTAACTAACATAACATTGAATACAATTTCTCTCAGGATGGCTTGGTGGCATTCCAGTGGCTACAAATCACTATGTCTTCCATCATTGGATAGTGGAAGCGAGGATGATTCAGATGAAGATGAAGGTGACCTTCCTGGTGATCTGGATTCTGCCAATACAGACCAGACATCCATTCATTATGTCCTTGGAGATGTCACTCACCCTTCAGCTGCTGACAATGGGGATGCCATAATAGTGCACTGTGTTGGCAAGTAGAAACATAACTTATTCTGTTGTTGAAGTCAAGTGTCAGGAATATCATGTCTTTCCAAATCTCACTGACCTTTGTGATGTATCTTCCATTTGTTCACTTTGTCCTGTGGTCTTACATGCCTCTATATCTGCTTCCTTCTCCAGTTATGCAGCTCTCCCAAACTGGTCTTGTGTGTCCTCACTTGGAAAGTGTGCAAGAAATGATATTTATCTTTTGGGAGGGGCACTTTAACCGTACAAATATAAATATGTTTAGGCATGTATGTCATAATAGTGAGTGGATTTTGTGGAGACTGGTCACCCTCCCTCACTGGCATATACAGTACATGTCTTGGGTTCCAATTCTCATCTGTCCACTAATGGTGCTGTCTAAGCCTTGTGTTATTATATTGATATCTAAACCTCCCAGCTTCTCTCTTCTCCTTTATCCTTAAAATCTCTTTGATCAAGATTTATATCGCCTGCCCTAATATCTACTTGATAATGTACCTTGAAATGATTTCCTATATTCTAAGGGTAAATTGTTTTTTAAACCTGTTATCTTGTAGAAAATACGGTCAGGCTGTCCTTGACAGAGTGGTTAGGTTTGTGTCTTGATATCTTCCATGTACAGATCCTCCACAGGTCTTGGCACAGTTCCGTTGCTGAGGACTAGTCATAATACAAATGCCTCGCAAGTCGGAAATGTGACAGTGAACCTGGTTTCCGCATGGCAGAAGTTGCCTACAACAGCTGGCCATTCCGTCCTGCCAATCTCCCAAACACTTATTTGTATGTTATGTACAGATTGCACATAAGTTGGCTGTTCATAAGTTATGAGCACCTGTACATGGGGTCCAGCCAGCATGATGTTACTCCTGCATTTGGTTTCCCTGTCCACCTGAGAGGTTGGTCGCATCTACTAAAGTTGAATGGACTGGTTCCTTTTCCAAATGTGACTATTTTCTTTCTAAGGAAGCTGTTCATAATTTCAATCATTTACAAAATAAAACTTGAATGACACAGCTACTGAAACTCTGCCATTTGTTTTAATACCTATTCATGGAGATTATGACCAGTCTTCTTAAATATTCACTGGTGGTGAACACCAGGAATGTGACCAATCTAGCTTGCAGATCATGCTTCAGTGAAATATCGCAGACCTGACGAATGAGCATGCTACAAAATGAGGCAGAGGTTCAAGGTGAATAGAAAGGAAGAGCCCATAATTAAAGTATTAAAATGAATTAACTTAAGAGATGGATATCTTTTCATTATGAAAACATTTTGTATCTTTCCAAATTATGGCTTATTTGGAGTTCATTACATTTTGAAAGGATTAAATGCTGCAGACAAGTCAAGTAAAACACAACATTTAATTTATTTAGATGACTCTGGAAGATGGGGAAATGGAGGATTGTTTACAGCGTTGGAAGCTCGATCTGATGAGCCGATGAAGCAGTATGGGAAAGCAGGGAAAATGAAAGGTAGGGGCGACCAGAGATAAACATTTGCACTTTTTATTTGCTCTCCTTTTAAAAATATATTTACTGCATCTTAAATGCAAGCTAACTATTTTAGAATCATACAGCATTGGAACAGATCTTGTGGCCTGACACATCTATGCCAACCAAGATGCCCATTTCAGCTAGACCCATTTGACCCTATCCTTCCAAACCTGTGCATTTACCTGTCCAAATGTCTTTAAATGTTGTTATTGTATCTGCATGAACTTCTTTGCCTGGCAACATGTTCCATATACGTACCACCCTCTGTGTGAAAAAGTTGCCCCTTATGTTCCTATTAAATCTTCCCCCCCCCTCACCTTAAACCAATGTCCTCTAGTTCTTGATTCCCGTTGCCTAGGAAAACAAATGTGCACATTTTCCATATGCACATGTGCAGGTTTTTAGAATAAATTATCTTCTGTTTAACATTTGTTTATATTCAGCTTTGGAAATTGGTATTTCTTTCTTCTGATTTTAACATCACTGCAAATTTTCTTTCGAGATATAAAAAGTGATATTTATGTTAATAATTGGATTATTAAATATCAATTTTTAAGTAACCTAGTGATCGTTGTGGAGGGTGCTGTTTGATAACAAAACACCAGCTGTTTCTTGTTAATTTTTATTTAGTTAGGTAAGATCAGGTGCACTCGGCCATCTCGTTTTCAGCTTCTGGTGAATACCTATTTATAATTGATCTCACAAAAGATGAAACAGAGGAGTGGCTAAGGAAAGCAGCAGTACTATTTGGTATAACTGTAATTTTTGTGTTGGTTATAGGATGGTGTGAGTGTGATTAGCTTTTAGAAATATAGAAAATAGGTGTAGGAGGAAGCCATTTGGTCCTTCGAGCCAGCTACGCCATTCATTGTGATCATGGCTGATCGTCCCCAATCAATAACCTGTGCCTGCCTTCTCCCCATACCCCTTGACTCCACTAGCCCCTAGAGCTCTATCTAACTCTCTCTTAAATCCATCCAGTGACTTGGCCTCCACTGCCCTCTGTGGCAGGGAATTCTACAAATTCACAACTCTCTGGGTGAAAATGTTTTGTCTCACCTCAGTCTTAAATGGCCTCCCCTTTATTCGAAGACTGTGGCCCCTGGTTCTGAACTCTCCCATCAATGGGAACATTTTTCCTGCATCTAGCTTGTCCAGTCTTTTTATAATTTTATATCTTTCTATAAGATACCCCCTCATCCTTCTAAATTCCTGTGAATACAAGCTTGTGATGCAATTACATAAATTAAGTCATCAAATATCATGGAAAATTTAAATGAAATCATAGAATGCTGCATCAAAAATTAATCACATTACAGTCTTGTACAGTGTCAGAGTTCCGCAAATAAAGTAATTAAACATTTACATCAATGTACTATTATTATTAAAAATGTTGAGACCATTTTATTATCATTGATATTTGAGTTAGTTGTTTTGTCTTTCCAGATCTTTTCCTGGGTAGTGTTCTATTATTTCCCATTGATGACAAGGAATCACGAAATACTGGTCAAGACTTGGTATGTAGGAGTAGTATGCTTATTTTGGATTATGTTAATAAATGATGTACTCTGTTTACTTACATAACTCAATATACCTACAGATGTGATTTATAAAATATCATTGAAAATTACACAAGCACCACCCTCTGCCCTTCTTTGTATTCCACCCATCCTTTTTGTGTTTTTAAAGTCCACTAGACCAAGTGCAGACCCGTTGGGTCTGCTCCCCCAATGGTGTGATCCCCAACCCAATATTCCACTGTGCACCCGTCTCCTCCAACGGAATTGAACCCGTTCCCAAATGTAAGATTCCAGCACTCCCCTGCTTCCCTCAGCAGTGGATTGAAAAAAAATTCCAATCGCACCTCCCCTGCCTGCTGCAGCAGTTCCAATTGCAATACCAATTGGCCCTCCCCCTCCTGTTGAAGCACTTGCTGTGATATCCCATTGAGGTGAAAAGTTCAGAGTGTTCCTCTTGCAACTTTGTTTTGAAGTGTGTTGGAAGCTGATAGGAAGGAGTGTATTGGGCATTGTGACATCACACGATGGAACAAATCAAAAGGCAGAAAGGCAGCCGGACGGCAGCCACACAGTTTTAATATATAACTAGACCAAGTGCAGACCCGTTGGGTCTGCTCCCCCAATGGTGTGATTCCCCAACCCAATATTCCACCATACACCCGTCTCCTCCAATGGAACTGAAGCCGTTGTCAAAAGTAAGATTCCAGCATTGCCCTGGCTCTTTAAAAAAAAATCCAATGGCACCTCCCCTGCCTGCTGCAGCAGTGAAAAGTTCAGTGTTCCTGTCTTGCAACTTTGCTTCGAAGTGTGTTGGAAGCTGACATGTAAATGGAGAAGCCTGTTTATTTTTGAAATACTTGGGGGTGGGGGGGGGGGGGGGGGGGGGAGAAGAGTTTGATTAAAAACGTGTACTTCAACACGACGGAATGTAATGAGGAGCGGATACTTAGAAAGAAAAGCGAAATCTCTACCGAAATGGAAAAGATCTCGGAGATTGAGCGTCTGGATTGGGCGTGGCAATGAATCAAAGGAAGAAATGCAGCCGGCAGCCGTACATGCAAATGGATCCATTCCGATTGGACATCTGCGAGTATCGGCCATTCCGATTGGACATCTGCGAGTATCGGGCACGAATTGAAAGGCAGGAAGGGTGCCGGACGGCAGTCGGTCGGATGGCCCCAGAGTTTTATAGATATATAGACAGATAGATAGAAGATAGATAGATAGATTATATTATTCAGCACAATTCGGAATTCTGTGCAGTCTAATTCTGACAAATTCATGGTTCTTTAAATAGTTTGTTTTTGATGTAGATTCTGATGTTATAAATACTTGAAATAAGAATAATTGGTCTTAATTTGGCTTCTTTGTTTCGAAAGAAATGTTGAATTTGTCATGAATCGTGCCAGACCCCCCAGCATCTGGCACACTTTTATTTTTCCAATGCATTTTGAAATAATCGAGGTTTTGGCTACATAACTTCCCCCAAGATGTTTGGAAAAAGGTGTTACTTACTGGAAATATCTCCCAGTCTTAAATTTAGCTATCTTCTTCAACCACCCACTCTGGCAGGTTGTTGCACCTCTCGTTTAAATATTTACCCTCTTACCTTAAACCTATGCCCTCTAGTATTTGACATTTCCACCATGGGGAAAAAAAACTCTGGCTATCAACGCTCTCATGATTTTATAAACTTCTTTCAGATCACCTCTCAACCTCTGATACTCCATTGAAAATAATTTGAGTTCATCCACCATGTCTTTATAGATAATACACTCCAATCCAGGCAAGATCCTGGCGCATCTCTTCTGCCTTCCTCATTTTGTACTTTAGTTAATAATCCTGATAATTTGTAAATGTTTAACAAAATAATGTTTTCTTTTAAGTTGGCATTGATAGTTACTCAGCAAAGAGACCGCTGCAAGGTTATCTCTGGTATCAAACTGACGGCTTTGGAAGAAGGACTGAAGAAGCTCCATACAGCTGCCAAGAAAAGAAATGGTGAATGTTAAAGAACTAACCTTTAGTGTGCATGTCTTATTTAGTTATTTTTAATGTGACTTTTACAATTTACTAGTAGATCCATATATTTCACGGACTTGCTTTGGTGCGAACACAGTGGCAACTGAGTTAATGCTGAAAAATCACAGTGCCTTACTTCTCTACTCCTGAGAATGGCTATGTTCATAATGCTTGTGCTTTAAATTTACTACTCTGACAAGTTTGGTTCTCTGATCTACCATATCAGAATGGGTGCCCCTTATCCTATTCTGCTCGGATGTCAGATAAGGACCGTGGTAACCAGCTTTTCAAGTAAGTGTAGTACCAGCAGGAATATCAACAGAAACGATTTCCTCATCACTGACGAGCAACTCTAAAGGATAGAGGGGATGAGCAGAGATGTGTAGTTAAACCAACACATATACAGCACATGGGTCAATTAAAGCAGCATTAACTGTCTCAATATGTTAGAGCACAAGTGTTGAGGAAGATTAAAGTATTGTGATGAATGGTAGCCTGCTAGAACAAGACCATGTATCCCCTGTTTACAGTTGACTGTCCAAGCTATCAATGTTCTTCAGTTCTTTACTAAGAATGTGGAGAATGATACCATGCACATACTTTCATTTTCAGTTTACCCTTGATGCAGATTTCCTGCTTTGCTTAGCTTAATAAAGCATTTTGGCATTGAATTCATGGGCATGGAACCACACTACTGTTACTGACCTCATGGGAAGCCGAGGCCATGTTGTCTTTGTTTCACCGTAGGCATACTTTGTTCATCAAGACTATTACAGTTTTTTGGAAAGAATCTTAAGGTGTTTGCTCACTAGCTTTGTTTCAGATTACTAACAGACATTATTTATTTTACGGGCACTCAACTCATTCATGTGGGACTCAACCTTCAAGCAGTTGAATACGTTATTCCCACAATATTACCGTATAATTAACTACAATCTGTAACATTTAAATCCATAATATTTAAAAAAAAATACTATTGTTTTGGTAATTCCATAATAGTTTGACGCAAAAAATGCTTTCTTTCAAAGACCATGATGTTGTTTGTCAAATGCGTGTGTTGTTTTTGACAATGCTAGAAGCAATTGAAAATCCTTTTGGGTGTTATTACATTGTCGTTAATAAAGAAATAGACTCGGGGATTTTTAATAATTTTACTTAAAGTTTCTTAATTTCCAACACAACTGTGATATTTGTACTGAGAAATCTGAATAACATCAACATAATAAAGCAAACTAGGGATAACATTTCAGTTAAAATTATCCTATACCGAGTTAATGTAATTTCTACGAATTTGAATGGGAATTTAGAACTGTGGACATTTGTACTTCAGAGTTTTTGACACCAAGGTAACTATTTCCTTATCTACTTAAATCTCATCATAATCAGAACGGAAGTATAAATGTGATAAGCTTCAAATTTCCTTTGAATTTCTGAGAAACAATCTTCTCAAATACTAGGAAGCAGTAAAGTCTGCAAGAACGCACTATTTGTCCGACCTTATTTCCCAAAACGCTAAAAATTCCAAGGTCCTATTTAGTACTCTTACCTCTGTCATATGTCCCACCCCCAGTACCAGCTTAGCTGGGTCTCCTGCCAAGTGCAAAGAATTCTCTACATTTTTCACCAGTAAAGTTGAGAACATTAGAACAAATATTTCCCCTCCCATCCGTGACCTAGCCGACTCTTTGGTCAGTTCTTCTAAATTAGACTGCTTCCAATCCGTTACTCTACCCTCCCTTGTAAAGCTTGTCTCCACAATGAAACCTGCAACCTGCCCCCTTGACGTTGTTCCCACTGCCTTTCTGAAGGATGTCTTTGCAATAGTCGGTCACAGTATCATCTCTATCATCAACAGTTCTCTGGCCACTGGCACTGTTCCAACCTGTTTCAAGCACACGATGGTCCAGCCCCTCCTGAAAAAACCTAACCTAGACCCCACCTTGCCTAGTAACTACAGACCTATTTCCAAACTGCCTTTCCTCTCAAAAGTCCTTGAAAAGATAATTCTAGACCAACTAGTGCTTTATCTACACCAAAATTCCATCCTGGAAAGTTTCCAATCAGGTTTCAGGGCCCACCACAGCACAGAATCTGCCTTGTTGAAGGTACACAATGACTCCGGCGACTGTGCAATCCTGCTCCTTCTCGACCTCAGTGCAGCGTTTGATACAGTGGACCACACCATCCTAATTGACTGTCTCCGGTACGGGGTTGTGTTGATGGCACTGCCCTGAGCTGGTTTGTTTCCTACCTAAAAAATAGGAGTTTCTCTACCACCATAGGCAATTCTTTCTCTTCCCAACTAGCCTTTTCTGCGGGGTTCCATCCTAGGCCCCATTCTCTTCTCTCTGTACATGCTCCCCCTCAGCCAAGTCATTCAAAGGCATGGCATTTCTTTCCACTGTTATGCAGATGATACACAGCTCTATCTCCCCATGAAACCCAACAACCAGTCTAATTTTGCAGCCTCATGCACTGCCTCGACGATTTAAAATGCTGGATAGCTCAGAACTTCCTCCAACTTAACGAGAGCAAGTCTGAGGTCATCCTACTCGGCCCCTCAGACTCCATCAAAACAATAACAGGCAACCTTGGAAGCCTAACCTCCTTAGTCAAAAACCTTGGCGTGATATTTGACTCTGCATTAAAGTTTAACAAGCAAGTCAACTCTGGTAAAAGCTGGTTTCTTCCAGCTTCGTACCATATCTGAAATCAAATCATTCCTCAAATTTGACGACCTTGAAAAAATCATCCACGCACTCATCTTCTCCCGCCTTGACTACTGCAACTCCCTATACACTGGCATCAGCCAATCATCCCTGTCCCGTCTGCAATTGGTCCAAAACGCCACGTACCCGTAAAAGGAACCATCATCACCCCGATCTTGGCCTCTCTCCACTGGCTCCCAGTACGGTACAGAATCAACTTCGAGCTCCTCTTATACATATACAAAGCCCTTAACAGGCTTCCCCACCCCAATATCAAAAATCTTCTAACCCACCATTCTACCTCCAGGTCCCTCAGGTCAGCTGACTTGGGGCTACTGACTATCCCGCGGTGTAGGTTGAAGCTCAGGGGTGACCGCGCTTTTGCGGTTGCAGCACCTAGACTGGAATAGCATTCCGCTCCTCATCAGAACTGCCCCACCATCGACTCCTTTAAGTCACGACTCAAAACCTATTTCTACTCCCTAGTGTTTTTTAACCCCTCTGAGGGGGCTCTGTAAACAGTTTATGTATGTATTGTTTGGTCTGTCTACTGTTGCATGTATCAAATTAGTAACTGCACTGATGTGAAGCACTTTGGTCAACGTGAGTTGTTTTTAAATGTGCTATACAAATAAATTTATTATTATTATTATTATTATTATAAAGCAGATTTGTTTATTACTAATATTATTTATTAGTATCGATATACAAATTAAAACATCGTATATTTGATTTACAATTAATTTTTTTCAGCAAGTGTTCACCTACCACGCATAGGACATGCAACCAAAGGTTTCAACTGGTATGGCACAGAAAGACTGATTCGGAAATACCTCGCATCACGAGGGATAGCAACATACATGTATCCTTGTGATTTAAAAAAAGTGATGTGTGATTATATGACAGAGTAAATTACACAAATTATTCCTTCAGTCTGAAGAAGGGTCTCGACCCGAAACGTCACCCATTCCTTCTCTCCAGAGATGCTGCCTGCCCCACTGAGTTACTCCAGCATTTTGCATCTACCTTCAAAATATCAGATGTTCGAATTGGGGCTGTCCTTATGATGTTTGTGACCTCCAGATTCACCATCGGCTGATGGTGAGAGCGCAAACATGAGGAACCTCCTCTTTGATCTTGTTTTTTCCACTATCCTTGTTCAAGAGGATTGATAGGTTTAGGTTTAATATATTGTCATGTGTACAGCAAACACCTTTGTTTTGCATGCTATCCAAACAGATGAGATAGACCATACACGTCCAATTGTCAAATTCAAGTACAATAGAGAGAGCAAAAGGGAAGATACAGTGTGCAGAATTTAGTTATTAGCATTGTAGCCGAGCAGATCCATAGACAATCTCTAATGTCCTTAAGGGAAGAAGCTGTTCTTGAGTCTGATGGTGCATACTTTCAAGCTTCTGTACTTTCTGCCAGATGGGAGGAGGGAGGAGAAAGAATGGCTGGGATGAGACAAGTCTTTGATTATGTTGGCTGCTTTTCTGAGGCAGCATGAAGCGTAAATGGAGTCAATGGTGGAAAGTCTGGTCTGTGTGATGGACTGCTACATCTACATCTGGCAGAATTGTTTCAAACCAATCTGTAATGCAACCCGAGAGTATGCTTTCTATCTGCAGAGGTTTGTAAGAGTCACTGGAGACATGCCGAATTTCCTCGGTCTCTATAGGAATTAGGCATTGGTGTGCCTTCTTGGCTGTCACATGGCGATAAGTAACAAATATATGCTTTGCCAGCAGTACCCATAAAATTGAATGAAAGAACCTTCAACTTGTGACAGATTTCCTTTTCAGACGAACACACCTTACCAAAAATAATTCATAAAGAGCCAGTTTCTTGCGTATCTCACAATTTCAGGTGAATAGCTGCTATCATTATAATCATGAATGAAGTATGTCAAAAGGAAGCTCAATTCTATACTGAGAATTTGCGATTGGTACAGTTGATTTCGTTTAGTATTTATGTTTTATTTCCATTGATGTGCACTGATCTGCTGAGTACGAGTATGTTGAGCATTTTCTGTTTCTATTTCAGTTTTCCAGTATGTGGGCACCTCATTTTTGGCAACATTTGGGATGGGAGGAAGAAGAAAAAAATGTATGAGAGAGCCAGGCTTGGAGATACATAAATATAAGCATTTAGACCATAGAGCACAAACCTAAAGGTCTGCCTTTGGGGATGCACATTGAAGAGACATGTACAATAGACACAGGCTCAAAGATGCATGTCTGCAAAAAGGCTGCAATCAGTTTGGGAACCTGCCCCTTTGGGAACCTGCCTAATTTAGACATATATCTGTTACTAGACTAAATGGGACCCTTTGGGTCTCAGTCGCACGGGAGGCCTGGTTCCCAATGCAACCCATTCCCCAATGCAATATTCCATCATGGTGTGGTGGGGGGGGGGGGGGGTTGTGGGCGGAAGGGGGGAGGAACAGGGGAGGGGTGTGTGGGGGGGAGGGGGAAGGGGGGGGGGGGGGTTGTATGGGGGGGGGGGGGGGGGGGGGGGGGGGGGGGGGGGGGGAGTGACTCCACTCAGCGGCCACAGCACCACACAACACCACCCGACTCCACACAGTCGCTTACCCGACTCCACGCAGCACCTCCCGGTCCCACAGCGGATTACCCGACCCCACACAGCGGTTTTCCCGACTCCACACAGCCGGCCTTTCCGACTCCACACAGCCGGCCTTTCCGACTCCACACAGCCGGCCTTTCCGACTCCACTCTTGCCGACTCAATCAGGACTTCTTACGAACTCAGCCCCGCATCCGGGGCTTTAAGGGCCTGTCCCACGAGCATGCGACCTACATGCGGCAAGCGCGACCTAAAGGGCCGGTCCCAACAGCATGCGCTTGCATGCCGCAAGCGCGACCAAACCAGAAGCAGGGGCCACGCGGAGGTCGAGTGACTAAAATGAAGTTTGAGCGAAGTCCGCGGGAAGTTCGCGCGTGACGTACAGCGTCGAGGCAGCTGCGGGCCGGCAGGCCGTTGACGCACGGAATTTTTGAACATGGTCAGTTTTTTGGAGCCCCGCGCAATGTTGGGACCCGCTCTGCGCAACTCCATACGGCTCCGGCGATCGAAGTTGGACCGGCCCCGCGAGGCCATACGACTAAAGCGACCACGTTAGGTGGCGCTTGCCACATGGAGTCGCTTAGGTCGCGCTTGCCGCATGGAGTCGCATGCTCGTGGGACAGGCCCTTTATTCTCCAGCGGGTGCCGGAAGGGGCGTTACCTTCATGGTGACTGACAGGCGAGAAGACCAATCAGCTGATCTCACGATATTTTAAACCTAAACCTTCATAACTTTTGTCTAATTCCACCGATCGGAACAAACCTTGGTGGGTTGGAGTAGAGGAGAACAGCAAGTAAGGTGGCGATAAAATCCTATCAATAAAGGGTACCGTTGTGGCGCAAATTTAAAAAAAAAGCAAACCAGAAGTGGTCAAGATGAGAGTTTAGTAATAGTATAGATATTGAACTTTCAATGTTTTCTGATTTTACAATACAGGAGTAAGAATTTAATTTAAAACATTAATTTAGCCTTCTTGACTTATTTAAGTGCTCACTGTGATTTGATAGAGCATAGAGTAAAGTGCTTGCAATTAACTCTATTCAGGAGTCTCTTTTATGACCAAACTTAATCTTAGCAAAGATTCACTCCTTTACAAAATATGCCAGCTATTATTTCAAAAGACATCAGGCCACTGTATCTACTTCTGGATCTCCGGGCTCTACCATCAAAGCATCAGCAAACAATGATAAAGGAAACAAAAATACGACAGAGCAATCAGCAGGAAATTCAAGCACTCTGCCAGATTTCATGACTGGAGTGAATGTGTACTTTTTCAATATATCTGAAGAGAAGATGCTAAGCCGTTATTTGATTACATATCCTTTTACTTTGCGGTAAGAGAAGCCTAATGTTTTTATTTCTTTCAATATAATGGTCGTCAAATTTCCTGAACTAACCATTAGCTAATCATAGAGTGAAATTCGCCACAGAAAAAGGCTCTTCAGCTTACTGAGTCCACGCCAACCATCAACCACTCATTTACTCTCATCCTACATTAATTCCATATTCTCCACATTCTCATCAACTCCACACCCACAGTACACTCACTAGCAGCTCTTTAGGAATGTGGGAGGAAACTGGAACATCCAGAGGTAACCCACGTAATTGAATGAAAGTTGTAGGGAGAATGTGCAAACTCCAAACAAATTCCTGATGTCGGGATTGCATGTAGGCCACTGGTGCAGTGAAGTACTGGCTCCACTAGCTATGCCAATGTGCTGCCCAAATCAAGTGTATGCTTCACCTCCAACGTCTACCTGCGCTGAGAAGTGGCCCCTGATGTATAAGGAGTTGTCCGCATTATCGGAGGAGCAGATTGATAAGGAACGGTATGGTTGTGGATATTAAGTATGAGCTACCTTCCTCTCAGATGCTACACTGAATAAATTGAAGGTGACTTGGAAATAGGCCTCTGAAACTGCTTCTTCTTCTTGCTTATGGCGTACACAGCCTAAAGTCAGACAACTTGCTCTATTTGATTGTGCACGTCGGGTTGATTTCATTAGTCGAAACAGGGCGGACCACATGAAGGTTGCAATCTCCCACCCTAGAAACTACAACCATTGTTTACATATTACAGCTTGACTACTGATGTTGAAGAGACATTAA
The DNA here is from genome assembly GCF_028641065.1 of Leucoraja erinaceus. Lineage (NCBI taxonomy): Eukaryota > Metazoa > Chordata > Chondrichthyes > Rajiformes > Rajidae > Leucoraja > Leucoraja erinaceus. Next base: position 40,842,779 of record NC_073389.1, read on the forward strand.
GCCTGGAGTGGAGACAATGTGGGCTGAAAAGGTTCTCACTGGTCCTGCAGATTAGTTAACCTCCAGTGGATGCGAGGTGCTACATTGCAGCAATAAAGATTGAACAATCTTGGGGCAATAATGCAGTCTTGCTTTATGCATGTCTGTGGTGAGATTTAATCTACTGAGCATCCATTGACAAAGATCAAGGCTTACATGCACGCTTGCGACTGAGGGAGATTTCTATGGGCAGCCAGAAGTGAGGAGGACACAAAGTCTTTCGTGACTGATGAAGTCAAAAGTTAGGTTATAAAAGGCTATGTCGTGGTGCTGCTTCCTACATTTAGGCTTTACTTTAAGAGTCTATAGATATTTTAGAAAATACTTTAGATTTCTCTTGAAGTTGTCACCTGGTAAAGATTTTAAACAGGTTTACATTAACACCGGTGCCTATACAGTTGAAGCTTAATTAGAGAGATGAATAAGCCTTCTAAATAGTATAGGCCAGCAATAATCACATCTTTATAAAATACACTTGAACTCTTAAATAATTGGATGATAATGCTACTACCAGAATTTATTAAAAGAGGAAATACAGATCAGACAAGATCAAGGAAGTCCACGCTCATGAGCATGAATTGTATTTTGTGGTTGAACAAACTGTGCAAAGAGTGGTGGAAATTAATCTTGTAGACTCTGTACAGAAGTTTAAGTGGGCCAGGTGGCAACTCTAGCCTCATTATTCAATACAGTGATAGATGATCCTGATTTAAATTCACTTAATTAAATAAACCTGGAATGGAGACCAAAATTAGTGTCAGCACGTTTACCAGCCCTGCCCAGTATGTGATATTCACGCCCATAGCAAAGACGTATCCCTGATCAGTTGTATACCCAATCAGTTGTTTCATAATGACTGCTCTTTGGACTGCTGTGGTTCAAAGCGACTCATCCTCAACTTTCCTAGTGTAATTAGATTAGTTTCATAAATACCAACAATGTAGACAATTTCATAAATCTGTTTTTTTTAAAGAAAATATTGGGTCTATTCTTTTAATTTGTGTCTATTATTTTCCTTTGAGCTGATTACTTTCCTTAATTAAAATGCACTTATAATGGTAATGTGGATCGCAGTTTTGGTGTTGGAACCACCCATATTGTGGCACAAGTGGACAATTCCAACCAAGTGCAGGTAAACAGCATTAGTTTTATAGCAAATTTATAGTTTATCCTTTTTTATTTCTATTTCCATTTTAAAATTCTTATATATTTTTTTGTATTCGTGCAATGCTGCAAATTTAGTGTTGAAGTAATTTCACTTGAGGAGAAAAATTGGAAAAATATGAGAAGGTTAAAAAGTTAAGGTTGGGTGCCCAAGAAATAGTTTTGAAAGAAGGAGAAAAGTGGCCCAGCTAAAAGTAACTAAGGTAGGAGTTATGCAGTCTGTTTATATGCCATGAATGCAGTCTGTTTACATAGCCATTAATCAGTATGTTTGTTTCAGACTGACTCAAGACCACAAAGCGATTGAAATAAATGTCCAGGATTTAGATCATGCCAAATCAATAAGTGCAGAAAGGATTGGAATGTGGGCTTTTGTTTTATGAGAACTGATACAGGATAGTGTGTTCAAGAAGGAACTGCAGATGCTGGAAAATCGAAGGTACACACAAAAATGCTGGAGAAACTCAGCGGGTGCAGCAGCATCTATGGAGCGAAGGAAATAGTGCGAGCTGGATTTGCAATAAAGAATCTAAAACTTGAATTGATCCAGATATAGAGCAGGGTTTTAGTAGCAATGAGAGCGGGGTAGAGTTTAGGCAGGCGGAAATGTGGATGTGCAAGATATTGGTCTTCCTGACAGGACTGTAGACTTTGGGGAATCAAGTAGGATTCCAGGATTTTACTTCCTGCAGCCACTTCAGGCAACAGCCAAGAAAGTTACTGGGGACAAGGCCAGAATCATGTCATGGCAGGCAAGTGATGAGGAAGATATGAAACCAAATTACTGCAGTTGTTGAAAATCTGAACTAATATGGCAAGATGCATGGAAATAAAAGAGATGGGCACAAAATGCTGGAGTAACTCAGATGGTCGGGCAGCATTTATGGTGAAAATGGATAGAATGCAATAGGTAACTTCTTCAGATGTCCCGACCCAAAATGGCACCTCTCCATTTTCTCCAGAGACGCTGCCTGACCCAATGAGACACTAACGGTTTGTGTATATCTTTGTTATAAACCAATATCTGCACTAGTTCCTTTTTATTAAATGCTGCAAATAGAATGCAGATCACGCAGGAATGGAGAAAGCAGTGCTGGCTAGCTGCAATGTTTGTATCAGCTTGCAACAGACTTCCATGCCTATGCATCTGACTTCCCATTGCCACAGGACTCAGGCTCAGCACTCATGCTATTGGTGATCTGCTGAGCTGAGTGGCAGGTTTTTTGCATGTTGGGCCCCACAGCTTTACCTAGAGCAGCCCCATTTGTTTGAGTTGGGTTGCGTGCTTTAATAAAAGGGTAAGGAAAAGCAAGTGGTTTTTGCCAGTTTATTTTAATTACTGCAATACTTTTAATTGTCCTTGTGCAATGTGACAAAAATAATTGTAGTATACAAGCAAAAAAAAATCTTAAAATTGCTGAGATATTTTTTCTGCCATTTCTAAATGTGCCTGATCATCATAAATCACATATAGACAATAGGGTGCAGGAGTAGGGCATTCAATGTGATCATGGCTGATCATTCCGAATTAGTATCCCGTTCCTGCCTTCTCCCCATATCCCCTGTCTCCGCTATATTTAAGAGCCCTATCTTGCTCTCTCTTGAAAGCATCCAGAGAACCTGCCTCCACCGCCCTCTGAGGCAGAGAATTCCACAGACTCACCATTCTCTGTGAGAAAAAGTGTTTCCTCGCCTCAGTTCTAAATGGCTTACTCCGTATTCTTAAACTGTGGCCCATGGTTCTGCAGAAGGACCTCTTTGCTCCTATTGGAATATCATGGATCTTAATTTCTGCCACCCACACACATTCTGTCTGTGAAATTTCCATAACAGTGAAACAGGCAGAAGGCCAGAAGTCACACAACTGGGCATCCCATTAGAAATGAATGCAAATGCAGGGTGTGGGTCAGACCCAGCACATTCTGGCCCATTGGGTGGTGGTGTAACGTAATATCAGATAACATTGTGTGTTTCGACTCTAGGAATTGCAAAGCTGTCTACAAGAGAATTGCAAAGCAGTCGTGGTCCAAGTGCAATGGCTGAAAGTTTGTTTCTCAAAGCAACAGAAAGTTGACACTTTTATGTATGAAATAAAACTTAAAGATTTTTAATGTTTACATAAACAAAGGTCATTCAAGGAGCACCTTGAAGGTATCATGCAAATATGGGACTAGTGTAAATGTGTAATCAATAGGTATCCTTATATCGTTCACTTTATTAAAGAATTGTGAATATCTAGTTCAATTCTTTTGACTTTTTGCTATTATGGAATTGATTTGACACTGAAACATACATATTACTACATTAATTTGCTGGAGAATTTCTACTTCAAGTTTAAAAAAAAAATTTAATGCAAAATCTTGCAATATTTACTGATGTTTCCTCAATTGGAAGCTTTATGACCTGTTGACTATCATAAAGAAGTTTGATATGTAATTGGTGAACTTACAGGAAGCTTGATAAACCTGTCAATTATCATATTGGAGCAGCAATCAAGAAGTTGAGAATTTAAGTACTCCTGCAATAAATTAAGCAATTGAATCAATGCGATGTGGTTTGTGGGTTAGCATTGTAAGAAAACAATAATAAAAGCTGCTGGACTCAAAAATTAACTTGTCACTGATACAATAAGGTTGTAAAACACCGAAACAGGCCCTTTAGCCCGCTGACTTTACACTGACTGGCTGGTTATTAAACTTTCATTTAACTACTATATTAATTCCATATTAGTCACCCTATACGTCCTCTGGATTCTGACACTCAGCTGGGGCAATTTACAGTGGCCGTTTGATCTACTGCAGGGCAATTTTCAGTGAGACGACAACAGAGCCAATTTACAGTGGCCATTTATTCTACCAACCATTATTTCTTTGGGATACAAGAGGAAACCGGAAGACGTAGAGGATTGAACCAAGATAACTGGAGCAGCAAGGCAGCACAAACCCGATTCTCTCACCTCGTATGGCCAACATGACGAATCCAAATCAGCTTTCATTGATCCAAGATCCTCAAAATAATGTACTCCTCAATTTGATTTTAATTTTATACATTAAAACTATGGACTGAGGCATCTTACTCAATTAATCTGATACACAAGCAGCAAATACCAACATTTTCAACCTAGGAAAAAATGTCATCTTGTTGGGATATCAGCATTTTGCATGAGAGGAAATGTCATTTTCCATGAGTCAGCCTCACTCAAATTATTTGAATTGCCAGTTTGAAGGCAACGTGAATTGATCATGACTTTCTCCCACTTCACATATGAATGTTCTTGAGCTACTTAGAATCCAGGCAACATCAGTGCTGAGAGATAACGTCATCATTTCACTTTAGTGACCTTTCAACAGATCTCAAATTTCTGTAATTTTCACCAGACTATCATTTACATTTGAGTCCTATCTGTCTCTTGCCTTTCTTCCTTAACACGAGTTATTAGCAACAATAGCGATTACCAGCCCACAGACTGCCACTTTGGACTTCTATCTTGTTACAAAGAAACCCAATGTAAACTTGAGGATCTTCACAGTATCTTCTATCTAGTCATGTTGCAAACCTTGTGACTCAACAATAAAGTTAATAATTTTATGTAAGGTGTATATCCTATTAAAACCCCATGGTTTCTGCCCCATCAGATGATTTCTGACTTGCTGAGCGATTCCTTGAATTTTAGTCATGCCCATTTTCACCCTTATTTCCATCGGATATTTTTAGCTTGAAATACAAAAATACGTCAGAAATTTCAGTGAATAAAATTTCTGAGAAAAACACAAGCCAAAATACTTGTAGCTTTTAACACTTATAATTGATGGAATAAACTGCAATCGTCTTTTCAGTTGGTAGACAAAAATGCTGGAGGAACTCAGCGGGTGAGGCAGCATCTATGGAGCGAAGGAAATAGTGAAAGTTTCGGGCCAAAACCCTCTTCAGACTGATGTGAGGGTGGGGGAGCAGGAAGAAGAATGGAGGAGGAGGAGCCAGAGGGCTAGAGGGAGAGCTGAGAAGGGGAGGAGACAGTAAGGACTACCTAAAATTAAAGAAGTCAATGTTCATACCGCTAGGGTACAAACTGCCCAAGTGAAATATGAGGTGTTGCTCTTCCAATTTCCGGTGGTCCTCACTCTGACCATGGAGGAGGCCTAGGACAGAAAGGTCGGATTCGGAATGGGAGGGGGAGTTGAAGTGCTGAGCCACCGGGAGATAAGGTTGGCTATTGCGACTGAGCGGAGGTGTTCGGCGAAGCGATCGCCAAGCCTTCACTTGGTCTCACCGATGTAGATCAGCTGACATCTAGAGCAGCGGATGCAATAGATGAGGTTGGAGGAGGTGCAGGTGAACCTCTGTCGCACCTGGAAGGACTTTTTGGGTCCTTGAATGGGATCAAGGGCGGAGGTAAAGCACTTCCACCAACCTCAGTGCTCACTTTCTTCTTAATGATGTTCCAACAGTTGATTTTGGTCAGCCTAAGGTTTGGCTGATTTCTCTAACAGTTTTATTTTTGTTTCTCAGTCTCATAATAAATAACTAATAAATAACTAATTAATTAATAAATAAGTAAAGGCTTTGACTTTCAATGGCACAACTTTGGGCCTCATGTTGATAAACAGCAATAAAAGTTTCCAAATGTGATGGAAAGACTGGAGGAAAGACTAGGTGCTGAGCACTGTCTTATACCTGCATTAAGGAGACAATTAAACACAGCTGAGCCTGTGAAGCCATGTGTCCCAAACATTATGGTGTCCTGAAATTGGGGGACCCTGTATAAACACAGCTGTAATTTCTACATGGTGAGACCAAAATGTATAAAAATGGCCTTTAATAACATCTGACAATGTGCACTTTAACCTCGTGATTTTTTCTATACAAATCTAAAATAGTGGAGTACAGAGGCAAATAAATAAATGATGGGTCTTTGTCCCAAACGTTATGGAGGGCACTGTATGTCTATGACACATGCTTACTGATGTATTTCCCAGGGGCCACAAGCCTTTCTTTATTTTTCATTCCCCTAAAAACACTTATTAGTCCTAATAGGCTTCTCTGTTCAACAATCTTAACTTTTTGAAGTTTCCTTCCCACTTGGAATGTAATATTATTTGACATATCTAAACCATTTCTAAAGGTCTGATTGTCTTATTTTTCTTTACCCAGAATTTATTCAGATTCTCCAACTGTAACCTAATCAGGAAGTTACATATTTATCTTTCACTTTCTCTCTGAAACCAGTTCTTTGGGTCAAGGATGATACAGATTTATAACAAACTAGACTAAGTGGGACCCATTGGGCCTAATGTTCACCCGGGAGGGCTAGTGCCCCGATGGAATATTCCACCTCTCCACCAATTCCAATATTGGTGGCCAGTGGGGGCTTTCTGGAGCGCTGGTGTGGCTGTTGTGGGCTGAAGGGACTGGTTTCCAGAGGGCTAATATGAACATTGTGGACCAAATTGATTCTTGCGGTGGCAGCTCAGTCACTGAAGCCTGATGTGTAGGCAGCCCACTCATGGCTGGTGGGCTGGCAGTTGACTAGCGGCTATTCCTTGAAATTCCATTTCAAGCAGGGTGCAAGGCCACAAAACTCAAGTGCAGTTTCATGTAATTTCAAGCAGGGTGGAAGGCCACCAAATTTAAGTGGCTTCATACCATTTCAAGCAGTGTGCAAGGCCACTAAATTCAAATGCAGTTTCATACCATTTCAAGCAGTGTGCAAGGCCACCAAATTCAAATGCAGTTTCATACCATTTTATGCAGGGTGCAAGGCCACCACATTCAAATGCAATTTCATACCATTTCAAGCAGGGTGAAACCACCATAAATACCCCCAAAAGACCACATAAACACCACACAAACACCAGACTCACAGTTTAATCGACATTCAGTGTGTTCAGTTGATTCACAGCTCAGATAGAGTCATGACCTCTCCCTCCCACATCTTGCAGAGACTGAGCCACATCCACACTACCGGGTTTTATAACCCCTCCCCCTCCCACTGGAAGGGGCGTGGCCTTCTTGGCGCGATTGACAGGAAAGAGATTCTCAACATTTTTTAAACACTAATAGCACTTTTATTTTTCATTAATGGGAAGAATCCTCTGCACCTGATGAGCGGAGAGGGACTGAGAAAGATGGCCGAATATCACAGCCTGGGTTCAATTCTGATTTATAGTGCTGTTTGTGGAGTTTGCATGCTCTCCTTGTGACTGCCTGGGTTTCTTCTGGGAGCCCTAGTTTTTTTCCACATCCCTGAGATGTGTGTTAATTGGCAACTATAAATTACCCTGAGTGACTAGGTATAATGGCTTAGGTTTATTAGTGTAACATGTACTGAGCTAGAGTGAAAAGCTTCATTTTGTATGCTATCCAAAATGATCAGATATACCATATATAGATACAATCAGTTTACATTTGAGTACAATAGATAGAAGAAAGGGTAGAACTGCAGATATAGACTGCAGAATATAGCTCTCAGCATGACCAGGGACTAGTCTTTGATTATGTTGGCTGCTTTTGCTAGACAGCATGAAGTGTACATGGAGTCAATGGTGGGACATCTGATCAGTATAATAGACTGGGCTGCATCTTCAACTCTCTGCAATTTCATGCGGGTAGAATCTTAGGAGAGTTGAGGGGAACGTGAGGCAAATAAGTTCGAATTTTTGTAAATATATTGGTGCGGACTGGATGGGCTGAAAGGCCTCTTTCCATAGTATGTGACTCAGTGAATGGTAGAGAATGAGAAGTGATTCAAATGGTTTCTAAAGAAATAAGTGGGGAAAATTATATGAATGGGGAAAGAAAGGGTTGGAATTAAGTCAGCAAAGGGATAAGGAGAGTTGAGTCATTGATTGAAATGATGGCCATCAAAAATGATGTAAAGGCTGAAGGAAATTGAAAACTAGGTTCCAATAATAAATGGTGACATGGGGAATTGACAAGTGATACATCATTGGGAAATTTATAAAACTAATGTCACCCACAAAATCTCAAGATGGAGATTATAGATCTGTATGGGTCAACTGGCCAAGTGACAGACACATGGCAGATGGGATTTAGAGAAGGAGGGTGACTTCATTATTTTTCGTATGACAATGAGGTGAGTCATTATTAAGGAAATGCTATTTTTTTTTTTTAAGAAATCAAGGCGTGGTACACAAATCTGAATTTCTCAGACGTATTCTTAGCAGAAATCAGGAACATGGGGAACAAAAACGAGGAAGACTGACTGAACTTTATTGCCTTCCATCACAGTGATCACTGTGGTGAATGATTATGTTAAGTTCTGTCGTGTATTGTCTTTTAATTGTATGGCTGCATGGTAACTCAAATATCACTGTACCTCAATTGGTGCATGTGACAATAAATGTGAACTTAAACTTGAACAAAATTCAACCAAAAATGCAGTGGCACCGGTTTACTCACATCGCCCATTAAATTCCTCCTAACTAATAACTTTGTTTGGAGATGCCAGTGTACTTTGCCCTCGGGTGTTTTTTTTTTAATATAAGATTTGTTGTTTGGCATGGTAACAGTCGAGCTGACAGTCTGACTGCTGTCACGTGAAGTTCTGGAAACAGAACGGAAGTAGTTTTCCGGGCTGTGGTTGCAGTTCTGTTGCTGCGTTTCTTAAAGATACACAGAAACAGAGAGAGAGAGAGAGAGTGTGTGGAGGTGGGGGGGATTAATTTCGAGTTGTGAGCAGACTGCGTTTTGCATGCAATTCAATTGGAGTTAAAACAAGGTTGGATCCAGATGATAGTGTTTCACTGTTTGGGAGAGTTGAGGAGATTTAGCAGTTGGACCCAGCCAATGGATCGAGCCGCCCGGGCTTGCTGACATCAGGCAGCTTGATCCGCCCAGTCGGAGGCAGCAAGTAGCATCGACCTCCGAGGCGGCGCCGCCAACCGCACCTGAAGGTGAGAGACCGAAGCACGGGAGCACCGACTCGCTGCTGGAACAGACCCTACCTGTGGACATGAGCAGCACCGTAAGGATCCTGAGGTGAGGCGACAGCGCGCTGTTTTTATCCCCCTGTCACCCCTTTCCTCCAGATACAAAGTTTCACTACTTTCTCTTCCGGACACGATTCCCTCAAAATCATTCAAGGGCGTTTCGTTCTTAGATGTGAATTTTAATGTTGTGGTGCTCACCTGTGGGATTTTTGTTTAAAATTACACAGGGATTGGGGATTTCTACTACTGCAATGTTTTAGTTTATTTGTCTACCAATGTTAATCCAACGTGTGAGAAGAGTGGGCATATGAAGTGAAGACGTCGAGACGGGCTCTGGAGCTTTTTTTCGGGGCGCTAAGCCGCGCCAGGCCTCCTGCGGGCTGGCACAGCGCAGCTCTCTCCGGCGATGCCGGGTGTATTAGCTGCAACTCAACAAGCAGACAGACAGACAGACAGACGTTGCTGCATCAATCGGAGTCGAGAACCCTGGTGTTTAGAGAAATTCCTCCTTCCACCCCCGCCCTCCAAAAAAATCCCACTTAATTCAGAATTAAAAACACTATTTTTATATAATATTGTGTATCTATACATTCAATTGTATCAAGTCAAGTCAAGTTTATTTGTCACATACACATACGAGATGTATCACTCATATCCAGTAGTGTTGGCGCATCTTTCAACCACTTTCACCTATGTAGATTGAAGGTGTGAGAGTGATGGCTCCGCGCCTCCGAGTCATGAAGCTATCTGGCCTTTTAATACTTTAATAACCCGGGTGATTCTACAGCGTAAGATTTTAAATTAATCATGAATATTGCTTGAATATTTAATTGAAGTTTCACATACACCATTTCCCCTAGAGTAGGGGAATTAAGAATCTAGACGAAATAGGTTTAAAGTGAAGAGGGAAAAATCTAATAGGAAACTAAGGGGCAACTTTTTTTATACAAAGGGTGGTGGCGGGTATGGGTGGGTGGGTTGCACATAAGGGCATCGGGTCAAAGGGCGTGACGCACGGAGCAGCTCAATCCATGTGGAGTACATGGCAGCTTCCATACTGTTAATACACGAAACGCGTACTTTCTTACCTGTTAAAAACGGCCGAAATTGTCATTTTTTGCGCTGTAAATTATTGTGAAACTCGGGGTAAGCGTGAGACATTTTATCCTACTTCAGAATTCCAAAAGTGAGGAGAAATTATGGTAGAGAGAAGTGAGAGCTGAAGGGACAACAACAGTTAAAAGTGGTTGGCGAACATTGGCCTTGCAGATATCAAGATTGAAAATATTGGCAATTATCGCATTTGCTCACTGCATTTCTTCAACTAAGACATTATTTGTTTTTTTCTTGATTCCTTTGGCATCTAAAATGTTTCAGAAGTGATAAATCTGGCTGTAAAATTAAAAAAAAACCGTTCTGAAGCTAAAGTTATTAAAAAAATCGGCAGACTTACGAGTGGTGCGGAAAAGTAAGTTAGAATTCTAACATTATGCTATTGAGATGTATATTTTGGCAAATAATAAAATGTCCAGACAGCTTAAACACCCACTCCCTTTCAAAGATATTGTCAATGTGCTGAGGTCGATTATGTCCAAATTAACAGCTAACAATTATGCCATTCCTTGGCTTGCATCTGAGTAAAATGTAATTCAAAACCCACGTATAGTTTGCGATTTAAAAAAAATGATAAATTTAGCTTCAGAAGCGATTTCTGAGCAACTCACTTGAGAACCATGGGCGATTTAAAAAAAATTACAGCCAGATTTATCACTTCTGAAACTTTGACCATTTGACCATTGACCATTTCGGCGGCTTTTAACTGGCCCGCTACGCTAGAAACAATGGTAAGTGCTTACCTGCAGTTCATCGTGTGTACTCCAGTTGGCGTTGCGTGGCAACAGTACGGGTCACGGTTTGTGACCTCGACTGCCGTGCAACCTCCCTATCAAATCAATTCAAATCAAATCAAATCAACCTTTATTATCATCTTGCAAAGCAACAGTTGTACAGTGCAAAATGAGAAGACGTTTCCCAGGGAATACCGGAGCATCGCACATGAAACTTAAAACATTTCACACATAATAACAATAAAAACAAGCCAGTCCCTGATGAAACAGTATAAATAGTTAAAAGCAGGTAAAACAACAATATTAAAATACAGTAAAACCAATCATTAAAATGTCCAGGGCAGCTGATTTGAGTGGCCAGTGCCAGAGTTATTAAAAATGTCAGTGCAAAGCCGCAGAATCAGGTGACTGTGTGTACAGAGTGACTGTTTAGCAGCCTCACAGCCTGTGGCAGGAAGCTGTTTAGCAGTCTTGTAGTCCGGGCTTTGATGCTACGGTATCTCTTGCCTGATGGCAGGAGATCCAGGTGTGTGTGGAGGGGGTGCAGTTTGTCCTTAGCTATTCTCAGAACTTTTTTCAGACAGCAGCTCTGGAACAGTTCTTATACCGAGGGTAGGGAGACGCCAATGATCCTCTCTGCTCCCCTCACTACCCTCTGCAGAGCCTTCCTGTCTGAGCAGTTGCAGTTGGAGTACCACGTGTTTATGCAGGACGTGAGTACAGACTCCACCGTGCCCAAACCGAATCAATGGAAGGGAGGTTGGTTTGTGTTCCCAATTCTTTGCCATTTCTTGTGGTCTTGGATGGAGCTGTTCCCAAACCATGCCCTGAAGCATCCGATAAAATGCTTTTTACAGTGCATCTGTAAACATTGGTGAGAGTTGTTGGTGACATGCTGAACTTCTCAAAGATTAAAAGACATTTGGACAGGTGCATGGATAGGATAGGTTTAGAAGAATATGGGCCAAACACAGGCAAGTGGGACTGTGTAGACCGGGCATGTTAGTCGTTGTGGGCAAGTTGGGCCAAAGGGCCTGTTTCCATGCTGTATGATTTCATGGCTATATCATAGGGGTTGGGGAAACAATTCATACTTTAATAAGTGCAATAGAATTAATAATGAGAAATTGTGTTATCCTGGTTGGTTCTTTTATGTACTAATCTCAAATGGTTGGTATTTCTGAAGACCTGCAAGTCATTAGTTAACTGTTTTTATTATCACAAGTAATTCTATCCCTTTCCCTTGTGACTGTCCTGTGCTGAACAAGACTTTTCGAATGTTGGTGTTGTGTTTCATCCCAAGACAAGTGTCAAACTACATTTAATCACAGCCTTGCCACATTCCAACTCTCTAGTTTCTCCCCCCCAATCTGAAATGGGGACCTGACCCGGAATATTGCTTGTCCAGTCTCTCCCCAGATGCTGTCTGACCCGCTGAGTTCCTCCAACACTTTATTTTTTGCTCGGGATTTCAGTATCTACAGTTTCATGCAACTCCTTGCCACTCCCTATCTCTGTAATATTATCCTCCAAGAGCCTTAGTCCTTATAAATGTATTCCTTCAATTTTGATCTCTTGATTATTCCTGCAATTTAATTAGTAATGGCAGCGTTGCTCGTAGCTGCCGAGGATCCGGGTTTTGGAATTGCACGTCTAAATCCCCTTGACTCCTTCCTTTAATATCCTCCAAAATACTTTAGGCCATCCTATGGCTTGGGTTTGATGGCATGCCCTTAAAACACATTAAGAGATTTAACTGCAGTTTTTGTTGCAAACTTGCATCGTACCTGGACCTCACCGTACTTGTACATATGACAATAAACTCAACTTCGCTTGGCACAATATAATTCAGGTTACATGTTCTTCACGATCCTGCTTTAAATTATATCATCGCTTATAAGTGAACAAACTAGTTATGGTACAGGAAGCATTATGGGGAGGGGGTGGGAGGGTGCAAAGTTAAAAAAAAATGGTGCATGATTCTTTTAATTTCTTGAGGAATGAATGACAAACTTCTTGACAAGTAACATTCAGACGTCAAGTTTTAAAAAAGCTGTATAAAATGCCAGATGTCTGTATACGTTGAAACTAATCAATAGCTGACATCAGTGGAATGGATTCCTCGCGATAGGATTTCTTTGCATTTGGAAGAAAATGGGCTAGTTGGGGACATTGAGTTATGATTTTTATTTTGGCACAGCATTGGTGCTAATTTATGATTTGTGTAATTTTTAAACTTATGAGGAATCATTTTACCAGCTTTGCTTTCTATTCTCCATTGAGAATTTGAGCAATAAATGTCTGTCGTGTTGTCCTTTTATTTGTGCTAGTACATTACCATTGCTTAGTAACTAATCGTTAGGTGTTTGTTGTTTCACGGTATTTCTGTGAAATTGCCAGTTGTGAAGAAATACTTATATAATTCATAGCTGTTCTACCTGACATTGAAAAGTTTGAACTGTTTACAAAAAGAAATGCACAACAATGTGGAATAATATGCACCGTGAACTTGGCTCTTCATATCTCTGCCGCATCTATTCTTGAGATGAAGCTTTTCGTTTAAGGACATCCAAAATGTCAGCGAATGGGATTCACTTCTCACCTTATTATAATTAATCGAGCCCATACCTGCAAATTTGAAAGAAAAGCAGGTTGGAGCAAGGGAACAGAAAGATCTTGAAATGGTGGAAAGTGTGAGGAGGTTATTAAATCTCACTTTTACCCGCAAGTGTAGCCCCTAAAATGCCTGGACCAATTTCCACATCAAACTCAACCAAACTTTAACAAGAATGATGCAGATTCTATGACAGGAAACCACATCCTTCACTAGTATTCGAGCAATGTTTTTTGAAAAAAAAGTACACCAAACCAAAAAAAATACAGCTATAACTACAATTAAACAAAAATTGAAAGACAAAAACATTTACATGGGGAAATAATTAAAGCATATTCAAAGTGCCAGATTTGCCTCAGTTAGTTGCACTCTTGCACAAATCAGAAAACTGTAGGTTTAACTCCCACTCTCGAGACTCATTCACACAAAACTAGGCCAACAGAATATCTGCACGAAAACAATACTATCAGAATGGTGTACTATTGGTAGTGCCATCATTTGGATAAAACTGTGAAATGTTAGCCCTGTTCTTCTTAAACAAGTATGAAGCATCCTACATTATTATCTGAAAGACAATTGAGTTCTGGTTGTTATCCTTCAATCAATAAATTAATACAAAAGTTTGTTATTGGGCTGCTATTTATGGGAGAAGTGTTTTATCGGAAAACTCATTGATGTTTCTTTTTGAATAAATTGGTTATGTGACAGCTCAAAAATCTACATCGAGGTCATGGTTCAAAGTGAAGATTGATATCGCTAAAACATTCACACATTAACTGCCGAATGATTCAGAACTATACCCAGAACGAAGGATACTAACAAAATGCGAAAAAATAACAGTGATCATTTGGCCCTTCAAATCCATTCCACCATTCATTACAATCATGGCTGATCTTATACCTCAGTCATAATTTCAACTTCCTCCCCATATCCTTTGAAAACTTGTCCTTCTTAGAAATGTCCAGTAACTTGTGATCGAGAATTGTACAAGATCACCAAATGAGTGAAAAAACTTCTCATTCATTTCCAAATGTCTTATTGCATACCCTGACACTGTGAAACCTCGTTCTAAACCCCAGCCTCATCAAACATGCTACGATGATACCACAATAATATGACCTTTAGAAGACATAAGCCAAGTACAAAACACTGGTGAGAGGCAGGGGAAATGGCAAAAAGGAATTGCCATTGGAATTTAATACAGGAATGACATGCCCAAGGCTTGTTGAACGCAAGGTGCCGCAAAAGGTTGATATTGTTAAAATAATAACCATTGGACAAGGGAGACTATTCAGTTAATTTTGGCTATGCAGGCTCTTTCAAGAGCAGTTGAGCCATGATACTTTTACCATGATACTCTTTTTCTTCATGTTTTTCACTCGTATTCGTTCAATTTCCTTTGATCACTTTGACTCAACTGAAAAAAGGACATGTCCATTGAGGATTATAAAATTATGAGAGGCAGAGATAAGATGAATTGCCAGAGTCTTTTCCTGCAAAGCTAGAGTCTAAAGCTAGAGAATGTAAATTCAGTAAAAAATGCATTGTTAGGCGATCAAGTGAAAAGGGGTTGAAGAGATTATGGGAACTTGGCAGTTAATGTTAATGTATTGAAGTTTATTTGTGATTTCTTTATATGGAAACAAACATCAATATGGGCTTGCTAGCATTAATGTTAAAACTTCATGCAGTTGATGTTTAAACTAATAAAATGGGTGGAAAGATTAACCTATTGCACGTTCAAAGTGCAGTTAAACAGCAATAAACCATGACTATGTATTCAGATCTTGCATTAAAGTGTTTCCATAGGAGTAAAAGGTAAAGGACATTCTCTGGACATTTTCAATATTTTTGTTGTTGTAATTTTAGTCTGATCTCCATGCAACAACCAGAGGGGTGGGGAGGGAACGATGTGACAGGGATCACATTATAGCTGGCAGGAATGTTGAAAAAGAATGTGCTGGATGCATTGGCTGATGTGTGAAAGGCAAAAATCAAAGGAATCCTGATCTTGTTCTCAGTAGATACAAGGAACAGCACATGCTGGGATCCTTCTTCAGACTGATCTTGTTGACCCATTGATTTTTTTAATTGCCCTTTGGGTGGCATTTAAAAATCTAAAAATTAAAATATTTTATTTGAGACATTTGGCCAGATTTTAATTCCTAACTCCCATTGAAGTATGAAATTCAGGTATGTTCTTCACTTGTTACAGCCTTATTTTGAAATAGATTAAAAAATGTTTTATCATCAATCTACACACTATACCCCAGAATGAAGAAGCGAAAAGAGGTGTTTTGAAATTTTTGCAAAGTAAATAAAAATAAATAACTGAAATATCACATTTACATAAGTATTCAGACCCTTTGCTATGACACTCAAAATTGAGCTAAGGTTCATCCTGTTTCCATTAATTATCCTTGAGATGTTTATACAATTTGATTGGAGTCCACCAGTGGTAAATTAAATTGATTGGACATGATTTGGAAAGGCACACACTTGTCTATATAAGGTTCCACAGTTGACAGTGCATGTCAGAACAAAAACCAAGCCTTGAAGACGAAGGAATTGTTATTAGACCAGTCGAGACACAGATCTGGGGAAGGGTATAAAACAATTTCTGCAGCATTTCAGGTCCCGAAGTGCAGAGTGACCTCCGTCATTTATAAATGGAAGAATTCTGAAACCACCAGGACTCTGCATAGAGCTGGCCACCAGGCCAAACTGAGCAATCGGGGGAGAAGGGCCTTGGTCAGGGAGGTGACCAAGTACCCAATGGTCTCTCTGGCAGAGCTCCAGAGTTCCTCTGTGGAGATGGGACAACCTTCCAGAAGGACAACTATATCTGCAGCACCCCACCTATCAGGCCTTTATGGTAGAGTGGCCAGATGGAGGCCACCCCTCAGTAAAAGGTACATGACAGCCCGCTTGGAGTGTGCCAGAAGGCACCTAAAGGATTCAGACCATGAGAAACAAGATTCTCTGGTTTGATGAAACCAAGATTCTTTGGCCTGAATGCCAAGTGTCATGTCTGGAGGAAACCAGGCACCGCTCATCACCTGGCAAATACCATACCCATGGTGAAGCATGGTGGTGGCAGTATCATGTTTTTCAGCGGCAGGAACTGGGAGACTAGTCAGGATTGAGGAAAAGGTGAACGGAACAAAGTACAGAGAGATCCTTGATGAAAACCTGCTCCAGAGCGTTCTGACCTCAGGCAGAGGTTCACCTTCCAACAGGACAACGACCTTAAGCACGCCATCAAGACAATGCAGGAATGGTTTTGTGATAAGTCTGTGAATGTCCTTGAGTGGCCCAGCCAGAGCCCGGACTTACCCAATCGAACATCTCTAGAGGGACCTCGAAATAGCTGTGCATCGATGCTTCCCATCCAACCTGACAGAGCTTGAGAGGATCTGCAGAGAAGAATGGGAGAAATTACCCAAATACAGGTGTGCCAAGCTTGTAGTGTCATACCCAAGATGACTTGAGGTTGTAATCGTTGCCAAAATAATTATGTAAATGTGATATTTCAGTTATTTATTTTTAATTACTTTGCAAAAATTTCTAAACTTGTCTGAACTAAATTTCTGTCGTAGCTTGTCGCGTGTGGACGTAGATTGACTTTGGTGGTCGTAGGTTGTCATAGGTGTGGTCGTAGGTGGACGTCCTAATGGGTCGCCGGTTGTCGGTACCTTGCCGCAGCTTGATGTCGACTATGTGGTAGGTTGTCATAGCTTGTCGTAGACATTGTCGTGGTGGGGGGCGGCGGGGAGTCCAGTCGCTGCTTTTTTTGGTCACCTGCTATGACTGCGACAGTCGCTGGGAGTCGCCGAAAAAATCCCGTAAGTGGGACAGGCCCTTTAGGCAAAGCAGTTGCTGCACCAAACTGTGTTGTGGTGCAACTGTAGAAAGTGAGTAATTCTACACTTTGCAAATGTCATTTGTCTTCTGGGGGAGGAGAGATGTTGTGCTTTCTTGGCCACAGCATCCACATAATTGGACCAGGACAAATTCCCCAATGAACTTGAAGCTCTAGACGATCTCCACTTCATCACCTTTGATGCAGACTGGGATATGTACTCCACTCCACTTCCTGAAGCTGATATCTATCTCCTATTATAAAGTGTGGCAAGATTATGTTATGTATCATTGGCAACATGTATAGCGATTGCTAAATGTTATAAGCTGTCAAACTGAGGAAAATTATGAAGAAATATTAAGTCTATGTGAGGAAACAGGAATGTTCGTCAGATCTGGTAAATAAAATATAGCTGTTTCTTAACCCAGTGTGTAAAGGAAGCCTGGTTTCATTGTGAGTCAACTTTGTAATTTTGCTCTAAAAGAAAATGAATTGGGCTCTCCACTTGTGTTAAATAAATGTTAGAGTTCAAAATGTCTTTGAAAGCATTAATTATTGTAGCAAATTCAAAATGGATTTATATCTCTCTTAACAGCAAGGAAATTAACTTTGATCAATATTGAGGTTAGGGTTGCCAACTTTCTCACCCAAATAATGGACAAAAGGTCAAAATAAGGGACAAATTCCCGATGGCAATTCATTGACCGACTCAGCCGTGGCTGGGTGAATGATGAGTTGGCCTTGTTGCTGGACTGTACACAAAGCCCAGCCGGCGGGCCAGCTGAGGAGTTTTGGCCCGGGTGCTGATCAGCCATGCTGATCAACCATGAGAAGGAGGGGTGGCAGTGTCGGGGGGGTAAGCGAAGGTCAGACAGCTGAACGGGCTGGCGACCAAAGGGGCCATGGGCGAGGCGCTGCTGCTGCACTCCATGGGCTGCACTAAGTCGGGACGGGTGAGGCGGGCTGAACGCGGCACTCCGACCCAGAGGTTCCCTCGACCCGAGTAATAGCAGTCAAATGCAGGACAAGGGCAGTCCCATATGGGACAACACAATTTAGTCCAGTATACGGGATGTCCCGGCCAATACGGGACCGTTGACATCCCTAATTGAGGTATAAATGCCACAGAATAAAATGTAACATGATCTTGGAGTCAGAAACATTTGGCAGCATGAAAACATTATAAAAAAAAAAAAAGGGATCACTGTCAGCTAAAAGACGTACACGAGATGTAATGACAGACACATAGCTGAGGCTTAGTGAAAGTTCTACATGAGTAGGAGATGATCAGAAGTACAGCACATTTCTTTTTGGAAAAAGAGTCAAAGTGATGGGAATACAGGGATTAGGCAGTCAGCGAAAATCTGAGTGGAATTAATGGAATAATTCATGCTCGATGTGGCTTGCTCCACTGATACCCATGGTGACATTGACCTATTGTGGGCCCACAGGATCCAGTTATTGAGGACCTCCACTTGATGTGGTACTATAATAACATTCAAAAGGCATATGAACAAGTACATGGATAGGAAAGGTTTAGGGGGATATGGGCAGGTGGGGCTAGTGTAGATGGAGCATCTTGGTTGGCATGGACAAGTTGGACTGAAGGGCCTATTTCTATGCTTGCTGTCTCTCTGACTATCTACATTGCAGAGTAGAGAATGGTGATCTGGTCTTGGTAAACACTACCACCCTGGGAGCATCAGGCACTGGCTCATTTCACCATTTGTAAATGTCTGGTATTGGGAAACATTTAAAAATTGGAAACTATTGTTTAATCTACTTGCATGTAAAATTAAATCCAGCGGCAAGAAAGCGAGGGCAAGCCAGGGGTGGCCGACGTTGCGAGCAGCATGGGAGGTAAATATCTCTGGTATTTGGCAAAAATAATGTCATCATCTTTTAGAAGTGTAGACGTATTTTATAAGGTAAAGATTATAACAGTCAACCTCCTGCAAGCATTCAGATTCTACCTTGATAATTTGAAGAAATAATGAATTAAGTGAGAGCAGATGGAGATCATGAAACAATATATTTAATACTGATTTAGAAAGGAAAGATTATTTTGGAACAGTGTTCATACAAATCATTGCCTCTGCAACAGAGACTCAAGTTAGATCTTGTCATCAGTATCTTTCTGTAGTTTCTCAGTGAGTACGTATGCCCCTGTCCCACTTGGGAAACCTGAACGGAAACCTCTGGAGACTTTGCACCCCACCCAAGGTTTCCATGAGGTTCCCGGAGGTTTTTGTCCATCTCCCTAATGGTAGAAAGTGGTTTCCGATTCTTCTATGTTCTGGCGATTATTTCAAAAAATTCAAAACCGGCCTTGACTAAAAATAGGTTGCCGTTTTCAAATCGGTAATTTTTTTAGTTGAAACCGGTTGTGATGCTAGTTGAAGGTGGTTGCTGGAGGTTGCAGGTAGTGGGAGGTCTTACCTTCCTGGTGGAATAAAACTGGGTGAAAAAAAGGTTAATATTAACGTAAGCATGTGACCTCTGTCAATCCTGGGCGTGCTCAATCATAGTTGCAGAGTTTGCAAAAGCATACCAGTTTTTTTTTTTTTTTTTTTAATCATTCAGAACCATGAGAGCAGGGAAGGAACTAGTTAGGTGGATGTTACTAAAAGTACATCTACTGTTGCTGGAGTTTGGAGTCGATCACCAACCAGGTCGGCTTCCGATGTTACCGTCCACAGGGCCCACAGCCGAAGCCTCGTATGTGTGCGCGTGTGCATGTGTGTGCGGTGTGCATGTGTGTGTGTGCGTGTGCATGTGTGTGTGGGTTCCGGTAGGCGGCGCGGCTCTGGCCAGCAGCGGCCTCTGCAGCCTGTCCGCGTTTTTGTTATTTTCTGTCTGTGTTTCTGTGTAGTTTTTGTTATTTTATGTTGGGGGTGTGTGTGTGGGGGGGGGGGGGGGGGGGGGGGGGAAACTTTTGAGTCTCTCCCTGCACTGGAGACCCGACCTTTCTTCGTCGGGTCTCAGGTGTCGTTGAGGCCGCAACGAGGAGCGGCCTCCAACGGGTAGAAGCCGGGGACTCTGGTGCCGACTTACCGTTGCCGTCGCGGAGCTGGCCGAGACCGGAGCGGGTGGAGCGGTGGAGGTGCGCTGCTGCTGCTGCTGCCGATGCTGCTGCTGAGTCGGAGGCTGCGACTGCGGGTCTGCGGACGGCTCGGACGACCCCGCGCGGCTCCCTGGAGGGAGACCGCTTTTCGGGGCTCCTCAACGGCGAATTCTCCCGCCCGAGTTGCGGGGTCGAAGAGCTCCTGGAGCGGGGCCTAACACCATTGCCCCGCGCGGCTGGAACGGCCGCGGGACTTTGCGAGCGCACACCGGGGGCTCCAACACCAGGACCCGGTGTGCGACCTCGCACCACCCGGCGTGGCTTCAATGGCCGCGGGACAATCGCCATCGCCAGCCGGGGGCTTTGACTTTGACTCTGACATCGGGGGGGAGAGAGTGCAGTGGAGAGATAAGTCTTTTTTGGCCTTCCATCACAGTTATGTGATGGATGTTTATGTTAAATGTAATTATGTTGTGTCTGGGGTCTATTTGTGTGTAATGTATGGCTGCAGAAACGGCATTTCGTTTGGACCTCCAGGGGTCCAAATGACAATTAAATTGACTCTTGACTCTTGACGTGGCCGGCAAGAAATGTTTTGATAGCGATATCTGTGCCTGACTCAGCGGGTCAGGCAGCATCTCTGGAGAAAAGGAATAGGTGACATTTCAGGTTGAGACCCTTCTTCAGAGTCATTTCCTACTTCCTTCTTCCTTCCTACTCATGCACAACCATAATCCTACCTCAGCAGTGGAACACTACGCCTCTTGCACTTCATGGACTTGGTTTCTAATTGTGTTTTGTTGATGGCACGGTCTATTTATTTTCACAGTTTTGTAGAATTTATGTATAATTGGTGCTTTGTCTGTTGTTTGTGTTTATGGCCCTGCGATGATGCTGCAAGCAGGATTGTCATTGTACCTCTATCTCACTACACTAGGACACCAAACTCTACTTGACTTGCTCTCTCCCAACCAGAAAAAAAAACATCCTAAAAATGTTGAATTTCAGAGAAAACGATGACTGGTAGTTTGTGGCAATTGTACTAAAAAAAATTGAGGGGAGATCTAAATGCTGAAGAGACGCATTTGCTAGTTTGCATTACAAAAATCCTCATTATGAGCAATATAACTCATACTTGTGTATGATAGATATAAAAGAAACTACAAAGTGAGACATGATTTGTGATGCTAGAGTATGGAGCAATAATCAAACTGGTGGAGTAACACAGCCTGTCAGGTGGCAAAGCGCTGGCCAATGATTCGTGTTGGGACCCGGCATCAGGGCTGGAAGTGTCGTTAAGTTAGTTGTGCGGAGTATGTGGCCTTGGAGCTATACCTATATATTTTTAAGGAGGTTAACATTTAGTTAATTTTCTTGCAAAAGACTGGTCATGGGCTTGTTCTAAGGGTCCATTTGTTCAACTGTAAACTTCGGGTATTCAAAGTTTGACATGGTGACCAATAACATTTTGGGTTTCTGTTACAAAAATGTTTGAGATTTAGAATGAGCAAGAGACCCGTTTCAATGATTTGCATGTAATGTGATGAAATGTTACCACCCAGTCTGTTCTCACTCTTCTTGCACGGATTGCAATGATTATTATAGACAACTTCAAACCCCAAAGTATTGATGGTTGGCACAGTGATGTTGCCTCACAACTCCAGCTATGTGGGATTACATTGAGTCTGTGTGGTCTTTGTATATTCTTTCCATGACTATGCGGGTTTCTCTCGGTGCTCTTTTTTTCCTCTACATGTCAAGGATGTGCCGATTATTAGGTGCAGTAAATTATCTGTAGTAAATTACTCCTTTTGTAGGCATTTGGTTCAATGATTGGAGTGGAGTTGGTAGGAATTGTGGACGGGTGGGATTGATGGAATTGCTTTGAGAACTGGAATAGAGTTAATGGGCTGATTACCCTCCTATGTCAAAAGGAAATATGAAATATACGATTGTGAATACAAACGTGATTACCTGTACATAAGCAGTTTATGCCATTCTCTGGCTCACTATGTTTTGGTGATGTTTACATGTTGTACCATGGTAACCTTTATTGTATATTGTTTGACTTCTCTCGTTGGCCACCATTATTGCAAACGTTGATTTGATAGTTCACTGGCACGTTTACTACAATAGAAAAACAGGCGCTCGTGCCTATGACCAAATATTGCATCATGCTGACAAGGTCACACGGTGTAATATGGTCTCTGTTTACATAACTCATTTAATCAAGCTTATCTAACCCATAATTTCCAAGATTCAATGTTTGCAATCAATTACCAGTCTAGAGATATGCTTTCTAATGATATTACTTTTCTTCTTTCATGCCTTCTCCTATCCAGCAATACTGTCTTTCATTTCATTACTCTGAAATTCTGTGCTCCCTGCATTCCTAGCAACCCTTCACCATTCATTTGCTTTCATGGAGTCATGCAGTGTGGAAACGGGCACTTTGGCCCAACTTGCCCATGCCGACCAACACGTCCCAGCTACACTAGTCTCATTTGCCTCCTTTTGGTCCATATCCCTCTAAACCTGTCCTATCCATATACCCCTCTAGTTACTTCTTAAATGTCACGATAGTCCCTGCCTCAACTACCTCCTCCGACAGCTCATTCCATACACCCACCACCCTTTACGTGAAAATGGTTTTGCTATTGTACCTTATAGCTCTCCTGTTTCTTTTGGCATTTTGCAAAGGCCTCTTTGAGACTCAGTACTTGCCTCCAATTAAAAATTTCTCGTGCTCTCACTTGTATCTGCAGTCCTCTACATCCTTTTTATGCATACTTTATTTTACCTGTTTTATTTTGGGTGTGGAATTCTCATTGCCTGTTGTCCCCAATAAGCCAAACACTGAAGAACGTTTTGACTCTAAAAATCATCTGTCCCTTTCCCTCTGTAGATGCTCCCTTACCTTCTGAGTTCTTCCCCCACTTCGCTTTTTGCTCAGGATTCCAGCAACTGCAGTCTCTTGAATCTCCAAAACTATCTCCATAAAGGATATGCATCTTTGTTTTCCTTGAAGCTTTGTCCATTTTTCTCTTCTGTTGGATTTAACAGTCTTTGTTAAATTAGCAGTTACTCCTTGGTGTTGATTCTGGAATTATGTATTTCACCCATGAATGGTTTCCAAACATGAATTTCCTAGAAATCCACATCCCTAGCTCTCTCCCAAGCCCACTCTGCCAGTTCTTTGGGAAGGTATTCGGATCAGTGGGAATGCTATCGATCTTTAATCATTACTGTTTCATGATCAAGTGATCAGGTCAAAATACAAAAAATATTGAAATACCATCTCCACCCTTCTCCCTGTACCTTCCTCATTTGCCGATCAACCCTTCTTGAGCTGGATGCACTTCACTAGCTATCTCTTGCTCGCCCTTCCTCTCGCTGCCTGACCCATCCCTAAGTTACCTCAAGTTTTTTTTTTGTGCAAAAAGGTTGAAAGAATGTTTATGAATTACCTATTTTTTTTCAAGGGCTATATTGTTTTACTGTATTTATTGAATGGTGTTATGTTCTCTTGCATATTCCTGCTCTAAAAATTAAAATCCATTGTATATTTAAACTGTTGAAGTGCTATATTCTGTGAATGTTTAAATTTCTGTTATGACATTATCTACTTTTTGAAAATATTTCTGCAGATGTCCAAATTCTTCTCGAGAACATGCAAATACACCTCAGAACAGACCAGAGGAAAACGATGAAACTGACAGCGAAAGTTTTCCTTCAAGATCGCAGATCGCATCATCTGGGCATTACAGGCCAGTGGCAGGCAATTGCTGCTCCAGTGATCATTTTGGACAATTCTCATCGTCCTCAGCATGTTCTACAGATTTCTCTAAAGGTGTCGACAGTACTAACGCTGCCACTCCATTTCAACACTTGAATAACTATTGCGGATCCCCGGCACGATATGTTGAAAATTGGCACGGTCCTTGTTCTTCTTTCTCCATGGGAGGTTATACTTCTGAACCTGCTGACAACTCATTGCTGAGTACCGGCATGGCTCGCTCACCGCAGAATGGAAGCATTGTACCGCCATCATTACATGGCACGCTTGGACTGACGCATCTTGAACCAGGGTATCCTTTGGTGTCTTATCAAGTTCGACCGCACAGTCCTGTTTTGCAACAGAGCAGTTACCGACCTGGTGTTTCGGTGTATGTTCCAGAACCTCGTCGTCTTCCTGCCAGAGTGGACCACAACCCTTTTGGGACACCAGGTTACCTATGGAATTTTCTTTTCAATATACTAAGGAAGCATAATGAATTGATTGAAAAAGATTCTGTACCAGTTAGAGTGTCTGTATTACTATGTACATTATTTTGTCATTGGTTGTCAGAGCTGCATTGGTTGTTGCGGAGTAAAAGTGGTGCACAACTGCTTTGAAGACTAGCTAGTCAAATATTTGATCTTTTTTTACTCCATGTGAAATTCCAAAAGCAGCCAATGAGCAATTATTTTTGAGGTGTGGTCATTATGTTTGAAGGCAAACACAGTAGCAGGTTAGTGCATAGCATGTTCACAGTATAGCTGTAAGGTAGTCAGTTTTGTTGGTCGTAGGGAATACCAAGGAGATGCTCCTTTTGTGTGATCTTTTACATAGTTTGTGTGCAAGGAGTATCTTGGTTTTAGTTACTGCCCCTTCTGAAGGAAAGCAGCTTCAATAGTGTATTTTCCACCGCCTACTGTATTGAACATGTTTCAATGATACGTGCTTCAATTAAGTCATGGTCCAAAGAAATGTCAGACTTATGAAGCATGACCTGAATGTTTATTCTACGTCTCTTTGTGCTTATCTTTGTTTTTGTGTCTTCACCATTACTTGCTTTCTATTCAAAAGCTCACTGATGCTAAAATACATCCAGGGCCTGTCCAACCATTCTGCCTTTCTGGAGTAATTTTCATTTTCCATTGCTGGAAATCAACTTTTGATAAATTTCTAAATTTTAATCCTTGCGTTCAAATTGTGTTTGTCTGGGAGGTGGGAATAGATAAGAATAGGTGGGGAGGGGGGAAAATATTCCAGTGTTTTAATCTGTCAGTACCTGTACTGTTATACATGTTATCTTCCAAAGAGCGTGTATGGTTGTGAAGCTGTTGGTTAAATGTGATTGCGCTGTAGCAATATAAAAATGGGCCTTTCAATCTAACAGGGTCCTGTAGTTTGAATGTTTCACACGAATAACATCCTTCTCTTCTCCACCCATATAAGAAATGGGAGGGGGATGTGGTCAAAGGGCCATTCTTACCCACTCCACCATTCGATATGTTCTTGTTTGATCTTGTGTGTGTTTCAGTGAGGGTACATCTCATTCTTCTAGGTTGGTGAGTACATACCCAGTCTGGTCCGTCTCTTCCCATATGACAATGTGTCCCCTTTCCTTTATGCCAGTCATAAATCTGGTAAACCAACACTACTCACTCTGTTAAAAGTTTATCCTTTCTGATGTAGGGAAACCAGGGATGCAGTGCTGCCAGAGCTCACCGGAACGCCACTCCGGCACCTCTTTTATATTTAAAAAAATAAAAAAAAATAAAAAATTAAAAAACCCCGGGTGTGTGGTCAGGGTAACCTGGTTGAAAGAGTGGGAAGGGGAAGCCCCATCACTACTGAGGTTCCCTGTAGGAGGGGGTGGGGAAGCAATAGGCCCCAGCAGAGTTGGACCACTTGCTGTCTGCATCGTGGAAGTTGTTGGCCAGGTGCTGGGCCGGGAACTCTGGTGAAGTTACAGCTCTGGCCCGCTGGTAGACGGTGGAGAGGCAAGTGTTGGCGAAGTCTCTGGTGGAGGCCCGTGGGGGGCTGGAGTAGAGATACGGGTCGGCGACAACAGCACCGGTGGCTCCGGGGAGACGGTGAAGGTCGGCGACAGCGGCGGTGGCCCCAGGGAGGCGGTGAGAGTTGGCTGTCACGGCAGTTTTGGTGTTCCTGGCCGGGAAGGCGGTGGATACTGTGTCGCTCCTCGTGGTGGCCATCTCGGCCTCGTGATGATCGGGCGGCGCCGCAGTCCAGCGGTGGAGCTCTGGGCCTACGGGTGGTCGAGTGAAGGAGTGTCGGTGGAGGGACTGGTCTGGAGGCGGGCAAGCTTGTGTCTAGATAGACGAGGAAGTGTTTGTTGAGGGTGTGGATCTGGTGTCGAATAAAGTAGAGTTGTGGTCCATTGCGTGTGTGTGTGTGTGCGCACTGAGGAAAACCAATTGCTGTCTCACTAGGGCTCTTTATAATTGTAGCAAGGTGTTCCTACTCGTGCACTTAAATCCTCTCACAATAAAGGTCAACATATTGTTTTCCTCGAAGGTAGATACAAATGCTAGAGTAACTCTAGAAGGTCAGGCAGCATCTCCACAGCGAAGGAATGGGCGAAATTTTGGGTCGAGACCCTTCTTCAGACTGATACTGCCTTCCTATTTGCGTCATATCCTTCTAATCTATTCTGTTTGTATCCACTCCCTATAATTGTTCAAATGGCTTGTGTAAATGTTGAACAGCTCCAGTCAAAATGCTCCTTGTGGAGCATATATTTGACTATTTTCCAATCATAATAGCTCACAATTAACTAACTATAAAATATAACAAAAGTGGCCAAGCAGCATCTCTGGAGAACATGGATAGGTGATGTTTTGGGTCGGGACCCTTCTTTAGACTGATTGTAGGAGGAGAGAGGTGGGGGCATGATGTAGTCTGGCAAGTGATAGGTGGATACAGGTGAGGGGAGGAGGGTGGTGATTGGCAAATGGTTGGACAAAGGCCAGAGATGAAGAATAAGATAAGGATAGAAGATGTGCAAAATGTGAAGCAAGGGGAAGGAAAATAGGTGGAAGGGGATGGGTGGGCGCTTGGGGAGAGGGAAAAATGGGTGTCAATCCAAGTGGGGCAGAGGGAAGACGGGAAAGAAGGGGTGGGGAGAGAAGGGAGGGTGTGCGTTCCCTAAAATTCAACTTCAAGTTCTAGTTCACATTTATTGTCACATGCACCAATTAAGGTACAGTGATATTTGAGTTACCATGCAGCCATACAATTAAAATAACACAATACACTATAGAACTTAACATAAACATCCACCACAGTGATCACTGATGGAAGGCAATAAAGTTCAGTCAAATTCATGTAGGTTTGTAGGTTACCTAAAATGAATTGGATAATTAATTGTTCATACGATTGGGTTGTAAGTTACCCAAGCGGAACATAAAGCACTGTTCCTCCTGTTTGTGTGTGGCTCTATTCTGGCATTGGACAAGACCCAGGACAGAAAAGTCAGTATGGAAACGAGAAAGGGAGTTAAAATGATTAGCAACAGGAGAGTTTCTGTCTATCTCCTTTTTACTGCAATGCCACTGTTGGATAATCTCAGTATAGGTCCCTGTGATAACTGTGGCACAAATGGCTACTAATTCATTCTTAAGGAGAGGCACTCTTATATTGTGGTAACACCATTACATTACAATAGCTTTCTCTGTTTTCAGTTGGAATGTATTTGTTGTTTTTGAATCAGTGCAAATAGATTTAGTAGTAATTTTAACATGTCATTGACAAGTAACTTTGTCTGAAGAGGGAAAGGAAGAATGGGTGAAGATTAGCAGACGATGACTCTGTGGACTTACCAGAGTTGAAAAGTAGTTCAAGGAAGTAAGGACAAAAACTATGCTCCTAAATTGTGTTGGGTAGTTTTCAGACTGCAATATCCAATAAATGGTAGTATTTCCATTTAATTGCAGGTTTTATCCTCCATATGGTCCTGGAAATTTTTCATCACAGAGGTAGGAATTTAAAGTTTATTTATTTTTTTTTTTTTTGAGGTCATGATTTAAAAAAAAAATGTCAATTGCAACATACAAAATATAGGTCAGACATAATATAGGTCAGACATTTATGTGTGACCTTTGCAAAGAGTTGCTTAAGAATTGCTGAATTTTAACATAGCTGCATACAGGAAACAATTGTCATTGAAAGGGAGGAATATGTAGGCAGTTATAATTTGTATTTGTTCCATAAACTTTGATTAGACGAGTAGATAAAAGGAAATACAACATATAGTACCGGACAAATGTAATTGTTGATATTATTTACTGGGGGAGGGGGGGGGAGAGCAAGTGGATAATTTCTGTGATTCTGAGTGAGGATACCGAATGACATTTTTTTGTTGGCAGTTTAAAAAAAATAATCCTGGTGCTGTCTACCCCAAGGAGGTACAGGTTTGTAGGTTAATTGGCTTTGTATAAATATAAATTGTCCCTAGGATGTGTTGGATAGTGCTAGTGTGCAGGGATCGCTGGTCGGTGTGGATTCGGTTGGCCGAAGGGCCTATTTCTGCGCTCAATCTCTAAAAAACTAAATAAAATCTATTGTCTTGCATGTCTTTGGTTATTATAAATCAATGTTGATTTGGGAAAGTTTTTTTCCCGCATACCACCACAACTCTGTACATTGCCTAGACAATGCCTGGGATTGCCCAAGGATGATGTCCTCTTTGGACAGTTTAGCATCTAGATACATGTTCTTGTGACAATGTTCCAGAGGTCAGAACCTTACTTCATGGGTGGGCGTGAGCAATTCCCTCACCGTCTTTAACATGTTACCCTCCAAAATAAAAACATAAGCTTTGAGGAGAATGCTTAGAAGTTGCAAAAGGATGTTTCCTGTTTCAGGAATTGATCGTGGCAAATAGTGGATAAGTCTCCAGGTCAGGACAGGATATTCCCTAGGACATTGAGGGAAGTTAGTGTAGAAATAGCAGGGGCTATGACAGAAATATTTCAAATGTCATTAGAAACGGGAATAGTGCCAGAGGATTGGCGTACTGCGCATGTTCCATTGTTTAAAAAGGGGTCTAAGAGTAAACCTAGCAATTATAGACCTGTTAGTTTGACGTCAGTGGTGGGCAAATTAATGGAAAGGATACTTAGAGATAATATATATAAGCATCTGGATAAACAGGGTCTGATTAGGAACAGTCAACATGGATTTGTGCCTGGAAGGTCTAATGTTTGACTAATCTTCTTGAATTTTTTGAAGAGGTTACTCGGGAAATTGATGAGGGTAAAGCAGTGGATGTTGTATATATGGACTTCAGTAAGGCCTTTGACAAGGTTCCTCACGGAAGGTTGGTTAAGAAGGTTCAATTGGTGGGTATTAATGGTGGAGTAGCAAGATGGATTCAACAGTGGCTGAATGGGAGATGCCAGAGAGTAATGGTGGATGGTTGTTTGTCAGGTTGGAGGCCAGTGACTAGTGGGGTGCCACAGGGATCTGTGTTGGGTCCACTGTTGTTTGTCATGTACATCAATGATCTGGATGAGTGTGTGGTAAATTGGATTAGTAAGTATGCAGATGATACTAAGATAGGTGGGGTTGTGGATAATTAAATAGATTTTCAAAGTCTACAGAGAGATTTATGCCAGTTGGAAGAGTGGGCTGAAAGATGGCAGATGGAGTTTAATGCTGATAAGTGTGAGGTGCTACATCTTGGCAGGACAAATCAAAATAGGACGTACATGGTAAATGGTAGGGAATTGAAGAATGCAGGTGAACAGAGGGATCTGGGAATAACTGTGCACAGTTCCCTGAAAGTGGAATCTCATGTAGATAGGGTGGTAAAGAAAGCTTTTGGTGTGCTGGCCTTTATAAATCAGAGCATTGAGTATAGAAGTTGGGATGTAATGTTAAAATTGTACAAGGCATTGGTGAGGCCAATTCTGGAGTATAGTGTACAATTTTGGTCGCCTAATTATAGGAAGGACGTCAACAAAATAGAGAGAGCACAGAGGAGATTTACTAGAATGTTGCCTGGGTTTCAGCAACTAAGTTACAGAGAAAGGTTGAATAAGTTAGGACATTATTTTTTGGAGCGCAGAAGGTTAAGGGGGGACTTGATAGAGGTCTTTAAAATGATGAGAGGGATAGACAGAGTTGACGTGGATAAGCTTTTCCCACTGAGAGTAGGGAAGATTCAAACAAGGGGACATGACTTGAGAATTAAGGGACAGAAGTTTAGGGGTAACATGAGGGGGAACTTCTTTACTCAGAGAGTGATGGCTGTGTGGAATGAGCTTCCAGTGAAGGTGGTGAGGCAGGTTCGTTTTTATCATTTAAAAATAAATTGGATAGTTATATGGACGGGAAAGGAATGGAGGGTTATGGTCTGAGCGCGGGTATATGGGACTAGGGGAGAATACGTGTTCGGCACGGACTAGAAGGGTCGAGATGGCCTGTTTCCGTGCTGTAATTGTTATATGGTTATATGGTAAATGGAATATAGTGTAGCAAAGTGTGGTTGTGGATTTTGGTAGCAGGAATAAAGGCATAGACTATTTTCTAAATTGAGAGAGAATCCAGAAATCTGAGGTGCAAAGGGACTGGGGAGTGCTTGTGCAGGATTCTCACAAGCTTCAGCTGCAAGTCGAATCGGTAATAAAGAAAGCAAACTCAATGCTAGTATTTATTTCAACAGGGCTTGTATGCAAAAACAGGGATGTAATGCTGAGGCTCTATAGGGTGCTGGTAAGGCTTCATTTGGAATATTGTGAGCAATTTTGGGCACTATATCTGAGGAAGGATGTGCTAGGCTCTGGAGAGGGTCCAGAGGATGTTTACAAGAATTATCCCAGGAATGAGTTGGTTAACATATGATGTGCATTTGTTGGCACTAGACCTGTACTCGCTGGAGTTTAGAAGAATGAGGGGTACCTCATTGAAACATACAGAATAGTGAAAGGCTTGAATAGATTGGATGTGGAGAGGATGTTTCCACTAGTGGGAGAGTCTAGGACCAGTCATAGCCTCAGAATTAAAGGACGTTCTTTTCGGAAAGAGATCAGGAGGAATTTCTTTAGTTAGAGGGTGGAGAATCTGTGGAATTCTTTGCCACAGAAGGCTGTAGAGGCTGTCAGTGGATATGTTTAAAGCAGAGATAGATAGATTCTTGATTAGTACAGTTGTCAGAGGTTATGGGGAGAAGGCAAGAGTTAGGAGGGAGAGATCATGATTGAATGGTGGAGTAGACTTAATGGGCCGAATGGTCTAATTGCTCATATCACATGTCCTGATGACCTAAAAACATTGACGTATGGCATGGGAAAATGTGAACTCTGTAAAAAGAATGCAAAAGCAGAATATTTTTAAAAAGTTGACAGTTACATAAATACTGTGGTGAAACCTTTGGTATCTTGACCTTTACTACAATGAGTACGGCAATCTTGTCGCAATTATGTAGACATCTCGCTGAGACAACAGCTGTAATGCAGTATATTGTTTACATTTTTACGTGAAATGGGTGCTATGCCAGCTAACTGGGGCGATGGTTAGAAACAGTAGAAGGCTTAGAAAGATAGGACTGTCTTGAGATAAAACTGAGCTAAATAATCCTGTGTCCTCTGAATTTTAGGAGAATAAAAGATGATATAATTGAAATGTATATAGTTCAAGTTTGGCAGACAGGTCCCAAGGGAAGAAGCATGGAACTACAGATGCTGGAATCTTGACCAAAACACAAAAGTGCTGACAGAACTCAGTGAGTCAGGCAGCATCTGTGGAGAGCATGGACTTGGTTTTCTTCAGATTGAAGAAGGTTTATGACCCGAAACATTGTCTGTCCATTCCCTCCACAGATATTGCCTGACCTGTTGAGTTCAATAAGCACTTTGTGTTCAGATGCCAAGGACTTTGTCTATGGACTGTAGGTGTAGAACTGGGTGCTATCAATTGAGCAACATTTTCTCCTCTCAGGTTGTGAATATCCACAGCATTCTAGGGCAAAATTCCAGTCACTTTTTGAACACTTGGACGGTAAATTCTGAATAGTGGAACATATTTTAGGGGTTAATATAGTCTATTCCTACTTGTGATGTTCTAGTTTTTGTGCTGTCTGACTATTCTGAGTACGCAAGACAACTTTTGATTTTATGCAAATATTTTGAGTATTAATATTCTAATAAATGGCACAAAGATAGATTTGAATTGAAACGACTTATTTGTGGAGATAGTGAGAAACATTATTTTCATATTTTATAATAGAATATTGACCAGCTCATTCTAATTTTCTATCCCATGTGCTTTCAGACCACTTGCTCCCACAGATCCTATAAATACAAACGTGCCACTCAGCTTGCCACTACCTCGTGAACAGAGTAAGTTTCAATATTGAGGCAAAGGGTTTTTTTTCCCCGAAAAATCATTTATTTTATTGCTGTGTGAAATTTGTATTTTCAACTTGGATATCATATTTGCATAAAACAATGATGTGCACATAAAGAGCTAAAATTGGCATTACTATTTACATCTGAGCAAAGACATTTATTTGGGAAGGTAAATTCTCAATTACATAGTTATTTTGTCACACCCAGAGTGTTCTCAATTGTAGTCCAAATTGAAGTTCCACGTTAAAAACACAGGCATGATGTTTTGAAGTTCCACGTTAAAAACACAGGCATGATGTTTCAGATTTATCACACAATTGGTGTTGAACTAATGACATGAATGTTTTAATTTTTTTACCAGGAAAGGTCTTTGTGACATATGCAACAGATAACGACAAACATGTTGGGGAGGTCATCAACTTTGTTGCTTTATTGATGACCAATGGATTTGAAACTCAGGTTGGTTTTGTCATGGTCTCCTTCTTGCAATTGCAACTTTGATCTCTCACTTTCAGTAACAGTTTATTTGGTATTGATGTCACATCAATGTTATGTGTACAAATAACTCGCTTTTGAATTAGAAATAATTGCAGATACATTATTTTAAAATATTGATTCAATATTATTCACTTGGTTTTATTGGACATGTTTTTTTTACGTTGAATAACACGAGTTGTAAACGGTGTTCACAGAGCAGAAAAGTATTTGCTTTCAGCAGAACACCTCGCTTGCAAGCCTCACAAATGTTTAAAAGTAAACAATTTTTTTGGAACGTGTAACTTTGCCAGTAATAGTGTATGTACAAAAATTACATTACTGATTTTTTTAAAATTATGGAATAGTTGGCTTAAAAGCAATTTCAGGATATTTAAGAAAAACACATTCTTGAAGATTATTTTGACACAACTTGGATTAATGGCACGAACCTTCCTCTAATTTGTAACCAATTTAACAATCCCGAATGGCCACGGACAAAATGATAATCAGTCCAAGATATCTTGCTGGTTCCACAAGGTAGCTTTGCTCAGCAATATCTTATAGAAAATAGGTGCTGGAGTAGGCCATTCGGCCCTTCGAGCCTGCACCGCCATTCAATATGATCATGGCTGATCATCCACTCAGTATCCTGTACCTGCCTTCTCTCCATACCCCCTGATCCCTTTTAGCCACAAGCGCCACATCTAACTCCCTCTTAAATATAGCCAAATTTGACTAATTTAGTGTATGCTTGCTTGACTCAATTAGTGTATGCCACATATTTTTATTGTTATCTTTTGAATCCTTATCTTATGTCCTTTTGGGCAGAGAATAGTTTTTGTCATTGAAATGCATTTTTGCCTATCTGTAATTTCCTATATTTGTCACATTTCTTCTCAATTTGGTGTCCTCAGAACTGACGGAATATCTAAATCGTCCCCAAAGCAGGAAGTCAGTCAGACTCTCTACTTTCATTTATGCAATTAAAAACGTACAAAGTTACCAGATTTGTACTTGATGATTCATTTTAAGATAACTCTTTCTTTTTAGATTGATATCTTTGAGCAGAATTTCAGAAGTATAAACAAAATTGACTGGATGGAAAGATACATCAACGATGTGAGTTGTCTTCTCAATATTTGATCAAATATAAAATGCAATTTTTTTTGTGCATTGTTTTATATTTGCTTATAATTTTATTCAGATATCTGTGTATTGAATAATAGAACATAATTGGAGATTGGCTATTTCATACTAGTCAATTCTAGTGCTTGTTAGTAGTGACTCCGCCCAGTATGCTTTATATTATCAAGAGCTTGCCTACGCTAATTAGTACGAGTAGCAGCTAGGAAATGTAATGTCTGCAAATCCTTGCTGTAAGTAGATTTAATAAACATGTGTTGTATCTTTATATGTGTTCGCATCACCTCATTACAATAATTATTACTGAATGTACTTCACATTTGATTATGATTTTGTTTTTTATATGTATTTATAGAAAGGATACCTGATCATTATCATCATCAGCCCTAAATATTATCAAGCCGTTACATCTCAGAACTTAAAAGATGATGAGCATTCTTTGAATTCAGTCTTTATTTACAAACAGGTA
Source organism: Leucoraja erinaceus (assembly GCF_028641065.1). Taxonomy (NCBI): domain Eukaryota; kingdom Metazoa; phylum Chordata; class Chondrichthyes; order Rajiformes; family Rajidae; genus Leucoraja; species Leucoraja erinaceus. The sequence continues at coordinate 40,877,545 of NC_073389.1, forward strand.
AGCTACCATAACTATAATGACTGTGATCAGATTTCTTTATTATTTTTGTATCATTAAATTTTCCACTGAATTAATTTCCTCAGCAACTTTATTGCACTTTCCTAGCAACCATCTCTCCTTAAAATTATCAGCTAACAATGTCCCTTGCCAACATATTTTGTTCAAACACACCTTGAATGATTTAGCTCTTGGGGCTAACGGAATCGAGGCATATGGGGAGTAAGCAGGAACGGGGTACTTATTCTGGATGATCAGCCATGATCATATTGAATGGCAGTGCTGGCTCGAAGGGCGAATGGCTGACTCCTCCACCTATTTTCTGTTTCTAATCTTTTTCATCTACCCACCTTGGAACTCCATCCATGTGTGGCATCAAACCTGCTTTTATGCACTTTAGAACATACAACAAGGGACTATACGCACAAGAAAAGGCCTCTCAGCCACAATGTCGGTCCAAACATGATGCCAAATTGACCTAATTCCTTCTGCTGTGTAAGTGATCCATACTCCTCCATTCTCCAGCATATCCATGTGCCTGTCATAAATGCTGTTTTCATATCTGCTTCCACCACCACTCCTGGTACCACACCTGTGTTGCAGGTGACTGGAACTGCACACCGTTATGTACTCATACTTTCTTTGGTCCCTACTGGTGATAATGTTTGTTAAACCTCTGCTTGAGGTCTGTTGCAAAATAGACAATAGGTGCAGGAGTAGGCCATTCGGCCCTTCGAGCCAGCACCGCCATTCACTGTGATCAGGGCTGATCATCCCCAATCGGTACCCCGTTCCTGCCTTCTCCCCATATCCCCTGATTTTTAAGAGCCCTATCTAGCTCTCTCTTGAAAGCATCCAGAGAACCGGTCTCCTTATCCTTATTCTTAAACTGTGGCCCCTGGTTCTGGACTCCCCAAACATCGGGATAATGTTTCCTGCCTCTAGTGTGTCCAAACCCTTAACAATCTTGTATGTTTCAATGATATCCACTCATCCTTCTAAACTCCAGAGTGTACAAGCACAGATGCTCCTTTCTCTCAGCATATGACAGCAAATACATAATTATAATTTCCTTCTGTTAGAGTTAATTATCTGTAAATAAACAAGATTATCAGCAATCTATCTATTCATTTGTGAACTGCTCAAATCCATGCTTATTTTGGCCTTCTGCTTTATTAGATGTCTTTGTTTACTATCACTTCTGACTGATTCATTATGTCACATTTATATTTTACTTCGAGTTTAGTTTGGGAAAATAAAGATGCAGAAATGCATCACAACCTCTTGAGCATGTTCTGGCTTTCAATAAAATAATAGCTAATCTGTACTCCAGTTCAAATTACGTGCCTTTTTTTCCATATCTGTTGGTATCCCTAACTAATGGTGATAAAATCTATCTTGTTGTATTGGTATAGTATTGGCGTATTATTGCCATGCGTACCGAGATTCAGTGAAAAGCTTCATTTGTCAGCTATCCAGCCAAATTATGCCGAACATGTGTACACTCACGCGATGGACAAGTAGAACAAGTACAAAGAGAAAATAATCAGAGTACAGAATATAGTCTTTGCAGCTGCAAAGAAAGTGCAGATAAAAAGATACAAGGCCTCAGCTTATGAAAGGTCTGTTCTGTAGCCTGAAAGCAGTGTAGAAGAAGCCGTTTCTGGATCTGGTGGTATGTGCTTTCAAGCTTTTGTATCTTCTGCCCAAAGGGCAAGGGGGGGGGAAGGGTGATTGACCGGGTGTGAGTGGTCCTCAATTATGTTGGCTGCTTTCCAAAGACAGAGAGAGTACCTGAGGGGGAGATTAGTTTATGTGATGTGTTGGTTGTGTGGCTGCATGCACAACTCACTTCAATTTTGTGCAACCCAATAGGATGCTTTCTCCAATGCATCCAAAGAAATTGCTGAGTTGGTGCAGACATGCCGAATTTCCTTAGTTTCCTGAGCGAGTAGTTCATTTGTTTTCTTGGCTGAAGCATTGATGTGGTAGTGCTAGGACAAAATATTTGGTGATATTTACACCCAAGAACTTGAAGCTCTTGACAATCTCTATCTCAGCACCATTGATGCTGACTGATGTGTACACACCTTCCCAGTTCCCAAAGTCAATGACTACCATCTTCATCTTGGTGGTATTAAGAGGGAGCTTGTTGTATTGACCCAGTGTTACTAAGCTTTCTATCTCTTTCCTGTGCTCAGTCTCAGCATTGTTTGAGAGCGGGTGCTGACTCCTAGGACTAGGAGTTTGGTTGTGACTATGGTGTTGAAGGTGGCACTGTAGTCAATAAAAAGGAGTTGGACATAGCCACGATCGTCATTAATGTATGTTACTTTGCTTTTCATTGGCACTGGGATGATAGTGGTCTTCTTAAGCAGGTGGAATAGAGTAGGGAGAGGTTAGAGGACTATTTTGAAGTTTGGTGCCTAAATTAAAACACAGTTTTAACCAAGTTCTAATAACTAGTGAATATAATAATAACTTTTTTGCAAGACAGAACATTATGCCCTTGATCACAATTTACAGTTGAATGAGAAGCAGAGGTTAGTGTTAATAACTACACAAAATACTTTTGTCCCTCTTGCTACTCTCTCATTCCTTTAATGCCAGTTATGATGATTTGCCATGGGACAGCTAAGATTAGTTAATGCTGTATGAAATAAGCATAACTGTGGAATAGTCCCTTTGTCAGCAGACTAATGTAGTTTTCTCCGTGGATTTGAATGAATCCAATTTTCAATTTTTCTTATATTTAATTCATTTTTGGGGAGCTGGACATCATTGGAAATAACATAATTTATTTCCCACCCCTTTGCACCTTGAACTAAGTGACTTGCTTGCCAATAAGAGCACTTTTAGGAGTCGACTATGTTTGTGAGTCTGGAGTTTGCAAGTAGGTCAATTAGTAAAGAATAGCAAATTTTCTTCACTATAAACCCAGTGAAGCAGATGGGTTTATAACGATATTTAGTAATTAATAGTTTTTAATTTCCAGATTGTTAATTTGAATTGAAATTCCATATCTGTCATGGGAGGATTTGAATTTTGGCTTTGTTGTGTGAACCTATAAAATTAACCACTGCCTTGCCCCCAATTAACCACTGCCTCGCCTTGTTTCTTTTGCGTATCTTGGGATGAAAACAAAGTGTAACCACGTCTTGGGTGAACGTATGTTTTTGATAGAACTGTCTTAGTGGTTTATTGAATTTTTACAATAGTTACATTTTTGAAGGTGGTTAAATATCACTTTTAAGTTACAAATTCTAGCATTTAAGGTTATAAGGGCATATAAATGATCGGAGTAGAATTAGGCCATTTGGCCCAAGTCTACTCCGCCATTCGATCATGGCTGATCTATCTCTCCCTCCCTACCCCATTCTCCTGCCTTCTCCCCATAACCCTTGACACCCGTATTAATCAAGAATCTACCTATCTCTGCCTTAAAAATATCCACCGACTTGGCCTCCGCAGTCTTCTATGGCAAAGAATTCCACAGATTCACCACAATCTGACTAAATAAATTTCTCCTCATCTCCTTCCTAAAAGAACGTCCTTTAATTATGAGGCTATGACCTCTAGTCCTATACTCTCACACCAATGGAAACGTCCTCACCACATCCACTCCATCCAAGCTTTTCACTATTCTGTATGTTTCAATGAGTTCCCCCCTCATTCTTCTAAATTTGCACCACTATTTCAGACAACCCATATTTTTATTTTCTACCTTGCCTTTTAGCACTAAATGCAGGGTGAATCTCCTTTCTGAAATGTTCTTAACTATTCACTGGCCTGATCATTATATTTTATTGCAGCTCCAAAACGAATTTATTCAGAATGGAAGCAAGAATTTCAGATTTGTTCCTATTATTTTTCCAGGCGCCTCCATGGTAAGCAAGCAAAATAAAATTTGGGTACAGAGACAGAAATAGGCAGAATTTTGAGACGTGGGATAATTTAAGATTACAAGAGGACAGGCTACTTTGAAGTTGTGCAATAGGGAAACTTTAAAAGTTTAAAATGTTTGAACTAAACTCTGATATGGTTCAACGATACTCTATTGTCATGTGTAGCCAATTGCAGTGAATTTCTCTTTACATACTATACTATGCATCAGGCACGTACATCAGGAATGTACAATAGTGGACCACACTGAATGAGTACACAATAGAAGCCATGTTTTAGGCACCATTTTGTACTGTTTAGGTCTAAAATTGAAATTAATATGATAGTCTTAACATGGCCCAAACGGCCCGTTGTGCTGACAGTGGCATTGGGTTGGTTGCAGGGGTTGGCCTGGCCAGGCGATGGGTTGATGTCCACTACCGCTGGTTTAGAATGTTAAAACATCAGAATTTAAAATTATGTGGTTCAATAGATTTGCTTTTTGGAAGGAAATGATTAAGATTAACAAAATATTACTGGCAGATATTTGGATTTTTTTCCAAATCCATTACACAGAGTAGGGCTAACATGCAGCATTGATAAACTGATGTGCAGGCTTAGGTAGTGAATGAAGGAGCTGTTAGATGGGCAGAATATTAGTGGGCACACTGAAAGTTTACATTGCAGTCGGGAAGAACAGGATTGACTATAAAGTGGCAGAGGCCAACTCCTGTCATGACAAGTTGTTATTCCAACTTAAGATGTAAATGTAAACTGAACAAGCTATATTAAACTCATGGGCAAGTCTGTGTATATTCCATTTGAACTCAAGGCAGCAGAGAAGGGATGAAGTACGAAAGTAAAATTAAGGACAGATGAGTTCAATAGAGATCAATTAGGAATTTGATTAACAGATTACAAACCCTATCTTTGGTAATTTGCTGATTTAATAATTTATTTTCTTTCTTCAGAAACATGTTCCTTCATGGCTTCAAAATACACACGTCTACAATTGGCCAGTGCAGAACCAAGATATTCTACGGCGGTTGATGCGTTTGGAAAAGTACAACCCACCTCCAGTTGGCGAGCTTCCTACGATTATTCAGAAATCTATTTAATCCAGTTTGATTTTGCTACTCTAATCTCATAAAAATGTGCATGTGCTAGTAAATGTCCATATTATCTTATGTATTGCAAGCACTGTGGCAAAGGATAGACAATTCACTAGAGATCTGATAACATTGATTTTTATGGGCAACTCACTTCAGAATATTTCAGATGTTTGGAATACAGTAATAAAAATTAAAAAAAGATAAAATTGTGGCTGAAAGAATGTGAGTTTTTAGTTTAGTTTAATTCAGATTCAATGCGGAAACAGGCCCTTCGGCCCACCTGGTCCACGCTGACCTGCGATCCCCGCATATTAACACTGCCCTACACACACTAGGGACATTTTTTACATTTACCAGGCCAATTAACCTACATACCTGTGCGTCTTTGGAGTGTGGGAGGAATCTGAAGACCTCGGACAAAACCCACGCAGGTCACGGGGAGAACGTACAAACTCCATACAGACAGCACCCGTAGTCGGGATCGAACCCGGGTCGTCGACACCGCTTTCGCTGCAAGGCAGCAACTCTACCGCTGCGCCACCGTGCTGCCCTAAAATTTAAATTTATTTTAAATTTTTCCTCGCTTTGACATGGGTGCACATACGGTATTTCACTTCCATGATGAGGAAACATCAGAAGAGAATTTCAAATATTAATCTAACCTTGTCTAGAATATTATTTTCCAGCCACGTTTGCTGTTGCAGTCAGTGATTAGCAGTATTGAATTTCATATTGCACTGATGAATAATGAAATGGCCAAGGTAATCATATGCAATCAAGATCAGAAAAGCTGATTAAATAACTGAGATTTTGCAAAAGAGCCAGTGTGTGTTAACCAGTTCTGAATAATGTACTTGGCATTGATGTCTATAGAAATGGAAAGCTGCAAATGCTTGTTCACAAGTATAAACGGCTGGATACAATAATGGGAGGTAAAACAATGATTTGGAACTGTAAATTCATAATTAGATGATTAACACCATATGTGAAACATTTAAGCAGTTCATTTCTTGGTGAAATCCATAAAAGTACTGAACCACTTGCTGTTTAAGATGCATTTTGTTAAAGTTACTGGAACTTTTGACATTGAGTTTCAAAACAAAACATGGTAAACCTTTTATCAGGAAAATGATTTAAGAGGTCTTGTATATATCTACCACATTAATTTCCAAACGTATCCTTATATTTTGCCCATGCCTTTATCATTGGTATCTTTTGTTTATTATCCATTCTTTACTGGCTTTTATAATGCAATTTCATTAAGTTTAAAACACTATGGATATGACATGAACATTTAATCTGCAAAAAATACAAATTCTGGAGTGAATATCGCCATTATATATATTTTTAACTTTCAGGAGGGAGGCCAGCATTTATTGTTCATTTCTAATTGCCCATAGAAGATGTTGGATTGCAGTGCTTCTGCTGAATATTGTTGCACAGGGAGATTTAATGATGAAAGAACATTGGAGGGGCTGCCTTTGTAAATTGTTATACATCAGCATTGTCACCTTATCTAAATAGATAAGTGACCATATTTTGCATAGTGACAAACAATAAAGACCAGCATCATTTGTACAGTCCAGAGCTGGATTTAGGATGAATAGGCTTCTAGGGACTTAATAACCTATCTGCAATGGCATTGGGAACAAAGCAACTAATTTAATATCCTTGACTTGTGGAACATTAACCTTTTACAATACATTGTTTTGATTATTAAGGGTGTCATTGATTAGTAAGGGTGTCGGGTTATGGGGCGAAGCCATGAGAAGGGGTTTGAGGGGGAAAGATAGATCAACCATGATTGAATGGTGGAGTGGACTTGATGGGCTGAATGGCCTAATTCTTCTCATAGAACACGTGAACCTATCATGGTTTCTTGACTTTGTGGCATTTCCTTGAAAGCGTCTGTTATACTATTGAATGAAAACAGCCTTAAGATTGAATTGCGTTTCAAACATTGTTCAATAGGTAGTGGAAGCGGGTAGGGAGACTGACAAACACCTCCGGGAACCACACGGAAACCTTGGGTGGGGCACAAAGTCTCCAGAGGTTTCCGTTCAGGTTTCCTAAGTGGGACAGGGGCATAAATTTACACATGACAAATGAGGAACTGCAAGGCTATTATCATACAGTTGTATCCCAATTTTGTTCATCGGGTTGAGAAAAGGTAATGGCACTGGTGTAAAGTCACTAACACCCCTGGTAGTTTATAAATACAGAAACTGTGTACCTAGGTAATTTAGTTTGACCATATTTGGAAAGAAGCATTAAGCACACATTGTGAGCAAGACTTTATTGCTTACTGCTATTGGAGAGAAGAAAGTTAAAGGTATGCTGGGCTTGTCCACCTTTGTACAGGAATAAACTATATTAGTATGGCCACACAAAATCCATTGTCTGAATTATTTTAAACTGGCGCATCAATTTTTAATAAAATCACATTTGTTCTATTTGTTTGTTTTAAGATCCAATTTTTTGTTTCTATTTACCAGATGATGGTTGGTATAAGTGTAATATATCATGAGCTACCATCGTATATTCAAACTGTTAAAAATTAGGAAGAAACCCATGAAGTTGACTTCAAATACTGCCTGATAATCCAGCCTAAAATGTCATACAGCAAGAATTGTACCTATTAGCAGTTTTCACCAGATTGACCGCTGGCTTATAAGGAAGGGAATGGAGAGAGTTCATACTCTTGATCATAGTCTCTTGGTGAATCTAGCTGGCACCATTTTGTAGCTGTATCAATACAATCTGACCTTTACACCAAAATATCAAGGAATTTGACCAGAGTGAGTGCCTACTATAATATAATAATGGGAACTGTTACTGTAATTCAGCTTTGCTTATTTAATGTCTGTTGTTGAATTCTTGAGGACTTGGTACAAATCGTACTCCAAAATAAGATAATTTACCATTGCGTTATCCAAAAGTTGTATTTTGTCATACTTGATTAATTAATAAATCTATGCTCTTGCCAAGCAGAATATTTAAGTGATTTTTCTGATTGATTTCTTCTTCAAAAATCTGTGACAGTGAAGATTTTCCCACAAAGCTATTGATTAAGGTAAAAAGAAGCAATGTGCTGGAGGAACCCATCGTGTCGGGCAGCATCCATAGAGGGGAATGGACAGTGTTTTCGGTCAAGATGCTTAAGGCTGATGTTGCAGTGAAGAGAAGGCTGGTTGAAAGGGGTGGGGCGAGGGCAGGCAAGTGATAAGTGGATCCAGGTAAGGAGGGATTAGCAGATGAGTTGGGTGGGGAGGGAAGGGTTGAGATAGCAGCTAAGGCCAGAAATGATGTGGAGAAAACAAAAGGGTGCTAATGGTAGAATCAAGATAGTAAGGTAGGGAGTGAAATGTAGAACCAGAGGGAAGCATGGTATGGAGATGGAGAAGAAGAACAGTAGAATTCCGGATTAGGGAAGGGTGTGTGGTGGACTGATGGGTAATGGGAAAGGAGGAGAGGAACTGGGTGATCGGTGAGGGGGAATTTACCTAAAATTGAAGAGTTCAATGTTCACGTTATAGGGTTGTACACTACCCAAGTGGTATATGAGGTCTGTTCTTCCATTGATACAGGGTGTTTGATATGATCCAGTCACAATAAATGGATAGTATATCCAAGATACAATGGTGTTTTTTGTAGACTGGTACGGATTTGAAAGTGTTCGCATGTATTTCTTGCCTTTTCAAGGTTGCTGAAGTTGTGTGATTTTACACGGGATGCTGACAAAGGCGTGATATTTAGTAGTAATGCATCTGTTTATAGTGCATTTTGATGTTACTGTAATAATACTGGAGGCTGTGGATAGTGAACTCGTGAATGGCTTGATCCTGGATGGTATGAAACCGTGGAGATTTTGCTTTACCTGCACCCCTCAATGCAAGGAGAAAATATTAGACAATCTTGATATTTATTTGAAAAGTCGAGAAGAACCAGACAACTGCAAGCTCCGGCATCTAAACTGGTGTAGGGGGTCTACCTATTTTTGGGCAATCTAGCAGAATATTTGATCCATGGCAGACTTCAAGGGACTTGGAGATGTGTTTATACTGCGGAATATCGACGGCAGCCGTCATTGTGTGGTGTCAATTCTTGCTATTGAGGGAGTGCAGCGTAGGTTCGCCAGGTTAATTCCCAGGATGGCGGGAGTGATGTATAATGAAAGAATGGATCGACTGGGCATATTCACTGACATTTAGAAGGATGAGAGGGAATCTTATAGAAACATATAAAATTTCCTAAGGGATTGGACAGGCTAGATGCAGGATAAATATTCCCGATGTTGGGGGAGTCCAGAACCAGGGTCACAGTGTAAGAATAATGGGTAGGCTATATAGGACTGAGATGAGGAAAAACGTTTTCATCCAAAGAGTTGCGAGTGTGGAATTCTCTGCCACAGAAGGCAGTGGAGGCCAATTCACTGGATGTATTCAAGAGAGGGTTAGATTTAGCGCTTGGGGCTAATGGAATCAAGGGATATGGGGGAAAAAGCAGGAACGTGGTACTGATTTTGGATGATCGGCCATGATCTTATTGAATGGCGGTGCTGGATCGAAGGGCCGAATGGCTTACTCCTGCATCTATTTTCTTTGTTTCCCCGATCACTGTTGTTTTGGATTATTCTGGCTCATTAGTGCTCTGCCCTCTTCTTTCCATCTTACCAGCTGTTTCATCGACCCTCATTCAAAACAGGATGTGGTTTGTAGTTCTAATCTGTTAGTTGTGGCATTGCTTAATTGTCAGAATGTTACTTTTTGCTGTTTACTTGCATGTTGTCAAGTTTCACAAGATTGCCACCTCTATCTGTGGATACTCTCGCAATGCTCTCCTTGGATATTCCTTTGTGACCCATATTGATTCTATAGCATATATGATAAGCTGGGAAATGTATATCACCAGAAGGTGCAAAGGGTGTGGGAGGAGGGTGTCCCCTCTCCCATTGGTATGGAACTTTTGTATTTTTCAGCTTGAAATTGTGCAATATGGTGCATACTGTAGCGAGTTTTTTAACTTACACTTGAATGCAATATTTATGCTTTAAATTGGATTAGCTATGAATAAGGTTAGACTAAATTACATTCCTACTTACATTCCACAGTAGAGCCCATAAATTAATAAGGTTTTGTCAACTAATTGCAAACCGGGCTAATTACAAATCAATAACATTAGCCATCTCCGAAACATGAAGCGCTGAGCATTGGGATCCTTATCCCTTGATTTTGTTAGCCCAAGAAGTAAATGTAAATATCTCTTGAAAACAGAATTGGCTTGCACTGCCTTCTGTGGCAAAGAATTCCACAGATTCACAACTCTCTGCGTGAAGAAAGTTTGTCCTCATCTCAGTCCTAACTGGCCTACCCTTTATTCTTAAACTGTGACCCCTGGTTCTGAACTCCCCCAACATCGGGAACAATTTTCCTGCAGTTACAGTAAGTGAAAATCTAGCAGGCAAGCAGGATGCTTTCTCCAACCACTCCCATTTGAAGTCCACTATCGTCCACCACTTCTACCCAGTGCTTGGTACTTACTTCCAGCAGCCACTGATCGTCCTCCAGGATGCACCGAGCCGCAGCCTGATCCATGCCGGTCACCTGGGCGAATGGGGAGGGGGTGGGGTCGTTGGCAACTGAGTAAAAACCAAATTATGTGATAAATGCTCCAAAAAGAGATGGGCATGGTTTGGGCGGACATGGTTTGGTGGAAGTTAGTGGAATTAACGGACATTTTGGCATGTGAATGCTAAAGGATGAAGGAAACTTCTAGGGCCTCCATTCAAGCAAAGGCCATGAGGTGATCCTGGAGAGATGGATGTTCATGCTGAAAATGAGATTGCGATCATGCAACTGGGAAGTGTTGAAATGTGTGAAGTTGTAGTGGTGAATGGGTAGTAGAAAAGATCAAGGAATAACTGAGGATTGATGCTGGTTGCATTCCTGATGTCCTTTGCTAAATCCCTGACTTGTTCAGAAAGGTGCAAAGAGTTCTCTGGTTTTTTATTTTGTTGATTTATTTACAGGATGTTGGTATTGCTAACGAGGTCCATACTATACTTCTCAATGGCAACCAGCTGCAGCCAGAATGGTATGAGGCAGATAGGATTGGGGAACAAGCGAATGTGTGGAATTACACCATTGAAGCCTGCAGCCTGGAACCTCTGTCAGCAGCCACATTGGACTTACTGCTTCTTCTTCTTCTTCTTCTTCTTCTTCTTGCCTTTGAGGCAGCAGAGGTCCACAGCAGGGTGATGCTATCCGGTTCCACATCCGTAGGCGCCCGTCCTAAAAATGGCGCATGCTCCGGGTTGGCGCCAAGTTGCGGCGCTGCTGCTGTCTCTGTTTGTTGTCATTCTCCTGGTGGAGGTCAGTTGACAGGACTCGCCACAGTGGGGTCGACAACATGAGCCCCAGACTTACTGCTGAGGAGATCATTCAGTCTGCACTATTCCAATGTATAGTTACATTGCTGCCACGGTTATTTCAGACCCAGTGTTTAGAAAGCTTTTTGACATTCACTCGCAACTTCATGCCTTTGACACTTGTTTCTCTAATTTTCCCACCATTCATATTTGAAAAACCCAGTTGCAGCACCAAAAGATCAAATTGGAATGATTCAAAGGAATATTTTGCACTCATTGGGTCAATGACAGAGTCACGATAAACATGAAGGGAAGCCAAGCGAGCTACTTCATACTTTGCTTTGCTATTCCAAAAAATAGTTTTTGTTTTTATTTTTATGTACCAGAGAAGTATTAAAAACAATGAAGTTATGCCTATTCAGTAGCAAGGCAAATTTAATTGTTTTCAAAATTGCTCTGGTACATAAAAGCCAAAAGTAAACCATTTTGTGGAATGGCCATTTTGTGGAATAGACTTGCTTGCATTTCAGTGTTGTATCAAGATGTAACTGCTGCTTCAGTCTTGCGTTATTATCAGCATGAGTTAAAAAACTTTCTTGCAGGGCTGAGATTCTTAAATGATCTTTTAAAAAGATTTAGTTGCTGCCTGAAAGGTTGTACTAATTTGTTGATGTAGGACCATGTAACCACATGATGGGTGACCCAATATTTTCATCTGATAACGCTCGCATTCAGGAAATGTTAGTAAGATACCTTATAGATAGTGGAAAAAAAACCTGCACATCTAAATCGTTTTTTTAATGTTGAATAGGTCTAGAGCTAGCAACCTGCCTAATAAGGTGAGCTGGAGATTCATATATAATGCTTCTGTGAGTGATATACTTTCATCCCCAAATGTGCTCCAGGGCATAACGGTTTAGTTTAGGTTAGAGATACAGCACGGAAACTGGCCTTTCGGCCCACCGAGACTGCGCCAACCAGTGATCGCTAAATACTAATACTATCCTACACATGCTAGGGACAATTTGCAATTTTACCAAGCCAATTAACCTACAAACCTGTACGTCTTTGGAATTTTGGAGGAAACCGGAGATCCCGGAGGAAACCCATGCAGGTCCCGGGAAGAACGTAAAACTCCGTACAGACAGCATCCGTGGACCGGATCAAACCCAGATCTCTGGCGCAGTAAAGCAGCAACTCTGCCGCTGAACCACCGTGCCACCTGCACTGCCTAGCCCGCTGAGTTACTCCAGCACTTTGTGTCTCTAATGCTGTGGTTAATTTACCAGAATTCAGAGACCTAAATTGATATTTGAGAGACATGAGTTTGGGTTCCATCATGGCAACTGGGAAGATGTGCAAATGTTGCTTGATCACCAGTTCCTGCTTCACGCTATTACGTGGGGGAAATCATGAAGGTCAGACGGGGGTAGGTAGTGTGTGGAATAGAATGCATTGGAGGAGTTTCGGGGATGTTGAGGGAGAATTCATGGAGATTGAGGCGAGGGGGTCTGAGAAGCAATTGGGATGGTGTTAAAGGAGAGATGATCAGTGGGGATGGGGGTTGCAGAGAGGTTTCAGTGTCTTCTGGAGAGCAGATTTGCAATGCAGAGGATATTGGTTGAGGAGATGATTGTGTATGAACTCTAAGATCAGTTCACCATCGACTTAAAGGATATCCGTACACCTAGTCAACAGGCGGACCTACCAACGTCTGACATCCATTATAATAATATTAATACATTTATTTGTATAGCACATTTAAAAACAATTCACGTTGACCAAGGTGCTTCACATCAGTGCAGGTACTAATTTGATTCAGACCTAAGAACAATACATACAGAAACTGTTTACAGAGCCCCCTCAGAGGGGTTCAAAAACGCTAGGGTGTAGAAATAGATTTTGAGTCGTGACTTAAAGGAGTCGATGGTGAGGGCAGTTCTGATGCAGAGCGGAATGCTATTCCACAGTCCAGGTGCTGCAACCGCAAAAGCGCGGTCACCCCTGAGCGTAACCTAGACCGCGGGATAGTTAGTAGCCCCAAGTCGGCCGACCTGAGGGACCTGGAGGTAGAATGGTGGGTTAGAAGATTTTTGATATGGGGGGGCAAACCCGTTAAGGGCTTTGTATACGTGTAAGAGGAGCTTGAAGTTGATTCTGTACCGTACTGGGAGCCAGTGGAGGGAGGCCAGGATCGGGTGATGTGGTCCCTTTTACGGGTACCCGTCAGAAGTCTTGCTGCGGCGTTTTGGACCAATTGCAGACGGGACAGGGATGATTGGCTGATGCCAGTGTATAGGGAGTTGCAGTAGTCAAGGCGGGAGGAGATGAATGCATCGATGATTTTTTCAAGGTCGGAGAATTTGAGGAATTATTTGATTTCAGATATGGTACAAAGCTGGAAAAAAACAAGCTTTTACCACAGAGTTGACTTGCTTCAACAAGGCAGACTCTGTGCTGTGGTGGGCCCTGAAACCTGATTGGAAACTTTCCAGGATGGAATTTTGGTGTAGATAAGGCATTAGTTGGTCTGGAATGACCTTTTCAAGGATTTTTGAGGGAAGGCAGTTTGGAAATAGGTCTGTAGTTACTAGGCAAGGTGGGGTCTAGGTTAGGGTTTTTCAGGAGGGGCTGGACCATCGTGTGCTTGAAACAGGTTGGAACAGTGCCAGTGGCCAGGGAACTGTTGATGATAGAGATGATACTGTGACCGACTATTGCATAGACATCCTTCAGAAAGGCAGTGGGAACAACGTCAAGGGGGCAGGTTGCAGGTTTCATTGTGGAGACAAGCTTTACAAGGGAGGGTAGAGTAACGGATTGGAAGCAGTCTAATTTAGAAGAACTGACCAAAGAGACGGCTAGGTCACGGGTGGGAGGGGAAATATTTGTTCTAATGTTCTCAACTTTACTGGTGAAAAGAAGTAGAGAATTCTTCGCACTGGGCAGGGGACCCAGCTAAGCTGGTACTGGGGGTGGGACATATTGCAGAGGTAATGGTATTAAATAGGACCTTGGAATTTTGAACGTTTTTGGAAATAAGGTCGGAAATTGCAGACTTTACTGCTTCCTGGTATTTGAGAAGATTGTTTCTCAGAAATTCGAAGGAAATTTGAAGCTTATCACATTTATACTTCTGTTCTGATTTTCTGCACTCTCTTCTTAGGGCTCTGGTAGTGTCATTGAGCCAAGGGCAACCTTTAGGCTTAGGCTTTTTCATTTTAAGAGGAGCAACAGAATCCAGGATGGAAGAGCAAGTGGTATTGAATAAAAAAATTAGATCATCAGTGCTGAGATGGGGGGGAGAAGCCTCGATGGTGCAGATGTCGGGAGCAGCTATGAGAGCCTCAGAGAACTTACTGGCAATCAATGAGTTTATGTAGTGGGAGTAGCGGACAGGGAGATGAGATTTGGAGGGAGAGAAAGGCAGAGATGCATCAAATATAATTGCACTATGATCTGACAGACAAGCATCAATAATTTCTATATTACAAATTGGGAGACTGGACGATAGCACCAGGTCCAGTGTATGGCCAAGCTTGTGAGTGGGTCCAGTGGTAGGTAGAGTCAGATTGAAGGACTCAACCAGGTGCATAAATTCACTCACCAGAGGCTTAGTAGGACAGCATCCGGAGAGCCTGGGTGAGCTGAAAAAGTTACAGTTATCAGGACAGAGTTCCACGAGTGGAGCAAGCTCACCAGGATTAAGCCAAGTTTCTGTGACCAGTGAAAAGTCCAATCCACGTGTGGTGAAGGATGAAGGTTTTGTTCTATAAGGATCTTGCATTGATCAGGGCCACTTTGGCAGGGACAGCAGGTTAGTTTTGGTCCGTTAGCGGCTGCCATGCCAGCGGGCAGAGGTTCAGGGAGACCACGGCACTGCGTTTCACAGATGGCCCGGCTGGGAGCCCGCGGCCCGACAGACCGGGGACCGGAATAATCAAACGGTGAGAGGCATACCTGGGCTCGAGGGACCGCCAATGGATGGAGCGGTAGGGTCGACCAGGTCCGACTTCGTGGCGCTGGGCGAGGTAGGCTGATGTTGAGCGAGCACGGGCGGGATTCTTCAGCTTTACCAGGGCGCCCACGCATTTGCTCCGCCTCCTGGTTCGTTTGATAGGGCGATAACTGTAAGGCCGGAACACGCAAACTCCATACAGACAGCACCCATAGTCAGGATTGAACTTGGGTCTCTGGTGATGCAAGGCAGCAACTCTACTGCAGCATCACTATGCCACCCCTATCGTTATTGTATTATTGGGGAATTAATGGGGGTGGCGCACCACAACCTTCTTGAGATTTTTGCCATTGCATCCATAAATAAATAAAAGTATTGCATAAGTCTGCTGATCTTTAAACATGCTGGTTAGCTTCACACCTACAGTTCTTTCCTACAAGTGAGTCAGCAAGAAGTGTGATGTAAATTGAAACACAGAAGTGATTATTTTCCTATGACATTGGTGCAGTAGCCTTAGCTAAATGACATAAGGGGGAGTCAGTGCCAAAGTTGGATTGTTGAATTTCTGCAGTAAATCTTGCAAACCCAATGGAAAATAGATGAGCACGATGAATCTGAAGACCGATACTGGTCTAAGGGCTCTAACTGGTGATGGGAGAATTATAGAGATAGCAATCTATATCATGTACAATCAACACTCGGAAGGTAGGGTCCTACAACTGATGTACACATAGTCACCCAAATGGTATCTGATAAAGAATCACATGATAGGCTTGGGTTGTGTGCTGTAGGCTAGGGTCAAGGTCCTTTGCATCGAGGAGAGGAGTTTGTCAACTTGCTCCTACCAGCAGGCACAGATTGTTTCAATTCTCTTGATTAGCTCTATTCCTTTCTTGGCTCCCAGTAGATGATATTGACATTGTTGAAGAATCCATATTTGTTGGTAGTTATGTGCAAGTTGTTGGATCTTCTGCATTCTTTCTGTGTGTTGTTTAGATCACCGCCATTTTTGTTGGATCTTGGCCTTTTGCTGCACGTTAGGGCATGTACTTTCTCTCTGTGACCTCGTGGATTCTCTCCGGGTGTTCTGGTTTCTTTCGGGTGCTCTGGTTTGTAGGTTTGTAGGTTAATTGCCTTTGATAACATTGTAAATCGACCCTGGATAGAGACAAGCTGTTCAATCTGGCAGAAGGATCAAGGACTGTGAGGCATGGGATAAGAGCAAAAGAACATGAAGAAATTATTTTCTGTGCAGTGAATGGTTCTAGAATGTACTGTCAGAGGTAATTGTAGAGGCAGATTCAATTGCTAAATGTCCTAACAGGAAGTGCTTGATTATCTGAGAGGAAATCATTTTGTAAGGTGATCGGAAGAAGCGGGTTTGTGGGAAGTGTGATTAAATGGTTTGTTCTTGCATTTAGCTGATCTAGATTCAACAGATTAAATGTTTGCCTCTTGTGCTGTAAACTTTCTGTGATTCAGTGAAATGCGACATTTTCTATGACTCATGTGAGTTTTTGGCCCTGGACTGTTGAATGTGGAGAAGGAGAATTTAGAATTCCACTGCGAACCTTGAACTACCTAATTCAGAGCACACACAAACCCAGAAAATCATACTACCCACCCACCAAATTCATTAACACGGGTGGCACGGTGGCGCAGTGGTAGAGTTGCTGCATTACAGTGCTTGCAGCTCTGTAGATCCGGTTTTGATCCCAACTACGGGTGCTGCCTGTACGGAGTTTAGACATTCTCCCTGTGACCATGTGGGTTTTCTCTGAGATCTTCGGTTTCCTCCCACATTCCAAAGACGTACAGGTATGTAGGTAAATTGGCTTGGTAAATGTGTTAGAGAGGGGATCAGAGGGCGGGGGGGTCAAGGAACGAGCATTCACGTCGCGGCCCTGTTTCCACCAATCTTTCCACCACCACACACATGCCCAAGAAGCGCAAGACAGACACCATTGCATGCAGATGCCGAGAAGTGTGTTCAGCTCTGGCTGAACCACTTCTAATCTTGTGTGTGGACTTGATAAGAAGAACAACAAAATCATGGAAGCACATTCAATAACTTGTGAAAAGGGACAAAGAAAGTAAGGGTGAGGAGCAGGGCAGTAGTACATATTTGTATGCCTCTGAATATATTAGCAAAGATCATAGAAACATAGAAAGTAGGTGCCATTCGTTCCACGTTCCTGCTTTTTCTCCATACTGTGGTGCGTGGGTCTCAAAAGGAGGCACGGAGTCCAGTGTTTGAGAAGCACCTTTATTGTATTCCTCCCGGTTGAAGGGAAGACGAAACCAGAGAAAGATGGCACCCAAACCGTGCCTTTTAAACCCTCCAGCTGAGGGCCGCCTCCGGACTGCACCACTCCTGTGCCGAGGGGTTTGGCAGTATAATGGCATGACCCTTAGGAGCCGCCACAGGACCCCCCCCCCCCCCCCCCCCCCCCAGAACCAGAGGCACAGGAGCCGCCACAATACCCTTTAATTCCTTTGGCCCTAAGCTATTTTTGAGTCTGATTTCAAGGTAAATATTCAGTGAAATTTAGGTGTTCATGGCAGAGCTTACAAAGGGAACAGTATATACAGGTTGGAAAATCATACACAGTATGTTGCTGACTAGATCAATGATCTGGGAAATAGTTATTCGTTGCACCAGTCTGCCAATTCCAGTTTGGACTAAGATGACATTTTGAACCAACATAAAAACCTTTTTTTCAGATGCCGCCAACTTTGAACACATGAAAATTACCTTTGAATCGTTCCATTACACTATTTTATTATTCTAGTGAAATCCTGATGCATGGCTTTGGAAAGAAAGCCATTGCTATTGCTACTTCAAGATTTGACAATGACACCTTTTGTAAATGTGAATTCTTCTAAAATGTTGCCATTCTACAGATTTGAAGTATTGAGATGTGCTTTTGGTGTACCCTAAGTGAGTAATTGTAGTGCGTTCTGTGGATGGTATAGGGTGGTGGATGGTTAGCACTCAAGTAGTCTACATTATATAGGATGTTTTTAATGGTCTGCAGATGTCATCAAACATCAAGCAACGGAGATCACCAAAGTCCACATATTACTAGTTAGAAAACATTCTTAAATGCAACATGCTTAAAGTATGTACATGGGGGAGAGTGGAACATCAGAGAATATTACAAGCAACATAAAACATTATTCGGACAAGAGAAAATAACAATTTTTGCCAAAAGACATGCTATTTGCATTTTTTTAAATATCTTGAAACCTGAAAACCATGACCACTGGTTCAAATATAGCTTCTTCCCCATAACCATCAGGCTCTTGAATACTACACAACAGCGACTATGAACTTTTATGGACTATTTTGCACAAGTATTACAGTGATTCATTTATGAGAACCTTTCTATGCCTGCACACAAGTTGCCCAACATGCAGGTACAGCAAGCAGAAAAGGGACAAGATGTATTGTTAGCCATTATTACGGGAGTATTGAATTCAAAGTAAGGAAGTCTTAATGATATTATATGTACTGGTGGTGAGACCACACCTGAAGTATTATGTACAGTTTTCTTCTCCTGGCCTATAAACGGTGTGCTTGCCATAGACGCATTGGTGTAAAGATCCACTAGGCTGGTTCCAGAGATGGAATTGTATTCTTTGGAGTTTAGAAGAATGAGAGGGGGTGTCATTAAAACATTCAAAACCATAATAGAGATTTTTTTTTTCTCTAACTCTCTTCATTAATCTATCAATGATATTTTTTAGTAAACATTAAACTCACTTTGGCAACTGGCTTCCCCCTATCAGACATGCCCTCTTTGTCAGACTGTTGCTTGAAAGAAAACAAACTTGTTTTCGCACTTTTCTAGTTCTGAAGGAGAGATTATAACCTGAAACATTCATTATTTTTCGTCCCTCCAAAGCCACTTCCTGGCCTACTGAGTGCATTTCTTACAGTTTTCCAACATCTTCAGTTTTTTAGACACTCAATTGATATTTTGCAGGCTGAACTGCAGAGGAGCACTTGACATCTGTTCATATCTTGGAAATAAGAACTAATGGAGTGAGGTTTTAGGAATGACCATCCCACCACTCTCATGATGTAAACCCATCAGACTACCCCAGTATATATTACATAGATGAATTTTCTGTACATAATGTGAATCTTGTTTAGTGCAAATCTGGATTGATAATATCTATGTTAAAATATTTTAAAAGCCTTGTCCCTCAAATCAAGCATTCAAAGTTGAAAATCACATTCAAACTTGTATCAGTGAAATACTTACTGAGGGTCACACATGATGTGCAATATTCAGTGTAAATATTGTGAAGAAACTCTTGCAGTTGCACAGTTTTTGACCCTGGTTCAAAATATGTTTAACACACAGTCTAAACAAATCCATGTGTCAATGCAATTGGAACGGATTAGTCATTTCATTGCCAGTAAGTTGGATACCAGTGTTGTTACATCATCATTGGCACATTAGTAAATTCTTTATTCACTTTTGCGACTTTCAGGTTTAAGTGGGACTTAACAATTTCTAACAGTCTGATTTTTTTGGTTAATGTTATTACATAGCTGGAAGCCAGGATGCAAAAATACTTTTATTGCTGATTTTAGCGAAATGTAGTTTTGTTTAGTTTAATTTATTGTCACATGTACCGAGGAACAGTGAAAAGCTTTTGTTGCGTGCTAACCAGTCAGCAGAAAGACTATACATTATTACAATCAAGCCATCCCCAATGTACAGATACATGATGAAGGGAATAATGTTTAGTGCAAGGTAACTATTCCCATTCAAACCCCTTTGATTAAATCCTTTAATCTATCCAAATATTAATTTTGAGCAACATTTAACCTATCAGCATGTCTAGTGGAAGTTGGAAACACCAATGAACTTGATGGAAACCCAGCGGTCAATGGGCTTTATTCCTTGGAGCTTCGGAGACTGAGTGATTTTATAAAGGTGTATAAAACGACGAGGGGAACAGATTGGGTGAATGCACAGAGTCCTTTTCCCAGGGTTAGGGAATCAAGAAGTAGAGAAGGGAATCAAGACAAGAACTGGTAAGGAAAGCTTATGGTATACTTGCCTACATAAGTCGGGGCATTGAGTATAAGACTCAGGAAATCATGATGCAGCTTTATAGGACTTTGGTTAGGTCACATTTGGAGTATTGTGTGCAGATCTGGTCGCTCATTACAGGATGGATGTGGAGGCTTTGGAAAGGATGCAGAGGAGGTTTACTAGAATGATGCATGAATTATGAGGTATCAGTTACAGGGAGAGGTTGGACAAATGCATGTGAATTGATCCAGAGAATAAGAAGAATTATAGCATAATGCTGCCATATTGTATATACAAGGTCTAATGACATCTCATAATAAGGAAAGCATTACTGGACTGTATGATGACAGGTGGGTGACCATATTGTTTACAGGGTGGTTTTGTTAAGCCTTCTGAATGTTTATTTGAAGTAATAAGACAAATTTACATTTGCGATATGACTTATTCAGCAAGAACTGTGTGTGTGTGTGTGTAGGACTAATCGGTATGTATAAGTTATGCAGTACGGATGTACTGGTCTATTTTATTCAATTTTTTAATTGTCATTGTCAGTGTACAGTACAGAGACAACGAAATGCATTTAGCATCTCCTTTGAAGAGCGACATAGCAAACGATTTTGAATTAAAAAAATCGGAATAAGTTTCCGTGGGGGGGGGGGGGTGATTCAGTCAAAAATCCAGCATCATCTGTTGTAGGAAAATTCTTTATTGACATCGGCCGAAAGAAGCTGTTCCTCGACCTGCTGGTTCGGCAACGATTTACCTGTAGCTGCTCCCTCTCTTTGGAGGGTAAACAGTCAGGGTTCTGTTTGGATAAATCCAGTCCTTGGTCATTATGCTGAGCGCCCTGATTGCAAAATTGGTACAGCTTGCTTTGGATTAGACTCAATGGCAGGACGTGGAATTAGGAGAGGTTGGGCAATTTTAGTCTGCAATGCATTTATTCGGAGACAGAGCAGTGATGCCATAATACTGTGATGCAAGAAGTAAGGATGCTTGTTTTTGGTGCAGCGGTTAAGTTCACCAATTCTGAGGAGACAGATGGACCTTCTTCAGTCTTCTCAGGAAGAAGAGACGCTGATGAGCCTTCTTGATCAGAGTAGAGGTATTGTGGGTCCAAGAGAGAGGTCATCGGAGATGTTGACTCCCAGGAACCTGAAGCTAGAAACACGTTCCACCTATTAGCCCTTTAATGTGGATGGGAGTGTGATGCCGCCTCTGGATACTTGGTGAAGTCTACAATGACCTCCTTAGTCTTCTTGGAGTTAAGGGCTAGGTTTTTGTCAGCGCACCATGCTGCTAAGTTATGCAGTACGGATGTACTGGTCTATTTTATTACCGACAAAATCCTAGTCTGTATTTATGGATGACAAACATGTAAGCCCACATTGATGATAAATGTTAACCCATCTTTGTCTTTCTCTGATTTCTGCTATTCGGAAAGTTTCTGC
This sequence comes from Leucoraja erinaceus, assembly GCF_028641065.1. Classification (NCBI taxonomy): domain Eukaryota; kingdom Metazoa; phylum Chordata; class Chondrichthyes; order Rajiformes; family Rajidae; genus Leucoraja; species Leucoraja erinaceus. Next base: position 40,899,366 of record NC_073389.1, read on the forward strand.
ACAGCTTTTGTGTCTCTGTAAAAATCCAAGCATCATCTGCCTTGTAGGAAAATTCTTTATTCTCATATCTTTTAGAAAGTACTACTCCGAGAAACTACCCGATTTACGCACAGCTGCCTGCACTCTCTTTGTTGGCAATGCTCAGGTTTCTGTTTGGATAAATCCAATGAAGGTCATTAATGGGGATAAAACCACTGATTGCAAAATTGGTACAGCTACTTTGATTAATATCCATGGCAGGACGTTTGGATTAGGAGAGGTAAATGTAGTTACAAATCATTTATTTGGGATAGCCATTGATGTGGGAATAGAGATTTCAAGAAGTTAAGGATAATTGGGTTTTTTTTAACAATGGTTCTATCTTACTAATTCTGCAGCATTGTTTCTGATTGGTATAATAAGTGAGTGGTCAGCAATACTATTTTGTATGACATCCTTTTCCCATGCAGGATATTATCTTGGTCTATTAGCACTTTCAGACTCACTATGCCGATGGCCTTGGATAAATGGTGAATTTACAGACCTTAATAGTTTAATTCTTGTCTATTTTAATCACCCAGTACAAGAGCAGTGTGTCATATTATTTATTTATTGAACAATACAAAGGAAACCCAGGATAATTGAAGTTAAGCAGCAATACTGCTTGGATCTTCCCAAAATGCTCCATGGCCATGTGGTTACTTTAGTTTAAGAAGGGCAGAACCATGTGTTGCACTCTGCCTGGATAGTTTTTCAGTTTACATTTGCAGAGTGGACTTGAACCTTTTGATTTGTGTCATAAGGTCATAAGGAATAGGAGTAGAATTAGGCCATTCGGCCCATCAAGTCTACTACGCCATTCAGTCATGGCTGATCTATCTCTCCATCCTAACCCCATTCTCATGCCTTCTCCACATAACCTCTGACACCTGTACTAATCAAGAATCTGACTTGGCCTCCACAGCCTTCTGTGGCAAAGAATTCCACAGATTCACCACCTTCTGACTAAAGAAAATTCTCCTCATCTTTCCTAAAAGAACGTCCTAGGTAAAGGTACCTCGATTGAACTGGCACAGTGGGCGGAACGATTCTCACCATTCTACCTTCTGTTCTTGCCCTCCAAATTCTAAAAACTTTGGCACTAGACCTGGTCAACCCTAAATTCAATTGCCATTAAGCTGAAGCAGCCATTGTTCCATCCTGACGGAGCTCATCTTAACAAACACTATAGATTCAAATTCATTGAGCGCCCGTCAGGCATTTGAACACTGCCTGCAAACTTTATTGTCAATTAGGATCTCCAACTACTCAGGGTGGCGGTGTGTGGGTTGCACTTCAACTCTCTTGTCAAGACGGAGGGACCCCACAAAGTAACATGTCTCATCCTGTACACTGGCACAACCTAGCATCTCAAGAATAAGTGACAACTATCCCCCTCAATCTTAAAACCATCGAATGATTGTATCACAATTCCTGGTTTTATGCTGGTAGATTAAACAAAGCATAAAAATACAAACTTTATGACATTTTACAACATGGTTGTAACAAAAGACACACATATACTTTCTGAAGAAGAGTTTCGACCCAAAACGTTGCCTATTTCCTTTGCTCCATAGATGCTGCCTCACCCGCTGAGTTTCTCCAGCATTTTTATCTACCATATACTTTCTTCCACTTCTTTTGATTAAAATATCTGGAATTTTATACATCTGGCCATATTTTGTGCTTTGTCAGTGTAATTCCATTTCATAATTGTACACCAACTAATATAATTCTTCTCATTTGTAGATTTAGATTGGATCAATAGTTCCCTCTACTGGACAAACTCCAGTGGCTTTGCTCATGTTACATCGTTGATTAATTCTGACAGAGAGAAAGAAATAATACAAAGCTTGCAGAATGTGGAGAGCATTAGCTGTCGACTGGATATGTAACACGCCGTATTGGGCTGACATTGAGAAAAATAATGTATGCAACATGATAATCATTGCCTGATAAGTTTTTCAGTTGTTGAAAAGGGCTCCATTATTTGTCAAAGTTGCATTTAGCTTAGGAATAAAATTGGAACCTTTTATGGTTAATGAACTGCAGAGCTTTTGATTATATCTCAGATAATTTTGCTTTTAAAATTTAATTTGACTGTCAGTTCAAGATTAATTTAATGAAAATTATTTGTAAACATAAGTTTTACGATTCCACTGTAATTCTAATCATTGATATCATCTATTTAGTATCATCTGCAAACTTCCTCATCATGCCTTGTAAATTTGTCTCCACGTATTTGCGCTTTGTCTAGTCTTTGTCACGTACTCCATCCATCTGCCAATGAAAGCCTGTGTCCACCGATCACTTGCTAGGGTTTGCCTTGCCCACACTTCCCTTTTCCAGCTTCCTGCGGTCTATTCCAATCAGCCTGAAGACGGGCCCCAATCTGAAATGTCACCTGTCCATTCCCTTCTCAGATGTAGCTAACTCACTGAGATCCCCCAACATTTAGTCTTTTGCTCAAGACATAGCATCTGTAGTCTCTTGTGTCTCCATGAAAATCTACTTATATTTTAACAGTGAGTTTTTTTTAGTCGGTATTCTTCTCCAGACAATGTGTAAGGTTTCTTTGTTTTTTTCTCTTGGATGTGCTTGGGCTGTGAACTCAATTTACCTGACCAAAATCTTGAACCTAAGCTCCATTTTACCAATTATGTATAATCACTGTCAAAAACAATAAACTTTGTATTAGCTTGGGCTCAATGATGTACTACCTTTAACGCTGCTCACTGTTCTTAAGCAAAATACTTTACATAAATATCTGCATTAAAAGTAATGATTTTATTTCAATCTTTCAAATAAAGTTGATCACAATAAAAGAATATGTAAATTGAAATAGTTATAAGGTGCTTGCGCATTGATCCCAAAAAATAAAACAAGTTACAAAGCTATATAATGGAAAATAAAAAATCCCCCACTTTTCTGAAGGAACCATTCAGAATTAGAGGAGTAATTGTGGTAATGTCAGCACTTTAAGAAGTGAAAATTATAGCATGAAGCAAAATGCCGTTATAGAAATTACAATTATTAAATCTCAATGCCTAAACATTACATTACTTACCTAATTCAGATAATTGCTTGATTTGCCATTTGACCCAATGGAATTTCATTATATTTTTAATGTACTTATTTAAAGCCTCATTAGTCAGGTTAATTTTAAATACATTTTCAAGTGGCATCTAAGATTTATAAAGCTGAAGTATCAAGATAAATCATCCTGTTAGATTTTGATTATCCATGCATGACTTTAGGCTAACCATTATTATTAAAGTTTGGACTTTTATTTAATTGTTTTCACTCATGAGTTTTATAATGAATTTACAAGTGTATCTTTCTGCTACAATCTGGGTGCTCTACCTTTATAATAATAAAGTAATTGTTAAAGATACATTCCTAATGCCTTGGAAAGAAGGAAACATTTCCACAACAGTGAGCTTTTTAATGAACTCAGACCATTTCACATGTAATGGCCAATTAACTATTCTTGAAGTGTGATCACATTGTAATGTAGGAACTTTGGAGACTAATTTAGATGCTGCATGTTTTTGCTAAACTGCAACATGATAATGATCTGATAATGAATTTTCATGATGTCGATTGAGTCATGAATATTGGCTAAGAACATAAGGCATATCATCCTTGGTGTTGGAATGGTGCCATAGAATCTCTTAAGTTTACCTTGGAGAACTAACATGGTTTAACATCATGGCTGATTGGATGATGGGGTCTCTGATTGTAATATATTCTCTAAACTGGGCAGGAATGTCAGTGCCCATAACTCTGGAGTTGAGCCTCAGAACAACACAAACATTTGATTCAAAATTCTCTATTTAAATAATCACAATTATTGCTGAAATGGAGTTGCATTTTCAAATTGCAACCATTCAAACATGCATTTCATTATGCTGTGTGTGAGATGCTCTAAAATCTTGCCGTGTTGTGTGTCTTATGAAAGAATCTTGGCAAGGGATAGCCAGTCTTAACCTTCCAACATGGGCAGGGTGAAAGTAAGAAGTACATTTGCCATTGGTCTGCCTATGTTACCAATACATTTGTCACTCTCTATCAACACCACTAACAATGCTTGTGTCAACTGTGAATAAATTAACCATACTTTCCCCATTTGCATCTAGATTGTTCGTGCCCCAGTACCAAATCAGGCAAGATACAACGTATATAAAAAAAAGTAAATTGCCGGTGGAATTCAGTGTAATAGACAGCATCTGTGGAGGGAATGGACGGCTAACATCCCCTCCCTTGTCTATAGGGATGCGTCCAACATTAAGTCCATTCAGATATCTAATTTTCTTTAGTTCTATTGCTTTCCCCCCCAAACTGTCCGTCCATTCTTCTTCTCCAGAATGAATACAGATGAGAAATATTAATTTGAGATCTCACCTACATCCTCTGGTTCTACAAATCGATTGTACCTTTTGTCCCTAGTGGGCCCTATTAAATTTCCCAATTACATATTAAATTATCTTGTTTTGATGAATAAATACACCCCTGTTAAGAAATAATAACATTATTTGATATTAATGTGTGCTTGTAGACGTGGAGAAAGTTGGTAAATTTTCTGAGATTAATTGAATAGATCATGATGTTGAAACATTTGATATATTAGTTATTGCTGCTTGTTCTAAATAAAATCCTCGTTGCTTCAAAGGTTATGAGTGCCTTTCTCATTAGTTACACAATGCCTCACTATGAGACGTACTATCAGTTGCATTACTTCTCTTGGGTCATGGCTTTGTCTCAAAACTATTTCAATTTTATGTTCACCACATTTGGTTTTTAAATTATATTTTCTTCCATTGTTGTATTTCACTGTTACATGACTTCATTTTGTTCTGGCCCAGTCCGCATTCTGACAAACAATGCTTTCTTTGTCGAAGAATTCTGGTTCCATGATAGGAGTTGCAGATTTGGGTTCATTTACTTTTTCAGTTTGAAATATTCTTCACAAGTCCTCTTCTAATGGCTGAGCAGCAAAGCTGTTTGAACCAGAACATCTCCAGTTCTATTCCCTTGCCAAGATGTTTGCCCTTTTTACTCATGGATGCTGTTCCGTATATTTTAAGAGTGTGCTATCAATGACTTCTGGCTTAATTGGCATCAAAAGCACTTCTGCTGCAGTTCACCTTTGTGCAGGTGATATTTGCCTGGTGTTGGTTTGCAGCTAATGATGCGAGAGGTTGTGTAGGACATGGACTGCTGGCAGAAATAGTTTTTAATAAAACCCATGACCTTTGTTGCTAATTCACAAAAGGTCACAGGAGCGTAACACACTCAGTTTAGGTACAGTATGAGGCAACAATTAAATTACCTGCACTGTTATATTGATTACCTTCATGCACAAACTTTTTAACAATTATTTCAGAATTTATTTATGCATTATTTTTCATTATGATGCTTTCTATAATTTCCCAGTTGTGGTTCCCTACCCAGTTCCAGTACCTTCATTCCCTAGAGGAAATTCCTCTAGGATCTGTATTCAATGGCAGAGGCCAAGGAATGTGAACGAGGGTACACTGTATTATCGGTTTGAATCACAAGCACATGAAAATCGAGGTATTTTCCTTTCGTATTGACTTTTGCCGTATTATTGACTGAAATATTGATCTTTAACTAAGGCAGATGAATTCATCTGATAGACAATTGTATATGATACTGTCAATGAAATAGTTCTTGTAAAAGTTAGTAATGATACTTAAGCAATTGGTACTTGATGAGTATAGAAATTATCATTGAATATGCCCAGACACCACTCATTTTTACCTCTCTTTTGTGTATTTATTCCAATTACTGTTGTTGTGCAATACAGCAAAATGTTGTGGATGAACAAAACATTTTCCTGTTTGGTGTTGATAAAGCTCAAAACTATCTTGGATCCTCCCGATGCCTGATGCATTGCTGGACAGTTTTTGCATTCAGCCTGACGTTGGTGCAAACTTCACACTGCCTGTCCACTCCATTGCCAATTCTGTACAGTCTGGCTTGATCCTGGTGCTTTGGTGTATTTTATATGCAATGTATTTTTATGTAATGTTGCCCCTTGACTGGACCTCGAGTCCGAAATAAAGTTAATTATTATTATTATTAATGCCCTGATATGAAATGCACTGTAATGAAGGCGAGTACTATGAGTGACTTGGTGACTGCTGGCTGGCCAGATAATCAAGCCCATTATTTCTCTATAAAATTGAGTATTTTGCACAAAAATTATTTTGAGTAATGTTTCATTGAACTTTTTCCAATTCCTTTATATTTCCCACACTTTTAAGTGCAGTAATACAGTGTAATTTCTTCATAACATGTGTTGTTACTTTTCTAGGTGGAAGGTTTCACAAATGCAGGATCAGGTAGGAGAACATATGTTAGAATGGAAAATACAACAGGTCAGTGAACATATGGGAATAGAAAACACAGTAATTTGATTAATTGTTTTGAACTCTTTGGCACTAGTCCTTGAGGTCTATGCTTGACCAATAGAGAACTGAAATACAAATTTGTAGTAATGAAAATTGCGGAAATAGTTAAAACTTGATGAATGGTTTGAACATAACTTGTTTATGTGTTAAATGGATCTCCTCACAAGTGCATATTGTGCATTTTTTGTGACCAAATCTTTCTTATTCAGTATTAGAATCTCCTGTTCTTTCATATGTAATTTTCTTCCATTTTTCTCCCAAAGATAATTTAATAAGCAAAGTATTTTTACTGAAACAGTATATTAACCAAAATGCATAAAAATAGGTTAACACTGAACTTGCTGTCTGAAGTGTTTCTTCTCTGATAATTAAAGAACGGTTGTTTGAAATTAGCTTTTTTTATGGTGGTGGTTTGGGATGATGAAGAGAAATAGAACAATTGAATTATTAACTGGTCGGTTTTCATTATTACAACTGTTCTTAAAATATCTTCTTAGAAATAATATGTTGAATAGTCTGAAATATGGAAACAAACCATGAATAATAACTGCGTAGTGACAGGTTCAGTACCGTATTTATTGACCTTAGAGGACAAATTGATTAAAGGGATTCATTCATTCATTCATTCAAATTGACCACTCTTTTGTATATGGGCATTGGAGAAACCATGCACCAAATGCCAGTTTCTACTGTTACTCTTGTGAATTACAAAATTCAAATACAGGAGAGATATATTCTGTGTTTCAGAAGGATGAGAGTGGATCTTATAGAAACATATAAAATTCTGAAGGGATCGGACAGGCGAGATGCAGGAAAAATTTTCCCAATGATGGGGAAGTCCAGAACCAGGAAGTTTAAGAATAAGGGGTAGGCCATTTAGGACTGAGATGAGGAAACACTTTTTCACCCAGAGAGTTGTGAATCTGTGGAAATCTCTGCCACAGAAGGCAGTGGAGGCCAATTCACTGGATGTTTTCAAGAGAGTTAATAGCTCTTGGAGCTAACTGGAATCGAGGGATATGGGGAGAAAGCAGGAACGAGGTACTGATTTTGGATGATCAGCCATGATCATATTAAATGGCGGTGCTTGCTCAAAGGGCCGAATGGCCTACTCCTGCACCCATTTTCTATGTTTCTATTACTTGACAGAGAACCTGATTACTTGACAGAGAACCTGATAATGATCACTGATTTGGAGGGTAAACACAAAACTCGGTTTCAGCGCCTTTGGTTTTTTGCTTGACGTTGTATATTTTGAGCTTCAACAACAACTAATTTAACTAATTTAAAGACTTTATATTATTTCAATGTTGCCAACAGCTTATTGAGAATATTTTCTGAGTGTTCCCAAAGGAACGACTGTTAACTAGTTTGCACAAACACTTTATGTGGTGCTGGATGAACAGGACAATTCAAACAGTTCAAATTGCTTTCTAGACCTCGAATTGAAAGGAGCAAAACCTGGAGCCATTTAATGTCTAGTAGTGAAAATATTTACTCAGTTCAAAGGTTTCAAAGGTCTTTTATTGTCAGATGTACCAACTAAGGTACAGTGATATGCGAATTACTGAAAAGCCATACGAAAAAAAATCAACATGACACACAACTACATAAAAGTTAACATAAACATCCACCACAGTGGATTTCCCACATTCCTCACTGTGATGGAAGGCAAAAAAGTCCAATCTTCCTCTTTATTCTCCCGCGGTCGAGGCGATCAAAGCTCCCGCAGCTGGAGGTCGATGCCCCCGCGTTGGGGCGGTCGAAATTCCTGCGGCTTGGAGTGCCCGATATTGGTGACCAGAGACCATGGGCTCCATGATGTTAAGACCACAATCGCCCATGGTTGGAGCTCCTGGCAAAGGGATCTCGAGTTTGGCAATGTTAAAGACCCGTAGGCGCCCCGCGGTGGAGCTCTCATAAGTCGGTCTCCAGCAAAGGCCGCCAACTCCTCGATGTTAGGCCGTCGTGTGGACGGAGATATGATACGGGAAAAAATCGCATCTCCGTCGAGGTAAGAGATTAGAAAAAGTGTCCCCCAACCCACCCCCCACATAAAACAAGCTAAAGAACACTAAAAACATACATTCAATTAAAACAAATTAAATGTTGGCGAGGCAGCCATCGTTGTCACCCCCATTGTCCACCTTCCCCCTAGTAAATACCTTCCTTAATTTTCACTGTTACTGAACACCCCCATTCCTTGTCTTTCTCATCGCACTAACTTCAAGTCATTCTGCAATACATTTCATCCTATATCTCCACTGTCCTAAATGGTGGGAAATTATAGAACTTGAGTCTGAAGAAGGATCTCAACCCGAAACGTTGCCCGAGTCGGAAGGGTCTCGACCCGAAACATCGCCTATTTCCTTCACTCCATAGATGCTGCCTCACCCGCTGAGTTTCTCCAGCATTTTTGTCTACGAACTAAGATGTTTGTGTTTTCATATTTAAGTTCTATCCAACCAATAAACAATATTATTAATTTTGCTCCCGGTCACAGGGATCTGTTTTGGATGCGAACATTGCATGGTCGCGTATCTTTAATGTCATACAGTTTATGGCACTAAAGCTATCACATTTATGACACTCAACCACGGAGTTACCCTCAGTATCATGCATTTGAATACCACAAACCCTATTCTGAGTAGTTGCTGATGCCAATTGGTTTTACTGATACAGTTGAGTTACATCAAGCTGATTGGCCTCCCTTTAACATATTCACAGATTTTGGAGCAACTTGCCCGACTGTACGCTCCAATGCTATTTATTGGATAACAGACGCTGCTGATCATTCAGTGATTTATATGGCTGAGAGAGATTTATACAGAGAGGCACCGCCCACTCCCCTGACATCAGTCTGAAGAAGGGTCTCGATCCAAAACGTCACCCATTCCTTTTCTCCAGAGATGCTGTCTGTCCCGCTGAGTTACTTAAGGTAAACAAATTGCAAAATACAAATCAGACTTTATTTATTTATTTATGTGTTTTATATATTTTGGCGATATCATACATTAGTATAAATTTTAAAAAAATCAGTGCAAAATAAGAGTTTTTTTCATTGGAGATCCCATTTAAAGAATTGAAATATAGCAACAAAGGATATCAATGACTAGCAGTTTGGTTAATCCATTTTTAAAATATTGCTTGAAGAATGTGCCTTTGCAGACATCAAAGGTATTGTTTGGGAACATTTTCTAGTTTTTAACAGCATCACAAAAATAAATTAATGTCACTTGGATCAGCCATTTAGTGTGCTTTTGTCCCTCATATATATTAGTTTGGAGCCTAGTATCTTTGCTGAATAATTTTGTTTAAATGATTTCTTATGATGAAAATATTTTGGTTGCTATCTGCCTTTAAAAGGGGACATTTATAAAAGTTATCAATTTGTGATATAAAGTAATAGAATTAATTTCAAAAATTGGTCAGTAAAGTTCACAAAAAAGCACATTGCGGTGCTCTTGTTTAAGTGATTGCCATTTCTTGCCAGACAGTTAGCCAATTAAACATAATCAGAGATAGACTAATCTGAAGAAGGGTTCCGACCCGAAACGTCACGTACCCCTTTTCTCTAGAAATGCTGCCTGACATGCTGAGTTACAACAGCATTTTGTGTCTATCTTCAGTATAAACCAGCATCTGCAGTTCCTTCCTATACAAACATAATCAGAGCATCTCGCCCCCACCCCAATGCTGCATTTGGTTTTTGTTTATTATTGTCATGTGAACTGGGATTCAGTAAAAAACTTTATTTTGATTGCAAATCATATTACACAAGAGTACATCAGTGCAAAATGAGGAAGGAAGCAGAGTGCAGAATACAATTTATAGCACACGTCTAGTGTAACCAAGATTTATTGCTCTAAAGAAAAGTATCCTTTCTACATTGAACTTAATATTTTTGTATTAAACTCTTTTCGGGAAGATTTATAAATATAATGGATGTCATGAACTTGAGTTTGACCCTGCAGAGAAATGTTGGTAGGTTCAAATCAGACTCAAACATTTATCCTTCCTCAGCAGGTGCCAGCAAATGCAGAAGTCTCAAACTTGCCGGCTGAACACTACCAGATGTTTTGTAGCTTGGCTCGTAACAGCAAAGCATAAACTTACTGGCTTTCCCGCCAGTTCTAAGGAGGAACCGTGCCAAGTTATATCAGGGGCAGGATTTGTGAGCCCTTTCACTTGAATGGAGATTTTACGGTAGAACAATAAAACAAGTAACAACTTTCTAAAGCTGAGGGCAAGGCCTTTCCATCTGTAAGAGTTTTATTGAGTAATCTGCCCACTTGATCCGATTACATTGTACAAGGCACTGCATCATTGAGCCCACACTTAAAGCGACCTGCACACAATCCCCATGAAATTCACTCACACATGTTATATGTCCACAACATATAAAAACTATTCAAGGTGATCTATATAATGAAAAAAAGGTAAAGTTAAGATAATTAGAACATTAAAATGTTATCAAACCCTTAACAATTAAATAAACATTTGAAAGAAATCCGGCTTAACTCTTATGCCAATCAGCCTGACATAAGATTCAGCCTGAGAAGGTTCTCGACCCGAAATGCCACCCATTCCTTCTCTCCAGAGACGCTGCCTGTCCAGCTGAATTACTCCAGCATTCTGTGTCTATCTTCGGTTTAAACCAGCATCTGCATTTCCTTCCTACACGCAAGATTGAGAGGCCAACTGCAAGCTGAATCCGGTCTCTCTCTTTCAAATGTACGTGCTCCACTTTTGGGCTTAGTGAGTTGAGTCTGGTATTGGCATGGGAGTTTGAACCATAGTCTGAAGAAAGCCAATGTTGCCACAGAACCACTGGCTACATGTAATCTCAACTAGTTGATTTTCCAATTGGTTGGTTTTCAAATGAGAACTTAAACGTGGAACAGTACAACATAAGAACAAACCCTTCAGTCCACAATGTCTGTCCCGAACATGATGCCCTCTCCCCTCTCCCATCAGGCAAAAGGTATAGAAGTGTGAAAACGCACACCACCAGGTTCAGGGACAGTTTCTTCCCAGCTATTATCAGGCAACGGAACCATCCTACCACAACCAAAGAGCAGTGCTGAAAGTTGCACTAAAAAGCTGGAGAAACTCAGCAGGTGCAGCAGCATCTATGGAGCAAAGGAAATAGGCAACGTTTTGGGCCGAAACCCTTCTTCAGCTGTGCTGAAATACTATCTACCTCTTTAGTGACCCTCAGACTATCCTTGATCCAACTTTGGCTTTACCTTGTACTATTTGAGTGCAATTTAACATATTCCCTTTTCATGTATCTTTACACTGTAAATGGATCGATTGTATTCATGCATTGTCTTTCTGCTGACTGGTGAGCACACAACAAAAACTTTTCACTGTACCTTGGTACATGTGATAATAAATTAAACTGAAACTGATGCAATTTGACCTCACAAATGTACACAATAAAGCTTCATTGGAGCTCACTAACAATGTTTCCTAATATTCAGCTGCTGAAGAGCTATAGTAAAGGGTCAACATATATTTAAAAGAAACACTGAAGTAGTTCTTGGCAGATAGTTGTTTACTCAGACAGTGTGGAGGAAACAATGATGTAAACAATTGAGTGAGCTTTACATCACTTTCTTAAAAAAGTTTGAAGTGGAATATTTTCCAGGCTCCGTTGGAGGTGACAACTAAAACAATTATCCTCATTGTTTTCCAACTATTTTTTCCCCATTCTGCTGAATGTACAATTAAAACTACCAAACAAATGTAAAATAAATGATACTGTGGCAGTCGGGGTGTCCTCTCGTGGGTGGACGAGCATCGTGGCCCCAGCCAGTGCCTCCTTATGCCCCTGTCCCACTTAGGAAACCTGAACGGAAACCTCTGGAGACTTTGCGCCCCACCCAAGGTTTCTGTGCGGCTCCCGGAGGTTCCCGGAGGTTTTTGTCAGTCTCCCTACCTGCTTCCACTATCTGCAACCTCCGGCAACCACCAGCAGCCTCCGGGAACCGCACGGAAGCCTTGGGTGGGGCGCAAAGTTTCCAGAGGTTCTCCGTTCAGGGTTCCTATGTGGGACAGGGGCATAAGCACTCTCGAATGCCGCTGTTGCTTCGTCGGACCGCTCAACCTTGGGAGGGGGGTCCTGTGGCGGTCCCTGGGGATTAGGCCACTCCTTGGGTCACCCCCCTCGGCTATTGAGGGACAGGGGCGTTGGTCTGCCACGGGGTTTCCCGAGGTCCTTCTCGGGGGTGTGTGTGTTCTCGCTGTGACATTAAACTACTGTTGAACCTGCCTGACGTCTGGCCTTTTCCTGACCTTGTCCAGGCCGGTACAATACTGTGTTAGTCAGGAAGTGGTTGTAGTGTGGAAATACGTAATTGTGCCTTGGAAACAGCACATTAAAAACGGCTCAGTGCGTCAATTCATCTTTGTTCTCTCTTCTTTGAAATGGGAAGTGCAGACCAACATAATGGAGCTGAAAGGATTGCAGTCTTATACCTGATACCTCATGCCAGATTCAGTGAAAAGCCATTATGGAGACATGTCAAAGAATCTGGGGCTACCAGCAATAAACATGACATGGATTGGATGTGATATTTTATGAACTGATTGGATAATTTAACGCACTACAAATGTAATGAAATAATTTCCAATGTGCTGCATTTCGTGTCACAGAGCCATACAGAATTATATCTTTCTGTCAGAGGGAACTGCAGATGCTGGTTTACACCGAAGGTAGACACAAAATGCTGGAGTAACTCAGCATGACAGGCAACATATCTGGATAGAAGGAATGAGTGATGTTTCGGGTCAAGACCCTTCTTCAGACCTGTTTCAGTACTTTAACATTCCTTTGAAGCAAATGAGGCACTGTACAGCTGCAGTGCACCTTTTGATTGTATACAGTGTAGTTCGAAATATAATGTAATTGTAATTGAAATGTAAATTCTAAATGAAATGTTCTCTGGGACTGATTTAATTTTCTTTTGGCATTCTTTTGGCTCTTGATGCCCATTGCAATGAAGAATTTTGGAGAATTGAAAACAGCATGTTTGATATTTTTGTGGCTTCATTAGAGTTATGCCTGGTATCATTTTGAATTTGTTCTCCTTGAAAGGGCCACCAGTTTTACGTTAGAAACCAGGATCTGCAGATGCTGGTTTACAAAAAAAAAACACACAAAGTTCTGGGATAACTGAGCAAGTCAGGCAGCATCTCTGGAGAACATAGGTGTTGTTTCGGATAGGGACCCTACTTAGAAACAGAAACATAGAAAATAGGTGCAGGAATAGGCCATTCGGCCCTTTGAGCCAGCACTGCCATTCAATATGATCATGGCTGATCATCCAAAATCAGTACCCCGTTCCTGCTTTCTCCCCATAAACCTTGATTCCGTTAGGCCTAAGAGCTAAATCTAACTCTCCCTTGAATACATCCAGTGAATTGGCCTCCACTGCCTTCTGTGGCAGAGAATTCCACAAATTCTCAACCCTTTGGGTGAAAAGGTTTCCCTCATCTCTGTCCTAATTGAACCACCCCTTATTCTTAAACTGTGACCCATGGTTCCAGACTCCCCCAACATCGGGAACACTTTTCACGCACCTAGCCTGTCCAATCCCTTAAGAATGTTAAGAGAATGTTTCTATAAGATTCCCTCTCATTCTCCTTGATGAAAGAATGGGTCGACTGGGCTTGTATACACTGGAATTTAGGAGGATGAGAGGATATCTTATAGAAACATATAAAATTCTTAAAGAATTGGAATAAAGCAAGGCAAATACAGGTGACAGTTTGTTTTATTAGCACATAGGTGGACAAACGCCAGCGATGGAAAGAAGGCAAAAGGCCCACCGAGACTGCGCTGACCAATGATCACCCGTAAACTAGTAAAACAAATTTGTCAAATAAAGTGAAATTCTAAAGAAATACAGATGCTGGAAATCTGAGACAAAAACAAAATGCTGGAAACATTCATTCGGCAGCATCAGTGGAAAGTGAAACAGATAATATTTCAGGATCTAGACACCAACACATCGTTAAGCAATGAAAATGATTTTCATCAGAGAATATTGTATTCACCTGTCATATATTGCAAGCCAAAGTGTCGAAGACATGAAATCATAACTATTTCTCTTCCACAGATGCTGCCCGACCTGCTGACTATTTTAAATGTTTTCCATTTTTATTAATGAATAATATGTTGGAAAAGGGATCATTGCAACCATAAGCAAGACGATTGGGAATATTTGTAACACAGTTTAGCCTCTTACTCAATAAAGGCAATGGGAAGGGATGCATAACCTTGATCACACTTCATAGATTGGATGTTTAAAAAATTGTTTGTACCAGTTCAGCACATTTGAGTTTCGAACGAGAACTGAGACCTGTACAAATGGCTCGGCGTTACAACAATTCGGGCAATGGAAATTCAGCCTCAAATCACATCCAAAAAAATCTGGGATGTGCAATTAAAAGTCTCTCTCACAAAATTTATGTTGGAAAAGGTAAATAAATAACCACAAAATGTTATTGTTAACAGTGCATTTCATAACACGTGCACAGATGTTGCTGCAATGCATTACAGATATTTTCGATATGGACCATTTTCTTGGATTCCAGGCCCCATAACATGAAGTTGTCTATATTTGTACACTGTTCTACTTGCTAAATCAAAGTCCATTTGGCGTTTGGATTTTGTACATCTATTTATAATGATAAACTCTTGTCAGATTTCAACACTGATCTTCGTAAAAGTTAACGAACATTGTACCCTTTGGTTTCAAAATTGTTTACTCGATTGTGATTTGTAAATATTAGAGACGAATTTGCAGTTTATGATGCTTATTGTTGTTCCCCTCGGTGGTAGACGTGGCATATTTATGGGGTACTGCCAAGTAGTCTTGGCGACTTGCTGCAATACATTTTCTAGATTGTATTTAAGATTACAGCCATGGTTTGATAGTGGTGATGGGATGCTAATCAATGGAGTAGATATGTTCTCAATGGCAATGATCTCTTTAGAGTTGCTGTCGTCTATGTAAGCAGGGGATATTCCATCAAGTCAAGTCAAGTCAAGTTAATTTGTCACATACACATACGAGATGTGCAGTGAAATGAAAGTGGCAATGCTCGCGGAACAACAAAACAACCAAACAAATTATAAACACAATCATAACACACATATTATTTTACATAATAAATAATAGAAGGAAAAACGTTCTGTACAGTTAGTCCCTGGTGAGAAAGGCGTTTACAGTCCGAATTGCCTCTGGGAAGAAACTCCTTCTCAACCTCTCCGTTCTCACTGCATGGCAACGGAGGCGTTTGCCTGACCGTAGCGGCTGGAACAGTCCGTTGCAGGGGTGGAAGAGGTCTCTCATGATTTTGTTTGCTCTGGAGTTGCACCTCCTGTTGTATAGTTCCTGCAGGGGGGTGAGTGAAGTTCCCATAGTGCGTTCGGCCGAACGCACTACTCTCTCTGCAGAGCCTTCTTGTCCTTGGCAGAGCAATTCCCGAACCAGATGGTAATGTTCCCGGACAAGATGCTTTCCACCGCCGCTGCGTAGAAGCACTGGAGGATCCTCGGAGACACTCTGAATTTCCTCAATTGCCTGAGGTGGTAAAGGCGCTGCCTTGCCTTACTCACCAGTGCTGAGGCGTGTGATGACCATGTCAAATCCTCAGAGATGTGGACTCCCAGATATTTAAAACAGTTCACCCTATCCACAGGATCCCCATTTATACTCAATGGAGTGTACGTCCTCGGATGATGTGCCCTCCTAA
The DNA here is from genome assembly GCF_028641065.1 of Leucoraja erinaceus. NCBI lineage: Eukaryota > Metazoa > Chordata > Chondrichthyes > Rajiformes > Rajidae > Leucoraja > Leucoraja erinaceus. The sequence goes on from NC_073389.1 coordinate 40,915,589, forward strand.
AGTCCATGATCAGCTCCTTCGTTTTTTTGATGTTCAAGAGGAGGCTGTTCTCCTGGCACCAGAGTGCTAGATCAGCCACCTCCTCCCGGTAGGCCCTCTCATCATTGTCTGAGATCAGGCCCACCACCACAGTGTCATCAGCAAACTTAATTATTGAATTGGAGCTGAACCTAGCCACACAGTCATGTGTGTACAGGGAGTACAATAGGGGGCTGAGGACGCAACCCTGGGGCGATCCTGTGCTCAGGGTGAGGGACTTCGATGTATTCCCTCCCATCTTGACTACCTGGGGCCTGGCGGTGAGAAAGTCCAGGACCCAGGCACACAGGGAGGTGTTGAGCCCCAATTCCAGTAGCTTCCCGGCCAATCTGGTGGGGACTATCGTGTTGAAGGCTGAACTGTAGTCTATGAACAGCATCCTCACGTAGCCCCCCTTCTGGCTGTCCAGATGGGAGAGAGCGGTGTGCAAGACCTGGGAGACTGCATCGTCCGTGGACCTGTTCGGACGGTATGCAAACTGCAACGGGTCCATGTTCCGAGGGAGGAAGGCGCAGATGTGATTCTTCACCAGCCTCTCAAAGCATTTCATGACTACCGAGGTAAGGGCCACCGGACGGTAGTCATTCAGGCCGGCTGGGGAGGCATTTTTTGGTACCGGTACAATGATGGATTTTTTGAAGCAGGCAGACTATGGATCATAGTCTTGCCTTATGTGCTGTAAATGGTGGACAGTCTGGACTGGAAGGTGAGTCACTCATTTCCCAACTTAATGGTGCTGAGGTCAAGTAGGTTGGGTTGAATTGCACCTGGAATGATGTGCCCATTATACACTATTTTTTTAAAAAACATTTTTACCCTTGAAGTTTTATACATTTAAATACAAACATTTTTGCAGGAATTCCAAAAATGAGACTGACCAGCAGAGATTCAACACTGGACAAATGGATTACGCTGTATCAAGGGCTTTGCAGTAACACTATCTGTTCATGGCATAACCAGCACAGCAGTGGGTTTTATTACATGAGAGTTCAGGAAGGAACTGCAGATGCTGGAAGATCGAAGGTACACAAAAATGCTGGAGAAACTCAGCGGGTGCAGCAGCATCTATGGAGCGAAGGAAATAGGCGACTTTTCGGGCCGAAACCCTTCTTCAGACTCCGGAGAGAGGAGGAGAACTTCTTCAAAGTAGGCATACCTTGAGGAGATATCGCAGTGGAGTAGACAAAGTGTTCAAGAAGGAACTGCAGATGCTGGAAGATCGAAGGTACACAAAAATGCTGGAGAAACTCAGCGGATGCAGCAGTATCTATGGAGCAAAGGAAATAGGTGACGTTTCGGGCCAAAACCCTTCTTCAGACTCTGGAGAGAGTAGGAGAACTTCTTCAAAGAAGGATTTTGGCCCGAAACGTTGCCTATTTCCTTTGCTCCATAGATGCTGCTGCACCCGCTGAGTTTCTCCAGCATTTTTGTGCACCTTATTACATGAGAGTTGTGGCAGTCTATGGCATTGGCATGGATGAATTCAGCAACATCCAGTAAGTGGGGGATTTCACCTCAAATTATGAAGATTTACAGTGGAAAATGATACTGCATTTTATCTTTCGAATAACCATAACAATTTGTAAAGAACTCATTTAGTAAATTCTTAAGATTAGTTAAAATTGTAAGTGCTTCGTTTAGAGCATTTCATGGTTGTTAAATTGTGCAAACTATTTAATATTATTTATATATAAAATATCAAGTATCTGGTTGTGGAATCTTGCGTGGTTATTTTTATTGGATCACTTTAGAATTATTTTGGATTTTGCGTGTTGTAACCATTCACAGACATCTGTCAGTACTTCTTAAATCAAAAGGCAGAGCTTGAAGAAAATCTGGAACTCACTACATGAGCAACTGTCAATATAAACACACCTTAGCTTTAATCAGTACATCAAACTGCTGTGCACTGTGTGATCTTGCATGTATTTGTAATGGTGATTAGTGTCCAGGATTAGTAATGCTGGGGAGCTTTGGTTTTAGAAGTGTTATTATATTGGTTCTGAGATTACAGACTGTGTCAGTGATTATTACATAGTCGAAGATCGAGGTTGTCAGTATTGAAATGTTTCCATTTCTGAAAACTGGTTAAAACTATACAATTCCAAAAATGAGTGCTAACAGTCATAACACGTGAATACTTTATATCCTGACCCTTTGTTTTCTTGACAAAGGCATTAACATTATCTCTGTAGATAGATGAAAGACTATTTCAAATAAAAATCAGCCAAAAATATCACAAAGACATGGCAAATAAATTTCAAGGCATAAATGGAATTTGAATATTTTATTTTGACGTTTTCTTCCCCAGAAATATTTTGAAGGAAAAGGTGGTTTAAACTTTTGATGTGTGGTGTGCCAATCCATTTTTTCTGAGTAACTAAAGTCATTTTTCATATTCGAACTGTCCATACACAGTTGCTGTGCTCAAAGAGTATTCTTCTATTTCACTATTGCCAAGCAAATGGGAACAAAATTGGATCTAGGTTTGTGGTAGTGAGGGTAAGAGGGGGCACAACCAATTTGGAGAAGTGGGTGAAACAAACCCAGGGCTGGGACAGAAGAGTTGGACAGGGCATCAAGGATCGGGATGTTGCTGAAGCTGGAGGTGAGACTGAAAAGTCTAGGGCTGTTTACCTAGAGTTTACCTAGAGACTTTACCTAGAGCAAAGGAGACTGAGAAGAGATCTTATTGACATTTATTAAATCATGAGAAGCATAGATAAAGTGAATGATACCTTTGCCAGGGTTGGGAAGTCTAAAACCTGAGGGCATGAATTTAAAGGGAAAAGATTTGAAAACGACAAGGAGCATTTTCAGACTGTGGAAGATATATGGAAGAGGAAGTGATGGAGGTGGATAAATTACAATGTTTTAAAGACATTTGGGCAGGTATGTTAATAGGAAAGATCAAATGAGGACAAATGAGACCAGCTTGGGTACCTCCTTTGTCAACATGGATGAGTTGGAATGATTGGCCTGTTGCTGCACTGTGTGCCTAATGCTATGACTCCAAGAGCCGAAGAGGGTGGATGGGGGTCAACGCTACAAAGGGTTGTGGAAAGTTTGAGATGTAATGTGCGCAAAGGTGTTGGACATGCTCATTATCAGTTGGGGAGCACAACATGATCAGTTTTCTAATTAAATTCTATTGAATCTTGCACATAAATGTGATGTGTAAGAATTTCTAGGCTTACAGATCTTGGCAATATATGGCTTATTACATTCTATCTTGCCCTGTGTATTGTTCTTATTTTAAAAGTTGCAGGAACATTTTAAGAAAGACTAATTTTTGTAATCTATTCAAACGCTGATCTGATCATTTTGCTTCATAATGGAAATATTTATAACATTGTCTACAAAAGTATTCATATTTCTCAAACATACTGGTACATGTTTTGTCTACATTTTAATCCAATTAATGTGTTTCAGTTTAAAACAACTTTATTGCATTAGAGAGGTATGTCGAGTTTGTGTATGCAAAAGTGACATAAGCAAATCTGATATTGAAAAGATTTGTATAAACTATCTAAACAATATTTCAACAGAGCCACATGTAAACCTTGTCGTGCTTATACTTGGTACGGCCTGTGTTACAGGTATAATGGCTGTCTTCTGCATATCAATAGCAGTCTATGGTGAGTTTACAAGTTGTACTAATTTGAAGGTTACATATTCTGTAGAAGATCAAGTGACTCACCCTTTGGTCTGAAGAAGGGTTTTGGCCCAAAACGTTGCCTATTTCCTTCGCTCCATAGATGCTGCCGCACCCGCTGAGTTTCTCCAGCACTTTTGTCTACCACCCTTTGGTATTGTTTTTTTAATCGTCACATGTACTGAGATACAGTGAAAAAACTTTGTGTGCTATTGTGGTAAATCATACTATATATGACTACATTCAAACCATACGAGAATACACCAAGTACTGCAAAAAGAGAAAGAAATCAGAATTAAGAATATAATTTTACAGCCACATATAAAATGCAGGTTAAAAAGAAGTACAAGGGTCACAACAAGGTAGATTTTGAATTGGGTGTACATCCTTCCTTTATGGGAGGTCTGTTCAATGGTCTGGCAACAACAGGGAAGAAGCTATTCTTGAAGCTGATGGTATCTTTTGTATCTTTTGCCTGATGAGAGGGGGGAGTAGATGGAATGACCTGGGTGTGATTGGTCCTTGATTATGTTGGTTGCTTTCCTGTGGCAATTGGACAAATGGGTGGAATCAATAGGAGAGGGTGGTTTGTATGCTGGGCTGATTTGCTGCCATAACTCTATAATTGTATGCACTTAGTGCAGAGCAATTACAATTGTGATGCATCCTGATAGGATGTTTACTGCAACGCAACTGTAGATATTGGTAAGATTCATTGGGGATATGCCGAATATCCCGAAACTTCTGAGGAAGTAGAGGTATTGATGGGCTTTCTTGGGCATGAAGTCAATGTGGGGACCTTCAAGGCTCAATTTCTTTCCACCGTTTGATCATCATAAATAATGGAAGTGTAAAGGGAAATTCCATTTAAAATTGACTGCAGCAATGTTCCAACTATATTTAACATCCTTGATGGGAAAACCAAGGTTGTTCCTTCATCCTGATCACTTGAGGAATTGGAGATGGCAGAGTGTTGAATATTTATGGCTTAATGAGTGTTTGCCAATTATCAATAACATTATAATCTGGGTAGAACATCACCACCCCCAATATTAAAAAAAAAACATTGTAAGAGATAATATTTTCTGGAAATTTTACCATTTTCGATAATCTATCTTTGCAGCTTGGTTCAAGGTTTGGAAAGGCTTTGAAATGGTACTACTGTGGATTTCACCCAGAAAGATGCATTTTGGACAGTGAGCAGATTCTCACCACAGATAATAGAAGGCTGTTTCATATTGGTAACAATATTAAAGGATGCAATTTGCTCCATCGAGTACATGATGGGTCTAAGAGTAATGCATCAATTCCATTGCCCTGAACCCATCCTCTCATATATGCTCATTTAACACCTCCATGAATCTCCTGCTTCTCCGTGGATTGTCACCTTGTCGTGGTGGAGAAGGTTGTGTGGTCCTGAGATCCTGAGAGCGATGCTGGAGCTATGCTCCAGGTAGGGTTACCCATGGCAGTAAGGTTGATGGGGAGGTCTCTGACAAAGAGCAATCTGACCAAGACCTCGACGGTGGAACAGGTGGAGGATGATGGCTGACCTTAGTGGAGCGTCACAATGGCTGGGAAGGCGGATGAAGACTGCAGCAGAAAAAGGTCTCTGGTCATCTTGGACTCCATGCCACTAGATCCTGACCCAGATCTGTCAAGGACCGTGTGGTGGCTGTCTGTGCACCAGTCTCCCCACGTTAAACAAAGCCACACACAGGCGTCCTCCATATAGGTAATAACACCCTGGAGACCCCTGTGGTCAGCCATGACCGCAAGGGGCCTAAAAAGAATCTTCCACGGCCCACCTACAATACATCAAGGGCAGTCTAGAATGACCACTTAACCTAAAAACCTGCATGAGTTTGGGACGTGGGAAGAAACTGGAGCACTCAGAGGGAACCTAGAATGTCACAGGTAAAAGTTGCAAGCTCACCCAGGCAGCACTGGAGATTAAAACTGAACCTGGTCTCTGGAGCTGGGAGACAGCTGCGCAATTTTAAAATCTTAAATAATCCTGTCTTCTATCCCAAGATGACTTGTTTTCACTTGTTAATAAAGATTCACTTTGCATTTTGAATATTATTTTTAAGCACATGTTTTAATATTTACCAGCCCAAACTGCACAGCACATCAATCAAAAGAGAGACTAAACCATGCTTAACGTGACTTACAATCCAGAGCGGGTTTTAATCAGAGATATGAACACATCTGTAATTCAGATATACATCTGGTACAACTCAAGGCACAAATTAATTCTCTTCCCATTGTTGGGTGTTAACTTTTGTACCAACCTTGACATGAATCATGTTACTGTTGTCAGTTCTGCAGTCTCACTGATTCATTGATATTTGTGTAAAGGTTAATATGACATGGATTCCCTGCAGGATTCTTTCCTGGTCTGCTTTTTAGAAGTTTCTCCCCCTTCAGCCAAAGGAATTACTGTTTTCCTGGCCTCAGTTTAGTTTAGTTTAGAAATACAGCGCGGAAACAGGCCCTTTGGCCCTCCAAGTCCGCTCCGACCAGTGATCCCCACACATTAACACAACCCTACACACACTAGGAACAATTTACACTTATACCAAGTATACAAGCCCAAGCCAAATAACCTACCTGTATGTCTTTGTAGTGTGGGAGGAAACCGAAGATCTCGGCAAAAATCCACACGGTCACGGGGAGAACGTACAAACTCCATACAGACAGCACCCGTAGTTGGGATCGAACCCGCGTCTCTGGCACTGCAAGCGTTGTAAGGCACCAACTCAACCGCTGCACCACGGTGCCACCAGTGACCAGTAATTTTGTTCCAATCGTAAACCTTTATGTAGCGTTGAAAGAGATTTTTTGAGAATGAACTTTGATTTGGTGCTTTAAAGATTGACAATAAGATATTTTGATTGCTGATCAATCAAATTTCACTGTACATTAATTGACACATGACAATAAACTGACTAAGAAACCTTGAACTATTCATAGAGGGGTCCAGATAATTGATTTTTAATCTGAAGGTGCTAGTTTCAGACTTGTCAAAAACCAAACATCCTCAGAATTAATACCTTTAATGTAGGGATTTCATTTTTTTTTTAATGCTTACTTCAATGGCTTGTGCTTTCTAGTTGTCTCCCCACACAAGTGGAACTTGGGTCTCTTTCCTTGTTTGCAAAATATAACCTTAACTTCCTAAATTTTCTTGGTAGTGAAGCATTTGGAGAAGTGTTTGATGGAAAAGTTGAAGACATTTTGGGGGCCTGGCAGTGGCAGTGCAGCTGTTAACATCGTTCTTTCCCTTTCAGCATTCTGAAAAGATTGTTCCCTCTGTAACTCCCTGATCTGCTCTTCCATCTCCACCAATATTCATAGCACTTTCCCATGCAACACCAATGTTTTACCTTGTCCATTTCCACCATCCTGGGAACAAACATTCCAGGTGATGCAATTATTTACTTACTGTACACTTCTTCCAATCTAATGTATCCCATTTGGTGCTCACAGTGTGGTCTTCTTTATGACCATATAACAATTACCGCACGGAAAACAGGCCATCTCGGCCCTTCCCTAACCAAACACTAATTTCCCCCTAGTCCCATCTACCTGCACTCAGACCATAACCCTCCATTCCTTTCCCGTCCATATACCTATCCAATTTATTTTTAAATGATAAAATCGATTACAATAGAGAAACAAATTACAGATTGGGTACCACGGTGGAGAAGCTTTGTTCAGATGACAGATATGATCTTGATTATCCAGGTGCCACTTGGGTTAATTTTACATCCCATACCATACTAGACATATCTGGTTATGGCCTATTGTGCTGTTCCAAAGAGTCCCGATGTAAGTTTGAGAACAAGTCAAGTCAAGTCACATTTATATATATATATATAGCACATTTAAAAAAACAACTCTCGTTGGCCAAAGTACTTTACATTTGTTATAAGAATAGTATAAACAAAACAAACTACATACATATATACATATAGCCCTAGCTCAGAGGACATCACGAAAGTACAGATACGTTTTTAGTCTACACTTAAAGGAGTCGATGGAGGGGCAGTTCTGATGGGAAAGGGGCTGCTGTTCTACAGTCTAGGAGCTGCAACCGCAAAGGTGCGGTCGCCTCTGAGCTTATGCCTAGACCGTGGGATATTCAGCAACCCCAAGTCGGCCGATCTGAGGGACCTGGAGGTGGTGTGGTGGGTGAGAAGACTTTTAATGTAGGTTGGGGCAAGCCCGTTGAGGGCTTTGTAGACATGGAGGAGAATCTTGAGATTTATTCGGAACCGCACAGGGAGCCAGCGGAGAGAGGCCAGGATCGGGGTGATGTGGTCCCTTTTTCGGGTGCCCATCAGGAGTCTCGCTGTGGTGTTTTGGACCAGTTGCAGGCGGGACAGGGAAGATTGGCTGATGCCAATGTAAAGGGAGTTGCAGTAATCTAGGCGGGAGGAGATAAATGTGTGGATGATGTGTGGATGAAATGTGTGGATAAATGTGGGAAGAACAGCACCTCACCTTTGATCTGGGCACATAGCTATCTTAGTACTCAGTATCAAATTCAATACTATAGAAGTCAGTTGCCTTTTCTGGCATGGGAACTGGTAGGTTCTGTTGTTACATTATCTATCTTTAATTTCAATTTATCTTTTTCTCCTCTCTGATGTCCTGGGCATCTTGAATAATTTGCAATTTCAACTCCCATAAAGCTCTGGCTTGCATGTCACAGCTTTTATGTGGCCCTTTGCTTGTTTTGTTTACTTTTAACTGCACTTTACTAATATATCAACTTGATGGTTTTGTAAACGGGAAGCATGGTGGCGCAGCAGTAGAGTTGCTGTCTTACAGCGCCAGATACACGGGTTCGAACTTGACTATGGGTGCTGTCTGTAAGGAGTTTGTGCGTTCTCCCCGTGACCTGTGTAGGTTTTACCTGGGAGCTCAGGTTGCCTTCCGCACTTCTGGTGTAAAATCAGACATTGGACTCTTTGTGAGTTTCTCTGCTCAAAATTTTCATTTGGAATCTGTAGCAGTTTATTCAAGCAGTTATAGCTACATCGTCCTTAGCCCCATTCTCCCTCCCCCCACCCCATCCCACTATTTCAAGGTTACTGTTGGAGTCCCACTGCAAATAATAACTTATTAGATTATTAGACATTAGATCGAGGTTGCAATGGAATTTTCACAGGTGATTATTTACTTACCAGACTGAGGAAAGGAGCAACATATCATGAAAAATCGGAATTCCTCAAAGAAGCCTTGAGGTAAGTTTGCTCAAACTATCTGAGAGTATGTGTTTTCTCTAATTTGGGAGAGAAAAGGTAATGCTGGAGAAGGTCATGACTTTCTGTTGACAGCTATAGTATTCGATCTGTGGTGACATAGAGATCTAGGAATTCTTCAATGTCCAGAGAGAGAAATTAAAGCCACATTGCCTAAGGAGCCTGTGCCAATTGTGCAATGAAGCAGCACAATGTTGTTCTCCCATGAGCTCTGGGTGTTATGTATGATAGGACAGGCCTTGTGCAGTGACATTACTTTTCCCCATTGCAAAAGAATAGTGGAGGATGTTAGAAGCAAGTTGACAGTGGGATAATGCTGGGGTGTGGGGAGAGAAAACTTGAGGGTGGGGGGGGGGGGGGGGGGGGGGGGGGGGGAGGGAGGAGGAATGGAATAACATGGACTGGAGTTTTTTGAGGTGTACAGTTGGATTTAGCAGTGAATATGAGCATGGAACAATACCTCTACTCTGATCAAGAAGGCTCATCAGCGTCTCTTCTTCCTGAGGAGGCTGAAGAAGGTCCATCTGTCTCCTCAGATCCTGGTGAACTTCTACCGCTGCACCATCGAGAGCATCCTTACCAACTGCATCACAGTATGGTATGGCAACTGCTCTGTCTCCGACCGGAAGGCACTGCAGAGGGTGGTGAAAATTGCCCAACGCATCACCGGTTCCACGCTTCATTGAGTCTGTCCAAAGCAAGCGCTGTCTGCGGAGGGCGCTCAGCATCGCCAAGGACTGCTCTCACCCCAACCATGGACTGTTTACCCTCCTACCATCCGGGAGGCGCTACAGGTCTCTCCGTTGCCGAACCAGCAGGTCGAGGAACAGCTTTTTTCCGGCGGCTGTCACTCTACTAAACAACGTACCTCGGTGACTGCCAATCACCCCCCCCCCCCCCCCCCCCCCGGACACTTATTTTTTTTTTTTTTATTCAAATCGTTTGCTATGTCGCTCTTCAAGGGAGATGCTAAATGCATTTCGTTGTCTCTGTACTGTACACTGACAATGACAATTAAAATTGAATCTGAATTTGAATCTGAATCTGAACAAACCGGGCATTGGGTGATGGAATCAGGCACACGATTACCAGTGGTGGGATTGGGCATCCAGAGGGTGGGGGAAAGGGAAGGTGCTGGGCAGGCAGTTGGGTAGTAGGTGGTGTGGGATATGTGATCAGTCCAGGATGTGCGAAACAGACTGATTATATATTGGCAAACTTAAAATAAACAGCTATAACGAGTTGAGCTGGGAATTATACATGTAGGTATTTAGTTTAGTTTAGAGATACAGCATGGAAACAGGCCCTTCGGCCCACCGGGCCTCTGCCAACCAGCGATCCCCACACATTAACACTATCCTATACCCACTAGGGACAATTTTTTAATTTACCAAGCCAATTAATCTACAAACCTGTATATCTTTGGAGTGTGGGAGGAACCAGAAGATCTCTGAGAAAACCCACGCAGGTCACAGAGAGAACGTACAAACTCCGTACAGACAGCACCCATAATCTGGATCGAATCCTTGTCTCTGGCGCTGCATTCACTGTAAGGCAGCAACTCTACCGCTGCGCCACCTTGATTGCCCCCTTAAAGCAAGACACTTTACAATATATATCAATGATTTAGATGAAGGGATTCAAAGTAATATTAGCAAATTTGCAGATGACACAAAGCTGGGAGGAAGGATGCTATGAGAATGCAGGGTGACTTGGACAGATTGGGAGACATGGCAGATGCAGATTAATGTGAATAAATGTGAGGTTATCCACTTTGGTAGCAAAAACAGGAAGGTAGATTATTATCTAAATGGTGTCAAGTTGGGAAAAGGGGAAGTACAATGGGATCTGGGGGTCCTTGTTCATCAGTAAATGAAAATAAACATGCAGGTACAGCAGGCAGTGAAGAAAGCAAATGGCATGCTGGCCTTCTGAACAAGACGAGTTGAGTATAGGGGCAAAGAGGTCCTTCTGCAGTTGTACAGGGCCCTAGTGACACCACACCTGGAGTATTGTGTGCAGTTTTGGTCTCCAAATTTGAGGAAGGATATTCTTGCTATTGAGGGAGTGCAGCGTAGGTTTGCAAGGTTAATTCCAGGGATGGCGGGACTGTCATATGCTGAGAGAATGGGGCGGCTGGGCTTGTATACTCTGGAATTTAGGATGAGAGGGGTTCTTATTGAAACATATAAGATTATTAAGGGATTGGACACGCTGGAGGCAGGAAAATGATTGAGGAGTCCAGAAGCAGGGGCCACAGTTTGAGAATAAGGGGTAAACCATTTAGAACGGAGATGAGGAAACACCTTTTCAGAGAGTTGCGAGTCTGCGGAATTCTCTGCCTGTGGAATTCTCTGTCTCTGGATACTTCCAAGAGCGAGCTAGATAGGGCTCTTGAAGATAGTCAGGGGATATGGGGAGAAGGCAGGAACGGGGTACTGATTGTGGATGATCAGCCATGATCACATTGAATGACGATGCTGGCTCGAAGGATCGCATGGCCTACTCCTGCACCTATTGTCTATTGTCTATAAGACCCATCTGCAAAACTGTGGATATTTGGACACCATAGCAGTGGCTTTCTTTAACGAATGCTGAAGCCAGGATCAACTCCAGTTAAGGCCTACTTTGGAGTTATGGGCATTAACGGGCCTTAAATGCATTGGAAGTGCCTGCCATTTGTTATCTACATGGTGGTCTTCATGTACATTCATCATGCATTTGTATTATGGAATTAATGCAAATGTGCTATATCCACACAAGCTATCTTATCACATTTGCTAATTATGATGAAGATAAAATATATTTGTCTGCTTTGAATAAACATTGCTTTATGCTAGAGCATTTCGAGCCTGGAATGTTTTTTTTCAAACTCACCAGCAATCGATCCATCCACTCATTAGACCTGTCATTGAAATGTAAATGTTTACGAAGGAACTGCAGATGCTGGAAAATCGAAGGTAGGCAAAAATGCTGGAGAAACTCAGCTGGTGAGGCAGCATCTATGGAGCAAAGGAAATAGGCAACGCCTCGAGCCAAAACCCTTCTTCAGACTGATGTGAGAGTGGGGGGTGGGAGGAGAAGAAAGGAAGAGGTGAAGAGGTGGGCTGAGGGAGAGCTGAGAAGGGGAGGAGAAAGTAAGGACTACCTGAAATGAGAGAAGTCAATGTTCATACCGCTGGGGTGCAAACTGCCCAAGTGAAATATGAGGTGCTGCTCCTCCAATTTACGGTGGTCCTCACTCTGGCCATGGAGGAGGCTGAGGACAAAAAGGTCGGATTTGGAATGGGAGGGGAGTTGAAATGCTGAGCCTCCGGGAGATCAGGTTGGTTATTGCGAACCGAGCGGAGGTGTTCGGCGAAGCGATCGCCCAACCTACGCTTGGTCTCACTGATATAGAGCAGCTGACATCTAGAGCAGCAGATGCAATAGATGAGGTTGTAGGAGGTGCAGGTGAACCTCTGCTGCACCTGGAAAGACTGCTTGGGTCCTTGAATGGAGTCAAAGGGGGAGGTAAAGCGACAAGTGTAGCATTTCTTGCGGTTGCAAGGGAAGGTGCCAGGAGAGGGAGTGGTTTGGGTGGGAAGGGACGAATTGACCAGGGAGTTACGGAGGGAGCAGTCTCTGCGGAAAGCAGACAGGAGGAAGTGGGAAGATGTGGCGAGTGGTGGGGTCACGTTGGAGGTGACTAAAATGACGGAGGATTATTTGTTGTACATGACGGCTGGTAGGGTGGAAGCTGAGGACAAGGGGGACTCTGCCCTTGTTACGAGTGGGGGGATGGGGAGTGAGAGTAGAGTAATGGGCTATAGAAATGTCGATGTTGGTCTATAGAGTAATGGGCTATAGAGAATTGAAATGTCGATGTTGGTCAGGGCGGTGTGCTTGGGTGGGAGTATGATGAGAGCAAGTCAGAGCCAATTGAATGAAGGGCAGCTGGAAAATGTTTAAGGAGAGGGCAGAGAGCTAGAAATAATTGGTAGTGAAATACTGAAGAGGTGATATAGCCACTGAACATGCCAACTTGGTCAATGGTGAAGAAAACCAGATTGTTAACTGTGATTCTTGGACACTGCAATTTTTCTCACACTATTTAAAGACACTGGGAAAAGATTTTCTGTATGCAGTGACCATTTACAGTACGTGGATATCTAAGACCTTGCGACATCTGGGATAAATCTCTGCTGGACGAAAGATTGCAGTGGTTCTGATTGAAATGCGGCCTGCATAAATTTCATATGTTTTGTTTCTTAACTATGAAGTGTGAATGGAATTTTATTTTTGTTTGGTGGATGAGAATAACATGTTTAAATCAAAATCTGCAAATAGAGTGGGTTTAGGAACATTTGTAAGCCCTCTTCATTGTTTAGTAGCCTCATGTTTTGTTTGGTTTAGTCTATTATTGTCACATGTAGCGAGGCACAATGAAAAGCTTTTTTGTTGCGTGCTATCCGGTCAGCAAAAAGATTAGACATGATTACAATCAAGACGTCCATCGTGGACATATACAGGATAAAGGATATAATGTTGAGTCCGAGACAAAGCCCAGTAAAGTCCGATTTAAAATTAGTTTGAAGGTCTCCGATGAAATAGATGGAAGGTCAAGATCACTCCCTAGTTGGTGAGAGGATGGTTCAGTTGCCGGTAGTAATAATGAGATTAAGCAGTAGGGTCATCTACAGATCTATAGATGTCTTTGATATGTTTTTCACAAACGTTTCATGGTTTTGCCACTTGGCACCAGGCATTTTAATGTTTAACTCAATGTTTTAACCTAATACAACTCCATAGGTTTTTTTTAAACACTTATGACAATTACATATCCCTACTTGTTGACAACACTTATAGATTGTCAGCTTTGCCTTCTGCAATTCTAGGAATAATAACTCTAATCATTTGGTTTTTTTTGTTTCTTCCAGCCATTTCGCCCACTCTCATAAGTAAATTTGCTGGGTGTTTGCTTGCAGAATTGTTACAGTTCTTATTCCTGGAGCTGATGGAGGGAAGAAACTTGTGTTGGAAGGAACTGCAGATGCTGGTTTAAACAGAAGATAGACACAAAAAGTTGGAGTAACTCAGCGGGTCATGCAGCATCTCTGGAGAGAAGGAATCGGTGACGTTTCCGGTCTGAAGAAGTGTCGACGTGAAACGTTACCCATTCCTTCTCTCCAGAGATGCTGCCCGTCCCTCTGAGTTACTCCAGCTTTTTGTGTCTATCTTCGAGGGAAGAGACTTGCTTAGCTATTTCCAAGGAGCCAGAGGATCCCATGTATGTCACATATAAATAAACTGGCATTAGTGCTACCTGACTTGTTCTCTCATCCTACCACTGAAATAAAGTACCACCACCAATGCCGATTACTTTTGAACATACACCTTTACTTTCCTGTTTTCTCATTTGTCATCACAATTGCAGATTACTTGCCTAATATCAATAATTGTTCCTGGGTGTAAATTAACTATTTTCTTCAACACTTTGCAGCAGGTGGAGCTGTTGCCTCACATTGCCAGAGACCCAGGTTCGATTCTGACCTGGGATGCTGTCTGTGTGGGGTTTGCATGTTCTCCTTGAAACTGCCTGGGTTTTTTTCTGGGTGCTCCGCCCACATTCCAAAGATGTGTGGGTTTGTGGGTTGACTGGCTTCTAAAATTGTCCCTAATATGTAGGGAATTGATGAAAAAGTGGGACTACACGGGACACTGAACCGGTGATCGATTGTCGGCATGAACTCATGGGTCAAAAGGTCTGTTTTCTATAAGGCTGTATCTCTAAATTAAACTAAGCTAAACTTAGGAAGTTCCTCATTGCTTTGGAATTACCTAAGGTTATGAAAACTGGGATAATTAGGTTTTGGTTTATTAATATCACCTTATAAGACCCCTCTCCATTTCCCCTTTTCTTTTGCTGTGCTCCTTTGAAAACGAGAAATGCCTTCAGTCTTGAACCAGATGTGTTTGGGTGTGCTTTCTGAAGGATTTTCATTCTTTTTAATTTGGAAACAGCTCAACGAGCTTTGATCTATCCCTGATAAACCCACTCAAAAATGTAATTAACTGTGATGATCACACATGATTTTAATAGCTCGAGATTCCCATCAACATTTTTTATTGAAGGTAAATAAAAACATCTCAAGATAAAAAAATAAAACTCCACTGATTGCTTAAGAAAAATGCATAACATTTCCGGTGTAATTTCCATCGAAGGTTTCAACTTCTGTATATTGACTCCTGCCTTCATCATCTCCTTTCTGAGGGCGAAATAAATCAACTTCAAATATATTATTTCATACAGCTATTGGTCCAAATGATTTGTTTTCTCGGGGGCTTTTAGAGCCAGATGTAACCAGATCTTTGTTTAGTTTTGATTAAGGACCAGATTTTGCTTGCTGTTGCTCACCTCTGCACCTTATGTACTTGATGTATTTGACTTTTAACTGCCTGCTCAGTTTAGTTTAGTTTAGAGAAAAGCGGGGAAACAGGCCCTTCGGCTCACCGAGTCTGTACCGACCAGCGATCCCTGCACTTTAACACTATCCTACACGTTAGGGCCAATTTACACACACACCAAGCCAATGAACCTACATACCTGTACGTCTTAGAAGTTTGGGACGAAACCTAAGATCGTGGAGAAAACCCACGCGGTCATGGGGAGAATGTACAAACTCCGTTCAGACAGCACCCATAGTCGGGATCGAACCCGGGTCTCTGTGTTCAGATTTGGTTGAGAATGGGCATTAAATGGTGGCATTACTAGTTACATCCAAGGCTGGATAGAGTGGAGGTGGAGAGGATGTTTCCACTAGTGGGAAAGTCTAGGACTAGAGGTCATAGCCTCAGAATTAAAGGACATCCTTTTAGGAAGGAGATGAGGAGAAATATATTTAATGAGAAGGTGGTAAATCTGTGGAATTCTTTGCTCACAGAAGGCTTTGGAGGCCGTCAGTTGACATTTTTAAGGCAGAGATAGATAGATTCTTGACATACAGGTGTCAGAGGTTAAGGGGAGAAGGCAGGAGAACGGGGTTAGGAGTGAGAGATAGATCAGCCATGATTGAATGGTGGAGTAGACTTGATGGGCCGAATGGCATAATTTTACTCCTATCCCTTATGACTTTATAATCCATGTCCTGGGTATAAATTGAAAACAAGTTCCAATCCTTGGTGTTTCTCAATAATGCTTTGATTGTAGCTGTTAACTTTCTTTTTCAAATCACTGTCCAAAACTTTGTACAACTGATCTCATAGATATATATATGTGTGTCGAGATGTTGCTGGTTTCCCCACTACCTCAAGCAACACTTAAAATGCCTATCCACTAAGATGGCTCCACTAAGGAGGAGGAGCCATCTTGGGGAATGGCTGCTAACCAGCAGCCGTCCGTTTAATTCACTTTTTTTTGTAGTTCTAGTGAGTCCTGTGTTTTGTTTGTGGGAGAAATAGACTTTTTAATGTGGGGGGAAGGGGGTAACTATATTTCTAGGTCCCTACCTGGTCGGTGAGGCAGCTTTTTCTCCAGGCTGCCCCGTCGACCCGTCCTCGTGGCCTACCAGCGGGCGTGGAGCGCCGTTTCCTGGTGGGGACCGCCCAGCACCTCGGCTTCGGTGGCGGAACAGCGCTGGAGCGCAATCGCGGGGTGGAGCGGGCGATGCCTTGCCTGGGTCACCGCGCTGGATCGACGCGCTGGAGCTCCGGTGAGCTGTGACCGCCGAGTTCAACACCTCCGGGCTGCGGGACTGCGGAGCGGAGCGGGTGGCGCCGACTTCAACATCGGGAGCCTGGGAGCTCCAAACCGGCGCGGCCTTGTCGGCTTCGGAAGCCGCGGTCTCCGGTAAGGAAGCGGCCGTTCCAGGTGGCCCAGCCGCTGAGAGGACTCTCCCGATGCCGGGGCAACAGCACTCGGCGAGAACGGCCAGGAACATCGGGCCTCCATAGAGGCAATAGCGGAGGCCTCAATAGGCCTGACTTTGGGAAAACTGGGGATGGGGACTGGACATTGTGCCTTCCCCCACAGTGGTAACCATTGTGGGGGAATGATTTTTGCGTGTAAGTGATTATTTTAGTTTGTGTCCAAGATGGCTGTCGGATGCTGCTGCTCTCTCTTCACATTGTGTTTTTGATTTTTTTTTTGCCTTTGGATTGAATTCTGTCTTTAATTTGTGTATTGGTGATGTCTTTATTATTTATTTTATTCCGATTATATGTTTTTTACTCGTGTTAAATTCTGTAAGGTGTCCTTGAGACTTTTGAAAGGCGCCCATAAATAAAATTTATTATTATTATTATTATTATTACCCCCTTCCATTATTTTATTCTGCTCAAAAGTTCTGTTTTTCACTAACTCCATCCCTCTCCTTGGCAAATAAGCTCAACCCCGAGTCCAGTTTGAAAAGGAGGAATGGGTGCAACATTTTCATTGTGGGCCTCAGGTACAACTAAAGACAAATGCAGTGACGCACTGACCAAAATGGTTCTTGGTGTCCCACCTCTCTGTCATCCTTTAGAATGGCTAGACTTATTGGTCTATACCAGGGGTGGGGAACCTTTTCATGTTGGAATGCCGCATTGTTAGCTGTAATCTAATAAGGCCCCATCCAAGAAACTTCAATTAGATATACTTCAAAATGTACATTATTTTGTAAAAAATAGCCCTCATGACTTACTAATGTTTTAATTGTGGCCGTCAGTCGGAGGTGGGGGGGGGGGGGGAATTATTTTCTTGAATCTTCTTTTACTCTTTAGTATTTTAAATACGTTCATTTTAAGATTAAAATAAAAATAATAAAGGACAAACAAAAACATACTAATAAAAATAAAAGGATTTGTTCTACAAAATTTGGATTCATTCAAAAGGCCGCACCTAATGGCCTAGAAGGCCGCAGGTTCCCCACACCTGGTCTATACCTTTTTTTTTGCTGTTCAGGTCCTTCTGTTTATACCCACAGCAATGGAAAACGCAGCAAAATGATCAAAAACAAAGTTGTATTTCAGTTTGTGATAATTTTTGGTGCTGTCACTGCCTCGATCTTTACACCAACTTTAAGTAAATTAATCTCTCTGTCTAGAGCTGACAAGTAGCTAATTTCAGATCATTCTCAGTATTTCTAAGCGGAAGAGTATTGATTAGTCAAAGGTCATCTAATGATTTACAATGATCAAAGATTTCAACCATCCTGATTCCATGTGATTGGAATAATAATTGAAAAGGCAGGAGGTTTCACTTGATTTCACTTTTATAAACATTAGGTTTGAATGTTAGATTTCCACATTATTTTGAGGAAGGGTAAGGCCCAGTGAATCTTTTAAAAAAAGTGAATATGGCCCTAATTAATTGAATTGTAACCAATCGTATTGTAACTTAAAGCACATGGCATTGGGGGTTCAGTATTAATGTGGATAGAGAACTGGCTGGCAAACAGGAAGCAAAGAGTAGGACCTAAACCCACCTTTTCACAAGGCAGGCCAGTGACCACAGTGGGGTAGTCTCAACAACACTGAACCCCAGTATTGTCACATCTCGATCGGATTAAATACCTATGGATGAGGATCCTCTTCAAGGCAATAGCTCCAAGTTTCAATATGACACTAAGCAGCTGGGGGGAAGTGTTAGCTGTGGGGGTTGATGATGCTAGGAGACTGCAAAGTCGCAACGGGATAGGCAGGGTGAGGGTGGGCAATAGGACATCAGAAACCATGCAGTATAATGTGGATAAATGTGAGGTTGTCCATTTTGGTGGCAAAAACACGACTGTAAAGCAGATTAACAACTATCTAAAGTGGTGGACGTAGTGGGTCTCAAGGGACAATGATACAGCGAGGATGGAGGTGGAGCTGTCACAGGTTGGTGCACACCCACAACCTCATTGAAGGTAGGCAAGCAGATGGTGCAGCAGGAGGTAAAGAAAGCAAATGGTACCTGTGCACTTCGATAGCAAGAGATGTTTGAGTATAGGAGCAGCAGGGAGTTCTTAGGACTGCAGTTGTACAGGGTCTTGGTGAGACCACACCTGGAGTATTGCGTGCAGTTTTGGTCAAGAAATCCCAGGAAGGACATTATTGCCATAGAGGGAGTGCAGAGAAGGTTCACCAGACACATTCCTGGGATGTCAGGGGACTGTCTTATGAAGAAAGACTGGATAGACTTGGTTTATACTCTCTAGAATTTAGGAGATTGAGCTGCAGGGGTACTTATAGAAACTTACAAGTGAAGACCGCAAGGGATTGGACAGGCTAGATGCAGGAAGATTGTTCCTGATGTTGGGGAAGTCCAGGACAGAGGGGTCTCCAGCTTAAGGACCCTTACCACCCAATCCTTTGAACCGAGATGAGGAGAACTTCCCATTTCAAGAGGTACACAGAGAGTGGTGCAATCTCAGGATGCTCTCTGCCACAGAGGGTAGTGTTAAATGGACTTTTGCCCCCTGCCAAGTATCGCGCACAAAACACTGCAGCAGAGTTAGTTGTGGCCCTGCCGGTCGGAACGGCTGGATCAGAGGGTTAGTAGAGAGAAGGCAGGTACGGGATGTATTTTTGGATGATCAGCCATGATTTATATTTAATGGCGGTGCAGGGACACTGAAGAGCAACGAATTTTTGGCCTACTCTTGCACCTAATTTCTATGTTTCTATGTTTCTAACAATTTACTCCAGTTCTTATAGCGCATCTCCTTCACTATTTTTGTGCCTTTTCCACAAACCCGTGGTTTTCAAGCTTTGTCGAAGCAACACGACCTTTGTTTGAACCGATGAATAATCATTTCAAACTGGAAAGAATCACTGTTCATGACCAAATGATTTGCAGCTGTGGCTGGTAATTTAGAGTGCAGAGATTGCAGGTGAAAAAGATAATAAGAGCAATAAAATGTGTCACTAATTTACAGTGGAATTGCTTGATCTTAGAAGAATCAGCAGAAGAATTTTTAAATCCGTGGTCTTGATTTACACTTTAATTGTGCAGTTTGTGCAGTCTAGGGGAGCTGTGCTATTTAGGTAATGTAAAAATAACTTTGGTACTTATTTCTGGAATAAACGGTTTAGAAGGAAATAGAAATTAAAATGCACTGGGTCAGTGTGGAGGTGAGGTGGCATGACAGACCTAAAAAGTGAATGTTTTTCTTGTCACAGATGCTGCCTGATCTTCTGATTTTTAAACATTTTCTCACCCTGCTTTTGCTGCTGAAGAATCAGCCAGTTTGTGCAACGCATAATCAATGCCTTCATTGTGATTGATATCAAAACAGAGCTAAAAATTCTAACAGATTGCACACCAATGTACACACGCAGGTTGCCTTGTGAGATTACATCCCTGCACATGTGATGACAGACCTGTAAGGAAGGGTGGTGGAGCAATGATTTTAATCAAAATACAACACATGATTCATGTCACTGTGACAGATCATAGCAACAACTTCCAAGATGAGTGTAGGAGCAACCGGAATTATTACTTAAAGGAGCCGTCGTGCCGAGGCCTCAGACATGGGGTGTGGCAATTAGGTGAGGGCTTGATTAGTCCTAGCTGATCCTGGGCTCATCCTCCTTTCAGCAAGTCTTTACTTTAGTTTACTTTAGAGCCACAACATGAAAATGGGCCATTCGGCCCACAGAGTCCACACTGACCAGTGATCACCCTGTACACTAGCACTATCTTACACACTGGGGACAATTTACAATTTACAAAAGCCATTTAACCAACAAACCTGTTCATCTTTGGAGTGTGTGAGGAAAACGGAGCACCTGGAGAAAACCCACGTGGTCTGAGTGTACAAACACTGTATAGCAACCAAAGTCAGGATCAAACCCAGGTCACTGGCGCTGTAAGGCAGCAACTCTACCACTGCATCACTGTGCTACCCACCAGTCATTGACCATGGGTAGGTCAGACCACTGAAAGCTTGTTCCATCATATATTTAGTGACATATGATGTCTATACCTATCACTTATGCATCACACGAGGACAAAACTGTCCCAGGGCAGTCCTATTTCCTGTTGAAAGGGAACTGCAGATGCTTAAGGTTACACAGAAAGGCAGGAGAAACTTGGGTGACAGCAGCATCTATGCGAGAAATAGGCAACGTTCGGCATTTTTCCTTCGATCCATAGATGCTGCTGCAGTGAGTTTCTCCATTTCTGTTATTTCCTGTTGAATGCGGTTTCAGTAAACATCCAGGACTTGGAGTGACATGAACTCGCAGACATTCCATTTGAGATACAGTATTGGTTGGTAATGCTATAAACATAGTCATACACCATACAGCATACAGCATGGAAGCAGGCTCTTTGATCCAACTTGTCCACATGTACAAATATGCCCCATCTAAGCTAGTCCCATTTGCCTGCATTTGACCCATATCCCTCTGAACCGTACCCATCTATGTACCTATCCAAGTGTCTTTTAAATGCTCTTATATAGTACCTGCCTCAATTACCTCCTCTGGTAGCTTGTTCCACATACCTACCACTCTCTGAGTGTAAAACCTGCTCCTCTAGTCCCTATTAAATCTTTGCCTTCTCCCCATAAACTTATGGCCTTTGGTTCTTGATTCACCTACCCTGGGTAAAAGTCAGTGCATTCACCTTATTTATCCCCCACACATGATTTTATACACCCCTATAAGATCACTCCTCAGTATCTTGTGCTCCAAGAATAAAATCTTAACTTGTCCAATCTCCCTATAATTCAGGCCCTCGAGACTTGGCAACATCCTTGTAAATCTTCTCTATGTTCTTTCCAACTTAATGACATCCTTACATCTTAAGAAATTGACTGAATGCAATGTATACTTTCTCCAAAATTCTAATGAAATAATTGGAGTGAATGTCAGAGCTAGGATATAATGTACTGACCTAACTCTAAGGAAGAAAGGTTCAAAGCGGGTGTCTGCTGTGAAAAGTTAAACTGAAGCCTCTTCTGTCTTATCAAATGAAAGCAACGAGCAGAATTGCTTGGCTGGAATGATATGTATCTTCTTAATGAAAAGCATTAAAAAAATTGGGAAAGAATTAACATTCTGGATGTAATTAATGATTCCACTGTAAATTATAAACACAGTTGTGCTTGCTTTCAAATGTATTTGAAAATGTATTTCACAAGACAGTAAATGGCGCCGTGGATATGCCCAATGGCAATTAATTTGATGAAGGTTTTGTGCACAGGGCTTGCTTGCTTAAAAACATAAGTGTTTTAAAATTAATGTTCATTAAAAGTAGAAGTTGGAGCAGTCCATTGAGCCCCTTGTGCTTGCTCTGCCATTCTATAAGATCATGGTTATTTAGCTCTGTGTCACTAAACCCATAACCCTCTAAAAACTTGTAAATCAAAGGTCCCAAAACACTGATTCATATTGACTATAATCTGCGACCTATTGTGTTGGTTGAAATGATGTTGGTTAAATACTATCAAAACTTTTGTGCACTTGATAATCTGATCGCTGACTTGCTACTAAAACCACCCGCTTTAAAAACAGTTTCTTCCCCTCAGCAATAAGAACTCTTAATTCCGTCCAATAATCAGACAATAATATGATTTCTGATGTATACAGTGTCTTGTCTATGGTCTTTGTTTGTTCTTTTGCATCTTGTAATGTGTGCATATTGTGATGATTGGTGCATTTACGGTGATCTGTGTTATTATGGTATGAACTAAAGCCTCATGTAAAGTACCACCAACCCTGGTTAAAGTTTCATGCGATTTACTTGCTGTGTGCATTTGATTGGGTGGCTTCTTTACTAGACTATCCTTAAAGTTGCGTTTACTTGACCTTTCTGGTGGCTTCAGAGTTGTTATTTAAATGCACATCCTTAAGGAAACTTGCACCGTCAACAAACAAACATGTTTTTAGTGCTGCCTTGATCTTGACTGCAAGTTGAAAACATAAAGTCAAACGTGCACTCACAGCTAAGAGATGCGGGTGTCAACAACTGAACCAAACTGTGCCCAGGCATTAACCTTCTGGAAATAACTACCAATTTCCCAAGTTTTCATTTCATTGAAAATAAATTATGGAAAATTGTTAATTAGTAACTGTAGTACTTCAAGATCCCTGTGGGTGGTGCTACTGAACCATCCTGCTTGACACTGTACAGGATGATGGCTTTGATTAAGAAAGAGCTGCAGATGCTGGAAAAATCGAAGGTAGACAAAAATGCTGGAGAAACTCAGCGGGTGAGGCATCATCTATGGAGAGAAGGAAAAGGCGACGTTTCAGGTTGAGACCCTTCTTCAGACTGATGTCGGGGGGAGGGTGGGGGCGGGAAAAAGAAAGGAATAAGCGGAGACAGTAGGCTTGTGGGAGAGTTGGGAAGGGCGAGGGGAAGGAGAAAGAAAGCAAGGACTATCTGAAATTGGAGAAGTCAATGTTCATACCGCTGGGGTGTAAACTACCCAAGCGAAATATGTTCCTCCAATTTGTGCTGGGCCTCACTCTGGCAATGGAGGAAGCACAGGACAGAAAGGTCGGATTCGGAATGGGAGGGGCAGTTGAAGTGCTGAGCCACCGGGAGATCAGTTGGTTAGTGCGAACTGAGCGGAGGTGTTGGGGGAAGCGATCGCCAAGCCTGCGCTTGGTCTCGCCAATGTAGAGCAGCTGACACCTGGAACAGTGGATGCAGTAGATGAGGTTAGAGGAGGTGCAGGTGAACCTCTGCCTCACCTGGAAAACATCAAGACTCTTTGGCCGGCAAAACATTGATCCCAAACATTCTGTTAAAGGACCAAAGGAGATTTTCAAAACTAAAAAATGATTAATTCTTGAATGGCCAAGTCAATCACTCGATTTGAACCCAATTGAGCATGCCTTTTATATGCTGAAGAGAAAACTGTAGAGGACTGACTTTGGGCCTTTCCACACAGTGGGAAACTTTGATTCTGCTGTGTGGGGATGTTTTATGTCAAATTCTATAGTGTGTTGTGTTCTTTATTTTTATTGTATGGCTGTATGGGAATTTCATTTCACTGTGCCATCTGGCACATGTGACAATTAAATGTATCTTGAATCTTGAATCTTGACTAGCCCCCAAAACAAGCATAAGTTAAAGATGGCTGCAATGCAGGCCTGGCAGAGCATCACCAGAGGAGACACCCAGCAACTGGTGATGTCCATGAATTGCGGACTTTACTCAGCCATTGAATGTAAAGGATATGCAATAAAATACTAAACGTGACTACTTTCATTTACATAACATTGCTATGTCCCAAACATTATGGTGCCTTGAAATGGGGGGGAGGGAATATGTATAAACACTGCTGTAATTTCGATCTGGTGAAACCAAAAATGTATAAAAATGGCCTTTATTAAAATCCGACAATGTGCACTTTAACCACGTGATTTTTTTCCGTTACAAATCTCAAATTGTGGAGTACAGAGGCAAATAAATAGATGATGGATCTTTGTCCCAAACATTATTGAGGGCACTGTAGCTATGGGAGTCGGGTGACGGTGAGATCTAGATGCAGTAGGGAGATGTCGGAGATGGTCCAAGTGTATTTGAGTACCGGTTGGAAATGAATGGTGAAGTTGATGAAGTAAATGATTTCTGCAGGGGTGCCAAGTAAGATCAGCACAAATTGCTGGAGTAACTCAGCGGGACAGGCAGCTGTTCTGGATAGAAAGAATGGGTGAAGTTTTTGAGTCAAGACCCTTCTTCTCAAGAAGGCAGGAGAAAAAAATAAATAAATAAATAAATAGGATTCTGTTCCCACGCCAATTAATACACCTGCCATTTCTACATAATGACTTTCATATCTGAGTTTGGCAATTACGGCTATTAGAATAGCCAAGTGAATTACTAATTTTCTGGGGGTTTTTTTCTGCAGTTCTCAGTAAAGCAGTACATGTTGAGCGGTCAGGTAAACACAACCATATGTTTAGAGTCAACTTTAGATTTATAGAATAAACCACAAAAAGATTAGCCAGTGGAAGAATTAGTTTCTGCTGGCATCAAAACCAAAGTGACCTAGACACAATTGTTGGAATATAAAGATAACACAAAGTTAATTATACCGGTTGTCTCTTGCTCTCTCTTAATTATTTTGCTGACGAAACACACAAAAGTCAGATGGCTATCGTACATTGTTAACTTGCTTATCAATATTTATAATGAAAACTCCTAGAATTGTAATAGTTAAACTTCCTTTTATCGTTTTGATATTGCACTGGATAAGAAATTCCAACAGTACAGTTACTCAGTGGAAGGGAAATAATTTTGTGGTTGGATAGCAGCTCACCTTTCAAAGTGATAAATAGCTTGTTAACTTAGTGTCAAAGTTGGCGCAATTAAAATATTTGCTTAGCACCAGAAGCAAACGAAATGAACTCCAACAAATGACCAGGAATAATATTTAAAGTGCTGTTTTGTTTCCTGTTTCTCTAAACTGGTTTTCCAGGTCAGTTGGTGTCTTCATGTGGGAGGCGATGACATTGGGCCGGCAACCTTACCCAGCTCGCACCAACCTTGAAGTACTGCACTTTGTGGAGAAGCCAAGCAATTGCCCAGACAACGTGTGAGTATCATTGTGTAAAACATGTTTCTCTTTTACAAGAAATCAGAATCTCACCTTAGCTTCTGAACTTTATTGGAAAATAAGAGGAATATCAATATGATATTCTGAGAAAATTCTCTACATTCTTCAAACTATGCTTGCTCGATTCGGGTGGGGGCAGTGGATAGTGGGAATTGGGGTGGATGGGTAGGTTGGGGATGGGACGACACTGTTGGCAGAGCAGCTGTTGGCTGCACCATCATCTGATCTTCTGGCTGCCACACAGGGGCTGGTCAAGTTGAAGTAAGCTTGCAGCCACAACACGCCTGCTCCAGCCACACGACTGATCTTGTCCCTGCGATTTGGAACCCAGTCTCCTGCTTTGGCCTTGGGAAGTAGAGTGCTGCTCCACCAGGCAAGGCTCTGATGATTTCAGAACCATGGTTCACGACATTAGCATTGTGACCACTTTGCACGGTGCCCAGCAGAGGGCAATCAAACAGGTTTCATGAGAGTTTATTTTTGAAAATGTTCCTGTATTTCCACTAAAATCCATTTCAATTTCTCGGCAAGTTCAGCAGAATGTGCACTACAAATTTCAAAAGAGGGTCTCATACTTTTGCTGATCGTGACACGGATAGAAGTTGTAAAATACATGAGGCATTCAGAAAAAACAGTAAGCACATGTATTAATTCTCCTGCTTTAGATCTCTCCATTGTTAGAATTTCTAAACCAGCTGTTTAATTTGGATGGAATAATTGTATTAATCTCTGGGTTTAACTGTGCAATAAATTCCAGAAGGGAATAGCTTTATCGAAAGCAGCTAAGCATTGCGGTCCGATTAAGATGTCACTTATTTCATCTGAAGTTAATAATTGTGACCAATGTGCCATTCTTAAAGGAATAAATTGTTGAAAAATGACAACATTGGGAAAGTATGGTGAGGGTGAAGTGAACAATGAAATATTAATTGCAGTGAATATTGAATTATGTTAATTTTATCTGTTTCATTGCCATTCTACTGAGGTTTAATCGTCCTCAAAAGTAATCACTTTGACAATTTTATGACCAACTTTATTAACAACTTTCACCACCAAACTGAATTTGTCTTGGTGTAATCTGCTATTTAAAAGACACCGACTGTCTGAAGTATTTTTAACTACTAAAAACAAAAATACATCCTCCGGAGAGGTGAGGCGTTTGAATTTCATGCCAGCTAGGTTATGTCTCTAATTTAAAATTTGTGTTAATGTTACCGGATAAAACACTGCAAAGAACCACAACTTAGGGCTGGTTGTCTCAAAAATGTTTGCAACTGGAAAGTTTTATAAGTATTTATAATTCTAAAATGGGATCACTGACATCATTTCTAAAGCCATCACGTATGAATTATTTTTTTAAAACATGCTGTTTATATAGGACATGGGGGATGATAACAGGTTAAACCAGCTCCTCCATCATCCTCTGCCCCCTATGCATTTTTGAGGAGCTCACACAATCCTACTCCACGCTTGGTTGCTCATTCTTTTGTAATTCCATTGCAGTTAAGTCATTACAAGCAATCAGAGTAAGCCCAGTGTGTAATTCCATATTTGGAAATGTCATGTGAGATGTCTACTGCCACATTTAAATAAAATAAAGACCAAATTGGCTGGCTGTAGCTAGA
Source organism: Leucoraja erinaceus (assembly GCF_028641065.1). Classification (NCBI taxonomy): domain Eukaryota; kingdom Metazoa; phylum Chordata; class Chondrichthyes; order Rajiformes; family Rajidae; genus Leucoraja; species Leucoraja erinaceus. The sequence goes on from NC_073389.1 coordinate 40,942,698, forward strand.
TTTAATAACTGGCACTTTTCCAGAGCTTTGTAGGGAACAGAGGAAGGTTCTGCTTGTTGTAGCTTCTGACGATGATAGCCAACAGGTGCATTGTTTTCCTTTCCTCAAGGCACTGTTCCCACCACCCTTCCATCCCCCGAAATCAGATACCAGTGAAATTGTACTTTGATAGTTTACTCAGAGAAGTTTAGTCAGCCTGTTAAATAACTTGTGACATAATGAAGAAACTATGAAAATGAGTTTAAGCTGCTAGATTAATATATTATAGCTGCTGTGTTATCATATTGAAGTCATTATGAGCAATTCACATGGGTCACCTTTATTTACTGATGTCTTTATTTTGTAAGGAAATGGAAGCTATCCTGTTTTTGACACATAATGAACATTAAAGCATGAGTTGGATGTTTCAAAGAGGCAGATGTAAATCATCTAAAAATTAGATCACATTGTGCTGTTTATTTCAGTGCTACGGAACTGAAAATGGATTTAAATACAATTCAGTCTAGTTTATTGTCACGTGTACCAATTTTCAGGACTGCTCTCTAGTTGTGGTAGGATGATTCAGTTGCCCGATAACAGCTGTGAAGAAAATGTCCCTGAATCTGGAGGTGTGCGTTTCACACTTCTATACCTTTTGCCTGATGGGCGAGGGGAGAAGAGGGAGTGGCCAAGGTGCGACTCGTCAGTTGATTATGCTGCTGGCCTTGCCGAGGCGGCGTGAGATATAAACGGAGTCAGTGGAAAGGAGGTTTGTGTGACGGTCTGGTCTTTGTCCATATTACGCTGCGATTTCTTGCAGTCCTGGATAGAGCTGTTCCCAAACCAATTAGTGATGCATCCCGATAAAATGCTTTTAACCATGACAATCTCCATTTCTGGATGTTTTGCATCACTCCAGACACATCCTGGGAAACATCATGTTTATGTCGATGTTCTGCATATAAAATGATGTAATTCACTATCAACATTGCTTTTCAAACATCACAGGGGAAGTGACTGCCACTGAGTATTCAGAGGGCACTTGGTTTTCGCAACACAAATTCAGATTGTTTATCCCATCACCATCTTTCTGCTCACCAGGGTAAGTGTCATATATGAAAATTAAAAAATGCATTTGTGGGAAATTGGAAGCGGAAAGAGAAAATGCTGGAAAAAAACCCAGCAGATAAGCACCATCTATGGATAGATAGTAATTGTGTATTTTTTGTGGACGCTCTCCATAATCCCGCTTTACTATTGAGTCTCTCCAGCATTTTCTTTTCTTATTTCTAAGTTCCATATTTACCCTTTATTCTACATCCCCTTCTCTGATCCTATATTTTCAACCCTCCCACCTCATGGCAAACTCCCCAAACCCTCTAAAAAACTCCCCGTCCCTCTAAAAGTGTTCCAAAAATATGTCTAAATCCTAACCTGATAGAGAAGAATCCCATTTCTTCATTCAATGGTAGATTTGTATTTGGGTCTAGGAGATGTCTGACCAGTTTTGTACTGTGTTTAGTTCAGACATACTGCATAGAAGCAGGCGCTTCGGCCCACCGAGTCCATGCAGACTATTGATCATCTGTTCACACTTATTCTCATCGACTCCCTACGCATTCTGGAAAATTTAGAGTCCAACTAATCTAAACCAACACGTTTTTGGGATGCGTGAGGAAACCGAAGCACTCGGAGAAAACCCGTGCAGTCACAGCGAGAATGTACAAACTCCACACAAACTGCATCTGAGGTCAGATAGGGCAGCACTGTGACGCAGTTGTGCAGTTGCTGCCTCAACGCGCCAGAGACCCGGGTTCGATCCTGACTATGGGTGCCATAGAGTTTGTACGTTCACCGTGACCTGTGTGGATTTTCTCCGGGATCTCTTATTTTCTCCCACACTCCAAAGATGTGCAGGTTTGTAGCTGGATTGGCTTCTGTAAATTGTAAATTGTCCCTATTATAGTGCTAGTGTGTCAGATGATCATTGGTCGGTGCAGACTTAGATGGCCATAGAGCCTGTTTCCACATTGTATCTCTGAAGTCTAAAATCTAAAAGTCAGAACCGTATTCGTCTGTTGCTGTGAGATAGTAGTTCTACCAACTGCACCAGTGTTCTGCTCTTCCTTCAAAATGCAAACCAGTTTTCATAAATATGAACATTTTATACACCTGTCATGAGAACTGATCTAACGTAGTAAGATGGTTATTGACATTGTGCATGCAATTCTCGCAATGCAAAATCACATAATAATTTCATTTGCTATAATCACCCAAAAACTGCAAGGAATAAGGCAGATGATGAACATAAAACAGTTCTTTACAGTACTTAAATTGTTGCCAAGGTATTAAGTGTGCTTGGCACTGTCAGTATTGAGGTGTGAAGAGGGCTGTGAGCTATAGAGTTACATTTTTTTATGGCTGATTATTAAAAGATGGTAATCAAATTCTTTCTGGGTGCTGGCTGTGCTCCTCAAGCATTTATGATATATAATAAAAGAATCCTATTGAGATTTTCCTCTATTGCATGTAAACAGCAATTTTGGGTGTGGCAAGAAAGTTCCAAATTTGCCATGAATTTGAAGTGCTCCTAAGAACCAATCAAATAATAAAAGCCTTTGGTGAAAATGCCCTCAGTTACACATTTTCCTGTCAGAGTAACGTTACGTAATACCGTGCGTGCATTCTTCCTATGTTGCACTCTTTTTTCTTTTAGTCCCCAAACCCATACAACGTGCACCACTGGCATGTCAGTCCCATACGTTACGATATATGTAACAAATTAAAAAAGTCCACGCATGCGCGGGGGTTCCAGGCAAGCGTAGGAGTTTTACTTACTGGTAAAGCTTGTTCTTGAACATGGTGGCAGCGGTAGTGCCTTAAAGAATAATTTTTCTGCCACAACCTGAAGCTCCCGGCTGGAACAGTTAGCAGCTAAGGGCTAGTGAAACTGTCAAGTGCCGTAGGATTGGTGAGTGAGCAGCATTTAAGGCACGGAAAATATTAAAACTGCCGGAAAACGACATGGCTACCCAAAGGGTGGGGCAGACGGCCGCTCAGCAGCAAGCCGAGTGGAGTGCGGACGAGGAGACAGGCCACCAGCGGTCTAAGCAGATGCCCACTGGTAGCACTCCACAGCACACTGCCGGTCCACCTCCCGTGAGCGGTATACTACCACCGACCCCATTCGCCGTCAACCGTGGGGTGATTGAGGGTGTAGGCAATGTACAGCGTGGTCGCACAGCTAGACAGGCAAACAGGCAAACACCAGCATACAGACAGCATTGTTTCTCCATACAATTGGCCCATCAGGACTGGAAATTTACCACAGTTTTGTGTTCGCCAACGACGAGGAGAGCCAAGAACTGGACCGATATCATTGGCGTGTTCGAGAGCTACGCCATTGGCGAGAAGAATGAGATGTATGAGCGATACCTCTTCAATAAGAGACAGCAAGAAGCAGGTGAGAACTTTGAATTGTTCCTCGTGAGCCTGAGAACACTAGCAAAGTCCTGTCATTTCTGCCAGTGCATGACGGACAGCTTGCTCCGTGACAAGATTGTGTTGGGCATTAGCGACGGGACAAGAGAAAACAAAAAACAGAAAAGACAAACGGACTGCAGGCGAGCCGCAGCTGCAAGGCAGCGCCGCCACTTCAGTTGATAAGATTATTAAGCGTTTGGACACACTAGAGGCAGAAAACATGTCTTCATTGTTACATTGGAAAAATTACCATCTTTCACTCGATTGTGCCAACAGAAGTACATGGCTTTTTTTTGGGGGGGGTGCGGGAGGAGGCGGGGGGGGGATGTGAGAAGGGGACACACAATATAACTCCTGGATAAAGATAACGGAAAGACCCAAAGCATTTTGTAAATGTATTAAAGGCACCAGAGAATGTTACCAGGGAAAGAGTAGAACCCATTGGAAACCAAAAGTATATTGGGGAAGTCCAGAACCAGGGGCCACAGTTTAAGAATAAGGGATAAGCCATTTAGAACGGAGAAGAGGAAACACTTTTTCTCACAGAGAGTTGTGAGTCTGTGGAATTTTCTGCCTCGGTGGAGGCTGGTTCTCTGGATATTTTCAAGAGAGAGCTAGATTGGGCTCTTAAAGATAGCAGTCAGGGGATATGGGGAGAAGGCAGGAACGGGGTGCTGATTGGGGACGATCAGCCATGATCACATTGAATGGCGGCGCTGGCTCGAAGAGCTGAATGGTCTACTCCTGCACATATTGCCTATTGTCTATTGTCTATCAAACCAATTCTGAATTCAATCTACCAAATTGCATTGGATCCTATGGACCAGTTTCTCATGCAAGATCACATTAAAATCTTTTCTGAAGTTAAGACTGCACTAACTGTACAGCACTCATCAATATATTTTATTATCTTTTGGAAGAACACAATTAATTTGGTAAGGAATTATAGCACTCATACACAGCCATGCTGACTGCCTTTCAGTAATCCTTGCTTTTCCAAGTGTAATTGACCCTGTCCCTCAGTTTTGTTTTGTAAGAACTGACCACTAATGTGTAATTTGTAGGCCTGGAATTACCTTACCCCTAACACCATTCCTTGTCTGCAATGGCCTAATGTATTTGAAGTCTTCTAGGCATCTGGTACTTTACCTCAGTCCAGTGAAGATTTAAAAAACCATGTTACGGTACTAGCCATCTCCTCTCTTTCCTCCCATACTAGTTTGGGAAGAACCTCATCAAGCCTTGTTTTTTTAAATTTCAAACTTTAACCTAGCTAAGACATCTTGTACCTCCTTTTTAGTTTTGATTAGTTCAGAGATACAGTGCGGAAGCAGGCCCTACGGCCCACCAGGTCATCGCCAACCAGTGAACCCCGCACATTAACACTATCCTACACCCACTAGGGACAATTTTTACATTTACCAAGCCAAATAACCTACAAACCTGCACGTCTTTGGAGTGTGGGAGGAAACCGAAGATCTCAGAGAAAATCCACGCAGTTCACGGGGAGAACGTACAAACTCCGTACAGACAGCATCCGTAGTCAGGATCGAACCTGGGTCTCAAGCGCTGCATTCGCTGTAAGGCAGCAACTCTACTGCTGCGCCACCGTAACCATGTTCTACAAGTTTGTCCCTGCCTTCCCGAATTCCATTACAATAACCTTCTTAGTGAATCCAGGTGAAACATATTATTTTAGGACCTCATCTACGGCCTCTGGCTTCATGCACTAGTTATACTTTTGGTTTCCAATGGGTTCTACTCTTTCCCTGGTAACATTCTCTGGTGCCTTTAATACATTTACAAAATGCTTTGGGTCTTTTCGTTATCTTTATCCACGAGTTATATTGTGTGTCCCCTTCTCACATCCCCCCCCCCCCCCCTCCCCCTCCCCCCCCCCCCCCCCCAAAAAAAAGCCATGTACTTCTGTTGACACAATAGAGTGAAAGATGGTAATTTTTCCAATGTACCAATGACTTCTATAAGAATACATGGCCCTCTGTTCCAGTCACCACTAGACATTAACTTGGCTTAATGTTAATGCAGTAAATTTACAGTAACATTAAAGCAGCTAAAACTGGTGGGAATGGAGATAATTTGCAATGTCTATAGAGCTATTTTCTACTCAACAGCTATCTCTGGCAACTACTGCTGTGCCATATTTGTCCAAGATGATTTATTCTGTCACAGGCCATATTTTTGTTTTTAAAGATAAATTGTGCAAGTTATTCTTGTATTATCTCTGTGAGTATTTAAGTACCAGAAGAATGAGACTGGATATTAGAGGAAACAGGATGGACAAGATCTTAAATGGTCTGGAAAAAGCATGCAAGCAAGAAGAGAGGTCAGAGAGTTAAAGAATCTCCAGCGATGCAGGAAAGCTACAATTTAAAAGTTAATCAGGGAAAACCTTTGAGTGCAGAGATAATTCAAGGTGCACTGGGAGTTAATGTTGCAGAGAAGAAACCATGCCTGAGGATAGGGATTACTTTATGTATGTGTTTGCTGGCCACATTATTAAATTTGCTTTAATTTGCTTGTCTTATGTAGTTTTGGACAACTCATCAAAGTTATAGATGTGAAAATGTATCCTTGTAATAATACAATTGGCTTCTTGCTTACTTGCTCCACCCCTAATTTAGAAGAAAAAGATGTGCTAGATTTTTTTTGATGCACGATTAGCATGGTCAGGGAATGAAACATTTTCCTCATTCAAAAATTTTTCTTTTCCTTCTTTTGTCAATCGGGATTTCTCTGCTCTTTAACTAACTTTAACTAAGGGCACATGCAAGTAACTTGTCGTAGCTGAAACTTTCTCATTTGCCTGAAGGTAGCTGATAGAGGCGTGGATGTATCCTTGTGTCTGTCTATTTTTTCCACAGCCTTGATAGGGCTTTGCACACTGATCAGATCAGATTGTGCTCAATCAAACCAATTGCTCACACTAGCCCTCGCTTCCCTTCCCTCCTCCCCTCATGTTCTCCTCCCTCCTTCAACACCCATTCTCTTCCATTCCTCCTTGTCCCCTCGACGTTTATGCCTCTCCATATGCATCTCTCATGGCTGCATTCACCTTTCACAGCTCAGTGAAATCAATTTCATTGAAGGCTTGGAGTTTGTAACCATCCTGTGAGTCAGAGAGTGCCTTGATTTACAGCCTGAAATTGTAGGTCCTGAGGCACCAGCCCAAAGATTATCTTTAGACTTTAGAGATACAGCGTGGAATCGGGCTCTTGAGCACACTGAGTCCATGGTGACCAGCAATCGCCCCTTACACTCGCACAATTCTACACACTAGTGACAATTTTACCATCAACAGAAGCAAATTAACCTACCAATCTGCACCTCTTGGGAGTGCAAGAGGAAACTGGACACCTGGAGAAAACCCACACGGTCACAGGGAGATTGTACACACTCCATACAGACAGCGCCTGTAGTCAGGATCAAACACGGGTCTCTGGAGCTGTAAGGCAGCAACTCTACCGCAGCACCACTGTGTTTCCCCAATGGAGATCTGATGGGCTTTATACAAACCAAATGGCTTCACAATCCTTTGAACTGTTTAAATGTCTTTGAATATCAGTAACTTTTAAAAACTGTTCAGATATATAAAACGTTCAAATAGTAACTTAAAATAATTTGCGGCCAGAAATTAATTAAAATATAAAGAAAAACCTCAAATAAAGAAAAATAAACTAATCATTTGCTTGCACTTGCCTTTTTAATCAGAACACAAGGCCAGGTGAGAAGTGCAACCCAGGATATATGTGTTTTGCTGCTGGGCTCCTGTGCCCACACCTGACATCCAGCATGTCCCTGACATCCATGTTTCATTGTGCTGGCACAGGGGTCAGAGACAAGCTAACTCGCTCACTGTAGCTAGCCAGCTCCTCTGTATGGAATTGCTGACCCAGCAACAGTGTAATTCAGCTTGGCATCCCTCAGCTGTAACCCCAGCCTGGGGCAGAATCGCCATGGATGTGCATCCACCTCCATTAATTATTTGGCAGGGAGGGAAGGAAGGTTCACGATTATTCCCACAATTGCCCGTGGGAGATTCAACGATTCAATTCAATGATTTCATGATACTTCATCGTCACATGTACCTAGGTTGAGTGAAATGTTTTCTTTTGCATACAACCTGGCAAAATCATCCAGCAGACCTCTCCCCAGGCAGTACACGAGAGTTGCCACATTTCTGGTGCCGACAAAATTCACCAAACAGTCCTATCTTCTTCTGCAGCTAAATGTGACCCCCAGACGGGTTCCACTTCATTCTTGGCTGACCTCGCAGGCCCCCCCCCCCCCCCCCCCCCCCCCTCAAACTCATGCAACTTTTTTCATTAATTGAGAATATTGAAATATAATTCGGTAGTTGATGGAAACCACCAGTTGTCGGATATCCAAAGGTGTTCACAAGACAGTTTAGCTGTAGTTATAACACTGGATAAGTTAAAGGTATTTTAGACTGATAGTTGTTTGTGTCTGGCTGATCTTTTTCTTCCAAATAATCCAATTGGATTCTTTGCAAGATTTTTGAGATGTGTCTTATAAGCAGAGTTTGATCTTCGTGCAGTTTAATAGTTTTAAAAGCTGCAGCAACAGGCTGTTGAACCATTTTGAAAATTCTGTAGGTTATTGTATTCCTTGGTAAAGGAGATCCATGGTGTGTTTTTTGAAGTGAATTAGTCAGAAGGTACCACTGGTAAGAAAACAACTAAAACCAGTCATACATGGCAGTTATGGAGATATGTTATTCTCATCATTTCATAATTGACAATGAGGGAGTTTTTATTGATGTTAATGTGGGGGCGTCTGTCTAGGCTGGGAAACAGGAAAGATGTCCGGTTTTTAGGTGGGAGGGAGTTAAATATTGTTCAATTACTAAAAAGTCTGTTCAAGCCACTGATTTTAATATTATCAAACGCACATTATATCTTGTTGAAGAAGGAACTGCAGATGCTGGAAAATCGAAGGTAGACAAAAGTGCTGGAAAAACTCAGCGGGTGCAGCAGCATCTGTGGAGCGAAGGAAATAGGCAACGTTTTGGGCCGAAACCCTTTCTTCAGACTGAAGGAGGGTTTCGGCCCGAAACGTTGCCTATTTCCTTCGCTCCATAGATGCTGCTGCACATTCTATCTTTTCAGATTTGATGGTAAATGCATTTTACAAACAAGTTTCCATTTCCCCACCCTTCTTGTTTTGCAATTTGCCCCAGTTCCATTTGGGACTGGCTCGTTAAGTTTTCAGAAAACTTCAATACTGTTATGCTGAGTTCTTGCTCTATCTACAAGTCAGGACTAGTTTAAAAGTCTCCTTCCAGAAGAGAGCGAACAGCTCTTATTGTGACTACGAGGAGCTCATTTTAACTGGACTCCTCCAAGCGAGTGAAACCGAGTCATTGAAAGGAATTGTGTTCAAGTAGCAGTGGAGACGATTTGAATTTAGATAGTGAATGCCCACACCCTCTTTATCAAAGCTACTTTCATAACTTTTACTTAATCCATACCACACCATATACCTGTGAAGTAACACATGAGAAATATCAACTTTTCCTTTGACAAGTATCAGCGGCAACAAAATTTTTAAAGAAAGAAACTTCAAAATATGCTCTCAGGCATATTCTGTACACCGGGACCTCTGGTGGTTTGCGTGAGAGAGTAAGCCCACTCAGCATGTGGAGGAATGGTGTTTCCAGTTAATAAAATCCATTGTTTTTAAGCTGTGTTAAAGGAGACAGGAAACCAGCCTAATTCCAGCCTCATTACATTGCCCTACTGGCTGAAGTTCAGCTTTCTGTAATGACACTGCTGTAATGTATTGCTTGTTTTAACCATTACACTGTATTTAAATTTTTGCCATTTCCAGATGGCCTGCTGACTTTCTCAAAACCTGAATTTTTTTTTTTTTTTTTTAATGTGAAAGGATTTTTTTCCCCACAAAATAAAATCCATGTTTCCAGGAGCTGTTAGCTTTTTGGATTGGATTTTTTTTCCCCATTGATGGGTGGCATTGTAGCTTAATCATCAATGAACTGATTTCTTGTTCCTGACACATCCTATGCAATTAGGCACAAACTGACAGAGCAGATTAACTGCACCTGCTGGCTCATGAAACTATCTGATTGTTTCAAAAATAGGAAATAATGGACACATAAAAGCTGTTACTTTTTGCAGCATAGTTTGGCTTTGTGCTTGTAGGTTTTTTTGCGTGTGGCCAAGGCATTCTTGACTTCATTTTGTAGTTTTCCTTAATCATAGATAATTGCTACAAAGAAGGCCATTTGGCCCGTTGTGGCTATCGTGAGCAAATAAAAATAGCTTATTAGGCATTTCTAATACCTTGGCTCTCGACGAATACTCTTATAGGATCCAGTCTTATACAGGGTTGACCTCACACATCGAGTCCTCTTGGCTTCCGCATTTTAAAGGTTTCTAGATAACAACCGATTTAGCACAAAATAAGGGGTTGAGAGCAAAATTTTGATGATAAATTTATATATCTATGTGCCAACTAGAAAAATATATATATTAGAAAATATATTTATATATATATCTCTAGCTGGCACATAGTCATAAGTTTCTCATCAAAATAAAGTTCTATTTTTGCTCCCAATTCCCAGAAAAGCCATTGATAGGATAAAAATATGCAAGTGTGCAGCTTTTCCCTTACACTGTGAGTTTACCAAAGCTTTTGTCATCCACCAACTTCAATTTGATGATGCCTCCTGTACTAGTTTCAAGTAGACTCAGAGTTTGGTGTCAGAAGAGAAGCGAATTCACAGCGGCTTCGAAATATCACCCCAACTCTTTGAAAAGGGAAGCTCTCTCCCCCTACTCCAGTCTGAAGAAGGGTCCTGACCCAAAACATCACCTATCCATTACCTCCCTAAATGCTGCTGAATTTCTCCAGCACTTTGTGTTTTGCTCAAGATTCCAGTGTCTGCATTTTCTTGCATCCCCCTGGAAATATCTGTTGATGTGTGTGGTATGAGTATTCCCCTTTTCTTTTGGAAGTTCATTGGTGACAATTGTCAGCCATTTAGATCTTCAGCCCCCAGCATCAGGCAAGGAAACACCCAGGATGCTCATCCAGTTACATGAATAATACTTTTGCGGAGAGTAAACTAGAAAGATAAAGCACCATTAATTATTATGTTGGAGTTTCCAAGATAATGTTCAGAGCATAGGAGTTAAACTAAGGAAGAAACTGAAAATACCCCAACTAATGTCTTCAAATACATTGTCAGCCTTTACATTTTTAAAGTGTAATCTTGGAAAATTCTAATCTACAGTTTTTAAATTGCTTTCTTTGAGCCAAAAAGAGTTTTATCATTAGTTATATTTTACATCATTCAGATTCAGATTCAGATTCAACTTTAATTGTCATTGTCAGTGTACAGTACAGAGACAACAAAATGCAGTTAGCATCTCCCTGGAAGAGCGACATAGAATATGATTTCAATAAATAAATCTATTTACATGCATACAGTCATAGTGTTTTTCCTGTGGGAGGAGTGTCCGGGGGGGGGGGGTGATTGGCAGTCACCGAGGTACGTTGTTGAGTAGTGTGACAGCCGCAGGGAAGAAGCTGTTCCTGGACCTGCTGGTCCGGCAACGGAGAGACCTGTAGCGCCTCCCGGATGGTAGGAGGGTAAACAGTCCATGGTTGGGGTGAGAGCAGTCCTTGGCGATGCTGAGCGCCCTTCGCAGACAACGCTTGCTTTGGACAGACTCAATGGAGGGGAGCAAGGAACCGGTGATGCGTTGGGCAATTTTCACCACCCTCTGCAGTGCTTTCCGGTCGGAGACAGAGCAGTTGCCATACCATACTGTGATACAGCTGGTAAGGATGCTCTCGATGGTGCAGCGGTAGAAGTTCACCAGAATCTGAGAAGACAGATGGACCTTCTTCAGTCTCCTCAGAACATCAGCAGAACATTGGAGCTGTGGATTTCCATTATTAGTAAGTAATTAGCATCAGCGTGAGAAAGCAGTAAAATTCCTGAACATTACACTGGCTAAGAATGCAGTCTAGTGTTGCCTGTGAGAAACCAAGAACCATTGGGAGCAAAGTCAGGATGTACACCTTTAATTGTACATGTTGATCTTTTCTATCCATTCCATGTTGTAATGACAGTGAATGCTAACATTTCAGCTGTCATTACATCCCCTAAGTCCCCACTGTAGAAACTCTGAACACGCACAGTCTTTATTTTAGCTTCTGCACTCTGCTCAACAAATTGTAAAATGAATGTATCTACACAAATAAAATCTTCAAGAATGTAAACAAGACATCGTTTTTTTTTGTTGACATCCAATTATCTAGGGTGACTGTTATTTTTGAGATGATATTTATTATTTATTCACCTACTGTCACAGATGTTTGTGTCCTTCCTATTTTCCTTACTATTTCTGATAGGCTGCTTCATTTAACTTCCTGGTGTGGAGAGAGACCAGTAATAAACCTGTGACTCACAGGCAGATTTTGGTCATATACAGGCTGAAGTTCAAAAATGCTCACATTTTCTGAGTAGGCTAATAAGTATTTTTACTTAATGAGTCCAGTGGTAAATTCCACATCATCGTGAAGAATTACAAATGGTCATCTGACTTCCGTAGCTCACTCCATAAGATTTAAGGATGGCAATAATGTTTTCATGTCCTTTCTTAGTAGAACAGGAATCCAGTTTTATTGTTGTTGGTGGGAGGCAGCCAATTGTGTGATTTTATTTCTGTGGTGCAGTGCATCACTGGTGATGTCGAAAGACAGCTTACACTATAAAATTGACAACAATTTTCCAACTATTTAACCCGTTTTTGATGATCTATTGGGTTGCCTTTTTTTTGCCGTGGATGAAGTGTTCTCTTACCTTTGTTTGTTCATGCAGAACATCAGCAGAACATCGGAGCTATGGATTTCCAAATGGAAAATGACAGACATTTGACAAACAACTGTAACTTTCAGCTCTCTCTATAGTGCATTTGTCCCTTTCTTCATCTCTTCTGTCAGTTGAAATCTGCCTACCTTTAGTTCCAGACTGTGCAGTATGTTGTGAGGAAACCCACATACTTCAATGCTTAGAGGTAGAAATAATCTATCTATATATATTACTAAGACTCTCATCTTGTTTGTTTCTATGTCTATGTGTGTGTGTGTGTGTGTGTCTGTCCGAAATGTTATCCTGAAATTACCCCAAAACGGTACATGATAGTGCAACAAATTTTGGCCCACCTTGCCTTTGTCCTGGTAAGTGTGGTCTACCACGTTTTTTTCAGATTAATGCTATATTTTACAAGTTATTGACATTTTTAATTTGGCAGGGGGATAGAGGGAGAGGAGGGGGTAGGGGGGAGATAGGGAGGGGAAAGGGGGGAGGTGAGGAGGGAGAATGGGGGAGGAGGGGGGGGATAGAGGGATAGGAGGGGGGAAGTGAGGGAGGTAGGGAGTGGGGGGGGGGGGAGGGAGAACAGGGCAGTAGGGGAGGGTGAAGAGGGAGAGTGTGGGGATAGGGGGAGGTGAGGAGTGGGGGAGCAGGAGGATAGAGGGCAAGGAGGGGAGTAGGGAGGGGCGAGAGGTTATGGAGGGAGGGAGGGAGTGACTGAGGGTAGGGGAAAGGAGAGGGAGGATGAGTGGGAGAGGAGAGGAGTAGAGGGGAAAGAAGAGGGAGGGTGAAGAGGAGGGGGAGGGGAGGGTGTGCTGGGAGATGAGGGGGGATGGAGGAGGATAGGGTTCGGAAGAGAGATGGTGAGGTAATGGAGGAGGGAAAAGAGAGCAGGGGAGGGAGGGGGTGAGGAGGAATCAGAGGAGGGTTGGTGGAGGATGGGGAGAGGGAGGACAATGGAGGAGGGGAATAGGATGAATTGTGTTGGATGAATTACAGATGATGACACATCATAATATAGGAGTTAGATCGACTGACTGACCCAATGGAGCCAGAACAACAACCTTGCTCTCAAGAACATTGTTCTGTAGAAGGGTCTCGATCCAATTCCTTCTATTCAGAGATGTTGCCTGTCCCACTGAGTTACTCCAGCATTATGTGTCTACCTTGCTTTCAACATTAGTAAAACCAAGGAATTGATTGTTGACTTTACTCCGAAGGGTTCAGAAACCTGTCTTCATCAACGGGACAATGGTGAAGAGAGTCAAAACCTTCAAATTCTTGGGCATGCATATCTCTAAACAACTGTCCTGCACATTGATGCAATCATAAAGAAAGCCCATCAGTGCCTCTACTTCCTCAGAAGATTGAGGGAATTCGTAATGTGGATGAAAACTTTCTTAAACTTCAGGAGTACAGTAGATACCATATTGACTGGTTGCATCACGGCCTAGTTTGGCAACTCGAACACGCAGGAATGACGAAGATTACAAAAAGTGGCGAACACTGCCCGGACAATCATAGGTACTGACCTCCCCATTATTGGAGTGATCTACAAGAGTCGCTGCCTCAAAAAGGCAGCTAGCATCATTAGAGACCCACACCACCCTGGCCATGCTTAGATTTCACTCATGCCATTGGGAAGAAGATATCAGAGCCCGAAAGTGTAATGTCCAGGTTCAGGAGCAGCTTCTTCCCAACAACCATCAGGATATTAAACACTACAACCTCCAACTGGCTCTGAACTGTGTAAACTTGGGAGCATTGTTTTTGTCTTTGCACTATTATTTTTCTTTTTATATACCAAACAACCTTTTGTTGTTTAATATGGTATTTACAGAGTACTATGTTTACATATCTGTTGTCTGCTGCAAGTAAGAATTTTATTGTTCTGTTTTGGGACCTTTGACAATAAAACACTCTTGACTTTAGACTCTTGGTGTTGGAGAAGTGAAACAACATGGTCTGACGTTGGAACTGACTTAGAGCCTTGGTGCTGGGGATGTTGGCTAATGCTGATGCTGGGGGGATTCTGACATTAGTTCACTCATACTGCCAGTAGACTTTGAGGATATCGCATGAACCCTCTAGTACTTTAATGCTATTAGTAGCCCATGAATTGAGCACTCAGGAAAGAAAGGATGTTGGCTTGAGATCTTATTCTGCAAACATTCTCATTTCTTCAGAAGCACAAGAGAAGTGGCTCTGGAGATATACAACTGCTCAGGGTCTTATCGTGAAGCTTTACTATGATCTGTGTATGTGTGATGACTTACTCAATGTCTTGCGCCATTTCCATCTGTTATCTGTTTGGTAGGATGTAGCACCTGGGCCTCCGAGTGCCTGCCTTCCCTTAAAGTGGACTGGAGTTTCCAATCCAGGAATCCCTATTGTTATTAGTTAATTAACGCCCACATTACCTGGCAATTATCATTAGACCAGTCCTGGTGTTTTCCGATGAAGACACAGCATCTTGTCACAGGTACTTATTATGGTGGCCTGGAGGCCAGTCCAAATGCTCTGGGCACAACTGATCTTCTATAGATTGGGACCAAGTTGCCTGTGTTTTGTTGCCTAAGGAAACCTATTGTTATGGAGCCCACGAGATCTCAAAGCCAATTTTCCTTGCCACTCTTATTTTGGGGCCAAGTTGTTGAAGATATCGATGGATTAAATGCTGGTTTCCATTTCGTCATTGGAATCGGTCTTGGCAGAGCTGATGGAAACATCCTTGTGATCTCAGGCTTGGACAATGACATGACCTAATAGGTGCCAATGCTTGGATCAAGGCAATTGCCATAAGCTCTTTTGGTTTTCTCTCCAATGAAACGGGTGATGGTTTTGACAAGAATGTTCTGTAAGCATTTTTTCAGAAGGTAAACCCTGCACAGGATCAAGCTCACCCTGCCCCGCTGTGCCTGCCACTCCCAGTTTTGCAGAGGTTGCACCATTTCAGATTTTTGCATTGAAGGTATCCAAAGGGATCGGTCCATTTCCCACTCAGACATGGGCACCAATTCAATTCAAGATCTAAGTCATTAGCCTCATCTGAAGCTTCCTGTATTTGTGGTGATGAATGTACCATTTGAATGAAGTGAAGGATTGTGACACATTGATTATTATCCTGCAGGAGAAGTCACTCAGACCCCAAATTAGCTTATTTTTGATGCAACATCTATCTCATGAAGACAGCTTTTCTCTTTTGGTTTGCCCTTCCAGAAAAAAGCCTTAATCTGTGATGGCCACCTCTCCTGCCCATCGTGTATCACTCAGTTTGGCAACATCAGTGTCAAAGCATCTAAGTCAAGCTATGTGGAAATAGGCCCTTCAGCCTAACTTGCCCTCGATGACCAACATCCCACCCCACCCGCTTGCATTTGGCCCAAGAAAGACACAAAACGCTGGAGTAACTCAACAGGTCAGGCAGCATCTCTGGAGACAAGGAATGATGACGTTTCAGGTCGAGACCCTTCTTCAGAACGAGGTTCTTGAGAGAAAGCTTGTTGTTCTGGTCAGTCAGTCCATCTAACTCCTATATTCTGACTCGTTATCATCTGTAATTCATCCATCAAAGGTGGTGTTGTCGACGAATTTAAAGGTGGAGTTGGAACTGTGTCCAGCTACACAGTCATGGGCATAGAGTGAATAGAGCAGGGGGCTGAACACATAGCGTTGAGGTGCTCCAGTGCTGATGGCTATTGAGCAGGAAGTGTTGCTCCCTATTCGTACTGATTATGTTCTGTTGATGAGGAAGTTGAGGATCGAGTTGCAGAGGGATACACAGAGACCCAGAGCCCTGAGCTTGGTAACCAGTTTGGAGTGGATAATGTTGTTGACCAGACTCACAAAACAGACACGCTATTCTAAATCCTGTCTCAGCTAGAGATTATCGGTGCAGTGTACAAAGGAAACAACTCAAAGATGCTCACAGATGTAGCCGAGCTCGTGACCACTTAAAATTGTGAAGCATTCATTGCAGAGCTGACAATCTCTTCAGGACACGGAAATCCAACATAAAAATGGCTATCATTCATTTCAGTACTCTGACCAGCCTCGAACTGAAACGTCACCCATTCCTTCTCTCCAGAGATGCTGCCCGTCCTGCTGCGTTACTCCAGCACATTGTGTCTATCTTTGGTTTAAACCAGCACCTGCAGTTCCTTACTATGCATTTGACCCATATCCATTTAAACCTATCCAAGCCATGTACCTGTCGAAATGTTTTTGAACAATTCCTGAACAGTGTTGGTGGAGCAATAACAAGGTCTAGTACCATTGTGGTTGCCGTTGAGGGTCCTGACATTCCAGGTTCTGACTTACATATTGATGAATGGACATTGCCTGTGCTTTTAATGTGGGATAACCATTTCACACCCGTTACCACACAACCTGGGCAAAACAAGGCCTTGATGCCAAATGTCAATACAAAAACATGGAGATCGATGGGCTCCCGCGCAGAGTTTGTAATCCAGACCTTTCTCCTCTCCATACTTCCATTGACCCCTGGCCATTCCATTTGCCCCCTAAACTACTGTGGCATACCTTCCAATCCATACATATCCTACCTTTAACATAGGTGTTTGACACTTCCATCTCTGCACCAGGCACTCCTCATTTTCCCCAGTGCTTTGTTCAACATGCTTCACCCCACATCAATCTCTGCTGCCACACTACGCCCCACACTATGCTCCACACCCCACCACCGCTACAGTCCAACCCCCAATAACCTCTCGTTTCGTTTAGCTTAGCTTAGAGATGCAGCGCGGAAACAGGCCCTTCGGCCCACTGAGTCCGCACCGACCGGCGATCCCCACACATTAACACTATCCTACACCCACTAGCGGCAATTTGCACTTTCACTGAGTCAATTAACCTACAAACCTGAACGTCTTTGGAGTGTGGGAGGAAACCGAAGATCTCGGAGAAAACCCACGCAGGTCACGGGGAGAACGTACAAACTCCACACAGGCAGCACCCGTAGTTGGAATCGAACCCGGGTCTCTGGCACTGCAAGCGCTGTAAGGCTGCAACTCTACCGCTGTGCAATCTTTTCCCTCTGCAATGGTGCTGAGCAGCAGGCTGGGTTTGGCCTTAGGCTTGGCCAGGACATCCTTAAACAGTAACGAAACAAAAACAGCATGAATGTGACTCCACCCCTCTCTTCAATCCATATTCCCAGTTCTGGGCTGGAACTGGCAGAAGCCTGGGAATGACACCTAGTCACATTCCTGTGGAGATTTTGAAATGTAAGGCAACTTCTAAAGTGGAACAATATAATGTTCTAAAAATGTCAGTTGAAAGTGAAACTATAATAAAGCAGGGCGAAAATATGCAGATGAAATTAAAAACAGAATATCTTTTCGATGCCAATCCTCCACCCATGGGATAGAACGTAATGGAACTCACAACTAAGCTGCTTATTTTATTTCCAACAGCATTTGAGCTCTGGTAGAACATTGTTTTTAAATGATCTCAGGAATGTTGGACTTGGTTGGTGATTATTAAGTGAAAATTTACATGTGTAAATTATTATTCCCGTTTTTTGAAACGATTGACCATTTAACCTATCAATAAGGAATTGGGAGTTTTAGGCTGAAAGGGAAAGCAACCACTTTCCATCATTTGTGTATTTATGCAAATGTCAGAATTAAATGACTCATTTTTGCCATTAATCATTCTGTGTAATAGTTGCAAGGGAAGTTGTTACACTGGAGGAAGATGGGGAAAGTGGGGGATTATACCTTTTATCCTTCATTATGTGCATTCACAGGAGGTCAGTAAGCGTCCAAAGACTGGCAGTAGATCTTTGGATTTGTTGAATGAAGTATGTATTAGAAATGAGCTGTTAACTTGATTTAGTTTAGTTTAATTTAGAGATACAGCGCGGAAACAGGCCCTTCGGCCCATTGGACCTGCGCTGACCAACGATCCCCGCAAATTAACACTATGCTACACACACTTTTCTTCATTTTTTTCACTGTGCCTTCACTGTGGCTTCATTGGTGCATATGACAAATGAATTTGATTTTGACTTTGACTTTTGGCTTTGACTTTGAAACCTTTACGTCTTTGGAGTGTGGGAGGAAACCGAAGATCTCGAAGAAAACCCACGCAGGTCACGAGGAGAACGTAAAGCTCTGTACAGCCAACACCTGTAGTCAGGATCGAACCCGCTGCAAGCTCTGTACGGCAGCAACTCTACTGCTGTGCCACCTTGTCGCCCAAGTGGCATACGATCGCTTGTTGCGTGCGACTTTAAGGGGGCATTGCTTGGGGAATTGGCAACGTACTTCAGAGGCTGCTCGGTCCCCTGATCTCCCCATCTCCTCATGGAACTTTTTATAGAAACATAGAAACATAGAAAATAGGTGCAAGAGTAGGCCATTCAGCCCTTCGAGCCTGCACCACCATTCAATATGATCATGGCTGATGATCCAACTCAGTATCCTGTACCTGCCTTCTCTCCATACCCCCTGATCCCTTTAGCCACAAGGGCCACATCTAACTCCCACTTAAATATTGCCAGTGAACTGGCTTCAACTACCTTCTGTGGCAGAGAGTTCCAGAGATTCCAAGGATTTCCCCTCTATCCTCAAACTGTGACCCCTTGTCCTGGACTTCCCCAACATCGGGAACAATCTTCCTGCATATAGCCTGTCCAACCCCTTAAGAAATTTGTAAGTTTCTGTAAGATCCCCCCTCAATCGCCTAAATTCTAGCGAGTACAAGCCGAGTCTATCCAGTCTTTCTTCATATGAAAGTCCTGACATCCCAGGAATCAGTCTGGTGAACCTTCTCTGCACTCCCTCCATGGCAAGTGCTTTGCTGCTGCCATGGGTATATTTCCTTCAAGGTCTGATGGCTTTTCCTTTGGGGAAAACTCGGCAAAGACACTTATTTTAATGCAGTTCTCCTTCGGAAAAGCACAGCTATCATTTTACCCGTGCCCTATTTCAGATATTTTTTGGCCAACTTCACAATTTGAGCGAGCCACCCAAATGGATTCTATTACTAACTGTAATGATAGATTATCGCACTAAGAAAGGTGCAATCTAATTTTGAGGCAAAGGCATTTTTAAAGCTATTTTACAACTTGTTGGAAGAGCCAACTAGGTCAAATTAAAAGTAGATTAAAATCTGCAAACATCAGGTCAATGGGTGATTAAGGCTTGGCTACCATCTTGAAGTTCAGTGGGAGAAGATCTAAAGAATCTGACATACAGGAGATATCTTCATATTGTCATAGGGACAATTGCTTTTTCAAATTCATTGCAGCTGCGTGTTTATTTTGGCCCCGGATAGAAAACCTTAACAGTGTAAATGTATGCAGATGGCCGAACTTTCAATATACTTGAATAAATTGATTCACCATGAACTAATAAATACATCCAAAGGTTCATTAACTTTTAATGTGCTTATATTTATATTGCCGTCCAAGATTTAAGAATATTAGGATTTGAAGGTTTTTAAGTTAGTCATTTCGCCAGTACATTACATTCCTGTTTCATTCCTTCCAAGTTCCTTTCACATTCCTTTGAGTTACTTTATGACTAAGACTTAAATAAAAGGTTCCATCAGACATAGGACTATCAATTCTGCCATGGAGCACGACATATTTTTGCAGTATTGGACTTGAACATAAGCTGAAAATTGATAGTGCTCAGTTTTTGGTTTGTTGAGGTTCGTGTTTCTGGTTCAAATCCTTTGTGTGAAGGTGCTAGGATATGCAAATAGTCTGTTTATGCAGAAATTAATGGCTGTTTCTTGCAATTTAAAAAAAAATAATTGGCTTACCTCATTCATTATCATGGAACTTGAGGCACGGATTCGCTTACATGAAGTTCCATTTTAATACTTGACTCCCTATCACACTGAACACTCCTCAACCCCACAGCCACCACCCTTGACCATTCCAGTCTCACAGTAATTACCTTTTGCGTCCCACCATCTCGCCCCTAGCCCCATCCCATTTCCAACTCACCCCTATAGAGTTGATGGCAGTCATTACGCTCCCATTCTGCTACCGCCTCCCCACCCTCTCCCCAAGCAAAGTTGCTAATGGCTGCCTTGAGATGGCCTTAGTCCTTATGTTGTCTAAATTATTTCTAGGCATTAAATGTTTCCATGAATTCGATGCAGGTTTTCCAGTGCATTCTATTAAAACTCTCTCTCTATTAGCTGCTAGAAAATCTGATATGTATTTATTTTCTTTATTGTTACATTTCTAAGATTTTTGGAGGCAATGCAAACTCAAACATTTCATGTTTGTAGATGTTATAACATTGAACCAGTTAGCGCTGGAGACATTCCAGCAAATTAGACAATGGACAATAGGTGCAGGAGTAGGCCATTGGGCCCTTCGAGCCAGCACTGCCATTCACTGTGATCATCCACAATCAGTACCCCGTTCCTGGTATATTATATTACCCTGGTCAAAAAGTAGTTCATTTAAAGTGGTTGCCATTCAAGGAGTGTAGTTATTCGAAAACCTGCTAATGGTAGTTGTGATGCATATGGGTGCGATAACCCAGGTTGTTTGAGATTAATTATTTTTAGTTTAGTTTAGAGACAGTGCGGAAACAGGCGGCTCACTGAGTCAGCATCGATGAGTGATCCCCGTACATTAACACTATCCTACACACACTGGGGACAATTTACACTTATACCAATCAGATTTACCTACATACTTATACGTCTTTGGGTGGAAGCTAAAGATCTCGGAGAAAACACATGTGGTCATGGGGAGAACATAGAAACATAGAAAATAGGTGCAGGAGGAGGCCATTCGACCCCTTCGAGCCAGCACCGCCATTCATTGTGGTCAAGGCTGATCGTCCCCTATCAATAACCCGTGCCTGCCTTCGCCCCATATCCCTTGACTCAACTAGCCCCTAGAGCTCTATCTAATTCTCTCTTAAATCCATCGAGTGACTTGGACTCCACTGCCCTCTGTGACAGGGAATTCCATGAACGTACAAACTCCGTACAGACAGCATCCGCAGTCGGGATCAAAGCCGGGTCTCCAGCACTGCAAGTGCTGTAAGGCAGCAACAGTACCACTGCACCATCATACCGCCCTAAATATCTAGTCTTTCTTGACATTTTGTGTCATGTTGAAATGTGACACTTGGTGGCATCAGGATTTTTTTCCTTGGTCACTAAAGTTTAAAAAGTGGAAACTGCTTCCAGTCAAAAAAAAAAAAATTGCATAGTTGTATGTAGAAGTTACATGAGACTGACACAATGTCATTAACAACCATAGTCAACATGTTATAATAATATTAAAATAATGAAATTGATTTTTAAAATGGTGTCAAATTTGAGTGATGATTGATGATATCTGCCGTGGGGCTTAGTGAGTTCAGGTTTATACTTAACAAATGAGAGTTGTAACATTTCATATTGAAATATTTTTGTGGTCCTCTTCACAGACCACAACTATTCAATGGTTAAGTATGTACAGGAATTCAGTGGGTGGGGGGGAGGACATATTGAGTTAAATTATGAATCTGAAGTGGTAAACACAGCTGGTTTTGGTGGACCTCAGGCAATCCTTCCATTTCTTGCTGTTTGCTGCAGAATACTTAAATCCATATTGAATATCATCTTGACTAATATCCAGCACATCTTCATTACTGTCAAGTCTGCAACAAATCTGATGTGTCTTTTGGTTGGTTCCATGGTGACAGTAATTTCTCCACAAGTTGTTGTTCCTATCTCACTCCCTCATATCTGGAAGACTGGTGGGCTACCTTGAGTCTGGTTTTGCATATCTAACCAAATCTTTTGTGTGGCTGTTCCGGAAAATGTATTGTCATCTGTGTAGTTTTCTGGGTTGGAAACATAGTTTTCTTTATTACATTCAAGTGCAATCCAGAGGTAAAGGAGCGGATGCAGGATCAACAGTGTACTTCAAGAGTTTTGGCCGTTCACTTGTATATTTACAGCCTGTATGCTTTTGGATTTCATTACTTGTAGGTGTAATTGTGCCCTTTTTTAGAACACACACACACAAATGCGCTCACGATTGTGTATTTTCAGCAACTCCCTTCAAGCCACTAATGCCTCCATTGTCCTGATTCCTGGGATGTCAGGACTGTCTTATGAAGAAAGACTGGATAGACTTGGTTTATACTCTCTAGAATTTAGGAGATTGAGAGGGATCTTATAGAAACTTACAAAATTCTTAAGGGTTTGGACAGGCTAGATGCAGGAAGATTGTTCCCGATGTTGGGGAAGTCCAGGACAAGGGGTCACAGCTTAAGGATAAGGGGGAAATCCTTTAAAACCGAGATGAGGAGAACTTTTTTCACACAGAGAGTGGTGAATCTCTGGAACTCTCGGCCACAGAGGGTAGTTGAGGCCAGTTCATTGGCTATATTTAAGAGGGAGTTAGATGTGGCCCTTGTGGCCAAGGGGATCAGAGGGTATGGAGAGAAGGCAGGTACGGGATACTGAGTTGGATGATCAGCCATGATCATATTAAATGGCGGTGCAGGCTCGAAGGGCCGAATGGCCTACTCCTGCACCTAATTTCTATGTTTCTATGTTTCTATGTCCCCTTCTCCTTTAATTTAATATGTTTTTGTTTCTTTGTTTTTTTTCATTCTTTCTAAGAAACCTATTTTTAAGGTTGCTTAAAGTTTAAAATACACTGTTGGAGACTGACTCTTCTTTCAAATATGAGCTGCATTTGGTAACTGAAGATAAAGGAATCCTGTCTTGAGGCAAAAGTAATGAAATGTTGACATTGATTGAGTCCTCTTCCATTTTCACTCGACATAACGGGAAAATCTTTGCAAAAGAATGTTTTGAAGTTGAGTATAGAAAGCAGTTAAAATTCTTCAAAATATATAGTGACTACCAAATTCCCTTACTTCAATGCAGAAGCTGGCCTGTTACTAATTTGGTAGAGGATAATGCTGGTTTTCATGCGCTATTCCATAAAAACCAATACTTTTTACCCCAAGAGCACAGCTGAAGGATTAGTCAATGAAGTCAATCAACAGTAACATTCCAGCTTAAAATCCCATCTGCTGCAATTGCATTTGACATGTTCAATTGCACATATGAGTGGAGAGTAAAATGAGACACTTTTCTCAATCTGGTTACTTGTACCTGGATTTTTAACCATTTCACCATCCTTGTTAGATGCACACCTTCTAAAACTCTGCAGGATATCATTTGGTTTGGGTATTTTTAATCTGTTTTTATAATTTTGTTTTGCATTGTGCAGTGCTTTGTTTAAAACATTGCAACAGTATCTAAACTTCAAAAGTACATAGTTGGCTGTGAAGCATTTTGGGATGTTCTGAAAATGGTGTGGGGGTGCTGTAGATAGGCCAATGTCCTTATTCTGCATATTAAAATGAATATTGTCACATCTTTAATAGAGTCAGACCCATAGAGCAATACAGCAAGGAAAAACATCCTTCGGCCATGGGTGACCAAATTGGCTTTCTGGGCTAGTCCAAATTGGCCCATATCCCTCTAAGCCCTTCCCATCCATACATCTGACCAAATGTATTTTAAAAGTTGTAATTGTGTCTTTTTCTGGTCGCTCAGTTCAGATATGGATTGCCCTCCAGGTGCAAACATTGCGCCCGAGGCCGCACTTAAATCTCTCCCCAATCACCTTCAGACTTTGCCTTCCAGTTTTAGAATCCTCTACACTGGGAGAAAAACAATGAACATTAACCATATCCATTCCCTTCTTTATCATGTATACCTCAAAAAGATCACCCCACAACCTCCTACGCTCTAAAGAAAATAGTCCCAGCCTATCCATCCTCTCTGTGGGTCAAATCCCCCAAGTCCAGGTAACATCCTGATGCATCTCATCTGCACCCTTTCCAACTTAATGATATCCTTCCTAAGGCTGGGCAACCAGAAGTGCGCACACTACTCCAAGTGTGGACTCATCGGAAAATAGGAAATAATAACAGCTGACTTAAAAATGTCTAATTGCAACGATTCAGTAGTTACAATAACAATTTAATCTTGTGATTCTTATCACATATTCTTGCCGTTATACTGCTTCAAAACTATAAATGTAATATAGGCAGTTGTTTGAGTATTTGGAAGGGCATATAACTGTTCCTGCTAAATTCCACATTTCTTGACAATTAATTTCACATATGATTTTAGGCGGTCTTCCTGTGTGTTAGGCATTTCGTTGTGAATATCCCCAGGAGCCCCTCTGTGGACAGCTCCATCAAACTACTCATCTCTCAGAATATGTATTATGTTGCATCAGGGTTAAACTTTCTTTTTGCCCTCTTGTCACCACCATCCTCCCCTCCCCCCACTCACTTGAATCCATCTATCACTTGCCAAGCTTGCCCCCCCCCCCCCCCCCCCCCACTCCAACCATCTGAAGAAAGGTCCCAACCCATACCACTTGCTGCCCTGCTGAGTTCACAAGTTCACATGATATAGGACTAGAACTAAGCCATTCGGTCCATCGAGTCTACTCCGCCATTCAATCATGGCTGATCTTTGCCTCCTAATCCCATTTTCCTGCCTTCTCCCCATAACCCTTCACACCCATTCTAATCAAGAATTTGTCTATCTCTGCCTTAAAAATGTCCACTGACTAGGCCCCCACAGCCCTCTGGAGCAATGTTCCACAGATCAACTACCCTCTGACCAAAGATGTTCCTCCTCACCTTTTTAAAAGAGCGCCCTTTAATTCTGAGTTAATTCTGAGTTGCTTTTTTGGTTATACACTATTTAATTTAAATCTTATTTACAGCTTTAGTTATTCTATTAACTAGGCTAATGGTTTCAGCCCAGTTCATTTGAAGCATTTCCTAATGGAACAGTTCCTGATTTTCCCAGTACAGACATCAGTCCCTCAAGAAATTAAACCTGCTTTGCCCACACCATTCTTTGTAACATGCATAGAATTCTCTGATCTTTTTACTAGCAGCTTGATGGAATCATTTTTATGATGTAACAGCATAACTTTAGTCTGCATCCTGTTTAGTGGGTGTCAATTAATTGTGCATTGTGATCCCAAATCTAGTGCTTGTTTTCCAGACTTTCCCATATTTGTTCCCTGTAATGTATTACCTTGAGTGTTTTGGCAGTCTAGAACTAGGTTTAGATGCCAGTCGTGGTGCTTGCTGTGAACATTCTCACTGATGGAATATGTTGAGCTGTTGCCCAATAACAGGCTAAATTAGTGTTCCTGGAAATCTGGTGGAACCATTTACTGCTATGTTAAACCTATTGTTAAAACACACACATGCACGCAGGGTGCAAATACTGCTCAGAGTGCCCTTCAGGCCAAGATTTCAGTATTCCTCCTGGTGGCAAGCAGATGGCAAAATTACATGCTGCTCGAATAGTTTCCACTATAATGTTTTTAGTATGTTTTTCCATTGACTGGTTTGTTCTGGTCACTTGGGGCGTGCACAAATCTGATAACGTCACACAAATACTTTTTTAAGTTACTCCCAGAACATCAAATGTCATGCAACATTGCAACTTACAGTAGAAAACAATGGAAACAAATTATAAAATAATAGAAATGGAAAGATAAGACCTTGTGACATAGGAACAGAATTAGGCCATTCAGCCCATTTAGTCTAGTCTGCCATTCAATCATGATCTATTTTTCCCTCTCATTCCCATTCTCCTGCATTTTCCCCATACACTTTGACACCCTTCCTAATCAAGAACCCGTCGATCTTTGCCTTGAAAATACCCAATGTCTTGGCCTCCACAACTATCTGTTGCAGATTCACTAACCTCTCGCTAAAAAAAATCCATATTGAAGATGTTTCCTTTTATTCTGAGGCTTATTCTGGTTCTAAACTCTCATACTGGAAACATCCTTTCCATGTCCACTCTACCTCGGAATTTCATTATTCGGTAGTTTTTGATGAGATATCCCCTCATCCTTCCAGCGAGTACAGGCCCAGAGCTTTCAAACACTCCTTTCATTCTCATAAACCTATCTACATATTAATTTTGAGCCATAGAACATCCATATCAACTGTTTTGCCCACCTCTACTAATCCCTTTGCCCACAGTAGTACTAATCCTATTTTTTTGCCTATTTAAGTGCTGACCTAAATGCTTCTTGAATGCCATATCGATTGATTGAAAGATACCGCACGGAAACAGACCCTTTGTCCTACCAAGTCTGCGCTGAACATCGATCAACCGCTCACACTGGTTCTATGTTATCTTTTGCATCTATTCCTTAACACACAAGGGGCGATTTATAGAGGCTAATTAACCTACAATTCTCCACGTCTTTGGGATGTGGGAGGAAACTGGAGCACGGGATGACACCCACGCAGTCACAGTGGGTGAACCTGCGTACAAACTCCGCAAAGACTCCACATAGATAGCAGTCATTTTCAATAGATAGCAGAAATCCTCTGAATTTGTGGGAATATTGGCAGGACGAATGGAGAAAGATAGAGAACACTGATAACACAAGTAATATTCCCTGGACTTGATTGCATCATGAGATCATGTCATGATCCCATCAGGACAACCAAGGTTAGCCACCACTTCATATTTTTCTCATTCACTACACAATGTTGTGCCCTCATCTTTAGTTTAAGCAGAATTATAAAACCAGAAATGTCTGTTAAAACTCAGGAGCCATGGAATGAAATTGAGTTCACATTTCAGGTGGAAGACTCTTTGTCAGATTCGCCAGTCTGACAAAGGTTTTCAACATGAAATGTTAAATCTGTTTCTCTTTTCACAAATGCTGCCAGGCTTGCTGAGTGTTTCCAGGTTAATCTGCTTTTGTTTTAGTTTACCAGAGTTTGCAGTTTAAAAAATGTTTTCATTTTGTTGCAGAGTGATTGAAATTTCCTCGTGCCAATTCCCAGGCTTTTTCTAATAATCAAACTTTTCACTGCACTTACTCTAAAAACAATTAAAACTGCAAAATCTCA
Source organism: Leucoraja erinaceus (assembly GCF_028641065.1). NCBI lineage: Eukaryota > Metazoa > Chordata > Chondrichthyes > Rajiformes > Rajidae > Leucoraja > Leucoraja erinaceus. Next base: position 40,969,968 of record NC_073389.1, read on the forward strand.
CGGTGACCTCATTGTTACATCTCCTGCTTGCCATCGCATTCTATCATATTGGCTTAAGTTACCTGTTACATTTTAAAAACTGTTTGATTGAGCACTGTTGGATCACTTCTCATATAGTACAGCAGCTATGTAATTATGTGATGAAGTAAATGAAACTAGCAGGAACACGTGATTCAATGCAGATGATGATACTATTACACGGAAGTATTACACAATGTTACTGAAAGAAAAATTCACATTGCCAGGTTGAAGGGTGTGCACTGAAAGACACGTACCCTGATTTCTCCCTTTTTATCTCCATTATTCACACATTCAACACAATAATGCTTTGGTATTGATCTGCTGCTCCTTAACCTTGGTCCTTGTATTCTTTCCTGAGGTCCTTCTAAGAACCAAATCCTCATAGATACATAGGAGGGCGGCACAGGCACAGTGGTGCAGCGGTAGAGTTGCTGCCTAACAGCGGCAGAGACCCGGGTTTGATCCTGACTACGGATGTTGTCTGTACGGAGTTTGTACATTCTCCTTGTGACCACGTGGGTTTTCTTTGGGTGCTCCGGTTTCCTCCCACATTCCAAAGACGTGCAGGTCTGTAAATTGCTCCTAGTTGGGTAGGGAGTGGCTGCAAACCTGGGATAACTTAGAACTAGTGTAAGGGTAATTGTTGGTCAGTGCAGACTCAATGAGCCTGTTTCCAAGCTGTATCTGTTTAGTTTAAACTAAACTAAAAGACGCTGAGAATTTCCAACTTGGAAATAACAAACCTCTCAGATGTAGATCAAGGATGCGCAATGGGTGATACATCAAACATATGAACACTAGCATGCCCAGCCAGCAGGAGAAATGTTTTACAGAAGATTCATTCAGTTCTTGCTATGCTGTTTACAAAGAGGCAGAGTTTAGGACTCCATCACTTCAGAGCTAGATGTTTTCCATGTGCAACATTTACCTTCCACATTACGCTGCCTGCCAAGAAGTTTGCACAATAGAGTATGTACAGGAGCAGAAGTGAACAGCCACCTTTGCCTTACATGAATCTGAGGCAGAAGATACAAGATACAAGATACATTTAATTGTCATTTGGACCCCTTGAGGTCCAAACGAAATGCCGTTTCTGCAGCCATACATTACAAACAAATAGACCCAAGACACAACATAATTTGCATAAACATCCATCCATCATGGAAGGCCAAATAAACTTATCTCTCCACTGCACTCTCCCCCCTTCCCCCCCGATGTCAGAGTCAAAGTCAAAGCCCCTGGCTGGCGATGGCAATTGTCCCGCGGCCATTAAAGCCACGCCGGGTGGTGCGAGGTCGCACACCGGGTCTTGGTGTTAGAGCCCCCGGCGTACGCTCGCAGAGTCCCGCGGCCATTCCAAGCCGCGCGGGGCGGTGATGTTAGGCCCCGCTCCAGGAGCTCTTCGATCCCGCAACTCGGGCGGGAGAAGTCGCCGTTGCGAGAGCCCTGAAAAGCGGTCTCCCTCCAGGGACCCGCGGGCTCCCGGTGCCGCCGTCCGCAGACCTGCAGTTGAAGCCTCCGACTCTCCGGTCGGGCCGCAGCAGCAGCAGCAGTAGCGCTCCTCCACTGCTCCACCCGCTCCGGACTCGGCCAGCTCCGCGACGGTGAGGTGAGTCGTCGGCACCAGAGTCCCCGGTCTCTTCCTGTTGGAGGCCGCTCCTCATTGCAGCCCCAACGATAACGGAGACCCGACGAGAAAAGGTCGGGTCTCCCGTGCAGGGAGAAATTTAAAAGTTTCCCCCTCCCTCCCCACCCCACCCCCACCGCCCCCACACACACATACCCCTACAAAAAATAACAAAAACTACATAAAAACATAGACAGAAAATAATAAAACGCGGACGGGCTGCAGAGGCCGCTGCTGACAAGAGTCGCGCCGCCCACCGGAAAGGTCATAAGTGTTAGGAACAGAATTAGGCCATTTGGCCCATCAAGTCTACTTCGCCATGCACTCATGGCTGACCTATCTCTCCCTCATAACCCCATTCTCGTGCCTTCTCCCATAATCCCTGACATCCGTACTAATCAAGAACCTGTCTACCTCTGCCTTAAAAATATCCATTGACTCTGCCTCCACCCCCTGATATGGCAACAAATTCCACAGATTCACCACTCTCTGACTAAAGAAATTCCTCATCATCTCCTTTTTAAAGGAACGTACTTTAATTCTGAGTTGCATTTGTAATAGTAACTCTCGTGCTTGCTTGTACAAGAATATCAAGTATTGCGTTCAGTTATATGGGAATACACTGGTAGCTGATCAATGTCTGTCTCCAGATCATGATTCTCTTAGAGCCTGAGACACAGCCTGATGCCAGGCAGTTAAGAAGTAGGAATTAAACATATTCCCAACTCTTGGCATGACAGAATGTCTAGATCCTTAAGACCTAGTCTCTGTTGTTGTCTGCCCTTAGGTATATCACTGCTTGAGCATTGTAGCACTGGTAGAAACTGTATTTTTACAATCTGCAACTGAGCCAGATATCCTAAAGCTTGCCAAACATTTGCATTTCAAATGTTTCTGATAGTCTCAGACGCCTTCATCTTCCATTTTGCAGCCAGTGGAGGAGCATTTGGAAGGGACACAAGAGTAGGCAAGTGAGCACTTCTCAAATGGAAAATGGAAAAAAAACTATAGTATTCCCGTACTTGCAGTATAATTTTATTTGAAAGTGGGAAAACATTGAAGGCTGTTGATTAAAATACAGGGTGGCATGGTGGCGCAGTGGTAGAGTTGCTGCCTTATGGTGCCTGAGACCCAGGTTCCATCCTGACTACGGGATGTGTCTGTACAGAGTTTGTACGTTCTCTCCACAACCACATGGTTTTTCCCCAGGTGCTCCGGATTCCTCCCTCATTCCAAAAACCAACAGGTCTGTAGGTTAATTGGCATTGGTAAAATTTGTGTATTGTCCCTAGTGTATAGGGTAGTGCTAGTGTATGGGGATCGCCGGTCTTGGTGGGCTTGGTGGCAGACTTGGTGGGCCGAAGGGCCTGTTTCCACGATGTATCTCAAAACTAAACTAATGTGATAATAGTCATAGATTCACACATTGTGGAAACAGGCCCCTCGATCCAACTTGCCCACACCGGCTAACATGTAGAAAAGACTAGGCTTGTATTCACTGGAGTTTAGAAGGATGAGGGGGGATCTTATAGGAACATATAAAATTATAAAAGGACTGGACAAGCTAGATGCAGGAAAATTTTTCCCAATGTTGGGTGAGTCCAGAACCAGGTGCCACAGTCTTAGAATAAAAGGGAGGCCATTTAAGACTGAGGTGAGAAAAAAACTTTTTCACCCACAGAGTTGTGAATTTGTAGAATTCCCTGCCACAGAGGGCAGTGGAGGCCAAATCACTGGATGGATTTAAGAGAGTTAGATAGAGCTCCAGGGGCTAGTGGAATCAAGGGATATGGGGAGAAGGCAGGCACGGGTTATTGATTGGGGACGATCAGCCATGATCACAATGAATGGCCTCCTCCAGCACCTATTTTCCATGTTTCTATGTTTCTATGTCCCAGCTACACTCGTCCCACCTGCCTGCGATTGACCCATATCCCTCCAAACCTGTCCTGTCCATGATCAGAATTTAAAAATCATATTGAGATCTTGCTTTTCTGCAAAGTGCAATTTGTTCAGCAAGAATGCTTCTGCAAGAACACATCACTGACCTGTTGCTGACGAATCTGTTGCACACAACTGTAGGTGGTACATTCACTGTGGTCAGAGACCCTCCTCTCATCCCGCTGAAGATCTTTGTCCATTGACTTAATGTGTTGCCAATTTTGCCGAGCTAGGCTCAGCAACATGCAGCAAGCCACAAGTCTGTGGAATACCCTTCCTCTCGGGATGTTTTACTATGTTAAAGTCTGAAAGTAAATTTGAGTTATTTTTTTACTTGAGGAATCCAACACTATGGCTAGGCAGTATAATCACTGTTTAATAATGCCAGCAGGCTGGATAATAAAGGCTTTAGTCAAGCTGCAACAGATTATAAAGAAAAAGAAACTCACAAAAGCATCTTTCATGACCTTAGAATGTTCCAGAATATTTCACAGTTAATGAATTACTTATGAACTTTGATTATGATTTGTAATTAAATCTACTTGCCAGCTTGTGCAGTGCAAATTTACACAGATGCCGTTGAAATAAAGAATTCTGCCCTGCTGATTGAGCAAGAGACATGTGCCAGGATACCTAGAGAACATATCACACTTGGACTTTGGGAGCTGCCTTCAGGCAATGGAGTCATAGACACAGGCAAATAAATCGGCCTAAGGGAGTGTGAATCCTATGGCAAAAACCTTAAGGAAATTATTAAACAACTCAAGAAGTGCCTGAGCAGAAAGTGTGTTTTTTTAATATGTTTCTTTTTTTTATATCTTAGAAGGATATGGGCCGAATACAGGCAGGCGGGACAAGTGAAGATGGGACATATTGGTTGGTGTGGGCAAGTTGGGCTGAAGGACCTGTTTCCACATTGTGTGACTCTGTGACTCTGTGTATTCTTTGTAGTGAACTTTAATTGTGTTTCGATGCTTGAAGAACAAAATGATTTCACAAATCAATTGGCTCACTCTTAACAATACATTATTTAAAAATCGTTAGGCATTGTTAACTGATCATTCAGCATTTTTGAAAGCATGGTGGCCAGATTGTTTTCCTAAATCCTTTGCAGTTTATCATTTGCAGTTTTGAGCTGCTGCTTTCCTCAATGTGTGCAAGGTGGTTGCTGGGCAACGTGCTTGGATACTAGAGACCAACATTGCAAAGGAGAGAGTAATTTGAGGTATTGGAATCAAATCATTATGCTGAACAATGTGTGTGTTTCTGTTTTATACTGGAAGGCGATGGAAATGGTAATAGCCCACCTCTTCTGGCTATTTACATCAATGCATCAAGATTACAAGCATTTCAGTAACAACTTCACTCTTAGTCTTTCTGTTTATAGAAAGCATTGAGTCGTGTTGGAAGCCTATTCCATCTCAAATCCAAACCACCAGGATTCTTTATTATAAAAATGCATACTGACTCCCTGTCACATTATCTCAGTGTTCTATTTTGGAATTTAAATAGGTTCTTCACCAGATGGAGATGGCAAGGAAAATAATTGAATCCATATGTGATCTAATAAAGTGAAATGTTGTGGTTACTTTTCATTGTCTCGCGGGTTGGGGTAGTTCACCCTGCCGACAATGAAAGCTCAAACTCTTTGTAGCTTTCATCCAGATCGAGCTGGTAGATTTTCATCAAAGCCTGGGTTGTGGATCATGACGCATCCTGGCATTTGCAGAGGGACAGCGAGTTTCCAATGTGTTTCGCATGAGAGTGAGCATCTGTGGCGAAAGAAAGTGAACTAATGTTGAAGATCAATGTCCATTCGTTAGTTCTGATGAAAGACCATTGACCTGAAAAGATATGTAATACCCCTGTCCCACTTAGGAAACCTGAACGGAAACCTCTGGAGACTTTGCGCCCCACCCAAGGTTTCCGTGCGGTTCCCGGGGGTTCCTGGAGGTTCCCGGAGGTTTTTGTCAGTCTCCCTATCTGCTTCCACTACCTGCAACCTCCAGCAACCACCTGCAACCTCCGGGAACCGCATGGAAACCTTTGGTGGGGCGCAAAGTCTCCAGAGGTTTCCGTTCAGGTTTCCAAAGTTGGACAGGGGCTTAACTCTTTGTCTCTCCCCACAGACAGTATCTTCTTACAACTCACCTGCCGAAAGAATGGCCCAGAATTATTATTGAACATTGTCTTTCAAAACAAAAGTAATGGTATTAATGATAGAGAACAGAAGCAGGCCTATCGAGTCTGCGCTGATCATTAAGCACCCATTTATACAACTCCTAAACTAATCTAATTTCATTTTTCCCACATTCCTATCAATTCCCTTGTTTCTGCTATTTGCCAGCGGTGGCCAATTAATCTACCAACCCACATATCTTGGGGATATGGAAGAAAAACCCAGCGATAAAGATATAAAATATAAAGGAAGGGAAGGAAAAAAGACTGGATTGGGAGAATGCAACAAAGAACAGCGGGAAAATAATCATTAATATTCTAAATTATCTTCTCAAAATTGTTTACTTTAGTGGGCTGGAGTTATTGAATAACGCAATAACGTTGATCGTCTTCATTAGTGCAAACTTTTGCAATGCAGCCTTCTCATTTATAATAGCATTGATTTGTGTAGCTAGTTCTGTCGTGTGATATTGCTATATTTGCAATGTCATCATTAAGTCTGCTTTGCGTGTGAAACTATAAATTAATTCTCCAACCTTTCACATATGCTTCTTTGGCGTTAAAATCACCATTAAATGAAAATATACCGTTCTCCCTGTGACCACGTGGGTTTTCTCTGAGGTCTTTGGTTTCCTCCCACCCTCCAAAGACAAAGGTTTGTCAGTTAATTGGCTTGGTATAAGTGTAAATTGTCCCTAGCGTCACTATGTAGGGATTGCTGGATGATGCGGACTCGGTGGGTCGAAAGGGTTGTTTCCGCGCTGTATCTCTATACTAAACTAAACTAAACCAAATTAAACCTTCATATCAGTAATATGGCAGCACTTGGATCAGAGAATGTGATTTGTTATACTCCAGGTTATAACAACCATGTTTATGTTGCCCATACTATGTGCTTGCATAACGCTCCCTGTGGATATTTTCTGGACATAGCCAGTTTAAACTGAGTAGTGAAGCCTGCTACAGATGCAGGGGCCAATCTTGGCCATCAGTGCTCAAGTATCATGGGCTCCAGTGTTCTAGCCTTTCATCTGCCCTCCCCACCTTTTGAACTGCTCCTGAATGTATTTACAGATGGTGCAGCCCTTCCCCAGCTTAGCCAGGAGGGCCAATTAATGATCTTAGGATGATTTGCAAATGTATTTAAAAGTTAATAATGACATTTGATAAATTACTTCAATTCTTTAAATGATCAATTGCAGCAAAAATATTAAGCTAAGCTAAAAAAATGTTTAAAGTAAGTTACATTCCTCTTTGCTGCCACCAGGATAATCAGCAGAGAGACATTCACTCCCTTTCTTTCTCTGTTCTTAAGACACTAAACATTTTTTTTTTAATGCACTAGAAGGGTACAGGATGATGTTTAAACCATGGTGACCAATGTGTACTGACTCAGTGTGGTTGAATATCTTAAACTCTTATACTTAGTATGATTATGCCTAATGTTTAGGAGAATTGTCAATAAATAGTATACAAAAAGAATTTCACTGTTCTTGGGTATAATTCAATATAGTGCCAATAAACAATCTGTACCGCGTGCTGCAGTCTCCTTTGAAGTCGTTAGGGTTGAGATCCCTTGCCAGTTCCACAGTGGCACAGCATCCAAGTGGCAATTCTTTGGCATGATACCTCTTTTTAAACAAGTAAGCATCCGCAGTTCTGGTTAGAACTCTGGACATTCATCAAGAAGATTCTGGGCTTGAATGACTTCGTAAAACATCCAGAAACATTCCAAAACTAGCGAAACAAAAAAGACAGAAAAAAAGGCAATCTATTTAAAAATTAGAATGAAAATACCAAAGCACAGAAGCATATTAAGGTGCTTCAAACATTTAAAGACATTCAAATGAATTTGGATGAGAAAACAATGTAAAACTATTGATATGTACTTTAATCCCTTGAAGCTATGTTCCTCAAGGGAATTCCTCAAAATACATGCTGATAAATTTCCACAACTTTATGGTCTACTGCTGGACACGCAGAAAGTCTAACAATGAAACGTAATCTGGAAAACATTTCCAGACAACCCTCAGCAATTTTGTGCAGGGCCATGCGCAAAACTCCCAAGATTCCTGGAATTTATGCAGGAAATGTCGGCCGTAGTGCATGGAATTGCTGAGTTTTTCCACCAAAATCTGCCCCACTGTTTAGTCCACACCTCTGCACGATTTTGAATCTGATTACGCATTTGGAGTATAATTCAGATGATTTAAATTGCTAAAACAACATGCATTTGCTGATGCGGCTAAAGGTATCACTTATGCTATATTAAAATCAGCACTGAATTGCTAGTTCAAATATTTGTTTTGGCTTAAGTCATTTCTCAGAGTGTACTAAAATTGGAAATCTGTTCTGATTGGTTTCCATTATCTTCAATATTTGCGTTACACTTCATTTAAGGGCACTATTATGGGATTTTATTCAATCAGTTGCCAAATTCTGTAGTATACTTATATCAACAGGCCATCTCTGTTTCAGTATTAGTGAATTTATTTAACCATTTATATAAAGCCTAATTATATACCAGAGAATGTCAATCATTCTTATCTCAAATCAGATTACCCCTCTCTACATTAAAATTAATGAGCAAAAAGCACTGTTAAGATCATGATTTACATGATAACACATTTTGCACGTATTAATTTACCTATTTTTTGGAAGATGTTAGTCCTATCAAAATGACAATTTAAAATCTAATTTTCAATGGCATTTTAATTAGGTTGTTATCAACATATTTTCTAAATTTGTCACGCGTTTTTGAGGGGCATGATTCCTGAAGGCTTTGTAAATGTTAAAAAGAAACTAAGATGCATTGATTTAGTTAGGTTCCTTTTTGCATGTTAAAATAAAACTCTTTGGCTAAAAGTGTGGCTGTCATTGGAATGTGACCAATGCCGAGCATTTACAAATGTATGCAGTGGTTTTAAATGAAATAAACAAAGGACTATTTTATAACTGTCAAAGAACCTTTTGTGGTGAACTGAAAAAAACCCAGAGAAAAGCTGTCAAATCTATTATAAAGTTTGACATTCCACACATGGGCTTTCAAGTAATGAAGTTAGCTTTCTCCTTATCCGCGGTGATCAACTTTCCTTGTTCCCTGAACAGCTACCAGCTGATGCTCAAGTGTTGGACATATGAACTCCACAAGAGGATGTCTTTCCAGTACATTGTAAGTTGCCTGGAACACCTGAAAAGCAGTCCCCAAGGCAGTCAGTGTGCTCTTGTGCACTGCGGAGTTGGTGACATCTCCCAGGGTTTTGTCAATCAAGCATTTGAAGGTAAATGTACCATGCCTGGGCTGAAAAACCGATGGCATTGTAATCCCTAAATAGGAAGAACTGGGATAACATGGCTTTGTCTCTCTGAAGGGGTAGAAGTAAGAGCTTTGTGTTTCATGGCAGTATGGATGGGAGATAACATGACTGTCCCTGGCCTAATGGGAATTGCTACAAATTGGATGTTAATTCTATTGTTGATTCCATTGTGTTGCCATCCAATTGAATTGAGTCCAGACTGCATCTTTCAGAGAAACATTCCCCAGTTGTTTAAGTTGAGGCCAATGGACAAGTCTGCCCTCACACTCGCATTCCCAGGTAGCCTGTCCACTGTGCTTCCAGCAGTGAGGGTTTTATATGAAGATCAGCGGCCAGCAGAGTCCTTGCCTCTTTACAGCAGGGTGTCATGCTTACTGTGTTTCAGTGATTGACATGTGTTAAGGAGGATGACAGGGTGACTTTTACATCAGGGCAATGGCCACTGTCAAGAATTTTATTCCCACACTGCCTTTGTCATTCTTGATACATTGGGTACCCCACTGATGCTATTGCAGATGCTAGACCACTGTGGAGCTATAGTATAGATACATTTTATTAGAAATAATAGTGGTCTTGGGTCATTGCATCATGGAATGTAATCCTGGGCTTCTGTTGTAGCTGTCCTCCTATCAATTTTATTTGTTCACGGGAAAAGTAATATTATAGATATACTACTTAACCAAGGTTGTTTAATGAATGTGGATGTATATCTATATGTTATAATTAATTACTATCTTATATATTATTAATTACTATCTTTTCCATCATAATTAATTACCATAATACCAGTTTTAGTGTGAACAAAAATCTATGGCTAACTACAGATAGTTTGTCATTTTGTAGAGTAAAACTACACTTTTTTTTACTACACTTGAATTCCAGCTTTTCAAGAGCGCAGATGAAATCAATTTCATCTGCTATAGACCACAGAGAAATTTTGTGCATTGTAAAAGTTACGCATGTTTGAGCAATAGTGCAATTTTTGACATTTTCTGCCGCTGGGGAAATTGAATCAAATAACTCGTGCTTTTAAGTTATTCACTTCTTAATACAAAAGATAGTTTACACTTAGTCTGAAAGCATATCTAATGGGATGTTCCAATTAGCATGAAAAGACATGGATGAGAAAGCATAAAAAATTAAACAAGAATAACTTTCTTTTCAGTTTATTATTCAGTTACCATGCATGCTGAAAGGTGCTAAGATAAAACTGAATTAACTTTTCTTGGATGCCCTTTACTGATCCATTAAAGTAGGCCACAAATAAAGAAGAGACACTTGATCAATTATTTAATTTCCTTGTTTCATATTTTGATCTTGTTTGTAATTTTTTTATTTTACTCGGGATGTAAGTGTTGGGACCACAAATTATCTTCCTTTGTAGTTACTTGGAGGAATTTGTTACTATTTTGTGCTCATCCTCAGTTTTGAGCCTTTCAACTCTTTTATGTTCTCTTCCCTTCTCGAGTTGCACTTTCACATTTATGGTAGTAAAATAACATTTAATTGATGCTGAGTGTTAACCACTCTTTGTGTCTCTCCTCTGCCCCCCCCCCCCCCCCCCCCCCCCCCCCCCCCCCCTATATTTAATACATTTTTGCTTTTACTATTTTTATTGCATTTCAATTCTTTGGTATTCGTGCAAGATTTGGATTAACTATTCTCACATCACATTGTACTGACTGCAAGGATCAGACCCTTGTGTACGAAAGAACTGCAGATGCTAGTTTAAACTGAAGATAGACACAAAAAGCTGGAGTAACTCAGTGGGTCCAACAGCATCTCTGTAGAGAAGGAATGGGTGACGTTTCAGGTTGAGACCCTTCCTCATTATTAAGGGATGAATGTGGTTGTTATTTAGAGTGTATCACACATGAGCACATTTGTGGCAATGATCCCATTACCCACATTTTGATTTTAGTGCTAATGTGTTTGCGTTCTCACTTGATGACAATAGACCAATTAGGTAAACCTTAATGCTGATATAAAATGCTGATATAATGCAAGTAATTCTAACTGGAACTTGCTGCTGCAATCAAACTCACAGAGAATCTAAAATTTAGCAGCGGGAATGATCTCCCCACCTATGCAATTTAAAGAATACAAGGACATAACAATTAGAAGCAGCTGTAAGCCATTTGACTCCCATGCCTACTTTGCTATTCAAGAAGATAATAGCTGATCTTTTACCTCATTTGGACTACGCAGTTGCAGCATCGGACCCATACACAAATAAAAACATTTCTTCCATCGAACGTGTCCAAAGACAGGCAGCTTGATTTGTTACTAACACCTATGAGAGAGAAGCGAGTGTCACCAAACTTCTGAATTCTCTGGGGTGGAACCCTCTCCAAGACAGACATGAAGCTCACCGTTTGACCTGTTTTTACAAAATGTTAAATGGTCAGCTCGACATAGACAACAAGACCTACACCAAACCCAAACTAATTAGGAGCAGACAAGGGCATTCAATCCAATTTGTGATCCCAGCTACAAAGACAGATGTATACAGCAATTTGTTCTTCCCCCGCACAATTAAAGCATTGAATAATCACCACCCAACTATAGCTACCCAACCAGATGCAACTAAATTTAAAGTAGCTCTTTCTTCCCAATAACCCTTTCTGGCTTAAGCCCTCCCTTCACCACCTCCAGTTTAAATTCCATTTGGAATATTTTGGAGGACCAAGAAACCAAGAACCAAGAACCTCAGTCACACTTATCTGTAGTAGCCCTCTATCTCTTGGTTCCCTTCATTTCTACATTTCTATTTGTTGTTTTGGATGCGCCCAGTGACTATCCCTTCACAATCCCCTTGGGGAGAGAATTACCCTGTACAACCATTCACGACCCTGTGTGAAGATTTTCCTTCTCATCTTGCCATGAATTGTTGACCATTTATAGTGAGACCTTGAACTGTAGTTCTAGGCATTCAAATCAGGAGAAATATTGTGCCCGTTTTGGGGTCTTCTCTGTTGTCTCATTTTTACAGATCTGATAGGCTATGTTTATGTTTTGAAGATGGGTCTCGACCCATAACATCACCCATTCCTTCTCTCCAGAGATGCTGCCCATCCCGCTGAGTTACTCCAGCTATTTGTGTCTATCTTATGTTTTTTATTAACATACTCTCAAATTCTACTCTTCCTCACCTTATCTATGTATCTGCCTCCTTGGCTGCCTCTTTTGATTTGCAACATTTAATCTCATACCATCTTTAACCTCTCTATAGTCAATTATCCTATTGGATTTTTAGGTATATCTATCAGTTGTTGCTGGGACTGAAGTACTTAAATGATAAGACGGGACTGGATGGCCTAGGAATCCTTCCCCTGCAGTGAAGGAGGCTGAGGGGGTGACATTTACACATGTTTATCAAATCATGAGGGGGATAGTCACAGTCTTTCTCCTATGGTAGGAGAATCTAAAACTAGAAGCCATAGGTTTAAGTTGGGAGCAGAAAGATTTAAAGGGGATTGGATAGAAACATAGAAACATAGAAATTAGGTGCAGGAGTAGGCCATTCGGCCCTTCGAGCCTGCACCGCCATTCAATATGATCATGGCTGATCATCCAACTCAGTATCCCGTACCTGCCTTCTCTCCATACCCCCTGATCCCCATAACCACAAGGGCCACATCTAACTCCCTCTTAAATATAGCGGTTGAGCAGGTTGCAAGTTTTTCACACAAAGGGTGTTGGGTATATAGACCAAGTTGCCCGAGGAAGTGATAGAGGTGGCTGGAATTTCAACTCCAAAATATTGATGTTCAGTAGTATTTTTGCCTCAAATGGAGTTTAATTAATTGTAGTACTGCAAATGTTACATAACACGCTGAATTTGTCAGCAGAAAACTAATGAGCAAAAGAAGACTGCAGGTGTTCTGACATGTTTCCCAATCAAGGGGACAGCAGAAATCATCTTTGGAATTAGATATTTATAGTGGTATCCTGGCAGGTATGTTAGAGCTGCTGCTTTCTGAGTTGGAGACTGTGATGCTGAAAAAGGCCTGCAATGTTATCATGAAGGCTTTCCAACATCCTGTTTGTTGGTGTTCTGCAAACTTGGAAAAGTTGTGAAAGAATTCTCACTGGTCAGATATCTGCTATGGATTGATGCCAAAGTGTACACCACAAGTTCATTCCTCAAGGAGCCCTGGTGACAATCTGGATTCCATTTGTGTCAGGCAATGCTGGTTTTTACCAAGTCCCGTGTGGGTAGCTGGGAAGACCCTGAGGAATAAAAACTCAACACTCGGGTTGATTGCATCAAACCAGCATCCAGCTTGGCTCACATCTGACTTCTGCTGATACTGTACATGACTGGAGAGAGATCAAGACACTCCGCAAGGGTTTCCATGTAGGTTTTACCCTCAAGATCAGAATCTCACGGGCATTTTTAATTGGGAAATCAGCACTATCAAGTGGCACTTTCTCACTGATAATCCACTGACGGATGCCCAATTCAGCCACGACCGCTCAGTTCCAGACATTATCCTCGGCCAAGGTTCAAACATGAACAAAGAGCTGAATTCCAAAACTCATGCCTGGCCCAAACAAGAAGAACAAGGGCGTGAGGAACATGATAAGGTCATGATCTGCAGGTCCCGCTGTAAATCGCACTGCAACTTAAACTTGAAATATAATGCTGGGCCATTATCATTGCTGGGTCTAAATCCTGAAATAGTACGCTGTGGGAGTACTTTCACCAGTAGTACTACAGCAGTTCAAGAGAATGGCTAACCATTCGACTGAAAGCTTTTCTCTCATCCCTTTACTTGACTTACTGTATGGCTGACCAATCTTTCTTGGTTTTAAATAAAGGACTTTTCACTCGTACTTTTTAAGTTCAGTAAAAAATGGAACCACTCTGCATTAAGTAAGGTGACCAATGAAATCTGAGATTGGTTGCCATGGTATTATCCTAAACGAGCGCACCTGCTCCACTGTATCAATAAAGGGGTATTATTTTAAATTGGACTGCCAAGTTGATATTTTATGAAAAATTATCAATTAAATTGAGTATGGCAATTATTTACTTTCTCCTTTCACTGTAGAATCAAATTGGCAAGTGGCAGTTTTGCAATATATAGTTTGTTTGTAGGCAAATGTTTTCCATGCTAATTTCTATTAGGATGTTTCAAACTCCGCACCCAGACCAGTTTTAACATTGAACGAGTGGCAGTGTAAATTCACATAGTGGTGTTTCAACCTCTGTCTGAGACCAGAGTTTGAATTTCGCCCAGACCACTTCCATTCAACTGTTTGCTGTCTGCTGGATTTTAGAGTCCAATATCAAATTAGTATGGCTGCATAAGGAGCGCCTTTGAAGAAAGAACAGTAAACTCTGGATGTTATTGGAGTTTGTGGAATGTCAGCAAAGCTCAGCCTATATATCACAGTCAGAAGTCAAGCACTTAATTCCAAAAGTTCAGGAATAGTGACCAGCTTGTTTCCCCTACAACAAACCAAAATACATTTTATAAGGGCCCAATGGTAAATTGGAGGAAGGGTATCAAATTGCACTGTGAATAATAGACAAGGGGTTGCAAAAGGGTCTGCTAAAAAGTGGGTTCAATCATGATCTGATACCAATACCACCGACAACAGCAACCTCAGGCCAGCCAATAGCGAAAGAAGTAAACAGTTGTCTTTAACATTTCATATTAATGTTGACGAATGGCAAAGATATTGTGAATTTTGGCCTTCAGTTTTGTTTAATTTTTTCCTGAAAATAAACGTAGAGTTTTGACAGGCTGCCACCAACCGCACACCAGAAGACAGTGATCTCATTGTGAATTCTGGAAGCACATGGCATAACTACAGTCAAATCATTGAAGAGCAGGACACGCTGAACAGATGTAAAAACCTTGTGATTCATGAGTTGCAAAAGTAATGTTATATTTTTTGCATTCAGTTCCATTGCCTCCAGAAGTGATGCACTATGCCTAATATTTTCTTATGAATAGAGGAACTATTTGAAAAATGCAAGTAATGTTTCTATTTTAGTGATTTGGCCAAGAGTAGTGTTTTCATTGCAGCTTTTGCAAGTGCTCACAGATCCTAAACTGTACGAGGATAGGGCAAATTGGGGTGGGGTGGGGAGAGGACAGGGATTGGAGGGGGTGAATGCAAGGTCTGGTGGTGAAGGAATGCAGGAGCTGGTGGGCTGGGTTGGAAGAAATTTTGCAAAGTATGCAGTGTAATTAAAGGTTTCATATCCCATTTCTAGAAGCCTTTAAGGGTTTGAAAACCAAAAGAAAAACATTGGAAAATATATTGTAAATAAATGAACTGTATTGATAGAATACTTTGGATGTATTAAAACTAAACCAAGCATTCCTGGTCAGGTCTTGAAATGAGCCTGAAGTTGTTTAATTGCTTTAAAAGGAAGGGGAAAATGACAAAGTCCTTAACCAAAGTAATCCTTGGGCAGATGGTGTTATGGAATACTTTACTACATGCTGGGAGAGCTCCAGTCGGGAGTCACCATCTGCCCTGTCAACTACCACCTGTGGCAGAGTCTGCAAGTCTCACATTCACTTCATCAGTAAACACAGAATCTGCAACACTAAAAACAGGTCACCCTTAATCCCAAGAGACGGCCTAGGAGGAAGGATCAGGAATACACCAGGCTATGTGGGACCCGTTGGGTCCCATTCTCACACGGGAGGCCTGGTCCCCCAATGCAATATTCCGCCTCTCACCCATAGCCCCCAACTGTGCAGGCGTGACTGACGGGTCCCCGATCTTATGCTCCTGATCCTCACTCCTCCCCTCCTCCCCCCATCCCCCACTCCGCCCCTTGCCATTCACCCTTCACGCACTCACTCCATTGCCCCCTTAACCCCCCCATCCACTCTTAGCGGCTCTCTGGCGGCGTGACGTAGACCACGCAGGCATTACTGCGCAGATACAGCTGACGGGCACGGTAAGTGGATAAGGTATTTATTAAAGATTAAAATGTGAATAACACTTATAATAACAACAATTTAAATGTTAAAGATGAGATTTATTCAGTTCAGTTCTTTCTTGTTGTGTCTCTTGTTGCATTCCGCAGCGAGGGGAGGGGGACGGCTTCAAGCGGGGGCTGTCGGGGGCCAGTGGGGGGAGTGTCCTGCAGCTTGGGGAGGATCACGGCTTCAGGCGGGGGCTGTCGAGGGTCGGTGAGGAAGGGGAGGGAGCGCTACCGTGGCCTACTGCTGTCGCTGCCTACCCCTGCCACTCCTTTAGCTTTATTCTCCTCGCCACTGGTGATTGACAGCGGGTGCCAGAAGGGGTGGTTTTTACGATATTTAAACCTACATAACATTTGTAATATTCCACTGATCAGAACAAAACTTGGTGCACTTGCAGCACAGGAGAATGCCGAGTTGGGTGGCGAAGAATTGTAGTGCTATCGCTTCCCGTTTTTGCGTAAATTTGAAAACAACGCAAATCGGAAGAGGACAAGATGAGAGTTTTAGTTAAAGATAGATAGATAGATAGATAGATAGATAGATAGATAGATAGATAGATAGATAGATAGATAGATAGATAGATAGATAGATAGATAGATGTCGTAGATGGAGATAGAGTCTGTGAAGAGCAAACCAAATGATAATGACAGAAGATAGACACAAAATGCTGGCGTAAACAGGACAGGCCTCTCTGAAGAAAGCAGAAAATGTGGATGAAGTGATAGATAAGAAGGCAAGCAGGATACTTGGCTTTCTTGGCTAAGTTACAGACGATAAGAGCAGAGATATCATGTTAGAAGATGCCTGTGGCACAGCTGGAGCACTGTGCTCATTTCTGTTCATCAGACCCAAGGACTTGAGAGATTGCAGTATTAGAGAGGTTGCAGAGGGGATGTATGAGGATGTCGCTGCAGCTGCAGAGTTATGAAGAGAGCCTGGTTAAACTGGTGACTCAAGGAACTGCAGATGCTGGAGTGTTGCATAAAAGACAAAGTGCTGGAGGAACTCAGCGGGACAGGTAGCATCTCTGGAAGTCGCCATGTCAGGGTAGGACCCTTCTACAAACTGGTGTTATTTGCATCTGCGGTCTCCTGTATCTCCAAATCCTTTAACACACTATGCTCTTGCGTTATGCAATTCAATGTGTGAAATTTGGTGCTCAGTGAATCTTGAAGTGTACTTGCAGGTTCTGAAACAAGCATTTCTTCGAGTAGGACATTTAGAATAAGGCAGAAGAGAGAACACAGTATATTGTACCACACTAAGCTATAATGAATACTCTTTTGGTTGAGTCATGTTAATATGCAGTGTTTTTGTATAAATTGAATCTCTATTCTTCAAGTTTACAGAATAAAACATTCATTTAAAAAATAGTGATAAAGGATGGTTTATCTATGTTAAATTTCATTCATGCATGAAATTAAATTACAACTTTAGCTATTTAGTATGCAATTTACTAATCATTAAATCTATCTTATCTATCATTCTTATCTATCTCTTTCAGTTTCTTGATCTAATCACCTCAGGGCATTGAACAGGCTTGAATTGCTTTATATCTTCTGAACAGAAGGAGATTGGTTAAATGGAGCCATGTGAAATTTGTTTCTTTATTTTTATATAACATTTGGCTATCTGTGAATATGTGAGTCTAATCATACATTGACTGGGCAAACGCCTTTAAAAGGAGACTAACAGAATGTTATGGGCCTGTCCCACTGTATGAGTTCACCCAAGAGCTCTCCCGAGTTAAAAAAAAAATCGAATTTGTGGAAGCACATAGAATGTACGTAGCGGGTACGTCGGAGCTCGGGACGTCTCTTAGCGGCTCGTAGAGTTAACGGCAAGTACTCGAGAAACGCGGTAAGCTCGGGAAGACTTGTGAAGATTTTTCAACATGTCCACGAGAGCGCCGAGTACCTACGAGCGGCTATTACCGTAATTCTCCGAGTTCGAATCAGGGGAAACTCAGGAGAACTCTTGAATTAACTCGTCCAGTGGGACTGCCCCTTTGGTATTTATTGCTAGTGGAGTTTTATCCAAAAAATGGGGAAACTTATGCTTCAGAGTTAAAAGGCATTGGTGAAAGCCTACCAGGAACACTGCACATTATTGATCTTCTTACTTATGGAAAGATATTAACATGTCAAAGGCAGTTCAGAGAGTGTTAATGGTTGGACAGGTTTGCTTTTATTCACTGACAGTTTGAAGAATGAGAAAGTACTTCATTGAAACATACAAGTTCCTGAGGAATCTAGTCAGGTGAATGTGTAGAGGATGTACCTTGTTGCTGGAGAATTTAAAACTTGTGATCATTTTTTAAATATAGAGGGCCTCACATGGAGTCTCACATGGGGTTTTTCCCCTGTAGAGTGACCATGTATCTGTGGAATTATTTCCCTAAAAAATGATGGAAGCAAAGTCTATAGATATTTTAAAGACAGTAGTGGATAGATTCTGAATAAGTATCTACCTCTGTGGCACAGTAGCTGGTAGAGCTGCTGCCTCACAGAACCAGGGACCTGGGTTCAATTGTGACCTTGAATGCTGTCTGTGTGGGATTTGAATGTTCTTCCTGTGACCACGTGTTTCTTCCGGATGCTCCGATTGCCTCCTATATCCCAAACAACAGCAAGTTTTACGTTAATTGGCCTCTGTAAATTGCTCCTCATGTGTAGAGTGGACTCTTCCCCATGCAAATCCACCAGTGCATTGCCTTCTTAGTTTGAGGTGCTTACAATGAGGAGGCTTTTTATTTCATGTACTGTATTGTGGTGGAATTGAGACTATGATGGTCAATGACAGAGTAAAGAGTTGATTGGGAAACTGACGTTGCCATTACTGGACTAGTGCTTGCCATAGATTTTCATCAGACAGCCCAGGCAAATAGACATTGTCTAGTTTGTCTTCTTCCTAACTGCACCTCCATTGCACTTGATAAAGGTTGTGCTTCATGGTAGCAAAGTAGTGCAGCATATGGACATTGATATCTGATATCCCAAGTATTTCTGGTGTTGTCTAGATCATCATATCAGCATGCCAGTGATTTGCTGTATAATGTTGATATCACAATGCTGCATTAGGCATATATTCCATCATTCACTACCTATGGCCAAAGAGCAACTGGACGTTAAGGGGGTGGATTGACTGTTGAATCCAGCTTGGATCAGTGTTGCTATGCAGTTTCTCTAAAGTGATATTCATACATGCTGCATGCATATTACTTGGGCGGCACAGTGGCACAGCAGTAGAGTTGCTGCCTTACAGCGCCAGACATCGTGGTTCGTTCCTGATTGCGGATATCTATACGGAGTTTGTACATTCTCCCCGTGACCACATGGGTTTTCTCCAAGAGCTCCAAAGACATACAGGTTTGTAGGTTAATTTGCTTCTGAAAATTGTAAATTTTCCCTAGTGTGTCGATAGTGCTAGTGTACGGGGTTATTGCTAGTCGGCGCGGACTCAATGTGCCTCCATGTGCCTTCATAGTTAACAGGAAATAGACAGTAATGTATAATTAAGTGCTAAAGTGCCAGTTATTTCTTGAGTAGTCTTATTTTTGGAATGTAAATTATTAAGGATTTTATTCAGCCCACATGCATACAAACGGTGATTGGTGCTGGGAGCGTGCTGAGATCCCCTGGAAACGTTGTTTATACAAAGTCATTCTTGCATGTTCTGCTTAACCTGGTTATGCCTAAGAAGTATTGATTAAACATAAAAGTAAATTTGATTGGTGAGTTTTAAGTCAATGTAGGTGATCTATATTGCTCACTTAAAATGCAAACAGTTCTAATGAACCAGTTTGAAAAGGGGTTCTGTCCCAAAACGTCACCTACTTCTTTTCTCCAGAGATGCTGGCTGACCTGCTAAGTTACTCCAGTATTTTGTGTCTTTCTTCAGTATCAACCAGCATCTGCAGTTCCTTCCTACATAGTTTAATGAATGGTTACATTAAGAATTTCTGCCCAAATGTATGCACGAGAGCTTATTATATAGTGACATGAACTAATGGAATAGTAGACTTCCAACAACTGCTCTATGTTTCATTCCTGGTCTAACTAGATGTTTACCCAGTATTTTTATTTCATAACCTGCCATGTATTTTTAGCATATTTTGTTTTCATGCGTATGTTTTGTGTCTTAGGGGAGGGATGTGAAAAACAGAGATGCGATGATGATGTTTCCACTGGTCTAAGACTTGCATCAGTAACCAATGAAGAAGTAATGAACTTCACTAAGTCATATACTGCCACACCCTTGATGGCTGCTTAAAAATCGATTCACTTAAAGTGAGAAATGATTCAAATACACTGCAAGAGGGAGCTATCAATGATTCTAACATTACAAGTGCAGAAGATGAATTATCTGACATAAGCATTGTGTAATTAGATGATCTGGGGCATCACAACAGTTAAAGATTGCATCTTTTCAGAATAGAAACATCCAGCTGTGTGTGTGAGGCACCACATACAGTGCAAGAACAATAGGCTACACAGCTTATACACAACTTGATCGCTGCAACCAGAAAATACATCTACTGTA
The DNA here is from genome assembly GCF_028641065.1 of Leucoraja erinaceus. NCBI lineage: Eukaryota > Metazoa > Chordata > Chondrichthyes > Rajiformes > Rajidae > Leucoraja > Leucoraja erinaceus. Next base: position 40,990,553 of record NC_073389.1, read on the forward strand.
TTTATGTTACACTTAGTTTAGCACAATTCTATAATATCAGAAAACAATCTAACGTAAGTAGTATGACTTTTGCAATGCCTGCACTGCAGTGAGGTGAGAAAATGCACTGTCACGAACAGAAGTGGTATCAAAATTGCAGGAAGATTTTTCAATGAAGCAAACCCCCAGATAGTGTGATGGAATCAGTGAAAGAGCTCAGTAAAAAAAATGAAGGTGGATGTAGCCAGTATTATTTGAAATAATGCCCTGACAGCTGCTACTAACTTAACGGAGCCAGTCTCCATCTGATAACATTGGAATCTGATTTTAAGTTCAACTTTTGACTACTAAAAGACCTTCTGATTTTCTACATGCAACTTATGTTTTGGATTGATGGATTAAATTGACAGCCTAGAAGTTTTAGAATGCATCCTAATTGTACAATATGTAAATAAAATAACAGTGTTCGTTCGTGTTTTGCTACAGAGGCACCACTGTAGGGCTCATGGTCTTGACCAAAGATCATACTATGGTCTTGACTTCATGTTATGACCATTGACTGCTGCCAATGGATTATTCAGAACCGAGTAGGTTTACAATACATGAATGAAGCCGGTCATTATGTTCGTACAGCTAAAAACCTATGATTCAGTGTCTCATGTTCATTGTGGGCCATTGAATGTAATTTAATTCTTACTACAGCTGCTTGATATCTTAATACCTCACTGCTCTTGACTATTTAGATGTTATTTAGAAATTATTAATCAAATAATACTTCTGTGGATACTTCAATATTTTTAATAAAGCATTATTTATTATTTTTTATTTAGAATGATTGTTTGACAATGATCCTTTATTCTAGATACAGTTTGATGAATAACTTGTTTTCCAAGTGTACTCCTTTCCCCTCCCGCAGTGGAGGTGAATTACCCTGGTTGAAATTGATGAGCTTTATTCGCCATCATCTTCCATGCTGTCCAAAATGCAGTGGGGCAATGTCCAATTCACACTGGGAAACAGCCAACACATGTCCTAAGAGATTTTCAAGCAGGTCTTGAAATGGAATGCAATGTTAGAATGGGCGGAAAGCATATTGTGGTATTTCAGTTAAATTCCGATACCCAGTAAATATTTTGTGCCTCAAAGGTTGGAGCTTGTGGCCTCATGTATAAGATGGAAATAAAATAGTGCAGATGTCGAAAATCTGAAATAAAACGGAACGCTGGAAATATTCAGTAGATCAGGCAACGTTTATGGAGAGAGGAACAGTCTAGATGTCTCCTCATTCATATCTGCTGATACCTTGGTTTGATGACCCTTGATGTGTTTTTCCTTATCAACCATGATTTTATAAGAGACAAGAATATATGCTCCTACTACCTGCACTGGACCCATCCCCAAATCTGCCCTCACTTCTTTGTTTTTTGCTTCATGGTCAGTCTTACACACGAGTCTCCAGGTTCCAGGCTCCAATATCAAGGTGTTTGATTGTGCTTGTCCAATGGCTGACAGTTCACCTGGAATGTTTGGATGAAGCTTAAAACATCACATTAGTCCAGATATCTCCCTGCTGAGACATCAACAGCTGAAATTGCCCTTTTTCTGTAATGTCCATTTTTTTGTAAATGCCGTTGTCAATATATAGTGTAGTACGCCTGTGTGAGCAAGGATAGTTTGATGACCTTGGATAAGGATGTATTGTGTTTGCAAGCGACACAGGGGAGGGATGGGGCTGTCAAATGGTTACCAGGGTTTAAGAAGGATCACAACCTAAAATGGTGCTTATTCATGCTCTCCAGAGATGCTGCGTGATCAACAGAATTGCTCCAGAACTTTCTGTCTTTTAAGGTAAACCAGCATTGCAGTTCCTGTGTCTTCCAGGTTTTAATGGCAGACACTGATTTTCTGGACGTTCATGCTCTGTCACTGCTTCTGAGTGCAATTTGATTCAGTCAAAAAATCATTGTATCTATCGTACGTAAAAAGCCAATCATTTATTTTCTTCTTTTGCTTCACTTTTTTGAAGGCAGAATGGTCTTCATAGATTTTTATGACTTAGAAAGGAGATTATTCAGTCTATTTTGACTTGCAGAGCCATCCCATCAATCGCACATCTACCCCCTAACCCTCACTTCCCTGAACCAGTCCTCTCACACATGCCGAAGAACACCTCACACCTTGACGTTCATCCACTCAACACATTTTTCAATTGAGATGAATTAACAAGTGCCAACTCACCTACCAACCAGCACATCAATTGGAAAGTGGAAATAAACCGTACCACCCAGGGAAAGCCCAGTGTGCTGGGAAAACATGCAAACTCCACACAGGCAGTACAAGGGATCAGAATTGAACGCAGGTCAAATGGGGTTGTTGCAGCACTACTTTGTGGGCTTTGGAGTCTTGGTACTTCCACATTTGCATTAAAACAATAATTTCCCCAAAACAGTTAAATACCATTATTCCAAATAAATGATACATTCAGGCTGTAAGTTAAGAATGGGATAAAGACAGGAGAGTTAGAGCATATATCAAGGCAAAAATTATTGAATAACTTGATTGATCTGACACTTAGGTGGGAATAAACATTGACGTGGTTAAATGAAAAGTTCTTTCAACTACACAGCTTGGTTGTGTGTGTGTGCACATGCACGTGTATGCATCTGTGTGTAGATATGCACATGTGCATTTATGAGCTTGTGTACCATTATGAAAAGGAAAATGGAAAATAATGATGCAGCTGTGGAAGACCAAGTGAATATTCGTGCAGAGAGAGTTTAAAAGTGCTATCTCTTATCCAAGCCTAAGTACACATTTGAATTATATCTCCAGTACAATTAAATGGTAATTTCATAGGCAATAATCGAGCTGATTCTGGTCTCTTTTCATATGCTTCAGTATTCAGTATTCAGTGTCATTAGAGAAGAAAACAACAAGTGCCACTTCGTTGTGGTGCTTTTAATCATAACAATCACCTACAGTATTCATAGGATTGTGTCTTCTGCGTTTCCCAAGGCAGGATATTCCTGTGGATGACTTTAATGCAATCCAAACTTGGTGATATTACACAAGAAAGTCAATTGAAAATGAATTACCTGGGTGTTGGCAGTTACAATGTAACTACACTCTCTACGTTCTTTGAACTTTTGGACATGTTGCATGATGTACGCATAAAAAATTAAAATAAAGCTTAATTATAATAATTTCCATATTCATTTTTTTTAAATTGGTAAGCTTATTTTGATATATAGCAATCTGACATTTCATACAGTGCATGTGAATCAAAACTTTGAAAAAAACATGAAAACATTTGATAATGAGAAGCCTTCCTATTGACAAGATTTTCACTAAATTCAGTGTGAACAATTTGGTGGCTTCCAAGTTATTAGTTCTGTAACACCTTATCTCCCTTGTAACTTATTAGTTTAGTGTTTATTTATTTATTTTGTACTTTTGACAAATTAAATTGGTCTCCTTTCATTAGATCACTTCCTTTTGCTTAATGTAAATGTACACTGATGGGGAAAGATAGCCTCCTCCACCACTGGCGATATCATTGATAAAATATCCAGCCTGGCATGCACTGTTCATTCTGCGCACACTTCAAGACGTATTAAAAAGCAGTACCAAATGATGGTAAGAGCCCTCTTCATTGTTTTATAAGAGGAAAAATGTAATTAGAATATTTAAAACATAATAATGATTTTACAATACTCTCTTCAATGTATTAAATGTAGTAAATATTCGATCCAGCAGAGTGTGTTGTTTGAACCTGAACATAATGTTGCACATTATTTTTTAACCTTAGACCATTTGTGACTTACTGTATCTTTAGTGTGATCTGTCTGGACATTTGGTGATCAAGTCTTCAGTGGTACCTGTTTACTCAATCGGGTTCTATCATTGTCTGATCTAAATATCATTTGTCACTCATTAACGTACGGCAAAATGAAAATGAAAGAAAATGCGTAGACTACCTGTACAAATTAATAATCTGCCTTTTTCTCTATGGACACTCAAAGTTATTACAACATTAAAAAATTATCATATTTAGCATGATCTTTTCTTTAAATGAAGCAATCAAACAATCCATATTTCACCCCCACAGTGGTAAGAAATAGCAGTGATCAATACTGTAACTGAATTGGAACTGTGTGCTATTCATTAGTTGTGGCTACATTCTGTAAAATTGTTTTTTTTTTAATTTCATTGCTAAGTGTTTTCGAGAAATATTCACAAAAACATCGGTATAACATCCGCAAGAGTGTTGGAGATATGATAAACTATGAATATGTCAGTTGTACAGCTCCATGAAAAATGACATCGTAGAAATTGATTTTTAAAATAGGTCAGTATTTAGTTACTGAAAAGAAGTTAATTTGTAAAGTCTTATCTCATGTTCAGATGGCTAACCCTAGGACAGGAATGAGATCTTGATATTTTATGCAATTGAAGTTTTGATACTCATTGCCACAAAGTGGAGCCTCGACTGATTACTTGGTCAAAGGCAACAACTTCAGTAAAATGCAGCAGCTGCAATTACTTACACTATTTCCAAATATGACTGATACTCGCATTTCACCCATCCTTAATATAAAATCTGTGTTTTTACTGTATGCAGTTACACAAACATAGGCACAATATGCTCTGTGGCAGACATACCTGTATGATGGATTTGTTGGCATAGGTTTCTAAAAGAGAACAAATTGGTTCAAATTGTTCACTCAGACCTAACAAGGTTTCAGCGTTTGTATAAAAGGTATAGCTTAAGTAAAAAATGGAAACTTCCTTTGATTGCCATATGGTTTAGTACCTTGAAAGGATGGTAATGCTTATGAAGCATTAAGCTTAAAACAGCTGGCATTGTGTATATGATTGTTAGCATAGTCATCTGTCTAATTATACAGGAATGCAGCAAAATCCATGTTATGTTTTGACAGCTCAGTTCACGGAATTCCCTTAAGACTTCCAATTAGACGCTGGATAGAGGAAATACTTGTAGAAATGATTTTGAGTCAAACAAATACATTTTTGCAGTCATTACTGCATTTATTTCCAGCCACATTTAATATACTATAAATATCTTTCAATGCTATTTTCTCACACACTGCACCTTTATCAAACATGCAACGATAATTCGGGAATTGCTGACAACATTTGAAATGTTGAGCATCGTATGACTATATTAGTTTATCTGCAAATTGTACTGACATTAGATAAAAACCAATTAAAATGATTAAAAGCACACCTGTTATTGAAAGATAACTTCCACAGGGGTGAAGCTAGAAAAAGGTTTACGATGATTTAGTTGTAAATGGACAAAAACTGCATCTGGCTAATAAGACAGTGCAGAATCTTCATGAGAGTTTTTCCCGAAGGACATTCAAGAAAATAATTGATTTTAACATTTCCCTTAGCCACAGATCTATGATTACTTATGATGCACATTTATATTTATTTTGGAAAAGAAGAGTATAGATGGCAGTAAGTCCAATCATCAGTGAGCAGAAGTGGGTTACAAGGTTGGGACCACCATGCTTTGTTTTTTAGTAAACCACCAATCCTTGTTTTGAAATCAGGATTCCGGCTGAGAGGGTAACAAAACAAAAGTTTTAAAAGCCTTCTGCTCTGTACAGGAGGGTGAAAGGACAATTGGATTCTCAGAAAGATTTTTCAGAAAACCTACACTGTCACCATAGGGATGGTCTCGGCTATAACCCAACCATAGTGATGGTGAATGGTTCTGATGATCTTCCAAATGTCATGAGTCCTGAAAAGTTTCAAAGTATGATCACAGTAGAAAATCTGTTTGAAGATTGACCTTTATAAATTCTTTAGCGACATTTAAATCTCAAAGATTGCAGTGGATGTAGCTTTAACCTGAATGTGTGGTGTACAATTTAACTTAATCGTTAACCTGGATTTCTAACCTGTAATACTAATATAATTAAAAGTAAATAGATTAAAATGAACTGTTGTCAAAGGAATGTCCTCCAAAAGTGTGCTGGAATTGGATATTTGCCTTCAGGTAACACTGGAGATCTAACTCAATGAGCACCTGTGGGGAAAATAATGATCATCAGATATAAACAAGTATGAGTTGAATGTTGTCAGATAATATAGTCAGAAATGGAAGCAGAAATATTTTTGTAGCCTCTTCCACTTTCATATTTCTGTGTCTTTCTTTAAGAATCTGATGAAAGGCATGCATCTAAAACAGATTCTCTTTATTCCACAGAAGGCCACAAAACATGTTGCCTCTTTAGTTTTGGGGCTTGCAATAATCTTACTGATCGGTATGCAAAAAAAATAGTTTTTCTCTCTACTTTGGTACACGTGATAATAAAGAACCATTGAACAGAGTGCACAATCTTGGTGCACAATTCTTCACTATCACTAAAGATGCCTATTTCTCTCTTGATGGGATCACACAATTCTGTCATGCTCAACTCATCTGCTGAAGAAACCCATCCAAAGCTTTGTGGCTTTTTGACGATTCTTGGCATATCTAAGGTAATACTAAGGGATTCAATTCAATTCAATTCAATTCAATTCAACTTTATTGTCAAAATACAGATTAAGCAAGCAATGTCTCCAGTCTCTCCGTCCACATTGTTTGCTTATTTTGTATTTTTATTTCTATATTGCACTATTACTACGGACTGACGCTAAACTGCGTTTCGTTGTACCCATACTTGTATCTGTGCAATGACAATAAAGTTGAATTGAATTGAATTGAATCCCTTAGTATTACCCTAAGTTTAAAATCCAAAATTATACTAAATGTATTTTAAATCATATCAAGTTCTGCGCATTCATTACTTATTGTAGTCCTAATCCATGTTGTTTCTTGGCCAAGCACGACCATGATTTAAAAACCTTCTCTGTAATGTGAAACCCTACAATTCTTCAGAAAATATTCTCTGGCTCTGAAACACTTGCATCTGCAGTTTTAATTGCTTTATCTCTGTCACCCATACATTCATTTGCCAAGAAGCTCAGCTCTCGGAATCTCTCCTTTAACATCCCTGCCTCTCTACTATACTCCCTTCTCTAAATTGCCCCTTAGAGCTCATCATTTTGAGCAAGCATTTTATAGTCAGCCCTCATATTTCCATATGTAGGTCATTATTAAACTTAATTTGATAACATTGCTGTGAAACGCATTTATCGTTTTACTCACAGCTAAATAGAAAGTTCAATTTAATCCCTCATCAACTTCTACAGATGTCCCAAAGAAAGCATTTTATCAGGATGCATCACAGCATGGTTTGGGAACAGCTCCATCCAAGACCGCAAGAAATTGCAGAGAGTTGTGAACGTAGCCCAGACCATTACACAAACCAATTTCCCTTCCATTGACTCTATCTACATTTCACAATGCCACTGGAAGGGCAGCAGCATAATCAAGGACCAGTCTCATCCCGGTCACTCCCTCTTCTCCCCTCTCCCATCAGGCACGAGGTACAGAAGTTTGAAAATGTGTTCCTCCAGATTCAGGAACAGTTTCTTCTAATCCGTTATCAGGCAACTGAACCATCCTCTCACCAACTAGAGAGCTGTCCTTACCTTCCACCTACTCCATTGGAGACCTTTGAACTATCTTTAGTCGGACTTTACTGGAATTTATCTTGCACTAAACTTTATACCCTTTTTCCTCTATCTGTACACTGTGGACAACTTAATTGTAATCATGCATAGTTGTTTTCTTTGACTGTATAGCAGGCAACAAAAAGGGTTTTCACTCTATCTGGGTACACATGACAATAATAAACTAAACTAAATTATTTTACATTGTGGCACAGTGGTAGGGTTCTGCCTTACAGTGCCAGAGACCTGGGTTTGGTCCTGGTTACAGGTGCTGGCCGTACGAAGTTAGTACGTTCTCCCTGTGACCGTGTGGGTTTTCTCCAGGTGCTCCAGTTTCCTCCCACATTCCAAAGACGTACAGGTTTGCAGGGTAATTGGCTCTGGTAAAAACTGTAAATGCGTTTAGGATAGTACTAGTGTATGGGGTGATCACTGGCCGGCATGGACTTGGTGGTCCTTTTTCCACACTGTATCTCTAAAGTCTAAAATCTACATTGACCTATTGTTGGTCCAATGCCACTATTTACATTTGACATTTAATTTAGTGTACCTACCTAAATATGCTCACAAAGCAAACCATAACATGACAATTTGAGTTGGAAACTGAAAATTGAATAGACCTTGAATCAACAATTACCACATTATTATGAAGAAATGTATAATACATACTAAATAATTAACAGGATAACATGATTCATTATATTCCTTATAAATGAGTTGTAGAGCCTTTAAACATGGGGCACAGTTAATCAATTTCTTTAATACTTCTACTTATTTCAGTGAGATATTATTAACAAGTTAAATGTTTTGAAAATTATTATCAAAGCTATTTGAAATGTTTTTCTGCTTTGAAATGGAGTTATGCAGATAGATGTTAGATCGTTTATGAGCCATTTGGGGTACAATACTGTGCTGTGAAATCACAATAATAGGCCATATGAATTGTGATTGTAGAAATATACAATGGGTCTTCTGCTAAATGCAAAATCTTATTAATATTTGTTAATTAAATTTATGAAGCATATTTGCAGCCATCACAATAGATTTGAGTAGCTCAACAGATTTGATTATAACAACTTTTTGTTTTGCAATAATAACAAAAATAGTACCAGTGGAATGTTGTTCTTTGATTACAAAATTCATAGCAATCAACTAAACCTACATCCCAAATTATCTCAACCCTCTAATTGATGGAAGAAACCGTTGAGAGGATACAATAGTAAGAACCAATTTACAAAGCACATTTTTTTCAAGTAAAACCTGTACTGTATTTGGAAACTTGCCCTAAAAGGAAAATTGGCTATCAAGAATAAGACATAAATTGTTCTATATTATATGATTCATTGTAACCAAGTCAATGCTGATTACATGTCTTCATTGTTTCGGAATTGACGCTAAATGGTTTTCATTCCAAGTGCATTCATCTATCCCGGTTTAATGTCTTTAGAAGTGGTGGACATTGATATAAATATATACGCAGCAACAACAGTTGAAGCAGTGTGGAGATACTTTTGGTTGCACCCATTGATTAATTTAGGGAGTGGTCTTTCATATTTTATTTGCTATTTTTGGGGCTGCATGTTCCGATAAGAAAAGACTATCGGCACCACGAATAAACCACTGAGGATTCTAAGAAAAAAAATTTGGATTGTAATTAGGGGTTAATGGTGTGGCCTCAATAACTTAGCTAAAGGGAACTGCAACCGATAAAGCCAAGATGACAGGTTCTGTTTCTCCCATATTCGGCAATGCCTTGTCTGGCTTCCTGCATTGTTTCCTATTTTTCATTTATCTTATTAAAAGCATTTCAGTTTCTTAAGTCTGCGTCGCAGCTTGAGCCCGAAGTCAAGCAGAAAATAGCTGAAGAATGCGGGAGTCTGTGCTGTCGCTCAAAATGAATGTCTATAGAGCTCCAGAATAGAGCGGCAACAGTGCAAATGCACAATACGTGTTGCTGTCAGTTGAGGATTGCTTTGGCAATGTGACCTGAAACAAGCAGGAGGTGTTTCTTGGCAAAGCTTGTCGCTGAGAAAGAAAAATAAAGGATTTGAATTTTTCCCTATCCAAGAAACGTCAGAGAATCAGTAACAGTCTGAAGAAGGGTTTCGGCCCGAAACGTTGTCTATTTCCTTCGCTCCATAGATGCTGCTGCACCCGCTGAGTTTCTCCAGCATTTTGTGTACCTCCAAACTGAAGATATAAACTATTTTAAATTGTGTCGACTGGTGGGCGATAAAGAGGTTCGGGATCTGACTGAAGTTAAACGTATTGATGCAAATACAGTAAGCGGAAACTACTAAAAATCAATCCCCCTCCCCCCCCGAAGACAGGCACAAAATGCTGGAGCAACTCAGCGGGACAGGTCCTCTGGAGAGAATGAATGGGTGACGTTTCAGACCACTGTTTTTCCTGCTCACCTTAATACCATCAATTACACACTCTGATGCAACTTAAACATTACACTAATGGACATTCTTATAACATATTTGTAACATCGTTTTTTTCCCCACCATGGGAACTGTTTGGTTTCCTAGTGTTATAGTAATGTCATCCTACAAACCTATGGCGTTTGATTGTCTAATCGGAACGAGCCCATTGTTAAAGCCACGGTGTGAAAAGGGGAAATGTGCACGATCACAAATGTCAGTACAGAACATAGATGTGGCGTTTGGATTTTAATCCCCTCGGGACCGGACTCTTTCGCCAGTTGTACACTACCTGAAGAAGGGACCCGACGCAAAACGTCACCTATCAATTTTCTCCAGAGACGCTGCCTGACCCGCTGAGTTACTCCAAAGCATTTTGTGTCCAGCGTTGCCATAAACCGGCTTTTGCGGTTGCTTTATATTGCATTGTAAACATTTTCTAATTTTTTTCTCTACAGAAAGAATACAAGGGACAGCACAACGACCGTGCGTTAACCTGTTCCTTCGCCAAACAAGAGCAACACTATGTGTAAACTAGCTGTCCACACTGTAACTTTGCTGACCAGTCACAACTTGGACAAGCGGGCGGCAGTTCACTGGGAAGGTGGAGATGTTAGAAGGCAGCGTTTTAACCACTTGTGACCACGCTCACCTGTGACCACACTACTCATTTACCAATATGTTTCAATGATCGGCGAAGAAGCAGGCTCCAGCCATGGGGCAGAACAGGTTAACCCGCCAGCGGCATCCCCAGCTAATAATGTGATACCGTGCCTCGGAATTGCTCGCCATTCTATCTGAAAGCAATTTAGTTGCACGCTCCTCGCACACATATTAATTCAAAGAGCTTGCATTAAATTTGACAGAGGTGGGAACTAATGACAGATGTATGCTCCAGTGAAAATACCACGTTAATGCGAGCTAACTGCTGTAAGCGCGCCTCTGTGCATGGTTGCAGCACACAGCTGCACCATTTACACATATTTAGAATCCGTGACTTCCATTGAAAGTGTCGGAATTGCTCTTTGCTTTGAATTAAGAATGAGAATAGGCTATTCACTCCTCGGACCACGTATGGGTTTACTATGTGGTGGACTGCGCCCCATTTATTTACTCCCTCGGGGGTAATGTTCTGATGTTACGTGGTGGCGAAGATGATTAGATCAAATCCCCAGGACTCTTAATATTTAAAAAAAAATCAATGTCATGTCTCGGTCTTCTGTTCTCCGAGGGAAAGCACGCGCGCTTTGTGATTGTTCCCGTCTGAAGTTAGACTTCTGGACTGAACAGTGAGCCTGTTTCACGCATCGAGTCTTCTCTTGAAGGTAAGACAACTTCTCTACACACAATTGGAAATAATTTGGATTTTTTAGCACTTGGAATAGCTTGAAATATACCCGTGATGGATACTCTTGTGGAATATGGAACCCTGCAAATTCCAACGCAGAGGATAACGAGGCGCACTATCCACTCTCAGGGTTTCTGTATGTTTTGGATGACCATCCATTTTGCTTTTGTCCACTAAATGACTTTGCAAACTACGGACTCACACTTGGTGCAACTTTGCAAGGGCGCACAAAAGGAAACCGTGGTTCACAGTGCGCCACTTTCAGGATACGAGACCATTTGTAAATGGTTATGCATTTATGCAGCAGCAAATGAGTGTGATACCCGCGTAAACCTTGGCTTTAGGCAGCAAGTTGACCAAGAGTTTCCCAGACGCACTTTCACTTTCGCTGGGTTTACATTCAGTCATAGGGTGGTGTAATGACATCACAATTCACGTGGCAGCCGATAGGAGGAATATATTGCAAAGGAAACAATAGGGGATGTAAGCAATATTTTATATGTTTATTTTCTGAAACGCAAAATTATTGCCCAATTGCCAAATGCAGTTCCAACTTGCCCGGTGCACGCTTGAACCTGGCCCAGGAAAGATCAGCTCACTGCTGGGAAACTGGGGAATAAGCTGCCAGCTCACCCGAACGTAAGAAGTTCCAATGTAGGCAATATGAAATCAATGGGCCCCGTCCCTATTCATGCCCCCCCCCCCCCCCCCCCCTCCACTACAGATGGTGTACGAATTTCATTTTTCATAATCATGTTTAATGTTAGAGTCATACTGCACGCAAACAGGCCCTTCGGCCCACCAAGCCAGTGCTGGCCATCGTGTCCATTTACACTAATCCTACTTTATTCTTCAATTTCTCGTTTGCAATATGTGTCTGTGGCTATTCACACATTTGCCCTAGACGCTAATATCACTTTAATAGTTTATTTGCTTGTTATTCATCCTTTTTTAAAAATCCAATGGACGAATTATGGTGGTTTTTAAAAGCGTAAACACGTTGATATGATTCTAAAATGTTTGTCGTTGAACGGAAACGTTGGGAAACATGGATTCCGGTTCGCTGCCACAGGGTCCAGTAATGTTCACAGAAAGAGCCGTGTCATTGAGATTAGCTCCGGTCAAACTACATTGAAGCCAAGTATCTGGGGCGAGATGTTGATGTCAAACAAATGGCGAGAGTGCATTGTGTAGTTACGTTGGAAAATTCGGGAAAGGATAGATTGAAACGCAGGAAAGAAATTGCAGAATAAAGTAAGGATTTAGCTAAGAATAACTATATCAGGAGGGACAAGTATTAAAGGGATAAATAGGGTGATGAACGCTAAGATAGAGAGGGGGAAACGTATATAACTCACACCTCCAGATTCAGGGACAGTTTGTTCCCAACTGTTATCGGGCAACTGAACCATCCTACCAACAACTAGCGAGCAGTCCTGATCTACTATTATCTACATCATTCGAGAACCCCAGACTCTTTGATCGGACCTTACCTAGCACTAAACGTTATTTCCGTTATTCACTTTATCGTGCATCTGTGCACTGTCCATAGCTCGATTGTATTCATGTACTTACTGTATTGTCTTTCCGCTGACTGGTTAGCACGAAACAAAGGCTTTTCACAGTACCTCGGTACACGTGACAATAAACTAAGCTAAACTAAACGAGTGGTAAGATATCGGAATGAGAAAAAAAAAAAAACATCTAAAAGAGAATAGAAGGCGGTTTTGATCTACTTGCCACAGAGGAGATGTGGTTGCATTAAGGTAGAGGGACAAATTATTCCAGAGAGTTAAATTAATGTCACGGCAGCGCGGAGAAATGGGAGTAACTGGTTATTCAGCCACTTCGTTTGGAGAGTAATTGACCTCTCTGGTAGACTCGCAGAGTTTCCCTTGCAACAAATCACGGCAAGACCTCCACGTGTATGGATGGCAAACGTGCGTCATTGTGAGCTGTGCAATCAAGGGGTTAACTGACGTATTATAAACTGGCTGGTGAATTCGAGTGATTGAAGGTAAAATCCTTCTCTCCAGAGATGCTGCCTGGCCCGCTGAGTTACTCCAGCTTTTTAGATAATAGACAATATGTGCAGGAGTAGTGCATTCGGCCCTTCGAGCCAGCACCGCCATTCACTGTGATCATGGCTGATCACCCACACTCAGTACCCTGTTCCTGTCGTTTCCCCATATCCCCTGACACCGCTTTTGTGTCTGTCTTAGCTAAAATACAATACAGATAGGACAGGTTTGGAGGGATTTGGACAAAACGCGGGCAGGTGGGACTGGTGTAGCTGGGATTTGTTGGCCGGTGTGGGCAAGTTGGGCCATAGGGCCTGTTCCCACGCTGTATGACTCTATGACTGAGCTAATCTTCGGACCGACCTTAATACGTACTCTGCACAAACATGGAATATTGTACATCACGAGTTGTTAAAAACTTCAACCGTGTATATTCCTCCGACAAGCTCAATATGTTGGAAAAGGGTAAACCAAAGACTCTAAATCCGTCACTGCGATCCCTTTGTTTTGAACCGTATACTCGATAGATTACGATGCTTTTAACATGAGGTTAAATCTACCTGTGCCTAACATTTAATAGTTTGATCTTCTCTGTCTGCACTGTTTATTGTAACTGAATGCCGCCCGTTAACACATAAACCACGAACAGCTGTGGAAAACTCAACAGAGAACAAATTCATAACAAGCTTTTGTTACATCCTGGCAGATGGTTCAAAATGCCTCACGGAGGGAATCGGATTGCTTATTGGTTCTGTATAAAGACGAAATACTGGTTAGAACCTTTCTAGAATCGTCCTGATTGTGCAGTTTTGGCGAGCGCAAATAGCGTGTCAAATATAGTTGTTTGATGTTTAATATTTTTTTTAAATGGAACTAAGACATTCAAAGGTATGAATGGCATGATGTGCTTATTAGTTTTTGCTGGACATTAGGCTGCGAGTTACTATAACACGTGAAAAACGCAAAACGCTGGAGTAACATAGTAACATAGCGGGTCACCTCTCCACATCCCCCGCGGATGCTGCCTGGCCCGCTGAGAAACTCCAGCACTTTGTGTTTTTCTCAAGATTCCAGCATCTGCAGTTACTCGTTTCTCCAGTTATCTCCTTTGATCAGTTGAGCGATTGCACATACTTTTGTAAACAATAATTTCAAGATTTTTAAGTAACGAGTTTTGCGTTTTATTATACAAATAATACTGAAATTCGCAGAAAAAAATTGCTACAAAATGTTCCCATTTTTTTTTTGCCTGACTCAATACGCATTTTCATTATAAACAAACAATATATGTAACATCTCGAAACGAATATGTTCAACACAGAATCCTGGCTCCATTCATTATTTTTCCAAAGGCGCCTTTTCTCTTCAATAACATTTTCAAATTTGTTAGTCAACCATGTTATCACGTTAGGCATTGCTGGGGGGGGGGGGGGGGGGGGGGGGGGGGGGGGTGGGCTCGGAAACACCGCTCCTTCCGGAATATTTACGCTTTTAACTCGTTGGCAGCTTTTTGTGTGCAGTACCTTTTCCATTATATCTTTTTTTTTTAGTACTATCATCCGCTGGATCTCCGACAGCGTGGAGTGTCGAGTACAGAATACTTCCTTCCAAGTTGAAAAATGCTGCATTATCCCCTCTATGTCGGAGAGTAGGTGTAATTCCCAAGTTTGTTGCTACTGGGAGTAGTTTTCTTCTTAGGAAAAAGTTTTCATGACAAAAACAATTCACTTGTACAGATACATTTGTCAACAAGCAATTAATGGAAAAGAAAGTTAGATCTAAGACGAAACATTTTATATTTTCATTTTTCTGCTAAAAATGTTGGCAATAAGTCAAATTATCGCTTTTTTTTTAAAACATTTCAAAATAAATATATTTACGGAATCTTGATGACAAATCTTGCGCACCCCAGTAATCGCCGTCCACTTTTATCTTTGTTTATTTTTTATTCCAGAGAGATACTCTAGCAGCCCCCTCCCAAATAACTTCCTTTGTTTTATCAACAGGTTCACAGAAAAACTAAACTGCAAATGCTCAAAAAAAATATTGGCCATTGAGCATGTTCCTATGGCAGACAAAAGGAAATGAAAATATTTTAAACCTGTTTTCTCAGGACATAATAAAAGTGCCATTGCAGTCCACAAATGGTTAACTATATTTAAATAAGTAAGGAAAAAATGAAGATATCCCTGGTAGTGTCATATTACAATTTTTAACAATCACTGTATTAGAAATTTATTTTAAAAATCCAACACTTCACATACTTCTTAAACCACAAAAATAAAAGTTTTTTTTTCTCAGTTGTGCCTGATACAATAATTCACCCAGTGCTTCACCCTCAGAAAATGTACAATGCAAATATTCACTCTACTTGTGTTAATGACCCCCCCCCCCTAAAAACATCAAATACTACGAAACCCATTGTTGGACACTGAAAATATATAGTTCTGTTTTCTTGTGGCAGTAATACTTGTTGATGTACTTCATCACTCTTTGAAAACTCTTTTTTTATTTTCCTCTTTAAAAAAAAATGTCAGTTTGTTCAGAATAGAATCTCCTTTGTTTTCCATTATAACAATTCTTCTGAAGACACTGTAATGGTTCCAGAACAAGTCTGTTTGACACCCAATTTTATTCCACCAGAATGCAGGGTGCATTTTTTCGTTAGCCAGGGAAAGATCCACCATACAAAAGGCGAATACCAAGATGACGTAGATACTTTTAACTTAAAAGGTTGTGGAATAAAGGGGGAACACTTTGGTTTAGAACCAAGTGGGCTCCTTGCTTTTCTCTTGATGTAGGAGTCCTAACAAAAAGATGGAAATATATAAAGAATAACTTTGAAGTATAAGTTTCCAATTTAATAACAATAACCTTATAATCATCAACATTCATTTTGGGACAAATAAAAATAAGTAAAATATTTGAAACTCTTCTCAAACTGATGCCTAAAATGAAAATCTTTAAACTTTCTTGGAATAAGAAAAGGTTGATGAGCAACTTGTACACTCTCTTGAGATTAGTGGCACATCATTGTCATCTATCACCTGTGCATCAGAATATTGTGTTTGTACCCATCTATGAGGTTGAGTAACAAAGTCATTGATGACTTAACTTCTATTTTACTCTAAACTGTAATAAAATACTGCAACATAGAGTCCTATAAATTCATTTTATTTTTTTATTCGTGTATTGCTTAATACTAAATTGAATAATGAAATGAAGACTAACCGGTAACATAAAAAATGTGAAATGAGTTTCTGAACATTTAAATGTGAAAATTAGAATTTAAAGGCTAGATAGGACTGGCAAAAACGAAGCAGGCTTCTCTGCAGGCCAGGCTGCAACTATGGAAAGAGGTACAGTTAACATTTTAGGTTAGAACTGTGAAAGAGAGAAAACAAATTTGTTTTCATTAGCGGGAAGATGGTGAAGGATGGAGGAAGCAACAAAGGAAATGATGGTGAGAACAAATGTCTAAACATAGCAGTTACAATGATACTTTGCTCTGTTGTGTAATGTTTTGTGAAGTCTGTGGTATATGCTTGGCAGGCAAAGCTATCTGATAGAAAAAGAAAACGTGAACCAAAATTATTCTGTAGCTATAAAAGATATTGCACATGATCTGTCGAGAATTATTAACGCAAGGAACTGCTGATGCTGGTCTACAATAAAAGACACAACATGCTGGAGTAACTCAGCAGCTGCGGTAGCATCTTTGGAGGATGGCCTTCGAGCTAGTTCCCTTCTTCAGACTGATTGTATTCGCGGGGGATGGGGGGTGAATGCAAGAAGAAAGGTTTTGACAGGACAAAGTCAGGTAAGTAATGGGTGGATTCAAGTGAGGAGAGTTTGATTTGGAGATGGTTGGACAAAAGCCAGAGATGTAGAGAACTGCAGCAGCAAGTGTAGCCTTTCAAAACATAATTGGTCAAATGTGCAAGATTCAGGATTGAGATGGCCAGAGCTGAGATTGACCAACATCACACTGAGGAAATATACTCTGGAATTCTGCACCAAGCTGGACCTGGTGCATGATATGGTCCCTCGTTGACATTTTTTTTTAAATGGGGATTGTAGGGATATACAGTAGAAGGCGGGGGGGGGGGGGGGGGGGGGGGGGGGGGATATTTAGCTTTGCTTAGTTTAGAGATACAGCTGGAAACAGACTCTTTGGACCATTGGGTATATGCTAACCATCGATCACCCTTACACTGGTTCTATGTTATCCCACTTTTGCATCTTACTCACTAGGGGCAATTTATAGAAGTCAATTAACCTACAAACCTGCATATCTTTGGAATGAGGGGGGAAACCAGAGCACACAGAGAAAACCATGCAGTCACAGGAAAAACGTACAAATTCTGTACAGACAGCACCCACACTCAGCATCGAACCCGGGTCTATGGCACTATCAGATTAATGATTTTACTTAAATATTTTTGTTAACATTGAAAAATATATTTAACATTTAAATGTCTCAGACTATGTGGTAGATATAAAGACTATTGAACATTGCTTATCGGTTTCTTCTGCAGCCAGGGTTTTGTCAACAGTCAACATTTTCAAAGCAATTTTGTGGGTAGATCTTCTCCAGGCATTGCTTCTGCATATATCAAACCACTGTAGTTCTGGATGTTTTGGAGCAGCAAGAATGCACTGATCATCCAGACCAGGTCAGTGCTGATGTGAGGAGACTGTGGTTGGTGATTGCAGGTGGGAGGAATGGGATCTGGCCCACCGGTTCTGAAAATATTCGTAAACCTCAAGTGAATCATTCAGAAACTTCTTATGGCATGTCACTAGGAATTCTTTAATACTGCAAAGCTTTGAACTGTGATTCAAAGGACGATAAAGGGAAAACAAGAGGTGTGGTTTAAATGGATTTTCAGAGAGCATTTACTTAGTGGTTTCATAGAAAGCTTGGTAAAAGGGTGCACACTATTATCATGGATGGGAAAGTCAGTTATTAAACAGGAAAAATGGGTAGGGTATAAATAAATTCTGGACCTGAAATATGAACTATGTTCCTCTCTCCATAGTTCTGGTGAGAATATCCAATTTGTGTGTGTGTGTGTGTGTGTGTGTGTAAGATGCTAGGATAAATGTAATGTGTTTAAAATGGAGAAGAATTGCAAATGCTATTGGCCAGTCATTTTTTTATGGCGGTATTTTTTTCTTTTTATTTGGACTCGGACATTGGGCTTCATACTAAAATGTGACAATGATCCAAAACTAGCCACCAAACCTCAACTAAACTAACCGTGTAAATACTGTGGTTACAAGAACAGGTCAGAGGCTGTGTAGCCTCTGGTTTGATATAGCCAACATTTATCCACTGTCTACAGGATACGTCAGGAATGCATGTGTGCTGCCTCTGACAGTACTCAACAAGTTTAACACTGTCCAATACAAAGCAGCCTGCTTGATTAACTCACATCTCCGCACACCAGACTTCCACTCCCTCCACCAACAGGGCATTGTGGTGGCAGGAGGTATCGTTTACAATGTGCACTGAAATTACTTGCATGGGCTTCTCTGACAGCACAAAACCATGACATTTACCAGTAGGAAGGAAGGACAGCAGGCGCATGGTAACTTCTCCAACTACGAGATAGACACACAAATCTGGAGTAACCCTTCTTCAAACTGAGTCAAAACATCATCTAATCATTTGCTCCAGAGATGCTGTCTGACTGCTGAGTTACTCTAGCTTTTTGTGTCTATCTTGAGTTTAAACTAGCATTTGCATCTGCAGGACACATGTTGTGTCCTCTCCAGCTCCTACACCATTCTAAGATGCATTTCACTTTATTATTATCATTGCTGGATCAAAATCATAGGACTCCCATCTCAACTGTATTCTGAGAATATCTTCACCAGAAGAACAGCCTGTCCCTAATTGTGTTTGAGAATAATAATAAATACTGGCATTACCAGGAATACCCACATCCACAAAAAATAATAGATGAAAATCACTGGATAAATTATTACAAAAAGGAAATTAAATTGGTGCAGCGTAATCAGAATGATGTGAATATTGGGAAGCTATAATTGTGATACTGGGGCTATTTCAATTCATCAATTTATCTACTACAGGCTTTTAAAATACTGACAATGTTCAGGTTATATGAATACAGAAATACCCTTGTTGGATTTTAAAATAAACATTAACAATCAATAGTAAGAACAAAAACATTTTTATGCATCTAATTGAGGATGATTGTGGCATGATTTGCCATAAATTTGGATAAAATTGATGGTATGAAGAAGGATTGCAGAGCCATCAGAGCAATGGGATTCGCAAAGAATGAATACAGATATGATGTGCTCTATAGGGTTTCTTATGTGCAGCAAATGTCTATGATTCATATTATATCATTGACTGCATCCTTTATTATTTTGCTATTCTGTGAAAATATTTAAATAATACTGCCCCTTTGATAATTACATTCCATGTTTCCGATTTTTGCTGCAAACATGTATTGGAGCAAAAATCGAGACTGGCTTTCTAATAAGATATTGAAACAGTGCTATAGGAGGTGGTATCTTTCAGATGATGTGTTAAATCCCACCAGTTGGCTGGTCTGTTGAATAGACACAAAGAGTCCAATATTTCAAAGAACAATAGTATATCATCATGGACAATCTTTCTCTCTCAATCAGTATCACTAAATCATATCAAGGATGTCGTTAAACTGGAAGGGGTGCAAGAGGGGTGATCTTCCAGGAGTTTATAAAATAATGAAGGCTTAGATAAGATGAATAGCTTAGATACGATGAATGGTCACAGTCTTTTCCCCAGGGTCTTAAAGTGTCTAAAACTAGAGGGTATATGTGAAAAGTGAAAGGGAAAATGTTTTAAAGGAGAAACATTTTCACACAGAGCGTAGGCGCGCACATGGGACGAGTTACCAGAGGAAGTGGTATAGGCGAGTACAATTAGGACATTTAAGAGATCCTTGAACAGGTACATGAAATGGAAAGGGTTGGACGGATAATGGCGCAGGTGCAAATGAGACTGGCTAGGTTACGTAAATTGTGTAAAAGAACTGCGATTTGTGGTTTAAATCGAAGGTAGACACAAAATGCTGGAGTAACTCAGCTGGACAGGCAGCATCTGTAAATCTGTATAGACGAGTTAGGCCTAAGAGCCTGTTTCTGTGCTGTACAGCTCTATGAATCTATCTAGTCCTTCTATCACATTGTCGTTTGGATGAACAAAGCTTGTGTAAAATAGCTGCTTCGATTCCTTCATAACACCAATGACTATATTTGCAATGGTGGTGAAGTTGTGGGAGTTGTGAGAAACACTCAAGAAATGTGAGTGCTTCTCATTCTAACATTCCACTGTGACTTACATGGGTTGTCATCTTTAATTATTTGAAATAACACGACGTAAAACAAAATGAAACCATTTGACACAAAAAGCTGGAGTAACTTAGCGGGTCAGACAGAATCTCTGGAGAAAAGTCTGAAGAAGTCTCGACCCGAAACGTCGCCGATTCCTTCTCAGTAGAGATGATGTCTGTCCCGCTGAGTTACTCTGGGTCCCACTGAGTCCACTGAGTTTAAACCAGCATCTGCAGTTCCTTCTTACACAAAATGTTGATACATTCCACTGTCGATCTAAAAGATTAAAACAATCTCTTCACCTGTGTCAACCCCCTGCACCATGTCCAGGGTCCCATGAAAGGCTCCAGTCCAGGGAGAAGCGGCGGCTGCAGTAGCCTCTGTCTTTGTGATTTCAGCCGGCGCTGCGGCAATGCGGGCTGCTCTTACGGACGGCACCAGCAGCGACCCATACCGAGGGTCTAGGTGCGGATTATGATGGTGGGCGTGTGGGTGGTGCATGTGCGGGTAAACGTCGTGCACTAGTGGGTAGCTGGGACTCCCCTGCGATGCCAACGTGTAGGACCACGCCTCGGCATTTGGCGGCGGCGCGCCCGCCTGGTGTAGTCCATGTCCAGGCCACGCCATGGAATCGGGGGAATGAAAGACGCCGCCGGTCGCAGCGGAGAAATCGTGATGGTTGCCACTCAGACAGGACGGCGCGGGAGGCTGGTAAGTGCTACTCCAGAAGGAAGCAGGGAAGCTGTTCTTCTGATTTGCAGAAACCGTCAATCCTTCTGGAAAAAAAAATCACCGTGAAATCGACATTTACGGCAATTATCGACAATATACGTTTTGAAGTTTCCTTGCAGAATGCTGAACAAGCTCGTCAGAGTGAATGATGTGTCATTTATTACATTTATATTAAGGGAGGCGAATAAACGCATAAATGTTGCTTAAAGCCATACATGCATATAATACAAGCCCCCATAAACACCTCTAGTCTAATAAAAGGTTCTAGAGATATAATGTAGCCAAGAAAACCAACATTGATTAAAAAAAATCTTCATATCACTTCGCCACCTCCATCAATGTTTCACTCCACTGCTACGAAATGAATTCAAAACCAACGTGATGGCCATGGAATAACACATCGTATCTTTCATTGGCGGATCTTAGACTGGTCTAAAATCTATAGTGATCGTTATCACGTACTTTTTAGGACCCAAAGTGCTGGAGTAGCTCAGCGCTGAGCTATTCCAGTAGCCCTGCCCCGCTGAGTAGTTACTCCAGCAGTCTGTGTCTTATTTTGTCATTCTCGTTTCTACATGAGTTCGAGAATTACACTAAACACCGGTTGCGCCACATCTTGAACAACGGATACAGTCGATGCGGTTGGAGGAGATGCAAGTGAACCTCTGCCTAACCTGAAAGGACTGTCGGGGTCCCTGGACAGGGTCGAGGGAGCAGGTATAGGGACAGGTGTTGCATCTTCTGCGGTTGCAGAGGAAGTTACCAGGAGAGGGGGTGGTTTGGGTGGGAAGGGGTGAATTAACCAGGGAGTTGCGGAGGGACCGGTCTCTGGAAAAGGCGGAAAGGGGGTGGAGATGGGAAGATGTGACTAGTGTTGAGATCCCGTTGGAGGTGGCGAAAATGTCGGTGTTGATTGCGACGGCTGATGGGGGACTCTGTCTCTGTTGCGACTAGGGGGGGGGGGGGGGGGGGGGGGGGTAAAAATGCCATCGCCTCGGTGTTCTAAACAGAACGGGTCCATTGGCTGTGTGTTCATAGAAAGGCAAGGGACATCCTGGGTAAGAGGCATCTTGTGGCTAAGGGGATCAGGGGGTATGGAGAGAAGGCAGGTACGGGATACTG
Organism: Leucoraja erinaceus; assembly: GCF_028641065.1. NCBI lineage: Eukaryota > Metazoa > Chordata > Chondrichthyes > Rajiformes > Rajidae > Leucoraja > Leucoraja erinaceus. The sequence goes on from NC_073389.1 coordinate 41,013,124, forward strand.
AGTTGGATGATCAGCCATGATCATATTGAGTGGCGGTGCAGGCTCGAAGGGCCGAATGGCCTACTCCTGCACCTAATTTCTATGTTTCTAAAAACACTTTTTTAGGATTTGCAGAGTTTAGTTATAGTCAGCAAAAAAAACCGCTTTCAAACGTAAATTCTGCACCATGCTAGAAATGAATAAAACAAACAAAATGTCGAAAGAAAACAAACACACGCTCTTTCCAAATACCACCAGAACTATGTACAGTATAAGAAGGAACTGCAGATGCTGGTTTAAACCGAAGAAAGACACGAAAAGTTGGAGTAACTCAGCGCGACAGGCAGCATCTCTGGAGAGAAGGAATGGGCGACGTTTCAGGTCGAGACCCTTCTTCATACTAGGGATAATGGAAACGAGAGATGTAGACGCTGATGTGGAGAAATACAGAACAATGATGCAAAAAAAGTAAAGTTAATAAAAGAACCAGGCTGTTTATGTAAGCTGTTTGTGGGGTGAAAATGAGAAGCTAGTGCGATTTGGGTGGTGGAGGGCTAGAGAGAGAGGGAATGCCGGGGCTACCTGAAGTGAGAGATATTAATATTCATACCACTGGGCTGTACCACCAGAACTAATTAATTTTCTGGCTATCTGCCTCCCTCCTTGGAAACGTGAAGCTGATTTTTGTAAATATTAGTGGAATTGTCGAAATTACATTTCGCTCACTTTGTCGCTGTTTTCTACACGAAGCTTGTTGTGAAATGGTGGTCGGTAAAACCGAATGTTATAACCACCACCATCAGTTGAATAACATTCTCGAATATTGCACCTGTAGTAATGTTAAATAGATGGCCGGTCTGAAGAAGGGTCTCGACCCGAAACGTCACCCACTCCTTCTCTCCAGAGATGCTGCCTGTCCCGCTGAGTTACTCCAGCATTTTGTGTATATCTAATGTTAAATAGATTTCGAGCGGTGAGTATTTCAGGATGCTGTAAGGTGAGTATTCTTTTATTTTTAAACAACAAAACGTCTTTGGGAAAATATTCGCCAAATATTCATTGGGATTCGAGGTTTTCCCGTTTCCCCTACCTTTCCACAAGGTGCTGGATGATGCGCGGGTCTTTGAGCTTGGGCTATCCGCGTTGAAGTGGCTCAGGGCTCTGTTGAAATGTTCATCAACCACGGCGCCCACGTCTCCCTGGACGTAAGTGAGCAGAATACATCTGGAACTGATGTACTCTGCCTCGGGAGCCTGCTCCTTCTCGCTCTCTTTGCCTTGCGAGTTGTTCTCCATGGACTCCTGCATCTTACTGTACAGGGCTAACTTCTGCTGTGAGGGACATAGAAACCAAAGGCAGTTCAGGGTTAGAGTTCCTGCTTCATCCCCAGCAATATCTCGCCACGAAACCGCTATCTAAAGTTTCCATGGCCTGCTTGCTTTGGGAACAAGTTACAGGCGTTAACGTCCAAACAACAACAAAAAACTGACATTGAATTCTTGGGTATACATGACAGAACACTCCTTATAGTAAATAATCGTTATCATTTACAAGGAGACGCTTCAAATTATAGTATGAACCTGCCATAGATTTGGAGTTAATTGAGATACAGCAAGAACCGCTAAAGCGGTTACATCGGTATTCAAAGCATTTCGGTGGTACACAAAAATGCTGGAGAAACTCAGCGGGTGCAGCAGCATCTATGGAGCGAAGGAAATAGGCAACGCTTCGGGCCGAAACCCAGAAGGCATTTTTGTGTACCTTCGCTTTTCCAGCATCTGCAGTTCCTTCATAAACACAAAGTATTTCGGTGATCTGTTTTAGTGGAACTAAATACTGGGTAGCATTATGACTGTACCTTTATACATCGGATGGTAAAAATGCTTTGGATCTTTATTTAATGGGAATGCACTTGAGCCCCATATCATCAACTACTTCCATTATCAGAACCGGGTTAGTTGATGCAGCAAGATGAGTCTTTAGCTCGGCATTGCGTGGGCACCGAGTCATTTCACGAGGGGAGAAATAGCGTGTTAGGTTCATTTTAAATAAAACGCGAAACCGCCAGTGCTCCAGAGCCACAGTTCTCCTTTCATTTTCAATGCAAATTAACTGCAAATATCTGGTTATGGTTTCTAGAATATAATTTCCCATAATATCCAATATCATTGCCTTTAAAATGTGTCGCTTTCCCACGGTTTGCTACTGTAGTCCAGTGTGTCTGCTCCCAGAACTATTCACATCTTGAATAAGTTTAACGTGGCTTTATGTACAGTGAAGTGATAATATTATTCGCATCGCTCTGCTATTTTAAACAGCACCAGTTTCGTGTTTTCCTGGTCACATTATTGATGTGGACTATCCATTCAGTTATTTAGACTTGCTCAATCGCTTATTTTTGGACATTGTGTTGTGTGTTGATTTCAACGATATGGTTGTTGATTGATTTCATACTTATTCCCCGTTGTGATTCAGTGACCATTGAAAATGACTGCAGTGATCATCACTGTTACCGTAGTTGTAATTCAACGATGCATTTCGAATCTACTCAAATTGTGACTCTTCATCGCGTTGATAATGGATTTGCCAAATTATTTAATTTATTTTACATCTAAGATCCTGCATTTGGTCAAGACTTCAACATCTGCAGTTCCTTGCGTCTCCTCTTTATGTTGTATTTTAATCAATTTCACACCAATTATTTTAGAATGACGTTTCGATACATTAAATCCAGCGGGGGTTTCATCTCGATACATTTACATGGAGGAAGATAAGTTGCAGTTTCCCCCCCCCCCCAGGGCGGGAATAATATATACATGAATCAGACTTGTTTTTTTCCCCTCTTCTGAGTGTGTTTTTGGTCTTGCGACTGAAACTTTTGAAGAGCACACCCTCCGACCGCGGACTGCTATGCAGGGAATTTCAGCGCAAGCTTGTCAGACATATCAAAGAGATCGCGTCATGTGTTGTCAAACGGTATGAAGAAACCACAGCGGAATGTGACAGCTGACTTGTAGCCAGTTTACAAGGCAGCTGCTAACTCGCCTCTCCCTTTTCTCTCTCTCTCTCTCTCCCGCACCCCCCCCCCCCCCCCCCCCCCCCCCCCCCCCCCACCCCCCCCGGCCAGCTCGTCTCAATCCGTTAGCAGTCAGAGATAGCCTGGCAGCTCTCTTACCTGCTGCGAGTGGTGGTGGTGATAATACGCTGCGGTGTAGGCGGCTGCGGCTGCTGATGGTAGATACTGGTGCGCTCCATAAGACTTATGATACATAACATCCAGACAACTCATGACCGACCTGGTCACTCGGATTGAACGGTGGCGACAAATGCAGCTTAAAACTCAATCGATCCTTGACCCACGCATCCTCGCTTTTTATAAGTGCGCTCTGGAGACGCGAACACAGAGGGGAAGAGAGAGAGAGAGAGAGAGAGAGGTGCGAATTATTAGCATAAAGACAATGCGAGTACCCTCCGCCTGTCGGCTGCCGGGACTCGGTAAAGTTTGGAGCTGATTGATCGGAGCATCAGCAACTCCGCCCGTACAGTCTGGGATCACTCCTCATTGGGCAAAGCACCGTCAGTTTCATTGGACAAAATATCCACAGACGCCTCCCATTCACAACACTGAATAGTTTCAGCTTCACCTTTAGGCGTGCGCTCTTTTATTATTTTTTTTATCATGACCACAAACACGCCGTGTATCTGTTACCCGCGCTGTTACACTTACAATACAGTATAGCCAATTTTTCTGTAAACCAGCATCTGCAGTTCTTTGTTTCTATGTTATAACATTATGCTGTTATGTATCCATTCCTTTGTTAACTCGCGCACGCCTATTTAACGGAGGATTTCAGAGATTTCGATCCCTGGGTTTATTTTCAGGGGCAAGGTTTCCGAGCAATGGGAACAATGCCATTCGAGCTCTTTCCAAACCAGCCCACTTCGAATAGTAAATCACAACGTGCCAGACTAACTCTGTAGATCCTTCCGGAGATGCCGCTTAGCCCGCTGAGTTACTCCAGCAAGTTGAGTGGTGTAGCCATGGGCACTCACTCACGTGGGTCCAAGCCATGCCTACGTTTTTTTTGTCGATTATATTGAACAGTCCTGGTTCCAAATGTAGACTGCAACTACCCCCAGCTCTCTTCCAGCTTTCTCTTCCCTCCTACAATTAGTCTGGAGAAGGGTCATGACCAGGAATGTCACATATCCATGTTCTCCAGAGATGCTGCTTGTCTGAGTTACTCCAGCACTCGTGCCATTGGTATAATACTCCAGCTTACTCCATGGATTGTCACCTTGTCGTGGCGGTGAAGCTTGTGTGGTCCTGAGATCTTGAAAGTGATGCCGTCTGGAGCTATGCTCCTGGTAGGGCCACCCATAGCGGTAAGGTCGAGGGGGGAGGTCCCTGACAAAGAGCAATCCAACCAAGACCTCAACCATGGAACAGGCAGGGGATGATGGCTGACTTTAGTGAAGCGTCACAACGGCAGGGAAGGCGGATGAAGGCTGCAGCAGAAACGGATCCCTGGTTGGCTTGGACTCCATGCCACTGGATCCTGACCCAGATCTGTCAAGAATCGTGTGGTGGCTGTCTGTGCATCACTCTCCCCAAGTCACACACAGGCGTCCTCCATAGAAGACAGTCATACTAGTTCCGAGTGACCACTGATAATGATGAACACTCCAGCATTTGTGTTTTGGTCAAGATTCCAGTATCTGCAGTTACTTGTGTCTCAGCTTTGGATAATATGTGCTTATAGCTGTGCTTAAAATGTGAAAACTAAGTTTACCCTTTGCAGTGCATCAGCACTTACTTGGCTAACCAGTTTCTTTACTTTTTTTTAAGCAGAGCATGCAATGTGGCTGACTTCAATGTGGCCATAATTCTACCTTCAGGTACATATAAGCAGGCTCATACAAGACTGTTTAAGAAGGAACTGCAGATGCTGGAAAATCGAAGGTAGACTGGAGAAACTCATCAAGTGAGGCAGCATCTATGGAGCAAAGGAAATAGGCAACATTTTGGGCCAAAACCCTTCTTCAGACCTTCTTCAAACCTCATACAAGACTGTGCCTGGTTCTGGTAAGGATCGCCCCAAAACCCTTTATTTTCCATTCTAATATATCCATGGTGATAACTCTGCTTCCAACACATAATTGATACATGGACCCAGCTGAACACATCACACTGACCACTGAATTTCAAGTCCTGCTGGTTTCATTACAGCTTAACCTTATAGATTGCGCCAAAGTGGCAACTCAAAGCTTCACTTGTTGAAAGGCCATTGCATCCCGCTTGACTTTCTCCCAATTATCTTTTCTAGCCCCTTTCCTTTCCCAAAAGCTGAAATCTCTCTTACTCAGTCAGTACCCCCTCTCTCCCCTGAATGCCCCCAGTCTCTTCTGATGTCCATCCTCCACCGGTCTTGAAAGCTTTTTTCCTTTCCAAGTAGATACCCTTCCTGGACTCCCCTGTTCTCTGCTGCTTATTGGAAAACAACAGTTTTTTTCTTCCGAAGATAGACACGAAAAGATAGAGTAACACAGCGGGTTGGATAGCATCTCTGGAGAAAAGGAATAGGTGACATTTCGGGTCGAGACCCTTCTTCAGACTTCTTCATTTTTTCCTGAGATGCTGCCTGACCCGCTGAGTTACTCTAGCTTTTATCTTCGGTTTAAACTAGCATCTGCGGTTCATTCCTACACAGTTCTTTCGTTCCATTCTGTTTGGGTTCATTTGCAGCCAAACTGAACCAAACTGATTTGGCTGCAAATGTGCCTTATCTTAGTATGACAGAATGGCCAAATGGCCATTTGGTCTATCATGTCTGCACTATCTCTACCAGAGCTACTCTCCAGTTCTATCAACCAACCTTTTCCCTGTAGCTATGCAGGTATTTCCTCACCATGTTCCTTCTAGTTTCATCTTGAAAGCCACACAGGAACCACATTGGTGGGCGGCGCATTCCAGATTCCAATCACACACCGCATCTTATCAATATTTTCATAATTCTGTTTTTCCTTTATTTTATACCTGTGACCTCTAATCCTCAAGCCTACTCCACTAAAGAGAATAGCCTTCTACAATCTAATCTGAGCAGATTCCTCATCACATTATATTAGAGTCATACCGCATACTGCAACAGGCCCTTCAGCCCAACTTGCCCACGCCGACCAACATGCCCCATCTTCGCTAGTTCCACCTGCCTACATTTGGCCTATAACCTCTAAACCTTTCCTCCCCCATCCTAGTTCTCCAACTAATTTCACTGTCCTCCTGATTAATTTTACTGTTTGTATACCTCGTCACTTTCCCCTCAGCCAACAATGAACCGTTGTACATTTCTTGATCATCATCTGCCATTATCTGTCATTTTAACAACTTCCATTCTCTTTGCACTCATTGATATCTCCATTTTCCCTCTCCCATGGCTCTCAGTCTAAAGTGTCTCAACCCGAAACGTCGCCCATTCCTTCTCTCCAGAGATGCTGCCTGTCCCGTTGAGTTACTCCAGCATGTGTGTCTTATCTTCGGTTTAAACCAGCATATGCACTTCCATCCTAGGCAGAACTAATAACATCTATTATGACATTATTATTACATTGGAAGTGACTAATAGAGGAGCATGAGATTGACACTAAAAGGGAAGTGAAAAGATGCAAAATAAAGGAGAAATTAAAAGGACTAAGTTGAAACAAGTGCCCTTATTTTAAATTCAATTGCGAGTTCTTCAATTGTTTTGTTTGCCTTTGTAAAATCAATTCAGTTTTCTAAAGCCAAGTCATTATAAATTTGACATGTTGTATATTATTCTGTTCAGCTTAATCTCCTCTAAAGTTACTTGTATGTGACATATTCCATGTAATTAAAATAATGAAAATGAACATCTAAGCAAAAGTGAAATAAATTCAATGTACCTGTATAAATTATATGGCATTGCTTGTTTAAAACTTCAGGCAGTACAGCATAGATCAGATTAATAAATAATGGCATCATTGTTCAATTGATGCTGGAAATGTTAAGTTTCAACATATATTTTAACAAAATCACACTTAGCCTAACTTTGCCTTGCCTTGGAAGTTAGATATCAACTTCAGATTAATAATACAGTTCCTTTTTTTTTGTAAATTATTCAATTACAAGTGATTGTAGATTTAAAACTAATCCACTGACGCTATTCAAAAGACGCACTGACATTTGGGGATGCTCAACCAAGGCCCTAGCGGCTTTTTCATGTGATTACATAAGGTCCCACAGTACTAAAATGAACTGAGGGTGGCACAGTGGCTCAGTGGTAGAATTGCTGCCTTACAGCACCAGAGACCCGGATTGGATCCTGACCACGGGTGTTGTCGTTACGGAGCTTGCACCTTCTCCCTTTGACCGCGCGGTTTTCCTACGGATGCTCCGGCTTCCCCTCACATTCCAAAGAAGTACATGGTTTGTAGGTTAATTGGCTCTGTAAATTGTCCCTGGTGTGTAGGACTAGAACTGGTGTATGGTTGATCGCTGGTCAGCACGAACACATTGGGCCGCATGGCCTGTTTCCACACTGTATCTCTAAACTAAACTAAACTAAACAGCAAGGTGATTTGGTGTTCTGGCCAAAAATTACCCTACCGCATGCGGCACTAAGAACATCTACTACACATTCATCTCATTGACCTTTGTAGGACTTTGTATGCAAAGTTGACCCACATCATTCTAAAAAAACATAATGCATCGGTGACATGAAAGGTGCTTGATACGTAATTAAATATTCTTTCTCTGTTTCCAGTAGAAGGATTTTTTTTGTTAAAAATAGAACAAAACCATTCAAATTAATAACCTGAAAGACAAAAAAAAATGCTGTCATAGAATACATTATCCAGTCTAAATATTTGGAGGGAATTTCTCCATTCACAGCCCTCTGTCTGTTCTTCTGTCCTCAGTTACCTCTCTTAGTCCCACATAACCACAGAAGGTGTCATTTCACTCTTCCAAAATGCACCTTAATTTTTGCTTGTAAATATTCAAGCACCTTCATATCTTTCCACAACACTCGTCTCTGATCAATTAAAAACCCTTCAATAATATAGGTATTCTAGAAAGGAAAACCACCTGAAAATGATAGTTCATTTAGCACATTTTATATTAATTGAAACTCCCTCAAATAAATATGTTGTTGTCATCAACTTGCACAAATTCTTACATTTGCATGTGCATGTCAAATATCACACCATTTTAACTTTTATTTCAACATATTTTAATTAAATATTTCCATGAAAGTGCATTTAAGGTTCAAATTCAGATTACCTTAATGACTTTCGAAGATTGTATGGTTCTTTGACAGGCTGACCATGAATTTCCATTCATTTTATTCATTATTGGTGTGTGGGTGTCAGTTGCAAGGACAGCATTTGTTGCTAATCCCTGATTGCCGTTGACAAGCCATTGCCAAGCCATTTACAGAGAGACAGTTAAGACTCAATCACTTACTGAGGGTATGAACATATTACTCAAGCTAGTGGGATATTAATGTCAATCCAATATTTTCACGATGGACATTACTGGTAATAGTTTTTATTCCAGATTTATATAATTACCTGTAATTGACATAAAAACATTTCCAATGTTTCCCCAATTCTGATTAAGAATGTTGCCCTGAAATATTCATTCTGTTTCTCTCTCCAAAAAATGCAGCCTGACCTGTTTATTAATTTCAGCATTTTTAAAAATTGGGATTGCTAGAAACCCTGCTTTTAACTGCATGTCCATAGGTTCATAAATTCTAGAAGCAGACTAAGGCCATTCAGCCCATCAAGTCCATTCAGCCATTAAATCATGGCTGATCTAGCTTTTCCTCTTAACCCCATAACCCCTGACACCCTCACTGATCCGAATTATGTCAATCTCCGTCTTAATATACATTGGCCTCCACAGCCATCTGTGGTAATGAATTCCACTGCTTCACCACCCTCTGACTAAGGAAATTCCTTCCCATTTCCTTTTATTCTGAGGCTAAAGCCTCTGGTTCTAGACACTCCCACAAGTGGAAACATCCTCTCCATATTTACTCTATCCTGGACTTTCACTATTTGCTAAGTTTCAATTATGTCCTCTCTCATCCTTCTAAACTCCAGTGAGTACAGGCCCTGGTGAGGTTTGATTTTCATTTAATGTCTCTCGCCCATGGGATGGGCCTGTGTCTTATAACAGGGGCGGCACAGTGGCCTAGTGATGGAGCTACTGCCTTACAGTGCCAGAGACCCGGGTTCGATCCTGACTACGGGTGCCTGTCTATACGGAGCTTTTTGCATTCTCCCCGTGACCAGCGTGGGTTTTCTCCGAGATCTTTGGTTTCCTCCCACACTCCAAAGACATGCAGGTCTGTAGGTTAATTGGCTTGGTATAAAATGTTTTTTTAAAAATGTCCCAAGTTTGTGTAGGATAGTGTTAATGTGTGGGGATCACTGGTCGTTGTGGACTCGGTGGGTCGAAGGGCCTGTTTACGCACTGTATCTCTAAACTAAACATAATAAATGGCTTTACCTATGGAAAGGGCAAAAGTTGGTTTCAACAATTTTCTTACACATTATGAAATAAGAGGGTTTTAAATTGCACTTCTAAGAACAAATAGAAGAAATACAGTTTCCTTATCAATAAAAAACTTAGTGCCATCTCTTTGGCCTGACTTCTTCAGGATACAATTTAAATGTTATAATCTGAGGTTGAATACCAGTCTGAAGTAACCTTTGGCAGTCTTGGATTTCAGTCAATCAACATTGCAGCCATTTAGAAAATAACTTGCAAATCTTTTTGCCCTTCTTCCTTTAAATTTCTCTATAAATTTTGCTTTTAGCCACATTTGCAAAAATATGTGCAACAGTATTTAAAATGTGAGTTGTAGTTGTAAGTTTGTTTATTTAGTGCTCGTTTAGTGACGTAGATTAAACAAATAGGTCATTAAAATGGAGCTTCGTAAATGTTTCAATTCTTTTCCTGAAACTTCCTGGGGCATGTTTGGCTACTGGCTAATGTCTGAAGATTAGTTGCTTCTGAACGAGCCACACCACTCTTTGTGATAAGGATAGAGCTAAATAAATACTTTGACTGGCTTTGTTTGAGCCTTCCCATCACTGTACTTGCATGAATTCCTGGGATTTGGAGCTGACATAGGAAATTGGCCTGGAGTGATATTGAAAAAAATTTAAACTACACTTATGTATGTTCAGAATTTTACTTGGCTAGAAATGCCAAAAAATGTATCATATCATGTTCAAATCAAAATTCTTTGGAATGTTCTTAGACTGCCTAGAAAATAAATCTCTTGCTTTTTACAATCACATCCTTTTCAGTAATTTCTAATTCAAAAACGGCCAGCAATTCTACTTTTGGTTCTGCAGTGAAAATGATTAAATAAAAAGTATCAATGACAAATCCATCTTGCAGATCAGATCCCACTGGGATTTTATAGAATGCACCTTTCAATCTACTTTGCCTATATCTAAATACTTGAAAAAAAGTTTTTGGGTCTGTGGTGAAAGTGTAACTGGGCTCTCCTGGATAGTTATGTGGGTGGCACAGTGCTGCATCAATTAGAGCCGCGACCCTCACAGTGCCAGAGACATGGGTTCATTCCTGCCTATGGGTGCTGTCTGTGTGGTGTTTGCACATTCATGCTGTGGCCACATGAGCTTCTCCAGCTTATTCCCATAGGCGGATGGTTGGAACCACGGCCAGAGAATAAAAAATAAAGTGTGAGAGAAAAAGGATTGGTGTTGTGAATTGTGAAGCCAGAGGAAGGAATATGCATGGAGGGGGAAGGGGTGATGAGGGAAGGAGGATGGAGGGGAGGGGTGGGGGGAGAAGGGGGAGAAAGCAGTGAGAAAGGTGGGGTTGTTGGAAGTTACCTAAAATTGGAGCATTCAATGTTCATACCATACCATTAGGTTGTAAACAACCGAAGCTGCATATGAGGCACCATTCCTCTAGTTTGGTCTCATGGCTCTTTCTCCCCTTCCCCTATCCTCCATCCACATTCCTTTCCTGAGATTCACACTCTGCATCAGAAGGAGGGTCCCAACCTGAAATGTCACCTATCCATATTCTCCAGAGATGCCTCCTGACTTGCTGAATTATTCCAGCACAGTGTGTCCTTTTTTAAAAAAAACCACCACCTGCAGTTCCTTGTTTCTATTTTATAGTTACCAATTCACCAACTAGTGAAAATAGTTTTCCCATTTATCATGTTAGTCTCACAGCTGAACCGTCTCAACCAGGCACGTGCCGTGAGTAATTACTCAAGGTAGGAAGGGTGATGGCAGCTGTAGAGATGGTGGGAAAAACGGGAGCACATGGAAAAGTTGAATCAGTTGTCATCTAATTGAATGACAACACTAGTTCAAGGGACCAATTTGGGAGTTCCTTTCACAGCGTGTGGAGAGTCTGTGCTAGGGGTAAAGTTGCGGGGAGAGCAGGAGTGTTGAGAAGAAGGGGGTCGGGGATAATGCCAGTAACTCACTCACTCACCGCTGCCGCAGCTCTTTGGACACGGAGCCACCGCTTGTAGCCGGGGATAGAAGCAGCTCGGGAAGTTGCGAGCGGCCGCCGGGACCCGACAGCAGAACTGGCCGCCACTACAGCGCCTTCTGCCGGCCCGCTCACCTCTGGCAGTGCTCTCCATCTGAACACCTCTTACCTGCCGCTCGCTCATGTCAGCCGCTTCCTGCAAATCCTTAAATTCCCACAGCCGAGTAACCTCAATCGCACTGTCGGAATTTAAGGATTTGCGGGAAGCGGCTGACATGATTGAGGCCAGTGAGCAGAAGGAGAGAGGTTTTTAGACGGAGAGCTGCCAGAGGTGAGCGGGGGCCGGCAGAAGGTGCAGAGATGGCGGCCGGTTCCGCTGTCCGGCCCGGCGGCTACTCGCAGCCACCCGAGCTACTTCTCCCCCCGTCCACAATGCAGTGGATCCGTGCAAGAAGCGTCGCAGATTGGTTACTGGTATGATCCAGATCCCCTCCTTCTCAACGCTCCTACCCTCCCCGCAACTTTACCCCAGGCCAGTCTCCCCAAATGCTGTGAAAGGAGCTCTCCCCCCACCCCCACACCCCGGGAAATACAGTATTTAAAAACATCACCAAGAAATGTACTTACCACATCATTGGTACACGTGCTCCATTCTTCTCTCTCTCTTTCCTAAGATACACTTAAAATAATGCCAATCCATATTTGAAAACCCCGCCAAGAAACTAGCGCTGCACATGCGCAGTATGCTGCTGCGCATGCACAGTGCTGCAAAGGCAGAATTTCAGCTGCCTTCAGCCACACTTGAAATTGACGGCTTGAAGCAGCGCTGACGGCACGTGGGCTGCACAGACCTTCAAGGGTTACAAGCTCTGCGGATGAAAGGCACGGAGAATTATGCCTACCTAAGAGATGGATCTCTTAGATAGGCATAATTCTCCCATGCCTTTACTATTTATATTTAGTAATTACCATGTTATAATTATAGTCAGGGTAGGCAGTGCCTACCTTGCCTCCCCTGACGGCACGTGCCTGGTCTCAACCATGATATAGATTAATTGTTGCTTTAGATTGCCACAAAGTGCTGGAGTAACTCAATGGGTCAGGAGGCATCTCTGGAGAATATGGATAAGCACCAGCTTGGGTCAGAACCTTCTTTGGGGCTTTGACAGTTGATTAAATCCATTGGTCAACTTTTCCAAGCCTTCTAGATCAGCTAGGTCTTCTATGTAGCCCATAGGCTTATTCTGTCACAACGAGAGAGAAGGCCAAGGGAAAGGAATGTCTGCTGTGAGTGAGTTTGTGTACCAAGGCAGCCAGGTAGAGAATCATAGTTATTTATATTAACACACCTCTTCCCAGTTGCTGCTATTAGTAAAACAACTGGGCTCTGAGGGAGTATATTTCTCAGCTACCTGAAAGGGGCTCTGTTGCTCCTTTATCAGAACCCTGCAGAAAACCCAGTAACCAGCACTTCATTTACATTCTCAACACAAGGAGCTCTTGTGGCCTACAGCTCATAACTAACACGTGTAAAAAAAAATCTGATCAAGAAAAACAAAATCCACTCAGGACTGGTTGAATCAAAACCTTTACATTGCAAATTGCACATTAAAATCTATTCTCTGATGAGAACTTGCATTTATGATTCAAATCAATGAACAGTATCGTGAAGAAATATTAATCCAATCTTCTGAGTACAAGTACTTAAAGTAAAACATGTCCACATGAACCCAAGGTGAGTTTTTAATGACCTTTTAATGACGCAGTGATAAGATAACTATTGACAGACAACAGGTTAATTCAGCTGTACCGTAAGTTTCCAGTTTTAACACTATTTGTAGCAAGTGATGTACGATGTGTAAACCCAAGTTATATTCAATATTTTACAGTTTTAAATATCTAACGTTTGCATGCATGAGTTTCACTCTCCAGCAGGTTAGTTTTAGTACTAAAAGTATGGGCAAAAACATGTGTTTGAACCAGAGGAGATGTAGGTGTCCTTACAGACCAAAATGGGACTTATCTTTTCTAGTTAACACCTTTGCTATCATTTATTTTTTACTTCCCTATTTTCCTTTAGTTTATTTTAGAATTCATCATATTTCAAACAATCATTTTTGAATCAGAGACTTGATAAGCTAGTTAAGACTAGCAATGTCACTGAGTTAGGTTGCATATACCTAAGGTTTGGAGGCTGGGCAATTGATAAGGTTCTATTTCTGAACCTCATTGGTGTTAGGAACATAATTCATTCCTACGTTGTGAAAGGTGGCAACTTATGCTCAGGGTGCAACTGACTCAGTGGCTTACCGTCAATCACATTTAAAAGGATGAAAGGGATTCAAAATAGTCCACTTGTTAGTTGGATAGACACAAAATGCTGGAGTATCTCCTTCTCTCCAGAGATGCTGCCTGTCCCACTGAGATACTCCAGCATTTTGTGTCTATCTTTGTTTTAAACCAGCATCTGCAGTTCCTTCCTACACAGTTGTGTGGTGGAGCAGCTGTGACTACTCAACGTGAAACAACTAGTATTGATTTGGTGGGAAGATGAATCTGCTTTGACAAACATTTTTGAGAAATAGGTACAAAAAAAAAGTAAATGATATTCCCATGATTTGATTTATGTTAAATGACAAAAAGTTGTTAATAAAATTACACGTGGAATATTTTTAATGGAGTAGAATATAGAATATAGAATATGGGACAACACAAGAGAGGAATAGGTCCTTCGGCCCACAATGTTTACAGCAAACTTGATGCCGAGTTAAACTGATCTCATCAGCCTGTACATGAACCATATCTTTCTATTCCTTGCACTTCCATGTGCCTATCTCAAAGCCCTTTAAATGCCACTATTGTATCTTCCTCCATCACCACCCTTAGCAATGCGTTCCAGGCCCCACCATTCTCTGAGTAAAAAACTTGCCCCGCATTGAAGCAATAGTATTGTCTGAAATGTGAGCAATAGTCCTTGCTGGGACAATTAGGTGAAGTAAATAGAACAAGGGGAAGATTTCCACTGGTCAGGTTTCTACCAAGATCATAAATCCATTCTTCTGAATTAATTTTAAAGAATTCTAGCACTAATATCAGCGAGAGGAGAGATGCTGAGTGAAGTTTCCTCGGGTTTTAATGCAGAGAACTCCCATTGTTTCTAATCTGTAAGCCTGTCAGCAATGCTGAAGAGGAAAATGTAAGGCCAGCTATAGAGCTGTAGAATGCCATAAAAGCTTTCCAGGGCAGTGCAGATCAACTATATATCAGCAAATATAGCATTGATGAATGTTAACTGTTACACACTCGTTGCAATGGTTTGCATCATAAAGACACAGTAAATGGTAATGACAACAGAAACAAGCTTAGAAAGGGACTTGTGGTGATGGTAGACTCATTAGTTACTATGTCTAGACAAACTCTAGACAATGTGTTGAAATAATTTATATAGTGAATGAAATGCTAGGACATATACACATAAAATAAGGTCTTTGAAATATAATGAAATTCATTGGGGATGTTAAATCTAGTTACAACCATTTTTTTTAAAGTTTGTATTTATATAGTTCTATTCACATCCCTTTCAGAATATATCCTAAAATATACTAAATGAAATCCTTTATAACATGTAGTCACTGTTGTTATGCAGTGGAAACAGTACATAGTGGTCTTCATTAAACACCAATGTGACCAGGAATTGAATGGGATATAAATACTGGTCAAGACACCAGAATTAATTTCTGCTTATCTTCATGATACCGGCACAGGGTCTTTTACCTCCACATGAATGGGAAGGCAATATGTACAATAGGGCAACACGTCCTGGATTTACAGACTTCATTCTCTGAACCCTGATCTTCTGAGGTAAGAGTGCTACAAATTGAGTATCAGTTGACATGTGGATTGAAAGACTGCACGAAAGAGCAGCAAGAAGGGGAGAATTCCTGAGAATTATTTGAGAAATATAAGCTTGTTGCTTTCTTATCCTTTTCATGATTCTGATAGCTGTGTAGAATTATCAAAATCTTTCACATTGGCTACCATCAGCTTTGCTGTCATCTGGCTGACTTGAAATTCCCATCATTGGTAAATTGGTTGAACAATATATTTGGAAAGTAAGCAACTTTACTCTTCGTCTGCAATAGTACTTTAATAATTTATTTCTTATTCTTTCAAAGAAACCTCATCAAAAATGTTTGCAACGTATATATTAACCCAGAAAGGGTTTTCAAAAAAATGAACTGTATTGAGACATTTGATTGATTTTTTTTAGGCAAACAACATAGATGTAAAATTCCAATGTATTTTAATGAAATAGAGAAAAGTGTGTAAAGTCTGAATAGGTATAAAATTACCTGATGTTATGAATCGTAAGTCTGGATTAATGATCAGATTTCTATGTACAGGTTGTGGTTGATTTCTCCATTTTGAACAAAGACGACATTCTTAATTCATAACGAAATATTCTATGGTTGTTAACAAATGGCCATACAATAAATAGATGTAGATCAGAAAAGAAATTGTGAGGAACAAATAAATTGGGAGGAACATGGAGACACTGGTCAAGAATTTAATATTTTATGGAGACTTTTAATCATGGAGAGAGGGGTAAATATAACATAGAAATAGAAGAATGGAATTACCAGAAGGCTGAAATGCAGGTAGCTCTGCTATAATGCGTATTTCCATATCATTAATTAGATAAGATGTTAGTGATGAATTAGGGGATATTATTTGCATTACGTGGGTTGAATTGGTTACAGCGTGATTTTGATCAGGAAATAGAGCACCACTTAAAAGTTACTTTGGAAATCGACAAACAGAAAAAAGGCTCTTGGAGAAAATGACTCTATGTAACCTCCCCACAGCAATCAGACACTGTCTTAAGATTGCAAGTGCTGCTTTAATTGTGGGTGGCCATTGAAATTGGGAAGCAAGCGCTTCTATTAACTCTTGTGCAACAATAATCTATTCAACAATGTTCCATGCAACTTTTATCACGTTTAGTTTGCAGTCACAAAAATAAACTTATTGCTATTTAAAATGCCTTTATTATTGAAAATCTTTCAGGAAAAATAGTTTTGTTATTGTGACTCCAAAACTCTCTACCTTTTTTTCAAATTGACACTATTGTCTTTACAGCGTGATTTTCTGTAACATGATATTTCTTAGGAACTCAACCATCAGCAGAACTACCTGTAATGGAAGTTGCATGAAGAATGAAGCACAGAAGGCATTTCAGAGGCACCATAGGCTCAAACGAATTGCATAAATAGTGGATGAAGAAAGAATGTAGAAAACTAGAGATAAGGACAAGGATTCCAAGTATAATAAAAGGAGTTAGCGTAGATTAGTGAGGACTTTAATGATGAGCAAATGGATTGCAACAATTAGTTGCCTGGATACTTGAAATGTGTTGAGGATAAAGAATGAGTAGGCAAACTGCAATATTGAAGTAATGGAGGTGGAAAAGTTTGCAATGTTCTTTAAATGCATATTATTGTATTCAAATTCAAATTTTATTGTCGTTGCCTCACTTGAGACAAAGGAATTTCCTGTACAGATGTTAATAAAAAATCACAAAAAAATAAGGTAAATAATAAAAATAATAAAACTATAAAAATTTGGGTAAACAGAATTTTATATTAGTAAACGGTTGGAGAAGAGAATAATGTCTGTGGTAACAGTATTAGTAAACTGTTGGAGAAGAGAATAATGTCTGTGGTAACAGTATAAAAAGTTTTGCTGGAATCCACCCGAACAAGTTTGGTTTTCCCATTCAAATGGAGCAAGATTTGGTTCATCCAGAAATGGGTGTCTCACAGGCAGTCTGTCAATTTAAAGCTGGAAACTAACCTAGTAACAGGGACTACTATTTAGAAATTGCTGTATGCCATGTTTTTTTGTCGTAAATAGTGTCAGGAGTCACCCTAATGCTATTTGTGAAAGTTCTATAAAAAATGATGACATCAATAGCAAGGGTCTCAGAATGATACTAGTGGATTTCCTTGTGCAACAGCACATTGAACTTGACACTGGGGCTCAACATTTCCAACTGAAGAGCCGCTGTTGTCAGGATGTAAGTCAGTGAGTTCATTCTTTGCAGCAAACATTCAAAGGGAATTAATACAATGCAAGTAGCACCCCAGAAGCTACAGGGGAGTGCAGCTGATGAATGAATGAATGTTGCAATGATGAGAGATGAGGTGGGAAATTGTTCCCAAGAAGTTGGAAGGACTTTGCTCGGGAGGTCTTTGTAAAGAATGACTGTGGTCTATGAGTGCCTGATTTTGGGGATGCCTGCAAGTGAAACAAATTAAATTCTCATGCTTACTCTACTCACCCCAAAGAGCAGAAACATAATAGGATCTTCTCGTTGATTATTGAGATTGGTTGATGTCCCTGGTGCAGTCATGCACAGTCAAACATGAGAATTGGCAGAGATGAGCAGGAGCTGCCTGGAGTAATCCAGAGTCTAGAAAGATGAGAGTGTCCATCATGGGCAAATGAATCCATTTAAAGAATGCACACATTTTAAGGTTGTAT
This sequence comes from Leucoraja erinaceus, assembly GCF_028641065.1. Lineage (NCBI taxonomy): Eukaryota > Metazoa > Chordata > Chondrichthyes > Rajiformes > Rajidae > Leucoraja > Leucoraja erinaceus. The sequence continues at coordinate 41,031,161 of NC_073389.1, forward strand.
TTGTGTTAATATGAAGCCACAGCTCACAGTGAGGACAAAAACTGCAGTTTGAATGTTAGCCTATTAAATTTAGGATGGCTTCAGGGAAAACTATTAATAAAATGTAGACAGAAAATGCTGGAGAAACTCAGCGGGTGAGGCAGCATCTATGGAGAGAAGGAATTGGCGATGTTTCGGGTCGAGGACTACAGACCCTCCAACATCAGAAGGTCTGAGAAAGGGTCTCAACCCAAAACGTCGTCAATTCCTTCTCTCCATAGATGCTGCCTCACCTGCTGAGTTTCTCCAGCATTTTTTATCTACTTTTGATTTTTGCAGCATCTGCAGTTCTTTCATAAACAGATTAATAAAATGTGGTTGGTCAAGAACTACTTTTGTTCAGACCAGTGATTTGTAAATCTCATTTCAAACCAATCTGTGTGCTGCACTGGAGTTAACATCATTTGGGGGATTATAACCCTGGATTAATTGTGTTAGGCAATATGTTAAGGCAAATGTGGAGCCACAAATGGGCACAAAATTATTCTACCCTGCATTAAGATGAATATCAACAGTGCGGCCTAATTTTATAGGCATTGATTTAATCCCCATGCACTAGCACTATCCTACCCACTAGGGACAATTACCAATGTAAATTAAACTATAAACCTGTCCGTCTTTGGAATGTCCCAGAGAATACCAATGCGGTCACGTGGAGAACGTACAAACTCCATACAGATAGCACCCTCGGTCAGGATCGAACTCAGGTCTCAAGCATTGTAAGGCAGCTATTCTGCCACTGCACAGCCATGCCTACTCTTTGCTCTGTGTAGACAGTGGTTAATTGATGAGATTGCTAATATATATTTAGAATAGCTTGAAAGAGCAAACTAGACCAATGTCCCCAAAAAATAATAGTGATAGGTACAACTTTATTGCCATATTTGTCACGATAACTGACCTGCCTTTACCCATGCGTTTATAAATGTATGTCTACTGATCCAGATAGATTGAAGAACTTCAAAATATGCAAGGATTAAGAAGTGTAACTTTCAGTGAATTAATTTAGTCAACTCAAGGGGTGGCACAGTGGCGCAGCGGTAGAGTTGCTGCCTTAGAGCACCAGAGAACCGGGTTCGATCCTGACTACAGGTGCTGTCTGTACACAGTTTGTACGTTCTCCCCGTGATCACGTGGGGTTTCCCCAGATGCTCCAGTTTTCTCCGTCTTTTCTCCAAAGACGTACAGGTTGCTTCAATAAAGATTGTAAATTATCCCCAGTGTGTAGGATGGTGCTAGTGTACTAGGATCGCAGGTTGGAGTAGACTCGGTGGGCCGAAGACACTGTTTCCGTGCTGAATCTCTAAACTAAACTAAGTTTAAAAAGGCAAGTAAAGAGGTTCAAAGATTTGATCAACAAGCAAAAAAAACAGAAAAGAAAATAAAAGCAGAAAAGCCTACAATAGAAATTGTTAAAACCAACACATCATTAAAAGCATCTCTGAGAGATAATCCAAACTTATTTTACTATGTGTCCACTTTAAACAATTGCAAATGCGGTCCTTTCCTTTGCCAGATGAGCTCCATCATTCCATGGCATGGTCCAAAACGTAACTTCATATGTCTTGAACTAGGGAAACTTAATGCGGTGGCAATCTTTACACCCACTGCAATGCCTGTCATGATGAAGTGTGCCTGTATGTTTCTGCCATGTAGCAAAGTTCATTGAGAGTGTTCCAAGTGAAACAGCCTTTGTAACTTCTATCTGTATTTCACGCAGAGGTTTGATGCCTTGCAGGCGTATGGAGATGTGAGTAAAACAGAAGGTGTGACCGGACCTCCCCTATGCAACCTGGTAAGTTTACATCCTTTCAACTCTTCCGCCTCCTCATCCTTTTCCTTTTCTCCTTGGAGCATTTTTTGCAACAAATGTGATATGATAAAACATCTGGCTCTGGAGCACACAGCAGCAAGACAGATGTTGAAGCAGGATCTGTGTGAGCACATTGATGTAACGTGGTTAGGATATAGGAGAACATTTTGCCCAGTAGGAGTGGTCGGTAGCCTTGCATTCATCGCCTGAGCTATGTTATGGCATCAACAGATGCTAGAGTGCAATTGCATGTGTGTTGGGATGATGTGATTGCCTTTGTACAGCACAGCAGCCACCAGGAACTCTTCGAAGTGATAATTTGTCAGTAGTTGTGCAGGCCGGATCTAGGAATTACTGAAGGCAACTATCACCTACGCTCAGTCCGCATTGACCTATGCGATCTCTCAGTTGCCAAACATTTTAACGCCCCTTCCCACTCCCATTCTGACCTTTCTGTCCTGGGCCTCCTCCACTGTCAGAGTGAGGCCACATGTAAATTGAAGGGACAGTACCTCATATTTTGCTTGGGCAGCTTACAACCCAACGGCATGTCTCAACTCGAAACGTCAGTCATTCCTTCTCTACAGAGATGCTGCCTGTCCCACTGAGTTTCTCCACCTCTTTTGTGTTTATCTTCGGCATGAATAATGATTTCTCTAACTTCGTAACCCATGCATTCCCTCGCTCTCTGTCCCTCCCAAACACTGGACCTCTTGCTAATTTCACCGTTTGTATTCCTTCGTTATCACTTTGTCCCCAGCCAACACAGAATCATTGTGGGCTCCACCTTCCTTAAGTCATCGATGCAGGCTCTGCTTTGTTCTGTACCTTCCCATACCTCCAGTATCCCTCTCCCTGGCTCTCTGTCTGATGAAGGGTTCTCAACCCGAAATATCACCTATTCCCTTTCTTCAGAGATGCTGCCTGATCCGCTGAGATACTCCAGCATTTTGCATCTATCTTCGGTGTAAACCACCATCTGCAGTTCCTTTGTACTCATATATATTAATGTATTCTGCACTGAGCTTCCTGGTTGCTTCCTGCAAAGTCCATTTATCCTCATTCTCTTCTGTTTCTGTTCAACAATTAGATCCCACTTTGTCCTTTAGATGCAATGAAGTTTTGCAAATTACAGAAGACTGTAATCAGTTTTGATATCAGCTTCTTAGCGAGTGGTCCTTCATGATTGAAGATGATGTACTTACACTCTGGTTCTGTGGGTTCTGAACTGACAGATGAAGCCAATGTGGGAGGTTCGAGCTCATCCACAAGTGTAATAAAAAGGAACTGCAGATGCTGATTTGTACCTAACATATGCACAAAATGCTGGAGTAACTCAGTGAATCAGGTAGCATCGGTGGAGAAAATGAATAGGTGACATTTCCAGTTGGGACCCTTCTTCAGATCACCCAAAAGTTTGTCAAGAGGTCCTTGATGGGGTGGAACAGTATTTATGAGATAAGATAAGATACATTTATTGTCATTTGGACCCCTTGAGGTCCAAACGAAATGCCGTTTCTGCAGCCATACATACAAACACATAGACCCAAGACACAACATAATTTACATAAACATCCATCACATTGCTGTGATGGAAGGCCAAATAAACTTATTTCTCCACTGCACTCTCCCCCCCCCCCGATGTCAGAGTCAAAGTCAAAGCCCCCGGCTGGCGATGGCGATTGTCCCGCGGCCATTAAAGCCACGCCGGGTGGTGCGAGGTCGCACACCGGGTCTTGGTGTTAGAGCCCCCGGCGTGCGTTCGCAAGTCCCGCAGCCATCCACCACAGGTGTCCTCCCCCGCTCCAGGAGCTCTCGACCCCGCAACTCTGGGGGGGGAAGTCGCCGTTGCTTAGGGCTGCAAAAGCGGTCTCCCTCCAGGGAGCCGCGGGCCCCCGGTGCCGCCGTCCACAGACCTGTCGTTGGAGCCCCCGACTCTCCGGTCGGGCTGCAGCAGCAGCACAGCAGCAGCAGCAGCAGCAGCAGCACCGAACTCCACCGCTCCACCCGGGCCGGACTTGGCCAGCACCGCGACGGCGACGGTGAGCTGTAGCACCAGAGTCCCCGCTTCTCCAGTCCAGGCACTCCTCGTTGCGGCCCCCGACAACGGAAACCCAACGAGGAAAAGGTCGGGTCTCCAGTGCAGGGAGAGATTTAAAAAGTTTCGTCCCCCCCCTCCCACCGGACCCCCACCCCCCCACACACACCCCCAAAAAAAAATAACAAAAACTACATTAAAACACAGAGGTGATGTATTCTAATATAACTGCTAAGCTACAATGGATCAACCTGTTGGAATAATCCTAACATTGACATTAAAGTCTCAGTTTATCAATAGTGTGCTATTTTGGCCTATATCCATCTAAACCTTTCCTATCCATGTATCTGTCCATATGTCTTTTCAATGCTCTTATAGTACTTGCCTCAACCACGTCCTCTGATACCTTGTTCCATATACCCACCACCATTTGAGTTCATTATTGAACCAAATGAGTTTCTGATGTTAGCTTTTTATTACAGATTTATTTAGGTACTTGAATTTACATTTCCCAACTTCTTCATGGGATTCACACTCACGCCTCTGGCTCAATAATTCAATTGTCTGAATATTAGCAACCACTATATTATTTGCTTGAACTTAATTGTAGTTATGTGACTGTCTGATTTCCCAGTTCATCTTAACAGCAATGCAGAGAGTTGTGAGTCTGTGGAATTCTCTGCCTCATAGGCGGTGGAGGCCGGTTCTCTGGATACTTTCAAGAGAGCTAGATAGGGCTCTTAAAGATAGCGGAGTCAGGGGATATGGGGAGAAGGCAGGAACAGGGTACTGATTGGGGATGATCAGCCATGATCACATTGAATGGCGGCGCAGGCTCAAAGGGCCAAATGGCCTACTCCTGCACCTATTATCTATTGTCTATTGTCTCTTTCTATCTCAGATACCATTGATATAAATTTCACTTGTTCTCTAGTTCCAGAGATTCCTTTTGTGTGCAGGTCAGTCTTTTTGGGGTCCAGGTAACTGCATAAGAAACACAAATGGGAATAGGGTACACAATATCCAATAATGTGTCAGCATAACCCAGGGATTGAAGTTATACCTCTTATGTTTGGAAATGAAGACACAAGGGACTGCGGGTGCTAGTTTACGAAAAAAGACAAAAGTTACTCAGTGTGTCAGGTAGCATCTCTGCAAGACACCAGTTCCCTAAGATAACCTAAGTTCTCTAAAATGATTATGCGTGTCAGAGGTTATGGGAAGAAGACAGGAGAATGGGGTTAGAAGGGAGCGATAGATCAGCCATGATTCAATCGTGCAGTAGACTTGATAGGTCAAATGGCCTAATTCTGCTCCTATCACTGAATGTTGGAATGACAGAAATTGTTGCGTGCTATCCAGTCAGCGGAAAGACTACACATGATTACCTGGACTTGGTTATGTAAGGTATAATTTGAAAGCATGCATAGTAGACAATAAACAACGAGGGGATGGTAACAAACTTGCAGAGGCTAAACTGGAAAAAAAGACTGGTAGTAATTGGCAGGTCAGGCAGCATGCCTGGAGAATGTTGATCGGTGATGTTTCCCTTTGTGGAAGCTACCACCAGGGGTGCAGCCTGAAACTCTGAGTTACACCAGCACTTTGTGTCGAATTTTGTAAACCAGCATCGGACGTTCCTTGTTATTACAAGGTCTAAATTGGATTTTGGTACGAACTGTGTACAGTTCAACGTGATGAACCCATTACCCTTATCATAGTCCAAGCATCCAATCCATGTTAACTACACTGTCCATTGTCTAAGTGCACCGCCATTGAGTTTGATTTCATGAGTGACTGGCACCACTCAGTAAAACCATTCTGAACCTCCTTCTTTAAGGTTTATTGGGGTTGCAACAGAGGGTCAAAATCATTCCTGAGCCCTTTGCCTCAGAGAAGATGATTGAAGAATTTCAATATTGGCATGGATTTTGCAGACAGCAGTGAACAAATGGCAGCAGCTGTTCATTCCAAACACTTGGCCACACAGTTCCGACATGCCATTACAATGGAATGTGATTCTTGGATGCAGTTGTAGCATCCCCTACAGAGGATCTACTCATATAGAAATGGGGAAGAAATTATATATTTTGTTAACCAACTAATTGGAAGAAACTCTACTATGAAATTAGGTCTATATTTTACAGTTTCCAACAGCATGGACAAGGAAAATGATAAACAATTAGCCACTGCTTGTTGATTGCAATACAGATAGCACATCTACTTCGGCATTAGTCGCACTGTTCATGGTCAGGGACCAACATGACGTGAGCAATTTTGGAAGCGACTGCCTTCAGTTTAATTATCCTGCACTGCTTAGAGCTAGTCTGCACCTCTTAAAGGGGGAGCTGAACATGCTGGAGCAAGTGGTGGTGGGTGTTTAACAACTGAACCTGACTTGGGAAACTTTGATCAAAGGAGCAACTTGGGCTCTGTATCTTTAAGGACCTGTACTGGAGGGTTTTACTGTGGCACAGGTTGCTCTCTTAAAACACCAGAGATCCAAGTTCAATCCTGACTTCGGGCGCTGTCTCTTTGGAGTTTGTGCGTTTTCCTTGTGACTGCGTGGGTTTCCTCCGCATGGTCTGGTTTCCTCCCACATTCCAAAGACATTCAGGTTTGTAGGTTAATTGGTTTTGGTAAAATTGTAAATTGTCCCTCGTGTGTAGGTTAATGCGAGTGCATGGTGCTCGCCGGCCGGCACAGACTCGGTGGGCAGAAGGGCCTGTTTCCACGCTGTATTTCTAAACTCTAAAGTCTAAAGGCTTTGTGGAAGAGGTGCAAACTAAGAGAGGTATCCTGTACCTGCAAATTAAAATAGTAACAGCAAGCAGTCATAGAAGTTCTGAGTTAAAGAAATTGAGCTTTAAAAATGTAATGTTTTTTGCTCCAGCCATGGAAGCAAATAACATTTGACTCATCAATTCTCCATCACATTGCCATTCTGACCAGGCTTTCTGTAGCTTCCTGCACTGCCACAATGAGGTCCAATGCAGGCTTGAGAAACAACACCTCATCTTCTATCTGGATACTTCATAGCTGTCTGGATTCAATATCAAATTATCCAACTTTTGATGACCTGCAATCCATATCTATATCAGAACGGGCCATATTTGCGCCAAAAAAAAATTGTTTTCTTTCCTCCTCTCCACTTGCACATACGGACCTGCTATTTGTAACACATCACACTGTCACCCTCTACTTATTCCATTAACAACTCGTCCCTATAGCAATCTTGGCATCAACCCATCACATATTTTTCCTTTGAAGATAGACACAAAATGCTGGAGTAACTCAGCAGGACAGGCATCATCTCTGTATAGAAGGAAAGGGTGAGTTACTCCAGCATTTTGTGTCTCTCCTCAGTGTAAACCAGCACCGGCAGTTACTTCCTACATATTTTTCCTTTGTTCTGTCCATCCCTTCTCCATCTTCTCTACAAATTAGAACCAATGTTTTTTTCTCTCTTTCCCAGTTCTAACATTAACCCTGTTTCATTTTCCACAGATGCTGCCTGATCTTCTGAACGATTCCAGTATTTTCTCCGTTTGAGACTATCTTTTAACATATCTTAGTCGATGAGACCTGATTTACTGTACTGAGGTGAAATATGCACCTGTGATAATTTACTGGTGAGAGACAGGCCATGAAAAATCTCCAGGAAATGATTCAGGGTTGTTAGACTGCATTATCACACAGCAGGGATTCAGATGAGGATTTATGTACAGAAAGTATAATGTGAATCAAATGAAGGCACAAGGAACTGCAGATGCTTGTTTACAAAAAAAGACACAGAGTGCTGGAGTAACTCTGTGTGTCAGGCAGCATCTCTGGAGAACATCAAGTGAATTTCCTTATGAAATGCTTTTCAGTAACTAGTCAAACATTGTGGATGAGGGCTTTCAAATAGTGGATAAAAGGCTTCAGCTAGAGGAAGTAAATTATGAGCAAATGTTAATGAAATGTGTAAGATTATGACTCGTTTGTATAGGGTAAATAGAGGAAGCTCTCTTCATTAGTAGATTTTCAAGGACCAGCAACATTGAATTAACATGAGGACAAATGACTACCGGTGGATTTACTTGTATTTTTATGCAGAAGTTAAAAAGATGCTGAATGTGCAAGGATTTTGAACTCAGGGTCAATGAGTTTTCATAAAAATGATTGGCACGAAAGGAAGATATTTTACAGGGAAACCTGGTGCAAAGGTAATAATAATGGGATTACTCAAAAAATACCCAACTATTATGACAGCATTCTGTGCCATAATAGTTATAGGATTTTATAGCCTGCCTTCAATAAAAAGGAGCAGGACTTTGAAGCCAATATATGAAAATCGGAGATACACAAAAATGCTGGAGAAACTCAGTGGGTGCAGCAGCAGAAGGGAAATAGGTAACTCTTCGGGCCGATTTTCCAGCATTTGCAGTTCCTTCTTGAACACATATGAAAATCGGAAATTGATACCACATCTGTTCATGCACGTTCCTGCCATGTTTCAAAATGTAATGGTGAACGGCACAGTCCTGCTGCAGCAATGCCGAGCTGCAGGAATGGCTGGCGTTTGTTCACATTGTGCAAAGGGAATTGCAGGGTCTTACACTAGTTGAGCAGTTCCTAACCTGCTGCGGCACCATTTGCAGCAATGAGGACTGAACAATTTAGTTAATATTAATTTAGTTTAGAGGTAATCATAATCATCCTTTATTAGCCAAGTATGTTTTGCAACATACGAGGAATTTGATTTGCCATACAGTCATACTGAATAAAAAGCAACAGAACACACAAAATATATCTTAACATAAACATCCACCACTGTGACTGCTCCACATTCCTCACTGTGATGGAAGGCGAAAAAACGTTCAAACTCTCCCTTCTTTGTCCTCCAGCCGCCGCGGGCCTCTATCCTTCCGTTCACAGGATGATCTTACTCCCATAGCCGGTGGCGTGCCAGCGCGGAAATAGGCCCTTCGGCCCACTGAGTCCGCACCGACCAGCGATTACCGCACATTAATACGACCCGACACATACTAGGGACAATTTTACATTTATACCAAGCCAATTAATCTACAAACATGTATGTCTTAGGAGTGTGTGAAGAAACTAAAGATCTCAGAGAAAACCCACGCAGGTCACGGGGAGAATGTTCAAACTCCATACAGACAGCATCTGTAGTCGGGATGGAATCCGGGTGTCTGGTGCTGTAAGGCAGTAGCTCTACCGCTATGTCACTGTGCCACACGGGCTGTCCTATCTTTGGTATTCTGTCAGTATCCTTGCCAGCTAGCTAATTTGGATCGCTGCCACTCATTTTGAAATGGTACATTGTGGAGGGAGGCCTTCTAGAGGAATGGCTAATATATTTCAGGTGGGTGTTAGGTAAGCATTTCAAAAGGTAAACATTTCACAGTTGGGGAAAGTGGTTTAATTAGTTTCTGTTTTGAAAAGGAGGCTGATTGCTCTCCTTTTTGTGTTGGGTCACTCGAAGATTTATTGAAAATAAATGCATTGAAATGCTATTTATCAAGATCTTTATGAAGCACAACACTTCAACCTTGCTGTATAAGTAAAGGTGTGAGTTCTTCAGTTTGCTTCACGATGCATTTTTCATTGAGTGTAACATGGAACTGAGCAATCTTCAAGAACGCTGAGTTTCGATACCTCACGCAAGCATTATAAGTCTACTGAGTGAGATCAAAGGTTAAATGAAGTGTTTGAGGCTTTCTGTTCTGGTCTGGGCTTTATTTAGGCAACAATCCAGGTCACATGATCCTCTAGAGATTTCAACCAGTTCAAATAATAACTGTGTTAAATGATTCCTTAAGGTTTTAAAATCTACGGCAATGAATAAAAAAGGAAACCCATATGCAAATAAGTGCTTAGTTTGCATATTAACTCTTAATAGTGGAAGGACAAACTTCTTGAGCTTTTTAATCTATGAATTAGTTTAAAGGCAAAGCATCTTCTCCAACTTAAATTTGTTTCTTATTTTTTAATTTCCAATCTCAGAATTAATATTTTGATCATCATACCATTCGAGGTATTGATTATGTCTTATGGGGGCGTTTTACTAGAAGGCGCTAATTTAATGAATAGGCAGGAAATGCAAATACAAAAGAAGGGTTAGCAGGTATGTGAATTACAAAGAATAATTTTGTTCTGTTCCCTTATTCTTTCCCTCCGTAGATCCCCATTTTAAATAGGATTCCTATAAGCTGGTGGAGTGGAATGCCATGAAGGTATGTAGCACACTGGCAATGGTAGACAGAGATTAGAACCTCAATATGATAATCTCCTAAATGTTCAAGAAGGAACTGCAGATGCTGGATGTTGATCTCCTAAATGTTGATGGCTTTGGTTGGCTGTGCCAAACGGAACCAGCCTTCAGCTTCACAGACAAAGGTCAATCTGGTCTAATACCCATCCGCTGGCCTTATTGAGTTTTATAGATGGCACTGTACCTGCTACTCTGGTTTATGGCTAGATTGTATAAGGAGATTCCATTCATTTCAATGGAGATTCTAGACTTGTGGGATGCAGAAAATAAGTAATTCTCCTATTCGTTTTACTATATATTCATATTTATCGTGATTTCTTAGCATTATAAAAGTGAATATTTAAAACAATATTTCCATTATTTTTATTAGTTTTTAAATGGCTTGGCATGAAAGCTGTTCAAAAGCATCAGCTTTATCAGGAATCAAATTTTCACTGCCAACTTTGGTTTCTGTCAAAGCTGTCCAGGGGCATCTTGAGGAAAGGATCGCAAAACAACCACATCTGAGTCCTTATAGCTCATTAGACTCCATTGCTGATTCATGGGTGTGGGCAGCCACTGAGATAAGACTTCATGTGATGTTCAGATAAGCGCAGGTGGGTACCACAAATGGCAATTCCTGGAGGTCTGAAAAGCTGATCTAATGTTCCTTCTGAGGGTGTTCCAATGATGACATTGGTGCAGCAATACTTAAAGGGGCTTGCCCACTTGGGCGACCTAATTGGCGAGTTTAGAAGAGTTTCGGAGAGTTTGAAAAAATGTCATGTTATCAACCTCCTTCAACAATGTTGAAGACTAACTTCGACTAGCTTCGACTAACTTCGGGAAAATTGGACACTGAATAGTGGAGAGTGAAGATGACCTCCTTCGATTTCCTTCGACCTCCCTTCGACCTCCCTTTGACTATGATGAAGACTATCTATTCGACTATCCTCGATTACCTATGACTTTCGACTACCTTCGACTATCCTCGATTACCTATGACTAACATGCCGGTCTACAACGACCTACTATGACTAAACCTACGAGTAAAAAAGTATCGATTTTTTCCATGGCGACCTTTTTTTACTCGCAGGCATTTTTCAACATGTTGAAAAAATACGCCGCGACCTAGCTGAGGCCTCGAGTACATGGGGACTACACTCGAGCATGAAGGAGGGTTACAAAGACCTCCTACAACCTTGTGTCGACCATGTTGCGAATATGAGTCGAGGGCAAACTCGCCAGAACTCATGGATTAGGTCGCCCAAGTGGGACAGCCCCTTAAGCATGAATGCAGTGAACTGAAGAATATTCTTCAGGTAAGTTTCTTTGATCTTACTTTTTCCATTCATGTAGAGCAAAGTAAGAACAAGCAGACATCCTTATGGGCGTTCAGTTCCCCATGCCTATTTTGCCATGGGTGGTGCGTGCTGGTACTGGAAGATTTTAAGTTCATGTTCATAAGTTATAGGAGCAGAATTAGGCTATTTGGCCCTTCAAGTCTACTCTGCCATTCAATCTTGGCTGATCTATCCTTCCCTCTCAACCCCATTCTCCTGCCTTCTCCCCATAACCCCTGATACCCCTACTAAACAAGAATCTGTCATTCTGCGCTTTAAAAATATCGATTGACTTGGCCTCCACAGCCTTCTGTGGCAATGAATTCCACAGATTCACCACCCTCTGACTAAAGAAATTCCACCTCATCTTCTTTCGAAAGGTACGTCCTTTTATTCTGAGGCTATGGCCTCTGGTCAGAGACTCTCCCAGTAGTGGAAACATCCTCTCCACGTTCACTCTACTCAGGCCTTTCACTATTCGGTAAGTTTCAATGAGGTCCCCCTCATCTTTCTAAACTCCAGGTACTGCCAAGTGCTCATCATACATTAACCCAATCATTTCTGGGAGAGAGAGATTTCACTCGATACTGACTCTCTACGTAGGAATTGCAAAATGGGTTTAAAATTAGATCTGTCTTTCCAGTTGTATGTCAGAAATTGATAAATGTTAATACATAGTGGAAGGTGTGATGTTAAGTTACAGTGATGGAGAGATGAAATACAAGAAGCTGACTTGCATGGACATCTGCTGTGTCTGTTTCACTTTGACTATATCGCCTCTAGTTATTGCTCTTTGGATGTGGTCTGGTTTTAAGAGCTGAAGCTGTTCTAAAATGGCATCCCTTTTAAATCATAACTCTCTTATAAACCCTTCCAAGGTAGATCAGCAGCGCACACAGTCCATCAGATATGCATAGTCTGGACAGTCTGGTCTCAGTGCTTTGTAAGTCCCTTTGGCCATTGTTACGGCTCTGCCTCTGTAATCTTCTGAAGTATGTGACACAGATAAACCTGATTCAACACTCATGGTGTATTTAATGAAAACGTTGGTAAACATTACTGTGTTTAATGGCAGCTTTTAATGGAACCAATTAATACAATGTGTAAATGAAATAAATCTTGAGTTATTTTATGCATTCCATGTCAAGCTGGTTACCAAACAGCTAATAAAAAAATAAGGTGCTAACATCATTCTGTGCATTAACATGTGTTAGAAATATTTATTTGCAGAAGAAAAATCAGGAGCAAAATGCACCATTAATTTTACAGACCAATGGATAAAATGCAGTTGTAGCATTAATTCCAAAAATGCCATTCCCTTTAACTGGTGTTGTTTTGGTCACAGAAAAGGAACTGTTACATTTTCTTTCAAATTATGATATTTTTGAGAACCAAGTTAAAATCAGAAATTATTATTTTTTAAAATTTGAATCTATAAGTAAAATTTGAGACGAAGTTAAATTTTAGGAATGTGTGCTCCTGGCATGGGGCCATACCCACAGGGAGTGCACGTTGAAAAATCTTGGAAGCGTGTTCGGGATTTCCTGATATGCACTCCCAATGGGCGAGGCAATGTGCCAGGAGCACACATTTGTAAAATTTATTTTCTAAACTTTAATCAAGATTACCTCTAACATTAAAACAACGCTGAACTTTTGGAATTGATATTAGAATTAAAGTCTTTGTTCTCAATCAAGCATCAATATATTTATGTCTTAACCTTGTCTTTGGCAGGCTGAGTTTACTCAACTGGTCATCTCCAGTTACAATCATAATTTGAAAGACTTGCAGTTTTTGCTGCTTTTTTTCTCACAGGATGGTATTTCTAAAATATAATTACATTTTGCTTATGGTTTGATGTAATCTCCAGGTAATAATTTTTTTGAAAGATTTTTTCTGTACCACACTGTTTTGTAGTTCCTATACAATAGACAAATTAAGTTGTTCTGTCAGGTTAAGCTCTTGGCTGTGGGGAATCAATTTTGCTTTCAATAGCAATCTACACATTCTGTATGTCATGTCTTGAAAATTATCTTAGAAAGAAACAAAATCTGCTCAAAACATAAAAATTATTTTATCAATTTCCCATTTCTGTCACCTTGGCATATTTAAGTATGAGTTATCAAGTGACAGCAAAATAGATTCTAATTCTGGGAAAGAAGTTTGAGATCTCAATTGTAGCGTGATGTCCACCAGTGTGCAAGCATTAACCGCTGAGAAGTCATTCAATTTACCAATCTCATTATTTCTAATCCCTATAAATATGGTCCTCTACCAAGGGCTGAATCACTTCTATCAAAGCAAGCTATGATTTTGTAGAGGGGAACACAGTATAGAATAGTAGTATTACACATTATTTTCACTTTGCCCTACAAACTAGCAATATCTGCCACTCAAAATGTTAAGGGCACAGGGTCACCCTTTAAGTCTCCTTCCAATTGCACACCATTTTTATTTGATATTGACTACCATAATAGTCAGTCAATAACTATGACCGTCCTAACTGTGCTCGGAACCTTCACCACATGGATTGAAATGGTGACACGAGCATATGCAGTAAACATTGGCTTAGCAGTTCTGCCTATTTTCTCAGAAGGAATTATCAAAATAATCACAAAATAAGCAGCAGGATTGCGCAGTTGTAGTGCCAGAGACCCGGGTTCAATCCTGACTACGGGTGCTGTCTGTACGGAGTTTGTAGGATCGCCCTGTGACCTGGGTGGGTATTCCCCGGGAGGTCACGGGGAGGAAGTACAAACTCCGTACAGACAGCACCCTTAGTCGGGATCGAACCCGGGTCTCTGGCGCTGCAAGAACCGTAAGGCAGTAACTCTACTGCTGCGCCACCTTGGCTGCCGTATGCGGGGCATCGCTGGTCGGTGTGGACTTGGTGGGCCGAAGGGCCTGTTTCCGCATTGTATCTCTAACCTAAACTAAACTAAAATATCTGTAGCATCATTCAGTCTATAAGACTGGGAAAAAGGATTGGTGTAGATGAGCAAAAGGGTTGGCGTGAATAGTTCAGTTCTCTGCTATGACTTGCTATTTTATTCTAACGTACAAACAGGTAGATAAAAGGCATTATAAAGTATTTGCAAGTCATTTCAGAAGAAGGATGAGAAAGGAGCTGACTCCTCCAAGCCATGTCCACACAATATTAATGAAGCTGTTGTTAATGCACCTGGATGACCATTCACTATAAAACGGAGTGGTGCGAGATCCAGTTATCAAGGCTTGTAATTCACACAATGAAAATTTTGTTCAAATCAAAGGAAATCTGATACAATTTTTGGAGAAATGCAGAAATCTAATAACTGCACTTGGTTATTTGTTGCTTTTCCACAGGCGAACTATATAACAACCTTTGCCAGTGTAATCACTTGGAATCAATAAACTGATAAATAGTTCAGGTATCTATCCTTTTCATGTGAGATTCAGGTATCTAGTCTTTTGATAGGAGATTTGAGTGAATATTTATGGTGAGCTGTTATTGTTGTGGAAAGTCCAACTTTTAGGCCTTATGGTTGTCATCGATTGTGATAATTATTCAAAAGGTGCTTTCTATAAGAATTCTTTCATGGGTCAGATCATGGTGGTGTAGGCACACTGACTTGCATCACTCTCTTGATCATTCTGACCCAACCAAACTGATGTGGATACAGAAAGCTTTTCACACCAAACCAATGTTGTCTGAACTCCAGCAAAGTGACATGAATAGACAATAGACAATAGGTGCAGGAGTAGGCCACTTGGCCCTTCGAGCCAGCACCGCCATTCAATGTGATCATGGCTGATCATCCCCAATCAGTACCCCGTTCCTGCCTTCTCCCCATATCCCCTGACTCCGCTATCTTTAAGAGCCCTACCTAGCTCTCTCTTGAAAGTATCCAGAGAACCGGCCTCCACCACCCTCTGAGGCAGAGAATTCTCTGTGAGAAAGTGTTTCCTTGTCTCCGTTCTAAATGACTTACCTCTTATTCTTAAATGGTGGCCCTTGGTTCTGGACTCCCCCAACATCGGGAACATGTTTCCTGCCTCTAGCGTGTCCAAACCCTTAATAATCTTATATGTTTCAATAAGATTCCCTCTCATCCTTCTAAACTCCAGAGTATACAAGCCCAGCCGTTCCATTCTCTCAGCATATGACAGTCCCGCCATCCCGGGAATTAACCTTAGAAACCTACGCTGCATTCCCTCAATAGCAAGAATGTCCTTCCTCAAATTAGGGGACCAAAACTGCACACAATACTCCAGGTGTAGTCTCACTAGGGCCCTATACAAATGCAGAAGAACCCCTTTGCTCCTATACTCAACTCCTCTTGTTATGAAGGCCAACATGCCATTTGCTTTCTTCACTGCCTGCTGTACCTGCATGCTAACTTTCATTTTCTGATGAACAAGGATCCCGTTGTACTTCCCCTTTTCCCAACTTGACACCATTTGGATAGTAATCTGCCTTCCTGTTTTTGCTACCAAAGTGGATAACCTCACATTTATCCACATTAAACTGCATCTGCCATGCATCTGTCTACTCACCCAACCTGTCCAAGTCACCTTGCATTCTCATAGCATCCTCCTCACAGTTCACACTGCCACCCAGCTTTATGTCATCTGCAAATTTGCTAATGTTACTTTGAATCCCTTCATCTAAATCATTGATGTATATTGTAAATAGCTGTGGTTCCAGCACCGAGCCAGGCAGTACCCCACTAATCACTGCCTGCCATTCTGAAAAGGACCCGTTCCATTCTGAAAGGGACAAGTTATAATGATCAGACCTGTATCAGTTCACTGAAGATGCTATACATACACCTGGAACTCTTTGATAGCTGATAACACCAAGTCATAGTTCAGCTTGTTGTATAAGTATCAAGATTGTTAAATGTCTGACAATCAAATAATTATTATTCAAATAAAAATCTTTTTTTTTTTGAAAAATATGATGCTACAAACTTTTAAATAAATAAATGAAATAAAATAAACTGAATAGTTATAATAAAAGCTCTTTTCTTCCTTCTCTGCAGCCATAAAATCACATTTTAAATCCTGCTCCATCTTTTGACACACTGGTGCCCATGATTGCCAAATAAGTTTGAGACTACCATATTTGACCTTGGATGTTCAGTCCCGCATTTAAGGGCATTTAGATGAGTAAATGCCAGTGGCTACAGCAAAATGGTTTGCTTTTCTTAGAAATCCACACCAAACATTTACGGTTAGTAAACTTGTGTTAATGAACCAAATCTTGTTGGCTGACAGTCAAAGAGACAGAGGCACAGCACTTAGCACTGCAGCTTCACAGCTCCATGAACCTGAGTCTGATCCTGATTTTGGATGCTGCCTGTTAACAACCGGAAACATGAGCTCCTGCTTGCTGGACCTTCACGGATGCTGCCTGACCTGCTGAGTATCTCCAGAATCTTCTGCATCTCTTTCAGATTTCCAGAACCTCCCTTCCATTGACTCCATCTACACATCATGTAGCCTCGGCAAGGCATTATCAAGGACCAGTCTCACCCCAGTCACTCCCTCTTCGCCCCTCTCCCATCTGGCAAGGGGTACAGAAGTGTGAAAACGCTCATCTCCAGATTCGGAGACAGTTTCTTCCCAGCCCTTATCAGGTAAGGGAATCATCCTATCATCAACTAGAGGGCAGCCCTGAGCTACCATCTAACTTATTGGAGACCCTCGGACTATGTTTAATCGATTCTAGATTTTATCTTGCACTAAATGGTATTCTCTTTATCCTGTATCTGTACACTGTGGGCTGCTTGATTGTAATCATGTACAGTCTTTCTGCTGATTGGATAGTTTGCAACAAAAAGGTTTTCAGTGTACCTCGGTACATGTGAAAATAAAGTAAACTAAACTAAACTATTGGGGAAATCTGGGCAGTGGGCCAAGTTCAGGATGGCCTAGCTTAATATTTCCCTTTGCTCCTTCCACTCCCCTGGTTGTGATTATCGAACTTAACACAAAACAAAATCTTGGTCCTCGAGATCTCCGTGGAAAAATATCAGACGCACATCAAGGATTCTTTTACCATCGTAAGTTGTCATGAAATCTTCAAGAGCTAAACAGGTTGAATTCTGTCTATCCCGCTGCCTTAAGCAGAGTACTTGCTTCTCTGGAGTAGAGGAAAATACATTTCAGATGTCTTTATCATTTCTGTGGAAAGAATAAAAATTCCAGGGGAAAAAAATGATTGGGCAAGAGTACATTTAAAATGTTAAGAACCATACAATTGATTGTCTTGTTAATAAAAACAGACCAAATCTTGTCTCCTTCATATGACAATTCCTTCTTTGCTATTTTACCCGTCATTAACCTGGTTGCTTGCAATAATTTCTAGCCTGACGTTATTGTAAAATTTACCACTAACTCTGTCAACACCGCCATTCAGGATAAGAGTGCTTCTATTTACATGCATGCGTTTTCATTCGTCTTAACCAATTCCTGATGACTCTGTGTCTTTGAAAAACCACCTGTTACCCTTTCTCAGTTTCAGCAGCCAGATGAAATGTATAAACCAAGCTCAAGCAAAGCAAAGAAATGAACAGATGTCAAAGTACAAAAAATACCATAAATCTTTTTGACACTAATTAGTGCAGGCCAAAATATTATGAGACTGACGACAATTGCTACATTCTTTCATGTTTTCAAGCTGTAATGAGAAAAGGAAACTGGTGAAAATATATAAGTAGTTCTGCCATTATGGCGTTAGAGAACAGTGTCCAAGTTTTGTGCAACGTTTTCCACGGTCTTCAAATAAATTGTTGTTAGCAATTTAAGAGAAAAGAAAGGACCATAGAATCAGGTAATTAAAATGTTCATCAACGAGGCACCTCTCTCAGTTTCTTACTTTAACTTTCAAAACTTATGCTCGAGACTTGGTGGGCAGGCAAGTTGTAGGGAAGTATGCCTGCAAATTCAATTGCGTAATGCTGCTTTTATTCAGCATTATGTAATTGAAAATTGGTTTTTCCATGACTGAGAAACAATTGTGATCATTTCCATCTGTCTTCTGGAAAAGTCAACAGGGCACTTTCTGTTGTGAGTCACCTTTGTCATCCTGATGTCAATTCCACGTCAGGCCTGCACACAGTGATGTCATTCCCCATGCAATGCGCCAGAGTGGTGGAGTCTTAAATTTCCTCGGAAATGGTCTGGTTAAGCCTCGCAGTTGTACTTTGACTGGGCCCCGCACATTGATGCAATCACAAAGAAAGCCCATTAATGCCTCTGTATCCTTAGAAGATTGAAGAGACTTGGTTGGTAGACAAATACCCTTGAACTTCAACAGGTGTACAGTAGAGAGCATATTGACTGGTTGCATCGTGGCCTGGTTCGACAACTTGAATGCCCAGGATTACAGGGAGTGATGGACACTGCCTGAACCATCACAAATACTGACCTCAAATACTGCCTCAAAATGGCAGCCAATATCACCAATGACCCACATCACTCTGGCCATGCTCTCATTTAACTCCTACCATTGGGAAAAATGTAGAGGAGTTGAATAAAGTGACTACCACATTCCAGAATAGCTTCTTCCCAAAAATCATCAAGCTTTTGAACACCACACAACAATAACCTCGACTATGAACTTCTATGGACTGTCTTTGGTTGCACTTAGGACTTTGTGTTTTATTTTTTCCTAGTATTGTGATTATCAGTTTATTGACTTTATTTTGTTTTTTATCAACTGTGTGTATTGCTTTTACAGGCCTGTTATGCTGCTGCGAGTAAAAATTTAATTGTTCTGTCTCAGGGCGCATGACAACTAAACACTCCTGACTTGACCTTTCATGTCTGCATGCAGTAAGTTTTAGACAGTATTTAGGCATGACCTTATAAATGGCAAGTATGCTTGTACTACAAAATTTGCGGCAACAACTTAAGGTTACAGTTGTATAAGACGTTGGTGAGACCACATTTGGTGTACTGCCCCCCCCACATCCCCCCCCCACCCACCCCCACGACTTTCTTCCTTCTAGCTTCACAATCCACAACTCTTCAAACCACTCACACCTTCCTTTCTTAGTCTGAAGAAGAGTCTTGACATGAAATGTAGCTAACCATGTTCCGCTGAGATGCTGCCTGACCAGCTGAGCAACTCCAGCACTCTTTGTAGTTTGGAGTATTATGTTCAGTTTGGTCACACTGCTATAGGAAGGATGTTGTTAAGTTGGAAATAATGCAGAGAGAATTTACAAGAATGGTGCCAGGAATTGAGGCATGAGCCCTAAGCAGAAGTTGGACTGGCTGGGTTTTTATTTCATGAAACACAGGAGGATGAAGGGTGATCTTCCAGAGGTGTATAAGATTATGAGGGGAATAGATAGAGTGAACATATAGAATCTTTTACCCAAAGTAGGGGAATCAAGAACCAGAGGACATAGGGTTTAAGGTGAGAGGGGAAAGATTTAATAGGAACCTGAGGGTCAACTTTCACATGTCTCACATACAATTCGTTCATGGGCAATTGTTCCTGTCAAGAATATGTTGCTGGAATTTTGTTCCAGTGTTACTTGCTCCTGTACTCCAATGTTACTTGCTCCAGTACCTCCACCAATGTAAAGCACTTTGGGCAATGAGTTGCTTTTTAAATGTGCTATAGAAATAAAAGTGACCTGACTTGACTTGACATGTGTGATTAAGGTAGTACCTCACTCCCTGTAATCCAGGGCTTTCAACTTTTATATTCTACGCTTAAAGATTTTATAGCTATAATTTAATTAGTCTTTTTTGATTATTTTCAAGACCTGTCCATGACATTTTTCAGAAATCATGGTCAATGTACAACACAGAAGGAGGTCATTCAGCCAATGTATTTGTGACATATTATCAACAGTTTTTTTTAAATGTAGGACTTCTTCAAAGGTCTTGTGGAAGTCTGCAAATGACACATTAGCGTGAATTAGTGAATTCCCATCACTGACTGAACATTATTTTCCTTGACAAATTTGGCAAACTTTCTTCTTCCTCTGCAGTGAATACAAGTCATGTCGTGCCAAGTAACATTTTAACGTCCATTATTTCCTTATTTTCACTCACTTTATTCTCCGCTTTCAAGAGATCCACATTTACTATCCATTTCTTCAAAATGTGACAAAAAGTGTCCTTTTATACTTCCTTTTTTTGTGACATTTACTCTCTACTTTGTTGTCTTTTGTCTATCTCCATATTATCAGTAATTGCTCTAATGTATTTATGTAATTTCTTTCAGTTTTACATGGTCATTTGTCTCCATTGCAATGGAATTTGCCCAATAACGACCGAGGCCCTTCTGAATATAAATTGGTTCTATATTGCTTTAAATTCTACATATTGCATATTTTCCCTAACCTTCTATTATTTTATAACCATATAACCATATAACAATTACAGCACGGAAACAGGCCATCTTGGCCCTACAAGTCCGTGCCGAACAACTTTTTTCCCTTAGTCCCACCTGCCTACACTCATACCATAACCCTCCATTCTCTTTTCATCCATATGCCTATCCAATTTATTTTTAAATGATACCAACGAACCTGCCTCCACCACCACTTCCAGTGGAAGCTCATTCCACATAGCTACCACTCTCTGAGTAAAGAAGATCCCCCTCATGTTACCCCTAAACATCTGTCCCTTAATTCTGAAGTCATGTCCTCTTGTTTGAATCTTCCCTATTCTCAAAGGGAAAAGCTTGTCCACATCAACTCTTTCTATCCCTCTCATCATTTTAAAGACCTCTATCAGGTCCCCCCTTAACCTTCTGCGCTCCAGAGAATAAAGACCTAACTTATTCAACCTATCTCTGTAACTTAGTTGTTGAAACCCAGGCAACATTCTAGTAAATCTCCTCTGTACTCTCTCTATTTTGTTGACATCCTTCCTATAATTGGGCGACCAAAATTGTACACCATACTCCAGATTTGGTCTCACCAATGCCTTGTGCAATTTTATCCAATAACAGATCGAAAAAAATCTCCTGGACAGTTTTGGTCATGCCGCTTGAAATCCTTGGTTCAGTTGCCTGAACCGTCCTCTCACCTGCTAGAGAGCGGAACTGATCTCCCATCTACCTCATTGGAGACCTTCAAACTATATTTAAACAGACTTTAATGCACTTTATCTTGCGTTGAACATTATACCCTTTATCCTGTATCTGTACACTGTGGACAGCTTGATTATAATCATGTGTAGTCTTTCACTGACATGATAGCATGCAAAAAATATATTTTTTTACTGTACCTCAGTGCACATGACAATAATAATCTGAACTAAATTAATATAAATAAATTTGGGTTTAAATTCAAAAATCTTAGTACACTTTACCCTTTTATCAATATTACATTAATATGAAGCAGTTTATGATTCTTTTTAGAGATTTGTTCATTAACTAAATCTGTCTTGTTACTCTTTTGATCAGAATCTATTTTAGAATAATTGAATCAGTTATACAGTATGGAAACAGGCCCTTCAGCCAAACTCATTCATGCTTACCAAGTCTCATTGGTCTTTATCGCTCTGAACCTTTTCTATCCATTTAGCTTTCCAAGTGTCTTTTAAATTTTGCTATTGTGCCTGCCTTAATTACTTCCTCTGGCAACTCATTCCACTCATCAACCACCCTCTGTGTGAAAAAAATTACTCCTCAGATTCCACTTAATTCATTCCCCTTCTCCCTTAAACTTATGCCCTCATGTTTTAGACTCCCCAACGCTGTGAAAGTGACTGTGACTGGCTTCCTTATCTATGCCTCTCATGATTTAATAAACCTCTACAAGGTCATCCCACAGCCTCCTTCATTCTGTGGAAAACAGTTCCAGCCTATCCGGCCTCTCATTTCAACTGACATAATGGAAACTCCATATTATTACAAAGAACATGCCCACCATAATAAACTTCTGTAAAGCACAAGATCACAGGAATTGTGTGGTACAGAATAAGCCTCGTAAAAGCTAATTATATGAAGTCGACTTGATAACAAGTGCAAAGGAAATCAGCCAAGCCATTGATCTAATGTGGGCCACATGCAAAGGGGAAAGAAACTAGGGGGATATGACTGGGGAATTGATAGCAAGGAAGAATTGCTGTCACGGTTAGGTATTTTGCCTGAAATCATCCACCCAAGGCAGGTTCTTACCCCCAAATTTGACCATGCAGGTTTCATTAGTAACTGGGCAGTTTGTGGGACTTGCACATGTGATTAATGAATCACAGATATGGTGTCTAGGCATGAACCAAACTCTGTTAGGTCATCACGGTGCATGACCACCTCCTTGCAGCATTGGTGCATAACAAACATGATCGTACCCATAATAAAAATCATGGGCTGTGTTTTAATTCATCTGAACTTTCCTGCATAGAAATTATAAAATTTGTACTAGGTCAAAAAGAGATTATTCATTCTTTGTAAAGGTCACTTTACCTTTAATACTTTTAATGCATGGAGAAAACAATTCCTAGCATTATCACGATGTTTCAATGTACTGTTTCCACCCCGCATGTTTTGTGTTCCGACCTTTGCCATTGAATTGAGTAACATGCATGCATTTATACAATTGTTGCATTTCACGATTTAAAGACTCTGATTACATCTCCTTTCTGCCTTCTAGTCTCCAGTGAAAACAAATTCCTTTTCAGCAAGTTTAAGATTCCAAAATCATAATTCTTCTGTGGGTCACTTCAAATACATCAGTGTTCTTTTTGAAGATAGATTCTAAAGTTTCACATAAGGGTGACCTACTGACATGACATTTAAGGTTAAAATAATTTCTAAACTTGTTCAGATTGCTCGTATGACATTAACTGTAGAGGATCAACTTTATTTAAGTAATGTGAAGATTATCAAAATACTACAAACTCCAAATGGTTGATAATTAAATTATATTATTTGTTCCTGAAATGGCAGATGGAATTTAATCCTTAAGGGCCTGTCCCACTTAGGCTTTTTTTTAGGCGACTACAGGCGACTAGGCTGTTGCCACATAGTCGCTGGGGTGTCGCCTGTATGGTCGTGAGTAGTCTCCTCAGTCGTCCAAAGAGTTGTAGCGTCTTCCTGGTCACCGCTGGATTTTCAAACTTTTTCGGCGCCAATAAGCTGACTTCTCCTGACATAGGTGCTGGTGTAGGTTGTCGCCAGGTGACGTAGGTTGTCGCTGGTGCTGACCAGTGAATTCCATTGGCGACGACCTGCATCAACCTACGTCAACCGGCGACAGATACCGGTGACTGAATTGTCTTCAGTAGTCTTCAGTTATCGCCGACAGGGTCGTAGCTTGTCACGGGTGGATGTAGGTTGACTTCGGTTGTCGTAGATTGTCACCTGTGTGGGGTCGTAGGTTGTCGAAAGGTGTGGTCATAGGTGGACGTCCTGATGGGTTGCCAGTTGTCGGTAGCTTGCCATTGCTTGATGTCGACTAGGTGGTAGGTTGTTGTAGCTTGCCGCAGACATTGTCGTAGGGGGGTCCAGTCGCTGATTTTTCGGCAACCTGCTACGACTATGACAGTTGTCGGCAGTTGCCTAAAAAAAAATGCCTGATTTTTTCTCATATTTTTAATGGGCTTGTCCCACATAGGCTATTTTTAGACGACTGCCGGCCACTGTCATAGTTGTAGCAGGTTGCCGAAAAACCGGCCAACCCTGGTGACTCTTCGGCATAAAATTTGAAATTGGATCAACTTTAACAACAAAAAAAACAAAGTCAGCACCGGCGACATATAATATATGCCTGGACCTAGGAATTACCGAGGGGAAGAGGAACCTTGGTATAAATGTCCAATGATTTCTGAATGCAGCAGCATAGGTGGATGATTCCGGTAGGCGGCGCGGCTCTGGCCAGCAGCGGCCTCTGCAGCCTGTCCGCGTTTTTATTATTTTTTGTCTGTGTTTTTATGTAGTTTTTGTTATTTTATGTTGGGGTGTGTGTGTGGGGGGGTGGGGGTGGGGTGGGAAACTTTTTAAATCTCTCCCTGCACTGGAGACCCGACCTTTTCTCGTCGGGTCTCAGGTGTCGTTGAGGCCGCAACGAGGAGCGGCCTCCAACAGGAAGAAGCCGGGGACTCAGGTGCCGACTCACCGTTGCCGTCGCGGAGCTGGCCGGGTCCGGAGCGGGTGGAGCGGTGGAGGAGCGCTGCTGCTGCTGATGCTGTTGCTGCTGCTGCTGCTGCTGCTGCTGCTGCTGCTACCGGAGAGTCGGAGGCTCCAACGACGGGTCTGTGGACGACGGTGCCGGGAGCCCGCGGCTCCCTGGAGGGAGACCGCTTTTCGGGGCTCTGCAACGGCGACTTCTCCCGCCCGAGTTGCGGGGTTGAAGAGCTCCTGGAGCGGGGCCTACACCACTGCCCCGCGCGGCTGGAATGGCCGCGGACTCTGCGAGCGCACACCGGGGGCTCCAACATCAAGACCCGGTGTGCGACCTTGCACCACCCGGCGTGGCTTTAATGGCCGCGGGACAATCGCCATCGCCAGCCGGGGGCTATGACTTTGACTCTGACATCGGGGGGGGGAGAGTGCAGTGGAGAGATAAGTTTATTTGGCCTTCCATCACAGCTATGTGATGGATGTTTATGTTAAATGTAATTATGTTGTATCTGGGGTCTATTTGTGTGTAATGTATGGCTGCAGAAACGGCATTTCGTTTGGACCTCCAGGGGTCCAAATGACAATTAAATTGACTCTTGACTATTGACTCTCTCTTGACTCTTGAAGTGATTAAGAATGCATACGAGATACTTGTCACCATTAGTTGGGGACAGAGAATATGAGAGCAGGTATGGCTGTATAAATCATTAGCTAGACCTTTACAGGCGAACTGCATGCATTTCTGGTCACCACATCATAAGAAGAATGTGATTGCACTGGAGAGATAACAAGGAAATTTATCAGGAAGTTGCCTAGGATGGAGTGATTCAGATATCAAGTGACTGGATAAGTTGGATTTATTTTCTTTGGAATGGAGAATGGTGAAGAGTGAACTGATTTTGAGGAACATAAATAGGATAGACTGTAAGAAACATTTTCCTTCTGCAGAGGTGTATATAACCAAAGGGTATAATATTTAAGACAAGGAAAACGGATTTAGAGAAGTGTCAGAGAAAGAATTTTCATACTCTAAAGGGTTAAAATAGGCAATCTGGATGCAAATACTCTCACAGTTTCTAAGTAGATGAGCACGTGGCATGGAAGGCCTCAATTGCAGTGCTGGAAAATGGGATAAATGTAGATTGGTACGTGATGGCTGGCTTAGATATAGTGGGCCACAAGGCCAGCTTCCGAGCTATATATCCAATGATTTTATAAATATATACTCCTGACTCCAAACTGATTTTTGAAAGTTACAAAGATATAAGATTTTAAAATGTTATACTAATCAGATTTTGCAACAGTAAACATGTTGTCTGATTCTCTTTTGTGAATTGACACTCCATCAAAGCAGGTGTCAAATAATACTGCCTGACCCCTATATTAGGCAGTATTATTACTGTCTGTTAATACTGACAGACAGTAATAATACACACTAATATTAGTATTAGGCTTAGTTACTCCAGCACTTTGTATCTTTTTTTGTAAACCATCATTTGCAGTTGCATGTACCTCATGTCAAATAATATGGGGGGTTTTTCTGGTTGTATTTGTTTCAATGGCTATATTATACACTGGACCCAAGCTTTCTGCAACTAATCAATTACTGTCATCACTGACCTACATGGTAATGTTGGACTTTCCAAATCCACTTGTGTCACCTTGCTGGTCCCAATTTTGATTGGTGAAGTCGTGCACAGTGTCACTGCCTGGCCTGATGCATTGCTGTAACATGGGTGAGCCAAATGAAGACCACTCAGAAACAACAGGAATGATTTTGACAACTGCTTTGGTCTTGCTCACCGACTTAGCCAACTGTTAACGTTGTGAAGGACTATGAATGCTTCTTAATATCCTTCACAGTTAGGTCATTCAAAGGCA
The DNA here is from genome assembly GCF_028641065.1 of Leucoraja erinaceus. Taxonomy (NCBI): domain Eukaryota; kingdom Metazoa; phylum Chordata; class Chondrichthyes; order Rajiformes; family Rajidae; genus Leucoraja; species Leucoraja erinaceus. The sequence goes on from NC_073389.1 coordinate 41,057,606, forward strand.
GTTCCTCTCTTTTCAAATAGACTTTTTGTTCCAGCACCAGCTCTATCGTTGCAAATTCTGTGGGCAGATTCTCCAATGTAACTGCTGGAACTGCAACATATTCACTCTTCACTGCTGGATTCCAAGTGGACTCCATCATTCGAGTACACTTGGGGAATTTCAAGAGAAGAGTGGTCAGAGGGTTGGAGAGCCCAGCATTTGCTTGGGATTCCCAAATTTGGTAGCGAGTTTGCTCAGAAACTGTGTTTCTGTGGAACTTCCGTCATTTCCCCGCTAGGTTTTGGCCCACCCGAGACTGTAATCATAATGTGCCAGTTATTATGGAAACACCGCCATCTGCTGGATATTGCAGAATACATTCATAGTGGGGGAGAAAGAATGCCTGATTAATGCTACATTTATACTAACATGAAGGGAATGCTTCCAATTCTAGAATCACGCAATGGGAGCATTTAATTTGCTCTTTAGGTTTGTGCAGGCAACAGTCACTGGCACCTTTTTGAAATTTGCATTATTTGTGTTTTTTTTACTAGATTGGGGAAATTATTTAAAAAACAATAACCCCTACCCCATTAATGGAACTCTTTGAGGTTTGGCTAAAATTCTGGACGGAAAGAGTCATTCAGCCCATGCACCTGCTAACTCCTCACAAGCTAATCGTGTTAGATATTTATGCTGTATCACCAGCATTAAACAGCCTATGGAGTGGTCTTGGCCTGAAATATGGATGATGACAATTCTCTCCTCACACAAATAAAACACACACATTGCTACTTCATCTTTACAAGCTCTATTTGCTATAACAGAAACCTTTTTGTGGAATAATGCCAAAATGATGTGTTAGAAGATGTGCACAAATTTGTTATTGTATGCAGTTATGATCATTGAATTAGCTTTCAAGTTTCAACTGAAATTCAAGATATAATTTACAAGCTATTAAACTTGCAAATTACAACTTGAGAAATTTCTTGAATAAGGATAAAATCTAACAAGAAAAACATTAGATTGTATGAATGTAATTTTATGAAGAAATGCGTGGCACTACTGTGAACAATTCTTATTGGTCACCCACTGAATGGTGTACTTTATCCTGAAAATAAAGTCTCTTGGGTCAGGTTGATCATAAAGATAAAAACTCATCTGTTTCAAGGAAAAAATAAAATTTGGATTTAATATTAGTTTAATGTTAGGAAACAAGGTATTCGGTCACCACTAGTGTTCCACTGGCCTCAATCTCTTGATGTTTGGAGGAAATGTATTAATATTTAGATTTAACGTAGACTACAAATCATGCAAAAGTTAGTGCTATGTTTGTTCAGTGAGGAGGAAAGTTTTGGGCAGCAGGAATATATTGACAGCGGGCATAAAAGTGGCAAATTGGATTACATGCAGAGAAGTTTGATGTACTGGATTTGGGGAGATGCAAAAAGGCATCAGAATACACCAAAAATGGGAGAGCACAAAAAAGTCCCTGTCCCACTTAGGAAACCTGAACGGAAACCTCTGGAGACTTTGCGCCCCACCCAAGGTTTCCGTGCGATTCCCGGAGATTTCCGGAGGTTTTTGTCAGTCATCCTACCTCTTCAACTACCTGCAACCTCCGGCAACCACCTGCAACCTCCGGGAACCGCATGGAAACCTTGGGTGGGGGGCAAAGTCTCCAGAGGTTTCCGTTCAGGTTTCCTAAGTGGGACAGGGGTATTAGAGTAGTAGAGGAGATTTCAAATCCACAGATTCTGAAAGGTTGTAGAGCAGACCTACCCGGTGGCTAAAAAGGCATTCAAATACTTCCCTTTATTAGTCAAAGCATGAACAGGTTATATAAGAACTGTATACAATGGTTTGGACATGCTTTAGTTCAGGTTAGTGCATTACATGAAAGATATATTTGTATTAGAAGAGGCAGAGAAGATTTACAAGGAAAGTTTTTGTGGAAGATTTACATGGCAAGTTTTAGCCACAGGGAAGATTAGAGAGGCTGCGATTATTTTTGGAAAAGGTGAGGGTCAGGGGAGATTTGCTTAAAGTGTATAAAATCATGGTTTGTTATGATGAAGATCTACATCCCTTGGCAGAGGGATCAGGAAAACGTTTTTCAAGGTGGTCTACCAAAAAGGTGTAGATGCAGAAATCTCAATTACTTAAAAAAAGTAAATGTATGTTCACTTGAAGAACCATAAACTCATGGCCGGCCGTCCGGGGGGGGGGGGGGGGGGGGGGGGGGGGGGGGGGGGGGGGGTTGGGGGTGCGTTGGGTGCAACCGCACCCCCCTTTCCCCCCCCCCCTAAAAAAAATCACAAAAAAAAAATCAGAAACGGCCAGTTCTCTGTTTTCCCGTCGCCATGCAAGAGTGGCTGACTCGGAACACAACGGCTGTAACCCCAACACCAGACGCCACTGCGGCAGAGCCCGCTCCCCCCGCCGCCGGGGCCCAAGCCATCTTCCCCCCGCTGGGCCGATGCCAACCCCGCTGGGCGCACGCCACCCCTGCTGACCTCCGCTGGATCCACGCCACCCCCGCTGGGTCCACGCCACCCTCGCTGACCCCCGCTGGGCCCAGGCCACCCCCCGCTGGGCCCACGCCACCCCCGCTGGGTGCACGCCACCCTTGCTGACCCCTGCTGGGCCCAGGCCACCCCCGCTGGGTCCACAGCAACCCCGCTGGGTCCCACGCCACCCCTGACCCCGCTGGGCCCACGCCACCCCCGCTGGGCCCACGCCACCCCCGCTGCGCACACGCCACCCCCACTGACCCCTGCTGGGCCCACGCCACCCACCTCTGCTGACCCTCGCTGACCCCCTCTGGGCCCAAGCCACCCCCGCTGGGCCCACGCCACCCCCGCTGGCCCCACCCCCCTCTGCTGGGCCCACACCACCCCCCACTGGGCCCACGCAACCCTCGCTAAACCCCGCTGCTGACCCTGCTGGGTCACGCCACCCCCCGCTGGGTCCACGCCACCCCCGCTGGGCCCACGCCACCCCCGCTGACCCCCGCTGGGTCCACGCCACCCCTGCTGTGCCCATGCCTCCCCTGCTGGGCCCACGCCACCCCCGCTGGGCCCACGCCACACCCACTGGGCCCCCGCCACCCCCGCTGGGCCCCCCCCCCCCCCGCTGGGTCCAGTGCCACCTTCATCTTCGCCCCCCCCCAGCAAGAAAGAGGAGGGATGTGAGAGGGGGAGGGGGAGAGAGAGAGGGGAAAGGAGGGGAGAGAGAGAGAGATGGGGGAGGGGAGAGAGAAAGGGGGATTATTTTTAGTGAGATTGCAAAATTATGGTAGGTTTTAGAGCTATTATATTTTCTCCTCCATATGAATAATATTAAACAATATCAAATAATATCAAACAATTGGAACTGCTTTCTTTTCCTTGATAACAATACTGAAAAATATGAATTCCATAGTTCGTGACACATACATATTTAATGGGATCATTATATACAGATGTAAAATTTCAATTTCGAGATCGGGGGGAGGGTTGGGGGCAAATATGCGTCAAGCCGATAGCCTAATCGTTAAAGAGTTAAAAGATAGCCTAATCAATAAAGAGCTGAGAAGAGGAATGAATCAGAGCTGCCAAGGAAAGGTACTCTGAGAAGTTGAGGGGCAAGTTCTCAGCTTGTGACTCTTCTTCAGTTTGGAAGGGCATGCAAGAAATCACCAGCTATAAGAGGAAAGCCCCCCGCTCTTTGAACAATCATCAGCTGACGAACGACCTGAATGAGTTTTACTGCAGGCTTGAAAATCAGAAACGTAACCCTGGTATCCCGTACCCAACCAACACAGCCAGACCCCAGTCTGCAAAGAATGGACCCTGCACCCTCTCCTTCCCATTCACCACTTCACACCTACTTAAGGCAAGACTCCAGTATGAAAAGAGTGGACCCTTTCTCACCCCAACCAACACTTCACACCCACTCACAGCCTGACCTCAGTCTGCAAAGACTGGGCCCTTCTACACCCACCCCACTCCAATCACCACTTCACACCCAATTACTCATTTTTAACCAGTCCCTGCCTGCTTCAAAGTCTCCACTATTGTCCCTGTAGCCAAAAAGGTAAGGATTACTGGTCTTATCGACTACAGGCTTGTCGCACTGACCTCTGTAGTCATGAAGACCGTTGAAAGGCTTGTGCTGGCCAAGCTGAAAAATATCACATTCCCTCTGCTGGACCATCTGCATTTTGCATATTGGGCCAATAGATCTATGGATGATGCAGTCAATCTGGGCCTGCACTTCATCCTCCAGCACCTAGACCACCAGGGAACCAATACGAGGATTTTGTTTTATTGATTTTAGCTCTGCATTCAACACCATTGTGCCAGAGCTACTACGCTCCAAACTTTCTGAGTTGACTGTGCCTGAACCCCTCTGTCGGTGGATCACCAGCTTTCTGACAGGAAGCAGCATGTGAGGCGGGAAAGCATATCTCGGACCCGCAAACACTCAGCATAGGAGCACCGCAAGATGCGTACTCTCCCCTCTCCTCTACTGTCACCACACCAATGTTGCAGTTGCATAAGAAGTTGGTGAGGCCGCATTCAGAGTATTGTGTTCAGTTCTGGGCACCATGTTATAGGAAATATGTCATCGAACTGGAAAGGGTACAGTGAAGATTTATGGTGAAGGGCAAAAAATGTAATAGGAATCTGTGAGGTATGTTTTTCACACAAAGAGTGGTAGGTGTATGGAACAAGCTGCCAGAGGAGGTAGTTGAGGCAGGGACTATCGCAACATTTAAGAAACAGTTAGACAGGTACATGGATAGGACAGGTTTGGAGGGATATGGATCAAACGTGGGCAGGTGGGACTAGTGCAGATGGGACATGCTGGGCTGAAGGGCCTGTTTCCACACTATATCCCTCTATGACTATCTTTCCCTTTCAAATCCATTCTCCTGCCTTCTCTCCATTACCTCTGACACCCGTATCAATCAAGAATCTATCAATCTCCTCCTGAAAAATGCCCATTGACTTGACCTCCACAGCTGTCTGTGGCAATGAATTCCACAGTTCACCACCCTCTTAAGGGACTTAAGAAATTCCTGCTCATCTCCTTCCTAAAGGAATATCTTTTAATTCTGAGGCTGTGGCCACTGGTCCTAGACTCTCCCACTAGTGGAAACATCCTCTCCACATCCACTCCATCCAGGTTTTTACCAGCCTGGGACAGACCACAACAGCTTCACACCGTGTCCCAAAGTTTGTGTCCTGTCCTGCATCACCCAAGGCAGCAGAGACGTTATAGGAGAGGGCAAGCACCGTAACAAAGTAGCTCACGATGGTTTGGGTAACATTCAGGAATGTCTATGCACGTCACATCATGAATATTACTGAAGAACGGTCTTGACCCGAAATATAATCTATACCTTTTCTCCAGAGATGCTGCCTGACCCACTGAGTTACTCCAGCACTCTGTGACATGTCACCTATCCATGTTCTCCACAGATGCTGCCAGACCCGCTGAGTTACTCCAGCACTTTGTGACTATTTTCCCTTTACCCATCTGCCCAAGCCCACTCTCTCCCTCCTTTCCTATGTTTCTTTCCACCCATAAACCTTTCTCCGCCTTTACATTTCACTCCTCTTTCAAATCTGCTCTACTTATCTACATGCATTTTTCTTCTTCACTTTTTAGTCATAGAATGATGCAGTGTGGAAACAGGCCCTTCAGCCCAACTTGCCCTCACCGACCAACATGTCCCATCTAAACTAGTCGCACTCACATGCGTTTGGCCCATATCGATCTAAATCTGTCCTATCCGTGTCCAAATGTCTCTTAAACATTAGGATAGTCCCAGCCTTAACTACCTCCTCTGGCAGCTTGTTACATACACCCAGCACCCTTTGTGTGAAAAAGCTACTTCTCAGGTTCCTGTTAATTTCTGAAATATTGGTCATAAATTTGGTGCATAAATGCTACAAAATAAGGCTCAGAATGCATCAGAGAGCATCTAAAACCCCTGACCTTCCAGGGCCCTTTTGCGAGCCCTGGACCCTGGCATCGAGGAACTTCACGCTTCGCGCTCGTGATGTGCGCAGCGCGCACATTATTTCACATTAAGTTTTTTGTAATCCTGTCATGCCACCCCCCTTTTTGAAAAGCTTCGTACGGGCCTGAAACTGTAGGGCGAACTGAACTCGTGCTGATCTCTTTCACCTGGAGCAGACATAACGTGTCAAGTGTCCTCCTATTGCATCTTAAATATTCTGTGGTTTCTTTGATATGCCTGACAATATATTCCATCATTTTATTGACTGTACATTTTAATGCAGTGCTTGTTAACGAAAATCACTATTAGAAAATTAGAACACCTTTGTATAGTCTTCAATAAGCAGATGTCACATCTTCTTCCTTCAAATTGGCAATTATATCCTCTCTCATATTTGTGTTTGTGGATGATTGAATACATTTTAAATAAAATGTCTGAAGTGAACAGCATTTTATTCTTGGATACTTTTAAGGGCGGCATAGTCACGCAAAGGTAGAGTTTTTTTGTCTAGTGAAATGTAGTGTTGGTGTTTTTTTAATACTGGTTTTAAATGTGTATATGTGGGGGGCGGGGGGGGGGGAGGGGGAAACTGTTTAAAATCTCTTCCCTGTCCGGGAGACCCGACCTTTTCCCTGTCGGGTCTCCGTTGTCGTTGGGGCCTAGCACCGTGGAGCGGCCTCCAACCTGAATGACCTGGGGGCTCGGGAGACTGTGGAGCTGCGGACTACTCACCATCGTGGGGCTGGCCGGCTTCGAAGCGTGGGGAGTGGTGATGACTCGCTGCTGCGACTCGACTCCTGGGGCTCGGAGGCTCCAGCAACGCAGCCGCAGGTCCGGTGGACTGGGACATCGGGAGCTCGTGGGTCCGGGGGGAGAGACTGCTTCCCGGAGCTCCTGCAACGCGACTTCTCCAGCCCATGTCGCGGGGTTGGAACGACCCGGAGCGGGGACGTACATTGCCCGGCACGGCTTCATGGCCGTGGGACATTACAGTGCCCGCTGGGGGCTCCAACATTGTGACTTTTAGACTGGGAGCGGGGCCGTAAATCACCCGGCACGGCCTAAAATGCCCGTGGGACTTAGCATCGCCCGCCTGGGGCTTGGACATCGGGAGAGAAATGGAGAACAGGGGAGAGAAAAGACTTTGCCTTCCATCACAGTGGGTTCACTGTGATGGATGTTTGTGTGAATTAAATTGTGTGTATGTCTATAGGAAATTGTCTTTGTTTGTATGGCTGTGGAAACGGAATTTCGGTTGAGCCTCACTGAGGCTCAAATGACAATAAATGGTATTGTATTGTATTGTATTGTAGTTATGGCGTCCCGGATTTGATCCTGATTATGGGTGCTGTCTGTACAGAGTTTTTCTATGTTCTCCCTGTGACCGTGTAGGTTTTCTCCGGATGTTCCGGTTTCCTCTCACATTCCAAAGACGTGTCGTTTTATGTTAATTGGCTTCTGTAAATTGTCCCAAGCATGTAGAATACATACAGAGGTGGGGTGGGGTATTCTGTCGTAGGGTAGACTGAGACTAAGACTAACTCCCCTTCCCCCCACCCTTCTTCAATCTTTGCACATCCTCCATTCCTTTCCACTTGTCACTTTAATTTCATGTTTCATGTATTTTGTTTTTATGACTGTTGGCAGATCAATTTCCCTTCTGGGATAAATAAAGTTCTATTGTATTGTATCACATCGTATCGTAGAATGCGAAAGTTAGATAACATAGAGAGCTAGTGTATGGGTGATCATTAGTCAGATGCACTGAGCCAAAGGGCCTGTCTATGCTCTGTTTCTAAACTAAAAATACAGCCAAGGAAAAGCCCCTTCATACCAAATGGCTGTACCGAACATGATGCCAAAATAAACTGATCTCATCTGCCTGCACATGATCCATTTCCCTCCATTTCCTGCATATCAATCTGCATATCCACTTAAAGTATCTAACTTGCAATTTACCTAATTTATCTTTGTATTCATCAGTATAATGAATACAAGGGTAATTTAAAATTGATAACAAGAATGGTGGCCTTGTAAATGTCACAGTCCTGCACAGAAGGTTTTCGCCTTGGAACTACAACTTATGTTTTTTTATTGCTATTGTAAGGCACTTAATGGAGGCCCTACAGAGAAATAGCTAAAATTCACTGTTCCAGTCAGTTTGATTTATTGTTTAGAAAAATACAGTGTTTTTGGCTCACTGAGGGATGAAGGATAGAGAGGAATTTTGATCAGAAAATAATGGTATTTGTCGCATTTTTCATCTGGTATAAACTGCAGCTATTACACTTCATGTTAAGTAAAAGTAAAAGTAAATATTAAAAAGAAAGTTAATGGCTTGTTTTAATGAATTTAATAACCCAGTCTCTCCTTTGGGGCTGTGGAATTTCTTGGTGGATGTCAAATCTATGAGACAGCGCTCAATAAATCTGTCTTTCACGACCTCAGAATATATCTGGTTTGATCACTGTCCTGAAGGGAGTCCTTAAGTGCTTCAATTAAAGAAATAGGATAGGACAAACAACATTCCAAGTCAGCTGCTACACAAAATAACTTTGTTCCAGACCCAAACTATATGGAATTTTTGTCATGATAAATCAGTTATGTTAATGAAAAATGATGGTGATGATTTTTTAGGACTTTTTAAGTCAAGTGTCTTGTCATATGCACAAGCACAATGAGGTACAGGTACAATGAAAATCTTGTTTACAGCAGCATCACAAGCACTTGAAAACTAAAAAAACAAACCACGAATTATACGTAATTTACACATAAATTCTGCAAGACACTAAAAAAGACAAAAAAAAACATTAGTGCAAAGCACGATTAGGAAAAACATGTCCATGGTAATGTAAGAGGAGTTTGTAGTGTTCCATAGCCGAGGTAGGATTAGGTTTGTGCAGGTAGGTTCAAGAACCTAATAGTTGTAAAAAAAAAGTAGCTATGCCTGAACTAGGTAGTGTACAACTTCAGGTTTCTGGATCTCCTGTCTGACGGTAGCAGTGAGAAGAGGATCTGACCCACATGATGTTAATCCTTGATGATGGATGCCACCTTCTTGAGGCAGCATATCCTGCAAATGCTTTCAATGATCAGAAGAGCTGTGCCCAAGAGAGACTGTGATGAGTAGACCACTCTCTACAGCCTCTTGAGTTTCTGTGCTTTGAAACAGGCCATGATCCAACCAGTCAGAATTTGTACCTTTTCCTGGAAATATTGGTAGAAAAAAGGGAATGGCACCTCTGACCTCTTCACGTTTTACATCGCATGAGATGTTTGAACAATGGTGCAAAAAGTTGTAGATACATGTGAGGGGAGAGAGTTATGATTGGCAGATGGCTGGACAAGGGCAAGAGATGAAAAGACTAAAGGTGTGTGATAAGGTAGAATAAGTGCAAATGGGGAAGCCAAAGGAAGGAAGTCTGGATTCACACCCATATCTCCTCTTCATGCTCCCTATCTCCTCTTCATGCTCCCTCCCCCACCTCTTTCCACCTATATTACTTCCCCTGGCTGCACAATTCGCACTTCTTCTATCCTTACCTCACATCTTTTACCCTTTCATCACTGGCCTTTGTCCAATCATCTGCCTATCAACCTCCCCTCACCTGTATTCACCTATCACTCTGATGAAGGGGCTCGACCTGAAACATCACCTATTCCTTTTCTCCATGCTGCCTGACACGCTGAGTTACTCCAGCATTTTGTGTCTATCTCCAGACATTGCCCCTGTATCTCCTCTCTTCCAACTTTCTTTCTCCCCCAGCACAATCAGTCTGAAGTAGGTTCCTGAGCTGAAACATCACCTATCCATGTTCTCCAGAGGTGCTGTCTTACCTGCTGAGTTACTCCAGCACTATGTGTCTTTTATTTTGTAAACCAGCATTTGCAATTCTGATTTTCTACTAAGCTCTTGAATGAGCTGGCTGTCCTGGTGTCCTCTGTACACCTGTGTGTGTGTATAAGTGTGTATGTATATGTATATATACACATTGTGAACCTTGCTTTCTTGTTTATAATATTGTTTAGTGTACTAAGTTTACATTGTGCTGCTGCAAGTAAGAATGTCAAGAGTCAAGAGTCAAGAGTCAATTTAATTGTCATTGTTCTATTTGGGACATATAACAATAAAACACTTGACTTGATAGACACAAAAAGCTGGAGTAACTCAGCGAGTTAGACAGCATCTCTGGAGAAAAGGAACAAGTGAGGTTTCGGGTTGAAACCCTTCTTCAGACTGAGAGTCAGGGCAAAGGGAAATGTAAGATAGAGATGATCATATAGAGGGATATAGAACAAATGAATGAAAGATATGCAAAAAAGTAATGATAAAGGAAACAAGCCATTGCTACCTATGGGCTGAGTGAAAACAAGTTACAATGAGTTTAGACAAAAATTCTTCAGAAGGGTTTCGACCCGAAACGTTGCCTATTTCCTTCGCTCCATAGATGCTGCCTCACCCGCTGAGTTTCTCCAGCATTTTTATCTACCTTCGATTTTAGCAGCATCTGCTGTTCCTTCTTAAACATACAATAGGCAATAGGTGCAGGAGTAGGCCATTCGGCCCTTCGAGCCACCTCCGCCATTCAATGTGATCATGGCTGATCATCCCCAATCAGTACCCCGTTCCTGCCTTCTCCCCATATCCCCAGACTCCGCTATTTTTAAGAGCCCTATCTAGCTCTCTATTGAAAGCATCCAGAGAACTTGCCTCCACCGCCATCTGAGGCAGAGAATGCCAGACTCACCACTCTCTGTGAGAAAAAGTGTTTCCTCACAGACAATGAGTTGTTGTTGGAAGGAACTGCAGATGCTGGTTTAAACCAAAGATAGACACAAAATGCTGGAGTAACTCAGCGGGCCAGGCAGCATCTCTGGATAGAAGGAATGGGTAATGTTTCAGGTCGAGACCCTTCATCAGACTGAGTCAGGGGCGAGGGAGATACGGAAGTGTGAAATCGAGACTGGGGATGCAGATCAAGGAAAATGTCGAATAGATCATTGTTAGCCAGGAGAAGGTAACAACAAAGCAAACAGAGATAAAATGTAAATGTGGACAGTCAGACTGGTCGGAGAACTGGGAAACATAGAATATATAGAAACATGGAAAATAGGTGCAGAAGTAGGCCATTCGGCCCTTCGAGCCTGCACCACCATTCAATATGATCATGGCTGATCATCCAAATCAATATCCCATACCTGCCTTCTCTCCATACCCCCTGATCCCTTTAGCCACAAGGGCCACATCGTACTCCCTCTTAAATCTAGCAAATGAACTGGCCTCGACTACCTTCTGTGGCAGAGAATTCCACAGATTCACCATTCTCTGTGTAAAAAATGATTTTCTCATCTCAGTCCTAAAAGACTTCCCCCTTATTCTTAAACTGTGACCCCTAGTTCTGGACTTCCCCAACATCGGGAATAATCTTCCTACATCTAGCCTGTCCAACTCCTTAAGAATTTTGTAAGTTTCTATAAGATCCCCCCTCAAGCTTCTAAATTCTAGCGAGTACAAGCTAGGGAAAGGGGGTAGGGATGGGGAGAGAGAGGGGCGGACACAGATAATGAGATTCAACAAGACAACTGAAGCTGACTCTTGAGTCCCCAACGCCAGGGGACGCGGTCACTAACCCCCCCCACCCACAGAGACCAAAGATCTGCTTTAAGAGCTTTGACAGAGACTATGAGCTTAAGGATAAAGGGGAAATCCTTTAAAACCGAGATGAGAAGAACTTTTTTCACGCAGAGAGTGGTGAATCTCTGGAACTCTCTGCCACAGAGGGTAGTTGAGGCCAGTTCATTGGCTATATTTAAGAGGGAGTTAGATGTGGCCCTTGTGGCTAAGGGGATCAGGGGGTATGGAGAGAAGGAAGGTACGGGATACTGAGTTGGATGATCAGCCATGATCATATTGAATGGCGGTGCAGGCTCGAAGGGCCGAATGGTCTACTCCTGCACCTAATTTCTATGTTTCTATGTTTCTATGAGCCGGCTGTCATGGTGTCCTCCCCACCGCCAGGGGACGCGGCAACGCGGCTCCCAACCCGGTTATGGGGAAACTGGGAGTTGAGGAAGGAGAAAATGAAATAAAGCAGCGGAAACAGGAAGGAGTGAGACATAAAAAAGAAAGAAACGAGCATTAAGTCTGGCTGAGGCTGGCGTTGAGTTGAGACTATTAAAGCTCCGGGTCAGGGCTGAGTGAGCGAACGAGAGACAGGCTCCGGGCTCGTCGTTTCCAAGGTGACGGGGGCCGAGTCTGGGGTGGAGTGAAGTGAGAAAATGTCGCTGTTCGGGAAGAGGAAGACGGCCGAAGGTGAGCGGACTTTCAAACAGCCCGACGCATTTGCCCCGTCTTTGCTGCCCGAGCCCAGAGTCCGATTCTCGGGCTTGATCTGATCGGAGGCCCGGCTGGCAAATGGTTGCCCACACAAAGGAGTTTTCTGAGAAAGTGCTTCACTTGGTTGGGGGTTTGGATCAAGGCATATTGGGCATTTCTAAGAGGGTGCTACACTTGGCTGGGGTTTTAAATCAACACATAATGGGTATTTCTAATTAGATTTGGCTGGCAAAGCAGCTTTCCAACAGAGCAGTTGCTAAACCAAACGGTGACACATTCGAATAGGATAGCTTCTCTATTGATATAGGTAAGAATCATTGCCGACAGGTTGAACTTCCCCAGCCTTTTGATGAAGTTGAGGCATTGATGTGCTTTCTTGGCCTTGGTATTACTGTGGTTGGACAAGAATAAACTGTTAGTGATACTTACACGTAAAAACTGAAGCTCTCAACCATTAGCACCCTTGATACAGACTGAAGTCTCCACCCTGCTTCCTGAAGTCAATCACCAGATCTTTAGTTTGGCTGACATTGAGGTAGAAATTATTGTCTTGACATCAACCTACTAAAACTCTATGTCCTTCCTTTGCTCCATCTAGTCACTGTTTGACATCCATCCCACTATGGTGGGGACATCTGCATTCCTGATAACTGAGTTAGAGCAGAAATTGGCTTCACAGTATTATATATTAATACAGTAAGGGGCTGAGAATGCAGCCTTGCTGTTTAGAATTATTACAGAGGATGTTTTGTTGCCTTTCCTTCTTGATTGCAATCTCTGAGAGGAAGTCAGAGGTCCAATTGTAGAGGTGGGTACTGAGTCCTAGGTCAGGGAGTTTGGAAATGAGATTGTTTGGAATTATGGTGTGGAAGACAGGATTATAGTCAATAAATAGGACTGCGACATTGGTGTCTGTATGCTGCCTCACCCGCTGAGTTTCTCCAGCTTTTTTGTCATGCTGCCTCACCTGCTGAGTTTCTCCAGATTTTTGTCTACCTTCAATTTTTCCAGCATCTGCAGTTCTTTTTTAAACAGAGGATCTAGGTATGAGTAGAGGGCCAGAGAGATGATGCCAACAACGGGCCAGTTGTGACAGTAGGCAAATTGCTGCCTGGGAGTTTATGTGTGACGTGACCAGCCCCTCAAAGCCATTAATAAAGGCGGATGTCAGAATCACCAGATGATAGTCATTAAGGAATGTTACCCTTTTATTCCTTTGGCATTAGGATGATTTTCTTAAAATCATCCTAATGCCAAACTCAGTGGAATGCCAAACAGGTGGAAAACTCAGAATGGTTGTGAGAAGTTAAAGATCTCTGAATATTCCTGACAGTTAATCTATGCAAGTTCTGAGGACATATCCATGGATTCCATCTGTGCCAATGGCTTTCTGTGAGCTAACTCTCAGGAAGGCTGATCTGATGTTTAAGATGGTGACAGTGGATACAGGTGCAACTGGAGTGATTAACAGCATTTCACAGCCCTATTGTGTGGATCCTACAATATATACCCGGTATAGTCTACTAGAATTTTGCTTCCTGATCCTCCATGCCTGTTTTACTTCAGACTTGTAATTTTATTGTAACTGTTCGTGGTGGAAGTCAGAAAGAGCAGATACACTTTTAAACAAATGTTAATTGCTCAAAGCACAGGATTCATGGCTAAAGAGAGTCACCAGAAAGTGTATTTATTCTGTGGCATTTTGAACCTCCAAAGTGAAGTGTATTTCGTCTTGTGTTACAGAGCTAAGTGATCTTCAGTCAACAGATCACACTGAAGTTCAGCAGTCCGGTCAAAGCCTAGTTGTGAATGGTGATGGGTGGTTAACAGCATATGGGAGGAAGTGCTAAAGAAAAGGCTGGAGCATTCACAATCATGTTCAGCCAAAATCCTGAGCGATGTAAATCAGCTCCCTTTGGAAGCCTTCCAATACCCTTCCATAGCAAGGCTAATTGGACAACCAGATGTGCCTCTGGCCAATCTGTTGCAGTACAATTGTAATACTGGCATCCACACAAACAAGTGGAAGATTGCCATTTGCCCATGATGTCTGTGCCAAATTAAACTAATAGAATGCCAAATTAAACTAATCCCTTCTGCTTGCACATGATCTTTATTCCCACATTCTCTGCATATTCATGTACCTGCCTAAACGCCTCTTCAACACCACTATCATATTTGTTTTTACCACCAGCCCAAGGATTCAGATATATACCACTCTCTGTGCAAAACACCCTGCCCTTCTGATTTAAACGCTTCACCCTCTGACCTTAAAGCTATGTTCTCTAATGTTTGAAAGTACACACCCATATCTCCTCTTCATGCTCCCTCACCCAGAGAGTTGTGAATTTATGGAATTCCCTGCCACAGAGGACAGTGGAGGCCAAGTCACACTGGATGGATTTAAGAAGTAGTTCGATAGAGCTCTAGGGGCTAGTGGAATCAAGGGATATGGGGAGAAGACGGGCACGGGTTATTGATAGGGGAAGATCAACCATGATCACAATGAATGGCGGTGCTGGCTCAAAGGGCCGAATGGCCTCCACCACACCTATTTTCTATGTTTCTATCTATGTTTCTATGTTTCCAATAGTCCAGAGAAAACAATCCAAGTTTGTCCTACCTCTTCTTTTAACTAATGCACTCTAGTTCAGGCAGCGTCGTAGTAAACCTCTTCGGCACCTTTTCCAGTGCCTCTACATCCTTACTGTAATTAGGCAACCAGAACAGTACACAATATTCCAAACACAGCTAACCAAAGTTTTATAAAGATTTAATGTGACCTATACTCAATGTCCTGCCTGATTAAGGCAAGTATATCATATGCCTTTTTATGCAATAAAAGTATCTACTTGAGTTGTAACTTGGACCCCAAGCCACCTCTGTGCATCCGCTGATAAAGGTCCTCCCATTAACTTTATACATTCACCTTGCATTTGATCTCCCAAAGTATTACAACTCGGCCTCAGAATTAAAAGACATTGTTTTAGGAAGGAGATGAGGATGAATTTCTTTTGTCAGAAGATGGTGATTCTGAGGAATTATTTTCCACAAAAGGCTGTGGAGGCCAAGTCAATGGATATTTTAATGGCAGAAATAGATAGATTCTTAATGAGTATGGCTGTAGGAGATTATGGGGAGAAGGCGGGAGAATGGGGGTAATGAGGTAGAGATAGATCAGCCATGATTGAATGGTGGAGTACACGATGGGCCAAATGGCTTAATTCCGCTCCTATCACTTGTGATCTTACGAATAATACATGTTGGCGAATGACTGAATGCTGTCCCCCACCCCCCCTCCTCTAGACAGTGCAACATTAATAAATGTATGTTTGTTTAAAATATTTTAAATTTCCTTTCAGATGTAATCAAGGAACAGAATCGAGAATTGAGGGGTACTCAAAGATCGATAGCCAGAGATAGAGCGGGTTTAGAGAAGCAAGAAAAACAGCTGGTGAGTAGGTCAAAAATCACCTTGATGGAAATTTCAAGGTGAATAAAACATATTTGCTGCTTAATATTATTAAGCATTGAGTGAATAAATATTCAGCTTCTCAAATCCCAGCATGGTAAAATATTGTGAATGGAAATCTCAAAGTAAAACTTGATATTCAAAATATTCAGGAAGTTGCATAGAATCTGTCGGAAAAGGGCTCGGTGACATGGTTAAAAATAAGATTTGTTTTATTTGGCGTGAAAGATAATACAGTTTACTCGCATTCAAAAATAGAGCAATAGAAGGAAGAGGTAAAATATGTAAAGGCAATAAAATTTCCTATAAAATGCTTGGGTGGGCAATGGAAAATAATTAAATGGTAGTTGATTATAAGCATGAAGCAATAGAAGGTATGAGAGAAATAAAAAAAACAGAAGATCTAGTATGAATCTGCCTGGAGAAAGGAGGGGCCTGTGCTAAGTGGAATGTGCGTGTCGACTAATGGGTCTGTCCCACTTAGCGATTTTATTTTTTAGGCGACTGCCATAGTCTTGTCAGGTTGCCGGAAAATTGGCGACTGGACCCCCCCCCCCCCCCCCCCCCCCCCCCCCCCCCCCCCCCCCCCCCCCCCCCAAAAAAATGTCTACGACATGCGACAACAACCTTCAACCTAATTGATGTGAAGCTCCCGACAACCGGCGACCTAATCGTCACGACTTAGGACGTCCATCTACGACCAGACCTACAACGACACCTAGGTCCACCCGTGACAAGCTACGACCCAGTCGGCGTCAACTGAAGCCAAATTACGTCATTTCACCTTGAAAAGAATGGAATCAACCGTTTTTTCTGTAAAAGAGGTGTAGGGTGGGGTTTCCAATCATTCTGCGTCGTGACTACCATGGAGCAACATCAGAGGGCATGGCTCTCACAAGAAGAGGGAGTCCTGCTTGCAACCGTCCTCATGCTGAAAGATCAGCAAGACTGAAGGACAAGAAGAATGGGGAAGAAGAAACCCAAGAAGAGGTCTGTGTGGTTGAAACCCTTCTTCCAGAACAGACCCAGGTTGGGCTACTATGACAACCTGATGACTGTGCTCCAGCAAGAAGATGAGGCTGCTTTCAGAAACTTAAACAGGATCCCCCCTGACCTGGTTCAGGAGCTGAAGACACAGGTGGGCCCCCCTGGAGAAAAAGGAGACCTTCATGAGGAAGCCACTGGAACCAGGCCTGCACCTAGTCATCACCCTCCGCTACCTGGCATCAGGGGACTTCTGCAAGAGCCTCCCCTACAACTTTCTTGTGGCTCACAACACCATCAGCAAGGTTGTCCGCGAGACCTGTGAGGCCATCATCAATGTTTATGAAGATGAAGTCATGGACTGCCCTAGTACACCAGATCAGTGGAAGAGTGGCGCAGGGCTTTGATACCAGATGGAACTTCCAGCACAGATGTGGGGCAGTGGACAGCAAGTATGTTGCCATCAGGTGTCCACCTGAGGGAGGTTCAATGTACTTCAACTGCAAGAAGTTCCATTCCATCGTACTCATAGCTGTGATGGTTGCAAACTACAATTTCCTATTTGTGGATGTGGGCGCACCTGGCAGTGTCGCAGATGGTAAGATCTGGAGAGAGACCTCCCTTGGGCAAGTTTAAGTCCCATTGGCTGATTTGATGACAGAGAATGTATGTGAAAGTAGATAAAAATGCTGGACAAAAATCTATGGAGCGAAGGAATAGGTGATGTTTTGGGTCTTGACCCAAAACGTCACCTATTCCTTCGCTCCTTAGATGCTGCCTCGCCCGGTGAGTTTCTCCAGCATTTTTGTCCACCTACGATTTTTCCAGCATCTGCAGTTTTTTCTTAATCGAGAACGCATGTGAGGTTATTCAAAAAAAAAAAAAAGAGTTCACCCAGAATACATGCTGGGAATTTTCTTTCTATTAATATAAATCTGAAAGCATAATAACAGTGATTCATATTCCTGCAACTATACTAGGAATAAAATGACACCCTGCACAATGCCTGTATTAATGAATTTTATGAATTTTTAATGAAAAGTTAGCATTTTGAAATGGATTTTGAAATGTGAAAAATATTGCTTAATATAAACATTTTAAACATTCACCATCTTTTCTCATCAACATCAATATTGATGTGGCTAAATCTAAAAGTTTTGTAACCACTAAGCAAAGGCTTGGTGATGTTTCCATTTTGTGATCTGATGAAGTATTTACTCCCAACAGATTTAATTAAATCTTATTTTTGCAAGTACTAATAAAACTGTATTTGCAAAAATGTTCTGTTTTAATTTTAAATTTCCTGTTTACTTATATTTAACTGTACTTAATCAGGAAATGGAAATTAAGAAAATGGCCAAGTCTGGCAATAGAGATGCCTGTAAGATTCTTGCAAAGCAACTTGTGCAGCTGCGGAAGCAGAAGACCCGTACGTATGCTGTGAGCTCGAAGGTTACTTCCATGTCCACTCAGACTAAATTAATGAACTCCCAGATGAAGATGGCGGGGGCAATGGCTACTACAACAAAGGTATATTTATAACTAACGTTTGTTACAATGATTAAAGCATGATTTGCAGAATTTTTATCATTATATATGTTTTTACAAATGACCATGGTGCATAAGAAATAAATTTCATTTGCTCTGGTGAGTGGAAAACCCCATGTGCAAGTTGCACTAGACCTGGAACAACGGGGGTGGGTGGAAACAGGTGCATTTGCTTACCTTAACCCCCGCATGGATGAGGAACTGCCAGCCATTATGTCTATCGGTGATCCAGATGAATTGCCATTGAAGTTGAAACATCCCCCTATTTAATTCTACCACTAGGCTATTAACATGTAAGCACAGTTAGCAATTGGGAATATAAATGGTGTGTTACTCATTTATTGCAAGAACATTTGAATGCATGAATAGAGATGCCTCCCTCCAGTTACAGAGGACCCTGCTGAAACTGCATTTAGAATGATGTTTGTTGGCCTGGTCCCCCTATGTGACTAGCAATATATTCACATTAGAACAGTTGTAATAAAGATTCACCAGGTTGATTCCAGGGCTGGTGGGTTTGTTGTTTGAGAAGAGATTAACAGACAGTGCCTATGCCCTCTTGATTTCCAAAGAACGCGAGGTCATCTCATGAAAACATAATTCTAATGGGCCTCAACATCAGACACCCCAGCTGGTGTCTAGAACAAGTGGTCACAATCTAAAAAAAAGTTGGTCTTTTAGGACAGAGTTAAGGGCCTGTCCTACAGGCAATTTTGTAGGCTACTGCCGGCGACTGGGCTGTCGCCACACGGTCGCCTGTATGGCCGCGAGTAGTGTCCTCAGTCGCCCAAAGAGTCGTAGCGTTTTTCTGGATTTTTAAATGTTCAAAACTTTTCAGCGACAGTTGGCGACTGTGAGTTTTTTGTAGCTTGTCTTCTCCTGATGTATGGTTAGTGATTTTTCATTTGAATTAGTTTTTTTACAGGTAGCTTGGATGGCACATGGCTGTTGGCTGGTTTCTCTTCCTTCTGATGTTCCTGCTTCTCAGGTGGTAGCTTTTTAATTGGTGGCAAATGCTATGTCATTGTGGATTTTAAGACACACTGAGGTATTGGCATGCAGCTGAAGCTCCAAAAGCATTTTCTGGACACACCGTTTGTCTGCTCTTTCATATTTCACATAGGGCATTATGGCTTTTGTGGTGCGGATATCAGGATTACAAGTGTTATGGTCAGAGCGAATGTTGCATGTATGAGAGGAGCTGATTTGTCTTGAAGTTAAGAAAATATGCGTAACTACCACAATCCCTAGGTGACACTTTTGCAACTCAAACCATCTTGGAAACTACCAACTAACAAAATGTTATCAACAGCCAGAAGTATCACTTTGAGGAAATGTAAACATTTTCTTTAACCTACTTCACTGAGAATACAGATATTTAAATCAAAGCTCAGTCAGAGAAGCCCCGTGTTACTGCACATCCTCCACATGCACTCCTGATTTCTATTCTGTATAACTGATAATGTTTTTGGCTCCAATCAATTTGCAAAACTATTTTGCTCTCAGAAAAGTGGATTCCAAACCAACCAACAATTTTACAAAGGGTATGATGATTATTATTTAGTTTAGTTTAATGTATTGTCACGCATACCAAGGTACAGTAAAAAGCTTTTTGTTGCATGCTATCCAGTCAGTGGAACGACTATACATGATTACAAGAAAAAGTGTAAGAAAAAGTCCGGTAAAGTCTGATTGAAGATAGTCTCCAATGAGGTCAATGATAGCTTAGGGCCACTCACTAGTTGGTGATAGGATGCTTCTGTTGCATGATAGGAGAGGGGAGAAGAGGGAGACACTCCCTTGATTATGCAGGTGGCCTTGCCGAGGCAGCGTGAAGTGTAAATGGAATTATTGGAAGGGAAGTTTGTTTGCCTGGTGGTCTGGGGCGCGTCCACAATTCTGTGTAATTTCCTGCGGTCTTGGATGGAGCTGTTCCCAAACCATGCTGTGATACATCCCGATAAAATGCTTCCTACGGCGCATCCTGTGAGTTGGTATGAGCTGTTGGGGAAATGCTGAACTTCCTAAGTCTTCTATGATAGAGTTGGACTCAGCATATACAGTCTGCAATTTAAGTAGATGCAGAAGATTAATTAAAAATCCCTTGCTCTTCTACAACTTTTATTCTAAGATGTGTTGAAATGAAAGCTTATCTTTTTAAGGAAAATAATATGCTTTGTATTTCAGACAATGCAAACTGTGAACAAGACAATGGATCCACAGAAAACCTTACAAGCTATGCAAAATTTCCAGAAAGAAAACATGAAAATGGAAATGACAGAAGAAATGAGTAAGTATAAGCACGTTCCAAACAGGGTTTACAAAGGAATAGTTTGAGGAAATGTTTCCATTATTTGGGAGAAATGTGCACATGATGATTTTTGCAAAGCAATGTGACATGGTAAAATAGTGAAAAGGAATGGGCAGGGTGGCAGACATCTTTGATGATACTTCCAGCCTTCCTAATGCAATACACTGAGAAGAAGGATTAGATGGAAGGACGTAGCAAGCCTGTGATGCACTGGGTTGTGTTCGCCATGCTCTACAGGTTCAGGTCGTTAAGAGCTGAGCAATTGTCATACCAGGCTGAGATGCATCCATCAGAATATTTTCTATAGAGCATCTGTTCAAGTGGTTCAATACATGTTTGGTACATTATTATGCACATTGTTAATGCTTAGATAGGTTTAAGTCAAATGCTGTAATCTGATTTGCAATTGTTTACTTCTAGTATTGTTTGACGTATGTTGAATATTTTTGTGCATTCTTGTTCCTTTAGCAAAATGAACATATGTGTCACGTAGTGATTTATGAATATGGTGGAAGGGACGGTTACTATTTAAGGTAGGCAAAAATGCTGGAGAAACTCAGCGGGTGAGGCAGCATCTATGGAGCGAAGGAAATAGGCAATGTTTGCTCCATAGATGCTGCCTCACCCGCTGAGTTTCTCCAGCATTTTTGTCTACCTTCGATTTTCCAGCATCTGCAGTTCCTTCTTAAACAGTTATTATTTAGTTCTGTACATACACCAATTGGATTCACCTACTCCAGTAAATGCTTTGGCATGTGCCGGCAAGAGCTACAAAAACAGTGATGTGATATCTGCTTAACCAGTACGATGTATTAAAAGCTTCCTTCCTCTTTCTGCCTGCAAATCTCCAATGAACTTCAGTTAAAAATGAGCAAGAACCATATCTGTCCAATGCTAAAATATTTTATCACAGCGTATTAAGGAAGAAATGTTATGACTCCAAAGAGTGTTTTAAAAAATAATAATAATTGCCAATTGAGAATAGGTCAGGAAATTGAAGTTGAAAACAGATATCAGCCATGACAAATTCATTTCACTTGCACGATTAAAATTGATTGATTGATTGATTGATTGATTTTAATGAATATCAGAGCTGATGTCAAAGACTTGCTCCTCCTGTTCTTATTCTTGTACCTAGTCTCAAATGCAATGTTTTTGCTCTATGTGATGGCACCACTTTTAAAATAAATAAATGTGTGGTTTATTTCAGTGAATGATACATTAGATGACATTTTTGATGAGTCGGCGGATGAAGAAGAAAGCCAAGACATTGTGAACCAGGTGTTGGATGAAATAGGAATTGAGATTTCTGGAAAGGTATAATTTTCAGCAAAATATTTTTTTGCTTATTGTAGTTATTGTTCACTTATGAAAAAATAATCTGGCTTGTTTTATTTGATTAACTTAAATCCTGAAGACGAAAACATTCACTGTTTGATTTGTCATTGTGTTTTCCTTCCTCTGCTGATGCATACCTATGGGGGAAAAATGTTTTAGTGCAAATGATGTTGAATTTTCAACAATCAGGATGGTTTGAAACTGATAAATCCCAAAAAATATATTGATGATAAGCAACAAATACAATTCTTTTCATTATTTGGTATTTTTAAATTTAGTGCTTCCTGGGTAAACGTTTAGAGGGATATGGGCCAAATGCAGGCAAATGAGACTAGCTCAGATTTATCCAATTAAAAAGCTGTTAGATTGTTTTTGTGGCAAGTACAATACCATGTGAATGACGGACATGAAAAAGTAATTAAGCAAGCATGCACATTCAGTACCAGCAGATCACTTGAATCTGAATATATTCCATATTTTGTGGTATGAATGTTAGTTTTTATGGTGCAATTGTGCTGTCTGGCATGTTAAAGTGTTAGTTAAAATATTAATAGAAGCGTAGCAGTTTTTTAGAGCAGGACTTTAATGTCGGCAAGAGAAATAGCTTTCATGCTTTTTCCTCTCCATAGTGTAGCTAATGTAATTCATGCAATGACTAATAAAGTAATCTGTGTTAGAACAACGGGTAGAGAGGTGTGTTGTGGGGGACAGGGGAGGTAGTTTAATGAGTTTGTCTGTCGTGATGGAAACATTGCCAGCTTTATTAAAAAATTATAACGAACCAACAAAGATTTTATAGTTTGAGGTACAAACATTTGGACCACAAATTATAGAAAAAAAACAATCCAAGCACTGCAAGAAAGCTGTGTTTTAATACTGAACAGTAAAACAGAACATATGTTATTACATAAAAACTGAAAATGCCAAAATACTCATGAGATCAGGCAAAATCTGTGCAAAAACAGTTATTGTTTTGGGCCAATTATAAGAACAATAAATACGCATGATGGGTTTAAATCTAGATGAGATGCCATCTGACAGAACTGTGCATCTGTATTTATTTCAGTACTACTTAAAATATCAGCTGTAGCTTTAACAACAGTACTAATTTCCAAGTATTTAACATACTGCTGCTAAGGATATTTCTCAGGAATTCAGGTGTGAAAACTAAGTTATGTTTCCACTGCATAACTAATAAATTAGAATCTTAGTTCATTTAAATATTTTAAGTCAGACAATAGACTTTTGACTTAAAATGGTTCCTTTACCAGATTTGTGATATTTTCCTTTTTGATACATACATTTATAATTGGAAGAATTGTTGTAATACAGAGTTTGAGTTAATTTTTGAACTCTGAAAAAGGCAGATGTGTTTGGAGAGTTGACTTTCCAAAATGTCTTCCACTTTCAGGTTATGACAGACCATAAAAGACTTTTACTTTTTGATCCTGTAATTTTATATAGTTTTGGATTTGTTTTAAATGGTAAAATAAATGATATGTGAATTAAACCTGTATATATTTGCGCCCCCCCAGATGGCTAACGCTCCAGCAACGGCCAAAGGACTACCTGCAGCATCAACATCTAAAGCTGGTATTACAGATGATGAAATTGAACGACAGCTGAAAGCATTGGGAGTGGACTAATTTATCTAATTGTTAAATAAGAGAGAAGGATTTTTTCTTGTTCACTGGGGCATGCCTTTTACCTTAACTAATATGGATTCACTTTAAAGTGGATTATTGGGAGCATTGTGGATATCTTTGTGTAACTTTAACAAAAATGCTAATTTCTAAGCCTATAAATCTAAAAACATACTGCCTCTTTAATAACATATTGCTGCTTTTTCAAAAAAAATCTCAAGGATTTTGCATGGAAGTAAAGTATGTGTGATTAGTTCTGTTGATACAGCTGAGTGTATATACAAACTGAAGTGTACTTTTTTGGCCATTTCTCAGAAATCAAGCCATTTATTGTAATTTCCTAATAAGATGGAAATGAAAGAAGCAAATGTTGACATACAATAATGTTTTAACAAATACTCTAGTGTAATCTAAATTTATATCTCAATGGGCAATGATGTAGGTGATAGTTGAGTATTTGCAGTGATTTCATATAAACTGAAACAATTGAAATTTATTGTGAGCATCTGGTTTTATTGAGATTGATTTACTAATGTTAATGTTGGAATGTTGTACGGTTGCATTTGCACAGTACAGATCAGCACTATTTGGGGTTAAGTTTTGATTTATTTTATATGCATCCAGAATTCTGGTGGTGCAAGACCACTAGAAGCAGAATAAGAGTGAGAAAGCCCCTAGAGAAAAATAATCCAAAGATCCATATTAGAATACATAGAAAATAGGTGCAGGAGTAGGCCATTCGGCCCTTCAATATGATCATGGTTGGTCATCCAACTCAGTATACCGTACCTGCCTTCTCTCCATACCCCCTGATCCCTTTAGCCACAAGGGCCACATCTAACTCCCTCTTAAATATAGCCAATGAACTGGCCTCAACTACCCTCTGTGGCAGAGAGTTCCAGAGATTCACCACTCTCTGTGTGAAAAATGTTTTTCTCATCTCAGTCTTAAAGGATTTCCCCCTTATCCTTAAACTGTGACCCCTTGTCCTGGACTTCCCCAACATCGGGAACAACCTTCCTGCATCTAGCCTGTCCAACCCCTTAAGAATTTTGTAAGTATTTGTAAGAATTAGCTGCCTTGTATTTTAATAAGAGGCACACTGAACATTCAAAATTATCTATGTATGTTCCAAACAACCATATGTAGAGAAGGCTATAGCACAGAACCATTTCCAAATTAATTCAACTTGAATAGTAAGATATCACACTCTGCCAGTTGTAGATAGAATGTGGTGTCTGCAGTCCAACTATGACCAATATAATCCTGGATGTGGAATTTAAGAAAGTTCTGATTCTTTGAAATATCACAATATGATATCTATATTACAATTTGCAAGCATAAGTAATGTGCACAGAAATACCTCATGACAAATTTAAGAAATGACAGTTTGAATTAGTCATATCGCAGAAATTATAATGCTTAAATTCATTTTACACCAATATTGCAATGATATTTAAAAAATTGATACTAAATCTTACCACATGCCTTGTTAATTCAACTGCTCAGCCATTCGTATTAGAATTTGATTTGAGCTTTCAGATATAGCAATTTGAGTATGCCTTTATTTTGAATTGCTTTGAAAAGAAAGGGTAATTGCAGTGGCAGTATATTTTCTATTTTGTGAATGTAGATGCGTTCCTTTGTCCCAAGCCACTTTTGGTAGCAACTACCTGTGAAGTGAACCTTACTGCGGAATATTTCTCCTTCTGGACTGAACAATTGAAAGAAAATGCACATTGGTGATGTAATTGGATTTTGTAGCTGTTAAGTGAAGTTTGATGGTTGTAATTCTCTAAGACGACAAACCAAAATATGCTCTTCGGCCAGGATTAATAACATCTGAAAAAAATTCTACAGCATTTTGTCCAACTTGAAAAAGATAATTTGTGGAGAGGAAAGAAGAGGAAAAAAAAATCAAATTAAAATCAAACAACTGACCCACTTTGTTGCTGAATCTAAAGCCCTGGATGAATGTGGCAGTGAATGTGGATTGAATTCCTATGATTGGGGGACTTCAATTTGATTATTTAACTAATTTTGAATTTCTCTGGTGTTTATTTGTGGAATTATTTATGGATATTATTCTAAACTAAGCATTAATTAATGAAAACCTTTACCTAGCAAATTATTTCAGTTATTATTGATCTATTGAGTTGTCCACACCATGAAAGTCTTCTCTTGTGTGAGTTCAGATTCAATATAATGTTTTTATCTCTTAAATATTGTGGCAATCCAGTCATATCAATGGGCAAATGGGGAAATAAAAGCTGGCAAGGGATGCTTGTATCTTGTGAACACATTTAACAAAACGTGAGATAGGGTCCATCTGGAACACCTATCCTTGCCGATTCTGCATCCTTTTATTTCTGTGCCAATGTAACTTAAGCCATTAGCTACTTATTCAAAGAATTCTTTAAAAGTTCCATGCTGAGATTCTTTTAAAATCTAACGTGTAACTTTTTGAAAAGCTTTACATTTTTCACTCTTCATAAACTTCATAAAATTGCCGATTAATAATGGAAGAGGAAATCTATATCTTAATTCTTCAATTTAGAATGGATTTGTTTTCATATCTTCAGAAAAAAGATTGCATATGCCTCCTTATTTAAGCAAATCTTTCTTGGTTGCACAGATTTTGAGATTAATTCCTAAATTAAGTTGTCTCCATTCTTCCTGGGCAGCGCAAACATAGGTGGAGATGACAACTTTGTTGCTGGATTGTTACGCCACAATACAGCAGACAATTTAACTTGTTTTTATATTTCTGTTTTACCAAATTATAAACATGTATGTATGCTGCAAACATTATTATGAAGAGTATGTGTTTTCTAATGAAAACAAATTGCAAGCAAATTTCTCCCATGCTTCAAAATGTATCTTTATTTTATTAACAGTATTGGGATAAGGGCATATTCATGAAATAAATTCTGGTCCTTATTCTAAAGGCCATTGAAATTATTCATGGTAGTGATTTAATGTTTATCTTAAATTAATATTATCTCTAGTAATGATCAAATTATAATCTAATTGAAGTTGTATAGACTTTACGTCAGTATGCCATATAATGAAATTATTCTGGCCATGATTTTAGCTTTGTAGGGTAGACTAAATATGTAGTAAAACTAAATTGAGTTATGTACTTTCCATTACTTAGATCATGGAAGCATATTATGATCAGTATCTATCAGTCTTAGTCTTATCCGATGAATGATTTGAAAAGCAAAATGCTGTTAGCATTAGAAATATGAAATAAACCCAGAAAATGCTGGAAATATTCAGCAAGTCAAGCAGCATCAGGTGAATGTTTAACAATGTGTGGTAATGTGTACATAGATAATTGCATGTTGATAACTTATTTGGACAACATGCGGCAACTGACAATGGTAAATGTTATTTTAATGCATTTAATGCAGTATTTAAAAATCCTGACATTACTCCATGAAATGCCTTCCCCTTCTGAACTTTTAATAATTTAAAAATTAACAAACACTGATGAGAAAAGATAGTACATTGGCTGAGGAGAACAAGTTTTTTAAAATACCACAGCAAAGCATTTTCAGTAATGAAACCATATGTGTGCCTTGACAAGATATGTGCTGAATTGCTTTCTTCAATTTCATCAGTGGTTTCATTCTTTTTTCATTTCTTTGCAGTCATTCTGGTGCTTCCTCCTTTTCTTATCTCTTCACATTGTCTCGTTCCCTTTTTATTGTCTTTTATATGTTGTCTCCCCCCTTTTCAATTTTGTGCTGGTTTCGCGGTCATGATTTCCTCGGCTCTCCCTTTTTCATCACTTTTAAATGCTTTCTCCAAGTTCTATCTGGTCATACTGCTCCTATTTCAATGCATAAACATCGGTGTGATGCTGTCTAGTAGTTGACATTAAAATGTGATATTTGACTTATTTTTGGAAGAACTTTATATGGGTTATTATGCATTTGGAAATGCACTATGACCATTATCAGAATTGCAGTAAATAAAATAGCATGCAAATGCATTTCTTAAATAATAATCTTTTGTATTTTTGAAGATGTATAAATTTATCCTGTAAAATTGTTTGCATGAATTCTGTTTCATTAATTTTGATTTAAAGTAAGGCATCGACCAATTTCCTCAATGTGGTATTATTGATAATATTACATGTAGCTTCTCCATTTATACTCTGATTACTAATGCTCTCCATATTAAGTTAATGAAAAATAAACTATAGTAAAGTAGTGATTAATTCAGCAAGGTAGACAAAATGCTGGAGTAATTCAGCGGGACAGGCAGCATCTCTGGAGGGAAGGAATGGGCGACGTTTCGGGTTGGTACCCTTCTTCAGCAATATGGTTTATGATGCTATTTTCAGGAATAGATTATGGAGCATTTTTTTAAAACAATGTCAACATTTGCTGCAATATGTTAATATAGAAAATGAAGAAAATAGAGAATATATGTGAAGAAGCCAAAATGCAGCAAGAGAAGTTAGGAATGAAATTACCTGGTTTAAATGGGAAGGTCATTGAGCAGCAGATACATACAGCAAAATGCTTTGGTAAGATGTCCAATCAGGTGATTATATTAAAATAATTTATTGGTTTATTATTGTAATTTGCACCAAAAAGCAGTGAAAAACGTGTTTTTCTGTGCTTTCCGAGAAAATCACACCATGCATGAAGAAAAAGAAAGGTGTCCACGCACAAGAGACAATAAATAGATTGCACAATATTGTGTTAATGTGGTATTGGTGTTGTATGGTTTGTGTCCTGTGTCCTGTGTCAAAGTATATGCAGTGTGCAAGGTGGCCAAGGACAGGCTCCATTTCTGCTATAATATTGTTTTCTCCTACCCAAGCAAGTGAAATGGATCACAAGCATTCAGAATGATGTGCTGTACAAACAGTTGGAAATTGGGTGAAGTACTAGGGAGAGCTGAATGTCTACATCTATAAGGCAGGCAGCATCATTTATGACCAATAGGAATAAATAAAATGTTGCAAAACTAGTATGTTGTCAATGCACTTAATGGTTCATAACTTCCTGGGTAGTTTACAGCTTTTTTGGTTTAGATGCTGAGGGGAAAAATAATGTTTTATCTACAGTCAAGATGTTCTTTGAAGGAAAAACAAAATGAATTGTAATGCAGGGTTGTCTTCACTCGTTTCTCCCTCTGCCGGCGGTTACAGAACCAGACTCTTATGACTTCTTTCTCCAGGTTTAAACTTTCGGCCATTTGCATGATCTCTTGGGAGGTAGGTTTACTTTGATGCCCAAAATGTGTCTCCAGTGTTTCTTTAGCTAGCATGCTGATGATACAAAAGCAGATTATGCTTTAATACAATCTATGGTTTTTGTGTGATTTATTAAACTATTTCCTACATTTTGCATTCAGCAATTTCCTTTAAGGCAGAAGTGATAATTGGCTTTTATGAATTTGTACACCAAATTGTATTTTTCCGTCATCTAAAACATTCAGCATATATATTATGTAGAACACAAATGCACAATACATATTTGAAAGACACTTGTGCGACAGGTATATGAATTGGAAAGGTTTGAAGGGAAATAGGGCAGGATTAGCTTGGTTAGACAACTTTTGGCATGAAAAAGTTGGGCTGAATGAACTATTTCCATTCTTTTGACTAATATAACAGCATCAGATAAAATCCAATCTAATATTTCAATAATTTTGAAAATAATTGTTTTTTTAGAATTTTTTCTCATCTTGTACGTTTGGAAGGTGCATTAGAAATATTTGTCACAGATTTTTTTTATGTCAATTTTAATGGAAATTAATAACCAGCCAACTTTACATTTACTGTACCAAATTCTTACAGTTTCCTTACTTCGTAATATTAGTTTTGCTAAGTGTCGCACTAAAATAAGGAATATACTATATATTTATCATAAATGGGGCAACATTTTACTTTTGTTAGATTTCCACATATTTTACAATCTTGCCTCATTAAAGCATAAACCATTTGAGTTAGCGTGGACAGGACATAATCTCAAGAAGATATTGATCCTGATTTTCTATTCAGAGTATATTTAACTTGTTATCAAGCATTACCTGATTGTAGTTCTTCGTTTTCTTTTCCTTTCATTTGTTCCTGCTCTTTCATTATTTAAAGCTGCAAAGAAATTAGCAGTAACTGAATACAATTTACATTAATTCTGCTTGGAAAACAAATTTGATTGTCCAAGTTATTTAGTTTTAGTGCAGTAAAACAGATCAAACTTAACAGTAGTTAATTCTGATTTGACATTTTAATTACTATTTTCAACTATTGTATAGTATATTATACAATATTTTATTATTATATTACAATATTATATTCTACATTCAGTTATTGGGTAGTGTTCCTTGGACGTTTACATTATTCTTGTAGCAAGTACCAGCGTAATACCTGGACGAGAAGGATTAAATTATGATGGGTTATACAAACTACTTATATTACGTATATTCTCTTGAGGATTGAAAAGCAATGAGTATGACAGTTTAAGTATCTGTCAGGAAAGATTTCACCCAAAGAGAAATTCATTCCCCTAGAATTCTCTTCAGTGTGTCAATAAAAAATGTAGAGAATGAGGTGGAATTTTTAAGCAATAATAAGGTTGAGAAATTAATAAAATTCTTTGCCAAGGGTCCTAAAATCACTTGCCTCTCTCAATAACCCATCAGGTCCTAGGGATTTATCCACGTTAATGCTCTCCATGAGCCCCAACACCTCCGTCATAATCTCAAACTGCCCTTGCATATTAGTGTTCACCACACTGATCTCATTGTGCTTCATGTCCTCCTTCTTGATGAAAACATGCAAAGTACTAATTTCATATCTCTTCCACATAGTCATAGACTGATACAGTAAGGAAACAGGCCCTTTGGCCACACTGGCTAACATGTCCCAGCTACACTAGTCCCACCTACCCGTGTTTAGTCCATATCCGTCCAGACCTGTTCCATCCATGCACCTGTCTTCTTTCGTGTGGCGTGCACAGCCAAATGTTGTAGGACAACTTGTTCTATTTGATCTTCTGTTTGTGCACGTTGAGTTGAATGCATTAGTCGAAACAGGGCAGACCATGTGAAGGTTGCAATCTTCCACCCCCATGTACCTGCCTAACTGTTTCTTAAATGTTGGGATAGTCCCAGCCTCAACTACCTCCTCTGGCAGCTTGTTCCATACACCCACCACCCTTTGTGTGGAAAACGTTACCCCTCAGATTACTATAAAATCTTTTCCCCTTCAGCTTAATCCTATGTCCTCCGGTCCTCGATGCATCTACCCGATTTAGTCCTCTCATGGATGTTATACACCTCTGCAAGATTGCCCCTCATCCTCCTGCGCTCCAAGGAATAGAGTCCCAGCCAACTCAACCTCTCCCTATAGCTCAGACTTTCTAGTTCTGGCAACATGGATCTTTTCTATACCCATTCCAGCTTGATAACATCTTTCCTATAACATGGTGCCCTGAACTAAACACAATACTCTAAATGCGGCCTCACAAATGTCTTGTACAACTGGAACATGATCTCCCAACTTCTATACTCAATACTCTTGGCTGATGAAGGTCAATGTCGCAAAAGCCTTTTTGACCACCCAATCTACTTTCAAGGAACCATGCACCATAACTCCAAGATCCCTCTGGTCTATAACACACCCAGAGCCCTGCCATTCACTGTGTAGGTCCTGCCCATGTTAGACCAAACATTTATCGTCATTAAATTCCATCAACCATTCCTCAGCTTCCCTGGATTCCAAGCACAAATTCTCTTCTTGTTCCTTGAGCAGTCCTACCTTCTCCCTGGTTACCAACTTGTTTTTAATATAATTATAAAAAGCTTTGGTATTTTCATTAATCCCCTTTAGGCCTTTCTAATCGCCTGTTTGAGTTATTGCCTTTATATTCCTCAGAGGCCCCTGTCTGATTCCATTTTTTTCAAACCTTCCATGCACTCCCTTTGTCTTATTGACCAAATTTACAACCTCTTTGGTCATCCAAGGTTGATTTACTTTGCCATCCTTCTATCTCCTCCTCACTGGCACAGGCTGGTTCTAAACTTCAATCAACTGAGTCTTTCAATAAATCCTACGTCAGATGTGTACTTGTCCGATAACAATTGCTCCCAGTGTAACAATTCCTCCAGAGCTCCGATCTAATAAAGTTGTAGTTTTCCTTACTCCAATTTAGTACTTTCCTGCAAGATTCACCCTTCTCCCTATTCAAAACAATCTTTAAACTTATGGAGTCATGATCAATATCCTCAAAGTCTTCCATTGAAACGGCAATCACTCAGCTAGGCTCATGTCCCAACAATGTTATCCATGGTAACTTTAAAAAATTGCTTTTAATTTATTTGCTAATGTTCCTGTAAAGTGCCTTAAATCTATTTCAGTATTAAAAGTATTGTATGGGGTACACATTTTATACCCAAATTAGATGAAGGACTTTTAGATTCTCAGGTCTTGTTAATTCTCAAGCTGGCATATGCCATATGATTTAGAAAAGGGTTTGAATAGCATGCGGCAAGAAATAATTACTACGCTGGCAATATAGTCAAGTTTAATATTAAGAACGGGAGGCGCTAGAAAAAAAACTGGTAATAGATTAAAACATCCATGGCAACAATATCATATGTGGATCAGTTGCGCATATGGAATATCTAATGAAACAGGAAAGCTGTAAACAAAATGAACAGTTTAGGTTATTGTCACGTGGACAGTGAAAAGCTTTTTGCTGCGTGCTAACTAGTCAGCAGAAAGACATACATAATTAGTGTATAGATATATGATAATGGAATAACATTTAGTGCAAGGTAAAGCCAGAAAAGTCCAATCAAGGATAGTCTGGTCTTCGAATGCGAGTTCAAATAAAGCATAAACTTCTGAGGAAAGGGACTTTAATTTACTCATAATTCTGAATGACGAGACTAAATTAAAACGATTGAAGGTGATGCCAGATGCAGAGTTTAGCAAATACTTTGTGAGTAGAACAAACAATAAAGAACTGAAAACTAATCTGAGGAAAATGATGGGGAAAGGATGGTTTAAAATCTAGTTTGAAGAATATATTAATACTGTGCAACATCTTATGCAACTTGCAGCAAAAATACATGCATATTTGTGACCTCCATTTTGCATAAAAGACAGGGAGATACTGGAGAGTATATAAAAGCTAAAGAAAAAATAATGCCAGAATGATGTTATGGCTAGCAGAAAAGGATTTTATACATGTATATTAAAAAAAAACAAAGATTAAAGTATTGCCTAAAAAAGGCCATAACAAAATGGTATGGGAGACATGGATGTGATGTAGAAATCTAAACTAGGAGTCATAATTCAAGACCTATGTTAGCCTAGTAAGAGGTAAAAGATGAAATTCCTTGCCACCTTGATTGTTTCGAATATGGAACACACTAACACAAGACTTGATTGAAGTGAGTTTTATATATTTTTGGAAGAAGCTAGATGATTACTTGGTGTTAAAAGGACAATGATGTTGATAGGGTAAAATTGAAATATGTTTATATTGGATAAATATTATCCAATAGTTAGATCTGTGTTGTGTAAACATTAAACGTCATCATTATTAACTTATCAATGGAAATATTCGTTAGAATGGAACATGGTAGGAAAGATAGGCATACATACCCCCTGCTTGTTCTGCTTCATCTAACCATTTTGAAAGGATTGATTTAAGCTTGCATGCATTTTTAAAACTCAGCTGTAAATTTTCAAAGCGACAAATTGTTGTTTGGCTAAATTCTGAGCCATGCACAGCAGCGAGTGCCTCTCCTACATTTGTCTGGGTGTAACCTGTGGTAAGAAAGGAAGACAAAAGATGATGTCCTCAAGGGAAATTGTTAATAGAGGTATTACAGTATTAACAATGACCCTGAATGCTCCTCTTCGGAAATGAGTGAGTAAATTGTGCTTGAAATTGGGTTGGGTTTCGTGTAACTGAAACTGGCAAATTTCTAAGTTGCTCTTTTCTACTAAAGCATTGAAATGGTCCAGGAGAGACGAGGAACTGTAGATGCTGGTTTACAACAAAAGACAAAAGTGCTTGTGTAACTAACTGGGTCATGCAGCATCTCTCGGGAACATGGATAGGTGATGTTTTGAGTCCAACAATTCATCAGAAAAATGGCACAACCGTATTTCACGGTTAAGGGTCGTATTGATTTTATCTGTAGCTTAATTTACTTTTAGGGAACTGGATACATGAAACGCAGCAATTTTTTATGCATACCGTTTTAATTTAGTTAGTTGAAAATGCAAATAAGCTGTCAGATCTCAACCAGAGGATATCATTTTATGGTGAGGGGAGCAACGTTTAAAGGAGACGTTCTTATCACCCAATCAATAACCTTGCCTGCCTTCTCCCCATATCCCTTGATTCCACATGCCCCCAAAGCTCTATCTAACTCTCTCTTAAATCCATCCAGTGATTTGGCCTCCACTGCCCTCTGTGGCAGGGAATTCCACAAATTCACAACTCTGGGTGAAAACGATTTTTTCTCACCTCAGTCTTAAATGGCCTCCCCTTTATTCTAAGACAGTGGCCCCGGTTCTGGACTCGCCCAACATTGGGGACATTTTTCCTGCATCTAGCCTGTCCAGTCCTTTTATAATTTTATATGTTTCTATAAGAACCCCCTCATCCTTCTAAACGCCAGTGAATACGTTCCATAAGTTTACCTTGTCGAATGAATTGTGTGTAGAAAACTTTCGCTCTTCTGCAAATAGAAATATTGCCCGGCCTCCTTTTTATCCAGCACAAATATTGTTGTGGTTATATTGTGTTTATTTAATAAAACGGTGCGACATGCAGAAAATTCCGTTTACTTGTATACTAATGGATCGGCGGCGTGTGTATTACCATGTTATATTGTGCAATGTGTTGTTGATCCAATATAAACTGTTGTGCGAACTAAATTTACTTTAGTCTAGAAAGTAGCGCGGAAATATTAACACTATCCTACACATTTTTTTACATTTACCAAGCCAATTAACCTACAAACCTGTACGGCTTTGGAGTGTGAGAGGAAAAGACCTTGGAGAAAATCCAAGCAGGTCACGGGGAGAACGGACAAACTCCGTACAGATCGAACCCGGGTGTCCGGCGCTGCGTTCGCTGTCCTGCAGCAACTCTACCGCTCTACAGGTTTAGAAGTACAAACTGTGATCTTCAAAAGCGTTAAATCTGATAAGTGCCCTCGATGCCGTCGTCTAATGTACGCGTTTTAAGAAACAGTCTGTTTCTTCCAACTCTCAATTAAAACGTTAACAACTAAAAAAACACGTTTAACGTTCGCTAACCTTTGGAGAGATTTTCAACCAGGACCTCCGATATTCCATGGTTAATTTATCTCCGAAAGACCTCAAAAGAATTGTAAATACATTCTTGTTTAAAAAAAAAAAAATCTCTGTTCGTACTAACTGAACTATGTCGGACCTTCAAGCTGTAGAAGTATCTCTAATCCTTTATGTTGTTCACAAGTTTGATTTTATGGCACAAATGTGACACAAAGGGAGAGTAATTGAGTCACAGTATCGGCACGATTTACCTAACGAAATGATCGCAAGATTGACAAAACAAGTCCATTATTTACCTAACTTTATTCTTCTTAACTTAAATTGATTTGCAAACATCTCCAGCTCTTTGATTTCCGGGGAATCCACGCCAACGGGGTCCTCGGCGATTTTACTCTTTTTTCGGAACTCCTGCTTGAAGTCTACCGCAATGGACTCTTCGCACATGACTGACTGGTGCAGAGGTGTAAACCCACGGCCCAGGTTACACGAGGAAGTGCTCAGCGTGTGGTCGGGCAGCTTGTACAGACAAGGAGTAAGGCCACCTACACACACACACACACGTAGGCAATGCAGTTAGACGCACTGTGAAACCATACACGGAAATAACTACACACAACTTGCTGTGTCCAACAAACTGTAGAACATATCATTCATACCAGTTCAGAATGTTACACCATAATTTTAACCCTTAGACCCGCCAGTAAACGGTCGCGCTTTCTCCACATTTAGCACATATCGTGGAATTTGCGACATTGTACAATATTAGTGGATATGATCTTTTTTTTCAAACAAATCTCACAATTTATTTAGATTTTTTTTTAAACGCACATTTCCCAATTTTCAGAAGTACCAGAGACTCCAAATAAAAATTGCAGAGAAAATAACCACTCTTTATTGAAGCAAGCAAGTGTCAAATGCGTTTTTTTTAATGAATGGAAATAGTGATTTGAGTGAGGATATACATATTAAGAATATGAAGATATTATACATGGCCTTTTTAGTATCAATGTGTTTAAACGCTACAGGTCAGAAAGACGGATACCAATTGGCAGTGACGCACTTGCTTTACTACCTCGTGTAAGAACTTGTGGCATCTGTGTTGTGATAGAGGTACATTGCAAAGCCCCATTAGAGAGCGAAGAAGAATGTTACATTGACACATACTGTAATAACAACATCAAGAGAAATACGTGCTTACTTTACCTGTCATCACCCCATAAGGCGATTGTTGACTCCCGTAATGGCAGGATGGCATGGAGTAATGAAGTCCGGAGGATGAGTTGCCCAGGGTCCCCGGGGGAAGGTGCATAAGGGAACATTTAGCTGTTGATAGCAGTTGTATCGAAGATAAAACCGATGGGACTAGTTAGAAAATGCACAACGCATGCAAGACTTATTAAAACTTAATGTAATAATATCAATGCGTTAGTAGAAACTAGATACTGCAATCTGCGATGTTATTGTACCTACCCAAGTCGTCATCGACACATTCTCCCAACTCTCCAGTAAAAAAAAACAATTTGTTATCATTCGTACAATGACATATGCACAAATTCAAAGTCTTTTCATTATTCCGTTTGTTTTAAAATTAATGGAATACTCCTCGACCCACAACGCATGTGTTGGAAATGAAAATGTTCTATGAACAGAATTCTGTCAATAATTACGTAATATGACTAAAGAATGTTTTCCTGCATACGAATATGCAGCGACTTTTTTTTACAAGTTAGCTATCAAAGTGTTTCCCCCGCGTTGTCATCTTAAACGTAAAAGAAAATCCAACCTCTTTAAAGAAAATCAGCTACACTTAATGTACATTGACATTACAAATCGCAAAACGGTGAGATGTTGGCGAAAGGATGTTCGAATTCGTGAATGGGTGCTGAAAGCTAATACATCCGTGTTTTTCAATTTTACCAGGTGTTATACGGACGAAATCTTCTTATTCTCTGCGCAAAGGACAGGGAACTTCAACACAGATGGAAGTAGAGTTATGTGACACAGTCAAAGCTGCTGACAGTAACTGAAGATACAAAGTGCTGGAATCACCCAGCGGGCCAGACAGCATCTCTGGAGAAAAAGTATATCAGTCTGAAGAAGGACCCCGACCCGAAACGTCACCTCTCCCTTTAATCCAGAGATGCTGCCCGACTCACTCCAGCACTCTGTGTCTATCTTTGGTATAAACCCGCATCTGCAGTACTTTGTTTCAGCATTTCTGGGGAACATGGATACGTGACGTTTCGGGTCGGCGGCACTTGTTCGGTCTACAGAAGGTCCTGACCCGAATTGTCACCCTTCCATGTTCTCCAGAGATGTTTCCCGACCCGCTGACAGACTCCAGCACTTTGTGTCTGTTTGTGTAAACCAGCGTCTGCAGTTCCTTGTTTTTACGCAGCAACTTTTAAACGTGGTTACTGCTGCAATGTCCAAAGTATTGGGGGGTAATTAGCACTTAGGAAACGCCCACACAATGATCAAATTACTTGTAGTGGCAAAACCGGAGGGGGGGTACAAATTGTCCAGGATTCTCAGGCATACACTTTTGAAGTCCTCGTATGTTGCAAAACATACTTGGCTAATAACGTATGACTATGATAAGATATGACTATGATAAAAGTCAATGGAGGAGAGGCGATGGCTCCAACCTGTAGC
The DNA here is from genome assembly GCF_028641065.1 of Leucoraja erinaceus. Taxonomy (NCBI): domain Eukaryota; kingdom Metazoa; phylum Chordata; class Chondrichthyes; order Rajiformes; family Rajidae; genus Leucoraja; species Leucoraja erinaceus. Next base: position 41,095,191 of record NC_073389.1, read on the forward strand.
ATTTTACTGCACGGCCACGGATTGTTCTCCAAATAACAAAGATCGCCTATTTTGTCAGTTACCTGTTGAAACCACACTGATCCCTTGGTTGGAACCTGCGAGGCAGTCGCCAGCGTTTGGATGGTGCATTGTCAGTCGCAGCTAATGCTTTCCCAAATAACAGCTGCAAAATAATTCACACTTGAAATTGTTTAACATGTCAACCTGCCAACATCCATTATTCAATACATTTTCCCTCCCCAAATGCTTTATTTCAGCAGATCAATCACGTTTTTACCTTCCCTCTCGTATGCCGACACCGGGTCGTTTTTGCGATGGGTCCCCACCCGCACAAGTTCATGTACAGAGTTGCTGTAGGTGGATGGCACACGCCGGTCGCGTGCTGGTATTTATAAGGCAATTTCACACCTTCATTCATTTTAATGTCCTTTCACTGAGATATTATTGTCCCACCCTCTGAATCTGCTGCCAACATCTATTTACTCAGGAAGGAAAGGAAACTCGACACCGCGATTTGCAATTACACGAGGAAATAAACACCATTGGAAATCTGCAGATTGGCGAAGTCAACCGAACGGAACGGGTCATCCCCTTCATTTTGTATCTATCTTACCGAAGGAAATGCCGCTTTATGGCACTACTCATAATGCAAAAGATTTATTGGTGCTCCTTTAAATCTTGTTGCTTCGGAATCAGAATGTAATCAATTATGTTATTAACGGAATGGAATATGTTTAAATTTTCAAAGCAATATGAATAGAAGTTAGCTTAATTTATGAATTTAAGTTAGCTTATGTAAGCTAAAGTGTAAGTGTGAAAATATTCGAGTTCTTCGAATTGAATCCCAGGAGGTTTTAGCTTGGTATTTAAAAAAAAAACTGGTATAACACCACAAATTTAAAAGCAAACCTCAACTGGGAAACAGCCTTGGCTGAGCTTGATCATGTCATCTGACAATACAGGTCTCTATTAGAGGTTAAAGGAGGTATTCGTTGCAATATTTACCTGATCAGAAAGGAAATGAATGAAACGACTAATGCGGCACCTTTATATTGCATCGGGCGGGAAGGAAAGCCATATGTGCCCCTTTTTGAAGTATGGACACAGTTGTAATACAGAGTAATGTCATAGCCACTCTGGATATAGTAGGTTCCTACCAACAGGCTAACTTGAAGCAGTTGTGCAGTAGGATTTTTGTTTTCAGCCATTTGCCGTAATCTGAGGTGAATGTCTGCATTGAATTGTCACCACGGTTTCTGCGGTTTTAAAGACTGATGCAAGGCTTGAAACCACAATATCACACTTTAAATTAATACAACTACAGTAATATTATGGCAGTTTGTTCAGATGTGTCCAGTCCCCTCAATTACTACCTAACTGACTTTCTAGCTCATTTAAGGCTGAAAACGTAAAGGTGATGAACGAAAATAGACACAAATTCCCTGAGTAAAAATCTTGTCCTGCACATCTCCTTTAAAATTTCCTCTATCACCAGAAAGCTATGCCATCTAGTATTTGACATTTCCACAATGGAGGAAAGTTTCTGACTTCCATACCCTATCTATTCCCATCTACCATGTTTCCCCTCAGATTCAGGCACTCAATAGAAAGCAAGGGACTGGTCTCCAGAGGACCAAATGGACATTGTGGATCCTTGGGGTGGCAGCCCAGTCCCTCAAGCCTGATGTGCTGGCAGCTCACTCACTGCCGGTGGGCTGGCAGTTGACTAATGGGTATTCCTTGAAATTCCAAGCAGGGTGCAAGGCCACCAAATTCAAATCCATTTTCCTACCACTTCAAGCAGGGTGCAAGGCCACCGAATTCAAGTGCAGTATCTTACCACTTCAAGCAGGGTGCAAGGCCACCAAAAATCAAGGGCAGTTTCCAAACACTTCAAGCAGGCTGCAAGTCCACCACATTCAAATGCAGTTTCATACCATTTCATGCAGGATGCAAGGCCACCACATTCAAATGCAGTTTCATACCATTTCATGCAGGATGCAAGGCCACCACATTCAAATGCAGTTTCATACCATTTCAAGCAGGTTGAAACCACCATAAAACCACCATAAAACCACACTCACAGTTCAGTGTGTTCAGTTGATTCACAGCTCAGAGTCGTGACCTCTCTCTTCCCCATTATGCAGAGCCTAGCCACACCCACAGTTCCGGGACCCTCCCCCGTCCACCGGAAAAGGTGTGGCCTTCATTGCGTGATTGACAGGAGAGAGATCTCAAGTTTTTTTAAACAAACGGGAGGATGGGTCCCCCAACGCAAGGGGGACTGGTGCCAGGCCACCGTAAGTGGTAGCGTTTTATCTAACATCAATATATAGTTCAAACAGGAAGTTGTCAAGTTAGCCCCACCAACCATTTGCAGTGCTTTTACTTCAACCCAAGCCCCACCAGCCATTTGCAGTGCTTTTACTTCAACAAGAAATTTAGCAGAAATTCCTAGGAATAAGTTCATAGAAACATAGAAACATAGAAAATGGGTGCAGGAGTAGGCCATTCGGCCCTTCGAGCCTGCACCGCTATTCAATATGATCATGGATGATCATCCAAATCAATATCCCATACCTGCCTTCTCCCCTGATCCCTTTAGCCACAAGGGCCACATCTAACTCCCTCTTAAATCCAGCCAATGAACTGGCCTCAACTACCTTCTGTGGCAGGGAATTCCACAGATTCACCACTCTCTGTGTGAAAAATGATTTTCTCATCTCGGTCCTAAATGACTTCCCTCTTATCCTTAAACTGTGACCTATTGTTCTGGACTTCCCCAACATCGGGAATAATTTTCCTGCATCTAGCCTGTCCATCCCCTTAAGAATTTTGTAAGTTTCTATAAGATCCCCCCTCAATCTTCTAAATTCTAGTTTATGTTCATAAGTGATAGGAACGGAACTAGGTCATTCGGCCCATCAAGTCTACTCCATCATTCAATCATGGATGACCTATCTTTCCCTCTTAACCCCATTCTCATGCCTTCTCCCCAAACCCCCTGACCCCCTTATTAATCATGAGCCTAATGGCCTAATTCTGCTCCAAGCACTTATGAACATGAATTTATTCGGAATTTCTGCTAAATTTCTTGTTGATTAACTTAAATATTAAATTAACAATGTTCTTGGTGGAGATGGCTGTGGGTGAATGTGTAATCTGTTGCAAGGTTGGTTGGTCAGGCACAGAAGGATGAGGGGGTACTTCATTGAAACTTACCAAATCGTGAAAAGCCTGGATAGAGTAGATGTGGAGAGAATGTTTCCACTAGTGGGAGAGTCTAGGACCAGAGGGTATTGCTTTATGGAGCACTAATGTCCAGAGCCTCAGAATAAAAGGACGTACCTTTAGAAAGGAGATGAGGAGGAATTTCATTAGTCAGATGGTAGTGAATCTCTGGAATTCATTGCCACAATCTGTGGAGGCCAAGTCATTAGGGTATTTTGTAAGGTGGAGATTGACAGATTCTAGGTTAGTAACGGAGTCAGGGGTTGTGGGGAGAAGGCAGGTGAATTAGGTTGAGAGGGAAAGATAGATCAGGCCCAATTGAATGGATGAGTAGACTCGGTGGGCCAAATGGCCTAATTCTGCTCCTTTGACATGATCCTATGAAAAGCAACACCAAGATTCCAGTGCAAAGCCACTGACTGTCCCAAGCTCAGCCATGAGCAATAGGGCCTCTATTCGCTGGAGTTTAGAAGATTAAGGGGGGGAACCTCATTGAAACTTACAGAATAATGAAAGGCATAGATAGAGTGGATGTGGAGAGGATGTTTCCACTGGTGGAAGAGTCTAGGGCCAGGGGTCATAGCCTCAGAATTAAAAGGTGCTCGTTTAAAAAGGAGGTGAGGAGGAACTTCTTTAGTCAGAGAGTAGTTAATCTGTGGAACTCATTGCCACTAAGGGCTGTGGAGGCCAAGTCAGTGGATATTTTTAAGGCAGATAGACACATTCTTGATTAGACCGGGTGTCAAGGGTTATGGGGAGAAGGCAGGATAATGGGATTTGAAGGCAGAGATCAGCCATGATTGAATGGCGGAGTAGACTCGATGGGCCAAATGGCCTAATTCATAGGAGTGAATTTGTAATACTCCCCGGCGATTGAGAAGATTTATAGATTGTAGCGACTACTCTGCCACAATGTAAGAACTATACAACTCCAAGTGTATTGGTAAAGTTTCTCCCACGTTAATCCGCTTTTAATTAAATTTGCACCGTGTTCACGGTTCCGTTTAACTTTGATGTTGACATCTGTAACAGTGCGAGGCTGGGGGAAGATTAAGAGCTTTTGATACGAGACCATTTCCCATGGTCAAGAACAAATGGCGTGGCGCTGGGCGGGTGCAGTGAGTTTATTATTCTCCGCTCGCCGGCTAGTGAATTATATTTTTTGAAAAAACAGTCTAAAATAACATTAGCGCTCCACAAAGCAGTTTAAACTGAATTAGTAAATGACGTCTCTCCCATTAAACCCGCACACACTGCGGCAGATCGTGTCGCTCCGCACCTGCCCACAGAGCGGGAGGGAGAAATACAAATGTCTCAATCGAGCATTTAAATAACCAGGAAGCCATTGATTCCCACAAGTATCAAAAAACAATCTCAACACCCTTTTAAAAGGCTTAGCTCGAATTTCCCGAAAGGAAAAATACAGTATGTTCTCAGCTCTTGCTGCAATTGACAAATTAATTGGAAATCCCGTTTTACTTCTCCACCATTCTATCAGAAGTTTATTGTTATCTGAATTCATTAAATTATATTTATTTTTCGTCCGGCTCCTCGCTATCCTTTTCAGTCATATTTCTCCGCTATGTATCGTGTCTGAAAGATATAATGTTGTGTGTAGGGAAAAAGACAGTATATGAGATCCACGTTGCAAGTATAACACATTTTAAAACAATTTGAGCTCTGGCCTTATGAATGACTAATCGATTTTCACTTCCCTCACTTATTCGACTGCCTTGTTCAGAAACATCTACAGTTGGTCTGGTCTGTATACTTATGTGAAACTCTGAAATATTCATACAGTATTGAAGAATGTGGATTGTTCTTACTGCAACATATTTGAAAAAAGTATTTCAATTGGAAAGTCTTTTCAATTATATGACACATTTGACTACATACTTTGAAGATTGGTGATTTATTAGTGCAACCCAACCTATCTATCTAGAAATACAGATTTATTTTTCCTATTTTGAATTGGACACAAATTGTTTCCCCATAGGGACAAATTTAATACTCTTTATATTGTCCTTAACATCAGGCTTCATTTGTAGTACTTTTATAGGATGTTATAAAAAAAATTCCAAGCATCGTAACAATTTGTTTTTAAACATTATCTGGAATGCACATATTTAAACATTATCGGAAGGCACATATTTGATTAATATGGAGGCAACATTTCACGGTCAAATTACATGATTTTCTAGTATTTTGTTTCCTCTACTAAGACAAGTTTACACGTGGAAATTAAAATGCCCGTACATGAAATTATATTATCATTGTCTCTTTACTGAATTAGTGGAGTCACATCGAAACTAAATCTAAGGTACATGGACCAAATTTGTACAACTCGTAGCTTCCTAAAAATGTCAAAACATTAAATCAACCTTCTGGTCATCTAAAGTAAAAATCGTGTTGTAATCAGAATGCAGATAGGAGGAACAATTTGCAAGGAATTAAATATTTTAAATGTTTAAAGCTTTTCTGCTGTACTCAGTTTACAGTGTTTGTTGGCAGTCAGGACTGGTTTCCACTCATTAGCTTTCTTGCCAATTGACTCCAGGTAGAGTACTCCAGGTAGAAAAAAGATGTGGAATCCAATACCCGGGACCATGAATATAAGAGAGTTACTAACAAACTCATCAATGTTCTGAATACTGAATCGGTTACTCTCTGGAAACTGAATGAAATAGATAATATACGTATCTGAAGGGACAGAATAAAAGTTATGCTGATATCATGATAGGATGTCCAGTGATGGAGACTCCTTTGAAAACTAAACACCACATAGAGAGTTGGACCGAATGGTAACTGTATGAGATGTACTGTAAGTATAACTATTACAAAAGAGACAGGCAAAACAGAAAAAGGAATTGGAGGCATGTCCTGATATTGAAAAATAAGATGGTAAAACAGATGTACTGGTGGCACAGAGGCACAGTGGTAGAGTTGCAGCCTTCGCCAACGCCAGAGACCCGGGTTCAATCCGAATTATAGCTGCTGTCTGGATCGTGTTTGCCCGTTCTCCCTGTGACCATGTGAGTTTTCTCCTGGTGCTCCCATTTCCTCCCACACTCCAAAGACGTACAGGTTTGTAGGTTAATTGGCTTTGGTAAAAAATTGTGAATTGTCCTTAGTTTGTAGGATAGTGGTAGCGGTATGTGGTGATCGCTGATCGGTGGGCCGATGGGCGCTGTATCTAAAGTCTAAAAAGAAGGATCTTCGTTCCAGATTTTTAAGAAGCAGAAACTACCTAGGTGGAGCTAAGAATCAATGGGGGGCAGAAACCAATGAATGGAGTTATTCGCCCTTACCAGTTGTAACATATGCCACAGTATGAATCAGGATGAATCACAAGTGTATGTTGTAACAAAGGTAATCAGGGGAGATTCTATTCTAATATAGATTGAGCAAACTAAATTAATAGCAATACTATGGAGATAAAAGGAACTGCAGATGCTGATTTGCAAAAAAAAGGCACAAAGTGCTGGACTAACTCAGCAGTTCAGGCAGCATTGCTGGAGAACATGAATACTGTAGGTGACGTCTCAACAAGCCTTTTCTCTGCTACATGCAGTTTCTCCACCACATCGTGCAGAACCCATTGGTTTCATTAATTTTATCAGTAATGTCCACCCTGCCTCAAGTTGACTTGGATCATCTCTGACACCTTTCTTCCCTTTATTTACCACCCTGTCCTCTTTCTTTAGTGAATCTGGGTCCCCCTGCTGTCATAGTTGGATCCTTCACCCATGTCTCCACTGTGTTCCGTAATTCAACTCTCGCTCCACCTGTCTCCAGAACAAGGATAGAGTTCCCCAAGGTCCTCATCTTCCACTCCACCAGCCTCTGCAACCAGCACATTAGCCCTTGGCATTTCTGGCACCTTCAACATGATCCCACCATCAGTCACATCTTCCCACCCCCAGCCCTTTCTGTCTTCTGCAAAAAACGCTCACTCCATAACTCCATGGTTCACTTATCCCTTCTCACCCAAACCACCCCCTCTGCAGGTACTTTCCCCAGCAACTGCAGGAGATGCAACACCTGTCCCCCTTATCCCCCCTATCCTTTCTCAACTCCATCCAGGGATCCCAGCAGTCCTTCCAGGTGAGACAGGTGTTCATGTGCACCTCCTCTAACCTCATCTACTGCATCTGGTATTCCCAATATGGCCTCCATACATTGGTGACACCAAATGTAGACTCGGCAACAGTTTCACTGATCAGTTGCGGCTCGGTCCACCAATGCCTGCTGGATGCCCAGGTTGCTAACCATTTTAACTCCTCTTCCCATTTCCCATTCTGCCCTTTCTGTTATGAGCCATTGCTAGTGAGGCCATATTCCACTTGAGTATCTTACAACCCAATGGTATGAACATTGAATTCTCCAATTTCAGCTAACAAGCCTATCACCTCACCCCAAGTTCCTCCCGCCTTCTATGTACCCCTCCTAGTCTTTGTCCAACCATCTGTCCTTCACCCCCATCACCTATATGTGATGTCTAGTGGGAGTGCTGAGGACCCAGCTGCGCACAATCTGTACAGATAATTTGGTGAGGGAATCAAGCGCAATACATTTCATTTTGCTGAATTCATGCAAAGTGACAGTGCAGATTAGTAGGTGGTTTCAGGAGGATATAGACAGGACAGGACAGAATGGCATTGGCATCAATATTGGCTTATTTTAATCGTGTGCATAGAGACAAACTTTGTTTGCATGCGAGCCAGTCAGACCATACTGTACTTGAGTGGAATCACATTGAGTGTATTATATTGAGTGTACAATGTCTGTACAATGTAAAGTGGCATCACCTGTAGGTAGGGTGTCTGTAATCATTCGTGAAGCTCTCAGATGCATGTTCTTTGTTTTCACGTTCTTCATTTTGCATGTTTTGTTTTTTCATTGATTGTTGCAATATTTGTCTTCACAGCACTCCAGATATGATTTCACCCATATCTTATGGGAATGTAGCTTATCTATCAGACCTTTGTATTTATTTCCCTGAGCATTAAACAACAACAGTCTGTTGTGTGTGTGTGTCTGTGTCCCTGTGTGTGTGTGTCTTCCTTTGTGTATGTGTCTCCCTGTGCGTCTGTTGTCACATCCTGGCCTTAGACAGGGCTGCCAACTCTCACGCTTTGAGTGTGAGAGTCACACATTTCAGCCAATTCTCACGCTGATGACAGAATTCTCACGCTGTCCTCAGTCCCTGCACAGTTTGTCTTTTTGCGCCATATCACAACGATCCGTGCGGTCTGGGGAAGTGCGTCAGTTGGCGGCTGTGAGTGACGTCACATCTCTTCTCTTCTCTTCTTTCTTGGTTGGATGTGCAGCCGCCGACAACATGAAGCAGCCGGAGATAGAACTAACCAGGTGAATCGGTTGTAAAACATGGGGAGGACCACACTGAGGCAACCTACGGCACACGGGCTGAATCCGGCCCGTAACCAAAAAAAAACACGTTTTTTTTTCAATTCGTTTTCGCAGGGTCGGGGCAGGCGAGTCAACCTGAGAACTGCAGCCAGTCCCTGGGACGCGAGCTGATCTGAGAATGGCAGCCAGTCCCTGGGCACGCAGAATGCCAACTTGATCATTATGGACAAATTGGGCCAGCCACGTACATGTTGTATAACTCTGACTCTATGAAGATCTGAATGGGCTTAGAATGACCATTTAAGCAAAATTGCCCCCATTTTCCCCATTTTGAATCTTGAGATTAATATCTTTTGCTCTGTTAACAGCGTTAAAGTACTTATGAGGTCGAGTCAGGAAAAGGAACATGTTATTTCTTTTTAGTTTGCTTTAATTTGTTAGTTGATTGTTGAGTGCCATCATTTCTGAAATGGTTTTAAAGTAACTTAACTGTTATAAAGCAGTAAAAAGTGATTTGTGACCAAACAATTGGAACTTGCATAAAATGTTTGCATTATTAGCAGGACTGCCAACTCTCACGCATAGAGCGTGAGACTCACGCATTTCACAAAATTCTCATGCTCTCAAGCTGATCACAAAATTTGTCACGCTCAAATATCTGCGGGTGCAGAAAGTTCAAAATAAAGCAAAAATTGTTTTAGAGGTGAGTAAAAACCATGAGGGGAATATCAGGTGAATGCATAGTCTTTTACCCAGGATCTGTGATTCAAGCACTGGAGGAGATTGGTTTAAAGCAGGGCTATCAAACTACCGGCCTGCGGGATGATTTTGGGGGGAAAAAAAGTAGTTTTGTTTGGTGTGATAGGTGAGACACGGCGGCGGTGGTCCCAGCACCAACCCCCCTCCCCCTTCCACCCTGAGGCACGGCACACACCTCCCACCCTCACCTTCGGCGGCTCTATGTCCGTCGACCGCTCTGGCCACACCCCATGTAGTATTAACCCCGGCCCGGAGCCAGGAGCGGATTGGGTGAGTGCCACCTCCGGAACCTACTATGGGAGGGGGATCACCCCCTCCCACACCCCCCCCCCCCCCCCCCCCGGTCGCTACGCTCTCTCGCAATTTCTCACTCTCAACTCTCACCCAATGTTGGCAGCCCTGCCACGTGCCCCAGGAAGCAGCGATGGCGGGTGCAGGGAACATCTTTGGATACTTGCAGGCTTCAAAAGTCAAACTCAGGGGTAAGTAGGAAAGTGCAAAGATATTTGAACTGGGAAGTTGGCAAGGAGCGAGGAAGTTTTCAATCATTACGGTATTTAACAATAACATTTTATGTCCTTTAGAGAAGGAATTGCAATTGCGGAATTTTAAACACCCGTCATCATCCTTGGCTTTACTCAAATTATTTAAAACACTCTTCCATCTTCCTCTAGTCATGGGGGTGGGGGATTGGGAGGGGCCTCAAAAGTGGAATAGCCCAGGGCCTCTCTTTATCTAAATCCGGCACTGCCCCACATAATTAAACATCGGTCCGTCAGTGTGTAGAGAAGACTGACCTGGGAGACCTTCGCAAATGGGCAATTGCTTCAACACAAAGCTTAATCCTTGTTGTTTAATTTATCCTCCTTTTGGAAAAAGGGGCTAAAATATTTAAATTAAAAAAATTAAACTACAAGGGTTAAGTTATGAGATAAAACATTTTCCCATTTGCGAGCGCATCTCGATGTCAAAATCAGAGTAGTGTTTGTCAATGATTACGAGTCGGCAGGGAAGGTTGGACAGCTCATAGTAACTGAGCCTGAAGAAGGGTCTCATTTTTGTTTCTCCCAATTTTGTTAGTCCTTGCTGTCTCCTCCCCTTCCTTAGCCCCCCTGCTGTCTCCTCCCATCCCCCAGCCTTCTGGCTACTCCTCCTTTTCCCTTTCTTGTCCCCACCCACCCCCGAGAGTCTGAAGAAGGGTTTCGACCCCGAAACGTTGCCTATCTCCTTCGCTCCATAGATGCTGCTGCACCCGCTGAGTTTCTCCAGCTTTTTTGTGTAACCAAGGGTCTCATTTCCTTGTCCATTTTCCCCAGAGATGCTGACTGACTCGCTGAATTGCTGCAGCACTTTTTTTTTTGTCTATCTTTGGTACAAACCAGTTTCTGCAGTTCCTTTTAATGACATTTATCACAGAAGCTGTGTTAATCTTGCTTCAGATTGCTTGCTTTTCATAGAAACATAGAAAATAGGTGCAGCAGGAGGCCATTTGGCTCTTCGAGCCTGCACCACCATTCATTGTGATCATGTCTGATCTTCTACAATCAGTAACTCGTGCCTGCCTTCTTCTCCCCATATCCCTTGATTCCGTTAGCCCCTAGAGCTCTATCCAACTCCTTTTTAAATTCATCCAGTGAATTGGCCTCTACTGCCTTCTGTGGCAGACAATTCCACAAATTCACAACTCTCTGGGTGAAAACGTTTTTTCTCATCTCAGTTTTAAATAACCTCCACTTTATTCTTAGACTGTGGCCCCTGGTTCTGGAATCCCCCAACATTGGGAATTTTTTTCCTGCATCTAGCTTGTCCAGTCCTTTTACAATTTTATACGTTTCTATAAAATCCCCTCTCATCCTTCGAAATTCCAGTGATTACAAGCCCAGTCTTTCCAATCTTTCCTCAAATGAGATTGTCCCTCGTGAACCTACGCTGCACAGCCTCAATATTAAAGCCAGAATATTAAAGTAAAATTTAAAGATATGCTTCTATCGAAGGTAAATTCTGAAATTCATATATTGAAGGGAACGTTGTAATGTCCATTGCCCCAAATTATTTGTGGACATTCACTATTTTAAGGGAACGTATCGTCTTATTCTTAAACGGTTTTATTAATTTAAACCAGCTACTCATTCAAAAAGCGCAGTGCAGTTACCAGTTTAAATGAAAGGTGCATGCGGTCTTTATGTTTTTATTCACTCTCTTCCATCCGGTTACAGTCGCTCGTGATTGGAGTGGATTTCCCGACAAACAACGTCTGTTCAGCGGACTCTGCAGGTTTGGATTTCATTGCATAAACACGACCTGCACCGATGTCAGTAATTTCATCAACATATTCAATATCCAACCCACGTACATCACAGTGGACATAAAAAAAAAACCCAAAAGTGCTGGAGAACTCAGCAGACCAGGCAGCATCCATGGAAGGGAATGAACAGATGATGTTGTAGGGTCAGAAAACCCTCGCGAAGAAGGGTACCCTCCGGAAACGCAATCTGTCCATTTCTCCATTGAGTTACACCAGCTCAGAGTCATGGAGTCATAGAACATGGAAGCAGACCATTTGGCCTAACTTGTCCACACCTACCGGCATATCCCACTGAGATGAAGATACATTTCTTTAGTCAGAGGGTGGTGAATCTGTGGAATTCAGTGGATATTTTTAAGGCAGAGATAGATAGAGGTTATGGAGAGAAGGCAGGAGAATGGGGTTAGGAGGGAGAGATAAATCAGCCATGATTGAATGGCGGAGAAGACTTTTTAGGCTAATTCTACCACTATTCCTTATGACCTTGTGACCTTTGTTTTCTTTGCTCAAGATTCGAGCCGTCTCTTGTGTCTCCACATAAAACCACAAGTCAATTGGCAGATTTAACATTATTGGCATAAGGGAATAAAGTAAGAAATGCTTCTGTTGGAATAAACGTTTAAAGAATGGAGCGATTGTAATGCATGATTGCAGATCCTGAAGATTTTATATAATCATAAGTTCATAAATTCTAGGAGCAGAATTAGGGCATTCTACTCTGCCATTCAATCATGGCTGGTCTATCATTCCCTCTCCACCGCAGTCTCCTGCGTTTGTCCCATAACCCCTGACACCAATTGGGTTTATAAAACAATCCAACAGTTTACTGATGCCAGGTTTATTTTTATAATATTTATTTAACTTTAATTGGCAAATTGATATTGAAGTTTAAACTTGCATTTTTAGGATTAAGTATGATGTTTCCAATTCCTGTGGAACATAAAAGCTCCTTCACCACCTCTTGGTCTTCACCCATTCATTTGATAGTTTCTTATGCATGTTTTGTTTTTATTTTTCTCTCTTTTCCTTCACATGGTTACTTCCATTCTGCATATAGAACACCATAGTACAGCAGAGGAACAGACAATTCGACCCACAATGTCAGTGCCGAACATGAAACCAATCTCCTCTGCGGCACGTTATTTATTTTTTGCTTTAGATGTATGTCTGTTGCTGAATCATTAATTTTGTCTCCCTCTACCGAGGCTGTGTCTGATTAGGTGATTTTTCCCTACATTGAACTTAAGGTGTAAACCCACAATAAAGCTGGAAGTTTAGTTCATTTTGCTGATTCTATGCAAGCAATTTTAAGAGAGGAATGTTGTTCAACACGATGAAGGATACATTGATTTTATAGTGCACAAACTCGCTAAGGTTTGAATTGCAGATTCTAAAGTGCAGATTGTAATTGGCATAATTGATGACTGTAAATTACCCTCTATATGCAGAAGTGTATAGTTCAAGGAGTTTAGTTTACTTTAGAGATACAGTGTGGAAACAAGCGCTTCGATCCGTCGAGTCTGCGCTGACCAACGATCACCCGTACACTAGTGTTATATTATCCCAGTTTCGCATCCTACACACTACGGAAATTTGCAAAAGCCAATTAACCTACAAACCTGCACATGTTTAAAATGTGGAGGAAACCAGAGCACCCGGACAAAACCCATGTGGTCACAGGGAGAACCTCAAATCTCTGCATAGACAGCACCCGTAGTCAGGATTGAACCCAAGTCTCTGGCGCTGTAAGTCAGCAGATCTACCACTGCGCTATTGTGCTGAGTTCTGTATGTACAGACCCGGCACAGTATATTGTTTTTTGGCAAGGTTATTTTGCATGACAAAGAATAGCGCAAGGTCTTCACAATGTAGAAAGAACTGTAGACTTGGAATATGAAAGTGTGCACAATCGTGATTCAGTGGCTGATTTGACATAGACCTGATGTGAATTACAATTTGTGATGGCGAGATTGTCATTTAAGACCTCCCTTTGATATTTTGACAGATTTAAATCTAATCAAAGTTAGATAAGAAAATGCTCATACATTGGACTTCTTCAGCACTTTGAACACTCATCTAACCTCACCTGAACATCCAGAGAGTATTGACTGAAATACATTCCATAATGATAGACTAACAAAAAGTAACCTGAAGGGAAGTCACTCTCATGTTACCATATAAAAGTGTTGTGAACAAACATGTTTTGTCATAATTAGAGGCCAATTGTCAAACAGAGTGAATATCTGACATTTACATTGAAACAATAACAAAATTGGAATTATACTATTCCATAGTTTAAAAACACACAACATGCTCTAAATTCATACAGAAACAAATTTGCATAGCAAGAGAATCTAAGCTCTGTATAAAGCATCACGTTAGTCATTTATGTTTTATTCCAGTTCATTAGTTGCTCTCTGCCAGTTCTGATAGAACAACAAAAGCCTAGGTCTGAATTTATTGCTTACATTTCAGTTAACTGTAGAATTCATGTTGGTACTGTTGTAGTGATCAAGCTCCATTCATCTTTACCCCCTTCACCTTGAGTAATGGTCATACTGTGTGGAAACAGTCCCTTCAACCCAACATGCCCCATCTACACTAGTCCCACCTGTCTGCATTTGGCCCATATCCCTCTAAACCTCTCCCATCCATGTACCCTATCGGTGATTTTTGTTGCTCAATTACACAAAGCCAAGCATTTTTAAAAGTTGGTCCACTTTCGATCAAACAGTTTTGCAAGTCAGTTCAGTGGTCAGAAACAAATGAAAGGTTGCTCGGAAAATAATCTGCATTTGAGTATAAATGTATCTATATAAGGGACATTAAATATTTAACAGTAATATCAGCACATTCTACATCTACTTTGTGTTGCATTATGTGTAAAATAATCATGTATAGATGCAAACATTTTTCTGCATAAAATTACTTTAAATTATTCAAAGCAATCTTTGGAGAGGTCATCTACAATATTAATTTACAACTGCTTGTATCAAGGCAAAAGCAAGATTACATTGCATCACAACTGACTATTTTATTCCATTGACTTTGACTAGCAATAGTTTAAAAATGTTTCATCTTGGATCTGTCATCTAATTATTTAAATGAAGGTGTAACAGCATCCAGCTTTGACAAACCATAGAATGCATTATTGAAAATAAACCAAATAGTTGTATAGTCCCTGCTTCCTTGGAAAGATGTTTGTTATTAAGCTGCAAAGGGTACTGAGAAGATTAAGAGGATGTTACCAGGACTCAAGAGCTATAGGGAGAGGTAGAGCAGGCTAGGACTGTAATCCTTGGAGTGATATTGGCTTTGTGTGACTGAGCAACAAAAATCACCGACAGGGTACATGGATCGGACAGGTTTAGGGGGATTTGGGCCAAATGCAGGCATATAAATGAGGCATATAAAATCATCAGGCGATTAGATAGGGCAAATGCACAGATCCTTTATCCAGAGCATGGGAATTTAGAATCAGAGGACGTAGGTTTAAAGTGAGGGGCGAAAGATTGAATAGAAACATGAGGGGAAAGGTTTTTGCACAAAGGATGGTGGATGTATAGAAGAAACTGCCAGAGGAGGTAGTTGAGGCAGGTACAATTACAATGTTTAACAGGTATATGGATAAGATAGGTTTAGAAGGATATTGGCCATATGCAGGCAGGTGGGACTAATGTAGATGTGACATGTTGGTTGGCTTGGGCAAGTAGGGCCGAAGGGCCTGTTTCCACGCTGTATGACTATGAATCTACATTTTGTGCTTCCTTTAAACCAACTGGGTTTACTGGAAAATGTATTTAATCTTCTGTAACATGTAATAAAAAGCAAAATAGGTGTGTGTTTAATTAGGGTGACATCAAATTAGGCCAAATATATATGAGGGGCGGCACAGTGGCATAGCTGTTGAGTTGCTGTCAAAAGGGCGTGTCCCACTGTACGAGGTAATTCAAGAGTTCTCTCGGGTTTCCCCTGATTCGAACTCGGAGGATTACGGTAATAGCCGCTCGGTGGTACTCGGGGCTCTCGTGGGCATTTTTCAACACGTTGAAAAATCTTCACGAGTCTTCACGAGCTTACCACGTTTCCCCGAGTACCTGCCGTTAGCGTTACGAGCCGCTAAGAGACGTCCAGGGCTCCGACGTACCCCCTATGTACATTCTACGTGCTTACCATAAGTTTGATTTTTTTTTAAACTCGGGGGAGCTCTTGAATTACCTAGTACAGTCGGACAGGCCCTTTACAGCACCAGAAACTCGGATTTGATCCTGGCTATAGGTTTAGTTTGATTTAGTTTAGTTTAGTATATTATGTCACGTGTATCAAGGTTTTGTGTAAAGGTTTTGCGTTACATGCTTTCAAGGCAGTGAAAAGACTATATGTGATTACCATAAAACAATCCACAGTGTACAGATACAGGATGAAGTGAATAACGTTTAGTGCAAGATAAAGATGTCAATGGTCGGTCAGGATCACGCTTTCGCTGGTGATAGGATGCTTCACTTGCCTGATAGCAGTTGGGAAGAAACTTTCCCTGAATCTGGAGCTTTGCGTTTTCACACATCTGTACCTCTTGCCTGATGGGAGAGGGGAGAAGAGGGAGTGACCGGGGCTATGCTGGAGACCTTGCTGACGCAGCGTGAAGTATAGATGGTCAATTGAAGGAAGGTGGTTTCCGTGAAAGTCAAGGGGTATTTTCACAACTCTCTGCAATTTCTTGTGGTCTTGGATGGAGCTGTTCCCAAACCATGCTGTAATGCATCTCGATAAAATACTTTCTACAACACATCTGTACAATTTGATGAGAGTAATTGGAGGCATGCCAAACCTCCTAACCCTTCTAAGGAAGTAGAGGCATGGTGTACTTTCTAGCCCATTGCTTCGATATGGCTGGTCCAGGCCAAGTTGCTGATAATATTTATTCCAATGAACTTGAAGCCTTCAACCATCTCTACTTTGGCACTGTTAACGAATACCAGGGTATGTTTACCGCTTCACTTCCTGCAGTTGATCACAATAACCATATAACAATTACAGCACAGAAACAGGCCATCTCGGCCCTACAAGTCCGTGCCGAACAACTTTTTTTCCCCTTAGTCCCACCTGCCTGCACTCATACCATAACCCTCTATTCCCTTCTCATCCATATGCCTATCCAATTTATTTTTAAATGATACCAATGAACCTGCCTCCACCACTTCCACTGGAAGCTCATTCCACACCGCTACCACTCTCTGAGTAAAGAAGTTCCCCCTCATATTACCCCTAAACTTCTGTCCCTTAATTCTGAAGTCATGTCCTCTTGTTTGAATCTTCCCTATTCTCAAAGGGAAAAGCTTGTACACATCAACTCTGTCTATCCCTCTCATCATTTTAAAGACCTCTATCAAGTCCCCCCTTAACCTTCTGCGCTCCAGAGAATAATCTCCTGGTGCTGTCTGTTCAGAGTTGACTCATTCTCCCTGTGACCACTTGAGTTTTCTCCAGGTGCTCCTGTTTATTCTCACTTGTCAAAGATGTGCAGATTTGTAGGTTAATTGGGCTCTCTAAGTTGTCCTTGGTGTGTAGGACAGAACTAGTGTATGGGTGATCGCTGTGGGACAAAGGGCCTATTTCCCCACTGTATCTCTAAACTAAACTAAACTAAACACGCACTGGTCCAACACCACCAAAAGCTCAAGCGCGCCAATTATCCGAGTTTCACTCTCTGCGCAGTGGGCAGATTGTAATCGTGCAATGCATGTCTGACATCGACATTGAAAATTGAACTTTACATACACCATATGTTCAACGTGTTTGGAGAACCAAATGTCCTCATATCTCAAATTGCCAGAAGATGGTCAAATAGTAAAAAAAGATGCGCGTTGATATTTTTTTCCTCAAAATAAGTCCTGCCCAGGTTCTGACCTAGATCAACATGTTTTCTGTTTTGCACTCTGGATTATTCACCATAGCAACATGTTAAGTTCTTGATGACATGCAACAGTTAAAACTCCAATTGAGAGAAGACCACTGAGTCATGCATTATATTGAAAGCACTTTGTGGTTGCATAAGAACTAATGGGCTAACATTTTGGATGATGATTAAAAATGTATTACCCCATCCTCACATCTATCAGGTTCTTGAAATTAATGAAGCTTTTCACTGGTATCTTGCAGAATAATATGAATATATTTTAGCAATTGCATTAAAAGGACAGCATCACTGAATTAGGTGAAATATTATGGTAGAAGAGTAAATTGGAGGGAAATTGAAAAATGTAGCAAAATACTAACCATCTCATTATGTATCATGTCAAGTCATTAGACCATAAACTTTTGATCTCTTGAGTGATGGATCTGTAGAGAATTGGTAGCTAGTTATCTTCTCCATTTTTTCTAAATCTGTTCATCCAGAATCCCGTCACAGATTTGTCTTTTCATAAGGTCAAGTGATAGGAGCAGAATTAGTCTATTCGGCCCATCAATATTACTCCGCCATTCAATCATGGCTGATATATCAACCCCATTCTCTTGCCTTTTCCCCATAACCCCTGACACCCATGCTAATCAAGAATCTATTAATCTCTGCCTTAAAAATATCATTGACTTGGCCTCTGCAGCCTTCTGTGACAAATAATTCTGCAGATTCACCACCCGCTGATTAAGGAAATTCCTCCTCATCTCCTTCCTAAAGGAACCTCCTTTAATTCTGAGGCTATCACCTCTACTCCTAGATTCTCCCACTAGTGGAAACCTCCTCTCCAATCCACTCTATCCAAGCCTTTCACTATTCTGTACACTTCAATTAGGTCCCCGCTCATTCTTCTAAACTTCAGCAAGTACAGGCCCAGCACTGTCAAATGCTCATCATATGTTAACCCACTAATTCCTGGGATAATTCTTGTAAACCTCCTCTGGACCCTCTCCAGAACCAGCACATCCTTCCTCAGATATGGTGCCCAAAATTGCTCACAATACTCCAAATGCGGCCTGACGAGCACTTTACAGAGCCTGTTTTTGTATTCTAGCCCTCTTGAAAGCACAGACGCTTCAGCTCAGCTGCCCTCTATATCTGCCTGAGTTTGATGCAGGAGGGCAGGCAGTGTAGATAATGATTCTGAGCAACAGGCCAGATATGGAACAACCTAGCCCCTTTCTCAGCCTTATCCCAGGATTAATAATACCTGGAACCTTCTTCCCATTGTTCTTTGCTTTAGGTATCCTGGTCTTTTCCCTCATAAGGGAAGGGCCCCACTGACTTCACTTCAATGGTGTAATCAACTCCTGTCTCCCCCCTCCCTTTCAGAAAGTTCATTATACTGCAGATTTATTTGCCTCCTTTATCGGATACAGTTTGATGCCTATTTCTTCTCCTTTCTGAGCATGCTGTTAATGAATTAAGTAGGAGAAGGAAGAAAACGCTAAAAGCAAAGCTATTTTCAAACCTCTATACCTATTGCTTGATGGGAGAGGGAAGAAGAAAAAATGATCGGGGTGAGGCTAATCCTTGATTATGCTGGCGGCCTTGCTGAGGCAGTGTGAATTGTAGATGGAGTCAATGGAAGGGAGGCAGATTTACGTGATGGTCTGGGCTATGTCCACAATTCTGCAAATTCTTGCAGTCTTGGATGCAGCAGTTCTCAGATTCAGATTCAATTTTAATTGTCATTGTCAGTGTACAGTACAGAGACAACGAAATGCATTCTCAAACCATGCTGTGATGTTTCCCAATAAGATGCTTACTACGACACATTTGGAAAAGTCAGTAAGGGTTGTCAGGGACAGTGTTTTATTGTGTCCCAGACAGAACAATGAACTTCTTACTTGCAGCAGCACAACAGATTATGTAAGCATAGTACAGTGACGTGAGTTGTGAAGCCAGAGAAAGGAATATAGATGGAAGGGGATGCGGGGAAAGGGAAAGGGAGAAATGGGTGCATCTCCATATGGGGCACAGGGTAGATATGGGGAAAAGGGAAGGAAAGGACGGAGGATGTTTGTAGATTAGTTACCTCAAATTGGGAATTCAATTTTCATACCATTCGGTTGTAAGCTGGCGGAATATGAGATGCTTTCCCTCCAGTTTACACGTGGTCTCACTCTGATCATGAATAATGTGGAATACCTGTAAATATATTGATCTGAAATTATCATTAAAGAGACTATTACAACTAATTTTCCTTCCGTTAATTTAGCTGTAATAAAGGGACTGATATATTAAAGAAACAAAGACAACTTGACCTTTTTTTAAAATAAAGGAACAAGTGATTCTTCAGCACACCGTAATTTACATTCACAGTGTTTCTAAATTATGCAGTTGTTGCCATCTAGTGGCTTATTTGCCACAACAATGAATGTTCTGCAATAACTGTCTTTTGTGTAAGTCTTTTCACATATTAGACCAAAGGTAACAAAGAACCACTTTTTTAGAATTTTCTGATTTCATAGAGGTACAAAAGCCAGAATGAATAGTTAACCTGTTCAGTGCCAGTCCCCAAGTATACTCGGGTCTTGGCCAATAGTGTAAAAGAAACTTGGCAGTGAACATGTTAAAGATAGATAGACACAAAATGCTGGAGTAATTCAGCGGGACAGGCAGCATCTCTGGAGAAAAGGAACGGTTTCAGGTCGAGACCCTGCTTCACCTGGCCTGGCCTCCCTAACACTTTCACTGTCAAATATAAGAAAAAAAACAGGTTCAAGATCTTGGTTTGATTTCCTGCTCGCTGTCAGGCTGGCCATTGATATTTAACTAGAACCAGTTGCATGTCTGCTGAAGCAGCTCCTTTGGGCAGAGATCCTTTTGGTTATAGGGCAAGGGTTCCCACCCTGGGATAAATTTACCCCAGGGGGTGAATTTCACCTACCCAGGGGGTAAATTTGTTGATCCTGGATTTGTATATAGTTTTTCTCATTGACTGACTATGTTTGGTTCCGGTATACCAGTACCTGTTCATCATTAGTTCATAAATAAGTGAAATAACATTGTTATGTGCTATTAAAGTTGCCAGCGGTAAACGGGACGAAAAAGTTTGGGAACCCATGTTGTAGGGGATCTACTTGTCCATGTGAATCACTGTTCAGATATGTCTGTAGGCTGGCCAGGTATCATCCTCTCATTCAAGCAATATTGCAGGCAGTCCTTTAAGAAGTCTTCCAGTTCAGCAGGATGACTTGCTAACTCACCAATTCTGAGAGGTGGCAGATGCCTGTGTATGAGTTATTTTGATGTTGGTTGAGCATTTCGCACCTGCTCTCACACAGACCTGACAGAATGAGGTTAGACACAAAAAGCTGGACTAACTCAGTGGGACAGGCGGCATCTCTGCAGAGAAGGAATGGGTGATGCTTCTGGTTGAGACCCTTCTTCAGACTAGCTAGGGTAAAGGGAAACGAGAGATAAATGATGATTATGTAGGGAGATAAAGAACAATGATTGAAAGATATGCAAAAAAGTAACGACGATAAAGGAACATTGTTAGCTGTTTGTTGGTTGAAAACGAGAAGCTTTGAGAGTGAGAACTTGGTCCAACTGCAAGGAAACATAGAAACATAGAAAATAGGTGCAGGATTAGGCCATTCGGCCCTTCGAGCCTGCACCGCCATTCAATATGATCATGGCTGATCATCCAAATCAATATCCCATACCTGCCGCCTCTCCATACCCCTTGATCCATTTAGCCACAAGGGCCACATCTAACTCCCTCTTAAATCTAGCCAATGAACTGGCCTCAACTACCTTCTGTGGCAGAGAATTCCACAGATTCACCACTCTCTGTGTAAAAAATGATTTTCTCATCTTGGTCCTATAAGACTTCCCTCTTATCCTTAAACTGTGACCCCTTGTTCTGGACTTCGCCAACATCGGGAATAATCTTCCTGCATCTAGCCTGTCCAACCCCTTAAGAATTTTGTAAGTTTTGTAAGGGAGGTGGATGACAACTGGAGACCAGGGTTCCATTCACACTCACACACATTCACACTCATACGCACACACTCAATCCATAACCTCAGCCCATGCACTCACACTCAGTCCTCACAAACTCAGACCACACACACACAAAGACTTAGTTTTCCTTGGTCCCACTTCTGTACATGTTTCCACCTTGGTTCAATGCTCCCAATTTTCCATGATATTCCAAGGAAAACCTAATTATTTTTATGAACACATTCTTATATATTGGAGGGGAAAGAAAGTGAAGTGCATCACAGTGCAATGCGGACTCTGGAAGCAGGAAATAGATTGGGGTGAACTATTACAAAGTGATTGATTGCTTACTTTGAAGCCTGGCCTCCCAAACACTTTCACTAGGTCAAATATAAGAAGGAAAACATTTTTCAATAATATAATGTGGAATGATCAGTGGTTCCGTGTCCTTTGCTATTTGGTCAACCAACTTACAAATAAGATCAACAAATCAGTCATAAGGTCAGAAAGGTCATAAATGGCAGGAGTATTATTAGGCCATTCAGCCCATCAAGTCTACTTTGCCATACAATCATGGCTGATCTATATCTCCCTCCTAACCCCATTCTCCTCCTTTCTCACCATAACCTCTGACACCTATACTAATAAAGAACCTATCTAACCTTGCCTTAAGAATATCCACTTGGCCTTCACAGCCTTCTGTGGCAAATAATTCAACAGTTTCACCACTCTCTGACTAAAGAAATTTCCCCTTATTTCCTTCCTGATATATCGTCCTTTAATTCTGAGGCTATGACCTCTAGTCCTAGACTCTCCCACTAGTGAAACCATCCTCTCCACATCCATTCTATCCAAGGCTTTCACTATTCTGTATGTTTCAATGAGATTCTCCCTCATTCTTCTGAACTCCAGTGAGTATAGGCCCAGTGCCAACAAAAGCTCATCATAGGTTAACCTACTCATTCCTGGGATAATTTTTGTAAACCTCTTCTGGACCCTCTCTAGAGCCAACATATCCTTCCCCACGTATGCTGCCCAAATTTGCTC
The DNA here is from genome assembly GCF_028641065.1 of Leucoraja erinaceus. NCBI lineage: Eukaryota > Metazoa > Chordata > Chondrichthyes > Rajiformes > Rajidae > Leucoraja > Leucoraja erinaceus. Next base: position 41,117,813 of record NC_073389.1, read on the forward strand.
ACATTATTCCAAATGCGGCCTTACCAGCGCTTCATAGAGCCTCAGCATTACCTCCCTGTTTTTGTATACAAGCCCTCTTAAAATAAATGCTAGCATTGTGTTTGCTTTCTTTACTACTGATTCAACTTGTAGATTAACTTTTTGGGAATCCTGCCCCAGCATTCCCAAGTCCCTTTGCACCGATTTCTGGGTTATCTCCCCACTTAGAAACTAGTCTACGCTTTTATTCCTACTACCAAAATGCACGACTCCACACTTCTGCAGTTGCTGCTTTCTCTATACTACCTGCCTTTCCACCTATTTTCGTAACCAGTCCAGTCTCTGGAGTAAACCGAATAACGACCATGCATTATTAAGACAAACACTTTTACACGACAATATCCAAGTCCAGGTAAATTTAACCAAACATTTTGAAAATATGCATGTAACATTCTGTTACCCCAAGTCCCATTAAGTCTAATAAATTAATAACTAACAGTCGCGTTGTTTTGATTGAAAATAATGAGCACCCAGTGGCATAATTCTATTCAAAGACTTTGCAAAAATGTAGTGTCAGTAAATCATTTGGCACTTTTTATCTAAAATATTAAGAGGCACTTTAGTTCTTGACGTGGAGTCTTGCTAAATGCTTCGCAGTTCACTTTTAATGGATTTGGCAAACTAGCTAACAACCATAAAACAGGGCTTAATTAAGAGGCAATTTGTAAGCAAATTGTCAGTCTCAAAGGGAGACTATTGCTGACAAACCATAAAGAAGCTGGCAGAGAAAGAACACAGGTCACACCGGGATATCAGGAGAATGGAGATAATTGTGGGAAATTGGCCCAAACAAAATGTTAGACAAAAAACAGCTGAAGAACAATTTTGCATCAGATTTATAAAACCTTCCATAATATGATGTTACTTTAAGGTACAACCAATAAAACAATTCAGAGCTTTTACATGGCCCGGTCATACATGAATGAAGAAGGCAGAGTAATGGATGGAACAGACACAAAATGCTGGAGTAACTCAGTGGGTGAGGCAGCATCTCTGAAGAGAAAGAATGGTATAATGAAATGATGATCTGTGAAGAGCAATTGGTATGGTTCGGTAGGGAGGGGCTCTCTGTGATAAGAAGAAACATAATCTTGGAGAGGTTATTTCATCTGAGTTATTCATTGCACTCCTTCAGTGGCCCTGTTATGAGAAAATATTCTCCTGGTAGAGCTGAAATATGATCTCTTGTATTGATTAATCTGTGCTTGTGTGTTTTACTGGTTAGTGCAACATTTATTGCCTATCCTTAATTGCCCCTGAACAGAATATCGTTACCATGTTGGTGAGGTACAGTTGCATCAGACAACCGGTGAGTGAGGATTAGATTTCATCGAGGCATAGAATAATAGTTGTTCAGTGGAGAAATATGCCATTCAGCTCACCATGTTAATGCAGAATTTTTCATCCATCTACATTAAATGTATTTGCCTGCATTAGGACCATGTCCTCCTATGCCCTCGGGGGCAGAGGTGGGGGGTGGGGGGGGGGGGTAAATTTCGCCTATCCAGGGAGTAAATTTGTTGATTCGGGATTTGTACATATTTTTTCTAATTGACTGACTATGTTTGGTTCTGTTCATCATTAGTTGTTCATCAAAAAGTGAAATAACTATGTTATGTGCTATTAAAATTGCCTGGGGTAAACGGGACAAAAAAGGTTGGGAACCTCTGTCTTACCCTAATACGACGCCCTCTTGTTCTTCCAGAAAGAAGCCAGCTGAATCAGTTCTAGCCCACTGATTGCTATCAAATGGTGAGCTTTTGAATATATGGCTTCCTGGATATTTTGGGGAATTCTACTGCTGTTAGGAAAAAACTGAGAGGCGATAGGAATACATTTAAGAATAATTTTTTGGTATATTTTAAATATATTTAGTATATAAAATTATAAGAGGCATGGATAAGGTAGTCAGTCAGAATCTTTTTCCCGGGGTGGAAATGTCCAACACTAGAGGGCACAGCTATTAAGCGAGAGGGAAAACATTTAAATGAGAAGTGTGGGGCAAGTTTTTTATACAGTGAGTTGTGGGATCCTGGAACACATTGCCAGGGGGCGGTGGTGTGGGCAGATACGAGATCGACCTTTATAAGGAATAGGTGACATTTCGGGTTGAGACCATTCTTTAGACTCTTTTTCAGTCGCTGTCGAAAACATCACCTATTCCTTTTCTCCAGAGATGCTGCCTGACCCACTGACTTACTCCAGCTTTTTGTGTCCATCTTTAATGTAAACCAGCATCTGCAGTTCCTTCATCCACATAGTGACGTTTAATACATTTTTAAATAGGCAGATGGAACTGCAGGGAATAGAGCGATATGGATCATGCAGAGGCAGATGTGATTAGTTTAACTAGGCATTATGTTAGGTACAAACATGGTGGGCCAAAGAGCCCATTCCTGTGTTGTACCGTTCTATGTTCTATGTTATAATAACCTTAGTTAAAAGTGGTCATACAGAAATGTGCTGAGAACAGTGGTGCATTTAATCTCTAGGTGGCAGCATTCAATAAGAATTGCTTCTTATTGTCTGGCCTCATCTGCTTATTTAGTTATAGTATTTTTAGTTTATGACATACAGTGAGGAAACAGGCCCTTCGGCCCACTGAGTCCGTGCTAACCACCGATGCCCATGCACCAACACTATCCTACACACACTAGGGACAATTTACAATTTTATTAAAGTCAATTAATCTACAAACCTGTATATCTTTGGAGCGTGGGAGGAAACTGGGGCTCCTGGAGAAAACCCACGCAGGTCATGGGGAGAACATACAAACTCTGAACAGACAGCATAGTCAGCATCAAACTCGGGTCCCTGGCATTGTAAGGCAGCAACTCTGCTGTGCCAACATGATGTCCATATAAATAAATGTATTTCTGCATTTGTGGTTGCAGGTATTTCTGTCAATGTGTGTACATATGAACATACCAATTCGGACAAGAGGAACACCACTTGCTACTTCACTCCTGATCTAATCTTAAGCAAAAAAAACCCAAACTGCTTGGATAGGAAAGATCTGATTTTAACTTCAACCAGGTTCCCCTCCCCTGTTGCAAACTGTCACCCTCTGCTTATTATGTATCTTTCTATCTCAGTTTTAAATGCACTCCCAGACTCTGCTTCTGCTGATCTTTGGGGAAGGGACTCCTCAGGCTGACAGGGTTAAAAATTGCCTAATCTTTGTCCTGAATGTGTGACTTCTTAGTCTTAAACAGTGGCCTAGATTGTTCTAGTTAAAGTGTCACGTTGAAGTCCCTATATCAGAACTGGTCTGACAAAAGATCTTCAAACTGAAACGTCAACCCTGGTAATCTTTCCACAGATGGGGCCAGATCTGCTGAGTTTTTCCACCATTTTCTTTTTTTATTTAAGATGTTCAGCATATAAAAAAAAAGTCATCATAGCTATCCTGCACAGACCCTTCACAATAATCTATATTTCAATCTATTTGCTCTTCGAAACTTCTGCAATGCCTAGACTAGTTTGCATGAATTTTCCACATAAGGTAACCTGCCCACTCCAGATATTAGTCTAGAAAATCAGACCTGAAATCCTTCCAACCAATTAATATCCTTCCTTTAATAAGGAGAATAGTAGTGTGAACAGTTTTTTAGATGTGGTCTTAAACAAAACCTTAAATATCTTTTGTATTCAATTCTCCTCACAATAAATGATAATGTCCTGCTTTTTTAAAATTACATTTAAAATTACTTAACAGAGTATTTTTTAAGAAGGAACTGCAGATGCCAGAAAATCGAAGAAGACAAAAATGCTGGAGAAACTCAGCAGGTGAGGCAGCATCTATGGAGTGAAGGAAATAGGCGACGTTTCGGGTCGAGACCCTTCTTCAGACTGATGTGGGGTTGTGTGGGTGCGGGAAGAAGAAAGGAAACCCACCCAAACCACCCCCTCTGTTGGGACTTTCCCTTGCAACCGCAGGAAATATTACGCTTGTCGCTTTACCTCACCCCTTGACTCCATCCAAGGACCCAAGCAGTCTTTCCAGGTGCGGCAAAGGTTCACCTGCACCTCCTCCAACCTCATCTTTTGCATCCGCTGCCCCAGGTGTCAGTTGCTCTACATCGGTGAGACCAAGCGTAGGCTTGGCAATCGCTTCGCCCAACACCTCCGCTCGGTTTGCAATGACCAACCTGACCTCCCGGTGGCTCAGCACTTCAACTCCCCCTCCCATTCCGAATCCGACCTCTCTGCCCTGGACCTCCTCCATGGCCAGAGTGAGGCTCACCGTAAATTGGAGGAGCAGCATCTCATATTTTGCTTGGGTAGTTTACACCCCAGCGGTATGAACAGTGACCTCCAGTTTTAGGTTGTTCCTGCTTTCTCCTTCTTTCTCCTCCCCTTCCCAGCTCTCTCACAGCCCACTGTCTCCTCCTCTTCCTTTCTTCTTCCCGCCCCCCCCCACCCCTACATCAGTCTGAAGAAGGGTCTCGACCCGAAATGTCGCCTATTTCCTTCGCTCCATTGATGCTGCCTCACCCGCTGAGTTTCTCCAGCATTTTTGTCTAGGAGTATAGTGTGCACTTCTGGTTGCCTCAATGGAGGAAGGATGTGGAGGCTTTGACGATGGTGTGGAGGTATTTTACCAAAATGGTGCCTGGATTTGGGGATATTTAGCTACATGGAGAGTTTGAACAGACTTGAATTGTTTTCTCTGGAATGCCAGAGGTTGAGGAGAGATACTTCTACTACAAGTATCTAAAATTATAAGAGGAATAGCTAGGATGGACAGGATAGACCATCTTTCTTCCAGGGTGGAAAAATCAAATACTAGAAGATTTAACTTTAAGGTGAAAATGGGCAAAGTTGAAAGATGTGCGTGGCAGGTTCTTTACATAGAGGTTGATTAGTGCCTGGGACACATTACCAGGGTGAGGGGAGGGGGGGGTGGTGGTGGGGAGGGGGTAGTGGGGGGTGGGGGGGGGGGGGGGGGGGGGTGGGGGGGTGGCATTTATTTAAAATACTTTTGGATTGGCATATGGATATGCAGGGAATGGAATGTGTTACGTTGAGGTAGGAAAACGATGACCTTTGCATCCTATTCGACACATACATAGAGAGCTGAAGAGACTGGTCTTGTGCCACGGTGTACTATGCTCTTTGTATCATCTCCATTAGCTTCATAAAAGCATTTTGTAAACCATGGACTTAGACACCTAAAAACCTTCTGCTTTTCAGCTTGGAAATGACTTGTTATTTTGATAATATGCTCCATAAAAAGATTTTCATGACAAAATGGACATTTTCACATTTTCCTAGATTATTCTCATTTGCTAGGTCACCAACCTATCCATAACTCTTTGTAGACTCCTAATGTTCTCTTTATATTTCTACCTGTCACGACGCTATCAGTAAATGTAGCAAATATATTTTATGCCTTCATCTATCATTTACATAAATTGTGAACAGTTGAGACCATATTTGCATATCACTCATTACATCTTGACACAAGAAAAAAAACATTTATGTCTACACTCTGTTTCCAATTAGGCAACCAATCTTCTATCCACACTAATATGTCAGTCTCTTCCATATTATCATTAACTTTCTGCAATAACCTTTGATGTGTCACCTGTTAGATATCTGGAAATTCAATTAATTGTGTCTGCACCGATGAGTTTGTGTGCTATGTACTTCTGTCTCATTGCATGGTTTTCAAGTCAAGTCTTTCACACACTTTTTGTTGTCATTCCTGTCAGATGTGCAAACACAGTGAACCACAGGTACAATTAAAATGTTGCAGCAACATCGCAGGCACAAAGACTAAGACAAACACAAAAAAGCAACCGATATTTTTTTACATAAATGACACAACTTTTTTGAAAGAAAGACCATGCAAAACAGGACATTCCATGCAGACTGCACTGTTGGACCTGTGGTAAAAGGTGTTTATATGAAATAACATTGCCTCAAAAGACAGGTGGCACAGCAAAGTCCATCAGAATGGTGCCAGTCCCATCCTTCGCAACACCAGGAACAGGTAGAACCAAGAATGTAGTGGCACTTGGTGCATGCATGCTTTGGTTCTATGTGCAGCATGATGCATCAGTGCAGAGTGTCTTGGATTAAACTCTATTTGCCATTTCTCTGCCCATTTCCAAAGCTGATTTAAATCCTGCTGTATGCTTTGACAACCTTCCTCACTGTCCGTAAACTCCACCAATTTACTTGTCGTCTGCAAATTTGCTAACCAACCTGTATATCACTCATTTCATTTCACTGCACATCTCGTATGTGTATGTGATGAATAAACTTGACTTGACTTGACTTGTAGATCAATCACTATTGCTGATTTGATCCACATCTAGTTTTACTATTGCCAGCCCGATCCATACTCCATGCTGGGTTTCCACTATGTCATCTGGTGGTGTGTGATTAGCTAAGACCTCAGCTTTAATCCACGATGCTGTATTTTGCAGATGCCAATGCCATGGTCTCTGCATGTATTCTTAATAAAGTAGCTTTTATGAAGTTAAATGAATTAGTGTTACTTATACTTCTTACATGGTGTCAGATGTCTTATTCTGGAACTACATCGGCATGAACTTCAAGAGTTTTTCTCTCTTTTTCTTCACAAGAGAGATCTAAAGTCTGTTTGTTGAACAGACATGGCTGATACATTCCGGAAACTGAATGTATCAGCTTCACACTCGTTTTCGACAGCAGTATATGGCTGGAGAGTGATGGCATATCTTTGAGGAAGAATATAATGTCTTCATTGATGCTGCCCACCACGATAAACCACCATGTGTCCAAACATCCATTCTCTTCAATCTTGCTGGACTGGGTGCTATCCAACGTACAAAGTCCTTTACCAACAGGGAGGAGGTGGGATAGGCTGCCGACGGGGATGGAGGTGAGATTATCACCCCTGCTGAATTGAAAGAGTATCTCGTGTGTCTCAAGAAGAAGTTTTGGGAGCTATGCAACCCCCAATCTGATCTCACTAAAGAACGGCACAAGTTCAACTCACGGAATCAGAATCATGGTGAGCCGATTGAATCTTATATCAATTCTGTGAAGATAGCCGCAAGGAGCTGCAGATTTGGAGAGCTCTGTGATGAGCTCATTAAAGACAGCCTCGTGTGTGGCATTATTGATGATAAGCTTATAAAATAACTTTTGCGTGATTCTGACTTGACACTGATTAAAGCTATCTCTACCTGTCAAGTTCACGAAATGACTGATGCTCACACTAAATCGTTAAATATCATGCTCAATCAATCAATCAATCAAGCACTTTATTCATCCCCGAGAGGCAATTTTAAAGGGCGCATTACAGTAGCTTTTTTTAAAAAAAAAAGAAAGAGACACAATCAACGAAGAGACAAACATTCAAAGCTACTCTCTGCACCTACCGGTCGACCGCAGGAGCAGCGACCCGGCAAGGATTGGGTTGTCAGCAGCGATACAATAATAAAGAACACACAAAATGTAACACAAACATCCACCACAGCATTCATCACAGTGGTGGAAGGCACAAAAAATTTGGCCAGTCCTCCATTTCCCCCCCGTGGACAGGACCAGAGTCCAGAGTCAGTCCAGGATCGGCTCTTCCTCACCGGAGACCGCGGCTTTAGATTGGTGTAGGCCGCAGGCCGGCGGTCAAGATTTAAAGTCCCCGCCGCAGCCAGAAGCACCGTAGACTGCAGGGCCGGCGGTCGAAGCTCCCCTCCAGGGGTGATGGTAAGTCCATGCCGGCCCCGCGGTAGAAGTTGGCCGCGGGCCAGCAATTGGTAATGCTGCGATTGGTAATTAGCATTGCTGCTACACAGGCTGAGTTCAGGAGAGAACGTAAGCCAAGGATAGCGATGGGAGTCCAGCTTGGTAAGCCTGCATGTATTCTTAATAAAGTACCTTTTATGAAGTTAAACGACTTAGTGTTACTTATACTTCTTACACAACCCATCTATATTTATGTCCAAGTCGTTTATATATATCACAAACACCAGAGGTCCCAGCTCAGATCCTTGTGGAACTCTACTGATAGGGCCAGAATAACACCCTTCCACCAGAACCCTTTGTCTTCTACAAGGAAGCCAGTTCCGAATCCATATGATTAATTTGCCATGGATCTGATGCATCTTAATCTTCTGGATCAGTCTATCATGAGGGGCTTTATCAAGTGCTTTACTAAAATCTATGTTGGTAACATCCACTGCCCTACCCTTATCGATTCCCTTCGTCACCTCCTCAAAAAACTAAATACAATTTATAAAACATGACCTGCCATGGACAAAGCCGTGCTGATTGTCCAAAACTAGGCCATTTTCTTCCAAATGTGGGTAAATTCTATCCCAAAGAATCCTCTCCAAATAGATGCCCAACCACTGGCGTGAGGCTCATCAGCCTATAAATTCATGGATTATCTCTACTTCCCTACTTAAACAAAGGAGCTGGCTACTCTTGAGTCCTCTGGGACCACTTGAGTTCTTACTTGCTTGCTTTATATTCCTCAAAGGCTCCATCTGATTTAGTATTTCTAACGATAAAACACAATTGACTTGCTCATTATTTTTCGAGAGGAGACAAAACAAATGTACTTTACTGTCCTCTAGGCAGTCAAGAGAGCAATCAATACTCCACTCCCACTGTTTACCCATATCTTATTATGCCCTGTAGGAAAGAACTGCAGATGCTGGTTTAAATCGAAGGTAGACACAAAATGCTGGAGTAACTCAGTCTGAAGTCTGAAGAAAGGTCTGAAGAAGGGTCTCAACCCGAAACATCACCCATTCCTTCTCTCCAGAGATGTTGCCTGTGTGTCTACCTTCTTATTATGCCCTGATGACCATGAAAATCAGCGTTGTTAACTGAAGTAGAAAATAATAAAATTGGATCACATGGTGCCAAATATAACAAGATACAAAATGAAAATGAATGGTTTAAATGATACAGAAAACTGTTCTGTGGTTACTGTTGTCTTGGCTGCATGAGGACATTACAATTAAATAGGAATTAGAGTCATTTTGATCATTAGCTTAAATAGACCTGTGTTTAAAATACATTTAGAATCAATTGCCAAAGTACTTTCATGGGCAGAGATTTCTGTTGAGTTTAATGTGATTATGGACAGGGAGCAAGCTTGTGAAGCTGGATAGTGAATATTGCATATTTCCCTTTCAAAACAGAACCTTTAAGGCTCTGCTTATTAAGTATTACAGATGCAAGTAGGATTCTCCATTCTACATTATCCTTGACCCTCGTCACCTTTGATTTCTCATTTTCACACCCTTTCCTTCCATATCTCTGTCTCCCTCTCCCCTGATGCTCAGTCTGAAGAAGGGTCTCAACCCGAAACGTCACCCATTTCTTCCCTCCAGAGATGCTGCCTATCCCGCTGAGTTACTCCAGCAGTTTGTGTCTATCTTCGCGAGTAGGATTGTGTTCTGGCATTTTCTAATAGCGTGCAATGAACTTTATGGGTTTTCATGTTTAAATAACATCTCACATTGTAGAAGATTACAAGCTCTTTTACAAATAATCTGTACAAAATTATAAAAAAGCAGGTAACACGGAAGCAATATAAGATTATTTAATGTTTAAACCTTGGGGATGGCAGGATGTCGTTCCATGACAATTGCAATATTAAACTAGACAGATGGATGATTTTATCGGCTCAGTCAAGAATAAGAGGATCATAATTTCAGTTTCCACTAAAAATACATAATAATCTTCAAATACCACGAGGTTGGCTTGTCTCCCTCCTTCACCCTGGAGGATAATTGATAGCATCTCCAGTAAAAATACAGTTATACAAGTTCCCTGGAGATACAAGAAACTGATGATGCTGGAATCTGGAGCAAAAAAAAATCCAAACTGTTGGCGGAATTCAGCAAACCTGTGAGATTCTGACCATTCTGGAAGATTCTGTGGCAATGTTTAAGTGAGGAACTTCCGTTTCACCATTTGAAAGTGCGAAAAAGTGTGAAAGTATAGAAACATATAAAAATTTTAAAGGATTGGACAGGTTAGATGCACGAAAAATGTTCCCGATGTTGAGGGAGTCCAGAACCAGGGATCCCAGTTTAAGAATAAGGGGTAGGCCATTTAGGACTGAGATGAGGAAAAACATTTTCAACCAGAGAGTTGTGGATCTGTGGAATTCTCTGCCACAGAAGGCAGTGGAGGCCAATTCACTGGATATTTTTTAGAGAGAGTTAGATATAGCTCTTGGGGCTAATGGAATCAATGGATAAGGGGAGAAAGCAGGAACGGGGTACCGTTTTTAGATGATCAGCCATGATCATATTGAATGGCGGTGCTGGCTTGAAAGGCCAAGTAGCTTACTCCTGCACCTATTTTCTAAGTTTCTAAAACTTAATGCTTGAAACCAATACTCTTGATTCTGGCTTTGGTTCCAATCCAGGCATACCACGTACACTGAAGGTTCAATGGTTGGGTATTAATGGTGGAGTAGCAAGATGGATTCAACAGTGGCTGAATGGGAGATGCCAGAGAGTAATGGTGGATGGTTGTTTGTCAGGTTGGAGGCCAGTGACGAGTGGGGTGCCACAGGGATCTGTGTTGGGTCCACTGTTGTTTGTCATGTACATCAATGATCTGGATGATGGTGTGGTAAATTGGATTAGTAAGTATGCAGATGATACTAAGATAGGTGGGGTTGCGGGTAATGAAGTAGAGTTTCAAAGTCTACAGAGAGATTTATGCCAGTTGGAAGAGTGGGCTGAAAGATGGCAGATGGAGTTTAATGCTGATAAGTGTGAGGTGCTACATCTTGGCAGGACAAATGAAAATAGGACGTACATGGTAAATGGTAGGGAATTGAAGAATGTAGGTGAACAGAGGGATCTGGGAATAACTGTGCACAGTTCCCCGAAAGTGGAATCTCATGTAGATAGGGTGGTAAAGAAAGCTTTTGGTGTGCTGGCCTTTATAAATCAGAGCATTGAGTATAGAAGTTGGGATGTAATGTTAAAATTGTACAAGGCATTGGTGAGGCCAATTCTGGAGTATGGGTACAATTTTGGTCGCCTAATTATAGGAAGGATGTCAACAAAATAGAGAGAGTACAGAGGAGATTTACTAGAATGTTGCCTGGGTTTCAGCAACTAATTTACAGAGAAAGGTTGAACAAGTTAGGGCTTTATTCTTTGGAGCGCAGAAGGTTAAGGGGGGACTTGATAGAGGTTTTTAAAATGATGAGAGGGATAGACAGAGTTGACGTGGAAAAGCTTTTCCCACTGAGAGTAGGGAAGATTCAAACAAGGGGACATGACTTGAGAATTAAGGGACTGAAGTTTAGGGGTAACATGAGGGGGAACTTCTTTACTCAGAGAGTGGTAGCTGTGTGGAATGAGCTTCCAGTGAAGGTGGTGGAGACAGGTTCGTTTTTATCATTTAAAAATAAATTGGATAGTTATATGGATGGGAAGGGAATGGAGGGTTATGGTCTGAGCGCAGGTATATGGGACTAGGGGAGATTATGCGTTCGGCACGGACTAGAAGGGTCGAGATGGCCTGTTTCCGGTGTGTAATTGTTATATGGTTATATGGTACACAGGGAGTGACGGCCTATATCAAGCTACATATGAAAAAAATGTGGCATGTCTCCAGTGACTCTTACAAACTTCTATATATGCACCATAGAAAGCATACTGTTGTGTTGCATCACAGCTTGGGTTTGGGAACAGCTCTGTCCAAGACCACAAGAATTTGCAATGAGTTGTAGGTGTAGACCAGCCCATCATACAGACCATACCATTGACTCCATCTACATTTCATGCTGCCTCGGCAAAAGCAGCCAACATAATTAAAGACTTGTCTCACCTCGGCCATTCCTTTCTCTCCTTGCTCCCACCCAGCAGAAGGTACAGAGCTTGAAAACATGTACCGACAGTCTCAGGAACAGTTTCATCCTCTCTGTTATCAGGCTTGCGAATGATCCTTCCATTAGTAGGCTGTTGCTTGATTTACCTCAACCCCATTGAGGACATTGGACTTTCTGGCACGGTGGGGCAGCGGTAGAGTTGCTGTCTTATAGTGCTTGTGGCGCCAGAGACCTGGTTTCGATCCCGATTACGGGTGCTGTAAATGTTCAGATTTTTTTATCGTTACTGCTCAGAATAATTTGCATGCAAAAGGTACCATGAAGTGCAAAGAGACATCGCTTTAAAAATGCTTTAAACTCTGCCTTTGATATGCTTAACAGCTAAACTGTTTGAATATTGAGGCAGAAAATGGGTTTATAACAAAAAAATAGGAGTCTTTAATTACAGTGTCAAAATAAAGTCTGTGAGTGACCTTACTATAAATGACTAAATGGCTTTAAAAAGGTTTTGCAGAACCATTTGTGAGATATGTCAAGTAGTGTCCTTTATCTGTAAATTAAATAGAATTTCATTCAAAACTGTAAAACAAGTGTTAGAGTCGTCGAGTGATAGTGTAGAAACAGGCCCTTCGGCCCAACTCGCCCACATCAGCCAACAATGTCCCTACTACCCTAGCCCCACTTGCCTGCACTTGTTCCATAACTATCCAAACCTGTCCTATCCATGTACCCGTCCAATTGTTTTTTATACGATGGGATAGTCCCAGCCTCAACTACCTCTTCTGACAGCTTGTTCCATACACGCACCATCCTCTGTGTTAAAAAATTACCCCTCGGATTCCTATTAAATATTTTCCTCTTCACCTTGAACCTATGTCCTCTGGTCCTCGATTCCCCTACTCTGGGTAAAAGACTCTGCATATACCCCATCTATTCCTCTCATGATTTTGATACCTCTATAAAATTTCCCCTCATCCTCCTACGCCCCATGGAATAGAGACCCAGCCTACTCAGCCTCTCCCTATAGCTCACACCCTCAAGTCCTGGCATCATTCACGTAAATCTTTACTGAACCCTTGCAAGCTCGACAATATCCTTCCTATAACATGATGCCCAGAACTGAACACAATATTCTAAATGCGGTCTCACCAATGTCTTATACAATTGCAACATGACGTCCCAACTTCTATACTCAATACTCCGACTGATGAAGGCTAAAGCGCCAAAAGCTTTTTTGACCATCTTATCTATCTGTTACTCGCCCTTCAGGGAACCATGCACTTTTACTCCTCGGTGTTGAAGGAAGGAACTACAGATTTTGGTTTAAACCGAAGATAGGCACAAAATACTGGGGTAACTCAGTAGGACAAGCAGCATCTCTGGATAGAAGGAATGGGTGACGTTTCAGGTCGAGACCCTTCTTCAAATTATCGCTATCCAGAGATGATGCCTGCCCCACTGAGTTGCTCCAGCATTTGGTGTAAAACAAGGGTATTGCTAAATAAAGCTAACAAAAAAACAGCTTCGGTTTTTGGAGCTCCTTCGAAGATCTGCAAATACGATATGCACCTGATTGTCTGCAATTACCAAGTGGGTGAAGTAAAGTTTAACCCAAGGCCGGGAGGGAGGAAAGGCAATGTTGGGCGGGGTTAAATAAGTGGAAATAATTCACAGGCTGGGGAGTGGCAGAGTCCCTGGCCCCACACGCTACGCACCAAGGATGAATCTGGGCTCCAAGCTGCTTTCATGCTGCTCGCTCTCTCCGCTCCTGTGACCGGAAGCATGCCACATGGCGCCAGCTCGTTGAGTAACTGGTGGAAGTGAGGGGGGGGCGGTTGCAACGGGAACCTCGGTCCGCTCTAACTGGGTTGTTCGGCCCTACAAGTCTGTGCCGAACAACCTTTTTCCCTTAGTCCCACCTGCCTGCACTCATACCATAACCCTCCATTCCCTTCTCATCCATATGCCTATCCAATTTATTTTTAAATGTTACCAACGAACCTGCCTCCACCACTTCCACTGGAAGCTCATTCCACACCGCTACCACTCTCTGAGTAAAGAAGTTCCCCCTCATGTTACCCCTAACATTGTGCAAACATTTATAGGCTAGAATCTTTAAAGCTGCTGATCTAACTATTTAGGAATAGGAACAAAATGGAGGTAATCTTGAATTGAAATGTTGCCTATAGATATGCGATTTGTTTTTGTTGGTAAACAAATGAAGAAATTCAAGAAAAAAGTTTTCAAAAAGAGACAATTGTTGCTTGAAAATTCACACAGGGCAGGAAATGGTAAACATGCTGAAGTATGCAGTAGCACTGTGCCTTGTACACCAGTTCTATAATTCATTGCACTGAATTCAATAACAGATCAAAATGTGACATAACTATATTGCACATTCAGCACAAACATTGTGGATCAATTGTTTGGTTAAAATCAATTTATTGTATATAGAAAATGGTCGATAAATTTCAAAAGTGAAACCCAACATGGTGTGGTGGAGGCAGAGTTCAATCCTATTTCGTACAGAAAGATATATTTATGATATCCTTAATATTTGATTACATTGGGAAAACAGTGGGGTAGATTTTCTGCAGAAGTAACAATGAGGTTGCTAATGCAATTGGACAGTAATATATACAGTGACTGTATGTTCATAATGAAAATACGAGATTGATGTTTCACTTGTTTCTCCTTCACCAATAGCTGTGATACATCAATGTCTTGTCATTGAAATGTTTAGAGTGCAGGAAGTTATAGCAGATGAGGCAGACACATCAAAAGTTTCAGTAAAACAGAGGCTTCTTCCATCCAATGTAGTAAATATTACTTACTGTCAAAAAACACATTGGCACTGAAAATTTATTTTCAGAAGTGTGGCATCTTATTCTTTCAAATATTAGTGTTTGCGGGAGATTTAATAAAAAAGACTTTTTCAAACTATTTCGTCTTTTTTTAACTTGTCTTTTATAATCACAATCATTCTTTCACCTTTATTTCCTTTTGAATACCTGGTTCACATTGAACATATTCTAAACAGCAGTCACTATTTCCTGTTGTTCTTTAGATTTTAGACTTTCGAGATATAACACGGTAACAGGCTCTGTGGTCCGGCAAGTCTGTGCCGACCAGCGATCGCCCCCTACACTAACTCTGTCGTAGAGACACTACAGATTATTTACAATTTTACAGAAACCAATTAACCTACAAACCTGCACGTCTCTGGAATGTAGGAGGTAACTTCAGCACCCAGAGAAAACCCACGTGGTCATGGGGTGAAGGTACAAGCTCCGTACAGACAGCACCCTTAGTCAGGATTGAACCTGGGTCTACTGGCGCTGTAAGGCAGCAACTCTACCGCTGTGCCACCTTACCCCTGCACCAGCATGCCACCCTGGGAATCCCTGACCACGCAATTTGGAGGAGCATTAGGGATGCTACTGAGAATGTCAAGACAGGCTTATATGAGAGCTCTGTGTAAAAGCCAGAAGGAGCACGTCACTTCACAAACTGCCCTCACATGGCCAGCCACTTCCTGCTGCAGGCACGGTAGTGTCCGTGTGTCTCATTGGCCTTATTAGCCACATCACTACCTACATGTTGGAGTGAAAGCAAGTTATCCTCAATGCCCGGAGCCAAAGAAGGAAATGTTCAAGTGTAAAACCCTGCAGGATGCTCTGAAAAACTAATTTCAATCAATAGCCGGCGGCATTTATTCACCACTGAAACTACAATCTGTCTGAATATCATTTAAGATTGGCTTGAGATAGCTGTTTTTCAGAAACGTATTTTGTCTGCCTGATGGATGGGGCAACGATATAGAGAGAGAGCTATTAGTGGTTACATTATTTTTTCAGAAACTGAAGACTAAACAAAACCCAATGTAATAATAAAAAAGTGGTGGTTTAAAACAAAGACACAAAATGATGTTGTAATTCAGCAGGTCAAGCAGCGTCTCTGGAGAAAATGAATAGTTGGGATAGTTGACATTTTGGGTCGGGATCCTTCTTCAGACTGATTGTAGGAGGGTGGGGGGCAGGCACGTGCCGTCAGGGGAGGCAAGGTAGGCACTGCCTACCCTGACTAAAATTCTGAAATGGCAATTATTAAATCTAAATAGAAAAGGCATGGGAGAATTATGCCTATCTAAGAGATCGATCTGTTAGGTAGGCATAATTCTCCATGCCTTTCAACCGCAGTATCTGGAACACGCAAAGGTTTGTGCAGCCCACGTGCCGTCAGCGCTGTTTCAAGCCGCCAATGACATGCGGGGCTGAAGGCAGCTGAAATTCTGCCTTTGCAGTACTGCGCATGCGCAGCGCGAGTTTCTTGGCGGGTTTTTCAAATATGGATCATCATTATTTTAAGAGTATCTTAGGAAACAAAGAGAGAAGAATGGAGATAGTATACCAATAACATGGTAAGTACATTTCTTGGTGCTTTGTGTTTTTAAATACCGTAATTCCCAGGGTGGGGGGGGGGGGGGGGGGGGGGGAGAGCTCCTCTCCAAGAGTTTGGGGAGTCTGGCCCAGGATAAAGTTGCGGGGAGGGCAGGAGCGTTGTGAAGGAGGAGGTCGGGGCCAGTAACCCACTTGCGACGCTCTGGGCACGGAGCCACCGCATTGTGGCCGGGGAGTGAATTAGCTCGGATGGCTTCGAGTGGCCACCAGGACTGGACAGCCCCTTCTGCTGGTCCCCGCTCACCTCTGGCAGTGCTCTCTGTCTGAAAACCTCTCTCCTGCCGCTTGCCAGCCTCACTCATGTCAGCCGCTTCCCACAAATCCTTAAATTCCGACAGCGTGCTCAAGGGACCAATTGAGGTTGCTCGGCTGTCGGAATTTAAGGATTTGCGGGAAGCAGCTGACATGAGCGAAGCCGGCGAGCGGTAGGTGAGAGGTGTTCAGACGTAGAGCACTGCCAGAGGTGAGCGGGCCGGCAGAAGGCGCTGAAGTGGCAGCCGGTTCTGCTGTCGGGTCCCGGCGGCCGCTCGCAGTCACCCGAGCTGCTTCCTTCCCCGGAAGTGGCGGCCAGTTCTGCTGTCCGTGCCCAGAGCTCTGTGGCAGCGGTGAGTGAGTCTGACATGATCTCCAATCCCCTCCTTCTCAACACTCCTGCCCTCCCCACATCTTTAACCTCTGGCACAGACTCTCCACACGCTGTGAAAGGAACTCTCCCTTCAATTGGTCCCTTGAATTAGTATTGTCATTCAATAAGATGACTACCGATTCAATGTCCCGGTGTGCTCCCATTTTCCCCACCATCTCTCCACCTGCCTTCATCCTCCGTCCCCCATCATTCAGTAATTAAAAAATGACGGAGATTTAGAAGCCTTGGGAAAATTGAATTGTTACTCCTTTTTATTTTTTACGGAGAGAACAATCTGCGCATGCGTGATTTAAGATATTTTAAAAATGCCGACTGACTGCCTACCTTGAGTAATTACTCACGACACATGCCTGGTGGGGTGGGGGGGGGGGGGGGGGGACGGGGGAGTTACTGGAAGCTAGTAAAGACCAGGAGAAATCAGGACCAGCAACAGATAACCTCAGGCAGGGTTGTTGCCTGACCTGGTTAACTGACTTTTTGTGTAGAAGTTACCTAAAATTAGAGAATTCAATATTTATACTACTGAATTATAAGCTACCCAAGCGAAATATGAGGTGTTGTTCCTCCTATTTATGTGCACCTTTACTCTGGTAATGCAGGAGCTCAAACAGAAATATCTATATGGGAATGGGAAGAGGCGTTAAAAAGATTAGCAACCGAGAAATCTAGTAGGCCTCGCGACAGGGCGAAAGTGTTCAGCGAAACAGATGCCATGTCTACGCTTGGTCTCGCTGATGTACAGGAGACCACAGCAGGAACACCTAATGTAGTAGATGACGTTAGAGAAGGTGTTTGTCAACCTCAGTCTCACCTGGAATGACTATCGGGGTTATACAAAAGTGCTGGAGAAACTCAGCGGGTGCGGCAGCATCTATGGAGCGAAGGAAATAGGCAACGTTTCGGGTCAAAACCCTTCTTCAGACTGATGGTGTCTGTCGGGGTCCGTGGATGGAGTCGAGGGAGGTGGCTTGGGTGGGAAGGAATGAGTGAACCAAGGAAATGTGGAGGGAGCGGTCTCTGTGGAAGGTGTCAAGGGGTGGAGATGGGAAGTTGTGATTAATGATGCAGGTGCCGGAAATGTCAGAGGATGATGTGTTGGATGCGAAGGGTGGTGGGGTGAAAGGTGAGGAGCAGGGGAACTCTGTCCTTGTTGGGTCTTCGGGGAGGGAGAGCAATAGCAGAACAATGGCACAAACAGGAGACGTGTGTGAGGGACCCATCTATAAAATAAGGGGGGGGGGGATCACATTAAATAATGAATAAGGACATCTCAGATGTTTGGAAAGCGTTATCTTGGGAGCAGATGCGTGGAGATGGAGGAATTGAGTGTATGGGACAGTAGGATGGGAAGTAGAGTAGTCCAGATAATTGTGGGAGTTGGTATGTTTATAGTAGACGTCAGTCAATAGTCTGTCTACTGTTATGGAGACAGAGAGATCAAGAAAGGGGAAAGAGTTGTCAGAGATAGTCCGGGTGAATTTGAGGGCAGGATGGAAGTTAGTGGTGAAGTTAATAAAGTCCATGAGTTCTGCACGGGTGCAGGAAGTAACAAAACACACTTGCATCTAATTTTAACTGAAATTCCTGATTGCATTGTTTCAGTAGAGTCCTGTGTGAAAACTTTGCATGATATTTTTGGTCATGAGAGTTCAAGCCTGTCTTTAGAATCCCATCAAAGACTTTCCAATTCAACTCACCAAATGTTTGTTCTCTGAAACGTCTTGGGAAGCAAAGTAGAAATCTTCTCTTTGGTTTTAAGTTTTATTTAAAAAAAAACAAGACAGTGCGAACATTTGGGCAAAAAGTCTGTGCGAACATGCAAATTTGTAGCAAAAAGTCTAGTCAAAACAGCGTGGAGAAACAACACCGACCAACATGTCCAACATAGTCCCACTGTACTCGGCATTTTTATTGTCATGTCTTAACTTGAACGTAGGGCTTTATTCTTTGGAGCGCAGAGTAAGGGGGGACTTGATAGAGGTTTTTAAACATGAGAGGGATAGACAGAGTTGACGTGGAAAAGCTTTTCCCACTGAGAGTAGGGAAGATTGCCCAAGGGGACATGACATGAGAATTAAGGGACTGAAGTTTAGGGGTAACATGAGGGCAACTTCTTTACTCAGAGTCCCATCTTCCAGTGAAGGTGGTGGAGGCAGGTTCTTTTTTATCATTTAAAAATAAATTGGATAGTTATATGGATGGGAAGGGAATGGAGGGTTGTGGTCTGAGCGCAGGTATATGTGACTAGGGGAGATTATGTGTTCGGCACATTGGCCTGTTTCCGTGCTGTAATCTGTCTGGTTATATGGTTATATGGTTAACTTGTACCTGTCTAACTGTTTCTTAAACATTGCGATAGTCAACTATCTCATCTGGCTACACAAAAAAGCTGGAGAAACTCAGCGGGTGCAGCAGCATCTATGGAGCGAAGGAAATAGGCAACGTTTCGGGCCGAAATCCTTCTTCAGACTCATCTGGCTGTTTGTTCCATATACCCACCACCCTTTGTGTGAAAAAGTTACCCCTCAGATTCCTATTGAATCTTTCCCCCCTCACCTTAAACCTATGGCCTTTGGTTCTCAATTCTCCTATTCTGGGCAAGGGACTCTGTGCGTCTACCTGATCTAATCCTCTCATGATTTTGTACATTTCAATAAGATCACCCCTCATCCTCTTGCACTCCAAGGAATAGACCCAGCTTGCACAACCTCTCCCTCAACCTGTCACTGAAAGATATCACGTAATGTGCAATTAAATTGCTGTGTGCTCTATGCCTAGTTATAATTATCCCTCATAAATAAATCTACACATGTTATAGTCTCAATGATGTGTATCAGACAGCCATTGGACAGAAAAATATGGTGCAAAAACCACACGCCATCTATTGTCTAATATAAAAGTTTGTTCACTAGTTTCATAGTCGTCCAGTTGAGTTTCACTGTCTCGTAACTCGTTATCACCTATCCCACAGCTAACAATGGACCATTGTGGGCTCCACCTTTCCTTGATCATCGGTGCTTTTTGCATATCTTTCATTAATTTGTTCTATGTACCTTCTATATCTCTTGTTTCCTTTTCCCCTGACTCTCAGTCTGATGAAGGGTCTCGACCTGAAGTGTCATCTATTCCTTCTCTCCAGAGATGCTTTTTGTGTCTATCGTCGGTTTATCATCTGCAATTCCTTCCTACAAAGAAAGAAGTGTTGGCTGCCTACGTCATTCCCAACATTGTAAGACACATCAGAGGTTAATGTGAATTCTACAGGAACTGGGGGAATAAAATAAAATCACATTTCTCAAGGTAAAATAATTTTTTTCATTACACTCATAATGCATTGACACAATATCTCTGAAAGGCAATTACAATGGTGTCTTTTATTGAGTTTTTATGGGAACATCCTACATTAGTATTTTATTTTTATGAAAGCATTGGCATAGCAATAGGGATGAGGCTGATGTAATTAACAATCTACTGTTGTTATTCAAGAAGAAACTTCACAGTCAAATCTCCTCACTTCTGGATATTAACCTTGAGTGTAGGCAGCTGCTTTTAACTAATTCATTTCAATTAACACAATACGTTTTGTACTATGCAGGCACTGTGTGATGAATAAAATCTCTTTCTGAAATGTTGTAACTAAGATGTTGTAACTATGAATAAATAAACTGATAAAGTGAAAATAACAGATAATGGGCTATTAATGTTCAGAGTTTTGTCCGAGCCAAGTTTAATAACCTGATGGTTGTGGGGAAGTAACTATTCCTGAACCTGGTCATTGCAGTCTTCAGGCACCCGTACATTCTACCTGAAGGTAGCGGGGAGATGAATGTGTGGCCAGGATGGTGTGGGTCCTTGATAATGTTTGCAGCCTTTTTGAGGCAGCGACTGCGATTGATCCCCTCGATGGAAGGGAAGTCAGAGCCGATGATGGACTGGGCAGTGTTTACTACTTTTTGCAGTCTTTTCCTCTCCAGGGTGCTTAAGTTGCCGAACCAAGCCACGATACAACTGGTCAGCATGCTCTCTACTGTGCACCTGTAGAATTTAGAGAGTCCTCCTTGACAAACCGACTCTCCGTAATCTTCTCAGGATGTAGAAGCACTGATGTGCTTTCTTAATAATAGCATCAGTGTTCTCGGACCAGGAAAGATCTTCAGAGATGTGCATGCCTAGGAATTTGAAGCTCTTGACCCTTTCAACCATCGACCCAATGATATAAACGGGACTGCGGGTCCCCATTCTACTCCTTCCAAAGTCCACAATCAGTTCCTTGGTTTTGCTGGAGTTGAGGGCCAGGTTATTGTGCTGGCACCAAATGGACAGTCACTCGATCTCTCTTCTATACTCTGACTCATCCCCATCAGTGATACGTCCCACAACAGTGGTGTCGTCAGCGAACTTGATGACGGAGTTTGCACTATGACCGGCTATGCAGTCATGAGTATAGAGTGAGTACAGCAGGGGGCTGAGCACGCAGCCTTGAGGTGCTCCCGTGCTGAGAAACCCGCTTGTTATCGAGGCTGACACATATAGGAGGCTGTTTGACACTCTCTGGGCTTATGCTTCAAAAATTCCCATCACTTCCACCACACACCCCATCAAATTAATCTACAAAAATCTGCTAGTCTTTGAGATGTGGGTGGAAACTACGGCACCCGGTGGAAAACTCCAGTCAAAGGGAAAACATACAAATTCCACACACAAACTCCATATACTCAGCACTGGTGGTCAGGATTAAATCCAAATCACTGGAACTGTGAGGCAACAGTTGCATTATCTGTGCCACGTTGCCACCCACATAACCCATTTTGCCCCAATAGAATTGCTCTGACTTCAATGACATGCTAATCATCGTCTCACTTCCATTCCAGAGCAGTGCGGCAACACAATTGACATTCTTGAAGGTGTCGTGAAAAGTGCAGTACGACTAAAGTCATAGATTTTCCAGAGATCTACCAGGAGGAGCACGGAGACTGTTTCTTCCCAGCTGTTATCAGCAAACTGAACCATCCTATCACAAACTAGAGAGTGGTCCGGAGCTACCATCTACCTCATTGTAAATCACAGTGGTGTGGCAGCGCCTAACGGCAGCGGCTCGACTGCAGTCCGTCTGTCTTTTTTTAATTTTTGTCGCATTAAATGTATGTTTTGATTCTAGTTTTATTATTTTTTTAGCTGTGTATATATGGGGGGTGGGGGTGGGGGAAACTGTTTCATCTCTTCCCTGTTCGGGGACCTGACTTTTTCCCTGTCAGGTCTCCGATGTCGTTGGGCTTAACATCATGGAGCCGGCGGCGCTTCCGACCGGAACTAACCTGAAGGCTCCAGTCGTGGAGCCTGTGGACTCGCCAACTTGGCCGACTTTGGAACGGGAAGAGCTGTGGTGGTACGCGGCTGCGACACGGCTTCGGAGCTTTGGAGCTTCGGAGACTCCGTCCGCAAGCCTGGTGGACAGGTACATCGGGAGCTCGCAAGTCCCTGGTGGGAGACCGCTTTTCGGAGCTCCCGCAACGGCAACTTCTCCCGCTGGAATCGCGGGGCGAAATGTCTTGGAGCAGGGCCTAACATTGCCCGGCACGGCTTAACGGCCGCAGGACTTACCATTGCCCGCTGGGGGCTTTAACATCGGGAGCCCCAATTCGCCTCGACATTGCAGTTGGACTGCTGGACAGTCCAACTATAAAACAGTCTTCGAAACAGTCTTCCAGAGAAGTGGTAGAGGACATAAGTGATTGGTATAGTGATATACAGCCAACCATGTCATCTCTGGGTGCCCGCTCTACCACCCGCCAAATGGAGCTCAGGGCCTGGCAGACATTGATGCAGAGCCAACAACCTGGCTGTAGTGGCCATTTGGCCTATTTTGCATGTCATTGTGGATGGCATGTTCCTTTAAATTTTAGCCAGCCCGTTATAATGTGGGTGGGATTTTATGACGCGTCTTGGGGCGTGTTTATGCAGCTTAACTGCTTGCGTGTTAGTTTAGTTGAGAATTCGTTTTGGACAGGAGAGGGAGAAGGTTTATCCTTCGACCATGTTACACAGGTCAAGCATGTCAAGCCTCATGTGAAGAAGAAGACACGAGGAGTTTTCTAGTATCTGAAGCAATGCGCTGGAGTTCGAAGAAGATTGCTGGAACAAGTCGGAAAACCTTGGATGTATCTTACTGTTTTATATCTACAATAAAGAAAATATTCATTAAAAGACTGTGTGCTGAAGCTTTATGAAAGTAGAAGCTCTGAAAGTCTCTGAGGCAGCTTGCATGCGTACCGAAGATATTCCCCTTATCCCCTCTCGCCCAATTAGTGGCTAGGGAGTTAATTTCCTGAAAGATCTGAAAAATCTGCCGCTACACTGGCTGCTCAACACCCAACTTAAGATCTAACTATTCCTTTGGTTTATGTTTCATTCGCAAGAAGAGGACTCTTCGGTAAGTTTCAATGAGGCACTCCTCATCCTTCTAAACTCCGGCGAGTACATGCCCAGTGCCATCAAATGCTCATCATTTGTTAACCCGCTCATTCCTGGAATCATTCTTGTAAATCTCCTCTGGACCCACTTCAGAGCCAGGACATTGTAGATGGTGCCCAAAATCGAGGAAAGTACAATTAAAACATTTAAAAGACATTTGGACAGGCAGATGAATGGGAAAGTTTTAGAGAGATATGGAACAAACATCAGCAAATCAGTTTAGCTCAGATAGACACTTTGATTGACATGGATGCGTGAGGTCAAAGGGCATGCATTCATGATGTCAACTATTGATCTATCCAGGGAATGAATGCTGAATAACTGGATTCAATGCAGTGCCATGAAATGCAGGCTACAGTAGGTGGATATCTTTCCTTCAGACAGGAAATTAAATGGCAACAAGGTGAATGTTTTACAATGCAATTAATATTACTAGGCATAATGTTGAGTTTCAGTAAATGTGTCACGACTACTGATAAATAGTTTCCATTTTTTTTGCTTTCCTTTCAATCTTTCTTTGCCATAAAGATAGGCACAAAATGAGTGATCAGCCAGTCTCTATCTGAAATTACTGTGAGCCTTGCATTCTGTCAGTAGTGCGATTGCATTCCTGAAAAGCAGAAAGATGCTGATAATCTCAGTGAGCAAGAAATATAAGAAAAACAATGGATAAACAGAAAGCAATTTCCATGATGGTTTATTCTGCAAAGTAAGTTAAGTGTCAAGCAGTTAACTATGAAATAAACCACAAACGCTCCCCCACCACAATTTAATTCATATAATGTCAGAGCTTTCAAAGTATGGGAAAGCTGTCATAGAAACATAGAAACATAGAAAATAGGTGCAGGAGTAGGCCATTCGGCCCTTCGAGCCTGTACCGCCATTCAATATGATCATGGCTGATCATCCAACTCAGTATCCTGTACCTGCCTTCTCTCCATACCCCCTGATCCCTTTAGCCACAAGGGCCACATCTAACTCTCTCTTAAATATAGCCAATGAACTGGCCTCAACTACCTTCTGTGGCTGAGAATTCCAGAGATTCACTACTCTCTGTGTGAAAAATGTGTTTCTCATCTCGGTCCTAAATGATTTCCCTCTTATCCTTAAACTGTGACCCCTTGTTCTGGACGCCCCCAACATTGGGAACAATCTTCCTGCATCTAGCCTGTCCAACCGTTTGAGAACTTTGTAAGTTTCTATAAGATCCCCCCTCAATCTTCTAAATTCTAGCGAGTCATCCCACTTCTGAGCTAACAGAGACAAATAAATGCAGTAATTAATTAAAAGTTAAAAAAAAATAAGATACTAGAAATGAGAAAAGCAGAAAATGTTGGAAATACACAGAAGAAAAGTTTGTTTTCTCCCCTACAAGTGCTGAGTATTTCCAGAATACTCTGTTTATATTTCCACAATTTATTGTTTAGATGCCAGAGTAATGGATAATCTCATTTCATGGTCTTTGGCCAGAAAGCTGCCGTTAGAAACAATGGCATGGTAATTTGAAAGTTCGATAATAGTTCATCTAAAATGTGAGTTAGAGAAGAGATATGTGAAAACTGTGTGGAAAGGATCTGCAGATGCTGGTGTATAGCAAAGATAGACACAAAGTGCTGGAGTAACTCAGAAGGTCATGCAGCATCTCTGGAGAAATTGGATGGGTGATGTTTTGCGTCATTACCATTCTTCAGACCTTCCTTCAGAACCCTCCTTTTGAAGAAGGGTCCCAACCCGAACCGTCACCCACTCTTTTTCACCAGGAATACTGCCTGACCCGCTGAATTACTCCAGCACTTTGGGCCTATCTATATGTTAAAGCTGCCCTTTTATAACTCAAAGTTGAACCACTGTAAATACCATTGAATCTATAGATGCTGCCAAAAATGTAACATATTCTATGCATAATTTTAAGATGATACTAACTTTATATTACTTTCAAAGTTTAGTTTCTAATTTAACCACTGTGGGTACAGATAAATTGGTTAAAAGCACACGAGTTGATTTAAGCTGCATCCAGTACAAAGCAGCAGTAGTTAACGATGACAATAGTCACACTGTTGCTCAAGACTTGCCCTCAGAATGACTGCGATGCAGTTATCTTTCTTTTTAATCTATTTTGTTGGCTGCAGAATTCCTTGCTCCAGTTATCTCTCTCATCTCTCTCTCTCTCTCTCTCTCTCTCTCTCTCTCTCTCTCTCTCTCTCTCTCTCTCTCTCTCTCTCTCTCTCTCTCTCTCTCTCTCTCTCTCTCTCTCTCTCTCTCTCTCTCTCTCTCTCTCTCTCTCTCTCTCTCTCAAGCGTGCTGCTCTTTATCTCACTTCTAGTTACCACACATATACCTATATATCCAACACACAACCTGTATCAGACTTTGCCACACGATGTTATGCTGCAGTGATAATAAAGCCTAATTCCTCCATTGTCATTTAATTCCAATATTTATTTATTTTGAGTGAATTTATCCTAGTTCATTTCTTGTGTAATTAATTAATATCCTGTCCCTAGCACCAAAGATCCTGCTGTGACCTTCAGTGCTTTTATCAGTTGGCATTACTTTTGACTTAATTAAACATCCTGCTCCTTTTCTTTAGTTTTAGATTAGTTTAGTTTAGATATTCAGCGTGGAAAAAGACCCTTCAGTTACCGAGTCTGTGCCAACCAGCAGATTCCGCACACTAATGCCCCTGTCCCACTTAGGAAACCTGAACGGAAACCTCTGGAGACTTTGTGCCCCACACAAGGTTTCCGTGCGGTTCCCGGAGGTTTTTGTCAGTCTCCCTACCTGCTTCCACTACCTGCAACCTCCGGCAACCACCTGCAACCTCCTAAGTGGGACAGGGGCATAACACTACTCTGCACACCAGGAATTTTTTAATAATTTTACCAAGCCAATGAGCCTACAAACCTGTACGTCTTTGGAGTGCGGGAGGAAATTTAGAACACCCACGCAGGTCATAGGGAGCACGTACAAAATCCGTACAGACAGTACAGGAACGAACCCGGGCCTCTGGTGCTGTAAGGCAGCAACTCTACTGCTGCACCACCTTGCCACTACATTCTACATATTACTCTGCTATATATTCTAATTTTTGTAATACTGAATATATTGTGGTTGTTTGAAATTTACCATCACATATTTCTATAACTGACAGAGTAACAGCTTATCTGATTCATTACATTTCTTTGTGTTTGTGTATGTGTGTGTTTATATGTGTCATAGAGCCATAAGTCATACAGGGAAGTCAAAGCGTATTTTATGTAGTTTCCACAGATGGTAAATATGTTGTTTCAAGAATCTCTGTTGTAGACTAATTTGATTACCGATAATGAATGTGCAATGAACTTTTAGGTTAGGATCATAAGGAAATCAACTGACCTTTTGAATATCCACATGTGCTGAAATGTAAGGAGAATATAGGGTGCAATGTTGGGATGAAAGGAAACAGTACAAGTCGGGTTTATGAGGACTTGAATCTGATATCAATTTAGTTAATTGAAGGCTGAACAGATTTGACACCCATTTCAAGCAGGATAGCTGGCATTCCTGCAGGATGCAGGCGTAGTCTCAAAATAAAAAGACGTGCCTTTAGAAAAGAGATGAGAAGGAATTTCTTTAGTTAAAAAATGGTACATTTGTGGAATTAATGCTACACACGGCTGTGGAGACCAATTCATTGGGTATTTTTAAGGCACCTATTGTCAGATTTTTGATTGGTAAGGTGTCATGGATTATGGGGAGAAGGCAGGAGAATGGGGTTGATAGGGAAAGATAGAAAATGAATGGTAGAATAGACATGATGGGCCAAATGGTCTAATTCTGCTCCTATAACTTATGCAGGAGATTCATAGCCACTGTCTATTTCTGTAGCTGTGCACGTGGTGGGTTCATTATTCAGTCACAGCTGTGATCTAGAGCCTCAAACACATCACATTGACCACAATGTGAGAGAGCATCAAAACAAATATTGTTTCAGAGTTTACAATAAATAATTCATGTAATTCCATCTCTTTTTTTTTTGAAACTGGTACTTTTTGCCTATTTTTTAATTTATTTCAAAAGAGAAACATGTCTTTCATTCCTCAATTACTTCTTGAACGGCATTGGTACTGTTCAATTACTAATTTAGGAATTGGACAACTCTGGGAGAGAGGAAAAGTGAGATGACTATATGCAGAGATGAACAGCTAATTTGACAATTCAACCTGAAATGTCACCTATTCTTTTTCTTCAGAGATGCTGCCTGACCCGCTGAGTTCCTCTAGCATCAGAAGCACATCCTGGACACTTGGTATGATGTACCATTACATTATTCTATAACTGATGTAATAACAGTTTGTCTGATTAAGTAAGTTGAGTTTAGTTTAGAGATCCAGCATGGAAACAAACCTTTCTGCCCACTGAATCCACACTAATAATCGATCAACCTTTCACACTCGTTCTATGTTGTCTCACTTTCTCACCCACTCCCTACACACTAGGGACAATTTACAGAGGCAAACTAGCCTACTTGACTGAAGAAGGGTCTCGACCCAAAACGTCACCCATTCCTTCTCTCCAGAGATGCTGCCTGTCCCGCTGTGTTACTCCAGCATTTTGTGTCTACCTACAAGACTGCCTATCTTTGGGATGTGGGAGGAAACCGGAGCATCCAGAGGAAACCCACGCAGTCACAGGGAGATGTGCAAACTCCACACAGACACACCCGAGGCCTTTGGGAGATGTGCTACATTCCCCCTGTGATCACACAGTTTCGTGTGTGCCGTTTGTGGATTGTGCTACATGTGTCCCTGTGTCACATGTGTGTGTGTGTGTGTGTGTGTGTGTGTGTGTGTGTGTGTGTGTGCGTGTGTGTGTGTGTGTGTGTGTGTGTGTGTGTGTGTGTGTGTGTGTGTGTGTGTGTGTGTGTGTGTGTGTGTGTGTGTGTGTGTGTGTGTGTGTGTGTGTGTCGTGTGTGTCGTGTGTGTGTGTGTGTGTGTGTGTGTGTGTGTGTGTGTGTGTGTGTGTGTGTCTATGTATGTCTATGTATGTCATTGTGCTATCTGGCATACAGCTATCTGTAGTCAACCTCTTATTGGGTGCTCCCCACCTCTTCTCTCCTTTACTGCCAACCACCTCCTTCCCAATTATTTTTTAGACCCAGAGAGCCAGGCAACACAGCTGTGCTCTTGATATTGGTAGCTTGCCACCAATCCACTGGTCAACCCTGAGACTTGAACTACTATTTTGAATGAGCTATCTTGCACTCTTAATATATGCCTATCCTGAAATCAAAGTCACCGTAGAGGTTCCTGGTTTTATCTTCCAGTTCTGAGAAATCTTTATACTGATGACTTGAATCATAGTACACAGGGTTGGATATAATAGGGCTGGACATTCCTTATTTTTCTTGTGCTGGACAGTTCAGTGTGTCGTATTGGACTTGTTATGTTGGCAACCTGTTTTCCCAAGATAGGGGGTCTATTCCTATGCAAGGCAGAATCTCAGTCTCAAAGAGCAGGGCCTTTACTGCAATATCAGATTATGGCAAAGTCGAGGAACGCATTAGAAAAGAACTAGACTCCTCAGTTTTATTACTTTTAAGTATTTGACAAAATCCATGTTTAAGTTAAGGAAGATGTTGTGGACTAAATCTTCACCTTCTCAAGGTGGTCTCTGCAAGCTTTCTGGTACAATCTGAAGGAATCTCTTGATCCATTTATAGTCTATTTACTAGGGGTGGGAGAGAACCAGGTCAATTGCTGGTCCTTCAGTCATTATGGAGCTATAATATCTGGCTGGTGCCCTACCTATCTTGAGGTAAGAGGAGGAAGAAGAAAGTGTCAGTTTTTATTAAGACTGGGATGGGAGACCACCCTTCTAAATATAGCCTGACTTTACTGTTATACCACTTCACAACCATAAATGCCCCTGAAAGGTGAGACTTAGCTCAGACTCTAACCTTACAAGGATATTTATGGAGCATTTCAACTTTCACCCAGCAAAACTACACTAAATAACAGCTGCAATACAGAACCAGGGTTGAGTTAGGATTATAGAAACTCCTAGACTTTTCCTTTTCAGGTCAAGGCAATAATGGTGGTTGGAGGACTATCAAAAGTGCTAGGTTTAGATTTGAAGGCATCTTTATTTACAATTAAATATAAAATATCCTTAGCCCTTCTTCCAGAAATAAAAGGGAATAAATCTCAGAGAAAACCCTCATACAATTGTGAACTTCTTTGTAACAATTAATTACAGATCTGGAGAGCTTGCACTTCTAATCGTCACCATCCCGTTTGATCTACATGTGGCTTTTATGTTGACGAGTCAAAGCAGCGGTAACACTAAACATCGCCAGAGGTTAATCCCGGGCATGTAAAATTATGGATAGCTTGGTCTCCAGGTAGCAGTTAAAAGATGGCAGCGACATATGTGTAAACAAGTGTTAATCAGCCATGCAGCATGGGAGCTCTTTGCTTGTGACAAGGGATTAAGCAAAGCTGTGTGCAGGGTATTCATGCTTACAAATAATTCAGTCGATTTACTATATAGTGAGCACGACATCAGAATTAAATATTTTATTCAGTTGACAGTCTCTAAACTATGTTTCCACCAGCCTCCAGCGCATGTCTTCCACCTACCACTCGACCCCCTCCACCAGCCACATCCTCCTATCCCAACCACTTGCTGCTTTATGTGGAGACCACTTCCTCTGCAGCTCATCCCTTCCCACCCAACCCGACCAGTCCCCAGGTTATTTACCCTGCAACCTCAGGAGATTTAACAACTGCCCCTAAACCACAACTCTCACTTCCACCCAGGGACCCCAAAAGGCCTTCAATGTGAGACGGAGGTTTAAAAAAGTGCACCTCTTCAAACCTCATGTCCTGCATCTAGTGTTTCTGATGTGGCCTGCTTTACATTGCCTAAACCATGCGTAGACTAGGCTACTGTTTTGCCGAACAGTTGCACTCTGCCTGCCACGGCCTGCTGGATCTCCCAATTGCGAACCATTCTAACTCCTCTTCCCACGTCCATCCCGATCTTTCTGCCCATGGCCTCCTTCATTGCCAGAGTGTGGCCAAATACAAACTGGAGGAACAGAACTTTGTGTTCCACTTGGGTAGCTTACAACTCACGATATTAATATCAAATTCTCTTCCTGTGCTCCCTCCATCCCCCCCATCCCGGAGCACACACATTTCTCCCAACATATTCCACCCTCGCAGTCACCATGCTCCTTTCCCATCCTTTGTACAATTATTTCCCATCCCTGAGTCTCCCATTTCCTTTGTATCCTCATCTTTCCTCTCCCCACTGCACCCTTCCATCCTTATCATTCCCTGTGATTTTACATGTTACTCCTCCTCTTTTCTCCTTGTCCATATCCCTTTTGTTTCCTTCTCACCTTTAGCCATTGTTACTTACTCCAGCCATCTCACTTGTATCCACCTATCACTTGCCAGACTTGTTCTGTCTCCCCCTCTCTTCCACCATTCTCCTGCCTACTACTAGTCTGAAGAAGGCTCCCAACCCAAATCACTATCTATCCATTCCCTCCATAGTGGCTGCCTGACCTGTTAAGTTCCTCCAGCACTTTGTGAATTGATGGTACCTGGTCAGTATTGGAGCCAGAGCAACTGTGACAAATGTGCATCACAATTATTTATTACATTAGCATGCAATAGGTAAGAGATTCATGAAGAGCCAGACATTTGAAGCCAATGAAGAAATGACAATTATATGATTGTGATTCATTGCACTATCATTGCACTAAGTGACCTTTCACAGTTGCAGAACTGATCAAGTACCAGTGGTTGAAGTGCAGAAATGCATTCAGCTCACAATAACTGATTAAATTCAATGGTTCAATGGTTTAATGGTTCTTTATTGCCACATTTACCGAGGTACAGTGACATTCTTTTTTTGCATGCAGTTCAGTAAAAGTAATACTGTACATAAGCACACTTTTAGATTAAGTACACATGGATAGGAATAGTACACTGGGCCAATATACAAGTGTCGCCATTTTGAAGCCCAAGTTGTAATAAGTGCAGAGTTCTTAACCTGGCCATAAAACCCATTATCCAGGGTCTGCCTGGACAAGCAGAGCCAGTGAATGAATGAATGAATGGATGGATGAATTAATGAATGAATGAATGCATGATGAATGAATGAATGCATGAATGAATGAATGAATAAGTTTATCAGCCAAGTATTTACATTCAAGGAATTTGCTTTGGTGCTCCGCCTGCAAGTGACAACATGACATACAGTGACAGTTAGGAATGACACATAAAATATTAAACATTAATAACAAAAAACATTATTGATTAAACACATGAATTAAGTAAAATACTTGAGCAAAGGGAGGCTACAGATGTTTGGTTATTGAGTAGAGCTACTACTTGTGGAAAAAAAGCTGTTTTTATGTCTGACTGTGGCTGCTTTGACAGTCTGGAGTCGCCACCAGAGGGAAGTGATTCAGAGCTTGTGGCCAGGGTGAGAGGGGTCAGAGATGATCTTGCCAGCTCACTTCCTGGCCCTTTAGGTAACAGTTCGTCAATGGAGGGAAGGTTGCAGCCAATAACCTTCTCAGCTGATGGGACGATTCGCTGCAGCCTCCGGATGTCGTGCTTGGTGGCTGAGCCAAATCAGACCATGATGGAGAAGGTGAGGACTGAGTCTACGATGGCCGTATAGAATTGGACCATCATTGCTTGTAGCAGATTGTGCTTCCTCCAGCTGCAGTCTTTCCATCAGGGGTCGCCATTATAAATTTTTAAGAGCAGACCAAGCAGGGGAGAAGAATTGCAGGCTGTTAATCAACTGCTTTGGAGGTCATATATATTCTTTGGCAGCATGATGTGGCAGCTCTATGAGCGAGCTAATGATTTTACATTCCCGCTGTTTGGTGCACTCAGGATATAGATTTGATTTGGAAAGAATCACCTTGTGAACAACTCCAATCAGGATTTTGCTCCAGTATGTTCACACGATCGGCTAGCCTTTCTTGTTGAGGCAAGGCACAGTTTGCAGCAATACCAATGGTTGTTATGCCGTTATTTCTGCTTTGAAATTTATCAGAACCGAGGGCTAATGTTATAAAAAGCAATATCGTCAAGTCAAGTTAAGTTGAATTTATTGTCATATGAACAAATGCCAAATAGCACATGTATGGAAATTGATCACATTTTTTGCTAAAATGTCATAGCCTGATGACTTTTGCTTTTGTCAACCAAATAGATCAGTTTCAATGTCCGAATGCTGCACTGACACCATCTCACCAAAGAAGTATATGTCAGGCTGTGGGAAAGCTGCCCTTTCTCCTTTGAGATGGGCCCCATGGATGGAGCCGTCTGCAATGGCTGGGTCTGAGTCTTGGCCGGCAATTCTACCTGAAAGTGTGCGATGGGAGAAGATCTGGTGCCTTTGTTAAAAGGGCCATCAATATACTGCACACCCAGGCATCCCTCAGGGTCAAGTAGATTACAATGCAATGATCTGCTGATGCCCAATCCACACTCTCCATCTCACGCCTGAAACTGACCCAATTTACAGCCCCAGAATCAGAGCAGTACAGTGTGGAAACAGGCCATTCAGCGAAACTTGCCCACACCGACCAACTCGCCACATCTATAATAGCTCCACATCCTGCCTTTACCGTTCCCTTCCTCCTTCGTGCTTGTGCTCATAATCAGATCTCTCCAATCAAAGCTGGACTCTGCTCTCAATGACGGAATGTGCGACTCCTGGGTATATTCACCTCTCGCAGAAGAGGGATTGGAACATCACCCTTACTTCTAAGCTAGTGGAAGCGATTATGACATCCCATGACATCTCTCGACTCATACTGCTGTTCCCTTACAGCATATCACTATGTGGAGAACAGCCAGACATTCAAAAGCAGTACCCATTTGTTGCTGAAAATCCATGGGCTCTTCCTGGTCACATCTCATTTAACTGAAAGCAACACTCTGCTCATGACTAACATCACTTTACTCAGTGGGGGCAGTGACATTTTCCACGAGTAAAATGTACTGCTGAAGTTAAAAATTG
Source organism: Leucoraja erinaceus (assembly GCF_028641065.1). Classification (NCBI taxonomy): domain Eukaryota; kingdom Metazoa; phylum Chordata; class Chondrichthyes; order Rajiformes; family Rajidae; genus Leucoraja; species Leucoraja erinaceus. Next base: position 41,151,276 of record NC_073389.1, read on the forward strand.
AAACATTTTAACTCATTTTAAGAACGTAGTGGCCCATGCGTTTACCTGTCTCGTGAGTCTACCGTGGGAACTCTTTAACTCAGCGGGCAGGCAGCATCTCTGGAGAGAAGGAATGGGTGACGGGATGACATTTCTATTGAACCTCGCAATGAAATATTGGAGTTACCCTTGTACTTCAGCTCAAAAGTTTACGGCCGAACTGAACTCAAAATATGGTTTGTATATCAAACATGCATGTTACAAACACTAACCAACCATGAAAGAAACATGCAGCTCCTGGAAAGCGAGCGTTAATTAATTCCGTGTGAAGTTCTTACCGATAGTAATAATTTTATTCGGAATAGTTTAAATCTACCGAGTAGCATTTTAGTTTACACCCACCGCCTCCATACTAATACACGTGTATCCACATGTTGTTTCCTCCATATACCACTGGTTGTATCGTTATTCAGGTGTTTTGGCCACCCTGGGTCTGAACGGCGCTGTAATACAGAGCAAGTCTTTATTTCTATTTCCCTTTGTGAGAATGTTTTTTCCCCTGATCATCTTCGGTAAATAGACATGCGGGCGGCTCTAATAATGTTCACATGTTGCCTAATCGCTTTCCAAATATTGGAACGTGAAATTATATTTTATCTACCGTGCAAAGCTTCATTCAGATCTTCACAATGCCAACCGCATTGAAACCTTTCGCTGCTTGGACGCGGGCGGTTCACTGCAGAAAATGACTATTTGTTTCCCAGATAAGGACGAGATGCAGAATGAGTTCGGATACACAGTGGGATATTGCTTAAACTTGTATATGTGTATTGGTGGAGCGAGATCTGGGTGCCCCGAAACTCCATTGGTTTCTTCCGTGACAAAATGTACCGCCTTCACCGTTTGTAACACCTTTTCCCACGGACACCTTTCAGAACAAGCTCAAGAAACGGCTTCTCTTTTGTCCGTTTTCAGGTGAGCCGACAGTGTTGAGAGGTAGGGTTACGCGACTTTTGGCTGTAATGAATATTTGTCACCGAACCAGCCGAATTCCTGGAGACCAAACACCACTTATATAGCTCGTTCTACCTGTTTAGCTTAAAAGGGAACCCCCCCCCCCCTCCCCGCGCTGAATTATATCTTTAATAAGTCTCATAATCAGGCAGCCATGAACTAGAGACAGACAAAATGCTGGAGTGACAATGGGTCAGGCAGCATCTCTGAGGAATAGGTAATATTTCGGGTCAAGACCATTCTTCAGACGGGTCTCGACACGAAACGTCACATAGAAACATAGAAATTAGGTGCAGGAGTAGGCCATTCGGCCCTTCGAGCCTGCACCGCCATTCAATTTGAGCATGGCTGATCATCCAACTCAGTATCCCGTACCTGCCTTCTCTCCATACCCTCTGATCCCCTTAGCCATAAGGGCCACATCTAACTCCCTCTTAAATATAGCCAATGAACTGGCCTCGACTACCCTCTGCGGCAGAGAGTTCCAGAGATTCACCACTCTCTGTGTGAAAAAAAATCTTCTCATCTCAGTTTTAAAGGATTTCCCCCTTATCCTTAAGCTGTGACCCCTTGTCCTGGACTTCCCCAACATCAGGAGCAATCTTCCTGCATCTAGCCTGTCCAACCCCTTAAGAATTTTGTAAGTTTTTATAAGATCCCCTCTCAATCTCCTAAATTCTAGAGAGTATAAACCAAGTCTATCCAGTCTTTCTTCATAAGATATCCCAGGAATCAGTCTGGTGAACCTTCTCTGCACTCCCTCTATGGCAATAATGTCCTTCCTCAGATTTGGAGACCAAAACTGTACACAATACTCCAGGTGTGGTCTCACCAAGACCCTGTACAACTGCAGTAGAACCTCCCTGCTCCTATACTCAAATCCTTTTGCTATGAAAGCTAACATACCATTCGATTTCTTCACTGCCTGCTGCACCTGCATGCCTACTTTCAATGACTGGTGTACCATGACACCCAGGTCTCGCTGCATCTCCCCTTTTCCTAGTCGGCCACCATTTAGATAATAGTCTGCCTTCCTGTTTTTGCCACCAAAATGGATAACCTCACATTTATCCACATTATACTGCATCTGCCAAACATTTGCCCACTCACCCAGCCTATCCAAGTCACCTTGCAGTCTCCTAGCATCCTCCTCACAGCTAACACTGCCCCCAAGCTTAGTGTCATCTGCAAACTTGGAGATATTGCCTTCAATTCCCTCGTCCAGTCACCAATTCCTTTACTCCAGAGATGCTGCCTGACCCACCGAGTTTCTCCAGCTTTTTGTACACTTGTTCAGACTTTCGGTTATTGATCTACAAAGCTTCTGTGGAATTTCCCTAACAATCCAAAAATTGCTCTGCTTGCTATCTCTTCATTTCTTTAGATTTTCCTGATGCCCTATTCACACCCTGTTCCAATCCGATTCGTTCTGGATCTGATCTAACACACTGTTCATACCTCCAAGTTTATGCCATATCAATCACCACAAATTTTGGACTGGTCCATCTTTCTTCGCAATCTTTTTAAACAGCAAATGGGCAACTGATTGAATGATTACTGCATTGAAAAGCTAATTTAAAGATTCTGCACAGCGTCTCAATTGTGCAGCAGCTCCACAAATAATAACAGAATCATATATTTTTTTTATCACAGTTAACATCTTTAACACTGTTGCTTATCAAAACAGACCTTCATTCACGGAGGCTCAAGAGTAACTCGGGAGCCGAACTTGGAACATCGCAAAAAACGGCAAACTTGTCATACCCGTGGGAACTCGGTTAAACTCTTGATCATACACTTTGGATCTCGTACACAACCACGAGTCTTTCACTCGGGGTACCTCGTGGGTCAGCTCCTACCGTGAGACAGGGCTTTTATAATTTTATAAACATCCATCAGATCTCTCCTCACCCTCCGATGATCCTCGAGTAGTATCTGTCTGCTCACTGGTGGCTTGAGACCATTCCTGCAGAGCTTCAAGCTGCTCACATGTATCAGAGATCTGATCTCCAGCAGGATCAATGTGAGAAAGTGGTGAGAATGTCTTCTGTCAATGCATCTTCTGCACGAATACTCTCTTGAACTTCTATAGGTGTGCGGTGAAGAGCACATTGTCTGGTTGCATCTCGGCCGAGTTCAGCTACTCGAATGCCCAGGACTGAAAGAGATTATGAAATGTGGTGAACATTGCCTGGTCCATCGTGGCTACTTACCTCTCCACCATTGAAGGGATCTGTAGGAGTCGCTGCCAAAAAAAAGGCAGCCAGCTTCATCAAGGACCTACACCACCCTGGCCACGATCTCATTTCACAACCACAATCAATCACAATAATACTTTATTAGCCAAGTTTGTTTTGCAACATTCGAGGAATTTCACTCCTGGAGTCTGAAAACTGTGATTTCCAGCTTCAGGAATAGCTTCTTTCCAGCAACCAACAGGTTAATGAACCCAAATACTGAACTGAGAACCAGGAACCAGCACTAAGCACTAGGGTTTTTTTGCATTAATTAATTTTTTAAATTATGTTATCTATGTAGTATTTACTGACCTGTTATCCTGTGGTAAATAATAATTTTATTGTTCCATTTTCTATAGGTATGACTCTTGAACCACCAGGTGCTATGTGGTGGGACAGTCAGTGAGACCCAGCAGAGAAGTGCACAAGGCCTACAGACCAGACACTTTAATCTCCAGCCTCCCCAAAGCCTCCATTTCCTGCATTCAGCCGGACGGGCTTGACAAGCTAACTACTTAAGGTGACACAGTGGCACAGCGGTAGAGTTGCTTCCTTACAGTGCCAAGAGACCCGGGTTTGATCTTGACTACAGGTGCTGTCTGTCCGGAGTCTGTCTGGCTGTCAGTGCTGTCCGAGACCTCTTGAGCAGTATTAAGACCAGGACCTTTCTCTGGCCAGCACCCTGCCAGATTCCCTGCCCTGGTCCCAAACGCCAGCCTGCAAAAGTTGCTATATCTGGCCAAAGTACACACTCCACTTGCCTTTCCTGCTTATCCCTTACACAGTTAGGCTCTGAGGTGGTGCCATCCCAGGCACAATGGCATATTGTTCTCATCACTTTAGCATCCTCCTCCCCTCCCTTCATTCCTCCTTCTTGCTTATCTCCTCATGGTGCTGTTTTTTTTCTTCCTGATCCTCCTGCTTTCTATCCTGATAAAGTAGTGAGGTGAAAACAAATATATAATTGGATGAGAAAACAAAATGTAGTAGTACTTTTAATCTGTGAACCTTTAAAGTGATGGAACAGCACATGCAATAAAGATACTACAATAGATCAATTCAGATGAACCATAGAGGAATTCATTGCCAGAGAAGGCAGTGGAGGCCAAGTAAATGGATATTTTTTAGGTGGAGATTGATAGATTCTTGATTAGTACAGGTTATAGGGAGAAGGCAGGAGAATGGGGCTGAGAGAGAAACATAGATCAGCCATGATTGAATGATGAAGTAGCCTTGATGGGCCGAACAACCTAATTCTGCTCTTATAACATGAACATATCAACCACAAAAGGTTGTGAGTGAATCTTCTTCATAGATTTTTCACAGCCCCTGCTCATTCGGTGGTTTATCTATGTGACCTCCTCCCCTCTGCCCATACGAAGACAATCATTAAGGAATTAACATATCTACTAAAATAACAATAAAAAATAAATTCTTAAGATGTATTTCACAGAAGACTGGTTTTGATTCAAAAATTGATGAACTGTCAATGGGAGAACAAAAAGGGTGAGAGTATTTGGAGTCTTCAGAAAATCAATTGCTGGCAATTGAACAGTGGCAGTATAAAAAGGGGTTTGTCAAATTTGAAAAATAACAGCATTTAATCATGCAAATATAAATGATTTCCTCAGTCATCTCAGTTCAAAAATCCAACCAGCTTTATATTAACATATTCCAGATATTTCAAGATAGCTGGTATCAAAAGTTCACATTCACACGTTATTGGAGTAGAATTAGGCCATTTGGCACCCTAGATTTATCGGTCAGGGAATTGGGTATAGTTGGGAGTAAAAAATGCAAAAAAAACTGGAGTAACTCAACAGATTTGGCAGCATTTCTGGATTCGCCCTCACTGATTGGGGTCTGTTGGTCAGGAAGTTGAGGATCCAGTTGCAGAGATGTGTTAACTCCAAGACCCGCGAATTTGGTGGTGAGCTTGTATGGTGTTGAAGGCAGAGGTTTAAAATGAGAGGGGAAAGATGTCATAGGAACCTGACAGGCAACATTTCCACAAACAGGGTGGTGAGTACCTGATATGGAAGGAGCTGCCAGAGGAAGTGGTCGAGGCAGGTGAAATGACAACATTTAAAATACATTTGGAAAGTACATGGAAATAAAAAATTTAGAGGGATATGGGCCAAATACGGGTAAATGGGGCTAGCTTAGGTGGGGTATTTAGGTGGGCCTGTTTTCATGTAGTATGACTATGACTATTATTATTTTTGCATTATAATTTAACTATAATGTTAAATTATCATGCACTAACATGCATTTTAGATTAAGAAAGTGGAAATGACAGATGAGATTTTGAAACAATTGTTCCATTTTCTCTTTAATGTTGCAGAATTACATCTAAATTCTGCTCCTGATGAAATACATCATTCTGCACCTAGATGTAGTTGCCCCATTGCAAATAATATTGACCCTGAGTAAACAAAAGGAATTGAATGATCAAGGGTGGTCACACTGGGATAAATTAAAGCCAACAAGATAATTAACCTTTCATACAATAACTGCAGAAAAGAGAGATTATTGAGGAGCATTCATTATCTTGGACATAAACCGACACAGTGACAGGAAATTTCACATCATTTTGTTGAGACTTTACTTTACACTTATAGTACAGTGCAGAAGCGCGCCCTTCGGCCCATCGAGTCAGCACCGACCAGCGATCACCCCTACACACTAGGGACAATTTACGATTTTACCAAAGCTAATTAACCTATTAATCTGTATGTCTTTGGAATGTGGGTGGAAACCGGAGCGCCCGGAGGAAACCCACACGATCACAGGGGAATGTACAAACTCCGTACAAGCAGCAACCTCAGTCAGGATTGAACCGTGGTCACAGGCACTGTAAAGCAGCAACTCAGCGGCGCCACTATGCCGCCCATTGAGCTGCCTCCAATTCTTGTTTTGCTCTGGGAAATGGTCTCAGTAGCAATGAGATTATTTAACAATCATAAGGTCATACGATCATAAGTGATAGGGGGAGAATTAGGCCATTCGGCCCATCAAGTCTACTCTGCCATTCAATCATGGCTGATCTATCTTTCCCTCCTAACCCCATTCTCCTTCCTTTTCCCCCATAACCTCTGACATCTGTACTAATCAACAATATACCTATCTCTGCCTTAAAAATATTCACTGTGGAAAAAGAAACAGTTTATATTTCTGTTACTGAACCCTTATTCAGAACCGTGTATTGGGAGTTTGGGAAGGAGATATGTGTTTAGGTCTGATTAAATGAATAAATCAGATACAAGTTGAAAGAATAGATGCTGGGTCACGGAATGATAGAGGGCACATTTGTTGCAAATTGCAAAATACCAACCATAACTTCTTGTCATCAGTTATATTTTACCGAGGTCAGTGATCAAACATATATCACATCATATATATATTTATCAAATATATATTTTGGAACCCTTCTTGATCCACTTTCATGATCCACCCACACTCCAAAGATGTACAAATTTGTAGTTTAATTGGCTTGGTATAAGTGTAAATTGGCCCTAGTGCAGTGTTAATCGGCAGGGATCGCTGGTCGGTGCAGGCTCGGTGGGCCGAAGGGCCTGTTTCCACGGTGGACCTCTTAACTAAGCTAAACTAAAGGGGGTATAAAAAAGGCGATGGTTTCAGGAGTCAGGTGGGAGAGGGAAAGAAGCTGGAAGAAGATGAATGGACTGCTTCCAGTTGTCAAGTTTCTTTACAGCAACAATTGAATGGACAGGCCCAAGAAACAGCAATTTATTTAATTTATTGCATCAGAGTGAGTGGAGTAAAAGCCCGTTTACATTTCAGGTAATCACATCCCTGATGTCATCAACAACTTGGATGAGAATTTACAAGGCATGATTAATAAATTTGAAAATAATGAAGATGGTTATCAAAAATTACAGTGGGATATTGATCGGCTGTGTAAATGGGCCGAGAAATGGCTACGTTTAATTTGGTTAAATGTTAGGTATTACATTTTGGGAAGCCAAGCCAGGGCACATCTTTCATAGTAAATGGTAGGATGGTGGGGAATATTGTAGAGCAGCGGAACCCAGGAGTACAAGTACATAATTTCCCACGGGTAACATTGCAGGTAGATAGGGTGGTGAAAAGGCTTCTGGCACACTGGACTTCATCTGTCAGGTCATTGAATCCAGAAGTTGGGAACATTGTGGTACTGTGCAAAATGTTGGTGAGGCTGCACTTGGTGTATTGTGTTCAGTTCTGATCACTCTGCTAGAGGCAAAATGCTGTTAGGCTGAAAAGAGTGCGGAGAAGATTTACGATGATATTAAGAGTTATAGGGAGAGATTGGGTGGCTTGGACTTTATTTCTTGGAGCTCAAAAGGCAAAGGAGTGATCATGTGGAGGTGTATAAAATCAAGCGGGGAATAGATAGGGTGAATGCAGAATCTATTTCTCAGTGTATGGGAGTGTAAACTATAGTGCACATGTTTAAGGTAAGGTAAGAGGGGAAAAAATTAATTGGAGCCCGAGGGTAAATTTTCAACTCAGGCAGCGGTGGGTACATGGAACAAACTGCCAGAGGAGGTGACTGAGGAAGGTATAATAGCAACATTTAAAATACATTTAGACAGGAAATGTCCAGAGGGATATTAGCCAAAAGCAGGTAAATGCAACTGTTGTGCATGGGGTATCTTGGTCGGCATGGACAAGTTACGCCATCGAAGACTCCATCGACCAGACACCAAACTGAGTTAAAAAAAAACAGTCTCAACAGCGTCACCAATTAATTTGGAGACAGTGGTAGGTGTTTGGAATACGCTGCCAGGGGTAGTGTTGGGGGCAGATATGTTTATGGTGTTTAAAAGGCTTTTAGATAGGCACATAGATATGTAGGGAATGGATCACATGCAGGTAAAATGGATTACTTTAATTTATTTATTCTCATCATTTATATCAGAGCAAAATATAATGGGTAGAAAACACGTGCATGGATTAGTTTAATTTGCAGCTAATACTGTACTTTATCATTACTTCTATGATCGTTACATGAAAGTTATTTTGCATGGACATTGTTTCAGCTATTTTTTAAGTTGTTTTCTCCCCCCCAAAAAAACCTCCAAAATATAGAAAAAATGTGAAGAAACATAAACAATAATAAAACTTAATTAGCACATTTTCAGGTGTCTTATTTTGATTTACTCTTTTTCATAATATTGGCCAGTCTGATCAAATTACTGATTTTGAGATTCTTCATTACACGTCCTTCTTCAATGTTCATACTTGTTTAATTTTCATTTATATATGAATTTATTTGTCAAAAGAGACACTCGTACAAGATGCTGTCAGCCAAAAGCAAGCTTTTGTATTTGTGAGTAATTAATGCATCCTCTTTGTCCTTGTTCTTTCTTTTTGGATAATGAACATCATCTGTTTGCAATTGATTTAATAGAGCAAATAAATTGTCATTTTTAACTATTCTTCTTCCTTCTAAATTAGTCCAATAGTCTTTCCTAACCCTGCTTTAATTGTGATTGTACAATGCTCTGCTTTAATGAAAGTATCAATGTATTTCTCCGCTCCACTCATGTTTGTACGTTTTAGATGCAGAATTAGGCCTTTTTGCCCATCAAGACTACTCTGCCTTAATCATGGCTGGGCTATCTTTCCCTCTCAACCCCATTCTCCTGCCTTCTCCCCATAGCCCCTGACACCATTACCAATTAAGAATCTGTCAATCTCTGCCAAAAATATCCATTGACTTGGCCTCCACAGCCCACTTGTGGCAATGAATTTCACAGATTCACCATCCTCTGACAAAATAAATTCCTCCTCATCTGCTTTCTCCTTCCAGTCTTCCTTTTTATTCGATGCAGATTTGTTCTCTGGCATTCTTGCATATCTGTTTACCGGTTTACAGAAATACTGATCAAGACTAAGGAGATGCGCATGACTACCATTTGTATCCTCATCTGGGATGCTTGGTGCACTTGCCTCATTGTGGGTCAGTACACTCATATCAGTGAAGTGGCCTGTGGAACGTTCATGCTGAAAGTTAATTGGAATTATCCCCAATAAGCAGAGGATATGATTACTGTCCAAACTTAAGAAATCTGATCACTATTACCAGAATGTGGAGCGCATTTGAGCTCCCAGGAAAAAAGCCAATGACAACTCCAGCATTTCCCCATAACTATTCAGAGTTCTTTAAACATTCAGTTGCCAGTCTCCATGCCATTCCCATTATGTCCTATCTGACTGTGGCCTTCTGCACCATCCAACATAAATACGAGGAACTGAACATCATCTTCATTCTGGGCATATTACATCTTTCCGAATTCAGTAATTTTTGGAAACTTGTTACCTCTGCTTGCATCAGAATTGGCCAGTTCTGCTGTAGAATTGTGCCCATATCTAACTGTAATATTAACCTAGTTTTTCTCTCTCCAATCCATTCTTCTGATAGAAACATAGAAACATAGAAATTAGGTGCAGGAGTAGGCCATTCGGCCCTTCGAGCCTGCACCGCCATTCAATATGATCATGGCTGATCATCCAACTCAGTATCCCGTACCTGCCTTCTCTCCATACCCCCTGATCCCCTTAGCCACAAGGGCCACATCTAACTCCCTCTGCTGGACATTTTCTAATTCCCTATCCTACATTTTGAAGTTTTTACAAGTCTGGGGTCTATTTGTGTGTAATGTATGGCTGCAGAAACGGCATTTCGTTTGGACCTCCAGGGGTCCAAATGACAATTAAATTGACTCTCTTGACTCTTGAACATTGTGTTTATTCTCTTTAACATCCCTCATTAATTTAGCAACCGGATAGCTTCATCAAATGCTTATTACCACAGTAATCTTATGCCTGATATATTCCCCTTGTTTCATCCATCCAACCCTCAGCTTCTCTGCAACTGCAAACTATCTTGTTTTTGTAGGCTTGGCGATCGTTTCGCCGAACACCTCCGCTCGGTCCGCATTAACCAACCTGACCTCCCGGTGGCTCAGCATTTCAACTCCCCCTCCCACTCCGTATCCGACCTCTCTGTCCTGGGACTCCTCCATGGCCAGAGCGAGCAACACTGTAAATTGGAGGAACAGCACCTCATATTCCGCTTGGGGAGTCTGTATCCTGGTGACATGAACATTGAATTCTCCCAATTTTGTTAGCCCTTGCTGTCTCCTCCCCTTCCTATCTCTCCCTCAGCCCTCGGGCTCCTCCTCCTCCTTTTTCCTTTCTTCCCCCCCGCCCCCATTCCCCCATCGTCTGGAGAAGGGTTTTGGCCCGAAATGTAACCTATTTCCTTCGCTCCATAGATGCTGCTGCACCCGTTGAGTTTCTCCAGCATTTTTGTGTACCTTCGATTTTCCAGCATCTGCAGTTCCTTCTTAAACAAAATCTTGTTTTCTTTCCCAGCTCCGACCAAGAATCTTCAACTGGAAGCTTTGATGCTGTGTCTCTTTCCACAGATGCTGCCTGACAGACTGAGCTCTTCCAGCATTATCACTTTTATTTCTAATCCCCAGCAGCTGCAGGCAAGGTTCAAGAGGACTGGAGAGTAGCCAACTGTGTTGAAGAGAAGTAGAGATAACCCAGGAAATTATAAGCTGGTGTACTTCGCGTCAGTAGCAGAGAAGATAGTGGAGGCATTGGCAATTATTATTAATATTTTTATTAAACTTTAATTTGGACTCAAGGTCCAGACAAGGGACATTACATAAAAATACGTTGCATATAAAAACACCATAAAATACATATAAAATCTTAGTATATCTTTATACTTATAAAACTCTTAATATCATTATTATATTTGCTTGCTTGTAATCACATCTTCTCGAAAACCCGACACGCTAATGGTGACATTTTTACCTCATGATGTTGAAAATCGCCTCATCTGAAAATTTGATTCATTATTTCCAGTTTTTTACTAAAACTGTTCACCAATCTGAGATCTTTTTAAAATTTAACATGCTGAAGCGAGCTGGATGACATCACAATGTCTCTGTTCCTCGAGGTAAGCTGCGCAGAATCCCCCCCCCCCCCCCAAATATAATATAAGCATTATATTCAATATCATGTTCCACACCACACACAGAACATATATCAAGGAGCTGCTGGAGACTAAAGATCACAAGATCATCTGCATACAAAATATGCTTCACTAAAATATTACCAATCACGCACCCAGTATTACAGGCTTTCAATTGCTTGGACAGCTCAATATTAAGATTAAAAAGGACTGGGGACAAAATTCCCCCTTGTCTAACACCATTGTTAACCCCAAATGGGGCTGAGACCCTATTGCCCCATTTATTTGCATAGTCTGGTGGGCATACCTGTAAGCCAGAATTGTCACAATGTATTTAAGCACCCCTCTTTGACTCATTCTAACAAACAGCTTTATATGATTAACACAATCAAAGGAAGCATCAATAAAGCACATAAGAATTTAGAGTTTTGCTCAGCATGGATATTATGAGTCAAAGCGCTGTTCCTGTGCTGTACTATTCTATGCTCCATGGAAGTTCCACAGTTTTTTTTAAACTGGCATGCTTGTCAATTTGTAAACAAATTCTTTGTTTGCTTTGAATAGAAAGCTGTTGCTGAATGAAGGAATGATAGTCAGAGAGTCTTAGAACAAGGAAATAGTCTCTTCAGCTTAATCCATCCTTGTTGACCAAGATGCCCCATCTAAACTAGTCCCATATGAATGCATTTGGCCCATATCCCTCTCAATGTTTCCTATCCACATACCTATCTAAGTGTCTTTTAAATGGTGTTATTGTACCTGCCTCAACTACCTCCTCTGGCATATCAATCCATATACCCACCAGCCTCTGAGTGAAATAGTTGCCCCTCAGGTTCCTATTAAATCTTTCCCTTCACACCTTAACCAATGTCCGTTGGTTCTTGATTCCCTTAGCCTGGGTAAAAGACTGCGCATTCACCCTATCAATGCTCTTCATGATTTTATACACCTCTATAAGATCAGCCCATGGTCTCCTGTGCTCCAAGGAATAATGTCCTGGCTTTACGAGGCAATATCCTCGTAAATCTTCTGCACTCTTTCCAGCTTAATGACATCCTTCATATAGCAGGGTGGGCAAAACTGAAGAGTAATAATTTGGTGATAACGTGGATGGGTTGATGGGGTGGGGTCGGATGTGAGATCCCATGGAGAGGATGCCATAAAATGAAAGCTGAAGGCTGCAAGAAGTGGGATAAGTCTAGGAGATGGATGGTATCAAGCAGTTTTGGGCTGGAAAATGGAAGGAACTATGTTTTCTAGGACCCTGAAGGAGCGTTAGCAATATTCTTAATCATTGTAAAAGGTTACTTACCTCAGCAAGTTTCAATATTATCTTTGCAGCCTTACCTGTTTGGATGACCATGGCAGGGATTCTACTCAGCAGCAATTTAAAATGTTACTGGGATCCCAGGGGACCCAATTTGTACTTGCCATGCTTCGTGCTTGAATCTAATGGGATTCTCATCCATCCCAAAGAAATTGTGATGGATGAGAATTGATCTATTTTAAGAACGGCAGTGTACCTTTTGTGCTGAGTCGTAAAGTTCAAATTGTCACTTTCGGGTTTCACAACTCCATATTGTTACGCTCAATAATTTTATTTTCGGGTGACACAGTAATAACCTCCTGTGCTGTTTGTACAGAGTTTGCACTTTCTCCCTGGTATCTCATGTTTAGTTTAGCATAGTTTAGAGATACAGCTCGAAAACAAGCCCTTCGGCCCACTGGGTCTGCGCCAACCAGCGATCCCCGCCCACTAACACTATCCGACACACACTAGGGACAATTTGCACATGGGGAGAACGTATTATCTTTGGACAGACAGCACCCACAATCGGGATCGAACCCGAGTCTCTGGCTCTGTAAACGCTGTTAGGCAGCAACTCTACTGCTGCACCACTGTGCTGTCCTCTTAACACAGTGTTCTCCAATGTCCCAAAGTTATGCTGGTAAAGCCCCGTCCCACTTTCACGACAATTGGCGACCTCTGCCGAGTTTGCCCTTGACTCATACTCGCAGCATGGTCGCCACGAGGTCGTAGGAGATCTTCGTAGCTCTTCCTCATACTCGTGAGTGGTCTCCGCGTACTCGTGGCCTCATGTAGGTCGGGGCGTTTTTTCCAGCCTGATAAAAAATGTCCACGAGTAAAAAAAAAGGTTGGCATGGAAAAAATGGATACTTTTTACTCGTAGGTAGGTCGTAGGTAGGTCGTAGTAGGTTGTGATGGTAGTTGTAGGTAGTCGTAGGTAGTCATCGGTCGGTAACTGGCCCGAGAAAAAAAAATGCGAACATGACATCATTTTATTACGTGATCATTTTCCACTCGTAGCTAGTCGTAGTAGGTCTTAGGTGTGGAAGACTGAGGTCGAGGGGGGACGTAGGCGGTCGGAGACATAGTCGTAAGAGATCGGAGACATAGTCGTAGGAGGTCGTAGGAGATCTTTTACTTCGGCGAGTCAACATGACATTTTTTTCAACTCGTCTAGGGTCTTCTAAACTCGGTGATTAGATCGTCCAAGTAGGACAGGCCCTTTAAGTTGACTCATCAGCCTTGGTGAATTATCCCCCATGGAGATGAATGGTAGGGGAGTTGAGTGGGTGGAGTTTTAATGGAGCATATTAATGTGCAAGAACAGGCTAAAAAGTCATAAATAAAGGAATCAGTTCTGCGAGCATGCATAAACTTGATGGGCCAAATAGCTTCCATGTTGTAAAGAAATCTGGTATTTTTTCTCTATTTTTGTGTGCTGTATTACATTAATTCTGAGTCAATTCATCTACTGTTGATGATCTTGAGTAATAAGAATTCATTTCACGGCCTGAGCTTTCGACATCTCAATGCATTCTCCTATGCTTTATTTAAATTATGCCGAATGTCCACCTTTTGACCAATTTTTCTGCCGTTGTGCACTGCCAGATATAATCAGGAGTATTTTGTCTTCCTCTACCAGTTGAATTCAGCTAACTACTGACAGTCAGGTGAGCAGTTAATTAACATGGCTGAAGAAGTCCTTAAGACCACTCATCTGGTCTTAGGAATAGGCTGGAAGGACAACTAGCCAGTGGATTTCTTTCTTAAAAAGTGAACATTAAGGTCCAATAGTCTGAGTCAATGAAGAATTGGAAGAGTTAAAATAACAGTACAACTCATGAACAGGCCCCTTAGTCCACAATGTCTGTGTCAAGCATGATGGCAAATTAAACTAATCCATTTTACCTGCATGTGATCCATTCCCTACATATCTATGTGCCTATCTAAAAGCCTTTTAAACACCATAAACATATCTGCCCCTAACACTACCCCTGGCAGTGTATTCCAAACACCTACCACTGTCTCCAAATTAATTGGTGAAGCTGTTGAGACTGTTTTTTTTAACTCAGTTTGGTGTCTGGTCGATGGAGTCTTCGATGGCGTAACTTGTCCATGCCGACCAAGATACCCCATGCACAACAGTTGCATTTACCTGCTTTTGGCTAATATCCCTCTGGACATTTCCTGTCTAAATGTATTTTAAATGTTGCTATTATACCTTCCTCAGTCACCTCCTCTGGCAGTTTGTTCCATGTACCCACCGCTGCCTGAGTTGAAAATTTACCCTTGGGCTCCAATTAATTTTTTCCCCTCTTACCTTACCTTAAACATGTGCACTATAGTTTACACTCCCATACACTGAGAAATAGATTCTGCATTCACCCTATCTATTCCCCGCTTGATTTTATACACCTCCACATGATCACTCCCTTGCCTTTTGAGCTCCAAGAAATAAAGTCCTAGCCACCCAATCTCTCCCTATAACTCTTAATATCATCGTAAATCTTCTCCGCACTCTTTTCAGCCTAACAGCATTTTGCCTCTAGCAGAGTGTTCAGAACTGAACACAATACACCAAGTGCAGCCTCACCAACATTTTGCACAGTACCACAATGTTCCCAACTTCTGGATTCAATGACCTGACAGATGAAGTCCAGTGTGCCAGAAGCCTTTTCACCACCCTATCTACCTGCAATGTTACCCGTGGGAAATTATGTACTTGTACTCCTGGGTTCCGCTGCTCTACAATATTCCCCACCATCCTACCATTTACTATGAAAGATGTGCCCTGGCTTGGCTTCCCAAAATGTAATACCTAACATTTAACCAAATTAAACGTAGCCATTTCTCGGCCCATTTACACAGCCGATCAATATCCCACTGTAATGTTTGATAACCATCTTCACTATTTTCAAATTTATTAATCATGCCTTGTAAATTCTCATCCAAATTGTTGATGACATCAGGGATGTGATTACCTGAAATGTAAACGGGCTTTTACTCCACTCACTCTGATGCAATAAATTAAATAAATTGCTGTTTCTTGGGCCTGTCCATTCAATTGTTGCTGTAAAGAAACTTGACAACTGGAAGCAGTCCATTCATCTTCTTCCAGCGTCTTTCCCTCTCCCACCTGACTCCTGAAACCATCGCCTCTTTTATACCCCCTTTAGTTTAGCTTAGTTTAGAGATCCACCGTGGAAACAGGCCCTTCGGCCCACCGAGCCTGCCCCGACCAGCGATCCCTGCCAATTAACACTGCACTAGGGACAATTTACACTTATACCAAGCCAATCAAATTTGTACATCTTTGGAGTGTGGGTGGAAACTGAAGAGCTCAGAGAAAACCCACGCGGTCACGGGGAGAACGTACAAACTCCGTACAGACAGCACCTGTAGTCGAGATCGAAGCCGGGTCTCCGCCGTGCGGTTCCCGGAGGTTTTTGTCAGCCTCCCTACCTGCTTCCACTACCTGCAACCTCCGGCAACCACCTGCAACCTCCGGGAACCGCACGGAAACCTTGGGTGGGGCGCAAAGTCTCCAGAGGTCTCCATTCAGGTTACCTAAGTGGGACAGGAGCATAAGGCAGCACCTCTACCGCTGCTTCACCGTGCCGCTCGCCAGCAGGTGCTGCCATATAAGTCTTAAATCTACAGCATTTGGTTATTCCGTTATTATTTTGAATCATATACCAGATTGCAGTACAATCTTGCACATTTCTGCTAAAGTTATCTTTTCTGTACATCTACTGTTTACTCCATGAACTTCATGTGAACAAAAGGATCAAAGGATTTCATTGCACCCTGCTGTGTGTGACACTAATCTAGTCTGAACCTGAATCTGTTATAATTCCTTAAGTAATTGCATTAGTACAAGAAGGCTGCTCCTTCTATCCAGCGCACACATTTCTAGTGGTAAGAGTGATTTTAACAAAAAATATGGTCTGCCTCAAGGCAACCATTACAGTGGACTCACAGCTAGTTGTTGGATACAAAGCTCACCATGATCCTTTTCATTTCATTAATGCATGCAAATGGAGTGGTTCACTTAATGAACCTCCTGATTACCACGATTGTTTTATTAGTCATTGGAGCATCAGGGATGATTGAGCAATAAAATATTTATGTTCAGGCCAGTTTCATTAAATCTTTCTGAATTTGTTAGCTGTAAAATATTCCTTTGAAGACATGTGCTGATCAAACACTCCATGGCAAGCGCGCTCATCTAAAAACATTCAGGTCACATTATTTAATTACAAAGCTTTCAATAAACTCCAAATTTAACTGAGATGATCATAAGGCATCATTTAAAAAATAACATCAATAGAATCTACAGTTTTCAGGTTACCATTTACTCAATTTAACTGATGAGAAATATTCATATATCTGGGTCATTGTTAATATAACATCAACTCAACATATTTGATAATTGTGTTGATTCACAACAAATGCAAGTTCTTTCTTTGTTTTCTCATGGCATTACATAACATAATTCCAAACTCTTCATTTTACCCTTCTTGCGTTGTTTCGATATTTCAGAGAGAAGGGAAAGAAGTACAATGAGAAATCGTAGGAAGGAACCGCAGATGCTGGTCTACATCAAAGATAGACACGCAATTGGTGACGTTTCAGGTCGAGACCCTTCTTCAGACCTTCTTCAGTCTGAAGTGAGGTCTTGACCTCAAACATCACCCATTCCTTCTCTCCAGAGGTGTTTCCTGTCCCTTTGAGTTACTCCAGCATTTTGTGTCTACTTCAATGAGAAATCGTTATGCCAGTTCCTGTCCAATATTACACTGTAACGTGGGATGCATTTATCTAAAGTGGGTAGGCGCAGTAAGTTAGACAGAAAGATGCGTCAAGATGATCATCCCCATTTTACATTGCTGCTGCAACATTTTCTTTGGGCACTGATTGAACTCATGTAGGATTCTATGCCCAACTCTGAAAGCTCTTAAAGAAAAGTAAAAGTTAAAACTGGCCAAACGGGCAGAATTCTCAATTGTTTTACTTCTTTTCTTCATTCCTTTCTTGGACATCTTTATGTCTTCTGTTAAGAGGTTCCCATTTGTCTTTCCCCTCGTATGTAGGAAAATGAATATCGGAAGGAACAAAAGTCAGCTAAGCTAACAGTGATGTTGGTTGATATATTGATCAAATGAATTTTCCAATTCTGCGCCAAGGTTCCCGTTTTCACGAGCTCTGTAAATTTTAATCCACGTGTTTTCTACCCATATTATTTGCTCTGATATAAATGATGAGAATAAAAGAAACTATATGGATTCTGGTTTCACTGCTACAGATGTCCTCTGCCATTTGTTTTGTTTGGTTTATTACTCCTGCTCCAATCGTTCTCCCCGCTGGGTTGTGATATATGAGGATGTCACAATGAGTATTTAGAATATTTCAAATACTGACAATCTGAATAATATTGACGCTGGCAAAAAGCATCCATAAAGATATTATAAATCATCATTGTTCACTAGGTGGAAAGCATATTTTAGTAATGTTAATGTTAATTAAGCAGATTCGAAGTCCCTGACGTTAACTGTAGTGGGTGGTGGACATGAGATCTACATTCCGGCCACTGCTTCAGAATTTATCATTCCATATGAGCTGAGGGAATAAGCTTCATATTCAGGGTTTTGTTACCTCAAACTGTGTTGCTGACATTTAAGAGGATTTTGGACATGCAGGGAAATGAGGGATATGGAACACGTGCGAATGGATGAGTGTAACTTGGCATTGTGTTCAGCAGAGACATTGCGGGCTGAGGGCCTGTTCCTGTGCTGTACTGTTCTATGTATCTATAATCTCAGATCAATTTGGGAGTGGTGACTGATGGAACACAGGTTGTCACCAGTTTCAACAATGAAATTACAGTCAGAGTAGACAGCAACTGCGAAGAAAGTACTTCCTCAAACAATGGGTGGAAAAAATTAGATTCATTACCAAAGCATGGTTGGAAAAAAAATGAGGATATGAGAAGCAGGAAACAATAGTCAAGGTCACGACTGTAAAAGGGCAGGAAATGGGAATCCATTAGTTGATTTTGCCACATTTAATCCTGCCCCTATTCTCCCTGTTGCAAATGTTCTCAGATCCCTTGTCGCTTCCACTCAGCTTTCCGGGGAAAGCAATCGCCACTTTTCATGCACTCTACCAACTCCTTATTTATCCTTATTCTTCCCTACACATTACTGATGACACAGCCTTGCTGCAAAAATTTTTATTTGTCCCATAGTCACCCGCAAGGGAGAGGGAGAAGCAGGAGGTGTTCCACACAGATAGACAGCTTGCAGACAAAGACGAGGATGGCATGCAGGTAAATGGCACATTTTCATTCCTTCCTATAAAAGATTTACTGGGAGCTGGTGACAGAATTACAAATCCTTTTGATGCAGTGACTCAGACATTGATTGCTGACTAATTTCATATCCTTTTCTTTTTTCTTCTATCAACTTCAATTATACAATGAATGCCTTTGAGCATGCATGAGGGTGACAATGCAAACAATATCTTTCTTTCAGTGGGTGCACACATCACGATTTTACTGCAAATATTGGTGATTTGGTGGATTCGTAGAGAGTTAGTTTGTCGGTGATTAACAACTTTTAGCTGAGTATGAACAGATCTCATTGCAGTTCCACGTACAGAACCTGTGTTTGGATGGTGGTTTTAGGTACACCTTCACCCCAGCTCAACTGGACTTAGATGCCATTCCTGCTGGCATTGTTGAGGCATATCCCACATTTTAGCCAGATACAGCATGTCCATGGACTTTTATAAGTAAATCTCAAGTGAGTCTATTCAGATTATTAGTACAATTATCTGTACCTTGTATCTGTACACTGTGGATGGCTCAATTGTAATCATGTATTGTCTTTCCGCCGTCTGGTTAGCACGCACCACAAGCTTTTCATTGTACGTCGGTGCACATGACAATAAACTAAACTCAACAATTATGTCTGCTTTTCATCAAACATGCCTGGCACATTATCTGACACTTTGCTTATACATGGGCACATCACACATCATGAACCTTCATCAAGCTGGTGAAACTATGCAATGATGATCAGTCCAGCCCATGGAAGCACTCTTTTCTGAGATGGGGGAAGTTAAACCCCGGAAGTAAATACCTCGTGATCTCTCACCTTTGCTACCACCCCTGTTGAGCAAAACCCCCCTGTGTGCTAACTGTCCTGAACACCCTGTACATTGTGAACCCTTCCTTGTGAGCAATGCCAATCTGATGCACTCCTTCCTGTGTACCTCTCTCTTGTGTAAATCCTCCTTGCGTATTCTCTCCTGTGTATCTCCCTCCTTAGCCCTTCCTCCTCTGTACTCTCTCCTGTGCAGTCCCTCCTGTCCTAGTTAATGATGGTTACTGCCCACCTCACGAAAGCTTAAGCAATCCAAATTCTCATACAAGTCTTTAAACAAGCTTTAAGTCCCTGATGCATGCAAGGACTTAAAACCTGTCTTAAGGGCTTGTCCCACTTGGCGATAATTTTGGCAACTGGCGGTATCATTGACTGATGTATCAAGGTTGCCGAAAGATTTTGAACATTTCAAAATCCAGTGGCGACAAAAAAAATGTTGTGACACCTGAGGAAACATCGTGTGCCAATACATCACCTGCTGCGTCACGCCACAACTTTATCGGTGACCTGATACGTCAGTAAATGATGTTGGAGGTCGCCGGAAAAATCGGCAAGTGGGACTGGCCCTTTAGGGTTCCCTGTGCTCCTGAGAAGTGGTCCATCTTAGTTTTGTGTGGAATATGTGGTATGTGTTCTTAAGGCATTGCACACGGCTTACTAAAATTGTTCAATTTTACTCTTTTTTTCCCCAAAGGAATCCAATTTCCATCATTATTTTTTTCCATTCTTAGGGTTGGTGTTTGCGACGCCAATTTGTTTATTTCTTACCAACAATCTGCGACACCTCTTACAATTTTTCTTCTTTGACATCATCCTGTGATACAAGATAGGTTTTTGTTCCGTTGTGCTGAACTCATAAAGTCAATTGCCACAGGATGTTCAAAGTGAAATTTAGGTTCTTATTACCTTCTCATTTGGTACAAGAAGAAAATATCATTCTGAAACTCGGATAGCATATCCTCAGAAACTCAATTTAGTTGATTCTTGCAGTGACAATAACATGAGCGAGATCTTGGCTATAAATAATTGCTGGCCATTAATAATTTGTTTGTCAATTCATGTACAAGAGGTGTGCTCCACGGCTTAGCTGGTAATAAAATCTTCAAACAGCCCATAAAAGCAGATGCTCGAAATCTGAAATAAGAGGAGGTGATGATGGGATCCAACGGAGAGAAAAATATGAGTTTTTGGTTCATTCTATTCAACTTTCACCAGAACCAAAGTCTTACGAGGCAAACCAAAACTCCTTATTCTGACTATTTGCTTACAGTTTTTAACAATCCTACCAACAGCTACTTTGCAGAAAGATTTCCATCACTTTTACTTGTTAGCTTATTAAAATGTGTGAAAAGCAGATAATAAGAGACGCAGCCTAATTTATCAGTGTTTGGACAGACACATTCAAGTGTCAAAGGTCGGAGCTGTAGGGGCAAAACTAAGGAAAGAATAAAACTAAAACAATTATTTTTACCTGACAGAAATAAATAATGTATTTTTCAGTTTCACTGGACAATAATTGCATATTCATGCTACGGAACTGATAGGCTTATCAAGTATATCTCTTTTAATACTTTTGATTAAATACCATTTCAAAGCCTTTTATTTTGTGAAGGGGCTTCTTCCTTGTGGCACTTATAATTTGCCGCAACCTCTTGAAAATTGCTAGCTTGAGGTGGTTGTCATAGGTAATGGCATTTGGGTGACAGTGATAAACTGCTTTACTAAAGCAAACAATCCATGCTGCACTTTGTTGGGAAACAGAACAAATATTTTTGGAATAACTTAGCAGTAAGTTTAGGCCACTCATTCAAATAGTGGCATGAATTTAGTACGATCTGAATTATTTTTTGGTGATCAGAATGTTTTTTCAGACTCCCTAATTTAAAATGTTTACTGTAATGTATTCCGTACTGATTAGATTAGTTGGGGTGACACTATGGTGCAGCTGGGAGAGCTGCTGCATCACAGCCCCAGAGACAGTGGTTTGATCATGACCTCGGGTACTGTCTGAGAACGGGAGTTTGCACGTTCTCCCTGTGACTGAGTGGGTTTTCTCTTGGTCCTCCGGTTTTCTCCCACATCCCAAAGACGTGCGAGTATGTAGGTTGAATGGCCTCTTTGGATTGCACTCAATGTGTAGGGAGTGGATGAAAAAGTGGGATAACATAGAACGAGTGTGAATGGGTGATCAATGTTCAATATGGACTCGTTGGGCCGAAGGGCCTGTTTCCCTGCTGTACCTTTCAATCAATTCAATCATGCACTGTCATTTTTGGTTAGGAACCAGTGATTTTCTGCTTAAAACAAGTCCAGGTGTTCTCAGGTGCTATGTTTCTCAATTCCACTCATGCGCCTTGTTTAAACTTAACACCAATTACACTTTTAGATTCTGAATGTCAGTAGCATTTTTCACAGTTTCATGAAGTGTGGTCTCTAAAGGAGCATAGTGATTGGATCAAGAGTGCGCTTTTTGGTCTGTGACATGTAATTTAAATATTTTATTTCCTTGGTGGGTCGAAAGCAGTCACGCACTTCCTGTTATGCCATCTAAAATGGTAAGCTAATTGGCTGGCTGGCAATCATCTTCAGCAGCCCAAGTGAAGATCTCAAGCCAAATATTTGACATTAGCTACTCAACGCAGTATTGAATTACTGTTGTCAATGGTAATTAAAAATAGGGCAGCAGGAATAATATGCACATTTAATGCTAGCAAAGGTCAATTCTTCAGCAGAATGTGTCAGATAAAAGCATGGGAAATTTTGAACGTAATATAACTGAATTATGGATCTCTTTGATCCCTTTAATTTGCCAGGCATCTTTAAATAGATATTCAATTTTTCCTTTAATGATGCAATAGCCTCAGGCTCGTTCTATCACAAATTATTCCAATGTACTGATCAATTTCTGTGTTTGACAACTATCTTTCTGATTTTAACCTTGTTGGTATTCGGGAGAAGGGGCGTTATAATCATCTCTGACCCAAAACATTGACTGTTTTTTTTCCCATAGATGGCGCTTAATTGATCGAGTACTTCCAGCATCTTCTGTTGTTATAATCATGCTTGGATTCACACTGCTTAAAATCAAGGTTTAGAAGTCCTGAACAATGTGACACTCTATTGAAAAAACTCAATAGAATCATTCGCCAAAGTATTTTCAGATTCCACCTCACTTATTTCCTTTTATTTTGTCTTGTTACCCTAAGCATATTTTATTATTTCTCGTGGGAGTAAGAAGAAGAAATGGTACAAAGGTACAGTGAAAAGCTTTTTGTTGTGTGGTATCCAGTCAGCGTAAAGACCATTACAATCGAGCCATCCACAGTGTACAGGTGAGAGGAATAGCGTTTAGTGTGAGATAAAGTCCAGTAAAGTCCGATTAAAGATGGTCCGAGGGCCTCCAATGAGGCAGATGGTTGATCAGGACCGCTCTCCAGTTTTTGATGGAATGGTTTAGTTGCCTGAAAAGTGATGGGAAGAAACTGTCCATGCATCTGTAAATCTAAATCGGGAATCTGGAATCTGTATCTGTACAGCCACCAGAGTTCTGGACACCAGAAACCCAAATTCAATATCCCATGCTGGTGCAATGAGGAAATTTTATATGTAATAAATCTGAAGTGAAATAGTGATGACTGTGACAACAGATCTGGCTCACTGATGTCCTTACCTGCTCTGTTTTATTAGCATTTTTCAACTATCTCCTCAGTGGGTCACCTGTCCCACTTGGGTGGCCTCCACCGTGACCTCTGGCGACCTTAAGCGACTGAAAAAAATCAAGGTCGCGGTGACCCACGACCTCCTACGGCCTCCTAAGACTATGTTGAAGACCTCCCTCGAATATGAAGAAGACCTCCTTGAAGAAGCGGCCGGTATAACTCTGGTCACATCACGGTGAAGGAGCGTGTGTGTGGCCCGGACATTGAACTGATGGCTGTGGATCTCCACTTATGCTGTGTGCTTTGGAGATTCACACACACCGCTGTGGTGACTGTTTAAGTCTATGTTTAATATTTATGTAGCTATGTATCTTATTTCTTTTTTTTGTAAGACTGTATGGTAAATCAAATTTGACTGTGCCTTGGTACACATGACAATAAAGGACCATTGAACCATCAAACCAATGAGAGGACATACTGGAGGGCTGGTCCACTGAAGCAATATGGGTAGAGCTTGGAAATAAGAAAGGTGAAAGCACTCTAATTGGATTGTACAATAGGGTTCCCCAACAGCAAGCAGAGGATAGAGGAACGGATATGTAGACAAATTATTGAAAGATGCCAAAGCAACAGGTTGACTGGAGCGCAGGAGGATGAGGGGTGATCTTACAGAGATGTATACAATCATGAGAGGAATAGATCGGGTAGACAGAGTCTCTTGCCCAGAGTAGGTGATTCAAGGACAAGGGAAGATAGTTTTAATGTGAAGAGGAAACGATTTAATAGGAACCTGGTGGGTAACTTTTTCACACAAAGGGTGGTAAGGGTATGGAGGTAGTTGAGGCAGGGTCTATACCAACCTTTAAGAAACAGTGAGACGGGTACATGAATAGGACACGTTTGGAAGGATATGAGCCAAATGCAGGCAGGTGGAATGAATGTAGCTTGGAAATGTTGGCTGGTGTGGGCAAGTTGGGCCAAAGGGCTTGATTCCATGCTGTATCACTCTGTGACTCCGGGACTATGTCTTAGTGGGTGACTTTAACTACCCCAATATTGATGGTGCTTGCTCACTGCCAAGGGCTTAGATGGGGCAGAACATGTGAAGTGCATCCCAGAGGGTTCATTGAAACAGTTTGTGGATAGCCTGTTCTGGTAAGAAGTAGTGAGATGGATGGCAAAATAAGGGAACCTTGGATGACCAAAGAGGTTGTAAATTTGGCCAAAAAGAAAAATGAAGCACATGCAAGGTTTAAGAGGGTGGAACCAGACAGGGCCTTTGAGGAATATAAAGAAAGGAGAAAAGAAGTGGGAAAGTTGGGCCCTAAGGGGACCGTGAAATGTCTCTGTTGAGTCAGATTGAGGAAACCTCAGCAAAGTCCAATCAAGCTGCATCATAACATCATTACTGAATATACTCAATGCCCCAACCTATGAAAGCAAGCATACCGATTATGTCAACATGTTGAATGATGACAGAAGCTACATGCCGTCTCACACACGAGCCAACAAACCACTCTATCTCCTTGTGTTGCAACATTCATGGAGTTATGGGCTTGAATCCCAAGACCGCTCTGTACATCAATACTGTTAAGGTCTTGCCATTAATCATATATTAATCGTAACTTTTTTCAATCTCTTACCTTGCTGGAGATGCGATTGTTTTCCGGATCATATCTCCGGTCGCTCTGCGGCCTAACATCATGGAGCTGGCGGCCTTGCTCGAGACTGACTTTAAGCCCCACCGCGGGGCCGTGGACTTACCATCGGAGCCTGCGATCCCTTGCCTAGGATCGACGCTCCAACCGCAGCCTGCGGTATTCACCATTGAAAAGCTCGCAGTCTCGGGTAGGGACTGATGTCGGGAAGCTCCAAGTCGCAGTGGTTTGACTAACCCCGGCTCAGGGTTTGATTGCCCTCCCCGAGCTGAGATCCTCCCCGATGCGGGAGCTTGATCGCCCTGATGCGGAGGGCTCAACCACCGCCGACGGGAGCCAAGATCGCCCCGACAACGGAAGGTTTAACTGCCCTGAGAGATTAAACTTTGCACAAATATTAGTTATTACATTAACTCTTATTGTAGATTGACTATTTTACAATACAGTAAACCCTCATTATTACGGACCTCTCTATGATGGATTTTGGTTATAGTGGATGGATCCACCCACCTTCACCACTGGACCCAGTGCCACCCCAGGCCTACCCCACCATCCTCTTCCAGGCCAGGCTGCCGATGGCTCGCGTTGTCCCCCCTGGTTGCTTCCAGACCAGACCTACAGCCCCACTGCTCGCCCACACAGCTTCCTCACCACATCCAGGCTGTGCCTGCCACTGCCGCCATCGCCAACCCTTACCAGCACTCCAGCCATCCGTGAATGGGGACTAATGACTCTACCAATCCTTGCGTCCTTTAAAGGATAGACACAAAAAAGCTGGAGTATCTCAGCGGGTGAGGCAGCATCTCTGGAGAAAAGGAATAGGTGATGTTTCTGGTCGAGACCTTCTAACTCGGTTCACCTGCATGCCAGGCTGAGTTCCAGACTGAGAGTCTGAAAAAGGGCCTTCAGGCCTGAAACATCACATCCATGTTTTCCAGAGATGCTGCCTGATCTGCTGTTTCTCCGGCACGTTGCCTCCTTTTGTGTATTAACCAGCATCTGCATTTCTTTGTTTCTAATACTTACAATTCCTTACCCGGTTATAGCGGGCAGTTGGCAATAACGGACACCATTACCTCTTCTATGGTCCATTATAACGAGGGTTTAACTATTTATTTATTGGCAAGAAATAACCATATTTAAAATTTTGATGTGAGTTTTTTCCTGTTATTGATTGAAATGAAATACAGGTCCAGAAATGTTGGACACAGTGAGATTCCTGAAGTCACCTCTGCTCCAGAAGGTAAGCATAGATTTAGCTTCTCCAGATCTTCCTAGAACACAAGAGAATACAAAACAACACGGGAATAGGAGCACAGGTTGGCCACCTTGTTTCTCAGGTCTGCCCCACCATTCAATCTGATCATAGCTGATCAACCTCAGGACTCAAATTCTCCTCTGTGCCAGATCTCAACAGCATTAAATTCTCTAATCTCAAAAAAAAAGACCTACATCCACTTTAAATACTTCTAACAATCTAGCCTCCATAATTAATTGATTTAGAGATTTCCACAAGTATAAACATCTTGACATTTATCCTATCATTGCCTATTCAGCATCTTACACTTTCCAATACAATCATCCCTCATTCTTTGAAACTCCTAAGAAAACAGATCCAGGCAGTTTATTCTTTCTTGTAAGGACAATCTACTGATCGTGAATTAGCCTGGTGAATCTCATTTGGACTACCTCCAATTCTGCTGTCTCCTTTATTAGGGTAAGGGGGCAAAAGTGTATGCAGTATTCTGTGTATAGCTTCAACAACAACCTGCACAATTGTAGAACAACTTCCCTATTCCTAAACTCCAATCTCTTTTCAAAAAAGGCCACTAAGCTGTTTTCCTTCTTAAATAGCTGCACCCATCTGCTAACTATTTGCGATTCATGCATAAGAACATCTTGATACCTTTGTAATTCGTTCATTAGCCCCTTGAAAGTGGTGTCACAGGTAGATAGTTTGGTCAAAAAGGCTTTTGACACATTGGCCTTCATCAGTCAGAGTATTGAGTATAGAAATTGGGAGGTCATATTGAGAGTATTGTGTTCAGTTTTGGTCACCATGTTATAGGAAAGATATTGTCAAGCTGGAAAGGGTGCAGGGATGATTTACGAGGATGATTTATGAGGATGCTGCCAGGACCCGAGGGCCTGAGCTTTATGGAGAGGTTGAGCAGGCTAGGACTTTATTCCTTGGAGTGCAGTAAGATGAAGAGTGATCTCATAGAGGTGTACAAGATTATGATAGGAATAGATCGGGTAAACAGAGTCTTTTAACCAGAGGAGAGGAATTGAGAACCAGAGGACATAGGTTTAAGGTTAGAGGGGAAAGATTTAATAGGAACCTGAGGGGTAACTTTTTGCACAAAGGAGTCCATTCCTGGCATTCAGAATGTGTGGAAAATTACAGACAATTTCCAGTGGGAGAATCAGGGAGAGTTGTCAGAGACAAATTCAAATAAATCAAAGTAGGTCAAAGCAACATTTTCTTCTGCAGTGGTTTCTTTCAAAAGTGTTTATAATTCAGGCAGTTCAATTGATGCAGGCGATATGTGAGCTTAAATTAAGTAATTGTGACATTATCCTTAATGCAATGGGACACCAAACCAAGTGATCTGGAAGCCTCGGCATGCCGAAGGTCGACACAAAGTGCAGTAGTAACTGAACAGGTCAGGCAACATCTCTGGAGAAAAAGGATGGGTGACGTTTCGGGCTAGGACCCTTCTTCAGACTGAAAGTAGAGGGGAGGAAACTGGAGGTAAGAAAAGGCCGCAACAAAGCCTCGGTATGCCATAGTCCCATGTACTCATAGGAATATCATATGGAATGTCTCAGATTGTATACGAAACTGCTGATCACTCATTATAGGTGGAAATATATAACCGAGCTCTGCTAAAGCATCCACCCACAAAATTGGTTGTTTGCTTACACTCAGACAGAAACGTATCACAATTTACAATAAAAAAATTCAGGGATGAGACTTTGAGGTCTTAATTCTTCGCTAATTGAGATTCTTGGGAAATCTATCTTTAACTTTACATCATTAGTGAGTGTTACCTACCTTTATTTTTCTGTTTATCATCATTTACATCTTGTGTAGGGAGGAACTGCAGATGCTGGTTTAAACCAAAGATAACCAAAAATCTGGAGCAATTCAGCGAGTCAGACAGCATCTCTGGCGAGAAGGAGAGTCTGAAGAAGACCTGTCTGAAGAAGGGTCTCGACCCAAAACATCACCTATTCCTTTTCTCCAGGGATGCTGTCTGACCCGCTGAGTTATTCCAGCTTTTGTGTCTATCATTTATTTCCTGTTGGCTATGTTTTTATATTGGGTGATCTGGGAAATATAAGTACTACCCTTAGCTGCTGCATCTTTCATGAGCTGGAAGAGCTACATAATTAAATCATAAGGTGAGGAAAACAGGATTGCTTTTGAATAGGGTGATACCATGTTATGGATCAGGAGTTAATCTTTAAGCAGGGGAGCGGTTCTGGCATAAGACAAGGGTATCAGAAGGTGCCGGGAGAGACTGTTGAATCCTCAGTTTGGCATAGATAGAGGAGCACGGTTCACAGAGTTCATTGCACACATCTCACTGACAGACTGGTGTTTGGCAAGACTAGATGCTAAGTGGCATCCTGTTTGGAATAATTGTCTTCTGGAAACAATTTGGTCGATTTTTAATTACATTAAGAAAATCAATGCAACATTTGTTTTAAGTTAGCAGTTAAAATGCGAGACACATTTATATCTATTAAACCAATTTATATGTGGGCTTTAGATTAAGGTGAGATTCTGCTATTCAGTGCACTTTTCCAGATGCCATACTATCTAAATCTTTTCAGAAAAGCATTTGGACACATGAACAAAAATAAATTGAAATATGCAATTCATAATTGTCGTAAGGGATCGATTTAATGTCCCCTTAAATCTATTGTTAAATCCGGTTCTTTTACAGTCTGGGTCTGTAAAACACTGATTCGAATACTGTAGTCCAAACCTTTTATTCACCGTGGGGTTGATTTTGGATCCACTCACTCGAGCCTGCCGCAGCCTCGTGCAAACAGAACAGAAAGAAAGACAACCGACATGCCCCAACAAACTGATCCCCTGTTTATACAGATATACAGTGGCGGGAAAGTACAGAGGGAGGCAACCCTTTAGCCCAATCACAGGTACCGGCAGGAACATACAGTGGAAGGCAGTGAAGTCCTGGCTGCTGTACCCAGTGGAGAGATTTCTCTCAATGTTTGTCTAATAAGTACAGGAGGTCACCAGGGGAGTGTTATCCTTGTTTTGTATGTTTGCAATAAATAAGGCGCTTATCATGAAAAAATAAATGTTGATTAAAAATAGAAGAATAACCATATAACAATTACAGCACGGAAACAGGCCATCTCGGCCCTACAAGTCCGTGCCGAACAAATTTTTTTCCCCTTAGTCCCACCTGCCTGCACTCATACCATAACCCTCCATTCCTTTCTCATCCATATGCCTATCCAATTTATTTTTAAATGATACCAATGAACCTGCCTCCACCACTTCCACTGGAAGCTCATTCCACACACCGCTACCACTCTCTGAGTAAAGAAGTTCCCCCTCATATTACCCCTAAACTTCTGTCCCTTAATTCTGAAGTCATGTCCTCTTGTTTGAATCTTCCCTATTCTCAAAGGGAAAAGCTTGTCCACATCAACTCGGTTTATCCCTCTCATCATTTTAAAGACCTCTATCAAGTCCCCCCTTAACCTTCTGCGCTCCAGAGAATAAAGACCTAACTTATTCAACCTATCTCTGTAACTTAGTTGTTGAAACCCAGGCAACATTCTAGTAAATCTCCTCTGTACTCTCTCTATTTTGTTGACATCCTTCCTATAATTGGGCGACCAAAATTGTACACCATATTCCAGATTTGGTCTCACCAATGCCTTGTACAATTTTAACATTACATCCCAGCTTCTATACTCAATGCTCTGATTTATAAAGGCTAGCATACCAAAAGCTTTCTTTACCACCCTATCTATATGAGATTCCACCTTCAAGGAACTATGCACGGTTATACCCAGATCCCTCTGTTCAACTGTATTCTTCAATTCCCTACCATTTACCATGTACGTCCTATTTTGATTTGTCCTGCCAAGGTGTAGCACCTCACATTTATCAGCATTAAACTCCATCTGCCATCTTTCAGCCCATTTTTCCAAATGGCCTAAATCACTCTGTAGACTTTGGAAATCCTCTTCATTATCCACAACACCCCCTATCTTGGTATCATCTGCATACTTACTAATCCAATTTACCACACCTTCATCCAGATCATTGATGTACATGACAGTACATGACAATAAAGATAGGGAAAACTCACTGATGATGTAAAATTTAAAATAGACTTCCCAAAAATCCCAATTAGCAAAGAATCAGGACTGGGAAGTCTCATCCCTTAATGTTTTAATTGCAAGCTTCTCAGCAGCAATGAAAAAAGACAGCTGTTGGGGACTATCATATCACAAAGCTGCCAATGATACCAGAAGAAATGTGACGATCTGGTCATAGTTGCTACAGTTAGTGATGTTTGCATTGCTGCTGAGAAGCTTGCAATTAAAACATTATGGGATGAGACTCCCTAACTTAGACTCCATTGTGATTTCTGTTGTCCAGTGTTATCCCTTCTCTAATTTGTTGCAATCTCCTGCACTCACTACATCGCAGTTCACCTCAGCTTCCTGCGCTCTTGACACCACATTCCACACCCACTGTTCTCCTGTGTCTTACTTCATGTTCGCAGTTGGAACGTTGGAGCAGTACAGCACAGGAACAGACCCTTTGGCTCACTGTCTGTGCCAAACATGGTCCAAGATAAAGCATCTCTTTGTACATTGAGGAGGGCCTCAATCTGTCACCATGTGCCAAGATAAACTAATCACTTCTGCCTGCACATGGTCCACAACCCTCCAATCCCTGCATATCCATGTGCTTGTCTAAAAGTCTCTTAAGTGCCACAATTGTTCCTGCTTTCACCATCACTGCAAGTAGCAGGTTCCAGGCACACACCACACTATAGTGTAAAAAAAAACTTGCACCTGCACAGCTTCCTTAAACTTTGCCCCTCTCACCTTAAAGTTATGGCCTCTCGTCTTTGATATTTCCACCCCAGGGAGAAGGTTCTGAATGCCTACGATATCAATGCCTCGCATAATTTTATATACATCGATCAAGCTTCTCCTCAACCTCCGACGTTCCTGAGAAAACAATCCAAGGTTGTCAAACCTCTCCTTATAGCTAATCCAAGCAGCATTCTAGATATCCAACATTATTCACATATTAACAACAATATTCAATCCTTACCACAAAAACATTAAAGAATGTTCTTAAAATATGTAAAGAAGCCACAGAAGTATAGTTTTCCCCTGAATAGATATTGCAGGTGTTTTTATTGAAACAACTTAAAAAAAAATTCCTAACTCAGCTTTGTACTTAAACTTGCTTAAAATGCACAAAATATGATTGTGCAATGTTAAAGTGATGCCAATGCTTTTAATCTTGTTTTATTCAAACTGTGAACCCCAGCAATGGTGACATCTTGCACCGTGGTTATTGCTGAAGATATCCAACAAAATAATCAGATTCACAAATAAATCCTTGAAATCAGATTAAATTCAATTGTAGCTTGGACAAAGATCAAGTGAGTGCTGGAAACTCATCTGGGTCTATGTCCAATTATTCATTTAACTTTTAATTATAGATCACAATAAGCAAAATGACTAAAGGAACAACATAGCAGTGCCAGTGATTTGTTTTAGGTTCCTGTGGTCACATTTGTAACCATATGAAGAAAGTCAATATGAAAAAGGAAAGTTATCACCAGGCCCCTCCTCAACACCTGATCTCAGTAGACAACAAGATGTTCTATAACTTGTAGTGTTAACTCTGTTCATCTCGAGGCATCAGCATCATGATCTTCACCATATGGCTACTGTAAAAGGTGCAGTGTTCAGTATCGATCATTGTATCTGGACTGTTTTGAGTTCACCAACGTTTCTGTCTCCATTAATCAAGAGGGCCTGTGGGGCATCCTTCTCAAACTTGGCTGCCTGTGTATATCCGTCTCTAAGTGCTGCATGGTGCAATGCAAATTAAGATCTTAATCAATAGGTCCACAGTAGCGTGTCACGTAATTGTAGAAGTTATTGCTGCCTCGCTTCTCTGCTGAACTGCGTTCAATCCTGACCTCGGATATGCCTATTTGGAGATCACACATTCTCTGTCTGACAATTCAGGCTTCCTCTGGGTATTCTGATTTCCATCCACATCTCAACTGATAGTAGTGCAAGAAGTCTAGAGATCCAGATCACGTGTTTATTTGTCATATGTATCAGATGTGAACCAGAACAATGAATTTCTTACTTGCCGAAGCTTTACGGGCATGTTAGATGCAACCACAACAAAAATAAATTTACAAATTATCAGTTATTCTACGTAAAATTGACCACGATAGTGCTCAAACCAAAAACCAGAGTAAATCGGTTTAATGGTCAATGTTAGGAAGGAAGGAACTGTGTAGGAAGGAACTGCAGATGCTGGTTTACACCGAAGATAGGCCTAGTTTCCCTCTTCCCTGACTCTCAGTCTGAAGAAAAGTCTCGACCTGAAACATCACCTATTCCTTTTCTCCAGGGATACTGCCTGACTCGCTGAGTTACTCCAGCGTTTCACATCTATCTTCACTGTTAAAGACCGGTAAGTGTAGGAAAGTGGCAGACCAATCAAATGAAATGATGATGAAACAAGAAACAGCAGATGCCGGTTTACAAAAAAGAGATGTGGAAATGAGACAAGGTAATGATGGGCAGGTAAGAGAGAATGTCCCAGGAAATAAGAGCGAGATAGATGGGATTTCTCTGCTGGGAACCAGCATGGACTCAATGGGTAAAATGTCATCCTCTTTGTCATAATAAGTAATTACTCTCAGTGCAGTGATGTTTATCAAGATATATAATTGCTTTCACAATGATCTCAATCTTTCTTTAGACTTTCCTTAGGAGATAAAGCTCACCGAGACCACACCGACCAGTGATCACCCTGTAGACTATCCGAACTCAGTGGGGACAATTCTACAAATAACTTTAACTGGGTGACAGGTTGGAGTGTTCTGGAGGACTAAAACTCTGATAGAATGATATACCTGGAACAGTTTCCCAGTTATACTGTAGGTTATCTCCACTGTCCCAGGGAGCTGATTAGAAAAGAGATGTGGTATTTTAATGAGAAAGGTTGGGAATGAGAATCTAAACAATCGCCTCAGTGGAACAGGCCCTGGATTTGTTGAACATCTTTAAGGCCGAGTTGGATGGATTCTCGATCAGTAAGAGGTTGAAAGAATATTATGGATAAATTGGAATGCAAAACTGAAGCTATAAAGAGATCCGCCATGATGGTATTAAATGCTGGAGCAAGCTCGTGAACTGAGTACGTCTACTTCTGAAGATCGACTCAAAATACTGGAGTAACTTAGCTGGACAGACAGCATCTCTGGAGAGAAGGCATGGGTGACGTTTTGGGTCAAAACCATTCTTCAGCCTGAGAGTCGGGGGGAGTCTCTCTCACCCCTCTCTCAGGGGAGAGAGAGAGAGAGAGAGATTTGGAAAGATAATGTGTGAAATCGCAAAGGGGATGATGATCAAGAAAATGCAGAATGATACATTA
Organism: Leucoraja erinaceus; assembly: GCF_028641065.1. Taxonomy (NCBI): domain Eukaryota; kingdom Metazoa; phylum Chordata; class Chondrichthyes; order Rajiformes; family Rajidae; genus Leucoraja; species Leucoraja erinaceus. The sequence continues at coordinate 41,184,998 of NC_073389.1, forward strand.
TTAGCTGAGGGGAAGGTGACAGCGAGGCATGCTATCAGTAACAGTTAATCAGGAGGACAGTGAAACTTGTTGGAGAATTAGGGTGGGGGAGGGGCAGAGAGAGGGGGAAAGTAAGGATTACTTGCAATGTATGTCTACGTCTGATCCTAATACAGGTGTCAGTATGTTCTTAACATTTTAATGGATCCATATTTTTTAAGTATCTCAAAATATAGTTTTTTCTGATTGTGAGCAGCAAGATTCAAAGGAGAGAAGTAGCTGGGGAGGGAGTAAGGACTGCAGGAAGGTTGCAATGCTCGTGAAGGAAGCCAAGACCTATGTAATATCTCTGTCAAAGAGAATTTCCCACTGAGGTAAGCACAACAGATGTCTTGCTTCAGCCTTTCCTTCAGGGAAATGGTCAGCAGCATAATGAGTAAGGTGTAGTCTGCCACTCATGATGGCTGGGAGAGTGCAGTCAGTGAAGATGACTGTACTCCCAGATTTCTTTACTTGTTCCAATGTTTGCCGGTTTTCCTACCCAAGTCATTTATTAACTCAGTTAACCAATCTATAACCTCCTTTATATGGGGTAACAAGGTTCCAAGGGTCAATAAATGCACTCTCCAAAGAGGTCGTGAAGTAGGTGGACTGGGCCTTCCTAGCTTTATTAATTATTACTGGGCATCCAATATCCAAAAGATATTATTCTGGCTCCACCGACCAGATACTGGTGTCTGCTTGAATCACAATCCTGTTACTCCTCGTCTCTCCCAGCTTTAGTATATCCCTCCCTGCCACTGAAACCCTCTAGATTTACATCCAACCCTGTCGTACTATCCACCATCAACATTTTTAACCAATTTCGTTGCCATTATAAGCTTACATCAGCTTCAGTTCTGGGTCCCATTCATAGTAACCATTTATTCACCCCCCTCTACACTTGACTCAACCTTTCGACAGTGGGGTTTGAATGGTCTTATGTGCATTAAGGATTTATACACTAACAACATATTTGATAGTTTTGACTACCTACACAAAAAACATGGCCTCCCACATAATCATTTCTTTAAATATCTTCAGGTTCGCCACTTTGTCATGAAAACATTTCCTTCTTTTCCTGATCTCCCTCCTGTCACAGTGTTGGATAAACTCACTCTTACCTTTGCAAATAAAGGACTGATCTCTGCAGTATATTCTCAATTGATGTATTTAGGAGATCAAAACCTGAACAAAGTTAAAGCTAGGTGGGAGGATGACCTTGGTATGGATCTGTCTGAGGAATGCTGGACAGAAGCGCTGAAAAAAGTCCACTCCTCATCATCATGTGCTAGATTGGGGCTCATACAATTTAAAGTTTTACACAGGGTTCATTTAAGCAAAGCCAGGCTTGCTAACATATATCCAGGGACGGACGCTGGCTGTGACAGGTGCTCGTTCTCTCCAGCCAATCTAGCTCATGCATTCTGGTCTTGCCCCAAACTTGTTAACTACTGGGCAGTGGTTTTTAAAACCATCAGTGAAGTCCTTGGGATGACAGTGAGACCTTGCCCGCTTGTAGCTGTATTTGGTGTAACAGATAAAACCTTGGGTTTAAATACAACCCAGTCTGATATCATTACATTTACATCACTTTTGGCCCGTAGGAGAATCTTGCTGGTCTGGAAATCTACCACTCCTCCATCTGCCGCTGCTTGGCTGGAAGACGTCATGTTTTTTTTAAGGTTAGAAAAGATTAAATTCACATTGAGGGGGTCTGTGAAAAAGTTTTATTTGAAATGGGAACCCTTTTTATCATACTTTGAGGGTCTAAAGGAACTATCTATTGACTGAGGGCACTTGACAGTAAGTGGGGATCCGCCTTTATTCTGTTTTGTTACTTTATTATTGTTAAAAAGTGCATTTGATTTTGTGATATATTTGTATTGTGAAAAAAATAAGCTGCCAAGGGGTGTTTAGGGAGGGTGGGTTAGGGTTATTTTGTTTATATTATTATTATTATTATTATTTATAAAAAACAAAATGGAGGGAAATGTAATGCCATACATCAGATGTACTGTGAATTTTTTTTTTCCCTCCAATAAAAAACTATTAATTAAAAAAATAATAATGAGTGAGGCCACGCTAATTTGAAGAAAGAGAGCCAACCCCCATGGCTCTACGCGGGTGGGTTGCTGGCCCAGTGGCATGAAACAGGGCAAGAGCAGCATCCAAAATGATTTGGCTCAATATCCCATTGTAATTCATATTGGACACCTGTGGCTTCTGCAGAGATCCTTTGCAAAATCCATTGGGGATGAGGTGAAAAATTATGACTAACCAAGGCTGAATATGAATCAATAAACATATTGGTACTGATAGGGATAAATTAGATATCACAGTAGAATGAATTGGAAAAATGTCAGTATGAACAATTTAATTTACCTCTACCAGAACCAATATATTTTGTAGTATCACATCTTGTAATAAATGTGCACTTTATCCATTCCCTTCTGTTTCATGTTATTTTCTTGTAGGGCTGGGAACTCTGCAAGGACTGTTTATAGAAACATAGAAACATAGACAATAGGTGCAGGAGAAGTCCATTTGACCCTTCGGGCCAGCACCACTATTCAATATGATCATGACTGATCATCTAAAATCAGTACCCCATTCCTGCTTATTCCCCATATCCCTTGATTCCTTCAGCCCTAAGGGCAAAATCTTGCTCTCTCTTGAAAACATCCAGTGAATTTGCCTCCACTACCTTCTGTGGCAGAGAATTCCACAACTCTCTGGGTGAAGATGTTTTTCCTAATTTCAGTCCTAAATGGCCGACCCCTTATTCTACCCCATCAGTCATTCTCACATGAGTGGGAAATCTTGCTTGACTTTGCTTCCACAGGTCCTGATTCCTCCTTTCAGCATTCCAACCTTACTGCAGTCCTGGTGTAGGAAGGAACCGCAGATGCTGATTTAAAGATAGACACAAAATGCTGGAGTAACTCAGCGGGACAGGCAGCATCTCTGGACTGTAGGAATGGGTGATGATTCGGTTCAAGATCCTTTTTCAGACTAGAGTCAGAGGAGAGGGGAAACGAGAGAAAGGTAGATGCTGCCTGTCCCGCCAAGTTACTCGGGCATTTTGTGTCTATCTTCCTGCAGTCCTTACTGTCTCCCTCGCTGGGTTTCTGCTTTATTTCATGTTGTTCACAGTCAGAATAGACAAGCATGAGCAATCCCCTGGAAAGAGGCCCAGACCTGTGGCTCAATAACATGAAAGGAATGGGTTTACTCATCAAATACCAAGGCAAGCTAATGAACCTTTCAATTATCAGCAATCCAAGTGGAAGCAACATTTGCATCTTATTAGTTATCCATTAAGGCAAAGGCTTTTAAAACAAAAACCTGTGCTATTTTTACAGCGCAACCTTAGAAGCGACTCCTTTCAATCAAACATGTTTAATCAAATAATCAAGGGAAAAACGGTCAAAAGAGCAGAATAGTGCACTGACTATTCAGTCAATGTTAATGATTTCTGTCTGGAAATCATTGCATGCCCTCTATGGTGTGCTCTCTCTTCTGACAGTGAGGAGATTACTGGCAATTGTCTCGGCCGGGGAGGAGGAGGGGAATGGAAGAGATTGAGCAGAGAGAACGTGTGAATGAATGACGCAGGAGATTAGAGCAAGACTGAGGTCACAAAATGCTGGAGTAACTCTGCGGGCCATGCAGCATCTCTGGAGAGTATGAAAGGGTGACGTTTTGGGTTGAGACCCTTCTCCAGTCGACCTGAAACGTCACCCATCTCCAGAGATTCTGCCTGTCCTGCTGAGTTACTTTAGCATTTTGTGTCTATCTTTGGTTTAAACCAGCATCTGCAGTTCCTTCCAACACAAGACTGAGGAGAGGTTGGGGCAGGGAGGAGATAAGCATGTGATACACAAAGTGCTGGAGTAACTCAGCGGATCAGGCAGCATCTCTGTAGAAAAAGGATGAGCGACGTTTTGGGTCAGATCCCTTCTTCAGACTAAAAGCAGGGGAAAAGAACTGGAGGTAAGAAAAGGCCAGAACAAATTTAGGTTAGCAGCAGATGACCAAGTGGGACCGAAGCAGCATGGGACCGATGGTGCTCATAATGGCCCATTGTTGGCTGGGGAAGAGGTGATAACAAAGGGATCCAAGGATGTGAACAGTGAAACTAGGAGGATGACTAGGCTGGGAGTGTGGGCGGAGAGAGGTAATGCAGGGGTTACTTGATGTTAGAGACATCAATTTGATTCAACTTGACGTAAAACTCTTCACTGTCTAACTCTCCACATGTGTTCATAGTGGAACAGGTTCTTTAAGAAGTGCTGTCTCCCCTTGACCGCCTGGGTTTTCTCCGAGATCTTCGGTTTCCACCCACACTCCAAAGACATAAAGGTATGTAGGTTAATTGGTTTGGTGTGTGGTAAATTGTCCCTAGTGTGTGTAGGTTAGTGTTAATGTACGGGGATCGCTGGTCGGTGCGGACTCGGTGGGCTGAAGGGTCTGTTTCCCTGCTGCATCTCTAAACTAGAAACAAAACTAAAAAGAGTACAGCACAGGAATAGGCCCTTTGGCGCACAATGTTAATCCAATTAAGGTGGGATTCCTGCTGTTGAGAATCTGTATCTGTAGTTGAAAAACAATCACTAAACTGATGTTGGCTGAGCATTGCAAGGCTATTTCCATCACAGTGCTGTTCAGTGGCACCTGTACATAAGTTTGAAATACCCAAAGAGACTGGCATCAAACCTCCCACATTATACACAATGTTCTCTGTTACTATAACGTCCCCTTATACACGAAGTTCCTAATTCGAAATATGAGTGTGTTTTCGCCAAAATTCTATTGACGTGGATGTTAAATGTGAAATTAAATATCCTGACTAGTTGCATCATGGTCTGGTAAAATAACTCCAAGATGCCACGTAGAGTAGTGGATTCAGCCTGATCTATCACGGGCTGTGCTCTCCACATTCGACTTCAGAAGGGTAATCAGGGAAAGACATTTCAATGCCGACCTTGACGGCAAACCCAACATCTCTTGGGAGAACCAAAGTAAACTGCAAGAAGCCACTGCCAATTGATATAAAAGAGGACAAAGGCTGATGAAACAGCTGGACTGAGCAGATTAGGAGAAAGACCGTGGACCATCTACCATGGTCCGTGGACCCCATGCTCATTAATGAAGTGGAAGCTCGAATCCTTGATTTGGCAGACTGCAGGAACAGCCCAGTCTGCTGGCTTTATTTGATTGAGGAAGTGAACCTTCCAACTGCAAGATTACCGTGCTGCCTGGTGACAGTGTGCGAGGGCATCGCTCATCTCAAAGAGGAATGAGGAAATCGTGCCGTCTCAATGGAGATTATTTTCAAACTTTAATTCACTCCGCGGAAACACCTCAGGATGGAATAGCTTCACATAATTGACGAATGTAGTTCTTGTATTAGTAGGCAGAAAATCAGTAAGGCAGAAGAAATATAATTAGCTCATGGTAATCAACAGGGAAATCCAATTTGATAAGCACTGCAGGACAAAATGCTGCAATTAATCTTGTACTGCTGAAATGATGCTGGGAAATCCTGTGAAAACACAGCAGGTTAGGTAGCATTCTTAGTGAGATAAGCTGACGCAGCATTTTCAGTTGAAGATCTGAGGCATGGAGGCTTTTACCCAGAGTAAGGAAATCAAGAACCAGAGGACATGTTTAAGGTGAGTGGATTAAAGATTTAATGAGAACCTGAGGGGCAGCTTTAACACACAGATGGTGCATGGAATGAGCTGTCGGAGAGGGTGTATGGAAAGAGCTGTTGGGAGGGGATATTTGGACAGGTACGTGGATTGGAAAAGTTTAGAGGATATGAGCAAAACACGGGCAGGTGGGACTAGCGCAGTTAGGGCATCATGTTCATCAAGGGCAAGTTGGGCTGAAAGACGTTTCCATGCTGTATGACTCTATGACTCTATCTCTTCTCAGCATTTATGATTTGGTGGGAGATGTCATTGGTCCCAAACACTAACTTTAGACTTTAGAGAAACAGCATGGCTACAGGCCCTTCGGCCCACTAAAGTCGCGCTGACCAGCAATCATCCCGTACATTAGCACTATTCTACACACTAGGGACAATTTATAATTTTACCGAAGACAATTAACCTGCAAATCTGAACATCTTTGGAATGTGGGAGGAAACCGGAGCACCCGGAGAAAACCCATGTGGTCTCAGGCAGAAGGTGGACAAGCTTTTCCCTTTGAACAACCATCAGACTACACGTCAGAATTAAGGGAGAGAAGTTTAGGGGTAATATGAGGGGGAACTTCTTTACGCAGAGAGTGGTGGCGGTGTGGAATGAGCTCCCAGTGGAAGTGGTGGAGGCAGGTTCATTGGTATCATTTAAAAATAAATTGGATAGGCATATGGATGAGAAGGGAATGGAGGGTTATGGTACGAGTGCAGGCAGGTGGGACTAAGGGGAAAAAAATTGTTCGGCATGGACTTGTAGGGCCGAGATGGCCTGTTTCCGTGCTGTAATTGTTATATGTTATAAGGTACAAACCTACGCACAGAGAGTAGCAATGTTACAAAATTTTGAGATTTAAAAAATCAAGTCTGCAATTTATCCCATCAGATAAAGCATAACAATAAGTTTAATTTGACACCAAATTCACTTTCATATCTCAAGTATTAAAAAAGTTATGGCCATTGTCATACTTGGAAATTAGCATCTTGCTCCCTATTGATTTTCAATGGACATTACAAAAAAGCTGTGATCTTGGATAGTCAAAAGCCCATTTCTTAAGGAAAGATTAACATTTTTAAATAGCCTAAGTGTCCAAAGATTATTCACAGATAATTCACAATATAACATGATTTTTATATCTAAATTACATTAATTTATAGGCCAAATGGAAGGAATTTAGTGTTCAATTGCTGTAAATAAATGCCCATTTAAATCGTCTTTCTAGTGGGTTCATGTGAACGCGCTGGTTTAGAACGTTGACATCGCGCTGGATTAGTGCCCTCAAATGCCGAGAAAAATACTGCGGGATATAAAAAGCCCAAAATGAACTACTCGCTATAGATAACTTGATATACAGGGTTATATATATGCCCCATTTAATGTAAAAATAAGGTACATACCTTTAATTGTTTGCTTTATAAAACCCTGGGGCTGCGAGAGGTTGCGGAATGAGACAGTAATTTTAAAACTATTATAACTATATTATCGAGGCCTATAAAACTAATAATACCTTTTGCGACCGGGTCTTGCAGCGATTTTTCGTTAATGATTTACTAGGCTGAACATCTGCGATTAGTACAGCCTAGTAAAAATCGCGTTTTAAACCCGCCCCCTCCAAACAGCGCCAAAATCGCGGACATGGCTGCGGGCAGATTCCCAATGACGATTCAGGTAGGTTTTGTAACATACCTACAGAGAGCAACCATAGTCAGGATCGAACCCGGGTCTCTGGCGCTGTAAGGCAGCAACTCTCTACCTGTTGGATATTAGCTGGCATTTTAGTTTTATGCAGTTTCTACAATTTCATCTAAGTTTTACAGGATTTTTAAAGGTAACTTTGCAGGGTTTTTGAGGACGTAGATTCCTAAAATAATAGAGACAAGTAGCACGAAAACAGGCCCTTCAGCCCACCATGTCCATGTTGAACATAAGGTACCTATCTTACTAAACCTATTTACCAGCAATTGATCCATAGTCTTCCCTTTGCTGAAAATCTGAATGGTGATACCAATTTGGCACTTCACGGTGAATAAGATGCATTTCAACGGGGTTAAATACCTTGATTGAAAAGGTTTATGCAGGTTGGTAACTGGGATTTTCCTTTACAGAAACCCTCCTTTTAACGGATCTCTTTATAATGGACACAAAATGCTGGAGTACTGTAACTCGGCGGGACCGGCAGCATCTCTTGATGGCAGGAATGGGTGACTTTTCAGGTCGAGACCTTTGTTCAAATTTTATAATGGATTTTGGTGTCCGATGTCTGCCCTCGCCACCACGCTGTCCCCCCGGCCGCGTGCAGCCCCTGCTGACCCCATGCCCACTTCCAGGCTGGACCTTCTGCCGCCCACAGACCACCGCCACCACCACCGCCAACACCAACACTTACCTGCACTTCAACCGCACGTGTGCCGTGACATCGATCCTCAGCTCTCCCCCGGACTGGGAGTCTGAAGGAGGATCTTGACCTGTAACATCACCAATCCATGTCCTCCACAGATGCTGCCTGACCTGCTGACGTGTAGGAGTGACAAGACAGATAGAACATGATCCAGGTTTAACGATCTTTTGAAAAACATTAGCACTGATATAGCACCTTTCATGAGCATAGCTTAGTTCACAGTACTTCACAATCAATGAAATACATTTTGAAGTGTAATTATTGCAATGTGGCAGTTGATCTACACAAAGGGAGGTCTAATGCGATAACGACTGATGTACATTAGTCATAGAGTCATTTGGGCATGGAATCACCCCCTTTGGCCCAACATGCCCATGCCGTCAAACATGCTGCATCTACACTAGTCTCACCTGCCTGCTTTTGGCCCACACCCATCTAAACCTACCCTATCCACATACCTGTCTAAATTTTTCTTAAACATGGCAATTGTCCCTGCCTCAACAATCGCTTCTGACAGCTTGTTCCATACATTTGGCCTCACCAACATCTTATATAATTGTAACATGACCTCCTAACGTCTACGCTTAATACTCTGACTGGTGAAGGCCAATGTGCCGAAAGCCTTCTTGACCACCTTATCCACCTGTGACACCACTTTCAATAAATTATGCATCTGCACTCCTAGATCCCTCTGATCCACAACATTCCCCAGAGCCCTACCATTCATTATATAGGTCCTGCCCATGTTAGTCTTCCAAAAATGCAACACCTCACATTTCTCTGTATTCCATTAACCATTTCCCAACCCACCTTCCCAACCGATCAAGATTCTGCTGTAATCTTTGACAAACCAACTTCACTACCTACAACACCACCCACTTTAGTGTCACCTGCAAGCTTGCTAATCATGCCAAGTGCATTCTCATCCAAATCATTGATATAGATAACAAACAGCAATGGGGCCAACACCGAACCCTGAGGCACACCACTAGTCACAGGCCTCCTGTCCGAAAAGCAACCTTCCTCCATCACCCTCTGCTCCCTTCCATCAAACCAATTTTCTATCCATTCAGTTATCTCTCCTTGGATCCTTGGGCTTAGATTGTGTGCGGGAGGGATTGCACGGCCTTGACAGTGGTGTGTGCCGCCGGAGGTTCTGCACCTGCCTGGGGCTTGGCCGAATCAGACGCCGCTCCAAGTGCCGTCAGGACAACAACCTTCATGGTCAGGTCAAAAACCCTGAACTTACAACAACTGGGATTTGAAAATGGTGCCAAACTGGCGACGCTGTATACTGTCTGAGTGTACTGCTATTATACACTTGTACTGTATCTGAGACGTTTATCTAATATGTATCTAAGTTCTTATGTACAGTGATACTTGCACTGAACTGTGTACAGAAATGAATTTCACTGTACCCTGGCACATGTGATAAATAAAATACTAATACCAATCCCGATATTAATTTGGACTAAAGGGTACTTCCTTATTTATTTAAATTGTAGTGCCATGAAGCCAGCGACATACTTCATAACATTATTGTATAAAGAACATAAGAATTTGGCTCTTCCAGAAATTCTACATCTTCTATTAACTGCCGTGGCTTCCTGTCAGACAATTTGTGGATTGAAAAAAATCACCTCCTGAGGCTACACCGCCTTGTCAGCACTTCCGACAGCACACAAAATGGTGTTGAATTGAAATGTTGAATGAAATTGTGTACTCTAGTCCACGACATAGTTGTTCATGATACTTGTGACTAAGTGCCACGATTGCCACCTACTGAGTCAAACGGATGTAAATGCTGATTTAGCTAAATAGAGTGGGGCTTTTAATCGCAAGGGAGAGTTACCATTGCAGTTAAACATTGATAATGGATGCTTTGCTATGATGCTTTTGATCAGCATTTGTTTTGTTTATGATAATCAGTATGATGGCTATATACAGTTGTCTCGAGTGAAATAAATTACACTTTTTATCATAATGCATGATAAGTTAAATGGTTTCTTTGTTCAAAGCTGTATTTTTCTCTGCTGGGGACCGTATACTGAATTAATGAATGTTAATTGAATTGGATTATGTGAAAAATAACAACACAGCATGAAAATAAAATCCATGAATATAACTGAGAAGCTCTTCAATCTATTTACTACAAATAGTCAAAGGTTAAATCGTACAATTATGCAGCACCAAAGTAGGCCCTTCGGCCCATCACAGCAATGATGACATAATTGCACAACGGGAATAATTCCATTTACTTGAATTAGTTTTCCTTCCTTTTGTGCCTTTTTTAGTTAAGTATAAGTGTCTGTCTAAGTGTCTCTTAAAGTGATTGTATTTGACTCTAAGTCCTTCTTTGGAAGAGAGGTCCAGATATCAACCACTTTTCATGTAAAAATCTTTCCCCTCAAATCCCTCCTTCCTCCTACCTAAACCAATCCTCTTTTTTTTGATAACATGACCATCAGAAAATGATTCTGACTATCCAAATTATCTACTGCTTTATATAACATTTTCAGGTCATCCCTCAGCTACCATCCTTCCAGGAAAAAAACAAATCAGTCTGTCCAATCTCTCCCTGTAACCAACATCATCAATTCCTGGCAATACCTGGGTGAAGATAGATACACAAGGTTGGAGTAACTCAGCAGGTCGCGCAGAGTCTCTGGAGAAAAGGAATAGGTGACGTTTCGGGTCGAGACCCTCCTTCAATCTCCTCTGCACTGTCTCCAACTGAAGGACATCTATCGTGTACTATGGAGACCAGAAATGCAAACAATATTCCAAATACATTCAAACAAGGAGAGATATTGAGATGTGATTGCACTCAATAAGTGTGAATCTTGATTAAAGGAGTAGATGGATGAATGGTGACTATAATCAACATCTTTTCACCAAGAGACATGATAAATCTATTGTATTCTCACTTACAGAACATACTTTCTGGGGCTTTCACAGGTATTTACATTTGAAGAGGCACTAAGGATATATATTTTATGTATGTACACCTTGAACAAGGTGGTTAATACAAATCAGGGGAAGCTACAGCTCTCTCTGCCTCTCATCCCGCTGCACATATCCCCTACTCATGCCCCTGAAGCTTCTGTTTCCTAAATAATGAAGTCAAATCAAAACTGGAAGTACTGGAGGAACTCGGTGAATCAGGCAGCGTCTGGGGAGGGGGATGGGCCGACATTGTTTCAGGCTGGAGCGCTACTTCAGATTGATGGAAGTAGGGGGAGAAAGTTGAAAAGGAGAGATGGAGCGGGGACAGATCCTGGCAGGTGATTGGTGGAATCAGTGGCGGACTGGGTCTAAAAATATTGGTTGCCAGGAGACAAAGGGGGCCCACTTCATCAGGGGCCCACTTGATATAGGGGGTCCACTTCATCAGGGGCCCACTTGCCATCGGGCAAGCTGACACTCTGGCCAGTTCGCCACTGGGTGGAATGTGTTGAAAGGAATTGCAGATGCTGGTATATACCGAAGATAGGCACAAAGTGCTGGAGTAACTCAGATTGTCAGGCAGCATCACTGGAGAAAAAGGATGGGTGACGTTTTGGGGTCGGGACCCTTCTTCAGACTCTCCACGGATAGGTGGGTACAGGTTAGGAGGGTTTGATTGTCAGAACCTGTCTATTCCCTCCTGCTTTATTACCTGCCACGTAGTTCCCAAGAGGATCCACCCACTCACTGGTTGGATTGTATTTGGAATATCACATGCAGTTCCAGTCTCCACAGTATAGGATCGATGTCCTTGAGCAAGATGCAAAGGTTAGAGGTTTAAAGAAGACAAAGGGGATGAGAGGAGAAGTGCAATGTAAAGGCAGAGGGACAGGTGTGAGTGCAAGGAGAAGGGTCTTAGGCAGAACCGTTGCCTGTCTATTCCTTCCCCAGATGCTGCATGGCCTGCTAAGTTCCTCCAGCACTTTGCTTTTTCTTTAAAGTTCCAGCATCTGCTGTTTCTTGTGAAACCCAAATCTCTGATGAACCCAAATAAGCAAAGGAACTCTCTACCACTTAAAACATTTTGATTTCTAACTCGTCCTAGTTTCATCCTCGTCATCAACGTGGAACATTCACTTAGATTCACTCTCCACATGTACAGTCTAAGCTGCTGAGTATTTTCAGTGGTGTCCTTTTTATATTTGGAAATCTTGCTCCTGAAAACACGCAACCGTTGCTAAAGTTACATTGCTAGATGGTGTTTATTGCTTTAGGCTGTGATGAAGTGAATGCTATAATTAGACAATGACAGCAAACACATGCAATGCGACAAAAATCTAAGAACTGAAGATCAAAAGCATTAGACATCAACGATAAAACTGCATAAGGATAATGTGGTCATTTTATATTGAAAATAAGTCTTGTAAAGTGCTATGGAATGCAGCAGAAATGTTAATGAAGCTTTTAACTGTAAATCTCAACTTCTGATCACTTAGACAAATTATAGCCTGTTCTTCTTATTTCAATATTGAAAAAAAAACAATGCTATTAAGTCTTATGGAACACTATCAGCCTGTGAAATTGAATCCATTGTGATATGACCTTCCTTATCCACTATTATAATGCAAGGTATGGCATGGTGGCACTGGAGTTAGTTCTGCTACTGTACAGCTCCAGGGACCCAGTTTCAATCAAGCTGCTTGCTAGGAATTTGCAATATTCTCCCCAGACCTGGGTAGAATTTGTTTGCCCTCCTATCGCACCCCAAACTTCAGTAGGTTGCTGATGGTTCACCAGTAGACTAAAAAGGAGAATTGATGGATAATTGCCGTGATAGGGGAAATATAAAGGGGGGGTGAGGGGGAATGGGATTAATAGGCTTGTTCTGATGGGTGCCAGCATGTGTCTAATGAACTGAATGGCCTTTGAGGTATTGTAATACTTAAAAAAGCATGGTTAATTTAGTTAATTTAGATTTTTAGACTTTAGAGATACAGAATGGAAACAGGCCCTTCGGCTCACCGAGTCCATGTCAACCAGCAATCATCCTGTACATACTAACACTATCCGACACACTTGGGACAATTTGCAATTTTACCGAAGCCAATTAACCTACAAACCTGTATGTCTTTGGAATGTGGGAGGAAGCCAGAGCATCCTGAAGAAAACCCACTTGGTCACAAGGAGAGTGTACAAATGCTGTACAGACAGCACCCGTAGTCAGGATCGAACCTGGGTCACTGGTGCCGTTAGGCAGCAGCTGAACCATTGCACCACTGTGCCGCCTTTAAATGTTTTCATTAAATGTATTAATTAAATGTATCTATTTAATGTATCCATTATAAATGTGGATAAGGAAATTTCTAAAGGGCCTGTCCAACTTGGGCGACCTAATCAGCGAGTTAAAAAAAGTGTCTTTGACCTTCTAGCTCGAGGGCACTCGCCTGGAAAGCCTCGAGCTGGATCGACCGTTTACGTTGAAACAGCGAGCTGCATCGACCGACCGCGCACACACACATTGCAAAGGCGGGGGCCAGGGAAAGTGGAGGAACGCTGTCTGCGCGATGAAGAAGAAGGTAAACGGCTGCCACAGTAACGGGAAGAGGGGGGGGGGAGAGGGGGGGGGGGAGAAGGGGGGGGGAGAAGGGGGGGGGGAGAAGGGGGGGGGGGGGGGGGGGGGGGAAGGGGGGGGGGAGAAGGGGGGGGGGGGGGGGGGAGGGGGGGGGGGGGGGAGAGGGGGGGGGGAAGAAAGGGGGGGGGGGGCAGAGGGATGGGGGAGGATAGGAATGGGAGTGTTTTTAAGTGCATTCTTGGTTATATTTTGGGGGGGGGGGGGGGAGGGGGGGGGAGAAGGGGGGGGGGGGGGGGGAGAAGGGGGGGGAGAAGGGGGGGGGAAGGGGGGGGAGAAGGGGGGGGAGAAGGGGGGAAGGGGGGGGAGAAGGGGGGGAGAAGGGGGGGGAGAAGGGGGGGAGAGAGAAGGGGGGGGGGAGAAGGGGGGGGAGAAGGGGGGGGAGAAGGGGGGGAGAAGGGGGGGGGAGAAGGGGGGGGGAGAAGGGGGGGGGGGGGAGAAGGGGGGGGAGAAGGGGGGGGAGAAGGGGGGGGAGGGGGGAGGGTGGAAGGGGGAGGGGAAGGGGGGGGGGGGGGGAGGGGGGGGGGGAGAGGAGGGGGGGGGAGGGGGGGGAGGGGGAGGGGAGTGGGGGGGAGGGGGGGGGGGGGGGGAGAAGGGGGGGGAGAAGGGGGGGGGGAGAAGGGGGGGGGAGAAGGGGGGGGGAGAAGGGGGGGGAGAAGGGGGGGGGGGAGAAGGGGGGGGGAGAAGGGGGGGGAGAAGGGGGGGGAGAAGGGGGGGGGGAGAAGGGGGGGGGAGAAGGGGGGGGGGAAGGGGGGGGGAGAGAAGGGGGGGGGGGGGGAGAAGGGGGGGGGGGGGGGGAGAAGGGGGGAGGGAGAGGGGGGGGGGGGGGGGGGGGGGGGGGGGGGGGGGGGGGGGGGGGGGGGGGGGAAAGGGAGCGGGGGGGGGGGGGGGGGGGGGGGGGGGGGGGGGGGGGGGGGGGGGGGGGGGGGGGAAGGGGGGGGGGGGGGGGGGGGGGGGGGGGAGGGGGGGGGGGAAAGGGGGGGGAAAGGGGGGGGAGGAGGGGGGGGGAAATGAGTGGAGACACTTTTTAAGAAGTTTAATAAAGTTTAGCGGGCATTTTACCTACTGGTAGGTCTTCCTAGGTCCTGAAAACTCCAATGAGTCAATCAAAAAGCCCGGTCAGCGAAGGAGATTGCCTACTGCTGCCCTCGAGTGCCTGTAACCAAATAGCGACCACACTCCACTGCACTACGAGTTAAAATGAGCCATGCCAACTTCCCTCGAGCATGACGGAGAGTTCCAGCGAGCTCATGGGACCTCCTAGGACCTTGTGTCGACCATGCTGCGAGTTTGAGTCGAGGGCAAACTCTTCTAAACTCGCAGATTAGGTCGCACAAATGGGATAGGCCCTTTAGTATAACCCAATGTAATATAGAAACATAGAAACATAGAAAATAGGTGCAGGGGGAGGCCATTCGGAAATTCAAGCCAGCACCGCCATTCATTGTGATCATGGCTGATCGTCCCCTATCAATAACTGCCTGCCTTCTCCCCATATCCCTTGACTCCACTAGCCTCTAGAGCACTATCTAACTCTCTCTTAAATCCATCCAGTGACTTGGCCTCCACTGCCCTCTGTGGCAGGGAATTCCATAAATTCACAACTCTCTGGGTGAAAATGTTTTTTCTCACCTCAGTCTTAAATGACCTCCCATTTATTCTAAGACTGTGGCCCCTGGTTCTGGACTTGCCCAACATTGGGAACATTTTTCCTGCATCTAGCTTGTCCAGTCCTTTTATAATTTATATGTTTCTATAAGATACATCCTAAACTAGCCATTACATGAAATTAAGAAACAGAATACATTTCTACTTGGCCTTTGGTAACAAATTTACATACTCATAGTGCCTCATCATTTCATGGTCACCCCTCAGCCTTCAATGCTACATCGAAAGAATTCCCACCAACGATTTGTACAGCTGCATCATGATGTCCCAACCATTGTAATCAATACCCTTCTCAATGAGGTCAAGCATGCCAAATGCCTTCTTACCCACACTGGCCACCTTCTTGCCACTTTTAGCAACCATGCCCCTATACTCCCAGATCATTCTGTTCCAAAACACTATCCAGGTCTCTACCATTTACTGTGTAAGTCCTGCTCTGGTATGACAACACCTCAGATTTGTCAGGGTTAATTTCTATTTGCCATTCCTTGGCCCCCCTTCAAAGCTGATCTAGATCTTGTTGTAAACTTAGATATCTTTCCTGTGTAGTATACCATCAATTTTGGTGTCCCCTTGAGTTATATATTTTCAAGGAGTCTTTGTGAATGTCCCTTGATTTAAAAAAAAATCTCTCTTGCTAGAAATACCTTGCTGTGATGGAGTGAGAGTCGTATTCTGAAGAGTCTGAAGAAGGGTCTCGACCCGAAACGTCACCTATTCTGTCTCTCCAGAGATGCTGCCTGTCCAGCTGAGTTACTCCAGCATTTTGTGTCTATCTTTAGTAGTATTCTTGGTTTAGGAGTCTGTTGTCAAGCATGCAGATAATGTCACCTTCGTGCTTGAATTGATTGAGTGTGATCAGATGGGACCAGCTTGGATGGGTATCTCAGCTGGCATGGATGAGCTAGGCCAAAAGGACAGTTTCTGTGTTGTATGACTCTATGATATTGCCCTGCATAAGAACACCGACTTTGGTTCACTTATCTTGCCAATATGTTGGTGGATTGAGCAGCGATTTCTCCAGCGATTGAATACCAATGTTAATGAAATGTATTTATTTTTAAATATCTGTAATTAATGGCGGTTCGGCTTATTATTTTTTACATTGTTTGCATATTATGTTGCCTGGTCCAATCATCTCCTAATCAGTGGTAGACAAAAGTGCTGGAGAAACTCAGCGGGTGCAACAGCATCTATGGAGCGAAGGAAATAGGCAACGTTTCAGGCCAAAACCCTTCTTCAGTATTCAAGTTTTCCCTCGATATGCGTAAAGGCATTTTTTTTGTTTCGAGCCTGTTCAAACTGGTTGAACAACACCTCATATTCCGTTTGGTTCGTTTCCAATCCAATGGTATGGACACTGAATTCTCTAATTTTAGGTAGCTAACTTACAAATTCCCCAACATACTCCCCCCCCCCCCTCCTTTAACCCCTCTCTTTCCTGCGCCACACCTGGATGTTCACCCATTTTTTCCTTTTCCTTGCTCCCTCCCCCGACACCTTCCGCCTATAAACCTTCCTCTGGCTTCACAATTCATGCCTTTGCTCCCCTTATCTCCTTATGTTTTGGGGGCGGGACCCTTCTTTAGGTGTCCCAAGCTGAAAACTCATCTGTCCATTGCCTCCACAGATGTTGCCGGACTTGCTGCGTTCTTCATGCTCGTTTTGCTGAAGATTCCAACATCTGCAGTTCCTTGTGATTCTATCACACTTTGGGTTTGTGACATGCAGAAGGTGCAAAGTCTTTGGGTAGTTGGAAACTGAGTCTTTTGTCACGGGATACCAAGACAATAACTTGTTCTGTAGACACAGTACAACATGTGAAAGCACCAGTTAAGTTTCTGGTCATCCCGATCGTCCCTTCCTTCATAGACATGGTGGTGATACATTCTTTGCTGCAAATGTATAATAATGTGAAACTAGTCTTTATGGAGATTGTGGGCAAAATCTTGATTATCCAGAAATAAAAAAACTGCTGGTTTACGAAATACAATCTGAAGAAGGGTCCCGACGCAAAACCATCTATCTGTGTTCTCCAGGGATGCTGATAGACCCACTGAGTTACTCCAGCACTCTGTGTCTCTTTTATGGGAAAAATCAATATGCCCTATTAGATGCTAATCAATGCCCTGTCTTCATCTCGTAAAGAAATGATAGCAATGGATGCTAGCTGAACTAATTATGCTTAGTTTCGATTTTCTAAGCTAAATTGTATGTAAAACAGAAATAATGTCATAGCTGGCACATTAATAAGTGATTAGACGTTTCCACCATCTGTTTCCCTGTCAAACAATTATATATGTTAACATGTTTTATGGATTGTCAATTGTTTTAGCTCATCCCTACTATGGTTTATTTTTATTTCTCAAGTGAGTGCACGTAAAAATGTATGTCAGAGGTTGTTAATATTTGTAGTTGTGAATGGGAGAATATTGGTGCAAATCCTTATAAATTCTATAAACATAAAATGTCTCCCTCTAATCCAAAGTCAAAAGCAACAACTAAAACACACATTTCCATTCAGTAGCATTTTTATTCAAAGGTGACACAATAGTGGCTGATGTTAGATGTGTATCTGATTCCAGGGCCTCAGCTGCTCAGTGAAGTGTGAACAGTATTAACATCTGATTCTCGCTCTGACTCATTTAGAATGATTTAATAATTATGCTGGCCGTCTTGAACAAGGAAAGAAAATCTAATTTGTCCAGGGGGGTCCATTCGTACCCTGGCTACTCCTCTTGTTCCTGATGTATTAATAGAATGTCTTTATGTTACTTATTCTCTCCTCCCTACTCTATATTCTCAATTTGCCTAAACCTGCTTTATGGTTTTTTTAAACTGATCCTCAATATCCTTTGTCATCCAAAGTTCTTTAATCTTCCTATCTTTGCCTTTTACACTTACCAGAACATGCCGGCCCTAATACTAATTGATTACTAATTACTAGTCTCCTTTAAAAGACTCCTAATTATTAGCTATCATTTACTCGCAAGCATCTGTTCCCAATTTATTGATACCAGGTCCTCTCGTACGCTATTGAAACCAGCCTTCTCCCAATTCAAAAACATAACTTGAGGACCAACTTTATACCTTTTCATAAGCACCATGAAACTTAAAGAATTGTGGTCACTGTTTCCAAAGTGTTGCCACACCTATAGTTCCATTATCAGGCCAATTTCACTTCCTAAGATAAGGTCAAGTAATGCTCTGCTCAGATAGAACTCTACATATTGTCTCTAAATATGTTCTGGACACAGTTAACAAATTCCATCCTGCCTAAGCCACTTGCACTAGGGCTATCCTAGTCAATACTGGGAATCTTAATAATTCCCCACTATTGTAACGCTATTGCTGTGATTTGCTTACGTATCTGTTCCTCTAATTCCCGCTGAAAATCGGGAGGCGTATAGTACAACCCCAGACCCTCCTCATTCCTAAATTCTACCCAGATAGTCTAATTGAATGATCCCCACAGGATCAATCCATTACCTCAGGACCATGTATCCTATTCTAGTTCCTGTAGCCAGTGGATCCAGCATCTCAGTATCTATCATAGAGTCATAGAGTGATACAGTGTTGAAGCAGGCCCTTTGGCCCAACTTGCCCACACTGGCCAACATGTCCAAGCTACACAAGTCCCGCCTGCCAGCATTTGGTCCATATTCATCCAAACCTGTCCTATCCATGCATATGTCTAACTGCTTCTAAAATATTGGGATAGTCCCTGCCTCAACTGCCTCCTCTGGCAGCTTATTCCAATCACCCACCACCCTTTGTGTGAAAAAGTTACCCCTCAGATACCTATTCAATCTTTTCCCCTTCACCTTCAACTTATGTCCTCTGGTCCTTGATTCACCTGCTCTAGGCAAGAGACTGTGCATCTACCTGATCTATTCCGCATGATCTTATACACCTCTATAAGGTCACCCCTCATCCTCCTGCGCTCCAAGGAATAGTCACGGCCTACTCAACCTCTGCCTCTAGTTCAGACCCTCTAGTCCTGGCAAAATGCTCGTAAATCTCGTATCCTGTCACCCATTCTCTGAATCTTACATATTTTTGTGAGATATCCCATCATTCCTCTAAATGCCTTCAATTGTAGTGAGTGCAAACTAATCTTATTTTCCTTGTAGGGCCACAGAGGAATCCTAGCCATCTATCGAGTGTATCTTTTCTGCATGGGTTTCAAGACAAGTATATTAGAACATACTGTAGAATATAGAACAGTGCAGCAAAAGAACAGACCATTCGTGTCCCTATGTCTGTGCCAAACATGATGCAAAGTTAAACCTATCCCCCCGCCTGCACGTGATCCATATCAATGGGCCTCTCTAAAAGCCTCCTGAATACCATACCTGTTTCCACTGCCACTACTCACAGTGCAATCCAGGCACTGAATACTCTGGGTGTAAAAATACCTGCCCTGTACATCTTCTTTGACCATTCCACCCTTGACTTGAAAGCTATCCCCTCTCGTCTTTGACATTTCCACACTGGGAAAAACATTCTGACTAAATTTCTACCCTATCTACCCTTCTCATAATTGTATATATTTCTATCAGATCTCCCCTCAAACTCTGATGCTTCAGATAAAATACTTGGGGTTTGGAAACACCACATAACTGCTTCAAGTGTGATCTCCACAGTGCCCTGAGCAGTTGTAGCCAAACTCTTAGATTAAAAGCCATAATATGATTTGGCTTCTGAGTCGCATGCTTACATTCTGCATCCCAATACCCAATTAATCAAAGATAGACACAACGTGCTGGAGTAACTCGATGGATCAGGCAGCATTTCTGGAGAAAAAGAATGGGTGAAGTTTTGGGTCAGGACCCTTCCTTAGACCGAAAGAATAAAAGAGGGAACTGGAGGTAAGAAAAGGCCAGAACAAAGCAGAGCCGGCAACAGATGACCAAGAAAGGGTGGAGCCCATAATGACCCATTGTTAGCTGGGGAAGAGGTGATTAGGAAGGAAAACACGGATCTGATCAGTGGAACTTGTGGGATGACTAGGAGGAGAGGAGGGGGGGGAGGAGGGGGGGGGGGGGGGGGGGGGGGGGAGGGAGAGAATGCAAGGGTTACTTGAAATGAGAGAAATCAATGTTCATAACGCTGGGTACTTTCAGTCTGAGGAAGGGTCCCGACCCAAAACATCACACATCCTTGTTCTCCAGAGATGCTGCCTGACTTGCTGAGTTACTCCAGCACTTTGTGCCTATCTTCGGAATATACCAGTATCTGCAGTTCAATTGCCACACATTTTGCCCAGTTAATCAATTCAGCTGCTTGTTACATTATCCTGCAAGATTATCAACCCTGTTGGGCTTTGGTTGTAGCATGGTGGTGGCTCATTCACTAATGCTTGCTTTATGTTTGCCGAAATCTTTTATCTGTTGCCGAAAAATTCATCTCAGGTTGTTAGTGCTAAATGATCTGTAAAGTTGCAACAGTATAGAGGATCACTCTGCTGCCAGCTGAGGGTGAATTTCTAGACATTTCTCATGAAGATGTTTTCAGCAATTATTTTCCAACGATTTTTCCAAGAGTCGCTTTATATTAGACATTAGTTTCAGAGAATTTGTTAATGGCAAATGATGAAAAGAAGTGGTAAGAAAAATAGGGAAGTAAAGTGTTACTTCTTGTAGGAAGATTAGACTAAAAAAATGTTTTTATTGACACTGAAGGCTTTTAGTCAGATCAATAAAACATATTCCTGACAACAAGGGAATTGCAACTGGTGACTCCATGAGTTGTTTATGGTTGAATCTGAACAGGATTGTGGTCTGGTAGAAATGTGTTTGTTGCAGCTCAGCTTTAGTTTTAGTTTGAAAGATACAGCGTGGAAACAGGCACTTCGGCCCATCGAATCTGTGCTGACCAGCGATGCCCATACACTAGCACTATCTTACACACTAGCAACAATTTACAATTTTTACAGGCCAAATGAACCTACAAACCTGTATGCCATTGGAGTGTGTGAGGAAACTGAGCACCTGGAGAAAATCCACGTGGTCACAGGAAGGACGTGCAACCTCCGTACAGACAGCACCCATAGTCAAGATCGAATTTGGGTCTCTGGCACTGTAAGGCAGCAACTCTACCACTACGCCACTGTGCTGTTTTTCAAGCATAATCCATTTTAAACTCTGGATTTCATTTAAGTGCCACCTGTCCTGCACGTCTACATTTGGTGTGACGAGGATGCTTTCATTAGACAAATTATAATTTCCCAGAGTGCGACTGGGAGAGACTTTTGATACGGTCTTGTAGGGAACAAGGTGGGAGAGGCAGGAAGTGTTGGGCCTTCTACCTAGGTTCACGAGAAACCTGGATGGACTAAGATACAGAAGGAGACCACCTGGGTCAATGCCAGCTCTCAGCAGAGCAGTCCCTTTAGTCCCATTTATCTCTCCGTATTTCCCTGCATTTATGTTCTCTCTAATGCCCACCAACATCCTTTTGTTTCTTCTGCCACATTGTTACACTTACAGCAGCCAATCTACCAGCATAACCTGTTAATTTCTAACTGGGTTACTCCCAAAGCTAGGTTAAAAATAACATTCCATACATTGATTCAGATTCAATACATTCAAGGCTGGTTTCTATCAACATTACTTCCTCAACAACTCATGCCGCACATAATGCCGTCTTTGAGCACAGTTCTGATTTACTGTTCCATCCTGATTAGATTTTGCCAGTAGGTACCTCAAATTCTTGAAAGCATACAGAGGATTTAACCTTGAGTTTTCTGAAAGATTGACTTTCAAAGGAAAGCTGATGAGGTGAAACTTCCGGATGTGAATGTAAATCGAATTTAAATATATCAATTTAAAGTTATGTAAAATCATCAGTTGGAACATAAGATTTTAACGCTTTACTAGACTAAGTAGGACCCATGTTCACACAAGAGGGCTGGTCCCCAAAGCAATATTCCACCTCCCCACCAATTCCAATATTGGTGGACAGTGGGGGTTGTGGACTTTCTGGAGCACTAGTATGGGTGTTGTGGGCCGTTTTGGCTGGTTTCCAGAGGGCTAGTATGGACATTGTGGGCCGAATGGATTATTGGGCTGGTAGCTTAGTCACTCAGGCATGGTGGGCTGGCGGCTCAGTCACTCAGGGCTGGTGGGCTGGCAGCTCAGTCACTCAGGGCTGGTGGGCTGGCAGTTCACTCACGGCTATTCCTTGAAATTCCATTTCAAGCAGTGGAGGCCACCAAACTCAATTTCATAGCAGTTGAGGCAGAGTGCAGGCTGCCCAACTCAATTTCATAGCATTTCAGGCAGAGTGCAGGCCACCCCACCAAATTCAATTTCATAGCATTTCAGGCAGAGTGCAGGCCACCAAATTCAATTTCATAGCATTTCAAGTAGAGTGCAGGCTCCAAATTGCCAAACAACTCATTGCATTGTCATTAAGGGCTAACAAATCATTTATTGCAAGTACATTGCAGACTCACAGTTCAGTTGATTCACAGCTTAGAATCACAGTTGTGGACTGTCCCTCGCGATCTTCCAGAGTGACTGATTCACGTTCAGGCATCCGGGATTTTATAGTCCTGCCCCCCCTCCCCCCCGAAGGGGCGTTACCTTCATCTTGGTGATTGACAGGCGATAGGTCCAATCTGCTGATCTCAAGATTTTTTAAACACTCATAACTTTTTTATTTATGATCGATCGGAAAAATCCTCATGCTGTCTCAGCAGAGGAGGATTGTGAGTAAGCTGGTCAAAAATCATAGCAATATATGGTAGCGATTTTTCTAAAATCAATATACAGTGTAGACAGGAAGTGGTCGATGAGACTTTTAGTTATATAGATAAAGAAAAACAGCAACAGTTTATGATGATGAAGCTTTGTAGCCTGGTGCAATAAAACTTAGTAATCAGTCCATTAAGTTTCTAGAGATAAAAATGGACTTGGATGTGATGAACTGAATATTTTATGTCACCTTTTTTTCAGAATTAAATCTTGCACAAGATTAAGCAGCTAAAATCAGCATAATTCCTTAACTCACATGGCAAATCTGGTTGTGGATTACAGAATTGCTGATGCACACCAAAGATAGACACAAAATGCAGGAGTAACTCAGCGGAACAGGCAGCATCTCTGGAGAAAATGAGGGTCTAAAGAAGGGTCTCGACACGAAACATCACCTATTCTTTTTCTCCAGAGATGCTGCCTGACCTGCTGAGTTACTCCAGCATTTTGCATATCTGGTTGTTTGCTGCATTGAGACAAAATTATGATAGACTCTTAGATTCATAGAGTGATACAGAGTGGAAACAGGCCCTTTGGCCCAACTTTCCCACACCGGCCAACAAGACCCAGCTACACTAGTCCCACCTGCCTGTGATGGTCCATATCACTGCAAACCTGTCCTGTCCATGTACCTGTTCTAACTGTTTCTTAAAAGTTGGGATAGTTCCAAACTCAACTACCTCCTCTGGCACCTTGTTCCATATACCCACCATCCTTTGTGTGGAAAAGGGTGTGAACAAGAACATAATGATAACCAAAGGAGCAAGCTGCATCTATATTATAGATTGTATCAGATTAGTAATGTTAATAATTTATCTTTCTTTCCTATGTTATTCTTTCCTCCTTTTTTTACTTTGCAATTTTCCACTAAAAGTTATTCAACCTATTCCTCGGCAGAGCTGATTTGACCATGAGAATGGATTCCTTCACTTTATTCTCATTTAGTCAAGGTAAGATGGGCAGCCTGAAAGCTGTTCCATTTATAAACTGACCTGCAGTACATAAATATCCCAAGACACTTTGGAAGCAACATCAAACAAAATATGTCACTAACAGACATTAGGGGCTATTAATTCAGTTGACCAAATAGTCTGTAATGACTAGCTTAAGGGAAACGAGAGCTGTGAGCAGTCATGTCCTTACCACTATCAGAATACTGAGTGTCAAATGGAATTAACTGGGCTGCAAGGACAAAGTGTAAAGGATGCTAAAATACTTGGGCAAGGAGCCATTCTGATCATCTATCTATTCAGCATCCGATATACTGACAATAAGCATGAATACAAATCTCACCACAGTAATTTGAGAATTTGAATTCATGCAATTAAATAAATCTGGACCAAACATTATTTGGAAATTGACAGATTCTTGATTAGTACGTGTGTCTGGAGTTATGACAAGAAGACAGGAGAATGGGGTTGAGAGGGAAAGATAGATCAGCCACGATTGAATGGCGGAGTAAACTTGATGGGCCGAATGGGCTAATTCTGCTCCTATAACATGAACAAAAAGCTTTTTGCTGTACCTCGGTACACATGACAATACATGAAACTGACCTGAACTGAACTGAACTTACGATTAATTCAGCAATGATGATCATGAAATTACTGGACCATAGTTAAAAACCTCTTGGGGTCACTGATGCCCAATTGGGGATTAAAGTTCCTTGTACTTCTTTGTGGAAAGTATGTCTGCAAACTTTATCCTGACCCTCCAGCAAAATTGATAACGTACCAAGATTGATAATGTCCATGATAATGGATACAAAATGCTGGGTCAGGCAGCATCTTTGGAGAAAAAGGATGGGTGACGTTTTGGGTCAGGACCCTTCTTCAGACCCCCTCCTGAGACACCACCCATCCTTTTTCTCCAGAGATGTTGCCTGACTCGTTGAGTTACTCCAGCAAGTTGTGTCTATTGTCGGCATAAACCCACATCTGCAGTTCTTTGTATCTACTATGACTCTTCGGAGCGATGGGCAATAAATGCTAGCATTGCTAACAATGTTCATTCACTATGGGGGAATAAAATACATATATGAACAAATAGTTAACCAACCAAAACTGTGACACAAGACAGCTGAAAATGATTTGGCCTAATTGTAATCATTGATTTTAGACTTGACTTTGGCTGAATAACCTGCTGGGCTGGATTGTTTTGGAGATGGTCCATGCACGATAATTGCCTGAGTAAATCATCCAGTTCCTAACACCGGGGACAATCTGAACTGCTGCTGGCAAAAGCTTTTGGAACTGCTCAGAAATAAGTCTGGTCACAATGTTCTAATAAAAGTAGCAAGTAAAAATGATTTTAAAAAAAATAGCCTGAAGAAGGGACTTGATCCGAAAAGTCACCCATTCCTTCTCTCCAGAGATGCTGCCTATCCCCGCTGAGTTCCTCCAGCATTTTTGGTTTAAACTAGCATCTGCAGTTCCTTCCTACACAAAAAATATTTTAAAATAGTTTTAAAAAAACCTTTAAAATAAGTAAGCCACTTACCCTTCATCTTGTTACAGGGTTGGCTCCTTGATACAAGTGAATGCGATCTGACACCTGCCATCCTTGGCATGGAGCTGCAGAATCGGCCCACTCCTCAGTATGTTAGCCATCTGTTGCTGGGCTCAGGAACAGACCGGTCTGCTGAAGAGAACCACAATCTGATCCATTGAAAATACTTGCTGAAACAAAGCACTAAAACACCATGGAGTATACATTTGTATTGGAATTTGAAGTTCAAAGTTGTTTTGTTCTGGTTTGCTTCTTAACTCAGCCCAGGGGAACATTATGCCACAAAGCATCAATTAATTTCTAATTATAAAGAATAAAACAGAGTGATATAGTAACTCACATTCAAATTCCCATTTTAGTTACCTTGTAAGGGCAGTTCAAAATATCTTTGACACTCTAACCCAAAGGAAAACACAGATTTTGAACTAAATGAATTTAAAGACTGCTTTCTATCAGATTTTCAATTGGAATACATTAGGGAATCAATATTCCTAATTAAAGGGAACCATAGAGACTGTGACCAGTCAATAAGTGATTAGTTACAAAATGAATGACTCTACAAAGGCTGCTGACTTTGTTCAGTTGCTTGTCATGTTTTCAGGCACCAGCCAAGTAGTAATTTATTAGCCCTAATGTGCCCACTATGTCTCTACTTGTTGGAATAAATTGTTCTGCTAGTTGATTCTATGTTAAACTTGCCAGGGATATGAAAGGAGCTGGTGCAAGTGGCCAATATGACGTTTGCTGCAAATAAGTCGAGAATTGACATTTTTACATCGGCAAACGCATGAGTTTGTTATTTTTTAAATAAATAGCAAAGATAGCTTGTGTTCAAAATAATATTTTTGATGAGATATTAACTCTTCCTCCCTCCACCATGGTGCCTGACTTCCTAGCACTTCCAGCATTATCTGTGTTTATTTCAGATTTCCAGCATCTGCAATTTTCAGGGTTTTTTTGGTATTAAAATGAGGAGAATAGATGATTGCGGTCGTGTGGGTTACTCTTGCGCTGTGGAGTATTGCTCACGTCACTTCACCCAAGAGTATCGGGGAAAGCGGACTGCTTACTGTGGCAGAAAACATCTCACTGCCTGAAGCAATATACAATGATTAGCCAAATGACGATGAGCCTTGTGAACAATGACTTGCTCGCAGGTAATGGAAGTTCCATTGTGCTCCAGAAACGTAGGCAAGATTGCTTGTGTGAGGAAATCTTCACTCCAATGTGCACCTGAGGTTTGTTCCAAAGCTGGGCCTGAGATTTCATTTTTCTAAAATTGGTAAATTCTGGTTGCCAGCGAGGTCTCCCAATGCAGTTGACCAACCAAGTTCAATCCCTTTAACCACAAGCTAGTCACGGGTAGTTCTGGAAGGCTGTTAAGGAATAAACATGAGAGTTTTTTTTCTTCAGGTTGCCCAATGCCCCTTAGAATTAATTTTCTCCTTTACTGCTCTATATATCTACTCCCTCCTGTATTCCAATTTGTTGACTATAAAGAACAAATGACTTGGGTCTTTCTCAAGTCAACGACTAATGGATATTGTTTCAAGGCAAAAAAAAATGCCCTAGATTCAGTAATAATAAATAACAGAACATTCAGAAAAAACACAAAATGACTGGAAAACAGAGATGAGAAAAAACTTTTTCACCCAGAGAGTTGTGAATTTGTGGAATTCTCTGCCACGGAAGACAGTGGAGGCCAATTCACTGGATGAATTTAAAAGAGAGTTAGATAGAGGTCTTGGGGCTAGTGGAATCAAGGGATATGGAGGGAAGGCAAGCACGGGTTACTGATTGCGGATGATCAGCCATGATCACAATGAATGGCGTTGCTGGCTCAAAGGGCTGAATGGCCTTCACCTGCACCTATTTTCTATGTTTCTGTGTAATAAGCAATTGCCTTTTCACCATAATAAAATGAATATTTGCTTAAGCTAAAAAACACTGCTGCAAGAACTCAGCGAACCAGGCAGTATTTAAGGAATGGATTGAAGATGTTTCAGGTTAGTACCCTTCTTCAATCTGAAAACGTGTCCTAACTCAAAACGTTGTCTATCCATTTCCCTCCGCAGATGATGCCTGGGTGAGTCATTTTAGAAAGTTTAACCCTTTTTAATTGAAAATACTTTTGTTCTCTCCTTGATGAGTATAAAATAATAAAAAAAAGGATAACAGACTTGAATTTCCTTAGAATTTCCTCCAGTGAGCTATCAGTGAAGTACAAGTTCTCTCCAGAATAAGTGTGCCCAACCTATGGGCAGCCTGTTCATATGATCGAGACACAAAGTGCTGGAGAAAGGTTAAATTTGTCTATGCTTGCTTTCATTATTGAAGCTGCATCAGGAACACGGAATACAGTAGATGAGGTTAGAGGAGGTGCATGTGAACCTCAGCCTCACCTGAATGGGCGTAGGAAAAAGAGAGGGGAAGGGGATTGGTGTTACTTAAAATTGGAAAATTAAATGTTCATACGTGTAGGTTGTCAGCCAAATTGTGCACTACAAGGAGCATAAGTTCTTGTTCCAGGAGCGGAATTAGGCCATTCGGCCCACCAAGTCAACTCCGCCATTCAATCATGGCTGATCTATCTTTCCGTCTCAACCCCATTCTCCTGCCTACTCCCCGTAACTCCTGACACCCATACTGATCAAGAATCTGTCAATCTCCCTCTTAAAAAATATCCACTGACATGGCCTCCACAGCCTTCCGTGGCAATGAATTCCACATTCACCCCTTTTGACTAAAGAAATCTGATTTTAACAATATTTGTAAAATTTTTACTTTTGTTAATGTTAATGTTAAAATTGTACAAGGCATTGGTGAGACCAAATCTGGAGTATGGTGTACAATTTTGGTCGCCCAATTATAAGAAGGATGTCAACAAAATAGAGAGAGTACAGAGGAGATTTACTAGCATGTTGCCTGGGTTTCAACAACTAAGTTACAGAGATAGGTTAAACAAGTTAGGTCTTTATTCTCTGGAGTGCAGAAGGTTAAGGGGGGACTTGATAGAGGTCTTTAAAATGATGAGAGGGATAGACAGAGTTGATGTGGACAAGCTTTTCCCTTTGAGAATAGGGAAGATTCAAACAAGAGGACATGACTTCAGAATTAAGGGACAGAAGTTTAGGGGGTAACATGAGGGGAAACTTCTTTACTCAGAGAGTGGTAGCGGTGTGGAATGAGCTTCCAGTGGAAGTGGTGGCGGCAGGTTCGTTGGTATCATTTAAAAATAAATTGGATAGGCATATGGATGAGAAGGGAATGGAGGGTTATGGTATGAGTGCAGGCAGGTGGGACTAAGGGAAAAAAGTTGTTCGGCACGGACTTGTAGGGCCGAGATGGCCTGTTTCCGTGCTGTAATTGTTAAATGGTTATATGGTTATAAATATTGGCCAGGATAAATGGGAAAGCCGAAGGTACACAAAATTGCTGGAGAAACTCAGCGGGTGCAGCAGCATCTATGGAGCGAAGGAAATAGGCGACGTTGCGGGCCGAAACCCTTCTTCAGACTGAAGAAAGGTTTCGGCCCGAAACGTCGCCCAGTCTGAAGAAGGGTTTCAGCGCGAAACGTCGCCTATTTCCTTCGCTCCATAGATGCTGCTGCACCCGCTGAGTTTCTCCAGCAATTTTGCGTACCTTCGATCTTCCAGCATCTGCAGTTCCTTCTTGAAAACTAAATGGGAAAGCCCCCTGCTTGTATCAGTCTATGGAATCTTATGTAACCAACTGTGGCGCAACAGCCTCTGTTTAACCTGTTCAGTGACTCCCCCGAGTATACTCAGGTCATGGCCTACAATGAAAAAAGAACTTGGCAGTCAACAGGTTAACATTTCATATTAAAGATGACGTGGTCAGCTTGTGCATGACCATCAATATTTTGATTGAGATACATTATACCCACCCCTGGTCAGAAATGAACCCGGGTCTATCGCTGTGAAATGCCAACAGTACTGGGCTGGGGGGGGGGGGGGGGGGGGGGGGATTCTGCCGTTTATTTTTACCAGGTAGATAGAGAAGCAGCTCTGTTAAAGTGACACGCAAAAGTAGTAAACCTTACTGCATTTGAAGATTTTTTTTTAGGGGAACAATATCCTGTAACATCGTTTCATTTCAAAATTAAAAATGTGGGTTAAGGGAGTCTTTGTAACCTCGCTATGTGTTTCCTTCTCGGTAATGCAATTATAGAAACTGAAATAGTATCTGATCATTTCCATGAAACCTATTTTCTATTAAAATACGTGGTAGGATAAAAGTGATTTGGGTCACACCAGACTGTAGTGACCTATCATTTGCAATGTTTTGTTTGAAAATTCAATAAATTAAATTAAAGAGTTAAACTGTTTTAAGTGGCCAATTTGTAGTTTGTTCTCCTACTTAATGCTAATCAGAGTCAGCTGCATGCTGAAATTATGATACGATATAATGGCCAAGTGTTTCTGCTTCGGTGCAATTGGCAATGTAGGTCGAAATTGCAATAGAAATCGTGCTAATTTGTGAGAAGTGTTTTTTTGGTCAAGTTTCCACTTAAACAGTTGCATTGGACAGAGCTCCAGGAAGTATTTTTTTAATTCATTCTTAATATTAGTCTAGAGATACAGCATGGAAACAGGCCCTTTGGTCCACCGAGTCCGCGCCGACCAGCGATCCTCGCACACTAACACTATCCTACGCACACGAGGGCCAATTTACAATTTACCAAGTCAATTAACCTACAAATTTGTAGGTCTTTGGAGTGTGAGGGGAAACCGGAGCTCCTGGGGAAAACCCATGCAGGTCACAGAGAGACCGTACAAACTCCGTACAGACAAGCACTCGAAGTCGTGATCGAACCCGGGTCTCTAGTGCTGTAAGGCAGCAATTCTACCGCTGTGCCACTGTGCCGCCCTTTTACAGGGCATTTACAGCAGTCAATTAACCTTTCAACCAGAACGCCTTTGGAGGTTAGACTACAGTACCTGTTGGAAATCCATGAAGTCACAGGAACATAGGACAGTATAGCACAGGTCCAGCCCCAATGTCTGCACAGAACCTGATGTTAAGATCAGCCCTTATCAACCTGCACATAACCTATATCCCTCCATTCCCTGCATATCAATGTGCTATCCAAAGGTCTTTTAAATACCACTATTGTATCTGCTACCACTCCAGCAGCACATTCCAGGCACAGTGAGCACTCACCACAGTCTGAGTAA
This sequence comes from Leucoraja erinaceus, assembly GCF_028641065.1. Taxonomy (NCBI): domain Eukaryota; kingdom Metazoa; phylum Chordata; class Chondrichthyes; order Rajiformes; family Rajidae; genus Leucoraja; species Leucoraja erinaceus. The sequence continues at coordinate 41,215,831 of NC_073389.1, forward strand.
AAAAAACCTGCCTCGCACATCTCCTTTTAACTTTGTCCCTCTCACCTTCAAGCAAAACCGAAGAGAGGTGTCAGGCAGAGCCGTGGTAGTCGGGGACTCTATCATGAGAGGTACAGACAGAGGGTTCTGCAGCAACAGGTGGGATTCAAGGATGGTGTGTTGCCTCCCTGGTGCCAAGATCCAGGATATCACGGACTGATAGGAGAGTATGGCCAAATGAAATAAGAATCAATATGAAAGGTGAGGGGAGTAATGGATTAAAAGTATTATCGAAGTATGAGAAATAAAGTGGATGAGCTTGAGTCTCAGTTAGAAATTGGCAAGTATGATGTTGTGGGAATTACAGAGACTTGACTGCAAGAGGACCAGGGCTGGGGACTGAATATTCAAGGGTATACGTCCTATCAAAAAGACAGACAGGTGGGCAGAGGGGGTGGTTTAGCTCTGCTGGTGAGGAATGAAATTCAGTTCCTTGCGAGGGGTGACATAGAATCAGGAGATGTAGACTTACTCTGGATAGAACTGAGGAATTGTAAGGGTAGGAAGACCCTAATGGAAGTTATCTACAGGCCCCCAAACAATAGCCTGGATATAGGGTGCAACTTGAATCAAGAGGAAAAATTGGCATGTCGCAAAGGTAATGGTATGGTTGTTATGGGAGATTTCAACATGCAGGTAGACTGGGAAAATCAGGTTGACACTGGACCCCAAGAAAGGGAGTTTGTGGAGTGCCTCCATGATGGATTCTTAGATCAGCTTGTACTGGAGCCAACCAGGGAGAATGCAATTCTGGATTTAGTGTTGTGTAATGAACTGGGTTGTATAAGGGAACCCGAGGTAAAGGAGCCATTAGGAGGGAGTGACCATAATATGATAAGATCTAATCTACAATTTGAGAGGGAGAAGGGAAAATCGGAAGTGTCAGTATTACAGTTGAGCAAATAAGAATATGGAGCCATGAGGGAGGAGCTGGCCAATGTTGACTGGAAAGATGCCCTAGCAGGGATGACAGTGGAACAACAATGGCAGGTATTTCTGCGAATAATACAGAAGGTGCAGGATCAGTTCATTCCAAAGAGGAAGAAAGAATCCAAGGGGAGTAAGGGGCGACCGTGGCTGTTCGTGACCCCAACAATCTTGGTACCATTTGTAAACTCACTAACCAACCTATCTATGTATATGTCCAAGTCATTTACATCTCACAAACAACAGGGGTTCCAGCACAGGTCCCTGCGGAAATCCACTATTTGAAGACCTCCAGCCTGAATATTGTCCTACCACCACAATGGCTTCTATCAGTAAGTCAGTTGTGAACCCATATGACCAAGTCACTGTTAATCCAAACTGATTATCAGTGTTTATATCTTGTGCATGCAGGCACAGACAGCTTTATTATTGGAGAGGTAAAGATCAGGATGGAAAATTGTTCAACCAACAGTAAATGTTCTTATCTCGAATGTTATGATGGATAGAAGATCCTTGATGAAGTAGGTGAAGATGATTGAGTCTTGCAACAAGGCTCTGGTGAACTTCTGTGGTGATATTATGGTGCTGGGATGATTGATGTCCAATAACTACAATCATCTTCCTTGGTGTTAATTATCACCAAAATCTCTAAGTCAGGGTCCCTACCTATCAATCATATGAGTCGGCAAAGCTGCATGGCTCACTGCATCTGATCACAGCTTGAATAGGCTGCCAACTACTCGATCAAGTAGTGACATTGCAGAAGTAGGTTGGGTATGTTCACTCACACAATTCTCTCTCTCTTACATATGTTTGGCAAGTAGCTAATGGTGGGCAGGCAGCCCCCATTACACCTTCTGCAAGGAGGAGATGCACCTCTTACTCTGACAGCGGCCCCCTCACCACATCCCAATTGTTCGATCACACTCCTTTCAGCTAGACAGCAGCTGCATAAGTGTAAGTTAAAGGGAATCATTTAATTTAGCATCATGTTCAGCACAGACGTAGTGAGCGGAGAGGCCTATTCCTGTGCGGTACTGTTCTATGTTTTTAAATGGTTGAGGATGAATACATCTCCCCACCCAGTTCAATGCACCCAGTCATCAGCTCAGATACTGGCATGCTGTGCAATTTAAAGGTATCTCTAGAGATGCAGTATATTGGCAGTGAGACTGAAGATCTTATAACTGAGAAAGTGATCCATGATTGCAGAGATCTGAAACTCCTGCCTTGTCAATATGTGTGATGGCACAACTCTCTTCCACCAGTCTGAAGGAGGGTCTTGACCCAAAACATCACTTATCCATGTCCTCCAGAGATGCTGCTTGACCCGCTGAGTTACTCCAGCATATTGTGGTCTACGCTAGATTCCAATGTTATATTTTTGCACTAAATGTTGTACTATGTACGGTTGATTGTATTCATGTATAATCTTTTCTTTGACTGGATGGCATGCAAATAAAAGCTTTTTATTGTACCCTAGTACACATGCAAAAGCAATAAACTAAACTAAACTGACCTAAACACTTAGCAACTGCAGTACATTTGTGTGTCTGTCTTCCAATAGTAGTCTTATTATTATCCAGCCAGTCTTGACTTCAATGAAGGGATCAGATAGTCTATACCCTTGCATTCTTGTCTCAAAAGTGCTGGGATCATCCTCCAAGTGTTATCAATCTTCTCCTCTTACCAGCCATCAATGTTGCAATGCCTAGGAGAGCCAGGGCAACAAAATGCTTGCAGAAGACAATTACTAAGGATGTATACATGGGTCGTTACTTTACCTGCACAAGAATTGTTTTGATGCATAAAATTGTTTTAGGTTGGAACGTTTATTGTTTGTTGTTGTTATATTTGCATTGTGGCCAGGTAGACACTCTGATGGTTTACAACAAAGGGGAGGTAACATGGGAACCATTCAGTCCAGGGAGAGGCTGTCTACCAGGGCCATTTCCTCCTATTCTTTCTCATGTTCCACAACCTTTCACAGCTCAGCTATGCCAATGGGTGAGCTCACCAAATACCAGGATTGTGGGCACACGGCTAACTACGTTGAAAAAACACCACATGTGTTAAATTCTGGTCTGCTAACTGTCGAGAAATACAGCTTGCAAATAAGCAACGGTGTGATTTCTGTATGTTTCTTAGTACAAATGATACCAGGAGAGCTAAAACCAGTTGTGCATCAATTACACAATACTGATTCCTGCTGTGCTGTGTATTCTGGATGATGGGTTCCATCTGGGACCATCTGGTGAAGAGGAATCTTGTTAAAGGAAACATTCAGACAAATGGACATCAAAGAGGCTTCCCAGATGTGGTGGGATCTGTAACTACGACAAGGTTTTCCTCTTGTTTAAAAAAGATCGAAGGGATAGCCCTGGAAACAACATGTTGGTGAGCCTTGTGTTGATTCTGAAATATGGAATTTATGTTCACTTGGGCAGGCAGGGAGTGATTAGAAGGCATCAGCACTGTTTTGTGGAGGGGAGATCATGTCTCACAAATCTGACTGAGCATTTCGATGAGGTAAACAAAGAGATTGCTGAAGGTAGAGTGGTGTTGTATACATGGATGGTTAGTAAGGCTTTTGATAATGTCCCACATGGTAGGCAGGTCCAGAAACTGAAGATCAAAGGACACAATGCATGTTGATGAACTGGATCCAAAATTGTAGTCAGAAGAAACTGCAGATGCTGGCTTACAAAAAATTACATTTAGCGCTAGAGTAACTCAGCGGGTCAGGCAGCATTTCTGGAGAACATGGATAGGTGATGTTTTGGGTCGGGACCCTTCTTCCAACTGTTTATACTAAATATAGACACAATTATAGTTAAGGGGAGAAAGCTGGAAGAGAGGTGAGAAAAGTGACAAAGCCTTAGCAAGGGAAAGGTGAATACAGGTGAGGGGGATTTTGATCGGCACAAAGGCAAGAGATGGGAAGAAGACAAAAGGCTGTGAATATGGAGATAAGAGGTGCTAAAAGTCAAATGAAGGATTACATTTGGAAGAGGACAGGGAAAAGCAAAGGGTTGTTGGTGATTTACCTAAAATTGGAGAATTCAATGTTCACCTTGTAAGTTACCCAGGCAGAATATGAGGTGCTGTTCTTAAAGTCCTGCATCTCCTTCACAGCCAAATGTGGCCACACCCAAACTCGGGAAATGGCACATCATATACTGTTGTTGGCCCACTGGCTTACACCAGGACGTGGTGTATGTTTTTGGATCAAAAATTGGTTCCACAGGGTGTACCTGTGTATTACAGGGATCGGTACTGTGATCTTATTGTTTGTCATATATATAAATGACTTGCCATGAGAATGTAATGGTATGATTAAAATGTTTGTATTTGACACAAAAATTAATGTATTCGTAGATAACAAATAAGGTAATTTATGGAAACAGTGGGATGTAGATCAGCCGGAAAGTGACACAGAGTGGTGGCAGATGGAAATTCATCTATACAAGTGTGGGTTATGAGAAATATTAAACGAAAACTTACCGTTTGAAGTTTGACCTTTATTTTATGAGAAGTTGAAGTGAGGGATTACGTGAAGAGCCCGCCAGCCCGCATGCGCGTCAATCTTCTGAGCAACTGTATGAAGCCACAGACCAGTTGTACAGATATAAAGATTAACGACCCCTAGACTTACCGGATGATCTTTATGAGAATCAGGGTTGGGAGTGGAGTGCACGTAATCCCTCACTTCAACTTCTCATAAAATAAAGATCAAATTTCAAAAGGTAAGTTTTCGTTTAATCTTTCTATTTTATATCGAAGCCACGTGAGTGACTACGTGAAGCCTTCAAAGCTTTGTGGTTTCATGCAGTAACCAAATCTGTGTGTGAAATACTTAAACAGATAAACCATAAATGGTAGAAAACATGGGTTATTAATACCATGATGCTAACTTGCATACATGGCCATTGCTCTTAATCGGACCACAGTCCCAATTGGCTTTGAGTTAGACAATAACTCATGCAACACTGTTCAGAATTCTATCTGTAAACATCAAGGCATATTCAACCAAATGGTATAACTTCTGAAAGCGCACTATGTAAGCCTCCTGCTGTATGATCAAAAGGAAATATCCATTCTATTGACTGCTAATGTTCTTCTTGGTTTTTGGTTTCTTGGTCCTCCAAAATATTCCAAATGGAATTTAAACTGGAGGTGGTGAAGGGAGGGCTTAAGCCTGAAAGGGATATTAGGAAGAAAGAGCTACTTTAAATTTAGTTGCATCTGTTTGGGTAACTATAGTTGGGTGGAGATTATTCCATGCTTTAATTGTGCGGGGGAAGAACGAATTGCTGTATACATCTGTCTTTGTAGCTGGGATGACAAATTGGATCGAATGCCCTCGTCTGCTCCTAATTGGTTTGGGTTTGGTGTAGGTCTTGTAGTCTATGTTGAGCTGAACATTTTGTAAAAACAGGTAAAACGGTGAGCTTCACGTCTGTCTTGGAGAGAGTTCCACCCCAGAGAATTCAGACGTTTGGTGACACTCGCTTCTCTCTCATAGGTGTTAGTAACAAATCGAACTGCCTGTCTTTGGACACGTTCGATGGAAGAAATGTTTTTATTTGTGTATGGGTTCCATGCTGCAACTGCAACTGAGCCATTAGCAATCTCCTAATGTTAAATAACAATGAAGAAACTATCCTTCATCTCATAGGTACCAGCAAGCTCAGTGTACCTGTACACATAATAACACCCCCAATCTCCGATCTGGTGGGTATGCTGTCAACTCCAAATGTACGCAACCATGCCTGTTTTGCTTTATGAGATCATTCCCATAACAAGCTACCCTCATGTCAGTTATGACCCAGAGACTGAGCCAGAGATTGAGTAAAGACTGTGTTCTTTGTGCTGAAATCAGTTGCTTAAAGCATAATCAACTTAAAAGATAATTGTGGGTCCACTGTATCTACGAGCGGGCAAGATCATCTCTGACCCCTCTCACCCTGGCCACAAACTCTTTGAATCACTTCCCTCTGGAAGGCGACTCCGGACTGTCAAAGCTGCCACAGCCAGACATAAAAACAGTTTTTATCCACGAGTAGTTGCTCTACTCAACAGTCAAAAATCTGTGGCCTCCCTTTGATCTGGTATTTGTTTGATTTACGTGCTTGATCAATGGTGTTTTATCATTAATGTTTTATTATTATTAATGTTTAGTGTTTCCTGAGTCATTCGTAACTGTCACTGTATGTCAAGTTGTTACTTGTGTGTGGAGCACCAAGGCAAATTCCTTGTATGTGAATACTTGGCCAATAAACTTACTTACCTACTTACTTACAACAATGTGATCAGCTGAGTTTGGCATCAGGGTTGGCAAGGACGAATGGGTCATGAGGCCTCATTATTATTGTTGTACACTTCTATGATTCATGAGCTGAGGGAATTTTGAGGTGCTAACCACTTCACGAGCAGAGACGGCAGGCTTGCGGGGTCCTGACCCGAAACATCACCCATCCTTTTTCTCCGGAGATGATGCCTGACCCGCTGAGTTACTCCAGCACTTTGTGTTTATCTTTTGCAGAAACTTAACGGATATAGATTGAATTGTTCCATACTACAACTTAGATGAGAAATTAAACTTTCTTGGTGCTCCCCAACCGGAATTTATCTTTTACTGAGTGGCCTGTCCCACTTAGGTGACTTTTTAGGCGACTGCAGGAGACCATGTGCTCGACACATGGTCGCCACATGTTCGCGGGTGGTTGCTGGGGAGTCGCCTTCATGGTCGTGAGGATTTCCCGCATTCTGGGAACTAGTCGCGGCCTTGTAATGGTCGCCACAAATCTTTCAACATGTTGAAAATTAGCGGCGACCCCAGAATGAAGCCGCCATGGAGAGTAGCGAGAATTCTCATGCCATAGGTGGGTCGCCAGGAAGTCCTAGTCGGTTACTAGGAGGTCGAAGGTTCTCGTAGGTTGTAGCCAGTACTGACCGGTGAATTTCATTGGCTCATTGAGAAAAAAAACGTTAGCAGTAGTTTTGAGAACCAAGGATAACCGACCGGTAATGCTAATGTCCACCGAGGTTCACAGCCGTGTATCTCTGACTTCTTAAAAGTTGCTCCTTCTCCCTCCTTCTCCCTCCTCCCCCACCCCTTACCATACGCTGTGGAGGATCTCTATAAGGACTTACCGTACACTGTGCTTTCATCCTTAATTAAAGTGCCAACCTTCCTGTTCATCGCGGTGTGTGTCTGTATCACCTTGGCTTTGCACTGAATTTCACTCAGACTGTGCTTCCCCCGCTTGCCCTGTCCCCCGCCTGCATAATGGGTTGGTAAAGGGAGCGATGTGTGTGTGTGTTCCACTCTGACAGCCACCATAAGTAAGTAAGCAGGCCCATAAGTAAGCAGTGCTTTGTCGGTACGCTAACTTGTTGTTATGCCATCTACAAGTTCACCTCATGCAATCTGCTGGCCTCGAGCTTTAATGTTGAAATCATACCGTGCAAAGATGGGAACGCGGATTCAATAACAGCAGCTTTGATTTACATGGTTGTAAAGAATTATCCTCAACTCAATTAAAGGATTCCTCATGGTTCGGGCTCAAGCGTGTTACCCAGATGTCGTTTAATTACTCAAATTACTGCAAAAGTACATTATCTTTTATGGTTACACAATCTTCCTGACACTAAGTGAATAAACCTGGCTGTGGTTGGTTTTTAACTTCTGATTGTCCTGTGAACTCTTTGTCCAAAGAATATTCTGTTAAAGATCGTTACTTGTCCCTCACATCGCAGTCCAGAAACTTCTCCTCTGATGTTGTTTCATCAAAGACGTGCCCAGACATGTCAATGAAATGAGATTGTTCCCTCGTAACCCCAAAGCAATCACTATTTCTATGTTACACAGCAAAAGGAGCCATCCTGTCTGTCCTAAGAACAATTAGGTTGACATCCATTAGATCATCTCCAGCTCCCAATGCTTCAAGTAACTGTGATATTTACTCCTCTGTGATTTAGACCATAAACCATAGAACAGTGCAGCACAGGAATAGGTCCTTTGGCCCACAATGTTTCCGCCAAACCCACCCTTATTTTCCTGCACATAATCAATAGCCCAACAATGTGCTTATCCAAAAGTCTCTTTAATGTCATTTTGTGACCCTTTTTGGCCATTCTAATCTCCTGCTTGAGTTCGTTCTTCCTTTCTTTATGTTCCTCAAAGACCCTGTCTGATTTCATTCTCTTAAACCTTGAATGCCCATCCTTTATCTTTTTACAATCTCTTTGCGTAGGAAAGAACTGCAAATGCTGGTTTAAATCAAAGGTAGACACAAAATGTTGGAGTAACTCAGCGGGAAACAGGCAGCATTTCTGGAGAGAAGGAATGGGTGACGTTTCAGGTCGAGACCATTCTTCAGACTGATCTTGTCTACCTTCGATTTACAATCTCTTTGGTCATCTAGGGTTCCTTTGCTTTGCCATCCTTCTCCATCCTCTTGACTGGAACATGCCAGTTCTGAACTTCAATCAGCTGGACTTTAAACCACTCCCACATGTCCAATGTGGACTAACCCAATAACAATTCTCCCAGTGTACCCTCCCGAGCTCGTACCTAATAGCGTTGTAATTCACCATACTCCAATTTAGTACCTTTCCGCATGATCCGGCCTTCTCTATATTTAAAACAATCTAAAAACTTATGGAGTAGTGATTAACCTCAAAATGCTCTTGCACTGAAACACCAGTCATCTGGCCAGCCTCATTTCCCAACACAAGGTCCAGTATGTTCCCTTCTCGGGATGGACTATCCGCATACTGTTTCAAGAAACTTTCTTCAATATTGCGGGTTAAAGTCACTAAGACAACCCCGTTGCTTTGGCAGCTTTTGGAAATCTATCTACATATCTGTTCCTCTATCTCCTGCTTGTTTTTGGGGGGCCCAATGATACAAACTCATTAGAGTGCTTGCACCTTTCTTATTTTTAAGCTCTACCCATATGTCCTCAGTGGAGGAAACCTCCAGTATGTCCTCAACGAGTGCCGCTGTGACAGTGTCCCTGATTGTCAACTCTTCTACCTCTTTTCCCTCCCTCTCCATCACACCTGAAATATCGAAACCCAGGAACATTGAGCTGCCAGTTGTATCCCTCTCATAACCATGATCTGTAATGGCCACAACATTGTAGACTTTATCTCGGAATGTGATCAACTCTGTGGGGGCAAATGGAATACCATTTTCACAGACATCTTGCCTAACAAAGCCAATGATAATAAAAGGAAAAACAAGGAACTGCAGATGCCGGTTTACCAAGGAATGACATAAAATGCTGTAGTAACTCATCCCTGGAGAACGTGGATAGTTCACATTTCAGGGCAGGACCCTTTTTCCAGATTAAACATCTGATGAGGGGTTCCAACTGGAACACGACCACTCCATGTTCTCCAGATATGCTGCCTGACCCTCTGAGTTACTCCAGCATTTTGTCCTTTCCTCTCGAATAAAAAGACCGTTCTGGTACCGTTGGACTTCTCTCGGATTGTTGGTCCAGCAAAATGGTTATTGTAGAAAGTTGCTGGAACCAAGGTTTACAGAAAATCTGTGGCGGACTTTTATTGTCTTTCACATCCATTCACACCGACCTGTTGCAGGTACAGAAGGCTGGCTGAATTTACCCTTGAGAATTGTCCCATGAGGATGTTGGGTTGTGCAGGACAACTTGGCCTCAGGTGGGAGATCCTGCCATCAGCAGCCAGAGGGCTCCGTCAGCTCATTACTGCCAAAGGCCTTCTCTGAATGCTGGAGACATTTAATTGTTTTTAAAATAGACAACAAATCTGAAAGAAAAAGTTAAAAAAAAACAAAATAGATTTAACCGAAACCCTCTGAAAAGTTTGAAAAACTAATTAAACATTTTGTTTTCTTGGCTTCAATGTCTGTCCCGTATTGGATACATGTCAATGTCAAAGGTGTTATGTTAACATCAGCTTTACAACACTTTACATTCTTGACATTCTCATTTTAATGATGCATCTCTTTTAGACTTGCTCATATCCAACTTAATAAGAATAGCAATGTGGACATAAGGAATTGCAGATGTTGGTTTCCAAAATAAGATACAAAGTGCTGGGAGTAACTCAGCGAGTCGGGCAGCATCTTTGGAGAACATGGTTGGGTGACGTTTTGTGTCGGGGCACTTCTTAGCAAGAATAGCAAAGGTTACTAACTTCTTCCATCAGTATCCCTAAATAAATTTGAGGAGCCAGGTACAGAATACATCCTGAAGCTCAAACTACATATTTGCTCTGCTGATGGACTTGGTGGTGAATCCAAGGGTTGATTGGGAGATCAGATTGTAAGTTGAAATGCAAATTGCAGAGGAGCTCGCTAAAATGTCAGTATTGGGATTGGTTTGTTATTGGTAAAGGTTTATTATAATTTAAGTATGCAATAATAAACCAATCCCAATTGTGCATAGAAATTGTGAAAAGGTTCAGGTTGCATACTATCCAGGTAAATCATATCATACATAGTATATTAGGAAGTACATAAGAGAAAATAAACAGAGTGCAGAATATAATAGAGCTACAGAGAAAGTGCAGATTTAAAAATGTGCAAAGACGGCAATGAGGTAGATTGGTAGACTTGGAATTGATCCTTACTTATGGTACAATCTTATCCATTACCCCCCTATCTTGTTGCAAAAGCTGTAGCATTGAAATTATATTTAATCAGACTTTATTGCTGTCACATTTTAAATGCGATGAAAATTATACAAAATTAAAAAAATTAAAATAAAAGATGCAAAATGTGTGCACTGCCAGAAAATATTTAGACATAAAAGATGATATTTATGAAATGAAGGACAATTCAAATTTAGTTTATGTTTAGCTTAGAGATACAGCGTGGAAACAGGCCCTTCGGCCCACCGAGCATGCGCCGACCAGCGATCCCCGCACATTAACATTATCCAACACACTAGGGACAATTCACATTTATACCAAGCTAATTGACCTACAAACATGTACGTCTGTGGAGTGTGTGAGGAAACCAAAGATCTCGAAGAAAACCCACGCAGCCACGGGGAGAACGTACAAACTCCGTACAGACAGCACCCGTGGTCGAGATCAAACCCGGGTCCCTGGCACTGTAAGCGCTGTAAGGCAACAACTCTACCGCTGCGCCACCGTGCCGCCCCAAAAGGAGCAGCTGTTATTGGCCAGAAACCTCTATCCATTTCAAGATCCAGTTTTGCACCTGGCTCCGTCGCTTATTATCTACCATTCTGTTGTTTCACATTCACACCATTAAGTGTCACTTACCCTTGGAGTGGTTTTCAATAAATAGCTTCACACCCACCAGAGTAATTTGTATAACTACTTTTTTTTTCCTGAAATTATTATTTATATAAACTTGAAACATAATAAAATATTAGTATTAAGTAACTGCCTGTGACTGCCTTTTAAATATGGATTTGGAACTGATTATATATGTGGATGCAAAATGCTTACAGGCAATTCAGATGCATAATTGTTACAGATCCTTCTATTTCTACAAGGATAATGGAGTTTAATTCAATAGCCCCAGTACATGCAGGGATTGTGATGAGAACTAGCTGCACATACAGTAACTGTGTGCAGCCTGACATATCTGGTAAAGCAGTATTCAGTCAGTAGGACCTGCTCTTATCAATGATTGTCAATGAAGGGAGTCAATATTTCGTTTTAGTTTTAGTTTTAGAGATATAGTGTGGAAACAGGCTATTCGGACCACCAAGCCCGCGCCGACCAACGATTCCCGCACATTAATACAATCCTACACGGGACAATTTACATTTTTACCGAAGCCAATTAACCTCCAAACTGGTTACAAGAGTGTGGGAGGAAACCGAAGATCTCGGAGAAAAGAACGTACAAAATCCGTACAGACAGCACCCGAAATCGGGATCGAACCCGGGCATCCAGCAATGCAAGCATGTCAACCCAGTCTCTTAGCGGTTCGTAACGCTAACAGCCAGTACTCAGGAAGACTCACTAACGACAGGTAAGGATGGGAAGACTCGTGAAGATTTTTCAACATGTTGAAAAATGTCGAAGAGAGCCCCGAGTACCGACGAGTGGCCATTACCGTAAATCTCTGAGTTTGAATCAGGGCAAACTCGGGAGAGCTCTTCGAATGAACTCATACTGTGGGACAGGGCTTTAAACCTATTCTCCTGCCTTCTCCCCATAACCCCTGACACCTGTACTAATCAAGAATCTAACTATCTCCGCCTGAAAAATATCAATTGACTTGGCCTCCACAGCCTACTATGGCAAAGAATTCTACCGATTCACCACCCTCTGACTTAAAGGCCTGTCCCACTGTACGAGGTAATTCAAGAGCTCTCCCGAGTTTAAATAAAATCAAACTTGTGGTAAGTACGTAGAATGTACGTAGCGGGTACGTCGGAGCTCGTGGATGTCTCATAGCAGCTCGTAATGCTAACGTCAGGTACTCGGGAAGCGTGGTAACTCGTGAAGTTTATTCAGCACTGTGAAAAATGTCCACGAGAGCCCCGAGTACCTACGAACGACTATTACCATAATTCTCCGAGTTCGAATCAGGGGAAACTCTGGAGAACTCTTGAATTACCTGGTACAGTGGGACAGGCCCTTAAAGAAATTCCTCCTTATCTTCCTAAAGGAACATCCTTTAAATCTGAGGCTATGACCTTTCATCCTAGACTCACTCTCCCACTAGTGGAAACATCCTCTCCACATCCAAGTCTTTCACTATCCGGTATGTTTCAATGAGGTCCTCGCTCATTCTTCTAATCTACAGCGAGTACAGGCCCAGTGCGGTTGTGCAGTCCACAAGCATCCTCAAATGCATCATCTCCACAATGCACGCACCCAAGATAAACTATATTTTATCATTCTCCTTCACCAACAATAGGATGCTGTGCTTTAGTTTTCACTCTAAACCCAATTGGGAGTGAATTGCTGCATCACTTCACTAGACTGGGACTGGTTATCTTTTACCTGGAAGATATGGGCCTGAATGTTAACGCTCCTGAATCCTGAGCTTCCAGTGGGAACTGGTTTATCAACAACACAGATGCACTTGGGAAGACCAGTCGAACCTTACAAACAGGTGTAAAAATGTTTTTTATCTTCTTTATTTTCTCCAGGGTGGGGATTATGTGCAATACCAGCCTGGTGGTTGCTCTATATTCATCCCTACTGGACACAAAAGTCTCTCCACAATAACTCAGCAGGACAGGCAGCATCTCTGGATAGAAGGAATGGGTGACGTTTGGGGTTGTGAATCTTTTTCACCCATTCCTTCTATCCAGAGATCGCTACCTGTCCTGCTGAGTTACTTCAGTGTTTTGTGCCTATCTTCGGTGTAAACCAACATCTGCAGTTCCTTCCGCCAACATGGAACATGGAACAGAACAGCACACGAACAAGCCCTTCAGACTACAACGGCTGTGCCAATCATAATGCCAAGATATATTAATCTCCTCTGCCTGCATGTAATCCATGTCCCCGCAATCTCTGCATAACCATGAATTATTAAATATCTGCTAAGAGATTGTGAATTTTGCCAGTGATGAAATACTTTCTTCCTCATTTTCTAACATCTTCATAATACTGTTTAATATAGTGTTAGGGTGCCTTCTACTGAAAGATTATTGTAAACAACTTTTCATATTCCACCATGCCAGGTTTCTACAGGAACCAAAATAAGGCATCTGCTGGAGAGATAAGTGTTAATGTAAATTAAATTGTAACTAGGAATAACTCACTTGACTTTGAACAAGTTATGACTCGGGCAGCTTGTATTGTTCATTTCCTGATGTACTAATATTATGTTTCTTTCGGGAAACAACAATTCTCTGAAGTGCAAGATTTCCCAGATGCCAGCTCTAGTGTGTTCATATTTACTCCTGGACTATGTGTGAAGAGGCAAGACATCAGTTTTGATTTTTGCTAGTGCGATAATAAAACTAAATGTTTTCTCTTGTTATCTCGTGGCATAAATTGGGATGCAAAGAATAAAATGTCTAATATATACATTTAAAAAATTCACTGAAGAGAAGGAAATGACAAGTCTTGAAAATTAGATTTTGACAGTGTGCAAAAATGAATAACTTAAAATTTGGTTTAAAAAGACCCAGTTATTTTGCAAATGTTTAGATTGTTTGTAGTCATCACTGCTGGATTATGCAAGTCAATACATGTTTCCCGAACACTGACATAGATTTGTTTAATGTTGTTGGCAAAAAACTTTTATAAGATCTTACACAGGAGACCTTGTGTTTGACATGAAAATGCAATGAATGCATTAATAATCCTATGTAGTCTACAAATATATCTTCACTCTGAATCAAAAGAAATGATGTCCAATGGTGCTAACCCATTTAACAATTGTATAAGAAGGAACTGCAGATGCTGGAAAATCAAAGGTAGACAAAAATGCTGGAGAATCTCAGCGGGTGAGGCAGCATCAATGGAGCAAAGGAAATAGGCAACGTTTCGGGGCGAAACCCTTCAAGCAACAATCAAATCCACACTGATGTTACACTGCAGTGCTACATGTGACGTGTGAGAGGCTGTAATCTTCTTTAAAACAATGCTATGTGCCACTTCCAGTTCGTATTTCACTTGGGCAGTTTACAACCTAGTGGTATGAATATTGATTTCTCTACCTTCATGTAACCCTTGCTTTCCCTCTCTCTCCATCCCTTCCCCACCCTTGTTCTCCAACTAGTTTAACTGTCCTCCTGATTAATTTTACTTATCGCATGCCTCATTGTCACCTTCCCCGTAGCTAATTTTTTACAAGAATGATCTCAGAAATTAGTAGGTTAACATATGATGAGCATTTGATGGCACTGGGCCTATATTCGCTGGAATTTAGATGAATGAGGGGGACGTCATTGAAACCTACAGAATGGTGAAAGGCATGGATAGAGTGGATGTGAAGAAGATGTTTCCACTTGTGGGAGAGTACAGGACTAAACATAGAAAATAGGTGCAGGAGGAGGTCATTCGGCCCTTTGAGCCAGCACCGCCATTCATTGTGATCATGGCTGATTGTCCTCAATCAATAACCCGTGCCTGCCTTCTCCCCATATCCCTTAATTCCACTAGCCCCTAGAGCTCTATCTAATTCTCTCTTAAATCCATCCAGTGATTTGGCCTCCACTGCCCTCTGTGGCAGAGAATTCCACAAATTCACAACTCTCTGGGTGAAAAAGTTTTTTCTCCCCTTTATTCTAAGACTGTGGCCCCTGGTTCTAGACTAGCCCAACATTGGGAACATTTTTCCTGCATCTAGCTTGTCCAGTCCTTTTATAATTTTATATCTTTCTACAAGAACCCCCTCATCCTTCTAAACTCCAGTGAATCCAAGCCTAGTCTTTTCAATCTTTCATCATAAGACAGTCCCGCCATCCCAGGGATCAATCTTGTGAACCTGTGCTGCACTGCCTCAATCACAAGGATGTCCTTCCTCAAACTAGGAGACCAAAACTGTACACAATACTCCAGATGTGGTCTTACCAGAGCCTTGTACAACTGCTGAAGAACCTCTTTACTCATATACTGAAATCCTCTTGTTATAATAGAGCTTTATTTCAGACACAGGTCCATATAACACATCATACAGTATAAGGAGATACAAAAAATACATTAAACATTGCATATTAGCCTATAAGTTATACAAGCTATTGCACCAATGCCATCTTAGCCTAGAAGTGAATCTATAGCAGCTGTTCAGAGGGCTGACTAGGGCTTCAATGATGTGGTTCTCTGACTTGTCCAGGCGACACATAAAACTAAACATCAGCTGTCTTAAGAGTGCCTCACAGGTTGGCACTCTAGTGGACACAAACAATTGACTGGCACTATGCCACCTAGGGACACAAAGCAGCAACCTCAATGCATCATTGTATGCTACCTTAAGCCTCTACATACTCTTTTTCTTATAGTTAGACCACAATTTAGCAGTATATAACGGTGTGATATAGGTTCTGAACAAGGAACACTTCACAGAGTCAGAGCACATAGAAAACTTCCATATAATTATGTTAGCTTAAAAATAAATTTTGCAGCGCTGTCGGTAGAGGTCTTTGTCATCCGTCCAGTCATCGGATATGACATGACCTAGGTATTTAATTTCCTCACACACAGCAAGAGGACTGTCTGACAAATAAAAGGTCGGAAAAGTTGATTTCCTGTCCTCAGCGCTTCTAACTATCATTATGTGGCTTTTCTTAGCGTTATACTTTATGTCATAATCAAGGCCATACTGAGAGCACACCTTCAACATCTGCTGCAGCCCAGCACTATTTGGACAGAGCAGGACCAGGTCGTCTGCATACATAAGATGATTAACAATAGTGTTGCCCACAAGACAGCCAGTTTTTAACTGATTTGATAATTCATCCATATAAACATTAAATAAAATAGGAGACAAAATTCCTCCTTGCCGCACTCCGTTACTAACACAGAATGGAGCAGATACAACATTGTCCCGTTTAACCCGAAACGTTTGATGGGCATACCAAAACACTAAAATTCTCACTAAAATTTAGGGGCACCTCTATCTAGCAATTTTACAAACAATTGTTCATGATTAATTCTATCAAATGCCTTGGACGCATCAATAAAACATAGGAATACAGATGAATTCAGGCTTGTGTACCTGAACACAATCTCTTTAAGAGCATAGATACACTGGTCAGTTCCATGAAGGTCAACATTCCATTATGAAGGTCAACATTCCATTAGCTTTCTTCACTGCCTGCTGTACCTGCATGCCAACTTTCAGTGACTGGTGTACAAGGACACCCAGGTCTCGCTGCACCTCCCCCTTACCTAACCGAACCCCATTGAGATAATAATCTGCCACCTTGTTTTTGCCGCCAATGTGGATAACCTCACTTTTATCTATATTATACTGCATCTGCCACGCATCTGCCCACTCACTCAACCTGTCCAGGTCACTCTGCAACTTCCTAACATCCTCTTCACAGTTCACACTGCCACCCAGCTTTGTGTCATCTGCAAACTTGCTAGTGTCGCTCCTAATTTCCTCTTCCAAATCATTAATATATATGGTAAACAGTTGTGGCCCCAACATCGAGCCTTGCAGCACTCCACTCGCCACTGCCTGCCATTCTGAAAAGGACCCGTTTACTACTACTCTTTGCTTCCTGTCTGCCAACCAATTTTCTATCCATGACAAGACCCTACCCCCAATACCATGTGCTCTAAATTTAGTCACCAGTCTGCCGTGCGGGACCTTAGCAAAGGCTTTCTGAAAGTAGACTACACTACATCCACTGGCTCCCCTTCATCCATTTTACTTGTCACATCCTCACAAAGTCAGTGAATATGTTTAAGGCAGAGGTAGATAGATTCTTGGTTAGTACGGGTGTCAGAGATTACGGGAGAAGGCAGGAGAATGGAGTTAGGAGGGAGAAATAGATCAGCCAATAATGAATGGTGGAGTAGATTTGAGGGTCCGAATGGCCTAATTCTACTCCTATCACACGATCTTATGATCTAACAATGAACCATTCCATCTTTCACCATTGTGTGCTTTGATCTGTCCTTTTCACACCTTACTCTTTCATATCTTTAATCTCTCTCTCCCCTGACTCTCAGTCTGGTCTCGACCCGAAACGTCACTCATTCCTTCTCGCCAGAGATACTACCTGTCCCACTGAGTTACTCCAGCATTTTATGTCCATCTTTCATGTGAAAGACAAATAGGTTGCTATCCTGGCCCATACCATTTTCTTACCCAAAAATGATTAATAGCCTATCGTGTTACTTGCTCTCTGCGCTTCCTCATAATGACTGTGGATATGTTTCAAAATGAAATCATTAAACATTCATTACATTCATCATATTTATAATCATCTGTAAAAAAATAAATCCTGCACATAATCAATTCATTGCAGCCAACTTGTTAATGGCAAAATGCCTGGGAGTGTCTGGCACCTTCCCCCTGGTGGCAATGCACAATGCATATGCTTTTATGTTTAACATTGCTGGTCCGAGCAGATACATTCATGTTAGTAAGTTATAGATACATAGATATATAGAAAATAGGTGCAGGAGTAGGCCATTCGGCCCTTCGAGCCTGCACCGCCATTCAATATGATCATGGCTGATCATCCAACTCAGTATCCAGTACCTGCCTTCTCTCCATACCCCCTGATCCCTTTAGCCACAGGGGCCACAAGAGCAGAATTAGGCCATTCAGCCCATAATGTCTACTCCGCCATTCAATCCTGGCTGATTTATCTTTCCCTCCCAATTCCAATCTCCTACCTTCTCCCATAACCCCTGACACCCATATTAATCAAGAATCTGTCAATCTCTGCCTTAACAATATCCATTGACGTCCTCCACAGCATTCTCTGACAATGAATTCTACAGATTCACCACCTTCTGACTAAAGAAACTCCTCCTCATCTCCTTTCTAAAGGTTCGTCCTTTTATACTGAAGCTATGACCTCTGGTCCTAAACTCTCCCATTATTGGAAACATCCTCTCCATATCCACTCTACATAGGCCTTTCACTGTTCAATGTGATAATTTTCTGGTGGGCATGAGTTTGAGCTAGCTTTTGCCTCTGGATAATTGTTAAGTGAGGGACCTGCTTGTCTGCAAGGTTATTTTCATCTGTTGTTATTAGGGGAATGTGTTGCTTTTATATACACAGCAGCATCCAGCCCCATTCTGGCCAATCCTCTGCAATAGAAAATATTTAAACTGCAGATGTGGGTCAACTGAAATAAAACCAGGTCAGGCAGTATCCCTGGAGAGAGGACCAAACTAAAAATTGTAAAACAACCGTGCTTTAAATTGCAACAGGATGTATGGAGTGAACAAGTACAGTATCTAGGATGCAAGACAAACTATTTTGCCCAGCTTCCTGCACATGATCCATGTCAATCCATTCCCTACTTGTCCGTGTAGCTATCTAAAAACCTCTCAAATACCACTGTTGTATCTGTCACATCCGTGCCGCAGATGTGAAGTAATAATGATATCCACACATTATTAAGAAGTCATAGTATCTGCCTCTGTTCTTCCAGCATTTTATTTTGTTTCAGATTGCCAGGAATTACTTGTCCTGCATTTCACAGTTCTAGCACTATTCCTTCCACTTAGAGTCCTCCAGAAGTAAAGCTGTGATTAACATCCGTTCATTACCCTCTTTAGAACAGACTCAACAAGATTCTTGCCACCTGGATAATCTTTTGAGTTCCAATTTAACACAGACATCCCCTCTCCGCAGCTTGAAACACATTTGTTTTCTCACGTTTTCAGCTCCGATGAACTGAGAATCTTCAGCATTCTCTGCTTCTGTCCCGGCCAATCCTTGGTTGCTGGGCAACACCTGAACATATGCACTTGAGCTGGGAATGCTAAACATAGACACCAATGAGATTGACAATGCTTCTCCTCATGGTTCACTCTAACCAATTCTTAAACGTCTGTCCTAAACTTAGGGCCACAGAACCTGACAACAACATGACAGATATTTTCACAACCTTCCTCACAAGTTGCTTCTTCCTGCCTGGCACTTGTCTTGGCAAAGCGATGTCCAATGGCCTTTAGCAGGTTTCTTTTAACAGTGGATTCCAGGAGGTGCCAGTGTCAAGCCTGTTCCAGGGAGGATTGTTTGGTTGATCTGCTGGAAAGAAGTTTGCTGTGTCATTGTCAGCATCACCAATCCTTACTGATGAAACAGTGGACTAAAATTAATTCTGTTTCTTTCTCCATGCCTGACCAGCTGACTAGTTTCATAATTCATTTTTCGATTGTAGATTTTCAGCATCTGTAGCTTTTCACTTTTCGATTACTGCAAGAAAAATGTTTTGTTTCTATTTTAGTTGAGACACACATGGAACTGCAGATGCTGGAATCTTGACTGGACCACAGCGTGTTGGAGTAACCCAATGGGTCAGGCAGCATTCTCAGGAAGACATGGATAGGTGATGCTTTGGGTCGGGACTCATCTTTAGACTGATTATCTTCGAGAGGACAAAGTTGGAATAAAGGTAGGGGCGGGACATTACCTGGCAAGAATTAGGTGAATTCAGATGAGGGGAATTTTGGATTGGCAGATGAGTGGACAAAGGATAGTGATGGGCCATTATATAGGAGACAAAAGGGGACTACTGGAGATAAAAGAGACAAGTAGACTAAGTCACTTTACCCTTTCTCATCAATATAGTCCTTGCAAGTGTAATAGGAACTTGAACATTTTCCTGTTTAGTGAACTTACTTAAGTGCTCATAATGTTCTCTTGTCCATTGCTGAGACAGGATTCTAATTATTTTATATAATTGGAAATGTTATCATGTCTGTGTTACATTGGACTAACACTATGACACATAGTAATGTACATTTATAATCATTACATAATGATGACTCTAAAATATTTATTCATTCTGGATAGTTTGATTATCAGTATTAACCAGCCTGATGCCTTGCCTTAAGAAAACATAGAAGTGCAGTTAAAAATTAATTCAGTTTTTCTGTTAATTCACCGCAATCCAAAGCAGAGCAATATCCTATTAAATTCTGTTAAATTATTATTTAATCAATACTATTGTGGTGCAGATGAGAGCTGATGCTAGGACATTGAATTCATATTCAAGACCTTCAAACAGCAGAGAACTAAATGATTAAACCAACTGCCTTCGATGTTACTGAGGGAGAAATGTTGACCCTGACACTTTCCTTTAAGCAGACGAGGTTTGCATAGGAAGGAATTGCAGACGTTGGTTTATACTGATGAGAGACACAAAATGCCTGAGTAACTCAGCAGGTCAGGCAGGATTTCTGGAGAAAATTAATAGGTGACTTTTCGGGTCGGAACACTTCTTCAGTTTAAGGACAAGGATAAGGGGGAAATCTTTTAGGACTGAGATGAGAAAAACATTTTTCACACAGAGAGTAGTGAATCTCTGGACTTCTCTGCCACAGAAGGTAGTTGAGGCCAGTTCATTGGCTATATTTAAGAGGGAGTTAGATGTGGCCCTTGTGGCAAAAGGGATCAGGGGGTGTGGAGAGAAGGCAGGTACAGGATACTGAGTTTGGATGATCAGCCATGATCATATTGAATGGCGGTGCAGGCTCGAAGGGCCGAATGGCCTACTCCTGCACCTATTTTCTATGTTTCTATGTTTCTATGTTTCAGACAGAACAACAGAGGTGGGAGGGGGGGTGATGGGAGACGAAAAAAAGGCCAGAAAAAGCAGGGGCGGCAGCAGATAACCTCGGGAAAGGCGGAGTCCATAATGGCCCATTGTTGGCTTAGAAAGATGTGCTGACTAACAGGGATACAAGGATGCAAACAGTGGAACCAGCACACAGAGGGAAATGAAAGCTGGCCAGAAAGGGGTGCATTGGAACAGCCAGGTTGAGGGGAATAATGCCATGGAAAAGATGTAATGAAACGGCTGTAAGGGAAGTGAGGCAGGGCAGAGCTGGGTGACATCATTGGGATAGTTTCATATTAAGTTCATCTCAAGATGTGCATAGTTCTTTTCGGTGTCATAGCACCAAGTTTGCGGCCTAGTTAAGTCTGAAACTGTTGCCAGGGGAAAGATGGGAAAGGGTTTGTGAAGGAAACAAAAAACAACAACTTCAGTTTTCCTTTTACAGTATAAGCCTGGAGGAAATTTCTTATCGATCTATACTCTGTACCAGAGAATCTGATTGAAGGGTTGCATCGAGGGGATGGGTCTGAGGGGTGGTGGTGTTGTAAAGAAGGATGTTGCCAGCATGCTTATCAATGCTGGAGCCATGTCTTCAAATGATTTCCGGCTGCAAGAATACAGATGAGCAGCAGGCATCAGATACAAAAAATAATCAAATTAAAATGAATGGATTGACTGGGCTTATATTCACTGAAATTTAGAAGGATAAAAGGGGATATTATAGAAGCATGTAAAATTCTTAATGGATTGGACAGGCTAGATGCAGGAAAAATGTTCCCCATGTTGAGGGAGTCCAAAACCAGGGGTCACAGTTTAAGAATAAGGGTAGGCCATTTAGGATTGAGATGAGGAAAAACCTTTTCAGCCAGAGGGTTGTGAATCTATGGACTTCTCTGCCGTAAAAAGGCAGTGGAGGCCAATTCACTGGATGTATTCAAAAGTTAGATATAGCTCTAAGGACTAATGGAATAAAGGGATATGGGGAGAAAGCAGGAACAGGGTACTGATTCTGGTTGATCAGTCGTGACCATATTGAACGGTGGTTCTGGGCCGAACGGCCTACTTCTGCACCTATTTTCTATGTTTCTATGTTTCTATGCAATGGAAACAAACACAAAATGTTGGAGATACATCACAAGCTAATCCACATCCGTACAAGGAGAAGGATGACAATTGTCAGCATCTTCTTTCTACTTTGTAATTTTAGTTGCTTAAAATGTAATGCGGCTTTCAGTTGGAAGGGCATGAATTTGCTGCCTCGAATCACAGCACGATGCTATTGCATCCCCTTTTAAGAAGCATTAGACAGATCACCCAGCAACATTGTGCCTAATTCAGTGACTGAAATAAATTAATTTTAATTTGGGATTTTTGAAGGTTCAGTTATAGTCTTCCAATAATAGTTCATCTAATCACTGTTCAGTGTGGGAGTCATATTTTGCCAAGGGATTCTTATCAGTACTTTGAATTTACCTCAAGCTTATAATTTCTCAGAGTGGGTGGCACTATCTGAGACAGCTTCTGATCACTGCTTCACTAAATTTACATCTGGCTTGAAGCAATGGAATTAGAACCTGCAGATGATTCCAAAACAAAAGGCACACTCCCATAAAACATGTAATAAAACCATCCATGCTTGTTTACCTCGGATCCGGCGATGCATGTTTTTTTTTAATCTGCCTGCACATTTTATAACTGTGCGTGCTTTAATATCGCAAATCACATTCACTTCATCATTATTACATGTTAAATAATTTCACAAGTAGCCTGCATCTGTTGAAATCAGCTAGCAATAACAGATGGGATTGGTCCAGATCTATAGAGGAGATGGCCAATAAATCTCATCGTTGCTGGATGTTAATACCCTGTGAAGAGAAAAATGTGCCAAAATGTGAAATGGCACAGAGGTGGGGGTAAGTCTCAGATGTGGAGTTTGATATTCTGGCTGGTGAGAGAGATGGGGAGGTCAGAATGCATCCAGATAAACCCGATATTAACTTTGTTCTCTTCTACCCAGCCCGAGGTGAAGTGAAAATACTAGGAGGTACCTGGAGAGATCTATGTCAGTATTGAGGTGTGGCCGAACTATTTCAGGTGCTGCAGTGGGTTTTAGTTTAGTTTTGTTTAGAGATACACAATGGTATCTCCTAGCAGCTCATTGAGGCCACACCGACCATCGATCTCTCCTTCACACTAGTTCTATGTTAACCCACTTTCTGTTCCATTCCTTACACACTAAAGGCAATTTTATACAGGCTAATTAACCTACAGAATCATGTGAGAGGAAACTAGAGCGCCCAAAGGAAACCTCTGCGGTCACAGGGAGAACATGCAAACTCCACACAGACAGCACCCGAGGTCAGGATCAAATCCAGGTCACAAGCACTGTGAGGCAGCAGCTCTACCAGCTGCACCATTGTATCACCCACTCGTGTGGTCAAAGTCACTGGTGACAGCCACAAATCAGGTCTGTTAATCTAAACATCTCTACACTCACACATTCGCACACTGCCCACTGCACTGACACAGACACATCTCACACAACTGTGGCAGGCATATCATTCCTCCACTAATCACCTGCATATTCACTGATGCCGTTCTTCTCTCTAGCAGGAGAATGAAGTCAAATCTGGGTTGCACCTACACAATGAACTGTCGGGCTTTGGGAATGTTGCAAAGCAGAGGGACCTTGGAGTACAAGTACATAGTTCCCTGAAAGTGGTGTCACAATGTACAGGGTGGTGAAGAAGGCTTTTAGCATGCTCGCTGGGTACTGGGTAGAGAAGTTGGAATGTCATGTTGCAGTTGTATAAGATGTTGGTGGATTATAGTTCAGTTGGATTACATACTTGGATTCTTGTGATTAGTTTTGGTAACCTTACTATAGGAGAGATGCCGCAAAGTTGGAAAGTGTGCAGAAAAAAAAATGAGAATATTGCCATGCTCAAGGGATGGAGTTGTTGGAAAAGTTTGGGCTGTCTGGGACTTGTTTTCCTGTAGTGTGGGAGACTGAGAGGTGATCTTATGGAGGTGTATAAAATCATTAAGGGAATAGGTGGGGAGAATGTGAAAACTCAGTAGCGTGAGCACCTGTGGTCGGGATCGAACCCTGGTCTCTATCGCTGTAAGGCAGTGTAGATTGGCTATTTCCTACTAGCCAATTATAGTGCTTGTTAGTAGTGACTCCGCCTAGCATGTGCTTATATTATCAAGAGCTTGCCTACGCTAGTTAGTACGAGTAGCAGCTAGGAAATGTAATGTCTGCAGATCCTTGCTGTAAGTAGATTTAATAAACATGTGTTGAATCTTTATATGCGTTCGTGTCACCTCATTACAGGCAACAGTTCTACTGCTGCGCCCGCTGAGCTGCTATTGCGCCACTGTGCCACCATCATTGTGTGCAGTTCGAGACAAAAAGGTAAAAGGAAACCAATGGAAACAGAGAGGTGCAAACGTATCTGGGGGTGTCAGGATAGATCCCTGGGCAGTCCAATGATCACAATCCAAGAATTAACCATTCTTTGGATTATCTTTGCTACCTAATCTTTCATCTTAGTTCAGTGATACAGGATGGAATCAGGTCCTTCGGCCCACTGTGTCCATGCCGATCACCATACATTAGTTCTATCCTGCACATTAGGGACAATTTA
The DNA here is from genome assembly GCF_028641065.1 of Leucoraja erinaceus. Classification (NCBI taxonomy): domain Eukaryota; kingdom Metazoa; phylum Chordata; class Chondrichthyes; order Rajiformes; family Rajidae; genus Leucoraja; species Leucoraja erinaceus. The sequence goes on from NC_073389.1 coordinate 41,240,651, forward strand.
CAGAAGCCAATTAGCCTACAAACCCGTACATCTTTGGAATATGGGGGGAAACTGGAGCACTGGGAGAAAACTCATGTGGTCACTGAGAGACATAGTCAGCATTGGGTCTTTGGCACTGTAAGGCAGCAACTCTAACGCTGCGCCACTGTGCCGCCCCAATTTTCCCGGAACAACAGTTCAACAGTATTTTAGACATGAAGGTAATGAAGAAAGCGAAGGGTATGTAGGCAGTGAAGAAAGCAAATGGTACGTTAGCATTCATAGCAAAAGGATTTGAGTATAGGAGCAGGGAGGTTCTACTGCAGTTGTACAGGGTCTTGGTGAGACCACACCTGGAGTATTGTGTACAGTTTTGGTCTCCTAATCTGAGGAAAGACATTCTTGCCGTAGAGGGAGTACAGAGAAGGTTCACCAGACTGATTCCTGGGATGTCAGGACTTTCATATGAAGAAAGACTGGATAGACTTGGCTTGTACTCGCTAGAATTTAGAAGATTGAGGGGGGATCTTATAGAAACTTACAAAATTCTTAAGGGGTTGGATAGGCTAGATGCAGGAAGATTGTTCCCGATGTTGGGGAAGTCCAGAACAAGGGGGTCACAGTTTAAGGATAAGGGGGAAATCATTTAGGACCGAGATGAGAAAAACATTTTTCACACAGAGAGCAGTGAATCTCTGGAATTCTCAGCCACATAGTTGAGGCCAGTTCATTGGCTATATTTAAGAGGGAGTTAGATGTGGCCCTTGTGGCTAAAGGGATCAGGGGGTATCGAAGGACCGAATGGCCAGGCTCGATGGGCCAAATGGCCTACTCTTGCACCTATTTTCTATGTTTCTATGTTTCTATGACAAACAATGCATCCACTATCTCTTTTGCTTCCTCTTTCAAATCTTTATGAGGGAAGTAATCAGATGTGAGGGAATTGTTGGCTTTCATTCCCTTTTCTTTCTGAAATACTTATTTTGTGTTAATGCTAATTTTTGAGATACTTATCCATTGTAGACATATTGTTCTCCAACATTTTGGACCGTTTATTTGGTCTCTTTTTGCATATTTCTTTAACCTTTCATTCCATTTCCTTATTTCGCAAAACAATTTCCTCTGTATCAGTCTGTAGGAATCCCACGCTAAGCTTTGCTAATCTTTTCCTTTCTATATACTTAAAGTAACTTTTGCAGTTTGTGTTCATGGCAAATGCTAGATTATATATTCAACTCTCCCTTTCCTTGAGCCTTAGAATATAGAAACGTGGAGCAGTACAGCATTTTCAGCCTAAAAAGTCTATGCCAAACATGATACCTAGACCAACTTCTACAGATGCACTATGGAAGGCATTTTATCGGGATGCATCACAGCATGGTTTGGGAACAGCTCCACCTAAGAATGCAAGAAATTGCAGAGAATTGTGGACGCAGCCCAGCCCATCACACAAATCAACCTCCCTTCCATTGACTCCACTTACACCTTACGCTTCCTTGGCAAGGCCACCAGTATTATGACGGATGAGCTGCACCCAGGCCACTCCCTCTTCTCACCTCTCCCATCACTCAAGAGGTATTGAAATGTGAAAACACACAGGTCCAGATTTGGGGACAGTTTCTTCCTCACTGTTATCATGCAAGTGAACTCCCGTACCAACAACTGGAGAGCAGTCCTGAGCTACTATCCACCTCATTGGAGACCCTCGGACTATCTTTGATTGAATTTACTGGACCTTATCTTACACTAAACATTATTCATGTTATTCCTTTTATCATGTATTTTATACACTGCGGATGGCTCGATTGTAATTATGCATTGTCTTTCCGCTGACTGCAACAAAGGTTTTCACTGTACACGTGACAATAATCTACACTCTACGAAGGATGTCATTAAGCTGGAAACACAGAGAAGGTATATGAGGATGTTGCCAGGTGTCAATTGCCTGAAGTATGAGAGGTTGGACAAGCTAGGACATTATTCGTTGAAGTTAGGGGTCTAACTATCCCAACCGCTACCACTACCCCATTGCAGACATTGTTTTTTTTGTGTAAGGAAATATTGTGCTATATTGCTGCGAGCTACTCTATATTCTGCACTGTGGTGGTATGCGGAAAAAAAAATGGTGGAATTAAAAAATATTGCAGAAGGAATTTAATATCTGCGACTGAATTAAAAGCAAATATTTTAATAAGAAATGACAAAGGGAGGTGGAGAAGCTGAGTAAATTAGAAATTCAACTTTATGGACCATTTATAGACCTTGAATGAAAATAAATCTGATTAAATGCTGGATCTTATGAGAATAATAGAATGAAGAAGCTGAGAAAATTTGGGGAAGTGTATAAAAATGTTTAAAAGAAAATAATTAATTGTTGTCGGTATCTTTGAGCATCACTATACAAAGGAAATTGAGGTAATAAAGAGGGTACAGTGTAAATGAATTTGGAGTTCTTATGTAAGATAATTCATAAAGCAAAAATTGAAGTTTAGGGCTGTTTTCCTTAGAACAAAGAGGTTTGAAACAGTATTGCTCCACTGTTCTGATAAAGTTACAGAAGTGGAACCAAAGTTCCTTCATTAACATAGAAACAAAGAACTGCAGATGCTGGTTTATACCAAAGATAGACACAAAATGTAGGAGTAACTCAGTGAGTCAGGCAGCATCTCTGGAGAAGGTTCTTGACCTGAAACGTCACCTATCCTTTTCTTCAGAGATGCTTCCTGACCCGCTGAGTTACTCCAGCACTTTGTATTTATCTTTGGTGTATGTCTGCATAAACCCTGAGAGTCTTCAAGGTACAACAGAAGTCTTTATTACATTACCCAATGCTGGCAGCAAGACAACTCAAAATGGCTACACACTCAATGGCTGCACACTCACCCTGTCCACGGTCCTCCCACCCCCAAAACAGTCCACCAAACATCACACTTTCCTTCATTAATGTTAGGTCTTGAAGCAAAAAACTCCAGTTTCTGGAAATCTGAAACAAAAACATATGTAGGTTAAGCAGCATCTATAGAGGAAGAAGTCAACATTTCAGTTTAATGATATTCTTCAGAACTGATAAAGTGAGAAAACAAACGGTTTAAATTGCAGAGAAGAGGAGTAGTTGAAAAACCACAGAAAGTGTCTGCGATACTTTAATAGATCACTAGTGCTTTATTGTCACATGTGGAAAACACAGTGAAATTATTTTTTGAGCCTTTTCCAAAGTCTGGTTCATGCACTTGGTTTTATGCCCAAACCAGGATCCAGGATAATTCTGTGTACCAACGTTCCTCTTTTCGCCTGGATGGAGACCAATGTTGGCCGGGCAACATGATTATTTCCAGTGCTGCCTAGTTATTATACTGTATGTGTAACCCACTACATCACAGACCCTCTTTTGCTTTTCTCCACCTATCTCCCTCTTTATAATGTACTTTAGGCATGTTTTCTAATTTTTTCCAGTCCTGATGAAGGGTCATCGACCTGAACGTTAACTCTGTATCTTTCTCCACAGATGCCGTCTGACTTGTTGAGTGGATGTATAACATACAACAGTGCAGCATGGGGACTGAGGCTTTGGCCCACAATGCTTGTGTCAAATGTTTCAGCACTTTTGTTCATGACTTTGATCTTCGTCTCCTGCTTGCTCTTTGGTGTCCATTTGCTTTGTATCCATGGGGTTTCTGTAGTTGGAGATGGTTGTTAACATTTAGAGATATTGATTTTTCTCCAAAGCAATCAATTTAATCGTCTTTTTGGAGATACAGCATGAAAACGCTCTTCATCCCACCGAGTCCACACCAACCAGCGATCACCTCATAGATGAGGATTATCCAACCCACGAGGGACAAGTTACAATTTACTGAAGCCAATTAACCTCCAAATCTGGACATATTTGGCGTGTGGAAACCAGAGCATCCGGAGAAAACCCATGCAGTCACAGGTAGAACGTACAAACTCCGTAGAGACAGCACCCATAGTCAGGATCAAACCTGGGACTCTGGCATTGTAAGGCAGCAACTCTACTATTGCACCACTGTGTCACCACCTCTTAAAGTGAGGAGCTATAATATATACTAGACCAAGTGCAGACCCGTTGGGTCTGTTCCTGCAACGCGCGTTTGCAGGGGGGGGGGGGGGGGGGGGGGGGGTTGCAGGGGGGGGGGGGGGGGGGGGGGGGGGGGGAGGGGGAGGCATAGGTTTATGGTTAGGAGTAAATAGGTTTAAGGAGGAAAGATTTAATGGGAACCTGAGGGTTAATGTTTTTACACAAAAGGTGGTGGGTGTATGGAATGAGCGGCCGGAGGAGGTAGTTGAGGCAGCTACTATCGCAACATTCAAGAAACATTTAGACGTACAGTTCATGGTACATGGAAAGGATAGGTTTAGTGGATATGAGCCAAATGTAGGCAGGTGGAACTAGTGTAGATGTGGTATGTTGGTCGCCGTGGGTAAGTTGGGTCAATGGGCTGTATGACTGTACAACTCTAATTGTAATAATCTCCTGAGGTTACTGGCATGAATACTCAACAGTTAATCTCAAGTAATCATTACAATTCATTAAAAGTTCAGTTATGAAAGGTTTGTAATCATTACCAATTAACAGTAATAATCTCCTGAAGTAACAGGCATGATTATTCAACAGTTCATCTCAAGCAATCATTACAATTCATTAAAAGTCCAGTTTTGAAAGGTTTGTCAGTTGTGAGAGGAGCTGACTAAAAAGGTTAGGCCTTCTCCTTGATTTGACATCTAATAACAAGCAGAGAACCTAAAAAACCCACTATCTCAAGTAGCATCCAAATGTTATTATAGTTCCTCGCTTCTGCTGCCAATTTGACTCAGAATGTTGCAAATCGATTTACAGCCACTAAATATTAATACATAACCCCATGATTTTAGATATTCCATCAGAATGCTATCTTTCATTTAATAAGAGTTTTTGCTTGAATAAAAATAATTAATATATATATCAACTGGGGAGGCTTTGAGATATCTTCTGAGGAACAAATAGATGAGCCAAAAGGAATATTTATATCATACAGATCTGATAACATTCATCAAACTGTCTCTTCAAGCAAGTGATATTTCATTACATTTGTGAAAAACTATAAGCAAGTAACACATTTAAAACAACTAAAACAATCAAAAGCAACCAGTAAATCAAAACCAAATAACTTATTCAACTTTTACAACAGAATAAATGAATGTATAAGTTTTAACTTTGTATCTGGATGTGTTTTTTTTTAAAGTTTAATTATTTTGCTTTTAATCAGATATAAAATAAAACCTAAAGGCCCAACTAGGAAATATTGTTTTTATTAAAGATTCAATTCCAGATAAACTTAATGCTGGCAATAAATTACATCTGTGATAAATTTACATTTTCATTCATCTATGTTTTTAAAATGCTGCACAGAGTTTTCAATGCAATAATCAGCTGCTTAATGGTGGTGAATAAGGCTGCTGGAGCAAGGCTAAGAATGGAAAGGACTATAAAAAGTATTCAGAATTACATGAAAGAAAATAAGACTTTGTTGAAGAAATTGTTAATGAAAAGCCTGAACTGGTCTATAACTTATTGTTACCAATCTGGAACTAACTGTTTATCATAAAGTTAGCTGATGCATTTCTCAAGTGGATATTAACTGAAGATGCTGATTTTTCCAAGCTCCAGAGTGAATATAATACTAAACTGAATTTAACATTCTACTTTCCATCACAATTAATATTGATCATGTTATACTAGAATTTAGAGGCAGTCATACCATGTATGAGCAGCCTTTTAAAACATAGAACAATACAACACAGGAACAAGCCCTTCAGCCCTCAATATCTGTGCCAGACATGATGCCGACCAACTCTTGTCTGCCTGCACATAATTCATATTCCTCCATTGCCTGCACAACCAAATGCCTATCTACAAATGCTATTTTTGTATCTGCCTCGATCACCACCCCTGGCAGCACATTGTAGACACTCGCCGCAAAACTAACCCATGCATCTCCTTTAGATTTTGGTCCTTTCATATTCATGTCCTGTAGCATTTGATATTTCCATACTGGGGAAAAAGGATCTGGTTACTCATCGATGCCTCATATCATTTTATATACATCCATCTGGTCTCCCCTCAATCTCTGGCATTCCAGAGAAACCAATACAAGTCTGCCCAAACTCTCCCTGCAGCTAATACCCCTAATCAAGACATAATTCTAGTAAACCTTTTCTCAGCTTCACCAAAGCCTTCACATCCTTCCTGTGGTGCTACGTAGGTGGGTTTGTAGTAGATGTCAGTCAGCAGTTTCTCCCCTGTGATGGAGGCAGAGAGATCAAGAAAGGAGACAGAGGTGTTGGAGATAGTCCAAATGAATTTGAGGGCAAGGTGGAAGTTAGTGGTAAAGTTAATAAAATCAATGAGTCGTGCAGGGATGCGGCAATCGGCCCAGATGCAGTTGTCGATACAACAGAGAATGAATTGGGGAGGGTGCCAGTGTAAGTTTGGAACAAGGACTGTTCAAAGTAACCAACAAAAAGACAGGCATAACTGGGGCCCATGTGAGTGCCCTTGGCTACATCTTTAACTTCAAGAAAGTGAGAGGAGTAAAAAGAGAAGTTATCGAAGGTGAGGACAAGTTCTGCTAGGCAGAGGAGAGTGTTACTGAAGAAACATTGACTGGGTCTCTGCCTCTGCACCTTATCCAATGCCTCCACATCCTTACGGAAATGGGGCGACCACAACTGCACACATTATTCCAGATGTGGCCTATCCAAAGTCAAACATCCATATATAATAATATTTTCAGTCTTCCTACTCCCATTACTTCAACCCTCTCTTACTCCTAGACTCCAGCAGGACAGTGGCCAATTAACCTGACAAAATGAGTGTATTTCAAATGGAGGAAGATACTGGAACATCTCGAAGAAATCCAGGCAGTCACAGAGTGTATGTTCAAACTCCACATGCACATGCACATAAACATAAACTCGAGGTCAGGATTGAACCCAGTTCACTGGAGATAAAACCATGAATTATTTTATCTCTCTATATAACGACATTGGAATCTGCTAACCGTCGCTGTTATCAGGCAACTGAACCATCCTACCACAACCACAGAGCAGATCTAAATTACTATCTACCTCATTAGAGACCCTGGGACTATCGTTGATAGGACTTTACTGGACTTTATCATGCACTAAATGATAGTCACGTTATTCCCTTGATCACATATCTGTACACCGTGGATGGCTCAGCTGCAATCATGTATTGTCTCTCCACTGACTGGTTAGCATGCAACAAAAGCTTTTCACTGTACCTCGGTACACATGGCAATAAACTAAACTCAAACTCAAGTACATTTCCCAAAATTCTCAAAGTGCATCAAACAGTTGGGGATGGTGGGGGTGGAATGACGTTGTTCGTTGTTCCTTAATAAATGTTGCCTGAGGCGTCCATTCATCAGAACTGATTCAGTGATCCCAGAATATCCTTCAGCCCAGTAACTTAATGGTGGTGGCTTTTCTCATGTATAGCCTGATTATGTTGTAGATTAATTGACAAAGGTTGATTGTTTTGATTAGTCAACAACACTTTTATTCCATCTGCTGCCTAATTCATAGTAATGCTTAACAAATTTATCATTGTGATCAGCATAAACACAGTCTTTACTGGGGATCCATCTGGCCTCAAGTAGCTCAAATAAGTCATACATGACTACTTACTTAATTTTAATCTCTGCTTATTTTTGTGATTTCCAATCACAATACTTTATGCCTCATTCAGAGTGGGCATGGATGTAGAGCACAAATTGCACTGAATTGAATTCCTCGATTCCACTTAAAATACAAATCAAGATTTCCTCAGTTTGATTTGGTTTATTGCTATTCAATTTCTCTAGATTTTCAAGTGGATCACATGCTGAAAGACCAATACAGTTTCTATGAAGAATGGGCAAAGGGACCAATACTGCACTAAGAGTTGCTCTTCTTCTTAGATTGCAGCTCAGGCATGTTTTATTTCTATAGGGAGATTTTATTTGTTGATTAAATTGATTAAACCTGACCTGAAGTAATGCTACACAAAATTGAAAATATTTAATTCATTGGCGTTAACACTCATCATCTTGAACAGCGGGATGCAAGCAGAAGCCTCCACGTGGCGCATCCTGGGCAATGCTGACGACAGAAACTGTATCACAGTGACTGACTGAAGTTAGCCAATTCTGCAACCACAGACCGTCAACCGTCACTGACCGACCAGAAAGACGTGATAGAGAAGATGGCCGGACACGAGGAAGAAGATCTTGAACAGCATACAAATTCTCAAAATGTTCCTCTTGCCTGCAAGCAGATAAAAACATGAGAACATACAGGGCAAGATTAGTAAGTTTGCTGATACAAACGTGAGTGGTTTTGCAGATAGTGAAGATGGTTGTGAAAGATTACAGCAGGACCTGGATCAGTTGGCCAGATGGGCTGAGGAATGGTTGATGGAATTTAATACAGAGAAGTGTGAGGTGTTGCATTTTGGGATATCTAACAAAGGCTGGATCTACACAGTAAATGGTAGGCCTCTGGGGAGTGTTGTAGAGCAGAGGGATCTAGGAGTGCAGGTGCATGGTTCCTTGAAGGTTGAGTCGCAGGTTGATAAGGTGGTCAAAAAGACTTTTGGCACTGGACTTCATCAATCAGAGTATTGAGTATAGAAGGTGGGAGGTCATGCTGCAGTTTTCTAAGACGTTGGTGAGACTGCATTTAGAATATTGTGTTCAGTTCTGGGCAACATTTTATAAGAAAGATATTGTCAAGCTTGAAAGGGTTCAGAAAATATTTATGAGGTTGGTGCCAGGACTAGAGAATGTGAACTATAGGGAGAGGTTGAGTAGGCTGGGTCTCTTCTTTAGAGTGCAGGAGGATGAGGCGTGATCTGATAGACGTATACAAAATCATGAGAGGAATAGATTGGGTAGATGCACAGAGTCTCTTGCCCACAGTAGGTGAATCGAGGACCAGAGACATAGGTTCAAGGTGAAGGCGAATAGAATAGGAATCCGAGCGTTAATTTTTTCACATAGAGGGTGCTGGCTGTATGGAACGAGCTGCCAGAGGAGGTAGTTGAGGCTGGGACTATCCCATCGTTTAAGAAACAGTTGGACAGGAACATGGATAGGGCAGGTTTAGAGGGATATGGACCATGCACAGGCAGGTGGGACTAGTGTAGCTGCGACATGTTGGCCGGTGTGGGCAAGTTGGGCCGAAGAGCCTGTTTCCACACCGTATCTCTCTATGACTCTATGTAACATTAGACTGTCCCGATTCTTCTCAATTTGAGTCTATAAGTAGCGCATCTAACCTTTATTCAATTTGCAAGACAATTTATATATTTTTCCATTTCCCTAAATACATGAAATGAAAAATACACTTTGTTTTATTTGAATTATTTTGTATATATAATTCTGAGTTATGTGTGAAAAAAGTGGACATATGTTTCCAATATATTGAACAGTATATTTCAAATATTATGGTATAATTTGAATTGAGTCCAATGGTTTTTAATAGTTTGGAAGTGGTTTTGCAATAGATTTCCTATGGAGCTTTAAAAAAAAAAATAATGAATAACTCTGTTCCAACTATGGTTACTTTGATAGCTTATATTATAACAGTTCTAATTCAATAAAGTGAGTTGTTCTGGGGTTTGATGTATGGAGTTATGGTTTGTGACATGCTAAATGTAGTGTTATAAAATTTGAAAATTTGTCTTCAAAATGTTAAAAAATCATAGAAACATATAGCAGAGAGGGGTCCTTTCAGCTCACCTAGTATGCTGAACATAATGCCTGTCTATGCTAATTCCACAAGTCAAAGTGCTGGAGTAACTCAACGGCTCAGGCAGATGTTACCCGAACCATTGAGTTACTCCAACACTTTGTGTTCTGTGCAAGATTCCACCATCTGCTGTTCCTTGTGTCTATGCTACTGCCACATTCCAGCATATGGCCCGTAATCCTCTATGCCTTTCCTATTTCACTGTCTGTAAATGCCCTGTAAATGTGTTATTGTGTTAATTATTAATCCCAAATATTTGCCTTCATCTGTCAAACAATCATCTCCAAATAATTTCTACCCACCCCTCTGTCCCTGAAAACTGGGAAATAGACTCCACTCTCATCATTAATCTTTATGAGGTTTTCCGACTCCCAGTGAGAATAAAAACCCCAGGGAGACTCACCTTCAAAGAAAAGGGATGGGTGTTTTGCCCTCTGGTTTTAATCCCCAGCCTAGAACTGGGAAAAGGTAACATCCTGAGACTCTTCACTCCTCCGCCATAATTATAATATGGCAACCAGAATATACTAATTGTGGTGTAAATGACTTTATGATGTAGGTCAAATGCAATATATGAAGGCAAGCCTAATCACCTCAAAGGACAAAAGGTACCCAGTGAGTAATAAAAAATCACATTTTACTTATGGTTGCAGACACAGAGTAATGCTGGAGTAACTCAACGGGTTTGTGTGGAGGCTGCATAGTCTTGGAGAAAAAAGGATGGGATGAGGTTTTTCTTTTACATGAGTCGAGACCCTTTTGTAGAGAAATAGAGAAGCTTCGGACTATTTAAACCCTCCCCTGGTGGACAGGATATAATCTCTTATTCCTATTTCCAATCTGTGCTTTGTAACATCCTCTGTTCAAGGCAACATCCTGATGAATCCTTTCTTCACTCTCCCTTTTTCCGCCACATCCTTCCTATAATATGGCAACCAGAAATATACACAATAGGAGTTTTGTGGTGTAAATGACGTTTTTTTTCTACTCTCCATTTCCAGAAGAAACTCTGCTTTTCTTTGTACATGATCCTATCGGCATTCTTAAAGCGCTGTGGGAACTATTTTTAGACCAAAACCATTCTATCCCAAACCCCCATAACCCTGGTGGACCGGATATAATCTCTTATTCTTGTTTTACAGGATCCAAACAAATTACATATGATGTACCGACTCTTAAATGCAATACCTAGGCCTATGAAGGCAAGCCTAATTAAAATGCCTTTTTTCAAAGGTTTATAAGGTATTAAACGGTCCTACTAATAGTTAATCAGTAAATACATTTTGTTTTGGGGGGAAACCAAAGATCTCAAGAAAATCCACGCATACAGAGAACGTTCACTACTAGTCGGGATCGACTGGGTCTCCGGCGCTGCTGCTCTACTCTGCCAACCCTATCACCCCTCCTTATTTTAGCTGCTTCTCTGCCAAAGCCACTCAATTGTAAGCGAGCAATTTTTAAAATGGGGATAGTGATCTTGGTCATTTGTGGGGCTAAGTGAAGTTTTGTAGAGGTAGCAACAAGGTTGGTAATTTCAAAATCAGTGTTAGTCCATTTGTGTCAGGAATGCAAAGAGAATGAGGACTTTTTGCTGCAAGTTAGAACATGGATGGCAGAGCATAGAACTGAGTTATGGCACATAGCACAGAACCGAGAAGGAAGTGTAGGAGGCTGGCTGAATATGTCGTGAACATCACACTGTATGGTCCAGTGTAGAAAAGGGCACGAGGAGACAGCTTGCTTTTTAACACACCCTTGTGCCACTGGCAGAATCACATGTTCAGCCAATGTTATTGAAAAACAGAGTATTGCTTGTAATATTTAATTTTCTATCACTTTTGGAAGCTAACACAACACATACTGTCTAATGCTCAAGTCCTCAGTGAGTAGTATAGTTCTTTGCAGGGGGTCAAGCAAGCATTATAATATCAGCTGGCAAGTATTACTTTCTGTAACCATGTATTAAACCATTTCTCTATATCTTGGATGTGTTTGATGTATTAATGAAGAAGTGAGGCACACATTCTTTAATAGATAATATCAGCACACAAGCCTTGGAAACCATTATTTGATCTTAGAATTGATTTGATTTATTCTTGAAAGCCACGCTACATCCATTACTTTAGTTTCATTTCTTGGTGAGAATTTTCACCTGTATAATTCTTGTCAGTTTATCTCTGCCTCATTTATCATAATCATGTTCATATTTTCTCCTTCATGTATTTCTTTCATGACAGGACCTTGAAGAACAGAACAGTAATATTGATTGTTTCTTGGACAGAAAATGGGATGGATATATGCCGTGGTTTAATTTATTATTTATTTATACATGACTTATTGATAGACACTAGGAGTAGCCTATTACCAATGCAAATATGACCAGATTAATAGCATTTAATACTAATATTTGCAGATAATGAAAATGTCTGTGGCTGTGTGTGAAATAGGTCTCAGCATTAAAGAAAAAAAAATGTACCTTATTTCTTTATTGGATGCAATCTAACAAAATTAACTTGACCTTGATGAAGTGTGTTATCCTGTTATTTATTAAGGAGACATGGATTCACACAAATGAGTTGCTGTCTCCTCACATTGAAACATTAAAAATATAATCCATTGGGTATGAATCACAATAGGTTGTCCTGAATGTACAAGGATGTAATATAAATTCAGGTTCATCTTCAAAGGGAATTATAGCCCTTGGCAGAAGCATTTATATTTGAGTTTGACAGACAGGAATACACAGGGCAGCAGTAATTCATGTTATTAATTTTGCTTAAGGTAGCAAATTTTTACACGTTAATAACTTTTCCTCAAGTATATAGAGTCATAGAGTCTCACAGCGTGTAAATAGGCCATTTGGCCCAACTTGTCCACACCGGCCAACATGTCCCACCTAGACTAGTTCCACCTGCCTGCATTTGGCCCATATTCTTCTAAATCTATCCTATCTATGTACCTGTCTAAATGTTTCTTAAACATTGCAATAGTACCCGCTTCAACTACCTCCTCCAACAGCTTGTTCCATACACCTATCCCTTTGTGTAAAAAAATTACCCATCAGGTTCCTAATTAATCTTTCCCCCTCTCCTTAAATCTATGTCCTCTGGTTCTCAATTCACCTACTGTGTGCCTACCCGATCTATTCCTCTCATGATTTTGTACACCTCTATAAGATCACCCCTCATCCTCCTGCACTCCAAGGAATATATTCCTTCCCTGCTGAACCTCACCCTATAGCTCATCTTTCCTATAAGATGGCGCCCAAAGCTGAACACAATACTCTAAATGTGAGCTCACCAACGTCTTATACAACTGCAACATGACCTCACAACTGCTATACTCAATGCTCTGACTGATGAAGGCCAATGTGACAAAACCCCTTTTGAGCAAGTCAAGTCAAGTCAAGTCAAGTTTATTTATCACATTACGAGATGTGCAGTGAAATGAAAGTGGCAATGCTACGCGGACTTTTGTGAAAAGACAAACAACCCAACCAAACAAATTTAAAAAAAACACATATTCTTTTACATAATAAATAATGGAAGGAAAAACGTTCTGTAGAGTTAGTCCCTGGTGAGATAGGCGTTTACAGTCCAAATGGCCTCTGGGAAGAAACTCCTTCTCAACCACCGCATTGCAACGGAGGCGTTTGCCTGACCGTTTCAGCTGGAACAGTCCGTTGCAGGGGTGGAATGGGTCTCCCATGATTTTATTTGCTCTGGAGTTGCACCTCCTGTTGTATAGTTCCTGCAGGGGGGTGAGTGAAGTTCCCATAATGCGTTCGGCCGAACGCATTACTCTCTGCAGAGCCTTCTTGTCCTTGGCAGAGCAATTCCCAAACCAGATGGTATTGTTCCCGGACAAGATGCTTTCCACCGCCGCTGCGTAGAAGCACTGTAGGATCCTCGGAGACACTCTGATCTACCTGTGATGCCCCTTTCAATAAACATATATGAACAAGCAAATGCGCTGACCACACCACATTGATTATTTCCTGTCACCATTTTACTATTATACCACATAAGCGTTTTAAAAATAATTTCATATTCTTAACAGTATTCCCAGTTGTAATATATGCAAATGAATGCATGTACATCCATCTAATTTCACTGTAATAAAATGTTCATTATCTCATTAAAGAATGAAGATGCCTTAAACTGTCACTTGCAGCTACTTAAGAGCTAAATTTCAAATCTTGCATTTGTTTACCTTTAATTAATTGTTGAAAGTATTATTCAGTTATTCAGATTTAATGTGCTTTCATGTTCCTTCTTGTTTTACTATTCTGGGAAATATTTAATTATGAGGATGCAGGATCCATGAAGCATCTCAAGTGAGATAGCTGGCACAAAATTCAAATATACACTATTTGTTTGGTTTGGAAGTGGATCGCCAAATATATCAAAAATTAAGAATTGGTGAGAAACTATAATATGACATTAATATACTGTTAATATTTAATGATGCAAGTAGTTCTTCATTTCTTATTTGTCTACCATGGATTCACAGTGATTTGATCATATGGATTCCGAACTAACTTACTCACAGAAACAGAGGGTTGCGGTGGAAGGGCATTAGTCAGGCTGGAGGTCTGTGACCAGTGGAGTTCCGCAGGGGTCCCTGCTGGGACCTGTTGTTTGCAATTTATATGAATGACCTAGAAGTAAATGTGGATGGGTTGTGGGTAAAGTTTGAAGATGACAACAAGATTGTTGGAGTTGTGGACAGTGAGGAAGACTGTCAAAATATGCAGTGTTCAACTACGGAATTAGGTGGAGAAATGACAGATAGAGTTTAATCCAAGCAAGTGTGAAGTGTTGGACTTTGGAAGGTTGAACATATGCAGTTGATGATAAGCCCATTAATGGCATTAATATGAAGAGGGAGCTTGGGGTCCAGGTCCATAGCTCCCTGAAAGTGACAATACTAGTAGATTGAGTGGTAAAGAAGGCATATGGTATGCTCACCTTCATTGGACAGGACATTGAATATATGAGTCTAAGAGTCAGGAAGTCATGATGCAGCTCTATAAGATTATAGTTAGGCCACATTTAGGGTAATGCATGCAGTATAGGAATAATGGTGAGGCTTTGGAAAGGGTGCAGAAGAGGTTTACTGGAATGCTAGACACAAAAAGCTGGAGTAACTCAGCGGGACAGGCAGCATCTCTGGAGAAAAGGAATGGGTGATGTTTCGGATCAAAACCCTTCTTCAGACTGCCTGGATTATGGAGTCCTAGCTACAAGGAGAGTTTTAGTTTGATTTCTGAGATAGAGCATTCAAACACGCCCTTTGGCCTACCGAGTCCACACCGACTATCGATCACCCATTGACACTAATTCTCTGTTATCCCACTTTCTCATCTATGCCAACGCCCTTGGAGCAATTTACAGAGGCCAACTAATCTACAATCCCGCATGTCTTTGGGATGTTGGGAGGAAACTAGTCACCCGGAGGAAACCCAAGCAGCCAGGGAGAAGATGCAAACTCCACACAAACAGCACATGAAGACAGAGTTAAACCTGGGTCTCTGGCACATTGAGGCAGCAGCGCTCCCCACTGCTAACGATAAGTGTGGTCTCTCTTATTTCTTCTGCTCATGGTAACATTCCAGAGAAAGGTCTAGCTGGCTCCTTAGAGTGAAAACAACCTACAGTACCAGATTGTTAAATGGTATGGAAATGATTAGATGAGTAGCTGTACCGCCCCAATGTGTAACATAGTAATTTTAACCAAGAACAGAAATTGTCCAAAACCGTAAATAATTGCATCAAAAGAAATAGCCTAAGAATTAACCTGCATGCTGTTATTGATTCTGTTAAATAGCAATGGTGATGGAGTTTCTGTGCTTCCAGGAATTTAACATCATGTTCCACTGTACAATGGTAAGGCAGTGCAGTATTTGACAGAGTAATTGCATAGTGGAAGCTGTATGAGGTTAGACAAACTTAGATTGTTTTCTCTAGAATACCGGAGTTTTAGGGGAGAGTTGATAGCAATATATAAAATCATGAGATTTTTTTATATACACAGAGGTTGGTGAGTGGCTGGAGCCCACTGCCATGGATGGTGGTGGAGCTAGATATGATAACAGCATTTTAGTGGGTTTTAGACAGGCACATTGATATGCAGAGATTAGAAGGATTGGATCACATGCAGGCAGATGATATTAGGTTATCTTGGAATCATGTTCGGCACAGACATTGTGGGCAGAAAGGCCTGTTCATGTGCTGTACTATTCTATGTTCTTGGTTCCATGAGTACTGTAATTATAATGACTTTAGACTTTAGAGTTACAAAGTTGACAATGACCCTTCAGCCTTCTGAGTCTGTGACAACCAGTACACTAGCATTACCCTATGCACGAAGGACATTTTACACTTTTACCAAAGCCAAATAACCAACAAACCTGTATGTCTTTGGAGTGTGGGAGGAAACCAGAGCACCTGGAGAAAACTCACGAGGTCACTGGGAGAAAGTACAAACTCTGTACAGACAGCACCTGTAGTCAGGATGCAATCCAGGTGCCTGGAGCTGTACAGCAGGAATTCTACAGCTGTGCCATGGTGCTGCCCTGGTTTGTAGCGATGAAACATATTAGAAATGGATGTTGAATCACTTACCCGTCGAAATGTCTGCAGAGAAATATGAACATTCTGTCAAAATTCTACATTGTCGAGATCAAGGAACTCACCAACTTTACGTAATTGGACTATTCAGAGATAGCGTGTTTCCATAGACATGTGTGGGTTGGAGGGGAAAGTGCTGGTTGTGGTGAAAGATAATAAATGACATGGCTTTCTCCTCCCTTTTGTTGCATCTTAAAACATATATATCTCTCTGAAATATCTTTACATGCTTTACATAGTTGAGGACTTTGTAGGGTTGAGGTGGGGGGGGGAGGTTTCACTTGTGTTTGGTACTATTTTAAGATGAAATCTTTCAGTCAGACATTAAAAATAGCAATTCTGATGATTGCAGATTGACTTTACTTTGCAACACACCAAAGCCACCTGACCTGTGAATATTGGTAGCATTTACTGCCTTTAATCTTGTCTCATTCAGAATCTGCATCACTTGTGCTCATATGGCTCATTGGAGAGGGCACAGTGAAGATCGACTAAGTTAATAGCTAAGTTAATCATTTGGAAATTCACTGTCAAGTTTGCATTGATTTCCTCTCTCTGGTTGCCCAAATAAGGAAGTGATTGGCCTTCATCGTGGACTGCTGCAGTCCAGGTTGGTTTGATATAATGTAAAGTTTCTTCAGAGGAAAACTCAGTATTCACCAAGCTGACATGGACGTTGAGTCACATTTAGATCAAACCAGGTAATAGCCAGGGATTTCCTTTCCAAAAAGGCATCAACAGAGCAATTGAGGTCTTCTTACAATATTACTGTCAGTGATCAATACAACTAAATTTAAATTCTCCCACTGCCATGGTAGATGTTTTCTAGGCTTGCAGCATTGATTTGGTCACAGTGCATATGACAATCAAATATTTTAGTTTAGTTTAGTTTAAAGATGGAAACAGGTGTTTTGGCCCACCTAGTACACGCCGACTAACGGTCCACATATACTAACACTATCCGACACACTAGGGAGATTTTACCAAAGCTAATTAACCTAGAAACTTGTATATCCTTTCAATGTGGGAGCACCTGGAGAAAACCCACATGGTCACAGAGAGAATGTACACACTCCATACAGATAGCACCCGTAGTCAGGATCAAACCCGAGTCTTTGGAGCTGTAAAGCAGCAACTCTACTGCTGCGGCACCGTGACGTGCCTAGTGATCACAAGTTTCTCTTATAATCAGAGACAATTACGAACTAATATGCACAGAGGAAAACATAACCCTTAACATAGATCTTAAATAATTAATCCCAAATTACAATGTAATAAAAAAGAACTAAGAAACCTAAAAAAGTGCATTTAAACAAAAATATGGAGGCAAATTTAAGTGATTTTAGTGCCAATAAATTACCCTCCTATTGCCTTCTAATCCAAATCCAATCCCCATTGAAAAAGTGTGGTCTCAGAGCCATAGAGTCACAGAGAGTTACAGCACAGAAACAGGTCCTTCAGTGACTGAGTTCATGTTGATAATATTAATTGATTATCATAATCTCTTCATGATCTGGATACTTTAAAAGTGGACATCCTGGATTTATTGCTGTTTAAATGGCTAAATGTTGTCAGTTCAATTGAGAACATTAGCCAATAAGAACCAAGCCCATGTTACACTGGCATATGTAAAATTGCAAAGCAGATCATAAACATAATCCAGGATGGCAAACTGAACCACAAACTTCACTATAACACCCTTTACAACCATGGGTGAACAAAAAATATGTCCCAGCTAATTAATTACTTTTCAATGTATCCTTACTCTTGTTTTCAAGGCAAATGGAGCATTTAGACTTCATACAGCAAGAAGTAACACACACCGATGAGCCAAGGACATAATTAACCTCTGACTGAGGACTGAATATTGCCCAGGAAAGCTAGAAAGTGGATTTAATGAGAGGTCTCGACCTGAAACGTCATCTATTCATGTTCTCCACAGACACTGCCTGAGCTATTGAGTTACTGCAGCACTGTGTCTATGTATTAAACTGACATCTGCAGTTCCTTGCTTCGACAACCCCAAGATGTGTCCAGCTGATTTTGGAAGAAATTTTGTGGGATCTTTCACATCTCAATATTCCTGTACATCTAGAGTTTGAGAATAATCTGTTAAACTGGCATTGATTTTATAGCAGAAACACGGTTTAAACATGCTTAAGATTGTGCACAGAGGAAAACATAACCTTACTGCAGTCTTACCTGTAAGTCCACTCTGATTATGCATGAACGCTAAGTTAGATGATGCTGCCAAAAAATTGTCAATATTGTCAATCAGAATAAGGAAAGCCAAAAATAATTATAAGTAGGATTATAATTCAGGCTGGCATCTAAATACTTTGTTCAGACTGGTGCCAAAACCATTCAACCAAAGACATTAGCTACTGAAGTGTGCCTTGTATTGAAAGGATGCATAAAAGTCACTATCAATTGACAATTATTTCAATCTGCTTGACTGAAAATGAAATTGAAGATACTCGATAATCTGATCATAGAAAGGAGCAAAGGCATTTGCTTTAGTTCAAACCAAAAGCATGCAGTTGTGGGAAATTGGATATAAAATACTGGAATACTAGAGATATTGAACAAGTCAGGCAGCATATGTAGACAGAGAAACAAGGTTAACATTTCAGGTCACTGGTCTTTCATCTGAATTAATTTGGGGGTAGTTCACATTGCTGCGATGATTGGCACCTAAAAATATCCAGGTTGATTTTCACCTTCTCAATCTTTTTAATGGAGTTGGAGGCATGTTTGTTCAAAATTTTGACGGAAATATTATCAGAGAGTTAATTCTGCCGCATTTGTTAAGAGTCTATTGTACGCAGGGTCTCAAGGCCAGAGAATCGCACAGTTGCATGAAAACATCTTTCAATTAAAGCTGACAGGTCGTGTCAACTTCAAGAACACTTAAATGCGACAGATTATTAAAGGAACTAAACCTGACAGTTAAATCACAAGATGATTTTGCTGATGTAAAATTCTGTCAACAGAAGGCTAATAAATTTAGGAAAGATTTAAACTGAAGTTCAAATCAAAAATATAATTTATTATTCCAACACTTCTCCCTCAGCTTTTAGTTTCTATCTGCTTCACATCTTGATTGTGAGTGGCTTATGTTTGCAAGCAACAATGTAACTTTGGAGATTGTTGCTAAGGGCATATTGAAAGGACGGTCTCGACCCAAAACGTGCCCATTCCTTCTATACAGTAATGTTACCTGTCCCGCTGGGTTATTCCAGCATTTTGTGTCTATCTTTGAAAGGACAAGCATTATTTGCACAGTCAACCCAACTTATATAGAATCAAATGTTGTCTATTGTGCTATTGGTATAATATGATTATTATTCATTTGAAGAATTTATCTTTTGACAATATAAAAATATATCCAGCCCTTTTAATTAAGCAAGTAGTATAATAAACCACAGGAATCTGCTGATAGAGCCATTAAATAGACAGACATATAAATTTAGCAAATTTCATTTGGAGTAGATTATTCTTCTTGTATTATTATTTTAAAATTAATCTTAATAACTTTTTTTATCAATCATTGATGCAAATACTTTAATTTGTCTCAATGGTGCTCTTTGATTGAGTTGATGGGAGTTTTTAGTGAGGTGATAATTCTCATTAATGAAGAGTCACACTTGAGTCTGAAGACGGATCACAATCTGAAACATTCCAGAAATGCGGCCTGACCCGTTGTGTTTATGAGTTTATATATCTATAAAACAAACAAAGTTTGTACTTTGGAGTTTATTTGGAGTTTGTAGTGTTTAATAGCCCGATGGTGTTGGGAAGAAGCTGCTGCTGAACCTGGACGTTACAGATTTCAGGCTCCTATATCTTATTCCCCATGGCAGGAGTGAAATAAGAGCATCGCCAGGGTGGTGTGGGTCTCTGATGATGCTGTCTGTCTTTTTAAGGCAGCAACTCCTGCAGATCCCTTTGATGGTGGGGAGGCCAGTTCTCATAATGGACAGGGCAGCGTTCATCACTTTTTGCAATGTTTTTCATTCCTGGGCATTTGAGTTGCTGAACCACGCCATGATGCAAACCAATCAATATGCTCTCTACAGTACACCTGTAGAAGTCCAAGAGAGTATTCATTGGCATATAGAATCTCCTTAGACTTCTAAGGAAGTAGAGGCGTGATGGGCTTTCTTTATGATGGCATCATTGTGCTGGGTCCAGGACAGATCTTCAGACATATGCACGCCCAGAAACGTGATGTTTTTGACTCACTCCACCACTGTCCCATCAATAAATACAGGTTTATGGATCCCCGATCTTCTTCTTCCAAAGTAGAAACATTGATGGGACCAGCATCTGCAGTTCCTTGTTATCACACCTTAATTGTTGTTGACTGGCATCAGTTACTGGCACTGCTATTGGTCATCTTGGTCCCCCAATGGTGTATTTCTTTGAGACTGATTGATCCCCTTCAATTGTCTCAGGTTTCCTGACTTGTTTTCATACCTTCCAAGTCCATGAACACTAAACTGAAATATCTGTGTCAACATCATTCTAAATGAGCAATTAACGTATGGTAATAGGAAGCCAGCTTTTCCCTTGTGAATATCTGCAGCAATCTAATGTACTGTAGTTAAATATAGAAGTCAATAGGTTGGCATTGGCTATCAAAATACTGCCATTTTGGCTTGTTTTTACCCTCAACCTGCACCCAGACCACCAAATTAATTTGTTGTAAACAATGTCCCCAGCCAGTTGATTAATTGTATGTACATTTATTTGGATGATACATCTGATTTGCATTTTATGCATCCATTTATTTTCTATTTTTTGTACTGACTGCAATCTTGCATCCGATTTTATTCTGGATACTTTGTTCCCAGTCATTATGACATAGGAACAGAATCAGCCTATTCAGCCCATCAAGAACATCTTCTCCAGCCAACAATGGGCCATTATGGACTCATCCCCTCCTGAGTACCTCTGTTGATGCCCTTGTTTTGTTCTGGCCTTCTCTATCTTTTAGTCTGAAGAAGGGTTCTGACCCAAAACTGACCCTATTCCTTTTCTCCAGTGATGTCATCTGGCCAGCTGAGTTACTCCAGCATTTTGTGCCCATTTTCAGCAATCATGGCTGATCTATTGATCCCTCCCAACCCCATTCTCCATCCTTCTCCCCATACTCTTTGGTGTCCTTACTAATCGAGATCAATTTCCACATTAAAAAGTTTCTACCTCAACAGCCGTCTGTGGCAATGAATCCACAAATTCACCACCCTCTGGCTAAAGAAATTATTTCTCATTTCCATTCCATCCTCATTTCACCATCTGAAATATGATTTATTCTGTTTTGATTTCTACAATTAATTTAATGAGAAGATTGTGCCAAGCAATTTTGCAGTGACGATACATATCCTTTCGGCATATGTAATAACTCGCAATAAATAGCGAGTCAAGCTACCTTAAAAGTATGGAGTGCATCATCTTGCAATGAGCAAAATAAGTTTTCCCTTGACTCTTTTGAAACCCAATTGCACCGGCCTACCTCGGGTGAACCAGAGGCTATTTTCGTTGGAGGGAATTTGAGCTGCAATGGAAACTGTGAGAAAATTGGACTTAGCAATATGCCCCCATGAGTCTAACTCAACAATCAATAAGCTGGTCCGGTGATCCTCTATCCCAACTTCACCTACCCATCCTTTTCCACATCTCGTGGTTTCCTTAGTTGAGAGAGACAGAAATAACAGGGTTTATTGTTTTCTTTTAATTAATTAAATAGATGGAAGTTGCACTGCATTGTTTATATTGTATTGTCTCTTTATTTCAGTAGATCAAGTGTATGTCAAGAGATCCTATAACATTGTTAGAGGCACATGAAGAAGCCGGAATGGGATTAAGTAGTCATTCATTTTGTCTGACCACTGGGCAGTGTTTTCACATAGGTTACAACAAGAAATACACATTCCATGGAGTGCTTTTGACCATTTTTGAGAAAGTAGACACATAAAGGAAATGTAATTTTTTTTAATTTACTTTGATTTTTTAAATATAGATTTTGGGCTCTGTTCAACTCTGACTTCCTTAACTTAATTAATGGGAAATTGAAATAATGGGATTTTATTTTAATCAGAGTAAAGGTTTGAATGTGCATCAAAATGGGAAAAATGCACAACAAAACACTTTAGTGCAGAGCCATTAGATAGGATTAGCTTTACCTTCATCAGCTCTGATGCAGGGTCATTGACCCGAATAGCTAAATTTTAATCCAATTTATATCTGATGGTGTATGTTCATCCACTCTAAAATGAACAGATACAAATAATTGGCTGTTATCATACAAAATCCTATTATTGATGAGTGAAATCTTGAAAAGCATATCATGAAACCAAAAGTGAAAACAACATCATCCTGTATATCCTGAAAATCCAGCAGTTTTTTAAACTATCCATGACAACTGTACACCTGTATATTCTCAGGCAGAGGCCTGATAAAGTGCCTAGAACCTAGTTTAATTTAGTTTAGTGATACAGCGCAGAAACAGACTAGCGATCACTGCACGTTACAACTATCCTACACACATTAGGGACAATTTACCTTCAAGCCTGTACGTCTTTGGAGGGTGGGAGATAACCAAATATTTCAGAGAAACATTCTCTGACCATGGTAACAGCTGACCATGGTAACAGCTATGCATATGCAACTAAAGTCATGGTTGTGCAAGGTCCTACATGATACAATCTTCTGAATAGTGTTTCAGGCATATGGGCCAAAGTGGGCAAATAGGACTAGCTTAGATGGGACATCTTGGTCAGAATGGACGAGCTGGGCCAAAGGACTTGTTTCCGTGCTGTATGACTTTATGACTATGTGGCAGACACAATCAACAAATACATTCCAAACAAACTGTTGGCAGATATTGCCCTCTGAGGAAGCCATCAGATGTATTGTCTTAACCCACTTGTTATTTCTGTTGAAATGTTCCAATTTCCCAGATGGCATACAGCCCATGAGAATATGTTAGTTCACAGAGTAAGCCTATCAATCCAATGCATTCTGGAATTTCCATGTAAGCTATGCTATCCACATACCATATTAAAGCAATGGCCAAGAAATCACACCAATGCCTCGACTTCCTTCGAAGGCTTAGGAAGTTCAGCAATCCACCATAATTGGGAGAAATATATATTCATCTATTAACCTCACATCTAGGGCATCTTTTAGATGTGGGACGAAAATGGATCACCTGGGGGAAACCCATGCAGTAACAGGGAGATTGTGTAAAGTTCACACAGACAATGGGTCAGAATTTATCCTAGGTTGGTGGAGCTGTGTGATATCTGCACTACCCGCAGGGCTACTGCCACCTGCTTTGACCACACATGGTACAACAGCAGTAAAAGACAAGAAGTCCGAGAAAGATGTTTCTTGCAAGAAATATATGGCTTAGCAAAAACTGTCCAGTCCAAATAATTCACTGGAAATGTTATGTAATGTCATGAAAAGCAGAGGGAAAAACAAGTGAAGAGAATAGCATCTCCAGCTTGTGTGCAAACTGAGATACCACTATTTTTTGAATAGTGCTTGAATATGCATGACAGAGTGGTAACACACCAGTGTTAAAAGCAAAATAGCTCAGAGTCATAAATAGATTCGTAGTGTCATACAGCCTAGAATCTATCTGGTCCCCCTTTTCTACAACACTCCCCAGGTTCCTATCATTTACCGTGATAGTTGTACTCTTGTTTGACTTCTCAAAATGCAACGCCTCAAACTTATCAGATTTAATCACCTTTTGCAAATTCCTCAGCTCACTTACCCAACTGATGAAGATCCTGCTGTAATTCATGTCCCCTTCTCCACTGTCTATGATACCACCTATTTTAGTATGGACTTGAAACCTACTAACCCTGTTTTGTACATTCTCATCCAAATTGGTGCTATGGATGATAAAGATGAATGGTCTCAAAACCACGGTATGAAGCACATCACTGGTCTTGGATGCCCAGTCTGGAAAACAAACTTTCACCATCACCTTAGCTTCCTATCATCAAGCAAATTGTATATCAAATTAGTTAGCTCCACCTGGATCCCATGCAATCTGACCTTCCAGAGCAGATTGCCATGTGGCACTTTATCAAGGGCCTTACTGAAGCCCATATAGATTATGTCTACCACTCTGCCCTCATTGACCTTCTGGGTTACTTCTTCAAAAACGGAATCAATTTCGTAAGACATGATCTCGCACACACAAATACATGGTGACTATCTCTATCTTTCCAAATGCATATATTTTTTATCCCTCAGAATCCCCAGCTTACCTACCACAGGTGTTAGGCTTACTAGGCTTAAGTTCCCATGGTATTGCTTTGGCGCCCTTCTTAAATAAAGGCACAACGTTAGCCACTCTCCTGTCTTCCTGCACTTCACCCTTGGGTAATCTTGATGCATATAGAAATGTGAATCTAGATGTTAGCAATCTGTAATAGAAATGGAAAATGCTGGAAGTACTCAGTATGTCAGATCATAGAGAGAGAGAAACAGAGAAAGTGTTCCAGATTGATGGTCATTCAAGAGAACAAAATATGCACATTTGCTGAAATATGCACTGAATTTGTAGCTCAACATCTAAGTGTTAAAATACAGCCTGTTAAAAATATTTGTCTAGTTACACTTTTCAATCTATATTTCCTCTCTTGTTTCTTTTCCCATACTTAGTCTAGTATGTCAATGGATTTGTTGGCATGTTTGAACATTATGTTGCTGTGGGGAAAAAAAAAATGATTTGTTAAAAGTGGCTCAGAAAGGAATGTCTGATTTTTAAACTGTATGTTATCTGTCAGATAAATCGATTACTTCTGATTGTAAAATGCTGGCTTGTTTAGTGTCGTTTATTTATAGTTCAGTTTAGTTTAATGTCACGTGTACCGAGGTACAATGAAAAGCTTTTGTTGCATGCTATCCAGTCAAAGAAACGACAATACATGATTACGATCAAGCTGTCCACAGTGTACAGTTAAAAAATAAAGGGTATAACATTTAGAACATTTAGTGCATGATAAAGTTTGATAAGTCTGATTAAAGATATGTCAAAGATCTCTATTGAGACAGATGTCAGACTGCATTCTAGTTGGTGATGGGATGATACAGATGCCTGATAACAGCTGGAAAGAAACTGTCCCTGAATATGGATGTATGCATTTTCAAACTTCTGTCCGTCTTGCCTGATGGGAGCGATGAGAAGAGGGAGTGACTGGGATGAGACTGGTCCTTGCTTATGCTGGTGGTGAGTGTTGTTGGGGACATGCTGAACTTCTTAAGTCTTCTAAGGAAGTAGAGACATTGGTGTGCTTTCTTGGCCATAGCTTTGATGTTGCTTCCACTGATTATCGCCACAAGCTTGCGTCCTTTTCAGGACGGACGATGACAGCGATGCCAACATCCGTACAAGATGGACACGAAAAGAAGAAGAAGTTAAGTGTTGTGGATTATTCTAGAAGATAATTAATTGCTTTTTTTAAAAAGCTCTATGGCTTTGTGGCTTCTTTTAAAATGGCCTGCTGACGTTTACTGAGTAGGGAATACAGATGACATCTTGGTGAGGTTCAGGTGGATATATTGCAAATTGGAGCTGAAAATTGCTCAGGCAATTATCTGTGCGAGAAACATTTGCTTGCAATCCTTTTGTTTATTGCTGCAAGGAGTAGCTAAACCAAGTGCAAAGATTGGCATGAAAATTCCAAGTACATGTATAATACAAGCAAGGGCAATGCATTCATGAGACTATTTCCATTCTGCACTCTGTCTTTTTAAGATCCAGTGCCCAGGTCAATATTGGCAGCCAGCCAGTGTGGCCTCTGCTGTGCACACTTTCTGTGTGTACACTGTCTTCTCAAATGAGAGGAAGGGTTTGATTGAAAGTAAAGGACATTTTGGGGGGATTGTTTCCACTTAACACTGCAAAAGTACTTTTGATTTCATATGAATGCAAAAGGGTTTCTTACATTTCGGAGTAACAGAGAACTTCACCTTGGTGTTTTTCAGAAGCCAGATGGACTAAGTGCAAACAATGTTTTTTACTCCCTGAGGGGATAGCTCTTGTCACTAGGGTTTAGTGCACAACTATGATCTGATAGTGGTTTAAAATGTGCTCAGGTATCTCTGTATCTCCTGTGTGCTGCTGTAGATTAGTGTAGTGTCCTAGTGATGTCCTGAGTAGATGGATGCACACTCCATTACTTTAATTGCATTAATATAAATTACCAGAGGAGCTGGTTGGCACGATGCGGCATGGCGGCATAGTGGTAGAATTGCTGCCTTGCAGCACCAGAGACACGGGTTCGATCCTGACTATGGGTACTGCCTGTATGGAGTTTGTACATTCTCCCTATGACTGTGTGGGTTTTCTCCAGCTGCTCCGTTTTCCTTCCACACTCCAAAGATTTACACTCCAAAAGGTTTGTAGGTTAATAGGCTTTGGTTAAAAAAAAATTGTAAATTCTCCCTTGCGTGTAGGATAGTGCTAGTGTATAGGGATCGCTGGTAGGCACAGATTCGGTGAGTTGTAGGGCTCATTTTCCTGCTGTACCTCTGAACTATATTTAACTAAACTAAGAGGTCACCAAAGGAGAGAGACTCAAAGCTAGGGGCAGGATATATTTTAACTCAGAATTTGCTTTTGTGCTTTCAATCAATCCCACAGATCAGGCCTATTAGACATTAGACAATAGACGTAAGAGATATGGTGCAGAAATAGGCTCTTTGGCCCATTGAGACACGCCAGGGCCAATTATACAACTCACCAAAGCCAATTAACCTACAAACCTGTACATCTTTGGAGTGTGGGTGGAAACTCGAGCACCCGGTGAAAACCCACATGGTCAAAGAGAGAACGTAAAACTCCATGCAGACAACACCCACAGGCAGGATCGAGCCCGGGTCTCAGGCGCCGTAAGACAGCAACTCTACCACTGTGCTACCCCAAATGAACAGTCTTTCAGCAGGTTTACATTAAACATGGGGGGCATTTTGTGATATGTGAATTTGTGTTTGAGCTCAGGAGACAATGTCAGTGATACCGGTAACTACATTTAGTATCACCAATTATTCGGACATCAACTGTAATCCACATTTGAACAAAGAGAAACCATGAATTCATCATTAAATCAATAAAGCATGCACAAACCAGAAACTAATCAATGGACCGAGAATGAGGTACAAGCCACTATAATGCTGTAGGAAGAAGGATGAGTGGATGAATCACAAACATCTAGAACAATAATTGTTGTACTTAGGGCGAGATGGAACACATTTAATGGTATGTGTAGGAGACAGCACAGGGTCTCATGTATATTATGGGAACAAAAGCATTCCTAAATCAATGAAGCCTCTGGTATATTAAGCACTTGATTCATTTTGTCAATATTTGCAATTATGATATCATCATAAAAAGCTTCCGAGTGTTTTCGCTTCTCGTTTCTTTCATTTGAAAAGGAACTGCCAGGGGCATGATATGGATTATTAAATCTTCAGTTACTGTGAAAATAATATTTGTTGATCTAACATTCAGGAGGATGGCGTTCATAGATGCTCCTCCTCATTGTTGATATACCTCCCAAAAATCATGCTTAAATAATGGAGAAGGGGAACAATGAGACTTCAGAGCATTTCGAATATGTGTGCAGCCTGAAACACAATTGGCTCCTGCAGAATGCCAGCATAGAGGTAATGTTTTACGTTTCCTCATACTACAGTCAAACCTGCTAATATCACCTCATCGCACACTGACAAATCTTGACTCAAGACTGGAGCGACTCTGAAAGACATGAAAGAATAAAATTAATTAATAAGAATAGACTGAGACGCAGCATGAAGGAAAGATTATCCCTTTGCCCCACAAATGGCTTTGTAAGAACGGATAGAAAATGCAGGAGTACCTCAGCGGGTCAAGCGGCATCTGTGGAGAATATGCCAAGGTGATGTTTCCGGTCGGGACCCTTTTTCAGACTGATGGCTTTGTAAGCTTTTGTCCCCACCCCTCCCCGCTTCCTGAATCAGAGGCTGATAATGTAGACATGAAGAATTACATTGGGAAGGCAGAGCTGTAACTTCAGCTTAAGTTTAATCAGCAAGCAACAGGCCATGTTCATGAGGAAATTGAGGTATCAATCTGGATGCCATTTTAATCCTCAAAGGCAGTTGGGTTTCAGGCTCACCAATCTTACTACCATGTCCTTACAATCTTCACTTCTTGCCTGTTCTCTCCAATTGCCTCGACCTCTGAAGTCCGTATCTTCTCCATGGCCTCTCGTGATCTTTACCACTATGATCTTGCACAATCACACATCTGTCAACCATCCCTTCAATCTTTAACTACCCCCCATCAGATCATCACCCATCTCCGTTTATCGCTGTAATCTTTAATTATCTAGATCCAATTAACTCCGATCTCCACCTACCCACATTATCCATCAACTCTTTCCATCTGAATATCCTGAT
Source organism: Leucoraja erinaceus (assembly GCF_028641065.1). Lineage (NCBI taxonomy): Eukaryota > Metazoa > Chordata > Chondrichthyes > Rajiformes > Rajidae > Leucoraja > Leucoraja erinaceus. The sequence goes on from NC_073389.1 coordinate 41,269,543, forward strand.
CTCCAACCATTCTCAATTAATCCAGCTCCGGAAACAAGGAGACTTCAGTGCATTTTGAACATGTGCCCAGCCTGAAACAGATTGATTCTTGCAGAATGCCAGCAAAGAAATGGGTTTTATGTGTTAATACATAGCGCTGGTGGTCATAACGGAGCCGTGCAAGAACGGACAGAGAACAAGGATGGAACCCAGCGGCCGACGAGAACAAAGATCCGTCTGCCGCCGAGACCGAAGACCCGGCGGCTGCCCGTGACCGGGTACGGCGGTAAGCGTGGGTTTGCCGCTGTGAAGAAGAATGTCCCGGTGGGCCGTGACCTGGAGGGGGAAGCTGGGAAGCCCTGAAGACCGGAGAGTTGAGGAGGCGGCGGCTGGCAGCAACGGACGTTAGGAGTGGACCGCTAGAAGAGAGAACGAGATAGTGGAATTTCTCTGCCACAGAAGGTAGCGGAGGCCAATTCACTGGACTTATTCAAGACAGTTGGATTTAGCTCTTAGGGCTAATGGAATCAAGGGATATGGGGAAAACAGGACGAGGTACTGATTCTGCGTGATCAGCCAATGTTGGCCAAATGGCCTACCTCTGCACCTACTTTCTATGTTGCTGTGTTCATATTGCCTCCAGTGCTATCAAGGTCGGCTGCAGGAGGCATTCCTTGGGACACAGGGCATGGGAAGGGATGTCTGGCCATGGGCCAGCAGCAGCCTGGGGCTTACCTGGGCTTACCTGGATCGGCGGCGCTCCAGTATTTCCAGCATGTGACTATGGACTTTTCTTATTCTTTGTAAACAGCACCAAAATATGATAACTGTGCATTTGTGGGTTGTGCAAAAATAATTTTACTGTGTTGTACACACGTAATAATAAAGAACCATTGAACCATTAAATTCCGTAACCTTCAACTCCCCACACCCATTCATCCTGGTTTCCAATTACCTCTGTACATATTTATCTGGAATCCTGACCAAATCCTTAATCATTGAACAGATGGGATAAGCCTTGCAGCTCTATAGCCTGTCTTTGAATTGCTTTTGCTAGTTTAAACCCAGGTGAAATGAAAACTGGCACAGAGTGAGTGAACCATAATTGTTGCCAGGATAGCGGACAATCACTGCCATGTTATGTTATGCAGTGGTCAAACACATGAGCTTTACTTTAAGAACATTGAATCACATTCTGTTGATGAATGTTAGTGAGTTCAGGTGAAGTGAATACAAGGCAATACTTGTGCAATCAATGTCTCCGTGCAGCATGGGGAAGACCATAATCCAGGCAACACTTAATCTTCAATTCCCCAGTTTGTCTCTGACTAAAGTAACTGTGATGTACGTGTTCCTCCTTGCACAGAGCTCCTCAGTGATCTCTCTGATGCTGCAGTATTCTGCAAACTATGAGTCTTTGCCTTTATCACCAGCGGCTGTCTGAATGGAGTGGGGATACAAATGTTTGAAGGCACAGACTATGCTGTCGTCTCACAGCTTTGAGGTCACAGCAGTTAGCAGATTAGAAACATATAATTCTCACAGGATTCAACAGAGTTGATGAATATCTGATTTTTCCTTTGGCTAAGGTGCACAGAACTAAGGTTTGAAGTTTCAAAAATAACGATTTGGCTGCTGAGGATACGGATAGAGATGGAAAGAAATATTTTCATCCAGGGCAGTTGAAAATAGATGGTGAGTGATAGGCTCTTGGAAATGACGGGAATTTGGGATTAGTGCAGGAAAGTAGCACTGACGCAAAGATCAACCGTGACCGTATTGAATAGCATAGGGTTCATTGTTAGGCTCTTTCTGTTGATGCAATTGTTTATGGTTTTGGAAGGTTTCTGTTCTTGGTTAAAATTACTATGTTTCACACAGGGCGGCACATCTACTCATCTAATCATTTCCATACCATTTAACAATCCTGTCTCCTCCATTGCCAGAGTGAGCAACACTGGAAATTGGAGGAACAGCACCTTATATTCCGCTTGGGGATTCTGCATCCTGCGGGCATGAACATTGAATTCTCCCAATTTTGTTAGCCCTTGCTGTCTCCTTCCCTTCCTCAGCCCTCAGGCTGCCTCCTCCCATCCCCCAGGCCTCGGGCTCCTCCTTCTCCTTTTTCCTTCCTTCTTCCCGCCACCCCCTATCAGTCTGAAGAAGGGTTTCGGCCCGAAACGTTATCTATTTCCTTTGCTCCATAGATGCTGCTGCACCAGCTGAGTTTCTCCAACATTTTTGTGTACCTTCCATTTTCCAGCATCTGCAGTTCCTTCTTGAACACTGGTACTGAAAGATGTTGTTTTCATTGATGGGTAGCCACATGGCCCATGCCTGCCCATTTATTGTGTTTGTCGAGTTCAGTCACAATGTCTTTCATGAACTTAATTAAACTTAAAGGAAGGGGATTTGATGATCTTCAAGGATTTGCAATGAATATGACCTTTTCCTCCATACCTCCTCCTTCCCACTGTTAACAATATCCAATAAAATGTAATCTCTCTTATATTAGTTTAGTTTAGTTTAGTTTAGTTTAGTTTAGAGATACAATGTGGAAACAGGCCCTTCGGCCCACCAAGTCCTCACCGACCAGAGATCCCCATAAATTAACACTATCCTATACACACTAGGGACAATTTACAATTTTACCAAACCAATTAACTTTCAAACCTGTGCGACTTTGGAATGTGGGAGGAAACCGGAGCTCCTGGGGAAAACCCACGCAGGTCACAGGGAGAACATATAAACTACGTACAGGCAGCACCTGTAGTTAGGATCGAATCCGTGTCTCTGGCGCTGTAAGGCAGCACCACTCTCTTCTCCTGCTCAGCTAACTATCCAGAGAAAGGTCCAGCTGGCAACCCATCGGTGAAAACAACATCTTTCAGTACCAGGTTGTTAAATGGTATGGAATTGATTAGATAAGTAGCTGTACTATCCCATGTGAAACATAATAATTTTAGCCAACAACAGAAACCTTTCCAAAGCATAAACAATTGCATCAACAGAAATAGCCTGACAATTAACCTGCATGCTGTTATTTTCATCCTGTTGAATAGCACTGGTGATGAGTTTGTGTACTTCAAGGAATTTAACATCATGTTCCAATGTACATTGTTATGGCAGCACAGCAGTTTAAGTGAGTAATTGCAAAGTGGAAGCTGTGACTTCAGGACTACATTACACTCTGAGTTACATCACTATTTCACAGCACGAGTGACAATTGAACACCAACCCTCCTACATTCTTTAGTTTATATGTGTACCTGCATATAGAAACATGGAAACATAGAAATTAGGTGCAGGGGGAGGCCATTCGGCCCTTCGGGCCAGCACCGTCATTCATTGTGATCATGGCTGATCAACCCGTATCAATAACCCGTGCCTGCCTTCTCCCAATATCCCTTGACTCCACTAGCCCCTAGAGCTCTATCTAACTCTCTCTTAAATCCATCCAGTGATTTGGCCTCCACTGCCCTCTGTGGCACGGAATTCCATAAATTCACAACTCTCTGGGTGAAAAGGTTTTTCTCACCTCAGTCTTAAATGACCTCCCCTTTATTCTAATAGAAACATAGAAAAATAGGTGCAGGAGTAGGCCATTTGCCCCTTCGAGCCTGCACTGCCATTCAATATGATCATGGCTGATCATCCAACTCAGTATCCTGTACCTGCCTTCTCTCCTTACCCCCTGATCCCTTTAGCTACAAGGGCCACATCTAACTCCCTCTTAAATATAGCCAATGAACTGGCCTCAACTACCTTCTGTGGCAGAGAATTTCAGAGATTCACCACTCTCTGTGTGAAAAATGTTTTTCTCATTTCGGTCCTAAAAGATTTCGCCCTTATCCTTAAACTGTGACCCCTTGTTCAGGACTTCCCCAACATCGGGAACAATCTTCCTGCATCTAGCCTGTCCAACCCCTTAAGAATTTTGTCAGTTTCTATAAGAAACAATTGTTGTGTATAAACAATTGTTTATATAAGTTTCTATAATGCCCCTGTCCCACTTAGGAAACCTGAACGGAAACCTCTGGAGACTTTGTGCCCTACCCAAGGTTTCCATGCGGTTCCCGGAGGTTTTTGTCAGTCTCCCTACCTGCTTCCACTACCTGCAACCTCCGGCAACCACCTGCAACCTTCGGGAACTGCGCACGGTCTTCAGAGGTTTCCGTTCAGGTTTCCTAAGTGGGACAGGGGCATTAGACTGTGGCCCCTGATTCTGGACTCGCCCAACATTGGGAACATTTTTCCTGCATCTAGCTTGCCCAGTCATTTTATATTTTTCTATAAGATTTGTCCCTCATCCTTCTAAACTCCAGTGAATACAAGCCTAGTCTTTTCAATCTTTCCTCATATGACAGTCCCGCCATCCCAGGGATCAATCTCGTGAACCTGCTCTGCACTGCCTCAATCACAAGGATGTCCTTCCGCAAATTATGAGACCAAAACTGTACACAATACTCCAGATCTGGTCTTACCAGAGCCTTATACAACTGCAGAATAACCTCTTTACTCCTATACTGAAATCCTCTTGTTATGAAGGCCAACATTCCATTAGCTTTCTTGACTGCCTGCTGTACCTGTAAGCCAACTTTCAGTGACCGGTGAACAAGGACGCCCAGGTCTCGCTGCACCTCCCCCTTACCTAACCTAACCCCATTGAGATAATAATCTGCCCCCTTGTTTTTGCTGCCAAAGTGGATAACCTCACATTTATCTATATTATACTACATCTGTCATGCATCTGCCCACTCACTCAACCTGTCCAGGTCACCCTGCAACCTCCTAACATCCTCTTCACAGTTCACACTGCCACCCAGCTTTGTGCCATCTGCAAACTTGCTAGTGTTGCCCCTAATTCCCTCTTCCAAATCATTAATATATATGGTAAACAGTTGTGGCCCCAACACCGAGCCTTGCCGCACTCCACTCGCCACTGCCTGCCATTCTGAAAAGGACCCGTTCACGCATGCTCTTTTCTTCCGGTCTGCCAACCAATTTTCTATCCATTTCAACACCCTACCCCCAACACAATGTGCTCTAATTTTAGTCACCAGTCTCCCGTGCGGGACCTTATCAAAGGCAAGGGCAATATCTGTGGCATCGGGTGATTGCACAGCATTTAAAAGGTGGACATTTCATCGTATAATGTAACTTGCTTTATATCATCCTGTGGGAAAAATAACTGAGCAGGAATAAGCATAATATTAGAACAGAGCTATATGGTTTTGTTTAGGAAAGATTAGAATAGTTTAGTTTAGTTATGGAAACAAGCCCTTTGGCCCTTTGGCCTATTGAGTCCATGGCGACCCAGCACACTAGCAATATTCTACACACTAGCGACAATTTTCCATTTTTACCAAAGCCAAGCCATCAACCTTATCACCGTGCCACCGGCTATGTTGGAGGAAAAATCAGTTTGAAAGAATAAGATTTTTTTTAAATGTCTGTTGGTGTAATCACAGAAAATGTAACAACTTTCAGTAGAACAACATAGATCAATTTTTTTGTGGTCAATCTTAATAATAATAATAGTGACAACAATAAATATTATAGGGAACATTTATTTTTGAACAATTGCCTGAGTTAAAACATTCCCAGTGTTGGTATAAGCATACTATGATTATTACTCTGCTGCAAGTATCTTTAATCCCAAGTTTGGACAGACAATGTGGATCTTTCCACAGCCCACACGATTTCTACTTCCTACACACATCCGTGCTGTCTTTCTGTGTGAGACTGTCAATTTATTCTGCATTGACACTGGGCATTTCAGTGCTATGCAGGCTGACTGGCGATAAGATGAAAGCTGTTTGAATTCATTTCATAGAAAATCTATGCACGTTTTCGAGTGAACATATCTATTCAATTCACCTGGACCACATTTAACTCCAGGTCCACCTAGTTAAAGGTCATGGTGGTGACCAGTTTCAGCCACTTGCCCCGTATCACTCTGTGTGAACTGCTCAATGAAAAGCCCGGACAGGAGCATGGAAGCACGATGTTTCAAAGACTGCACTATTATCCACTTATGTGAGCTCAGGAGATCCTCACACATTAGTCATACAGCACAGAAAGAGGTATTTTGTGCCTCTCCGTCCATGTAAATGCCACTCGTCAAGTGCCTATCTCTACGAGTCCCATTTACCATTGTGGCGACCATAATAGATACCGCAGTGGCTTGTGGAATGGAATTCTGGACTTCAAAAGAAATCTTCAGTCAGTTCATAAGATCATGAGTATTCAACTTGTTCCCACTCCATCTGGTTCAATAATGTCATTCAGAGCGGGAAATGTGCCAGTCTGGCCTGCATAACCCCAAGCCTAACAACATTCTTTGACTTCCATATGCCGTCAACTGCAGGAGCAATAAATGTTGAACTTGCCACCAATCAATAACATTGGAAAGCTGCTCCCAAGCCATGAAACTACTGCATCTTTTATTATCCACAAAGCAAGGTTCTCTCTATTGCCCTCCAGAAGAGAAAATCTTCCCTTCTTACCTTGCAGAGACCAACCTACCTTTGATTCATAACACCTTTCTCAAGGATATTTAGTGATTGATATTAAAGGCTAGCCAGACTATCAACATCCAGATCTGCTGAATGAATAAAAATGAATGATTTTATTCAGACCCAATTAAATTCTCAAAATCTATCTCAATCATCTTTTCCGAATCGACTCAAACAATGCAAATGGTTCCGTTATTGACAAATAACACACAACTGTTAAAAGGTTGATTGAACCTGCGATTGAATTCATTTAAGATCAGTTGTTTTAAAAGGTTTATGCAAGTAAATTGACTGAGAATAGGATGATCTGAAACAAATCTCAAGCAAAAAAAGTACCTGATCTTAAACTAATAAATTGTACTTGTCTTCAGTTCTATCTCATTTTACTAGCATTGCACTCAATCATGATTACATGATCTTCCCACTCTTAAAGTGTCAGCTAAAATAGGTGCTTTGGGAAAATGCTGCTTCAAAATTAATTGACTGAAAATATATCCAATTGTATTGTCTTATTGGCATTGAAACAAGTCTGTGGGCGAACTCTAGAACTCTACAAGTTGCATTGGAGGAAAAGCCAATTTTAACTCTGCCAGTCAAATATTGTTGAATTTTAAGGGTCCTCCTTTAGTTTTGTCAAGTGTACCAAGGTATAATGAAAAACCTTTGTATACGTGCTCTCCAGTCAAAGAAAAGATTATATGTGATTACAATCAAGGCGCCCACAGTGCACAGATAAATAATAAAGTGTACAACATTTAGTGGTCCAATAAAGTTTGATTAAAGATAGTTCAAAGGTCTCCAATGAGTTAAATGAGAGGTTGTGACCATGCTGATAAGAGTATCATTCAGTTTAGAGTTTAGTTTTGAGATACAACACGGAAACTGGCCCTTTGGCCCACCAAACCTGCGGCCAAATCTACGACCTGTACACTAGTTCTATCTGACACCGTAGGGACAATTTACAGGTCAATTAACCTAAAAACCTGCGCATCTTTGGAGTGAGGGAGAAAACTGGAGCACTCGGAGAAATATCACTCGGTCACAGGGAGAGTGTACAAACTCCATACTAATACAGACAGCACCCATAGTCAGGATCAAATTTGGGTCTCTGGTGCTATAAGGCAGCAACTCTACCTGATAACAGCTGGGAAGAAAACTGTCCCTGAATCTGTAGGTGAGTTTTCAAACTTCTGTACTATAATCCAGGTCTGCTGACCCGTCAGCGACCTTGAGAGAGAAGACCTTGAGAGAGCTTGGGTTTACCCACCAAGCAAAGCCAAGAAGAAAGGGATAATGTATAGGAAAGAACTGCAGATGCTGGTTTACATCGAAGAAAGACACAAAAAGCTGGTATAACTCAGCAGTTCAGGCAACACCTCTGGAACATAGGATTAGGTGATGTTTCGGGTCGAGACCCTTCTTCAGACATGGTCTGAAAATCTGAAGTATCGTGAAGTCAGATGTCTGAAGAGGGGCCTCGACCCGAAACATCACCTGTTCCTTTTCTCCAAAGCTGCTGCCTGACCTGCTGAGTAACTCCAGCTTTTTGTGTCTAGGAAGAGGCCAGCTTTTCCAATTCCCCTTAGAATCAAAGGGGATCCCTGAGGTACAAAAAGGCTCTGATTGATCTCAGAATAGATGTGGGAACATTTATCTTCCATGTAGGAGGTTGTTTTCTGTCTCTTCTTCTATCTTGTGCTGGCGAGAATCCAATGAATGGAGACCCAAGATATTCTTGCCAGAAATTCCCACTAGCAATTTAATCTCTACTATTGCTTTGCATACTCTTTTCAAACCATGTATGGCCAAAACTATGTCCCAAAGAAAACTCGGATGTTATCAGTTTCCACGGTAACACAGTGATACCATCAACTGTGACTCTCCATATTAAATGAGCGTTCACCGCATGTTACCTAGGTATTTTTGGCTAATTGTGATGTTAATTTGAAGGGAATATTTGTTCAAGGATATAATTAATCTATCTGCTGGCCGGCGGCGAAGAAATAGCATTTTAAAGGCCAGTTTAGGTTAAGCTTATTATTTGATCTCACTATTTTTGGTCCAACTAAAAGAAGCGATCCACATTGAACAGGAAAACATAAACAGCGTAAAAATAGAATTTTATTGTGTTGTCATGGCTCAAGGTTTATTTTCTACTAGATTAAGTGGGACCCATTGGGTCCCTGTCACAAAGGAGGCTTGGTCCCCCAACGCAATATTCCACCACTGACACATAGCCCCTAATTGCACAGGTGCAGCTCATTTCCCCTCATCCCTAGCACTCGCTCCCCCTCCTCTTCACCCTCCATCTTCTTTCCCCTCTCCTCCTGTCCTCCCCAATCCCTCCCTCACCTCTCTCTCCTTCTCCTTTCCCCAACACTCAGTCACTCCCTTCCTCCCTCCATAACTCCTTGCCCTGAAAACCCACCTCCCCCCCCCCCCCCACTATCCCTCCTCACCTCCCTACTGTCTTCCAAATTCCCCACTCCCTACCTCATCCACTTCTCTCCTCCTCTACTCCCCCTCCTCTCCCTCTATTCCCCTTCCTCCCCCTCTCCCTCCTCACCTCCTCCCACTTCTTTTCCCTCTCCTCCTACCCAACCCCAATCCCACCATCACCTCTCCTTTCCCCTACCCTCAGTCACTTCCTCCCTCCCTCCATAACTCTTCTCCCCTCCCTACTCTCTCTATCCCTTCTCTCACCCACTCTCCGTCCCCAGGATCTCGAGGTTGCCATTCCTCTCCTGCGCAGATCGGAACAAAAGTGCGCACACACCCATTTGAGCAAAAAATCGTTACAAGATTTTTGAGCACAACTTTAGAGATGGCTGGAAGGTGGATGGATGGATGGATGGATGGATGGATGGATGGATGAATGGATGGATGGATGGATGGATGGATGGATGGATGGATGGATGGATGGATGGATAGATGGATAGATAGATTCTAAAGTCACAACAGCATGTTGTAACTGGGAACACATACATACTGCAAGAGACTCATTATAGTGGTGTTGTCATTATGTCGTTGGACCAGTTTCCAGAGCCTCGCCGACTGATCCAGTGTCAACAGTTTTAATCCCATTTGTGAAATTCAAATGAAGTTAATTTAAAATCTTACGGTCGATGAAAAGTTAGTGTCAATAACGGTGTCAGAATTATTGGACAATCATAAAAGCCATTTGGCTTTCTAATGCCCTTGAAAAAAGGAAATCTGCCATCCTTATCCACTCTCACTTATTTCTGATTCCAAACAATGTAATCATTCCCACACTCTCCACAAACCTGCTTGAGATTCTCCTTTCCTGGGAATAAAGAGTGCGACAACCCATTTTGTCTCTGCCAAAACTCTGTAAGGTTTACCTCCTTTGCTCAAAGAAAATTAGATTAGATTAGATTAGATTAGACTTTATTAAAATAGTAGCATCCTCCCCTTATATCTCAGGCCCTTTAGTCCCAGATATTGTATGGCAGGGCAGGGCAGGGCCAGGCTGGGCGGCACAGTGGTGCAGCAGTACAGTTGCTGCATTACAGCGCCAGAGACCCAGGTTCAATCCTGATTACGGGAGCTGGCTGAACAGAGTTTGAATATTCTCCCTGTGGCCGCATGGGTTTTCTCCAGGTGCTCTGGTTTCCTCCCACATTCCAAAGACATGCAGGTTTGTAGGTTAATCAGCTTGTGTAACTTGTCCCTCGTGTGCAGGAGAGAATTAGTGTGAAAGGGTGATCGCAGGTGGGCATGGACCGCAGAGCCTGTTTCCATGCTGTATCTCTAAACTAAAAGTGGCCTACTCCTGCTCCTATCTTCTATGTTCCTAATCATGGATCTTCATTCAAAAGGATTCTTAATACTACTGCTGAGATATCTAATAAACTTTAGTTGAAATCTACATACTGTACATACAAAATTGAAGTAGACAGCTGAGAATATTATTTTAGTATGTAATAAAATAGTGGCCAATTACATCTAACTGTACCTACAATGATGATCCTTTTGACTTAGCAGGCAAATCGTGAGCTGTTTAATTGACAACAATATCAGATTCTACAATGGTTCATTTGAAGTCCATGTCGCTACATTCAGCCAATGATTGAATGTTACAGTCCTACCTTCTCTCTGTCCAGATGAGTTTCAATATTGCACAGATAAAATTAGGATTTATTTTTACATCAATAGAATATTTATAGTGAGTGCCAAATGAGAGTATTAAAATATTGTAATATTGTAGAGAATTTGCAATACAGAAACAGACCCACCAGTCATTGCTGATTCTCCGTGTCATTTTTCCTCCACTCCTCTTCATTTAACTCATCACGTTCTTCCTCTTCGGTTCTCTTCTCTTCGTCCAGATTCTCCTGACGTGTATTACACAGAGTGCAAGATATTTTGAACCTTTTAAAGTTTTCCAGTAAAATTGCAATATATATAATTAGCAGAGATAATTTTACATCACAATGGGACAGTTGATCCTTGAAAGTGGCAACTCTCGTAAATATGGTTAAGAAGATGTGCTTGTCTTTGTCTTCTGAGCATTAAAGTTGGGAAGTCATGTTGCAGCTGCACAAAACATTTAGTTAAGCCACATTTGGCTCATTGTCTGCAACTCTGTATGCCGCTTTAGTTTATTGTCACGTGTACCGAGGAACAGTGAAAAGCTTTTTGTTGCATGCTAACCAGTCAGCAGAAATACAATACATGATTACAATCGATCCCTTTACAGTGTATAGATACATGATGAGGAAATAACGCTTAGTGCAAGGTAAAGCCAGCAAGTCCGATAAAGGATAGTCTGAGGGTCATCAAAGAAGTAGATAGTAGTTCAGCACTCTGATAGTAGCTCTCTGGTTGTGGTAGGATGGTTCAGTTGTCTGATAACAGCTGAGAAGAAACTGTCTCCGAATCTCGTGGTGTGTGTTTTCACACTTCTATACCTTTTGCCTGATGGAAGAGGAGAGGAGAGGGGTACAGTGAAAAGCTGTTGTTGCATGCTAACCAGTCAACTGAAAGATATACATGATTATAATTGAGCCATCCACAGTGTACCGAACAATTATAAAGGGACTCATGTTTAGTGCAAGACAAATTCTGGTGTTGGAGTTGAGGCTCGAAAGAGTGGAGAAATTGTAATGCTTGATCACAGATCCACTTCTGGGACCAACACACAGAAAGAGTCGCCTGGCTGCAGGAAAGATGTCGAGGCTCTGAAGAGAGCAAAGAGATTCACTTGGATTAGTCTGAAAAAGGTTCCCAACTCAAATCCATACCCTCCGGAGATGCGATCTGTCCTTCTGAGTTACTCCTGCACTTTGTGTTTTACACAAAATTCCAGCATCTGCAGTTCCTTGGGTCATAAAGATGTTTTCTGGATTGGGGGGTATTAGTTATAAGGAGAAGTTAGACAAACTTGGCTTGTTTTCTCTGGAGTGTTGGAGGCTGAGGGGAGACCTGACAGAAGTATAACAAATTATGAGAGGCCGGTAGGGTAGATAGTCAGAGTCTTTTTCCAGGGTGGAAATGTCAATTACTAGAGCTCATAGTTCAGTTTAGTTTAGTTTAAAGATGTAGAGCGGAAACAGGCCCTTCCATACACCGAGTCTGCGCTGACCAGCAATCCCCATACACTAGCACTGTCTTACAGACTACAAACCTGTACGTCTTTGGAGTGTGGGGGGAAACCGGAGCACCGGGGGAAAACCCATGCTGTTTAGGTTGTGACTATGAGATTTAAGGTGAGAGGGAGAAGGTTTAAAGGAGGTACACAAAAAAGCTGGAGAAACTCAGCGGGTGCAGCAGCATCTATGGAGCGAAGGAAATAGGCAATTCTTCAGTCTGAAGAAGGGTTTCGGCCCGAAATGTTGCCTATTTCCTTCGCTCCATAGATGCTGCTGCACCCGCTGAGTTTCTCCAGCTTTTTTGTGTACCTTCGATTTTCCAGCATCTGCAATTCCTTCTTAAACACAAGGTTTAAAGGAGATTTGCAAGGCAGGTTTTTACATATAAAGTGGTAAGTGCCTGGAACATGCAACCAGGGGAATTGCTAGAAGCAGATACCACAACAACATTTAAGAGGTATTTAGACAGGCACATAAATAATCAGGAGACGAAGCAATATGGACCATGTGAAGATGGATTTAATTTAAATTGGCATCATGTTCACCTAGACATCATGGGATGAGTGGCCTGTTCCTGGGCTGCACTCGAATGATTCTAGCCTTTTTCATGGAACATAGCCTTTCCAGTCATAAGGGTCAAACAATAAATAGTGAACGATTTATACTGATTATAAGTCCCAGCACTTGGTAGAGGTTCATGGCTGACCTACTGAAGTTGTCTCCCCACATCCAAACACATCAGACAGCAAACACAATACTTATTATCTCTGAGCTGACAGATACGTGGCCCCCACTACTCTGACACATTTAAACCTTACTAACATTTCACGTAGCACATAATGAGCACCACATTGTTAGCAGGTCTGCTGTCTCCGATAAGGTGCTAAACAGAATCCCCAACTGCCCACTCAGGCTCATATCAAACATCCTGTCAAGTTACTTGACGAGGAGTACCATGCTTTGCCAGTCAATAAGCCTCTTCAACCAGAAGCAGAGACTTGAAGGACTGGCCTGCATGACAAAAGTGGCGTCTACATTGATTAGTGGCAGGCAAACTTTGAGATGTGCTTAGACTGTAAATATTGCACAAAATACATAGGCACAAGAACAAAAACCACCAAAGGTAGAAATCTGAAATCAAACAGAAGCCAGTTAATCAGATTATGGCTGATCTGATTGTAATTTCACCCTGCATACTCATGGTAATCTGTCACCCAACTTTCTCATTAAGTATAGGTCAACAGCTGCTTTAAAGACCTTGCTTACACTCCATTTGTGGAAGACAGTTCCAAACACTCAGAAAAATAGTTTTCCCTCATCCGTGCCTTAAATGATGTGGCACAGTGGCGCAGCAACAGAGTCGCTGCCTTACACCACCAGAGACCCGGGTTGGATCCTGGCTATGGGTGCTGTTTGTACAGTGTTTGTACGTTCTCTCTGGGACTGCATGGGTTTACTATGGGTGCGCTGGTTTCCTCCCACATTCCAAAGACTTACTGGTTTGTAGGTTAATTGGTTTCTCTAAATTGCCCCTATTGTGTAGGATAGAACTAATGCATGGGTGATTGCTGGTCGGCGTGGACTTGGTGGGCCGAAGGGCTCAGTTCCACCCTGAACCTCTAAACTAAACTAAATTTAGCTAAACTAAACTAAACTAAACACTTTTTTAAAACAGAGACCCTGAGTTCTGGATTCACCCACAAGGGGAAATACCCTCTACACATTCATCTTGCAAGACCACTCAGAATTTCAGATTTCAATTGTCCCATCTAATTTTGCTGAATTTCAGCAGATAAGAGTATAGCCTATCGAGTCTTTCTAGATAAAGCTTTTTGTTGCATGCCAGTCAACAGAAAGCCCAGCCCAGAATGATTTATGAGGAAGTAAACATCATTTAAACAGCTTCTACCTTAAATAAGAAACCAAACTGTACACACTACTGGAGATGTGAACTGAACAATGCCTCATATAAATGGCACACAGTAGCGCAGTGGCAGGGTTGCTGCCTTACAGCACCATAGACCCGGGTTCAATTCTGACTACAGATGCTCTCTGTAGGGAGTTTGTACATTCTCCCAATGACCGTGTGGCTTTAGTCTGAGTGTTCTGGTTTCGTCCCACAATCTAAAGATGTACAGGTTTGTAGATTAGTGGACTTTGGTAAATTGTAAAATTATCTCTAGTGTGTAGGATAATGTTAGTGTTTCGGTGATCACTGATCATCGTGGACATGGTGGGCCGAAGGGTCTGTTTCTGTGCTGTATCTCCAAAGTCAAAATTTAAAGTCTAAATAAAGATAACCTCCCTTCATACGCATTATTTTCAACTACCAATAGCTAATAACATTCTGTTAGCTTTCCCAATGGGGTGGAAGATTGCAACCTTCACGTGGTCCACCCTGTTTTGACTAATGCAATCAACTAGACGTGCACAAACAGAAGATCAAATAGAACAAGTTGTCCTACAACTTTAAGCTGTGCATGCCACACGAAAGAAGAAGAAGAAGCTTTCCCAATTGCTATCATCTTCAATTCAAGGCTCTGCAAACTCCATTTAGGTAACATAGAAACATTTAGGTAATGCTAATTTTTTAATTTTCTGTCAAAATTGATAATTTCACATTTTTCTGTATTATGTCCACTTGCTGGATCTTAGCTCGCTCACTGTATGTATCTACATCCCTTCATAGTCTCCTTTCTTCACTTCACAACTTACCTCCTTGCTGATCTCTATGATCAGTAAATTAATTTAAAAAACTTACCACCTTCATTTATGTCTTTTTTGAATCATTTGTAATAAGTTGAGGTGTCGCCACTGATCCCTGTAGCCCACGCCACTTGTGACAACCAGAACAACATTCCTTTATGTTTTATGCTATCCATTCAATTGTCTACCGTGCTGACATGTTACCATAAACAATTATTTTCCACAATAACCTCTGATGTGCCACCTTTTCAATCCTTTCTGGAAATCTTAGTATAATGGATTCACCTGTTCCTTTTTTTTTCCACAGCTCACATTGGTTCTACAAAGAATTGGTCAAACAAGATTTTCCTTTCACAAAACATGTTGATGTTTTCGGACCGGTTTAAATATTCCAAGTGCACTGCTATACTACCTCCAACAATAACACCTCATGCTTTCCCCATGGCAGATGTTAAGTTAACTGATCTGTAGCTTCAGCCAACTTTCTGTCTTCCTTCCTTTTTCGATTAAATAGAATTACATTTGCTACTTTCCAATTTAATGTGACCTTCCCTGAATCCAATGAATCATGGAAAAATAAAATGAATATATCAGCTAAATCACTCAACACTTTCTGTTTATGATCCAGGGATAAAGCCCGCCAGGACCCGAGGACTTGTCAGCTCACAACTCCAACAATTTACTCAGGGATATGTTCTGGGTGATATCAATTCTCTTCTGAAACCTTCCTCCCTCCCAGTTCCTGACTTACTGGGTTCATTGGCTTCTCTAAATTGCCCCTATTGTGTAGGACTGAACTAATGCACAGGTGATTGCTGGTCGGCGTGGATTTGGTGTGCCGAAGGGGGGGGGTTACACTGGTGCTCCTGGGTTCTTGCTACAGGTGTGTTAAATTCATATGATTCACTATTACATTATGCATGGAGATGTATGACTGATGGCCTTGTCTTCCCAGCAACCTGTCATGAGCCATGAGCCCCTGCCCTCGCGTCCTGGCAACGACCTTGGAAACCTTCTCTGCACTCTTTCCGGCTGAATGGTATCTTTCCGAGAGCAGGATGGCCAAATGTGAACACAGTACTCCAAGTGCAGCTTGCATAACACCTTGTACAATGGTAACATAACACCTCAACCTCTTTACTCAATTCCCCGATGAAGATCAGCATGACAAAAGCCTCCTTCACCACAGAACAGAAACAAGATGTGGTGCCTGTGCCAGTCATGAAGTACCTATCCATCCTTGATTATGTAGACTGAAATGTTTTTGCTCTTCAGAGCTTTGTGGAGTCCTACCATTTCATACGGTCATAGGAACAGAAGGCCATTCGACCTATCACGTCTACTCCGCCATTCAATTATGGCTGATCTATCTTTCCTCTCAACCCCATTCTCCCCTTATTCCTTGATACCCTTACTAATAAGGAATCTGTCAAACTCTGCCATAAAATGACCTGGTCTCCACAGCTGTCCATGGCAATTAATTCCACAGATTCACCGCACTCTGACTAAAGAAACTCCTCCTCATCACATTTTTAAAGGTTCATCCTTTTATATTGAGGCTGTGCCCTCTGGTCCTAGACTCTCTCACAAGTGGAAACATTCTCTCCACATTCACCCTATCCAGGCCTTTCACTATCCGGTAATTTTCAATGAGGTGGATTATCATTTATTCTATAATTTCCAACCTTTTTGGTCCTTCCAAAATGTAGAACCTCATTTTGTTTCAGGATGTCTATTTCAAAGTATTAGGGGAATATCTACTTGTGGGTGATTGTATTTGAAGATCAAGTCCTGCAGTGAATCAGAACTCTTGGGGTAGTACTAAGATGTTCCACATAGGAGATAAGTGGGCAAAATTAGGGCACATGGTATTGGGGGTAGAGTGCTGACATGGATAAAGAAGTGGTTGGCAGACAGGAAACAAAGAGTAGGGATTAACGGGTCCCTTTCAGAATGGCAGGCAGTGATTAGTGGGGTACCGCAAGGCTCTGAGCTGGGACCACAGCTATTTACAATATACATCAATGACTTGGATGAAGGGATTCAAAGTAACATTAGCAAATTTACAGATGACACAAAGCTGGGTGGCAGTGTGAACTGTGAGGAGGATGCTATGAGAATGCAGGGTGACTTGGACAGGTTGGGGGAGTGGGCAGATGCATGGCAGATGAAGTTTAATGCAGATAAATGTGAGGTTATCCACTTTGGTAGCAAAAAAAGGAAGGCAGATTACTATCTAAATGGCGTCAAGTTGGGAAAAGCTTGGATCTTGACATCCTTGTACATCAGTCTATGAATGTAAGCATGCAGGTACAGCAGGCAGTGAAGAAAGCGAATGGCATGTTGGCCTTTATAACAATAGAGGTCGAATATAGGAGCAAAGAGGTCCTTCTGCAGTTGTACAGAGCCCTAGTGAGACCACACCTGGAGTACTGTGTGCAGTTTTGGTCCCCTAATTTGAGGAAGAACATTCTTGCTATTGAGGGAGTGCAGCGTAGGTTTACAAGGTTAATTCCCGGGGTGGCGGGACTGTCATATGCTGAGAGAATGGAGCAGCTGGGCTTGTACACTCTGGAGTTTAGAAGGATGAGAGGGAATCTCATTGAAACATATAAGATTGTTAAGGGTTTTGACACGCTAGAGGCAGGAAACATGTTCCCGATGTTGGGGGGAGTCCAGAACCAGGGGCCACAGTTTAAGAATAAAGAGTAAGCCATTTAGAACGGAGTCGAGGAAACCCTTTTTCTCACAGAGAGTGGCGAGTCTGTGGAATTCTCTGCCTCAGAGGGTGGTGGAGGTGGGTTCTCTGGATGCTTTCAAGAGAGAGCTAGATAGGGCTCTTAAAAATAGTGGAGTCAGGGGATATGGGGAGAAGGCAGGCACAAGGTACTGATTCGGGTGATCAGCCATGATCACATTGAATGGCGGTGCTGACTTGAAGGGCAGAATGGCCTACTCTTGCACCTATTGTCTATTGTCTATTGTTTCTATGTTTTTATTCCGGTTTATTAACTCATGATTACTGCTGAATTGCCTCACTGGAGCCTCCTATCAACCCTTCCATTCCATGATTTTAAAAAAAATCCATGATTTTTGAAAACTTAAAAACAGTTATTGGAGATTCAATCTTCAGTTCGAATGTATTTTTCCAATTTGCCAAGTTGTGAAATATACAATTATGAAAATCGTAATTTATATTTGTACTATTATAGGTTCCTTAAATTATTCTAGATGAACACAGCAAGAAGGTTGTAGTCACCTGCTTGAAGCAACTTCAAACTACAACCTTCGATGTTATTTGACAAGTTCCAGGTATTAAAATTATAGATTAAATAATCAGGCAGCAATGTCTGCACCCCACCCCATTTTTTCTCTTTTCTCCTTTCACCCCCCTCTATCCTTAGCTCAGTGCACACCTATTCTCATACTATCCTATGTCTCTGCCCCCTCCAATCCCCTTCCATCTATGTTCCTCCCTCTGCCAAAGAAGTCACTCCCCTTTCACTCCTAATTCTCACCATATCAACATGATTTTTTTTCTCCTAGTCTCCTTTATGTTCCATTTAATCCCCAATTGTCACATTTTGCCTCCTTATCATCTCCAGCCTTGTCTACAGGTCTGCCTATCAAAACTCTCTCCTTACCTGCATCCATTTATCCCTTGCCAGGCTTTGTCCCCCACTCCTCCCCTCCCCCCCCCCCCCCCCCCCCCCCCCCCCCCCTCCCCCCCCCCCCCTCCCCACACTTTTCCAGTTTTCTCTCCCACATTACAGTCTGAAGAAACATCCTGACCTGAAACATTGTCTATTCATGTCCTCCAGACCCGCTGAGTTACTCCAGCCCTTTGAATTCTACCAATGCATCTTACAACAGGAAATTGATCATTCCTGAATGAGCAGTGTATTCATGGCCTTTGGAATAGATATCACTCATTACTTTAATGTGGGGCAAGGGTTTGTCAAATTAAATGTAAATTGATGATTTGATAATGTAACTAAGCTTCTGTCAGAAGAATTATTTTCCTTGAGTGATTAAGCAGTAACTAGAAATTAAACATCCAATCATATTTACTTTATTTGGCAATGTCGACTCACTGAAAACAACAAAAGACATGAAGTGCTGGAATAACTCAACGGGTCAGGCAGCATTGCTGGAGAACATTGATAGGTGAAGTTTCAGGTAGGGATTATTTTTGTAAACCCCGTCTGCAGTTCCTTCTCACTGAAAATGATGCTGCACATCTCTGCTTTTGTTCTTTGAAATTAGTGCTCAAACCAAGAAGGTCAGTCATATCAAGGGTCTTGACCCAAAACGTCACCCATTCCTTCTCCCTAGAGACGCTGCTTGTCCCGCTGAGTTACTCCAGCTTGTTGTGCCTATCTTCGGTTCAAACCAGCATCTGCAGTTCCTTCCAATATATATGAGCGTATTATGTGCAATTGCTTCGAAGAGCCATCCTTGTGTTTAGCTTGGACATTGTAAAATTCCTCAAGAACAACTGATGGCTTAAAAAAGCCAAGATAGTTACATGGGGAATTTATTTCACTTTACACAGTATCTTTGGTTTAAACCAGCAGCGCAGTTCCTTCCTACACAATATTTATGATCCCACCTGCTATGAGATTCATTTCAACTCCAGATTTATTCAACTACCTACATTTAAATTCCTCTGCTCTTATGATATGAACTCAATCTTCAGATCAATAGACTAGGTCACAGATTCTAGCCTAGTATTTTACACCATGCCACCATATCTCCACATTTTTAACAGATTGAATATATTCTCTATAATAAGCTAACGGGAAGAATTCTTTCATTTTAATGACATATTGAAAAAAAGGCATTTCAAACAAAAGGCATCAATTATTAATTGTGCACAATGGCCCTTCAACTCAGAAGAGTTTTGATTGTACATTTATCAATTTAACGAGCAGAGAAACAGAATTGCGAATGTGTGCATGCGTGTTTCATAATCATCTACCATCTGTAACTACAATCTGCGTGGTTTGAGAAATTGAATCTGCTTGTCACTATCTTCAAGTTCAAACTTAACTACCAACTTTTTTCATGTCAAATTAAGATCAGAAGCATTCAACATTAAACTGACAGCATATGAAGTGTCTAATTATTGGCACAGCAGCCATGATTGTTGTAACAGAAAAAGACAGACACATCCATAAAGGTAGAGAAATGGAGATAGATAAAGAAATGCAGCAGGCAAACAAAGCAAGCTGTTTGATCTCACTTGAGCTGGGAAACTTCAAGCAAGATAGCAACTTTTAGACTGTATATAGCCGTGACTTTGTCTAATGTGCAAGTTGACTTGTGTCTCTATTCAAATACCTCAAGCTAGCAAGTTGCATTGCTCCTTTAATTTTGAGATGCAGCTTGAGATACAGCGTGTGAAAAGGCTCTTCGGCTCACTGAGACTGCCCCGACTAACGATGGCCCATATACTAGTCCTAGCCTACACATTAGGGACAATTTACAGAACCCAATTAACCTACAAACCTGTGGATCTTCCGAGTCTGGAAGGAAACCGGAGCACCAGGAGAAAAGCCATGTGGTCACAGGGAGACTGCACAATCTCCGTACGGACAGCACCTATAGTCAGGATTCTCTGTCTTCTCGGTTCTCTGGAGCTTTAGGCAGCAACTCCACTGTCACAAAGGCACAGTTTTTTTTTAAATGGTATATATATCAATGGAATATCTCTAACAGGCACAATCAGAGTCACCATCAAAATCACAGATCATTTGACCTGTGGTGCATTTGTTAACTCCAGGAAAGAGCCATTGTTCTTGTAGCTCGCCCTCTTCCCTTTCCTTCCCTGCTGCTGGTCCTTATTCCTGCATTGTCTACATCCCCAAATGCCCATTATATTTTATTTTTTAATTATTTAAGGAATCGACTTACAACACCTTTCAAAATGGACAATATAATGTCCCGAAAACAAAATTCCTATCATTTGCCACAAGATATTTTCCAAACTTTTTAAATCCTGTAACTTTTGTTTATTGGTCAACCATCACTCCACCCCTTCCTTAGCTCCTCGCCATGCACTCTATAACCTCGTGTTACTTTGAGAACTTCCACAGAGACGTTCTTTAATCCTCATAATTTCTTCGAGAATGGTGGTTACGTTTTGCATCTCAACTGTTAAAATATTCTGGCAAAATTCTTTGTTAACCCTTTCAAAGACCTTATTAAAATATATTTGCAACACTCTGGCTGCAACCTGACATGGTGTCAAGCATTATGGTGCAAAGGCAGGAGAATGGGGTTGAGAGGGAAAGATAGATCAGCCATGATTGAATGGCAGAGCAGACTTGATGGGCCACTTGAATGGCCTAATTCTACTCCTATAACTTATGAAATATGCGCGTTATAGAGTTCCATTCTAATTTATTTGCACTGATATTCTATGCCTTTACTAATAAACCAGGTCAGTTATGTTATTTACTTGACTATTTATAATATACTGTATATGAAATTACAGGGTTCCAATCCTAAAAGTCACCTATCCATGTTCTCCAGAGATGCTGACTGGCCTGTTGAGTTACTCCAGCATTTTGTGTCTATCTTTGGTATAAACCAGCATCAGCAGTTCACTTTTTATTACATGTTATTTAGTTGCCCGGCCATGGCAACTTTTCAGAATTGCAAGTCAGAGAACACCATGGTGTCTTTTGCTTCTGCACACTTTTCAAAATTGAACCATTTTGGGCAGTTCTTCCACAGACACCTCCCTGGACTTGCCCCAAGATGAGCCTATAACTGCGGCGTGTGTAGGCTGGTACGATGGTGCAGCGTTAGTGTTGCTGCCTTACAGCGTCAGGGACCTGGGTTCGATCCTGGCTATGAATGCTGCCTGTATGGAGCTTTTACGTTCTCCCCGTGACCTGCGCGGGTTTTCTCCGGGTGCTCCACTTTGCTCCCACTCTCCAAAGATATACAGTTATGGAGGTTAATTTGCTTGGTAAAATTGTAAATTGTCCACAGTGTGTGTAGGATAATGTTCGGGTGTGAGGATCGCTATTGGCGCGGACTCGGTGGGCCAAACTGTAGATACAGCATTCCACGCTGTATCTAAAACTGAACTAAACTGACTATTTTCAAAGATAAGCTGCAGCACAGTCTCCGACTCTGCTTACAGGCTGGGAATTATTATTTTTTAATCCTGCACTGGTTTAAACCTGCCCCATATATCAGCTGTGGGGTGCTTTATATCTGATTCGATTAAATTGTTTTTGTAGTTATTCGCATTTGTAGTCCGTTCCTGAGCGAGTTTGGATATTTCTGAATGTCAAGTACACATTAAAAAACAGTGATAGCTCTGGAAGATCACGTGAGTGTAGAAAAGAACAGTGGGCTCATTATATGCCTGGTTGGTTGTCCATCACCGCTTCCAGTGGTGACGTTGTTTCACCCTGACACAGAGAGCCGGTTGCATTAAGGGCGTGTGATGTTTGATAATCCAGCTCTTTTACGTGCAGCCAGGTGCAAAGCTGCTGCCACAATGGTGTCACACACTGTCACTGTCTGTTGTCGTGAACCACTTGCATAAATTCCTTTGAACTGACACTTGACCGTCATTCAGGCTGCTGAAGATGCGAACATTGGAATAACATAAGACTAATTACGCACATAATATGTGCGCACATTACATGATGGAGCTCAGCATTCCGAACATCAGAAATCTCGAGACCCAGTAAATTTGATCCTAGACATGATGAACACGAGGAGCGCAGGCTGATGAGGTGTGATCTTAATAAGGTGTATAAAATCCTGAGTAATAGATCGGGTGGATGCATAAAGTCTCTTGCCCAGAGTAGAGGAATCGAGAACCAGAGGACGGAGGTTTAAGGTGATTTAATAGGAATCTGATGGGTGACTTTTTCACACAAAGGGTGGTGGGTGTATCGAAATGAGCTGCCAGAAGAGGTAGTTGAGGCAGGGACTATTGCAACATTTAAGAAACAGCTCGACAGATACATGGATAGGACAGGTTTGGAGGGATATGGGCCAAACGCAGGTAGGTGGGACAAGTGTGGATGGGACATGTTGGTCGGTGTGGGCAAGTTGGGCCAAAGGGCCTGTTTCCACGCTGTATGACTCCATGACCCTGTGACTCTAACTGCCAGATGCTGGTTTACAAAAAAAGACACAAAGTGCTGGAGTAACTCAGTAACTCGGCAGGAGAACATGGATAGGCAATGTTTTAGGTTGGGGCTATTCTGCATTCTGAATGTAGTGGGGTGGAAAAAACTGGAAGAGAGATGGTTGCAGGACAGAATGGGTATGGGGAGTGGCAAAACAACCTACAAATCTGCACATCTATGCCTTACGGGAGGAAACCAGAGTACGCAGGGGAATCCCACATAATCACGGAGTGGATGTGACAACTCCACATCGAGGGCTGGGGGCTGTGAGGCAAGTCAAGTTAAGGTGAATTTATTGTCATATGTAAAAGTACAGTGAAGCACAGATAGGATGAACATTTGCAGCACCATCACCATAAACCGGAAATTGTAATGGGTGAGGGGAATAGAGAAGGCAAGGCAGTTGATGTCACGCCATGATGATGGTGGAATCTCAACAGGTTAGGGTTAGGGCTTGGGTCAGACCCAGGCTGTGAAGAGAGCAGAGGGGTGGTGGGGACTCGGGGGAACTATGTTGGAGGGAGGTTAGGAGCTCAGAGGAGAGAGGGTGGTGGGGGGTGGGGGGGGGGGCAGGAGATGCGAAGTGGTTGGCATTGGGGAAAGGGTGTAGGACTCAGTCGTGTCAGTATTGAGGTCCCCGCTTGTTAAGGCTCCAGGAGAGTCAGTCAATGTGAAGGGAAAGGAGCTGGCAGTAAGGAGGCCCCGGGCCTGGAAATGTGTAAACCGTGCAGGAAGGTTACTCACCTGTTTCAACAAAATTCAAGATGGTTGCAAAGCCAAGCTCCTGGTCCCAGAAGTGGATCTACGATCATTCGTTACAATCACTCCACACTTTTAAATCTTTATTTCCATAGCAGCATTTCTTATTCCAACTATGCTCTTCTTAAACAATTTCCTTTATCCAGATTATTATCTAAATGACGCCAAGTTAGGAAAAGGGGAAGTGCAATGGGATCTTTTAATGCAAGACGATCCTTCGAGGAAAATTGGAGGAATTACGTTTTGTAGTTGGAACGTTAGGGTAGAGTTTTTCCTCCTCCACATTTTGTTTTGAAAATTAGAACATTTTGTTATTAATTTCCCTGCTTTTTTAGTAAAAGACATCAAAAAAAAAATTTAAATAAATAGCTATGCTGAGAGAATGGAGCGACTGGACTTGTACACTCTGGAGTTCAGAAGGATGAGAGAGGATCTTATTGAAACATATAAGATTGTTAAGGGTTTGGACACACTAGAGGCAGGAAACATGTTCCGGATGTTGGGGGAGTCCAGAACAAGGGGCCACAGTTTAAGAATAAGGGGTAAGCCATTTAGAACAGAGACGAGGAAACACTTTTTCTCACAGAGAGTTGTGAGTCTGTGGAATTCTCTGCCTCAGAGGGCGGTGGAGGCCGGTTCTCTGGATACTTTCAAGCGAGAGCTAGATGGGGCTCTTAAAAATGGATAGCGGAGTGAGGGGATATGGGGAGAAGGCAGGAATGGGGTACTGATTGGGGATGATCAGCCAAGACAGCGAGTCGTGACCTCTCACTCCTCCATCTTGCAGAGACTGAGCCATGCCCACACTTCTAGGTTTTATAGTCCCTCCCCCCTCCCACCAGAAGCGGCGTGGCCTTCATGGCCTGATTGACAGGAGAGAGAATCGCAACATTTTCTAAACACTAATAACTCTTTTAGTTTTCATCGGTGGGAAAAATCCTCGGCACTTGATGAGCGGAGGGGGACTGAGTAAGATGGCCAAAAATCACAGCCGTACATGGTAGCATTTTTTCTAAAATCAATATAAAACGCAAACAGGAAGTGATCACGATAAGACTTTTAATTATATAGAAGGCAAGGCAGCTTTAATTAGGCAAGGCAGCTTTAATTAGGCAAGGCAACTTTAATTAGGCAAGGCAACTTTAGCATTTCCTAACCAAAGGCAACACAGCTTTAGCATTTCCAAACTAAAAGCAACACAGCTTTAGAATTTCCAAACTATATTTTCAAACCACATTAAGGGCACTGACAGGTCAGTAAAGCCACTCACAGTTTAGTAGACATGTGTTCAGTGTTATTCACAGCTCAGACTGAGTGACCCTCTCGTTCCCCCATCTTGCAGAGACTGACTGAGGACTCTGAGTAAGATGGGCAAAAATCACAGCCGTAAGTTGCAGCATTTTTTCTAAAATTCAATATACAGTATGCAATATACAGAACAACAGGAAGTGGTCAAGATCAGACTTTTAGTAATATAGATAATCTTTTCGCTAACAGGATAACATGCAGCAAAAAAGCTCTTCACTGTACCTCGGTACACATGATAATAATAAACTAAACTAATTCATATTGAACATGTTTAAATGGAGGATAAAAGCATAGTGTTCTGCAGCACAACAGAAAGACAAATGCCCATTGTCAGTTCTTTGGAAGAGCTATTGCTCCGCCATTGACAGCCCTTGGTTTTGTTGACATTGAGCAATAGGTTGTTATTGTGGCACCATTCAGCCAGGAGTTCTATTTCTCTCCTGTACGCTGAATCTTCACGACCCATGATACAGCCAACCACAGTGGTGTTGTCCACAAATTTATTGATGGCATTGGAGCTGTGCTTAGGCACGCAGTCATTCCACCAGCATAATCAAGGACGCGTCTCACCCTGGTCACTCCCTTTTCTCTCCTCTCCCATCAGCGAAAAGGTACCAAAGTGTGGAAACGCACACCTCCAGATTAGATTCATAGAGTCATAGAGTGATACAGTGTGGAAACAGCCCTTCAGTCCAACTTGCCCACATCAGCCAACATGTTTCAGTTACACCAGTCCCACCGCCTGCCTTTGGTCCATATTTCTCCAAACCTGTCCTATCTATGTACCTGTCTAACTGCTTCTTAAATGTTGGGATAGTCCCAGCCTCAACTACCGCGTCTGGCAGCTTGTTCCATACGCCCACAACAACTAGAGAGCATTCCTTAGCACGCAACAAATGGCTTTTCACTGTACCTCGCTGAACGTGACAATGAACTAAACTAAACTAAACTAATGGGGGTTAACGAGTGTAGAGCAGGAGATGAGGCACTCAGCCTTACGTATGCTGGGGCTGCACAGTGGCACAGCTAGTGGAGCTGTGCAGCACCAGTGTTGAGAAGATATCTAGCAAATCAGAAGCAGAACATAAATGAAATAGAAATGTCATAAATTTGATGTCTTTGAAACAAATGAATAGGAACACCGGATTTACACACACACACACACACAAACTCACGGGCCTCTGTATAAACATTCATGCCAACATTCACAAATACTGAATCCAAAATGAGGGAGTAAAGTGACAAACATTAATCATTCCTCCCAATGGTGTATCGTAATTTTGTTTAACGCACCACTGCATACCGAGGTTTAAAAAGCCAAGGAATTTTAATATGAATATTAGCCCAGTTTGTTTTGATATGTCAAAACCACAAAACACAACGAGCCCCTGAACAGGATAATGAGAGAAAAGTTAGTAGGGTGGACCTTGCAATTACTGTACAAATTCTGAGCAGGACAGTCTGTTTGATTTCTTGGAAGAAAGCTCAAAGTTGTATTCATCAGATTTTACAAGCTTATTAGAACAGGAAGAAGGTGGCAATCTGCAGCATGGCTTATGATGTTGGAAACAGATTCCTGTGGCTGCTAATAGAGTGAGCACATTCTGATGTATAAGCAAAGTGGCAGGACGTTTCCCTTGGATAGTTTTAGTTTTAGTTTTAGAGATGCAGTGTGGAAAGTGACAATCCTGGTTTATTTTTCATCATGTATCAAAGAGAAGTTACAAAATCCACTTGTACAACATCTTGTGGATTTTCATTCCTCAATATCTGCAATAGTTCATTGAAGAGACAATGGTTTCCCTCGGATAGTTCTAGTTTTAGTTTTAGAGGTGCAGTGTGGAAACTGACCCTTCGGCCCATTGAGTCCGTGTGGACCAGCGATCACCCACACACTAATTCTATCCGACACTGTGGGCAATTTACAAAAGCCAATTAACCTACAAACCTGCACCACTATGGAATGTAGGAGGAAACCAGAGCACTCCGAAAAAAACTTTGAAAGCACCCATAGTCAGGATTGAACCCGGGTCTCTGGCACTGTAAGGCAGCAACACCAATGCTGCTTCATTGTTCTGGATAATTGTTCACAACTAGAAGAAATGCCACCTCTGGATTATCTGGGTATTCTTAGAGTCTTTAGGCTCACAGAATATATGATGGTCAAACATGCAAAATCCATGTCAATTTACCTCCATTTCTAATCATAATGGAAAAGTGAAAGGAACCAGTCACATTGTGAAAACTGCATTTAGTGATGAATAAGCTGATTTAAAATTAAAAGCGAAATAATGAGGTGGAACTGAAGCAAAAAATAAAATTATAGCTTAATATCAGTTTTGCATTTTAGTGGCAGAGATGGATAGGCTTCATTCGGTTTGTTAGCAAAAAGATTAGTTGTCGCAATAAGACCATAATGATTTATTTGTCTAATTGAGAGACAAAGAGTAATGGCTGCAGTAATACATTTCCAATTCATTATGAGCCAGACACATGAAATATAGTAATATTTTTCTTATTAGCAATAAGAGGAAATGGGGGAAATGAGAACGCATCAGACAAAAGACACACTAAGGCGTTCTAAGGAGAGCAGGCTTTACTTCATATCTTCAAAGATCTTTGTCACTATTCCTGGTAAGAAAACCATCTATCATTCTGTAGTCAGGCTGTCAGCAAATCCCTCTGAGACCGATGGGAATGGAAGTCAACAATGAAATAATTATCAAGAAATAGAAACAATTGAAGTTTCATGTAGTGCCCTTGGCATAATGGAGAATATTTGAGATCGAGAACGATTTGTAAGAGGTCTTTGAGCAGAGTGCAATGCTTGAAACAGTTCTTGGGATTTGAGAAGACCATTAATGATGGGATAATGAGGATTCTGATAATCCTAATCCAGTTTTTAAGAATGTAAAATAAATAATTTAAGATTTGCTGTTAAATACAAAAGCACCAATTTACGATTCCATTGAAATCATAGTCTGCATCGATTCATCAAAGGGACGTTATCATGTCTTGGGATCTATTCTGCCATCACATTGGAGTTTTGTGTTTATTTCAAATACCAAAATTACAAGTAGCTGAAACAAATTAAAGTTTGTCCAAAATCTCAGAACTCAGCCTTGATATCTATATAACTAAAAGTCTCATCTTGACCACTTCCTGTCTGTGCTGTATATTGATTTTAGAAAAAATGCCACCCTATATCGCTATGTTTCTTGGCCATCTACCCACAGTTCTCCTCCGCTGAGGCAGCCCAAAGAGTGTTTAAAAAATCTTGATATCAGCTGATTGGTCCTCTCGCCTTTCAATCACCACAATGAAGGTGACGCCCCTGCTGGGGGGGGGGGGGGGGGGGGGCAGGACCATAAAACCCCGGATGCCTGGACGTGAGTCAGTCACTCTGGCAGATCGCGAGGGAGAGTCCACAAATGTGATTCTAAGCTGTGAAGCAACTGAACTGTGAGTCTGCAATATTCTTGTAATAAATGATTTGTTCACCCTTAATGACAATGAAATGAGTTGTTTGGCAATTTGGTGGCCTGCACTCGGCTTGGAAAGCTATGAAATTGAATTTGGTGGCCTGCACGCTGCCTGAAATGCTGTGAAAGTGAGTTTGGTGACCTGAACTCTGCCTGAAATGTGAAATTGAGTTTGGTGACCTGAACTCTGCCTGAAATGCTGTGAAATTGAGTTTGGTGGGCTGCACGCTGCCTGAAATGCTGTGAAAGTGAGTCTGGTGGCCTGCACTCTGCTAGAAATGTTGTGAAATTGAGTTTGGTGACCTGAACTCTGCCTGAAGTGCTGTGAAATTGAGTCTGGTGGCCTGCACTCTGCTAGAAATGGAATTTCAAGGAATAGCCATGAGTGAACTGCCAGCCCACCAGCCCTAAGTGACTGAGCTGCCAGTCCACAAGCCCTGAGCTGTCAGCCCTCCAGCCCTGAGTGACTGAGCTGCCAGTCCACCAGCTCTGAGTGACTGAGCCGCCAGCCCACCAGCCCTGAGTGACTGAGCTGCCAGCCTACCAGACCTGAGTGACAGAGCTGCCAGCCCACCAGGCCTGAGTGATTGAACTGCCCGCCTAAGAATCCATTTGGCCCACAAAATCCATGCTAGCCACCTGGAAACCAGTCCCTTCGTCCCACAACACCCATAGTAGCGCTCAAGAACCCCGTTCCTGCCTTCTCCACCAATATTGGAATTTGCGGAGAGGTGGAATTTTGCGTTGGGAGACCAGCCCTCCCATGCGAACCTGGGGCCCAATGGATCCCACTTAGTCTAGTCTGGTAATAAAGCTGATTGCAGGTAATTCATGGAACCTAAGGATAAATGTCTTGCCATTATATACTACATGGAAAATTAGATTTCAATAGTTGGAAGTAATGGGAAATGTCACCCATTCCTTCTCTCCAGAGATATTACCTGTCCCACTGAGTTACTCCTGCATTTTGTGTCTATCTAAGACAACGGTGGAGGCCGGTTCTCTGGATACTGTCAAGAGAGGGCTAAATAGGGCTCTTAAAGATAGCTGAGTCAGGGGATATGGGGAGAAGGCAGGAACGGGGTACTGATTGGGGTTGATGAGCCATGATCACATTGAATGGCGCTGCTGGCTCAAAGGGCCGAATGGCCTACTCCTGCACCTATTGTCTATTGTCTATAGGTCTTTACTATTTGAGGCGAGTGGTCCATTCGAAACAGACCAGGAAAAACCATGTCGTCAGCTTAGCAAACAGTGATTTGAGTTCTGCATAACAATTCCAAAAATAGAGGGCAACAGTGCTATTTTTAAAATTGCTGGCAAGCCTTACAGTGACTTAAGTTAACATACATTATGGGATTTCTAAATGCCGAGAACTGTGGTAATATCCACCAAAAGCTTCAATCATCCTGCCACTTTTATAGATGCTTCAAAGAAGAGCTGAATATTTAAATTCTTATTATTGGCAAGTGGTAATGATGAGACTAAAATCAATGAGATTAAAATGTTCTGTCAATCTCACAGCATCCTGTTTACTTGATTTTTGGCACCTGAATTAGTCTGCAATGGGAGATCATTGAGAAGCTTATGTTACTTTATTCCCACTAAAAACCATGACAGCTGTTGCAATTCCTCGCAGAAATGCACCTGCTACCATCTTGATACCAGTCTCCATTGCAGAGCAAGGAATATTTTTGCGTCGATCAAAATTTGAATAGAAACACTGATTGATATTTTGTGTTAGAAATATAAAAATATATCTATTCTCTGAAATGGGTCCTGGCACCAAGATCACCATGGTTGCATATAGAAAATCTTTTTGCATATATTGCGCACGCAGGTGCCGCCATGTTTTGGCACAAAGTCCAAAGTCCATAGTCCGGTCAGCCTGCACGCTCCATGTTCTGGAGCAGTTCCCGTGAATCGATGCCCCTCTCCGCTCCTCTTCCCGCTCGGCCATCTTTGTGTCCCAAGGGCGCCTCCAGCAGCCAACCTTGAAGGCGATGGAGGCATTACCCCAGTTCACCCTCCTACCGGCTCTTGCTCCTCCTGTCCAACATCTCCAGCTCCCTCCTGGTTCCACCATCTGATGAGCCTCCGTGTGTGTTCCCAGTCCCGCCGACCAATGAGTCTTCCACTGCACCTCAGTCTCTTTCAAGTACTAGTTTTATGCAACTCTTTCTTCAACTCTGCATTTACATCTCTTTTATCCCCCCCCCCCCCCCCCTACTATCATCAAGCCTTGCGGATAAGCCATAGTTGGAGGTTATCACAGGGAGACACAGCTTTGAATCAACCTGTGGGCCAGTGGTCGTCCTTCTTTGAACCTGGGGATTGAGCATCCCAGGCATTTGAGCAGCCTTTGTTTGGGATAAGACTGCTCATCCCAGGAACTAGAAAACATGTGCTAAACTTTGCTTGCTTTAATGTCAACAAACAAGAACTGAGCAGCAGATGCAGCATCTTCTTCATGCAGAGAGGGTGGTGAATATAACGAAATGAGTGCCAGGGATAATGTTTGAGGCTGGTAGAATAACAACATTTAGTTTAGAGATACAGCATGGAAACAGGTCCTTCAGATCATTAATTCTACGCTGACCATTGATCAAGACGGTAGCAGGTACATTTTGAGAGGAAATGCAACTCTGCTCTCACGGTGAACAGCTCTGCTTTCTGGGCAAGGCTGCTTTATAAAAAGGAAGCTGGGGGGATGCTCTGTGTTCTGTTTCACAGAGACATGGCCTAACCCCAGCTCCCCAGGCTCAGCGGTCCAGCCTGAAGGGTTTTCCATCCACCGTTTGGACCGTACGCAGACATCTGGGAAAGGGAGAGGAGGGGGCGTATGCCTCATGGTCAACTCTGTATGTTGCTCAGACGTGGCAGTCCTATCCAACTCCTGCTCTCCACACCTCGAACATCTGGCGGTGAAGTGTCGTCCCTTCTACCTTCCAAGGGAATTCACCTCCATCATCCTGACCACGGTCTACATCCCACCCCAAGCAGGCGTCCGTCTGGCACAGGAGTAGCTGCAAACCACAGCCAACAAACACCAGACATCTTACCCCTCCAGGACTGTTTGGAGTCTGTAGACTGGGCAATGTTCAAGGACTCAGCAACGGACCTGAATGAATACGCCACAGTTGTTACAGACTTCATAAAGAAATGTGTGGAGGACTGCATCCCAACAGTGTTTCCCAATCAGAAGCCTTGGATGATCAATGAAATCCGCACCATCAATGAAGACCAGACACTGGGCATTCATGTCTGAAGATACCGTGGACTACAAGAAGTCCAGATACGACCTTAGTAAGGCCATCAAAAAGGCCAAAAGGGACTTCTGCTCCAAGCTGGAGGACGAGGCGGATGTTCGGCAGCTGTGGCGGGGCCTGAATGCAACCTACTCCAACAGGGTCGAAATCAGGAGGCAGCTCACATGTCAGCGAAACATCACTCCCTGATGAGCTCAATGCGTTTCACGCACGCTTTGATTAAGAGAACACTGATATGCCTTCTTGAGCCCCCATTCGCCGTGATGGTATTTCACTCACAGTCACAGAGGTCGATGTCAGGAAATCCTTCAGAGGGGTGAGCCCCTGGAAAGCACCTGGACCTGATGGTATGAGAAAAATATTTTTCACACAGAGGGTGGTGAATCTGTGAAATTCTCTGCCGCAGAAGGTAGTCGAGGCCAGTTTATTGGCTATATTTAAGAGGGAGTTAAATGTGGCCCTTGTGGCTAAAGGTATCAGGGGGTATGGAGAGAAGGCAGGTACAGGATACTGAGTTGGATGATCAGCCATGATCATATTGAATGGCGGTGCAGGATCGAAGGGCCGAATGGCCTACTCCTGCACCTATTTTCTATGGTTCTATGTTTATATGTTTCCATATTCTGTTGTGCTGAAGCAAAGCAAGAATTTCATTGTCCTATCTGGGACACATGACAATAAGCTCTCTTGAATCTTGAATCTTGAATCTTGGTGTTAGTGGGAATAAAATAATGCTAGTTCCATGTTTTCTCACTTTAGTATCCTATACATTCTCCATGTGACCACGTGGATATCTTCCATTTGCTCCTGTTTCCTACAGCATCCTAAAGACGTGTGGGTTTGAAGATTAATTGGTCTCCATCAACAAGGAGTGGGTAAGAAAATGGGATAACATGGAGTGAGTGATCAGTGTGGAGTCGATAGGCCGAAGGGCCTGTTTCCATGCTCTATCTCCAAACTAAACTAAACTGAACTAAACTAAAAAGAGGGACACTCAAAGGAAAATAGAAAAGCATGCTTGATAAATGTTTTTTTTGATTAAAAGATATTAATGCATTAATGATGAACATAGATTATAACAAATATTAAATTTTCTAATACTAACATAAATGACTATAAATCAAGTTAGTTTTAATTTACAAATGATGAACAAATTCCACCGAATCATGAACTTCTCAAAAAAACGAAGCAGTGCGTGAAATGTTTCATTCTCAACATCATGCGTATTTGTCAGGTTTTTTTGCCCCAGTGTATTGGTAAATTTTATCCTCTAAAAGTTCGTAAAATCTTGAATTTACTTTTTGAACTGTAAATTAGGAGACAATTTGAAATTATTTTCAGTCGCTGTCATCATCAAAATGTCATTTTAACCAGATAGATTGTGCCTGATTAGCCAGAGATTGCAAACAGCCATGCACTATTATGATGCCCATAATCAATCTACATTTATTTTCATTACCAATGCAATTACGGATTTGTGGCAAGTTCAAAAGCCAAAGTGAATTGTTTTCACCGAGTTTGAATGGCAATTCCTCTCCACTGTTCTCCCATTACATAACGGCCTGCCCATTCAACATTATTCATTGAATCCTTGCATCCAAGATCACAAGCTGCAAGCCAGCAAATCAATTGAAAAACTGTCGATACTGGATATATGAAACAAAACAAGAAGTGCTGGAAACATAGAGTCGGTCAGGCAGTACCTGTTGAAATCGAACCCGAGTCAATGGTACATGTCAAAGATTTTATCTCAGAATTCAGAAAGCGAGAAAATAAGTTTGTTTTAAGTTGCAGAAAGTTTGGTGCAGGAAGTGTAGTAGAAATTTGGCTTATTTCCAATGACAGGGCACATGCTGGGATTCTAATTATGTTACAGAGACAGAGCTGGGCCAGTTCTGATTAAGGAGTCTAATATGAATACAACACTTATTTTGACAGTTGTTATATTTGATAGGTTTTATAATTTCAAACATAAATAGAGGCTACGTTATAAAACCTCTTTCTCTGTCTCCAACTTAGTTTAGTTTAGTTTATTGTCACGTGTACCGAGGTACAGTGAAATACTTTTATTGGGTGATAACCAGTCAGCAGAAAGACAATACTCAATTACAATTGAGCCTTTCACAGTGTACAAGTACATGATGAAGGGAATAACATGAATAATGTTTAGTGCAAGATAAAGCCAGGAAAGTCCGGTCAAAGGTAGTCCGAGGATATCCAATGAGGTAGATAGTAGCTCAGGACTGCTCTCTAGTTGTGGTAGGATGGTTCATTTGCCTGATAACAGCTGGGAGGAAATTGTCCCTGAATCTGGAGATGTGCATTTTCACACTTCTATATCTTTTGACCGATGGGGAAGAGGAGAAGAGGGAGTGGTCAGGGTGCGACTAATTTGTTCGACATGCAGTTCTCTCCTTACATGGGTCAAACTTCCACACATATGAGACCTGTAAAGCCATAGCAGGAGGTTTATTAATACATGCAGCTCAGCTGGATTACTGTTAAATTGTACGATAGGAATGGGACAGGAAGTTGGTCAACAGAGAACGATGGAAAAGGCATGTGTGGCCCGTCATACCCAGGTGGGTATGGCTCCAGCTGCATTGGTTGAGAGAGAAGACAAAATAATTCCTCACAATTCCTGAGGGCAGCACGGTGATGCAGCGGTAGAGCTGCTGCCTTACGGTGCCCGAGACCCAGGTTCAATCCTGACTATGAGTCTGTATGGAGTTTGTACATTCTCCCAGTGATCTGCCTGGTTTTCCCCATGTGCTCCGGTTTCCTCCCACAGTCCAAAGACGTACAGGTTTGTAGGTTAATTGGCTTGGTAAAATTATAAAATTGTCCCTATTTTGTGTAGGATAGTGTTAGTGGGCGAGGATCGCTGGTCGGTGCGGACACAATGGGCTGAAGGGCCTGTTTCCAAGCCGTATCTCTAAACTAAACTAAACTAAACTAAACTAAAGTAAAACTGGAGGTACAGAATGTTGTTACTTTCTTTACTTTGATTACAACCCTGTTAGTACTATAGTACTCATGTTCCTCCTTGAGAGTTAGTGGACCTATGCAAACCTGGGCAAAAACATATTCAAGGATCTTGTAAGAGAAGTGAGGACCTTTTGATGAGATGCCATTTGACAAAATTACAATGATGTGTTGTTTGAGGCAGGCATGATATAGGTAGACACAAGCAACTGCAGATGCTGAAATGCTGAGCAAAATATCAAGTGCTGGAGTAACTCAATGGACCAGGCAGCAAATATGGAGGGAATGGATAGTCAACATTTCAGAGTCGGGACCCTTCTTTAGACATTGTTATAAGGGGGAGATAGCTGGAAAAGAGCAGCGGGAGCATGACAAAGCCTGGCAAATTATATATAGATACAGGTGAGGGGGTGGGGGGATGGTTGAATGACAGACACTGGAGTAAGTGACAAAGGCTAGAGATGAAAATGAGACACAAGGGTTTTAGATAAGGAGAGAAGGGGAGTGAAAGGTAAAGCCAGGGGGAGTGATTTAGGTGGAAGGAGACAGGTAGAGTAGGGGAAAAGTGGGTGGGATAGTAGATTCCACGATTTGAACAAATAAATCACAGGGTGGCACGGTGGTGCAGCAGATGCTGCCTTACTACGCCAGAGACCCGGGTTTGATCCTGACAATGGGAGCTGCCTGTACGGAGTTTATATATTCTCCCGGTAACCTTTTTTCTGGGTGCTCCGGTTTCCTCCCACACTCTAAAGATGTACAGGTTTGCAGGTTAATTGGCTTAGGTAAAATGGTAAATTGTCCCTAGTATGTGTAGGATAGTGCTAATGTGTGAGGATTGTTAGCCGGCGTGGTCTCAATGGGCCGAAGGGCCTGTTTCGGCGCTGTATCTCCAAACTAAACTGAACTAAACATAAGGTGGGTGTATTTCCGCGAACACAGAGAATAGGAAGGGTGACCAGAGATTCAGTAGATTTCCTATTTTGCAGAAAAATTAACACGGTTAATTCAGTTCAGCACAGGAAAATAAATGCAAAAATGTAACTTAAAATGGAAATCTTGACATTCTTGTGTAGGAAGGAATTGCAGATGCTGGTTAAAACTGAAGATAGACATAAATTGCTGGAGTAACTTAAGTGAATCAGATAGCATCTCTGAAGAAAAGGAATAAGTGACGTTTCGAGCCGAGATCCTTCTTCAGACTGAAGGGTCTTCCGAAGATGGGTCTCAACCCGTACCATCATCTATTCCTTTTCTCCAGAGATGCTACCTGACCCGCTGAGTTACTCCAGCTTTTTGTGTCTATCCTCTTGGCATTCTTATTATATATTACTGCCTGATTAGAAATGTACCACTGAAATGTGTCACTCGAATCTGTCAGCTGTCATACACATTAATTATCGGTGATTATATTATTTAGTCTGGTAACACCCCTCGTCTTTAGCAATGTCATGGTAATTGTTTCATTTACACATTATTTACCCACTTCTGAAAAAGCATGCAAGAGCCGAAAAAAATAACCAGTAAAAATGAACAAGTTCCATTTAGTTAGCACATAAAAAGTTCTAATGATCAAATCACAGCCAAAGAAGTCATTTCGACTGTGATCACTATTGAAATGAAAATAGTGGGGTCAATAGTGGGGTCAGTGATCTTGATCAGTGATGATGATAATGACCAGATAAATTATCTTTAATGAACATTACTACTCTTTGTATAGTACAGGTGCACAACCTTTTATCCGGTGTTCCAGAAACCGAAAAGCTCCGAAAACCGGCCATTTTTTCCAGATGTCGTCTGCGCACCAAAGCTCGCGTTTGGCGCCAAACTTGACCCAAAATGACCCACGGTCAACCCAGGTCTGTACTACTGTAGCGGCTGCCTCCTCCCTGGAGACCGGGAGACGCTTAAACATCTGTAAATCATTGCTTAAATGTTAGTCAGTTAGTTTGGAGGGCTTTTATGTGAAGGGGGTAAACTTTAATTCTTAGTCCCCTACCTGGTCGGAGAGGCGGGGAGCGGTCAATGCCTTACCGGGTCGCTGTGCAGTAAGCTCCGCAGCGCTCTGGCCGCGGGTGGCGCCGGTTGTAGCTCCGACCCCGGCAACTCTACCCCTGGCTGCGAGGCGCTCCAAATCCAGCGCGGCCCGCGGCCGGACGCCCCAGCTCCGCAAATGTCGGGAGTCGGCGGCGACGCAGCGCTGGGATACCAGCGGGGAGCGGGCAATGCCTTACCGGGTCGCCGTGCGGCAAGCTCCGGAGCGCTGTGGCCGCCGACACACAACATCGCGGAGCGTCGCTGGATTTGGAGCCGCGCAGCCAGGGGTAGAGTTGCCGGGGTCGGAGCTCCAACCGGCGCCGCCCGCGGCCGGACGGAGACCCCCAGCTCCGCGGCTCCAAATCCAGCGACGCTCCGCGAATGTTGGAAGAAGGCGGCCACAGCGCTCCGGAGCTTGCCGCACGGCGACCCGGTAAGGCATTGCTCGCGACGCCGCCGACTCCCGACATTCCCGGAGCTGGGACGTCCGGCCGCGGGCCGCGCTGGATTTGGAGCGCCTCGCAGCCAGGGGTAGAGTTGCCGGGGTCGGAGCTACAACCGGCGCCGCCCGCGGCCGGACGGAGCCCCCAGCTCCGCGAGTTTGGGAGTCGCCGACCAGGTAGGTAGGGGACTAAGAATTAAAGTTTCCCCCTTCACCCCTACTCCACCACCACCACATAAAATCCCTCCAAACTAACTGACTAACATTTATGCAATGATTCTCCCGGTCTCCGGGGAGGAGGCAGCTGCTCCAGACTTTTCAAGCCGCCCGCGCTACCTACCTAATCTACGCTAAAAATCTTCCATTCTGAAATCCGAAAATGTCCGAAATCCGACAAGTGTCTGGTCCCAAGGCTTTCGGATAAAAGGTTGTGCACCTGTATTCAATGTATCAATGTATAGTATTCGCCTACAATGTTTTCATTTTTGTTAATAGTTGCATATAATCATTGTTGTATTCCTTGTGGAAAACTGGGTTTTCATTGCTCTGTGAAAGATGGAGGTGAGACTCCATCAATCTAGTTGGACACCACTTTGTCACCACATTTATTATTCTAGTGTAAATATGCCGGTGACTTTAATCATTCATATTCATCATAATAATAACTTCACACACAGTTTATTTGGTGAAACATCTTCAAGACCGTCATTTCAAAATGTCATTATTTTTATTATAAAGTATTGTGATTATAAAGTCGTTGTTGTTATATGGTTATTATAAAGTAAGCATGCGGGTACAGCAGGCAGTGAGGAAAGCAAATGGCATGTTGGCCTTCATAACAAGAGGAATTGAGTATAGGAGCAAAGAGGTCTTTCTGCAGTTGTACAGGGCCCTTGTGAGACCACACCTGGAGTATTGTGTGCAGTTTTGGTCTCCAAATTTGAGGAAATACTTTTTCACACAGGGAGTTGTGAGTCTGTGGAATTCTCTGCCTCAGAGGGCGGTGGAGGCTAGTTCTCAGGATGCTTTCAAGAGAGAGTTGTATAGAGCTCTTAAAGATAGGGAGCACTCAAGGGGTATGGGGATATGGGGAGAAGGCAGGAACGGGGTACTGATTGTGGATGATCAGCCATGATCATATTGAATAGCGGTGCTGCCTCGAAGGCCCAAATGGCCTACTCCTGCACCTATTGTCTATTGTCTATAGTTTCCTTATATGGAGAAAGAAATGCACAGGGATATGTCTTTCTGTATATCTTTCTCTACCTGCAGTGAAAAAAGCATGTCGGCCTTCATAGCGAGAGGATTTAAGTATAGGAGCGAAGTGGTCCTACTGCAACTGTACAGAGCCATGGTGAGACCACACCTGGAATATTATGTGCAGTTTTGGTCTTCTAATTTGAGGAAGGACATCCTTGCTATTGAGGGAGTGCAGCATAGGTTCACCAGGTTAATTCCCGGGATGACCGGATGAAATATGATGATAGAAGGGGTCGACTGGGCTGATATTCACTGGAATTTAGAAGAATGAGAGGGAGTCCAAAACCAGGGGTCACTGTTTAAAAATAAGGGGTAGGCCGTTTAGGACTGAGATGAGGAAAACAAATTTCACCCAGAGAGTTGGGAATCTATGGAATTCTCTGCCACAGAAGGCAGTGGAGGTTAATTCACTGGATGTTTTCAACAGAGAGTTAGATAGAGCTGGTAGACAAACGTGCTGGAGAAACTCAGCGGGTGCGGCAGCATCTTTGGAGCGAAGGAAATAGGCAATGTTTCGGGCCGAAACCCTTCTTCAGACTGATGTTTCATTAGATCATTAGATATAGCTCTTCAGGCTAACCGAATCAAGGGATATGGGGAGAAAGCAGGAATGGGGTACTGATTTTGGATGATCAGCCATGATCATATTGAATGGCAGTGCTGGCTAGAAGGGCCGAATGGCCTACTCATGCACCTATTTTCTCTGTTTCTATGTTTCTACCTTTTGAGAAAACAGATCAAGTTTTGGTTTGATATCTTGACATTGGAATACCTTGGGTGAAATCTGAACCCAAAATGCTTGCAAATAGGGCTACCACCACGGATCAGCCAATTGACAGTCTGCAACGCCTCATCAACGTTATTCAAAATCTTTACATTACAACGGGCACAGTTGATTGTGGCGCTCTTTAAGTGTGTTCAGATTGTCTCCGAGGTTTGATAGATATTGCATTCGCACAAAAAAAAGGATTTTCTGTCATATTTCTGAAGAAGTCAAGAAGGGAGTGCAGCACCATTGTCAAAGACATGTCCCTCTGTATACCTTTCTCCATATAAGGAAACAATAATAACATATTTCGAAATGAAGGTCATGAAGATGTTTCAACCAGATAAACTAAATGCAAAGTTTATTATCATGTTGCATAGGAATGATTAAAGTAACTTGGATACATGTATACATTGGAACTTTAATACATATGTTGACAAAATGGTATCCAACTAGATTGATGTGCTTATTAACAGAGAGAATCTCACCTCCATTTTTCATAGAGCAATGAAAACCCAGTTTTCCACATAATGATTATTAGGGACTATTAAGAAAAATGAAAACATTGTGAGAGAATACTATACATTGATTATTATTATCATGTTTGCTGTTTATAGCTATACTAACCAGAAGGCTTATGTCTCTTGTTGCCAATACCAGATAAAGTGAGCGTGCAGTGCTTAAAGCTAGAATGTGCCCCTTAATTAAAAAGTGCTCGAAAGCTTCAGAAGGATATCAGGATTTTTTAAATGATTCTACAATGGAATGAAGGGGTGACCATGTGACAGAGCATATGCGGCATGGCGAGGAGATTAAACGAATCTAATGTGGGATTTGCAAAAAAAAATCTTTATTTGAAGGGTGCCGAGATTGTTTAACTTTTTACAATGAGAAGACATTGACAAAAAATAGGGTAATGGGGAAGATAGATAAACATGAGGGAGAAATGACTTGAAAGATATGCTGATAGCCTTAGGTGCAAGAACATTCATATAGAATCCAGTATGGATTACGTGGGCTGAAAGAGCCTGCACAGGTTCTACAAACTCTACATAATTCTATGTAAAACCACATGCCAAGACTAAATGCATCCATGCCTAGATTTATAATTCAAATTTTCAGGTCGAATCTCAACCAGATTTGCATCAAAAGGAAACAGCTAATGCTTCAAATGAAGTCTATTTGCATATTTATTGTTTAGAAAGGATTCTGAATTTATAATCCTCTTCCTTTCTTGCTGTATTTCTTTTCATTTCTTCCATAACTGCAGATTCTGATTCTGAATTCTTAAAAACCTTCTTTAATCCACCATGTTAAGATGACAAATGGACACAAAGTCCTCCAGTCTCAACGGGTGGGGCAGCATCTCTGGAGAACATGGAAAGGTGACATTACATGTCAGGACCCTTTGATGCTGCCTGACCTATTGTGTTACTATGCACTTTATGTCCTTTTCTGTATTATCCAGAGATGCTACCTGACCCACTGAGTCAGCACATTGTGTCCTTTCCTGTATTCTCCAGAGATGTTGGCTAACCTGTTGAGTTACGCCAGCACTTTGTGTTCTTTTGCGTAAACCAGCGTCTGCAGTTCCTTGTTTCTAAGATAAGATGACTGTTCTGTAATCTCTAAACTTATAATTAATTGCTATTTGAACATACAATTGGTATTATCCACTTCCATTCCTCATGCAAAACCCGACTAATTTGAAATTTGTATGTTCACCAACTGGAACACTTGCTTTTTCCATTAAATTCCTTGAGGACTCTTGCAATAATTCCATCGGGAATTTTTTGTCACTGCTCATTCATGAAGAGTAATGTGGACTAATTTAATATAATCTTTATTTCCTGACTGACCATAATATTTGTTCTAATTTAACAGTCAAATGATCAAGCTAATTTTGTTGGTGCTTTACTAAGCTGAAAATATTTGAATCTTATTAAGAATTAATTACATGGAATTAATCGTGTCTTTGAGATGCCGGTGTTCCACATGAGCTTCCTACCCCACTAATTATATCTTCTTACCCTTTCAATGATTTATTCTACTTTATTGTGCACTTATCTGGACTTAAATATATCTGTGTTACTCAACTCGAGCAATGTGGTGGCAAGTTCTACAATCTCACCTCCTTGAGAAAAGAAATTTCTCCTGAGTTTCTTTTTGCGGTTAATTAAGATGTTTTTATAGCAATGGTCTGTGTAATCAACTTCTCATTACACTTCACCCTGTCTAATGCGCCTTGTGATTACCATCCACTGACTTGAGAAATGTGCAGACTATGTTGAATTTTGCGAACCACATCCCTTCAATGTTTCTCATGCCTAATTACTCTTGGTTTGTAATTTTTTAGAATTATGCTGTCACTGTATTACAATTAAAGGTGACATGACATGTGAAAACTTGAGGGCTTATGCTTTTACTGTTCCCATTCGGTTAATTCTTTGTAGAGAACTTTATAGTTTTCAATATTTCATCACTTGGCATTGTGGTTCTTCAATATCAATCCAAACTGTGAGAAAAGGAAGATGGGGTAATGTTGCAACTTCAGTGCAATAGTGTGGAAGGATATATAAGTATATGAGTATAGAAGCTGGGATGTAATGTTAAAATTGTACAAGGCATTGGTGAGACCAAATCTGGAGTAATCAACAACTAAGTTACAGAGATAGGTTGAATAAGTTAGGTCTTTATTCTCTGGAGCGCAGAAGGTTAAGGGGGGACTTGATAGAGGCCTTTAAAATGATGAGAGGGATAGACAGAGTTGATGTGGACAAGCTTTTCCCTTTGAGAATAGGGAAGATTCAAACAAAAGGGCATGACTTCAGAATTAAGGGACAGAAGTTTAGGGGTAATATGAGGGGGAACTTCTTTACTCAGAGAGTGGTAGCGGTGTGCAATGAGCTTCCAGTAGAAGTGGTGGAGGCAGGTTCATTGGTATCATTTAAAAATAAATTGGATAGGCATATGGATGAGAAGGGAATGGAGGGTTATGGTATGAGTGCAGGCAGGTGGGACTAAGGGGAAAAAATGTTGTTCGGCACGGACTTGTAGGGCCGAGATGGCCTGTTTCCGTGCTGTAATTGTTATATGGTTATATGATATTAGATAGAATGGTACAAAATCTACTGTAACTGGTAGAACTAGGAGTTACTATGGACAGAAATTATTAATGGGAATTGTACAGCAGACTCTTGAACAGGCAATAATCTTGTTGATGCCATTCAATAAGAAATTAGGGATGTGTGCAATAATATTACAATTGGAATCAAGGGTAGATATAATCTACATATCATTTAGTTTAGCTAAATCTGTAGGAAGAGAAGCCCAAGGAGTGTAAATGGGATACTTCTCTGGCATTGCATTAAAAAAAAAAATAATCCTAGACTAATATTGCAGAAATACGAAAAGTAATTAACAATCTTTGCAAAGCCCTTTGGGAATGACAGGCAGAATGTGATAGAATTCTTTATTAAGGTGGAGAGTGACTGAAATGAGGACCTTGAATTGGGATGACGGAATTGCGAGCTGCCCAAGGTAGATTGAAGTACATTCCTTATGGGGTTCACAATGGAACAACAACAGCAGACATTTAAGGAGTAGTTCATTTAAATAGATGTTCTGCACCAATTCATGGATGGCACAAAGAAACGACAAGAAGTGTGCTCAACCATGGGTAACATGGAAAATTAGGAATAGTTAGATGCAAAGAAAAAATATGTATATTGGCCCAAAAAGTAGCAAATTTGGAATGTGAAACAATTTAGAGGCAAGAAAGGAATTAATTAAGAGGGGGAAAATAAAGTCCTCAGGTGAGCTTGCAGGGAATATAAAAATGTACAGTATAAGCTTCTATAAATATGGGAGAAGAGAAAGATCAGTGTAGACAAATGTAAGTATCTAACAGTCTAACAATTTACCATTGTACATTTCCTTTAACATCGTCCCCTTTGATCTGTGTTTTAACACCTTACCCTTCCATATTTCTATGTCTCCATCTCCCCTGACTCACAGTCTGAAGAAGGGTTTCGACCTGAAACATCACCCATTCCTTCTCTCCAGAGATACTGCCTGTCCCGCTGAGTTACTCCTGCATTCTATCTATCTTCAGTCAAAAAAGGGGGATATAAATGGCAGACTTATTGAACAAATATTCTTCTGTCTTTACAAAGGAAGACACAAATAACCTCCCACTGATGTTAGTGAACTCAGGGTTTAGTGACTGTACGGAACTGAAAGCAATCGGTATTAGCAGGGAAAAGGAGTTTGAGAGATTAATTCG
Organism: Leucoraja erinaceus; assembly: GCF_028641065.1. Classification (NCBI taxonomy): domain Eukaryota; kingdom Metazoa; phylum Chordata; class Chondrichthyes; order Rajiformes; family Rajidae; genus Leucoraja; species Leucoraja erinaceus. The sequence goes on from NC_073389.1 coordinate 41,313,112, forward strand.
TCAGGATGACGGCTGATAAATCCCCAGTGCCATTGTTAAAAATGTAATAGAACATTTGCAAAATTGTGATAGAATCAGTCAATATCCACCTAGATTTCTGAAAGAGAAGTCAGGCGTGACAAATTTACTGGAACTCTTTGAGGATGTAAGTAGCAGAGTGAATGGGGGAGAATAAGTGGATGCAGCATATTTGGACTTACAGAAAGTTTTCGACAAGTTTACATAAAAGATGCTTGTTGAAATTAAAACCTGTAGGGTTGAGGGCGACCCACTGACTTGATGAAGGAACGGGCTGACAGAGAGAAACAGGAAACAAAGAGGAGAAATAAACAGGTCCTTTTCTGAGTAGAAGACAGTTACCAGTGGAATACTGCAGGATATAGTGCTTGATTTAGTTTGAGGGAATTAGATGTAATACCTCTAATTTTGCAGGTAATACGAAAATGGATGGGAGTGTGTTGTCTGTAAATTGCAGAGAATCTCTGGTGTAAAATGAACAGAGGAGTGAGTTGGCAAACGCGTGGGAGATTCAGAATAAGGTGAGGTTATTCACTTTTGTGCCATAATGAACAAGGCATCTTATAAAATGAATGGTGACAAATTAGAAAGGGGGGAGGCGCAATGAGCCTTACAGTAGGTGACCGTATGCAACAACTGCTGAATCGGTGGGTGCTTTGAGAAGGCAAATGGTATTTGCCCTCATTGCCATTAAATTTAAATGCTGAGCAAGGATGTTATAATACATTTGTGGAGCCCCTGGTGGAGACTAGTCAGAGGGCGGTGAATCTGTGGACGTCATTGCCACAGGCGGCTGTGTAGGCCAATTGAAAATTTTAAGACAGAAACTGACAGATTCTTGATTAGTACGGGTGTCATGAATTATAGGGAGAAGGCAGGAGAATGAGTTTGAGAGTGAAAGATAGATCAGCCATGATTGAATGGCGGAGTAGACTTGATGGGCAAATGACCTTCTTCTGCTCCTAGAACTTGTGAACTTATGAACTATATATTGAGCACTGTGTGCAGTGTCAGTCTCCTTCTCTGTGGAATTATGTTTTTTTGCTATGAAGAGAGTGCAAACAAAGGTTCACTGATTTCTGAAATAGCAATGTTGATTTATGAAGAGAGATTGGGACGATTGGGCCTATATTTGCTGGAGTTTAGAAGAGTGACAGATGACTTCATTGCAACTTATAAAATCCTGACAGGACTAGACAGACTAAATGCAGGATGTTCCGGATGGCGGGATATACAAAATCACAGCTCATTGCCTCAGTATAGGAACATAAAAACATAGAAACATAGAAAATAGGTCCAGGAGTAGGTCATTCGGCCCTTCGAACCAGCACCGTCATTCAATATGACCATGGCTGATCATCCAAAATTAATAGCCTGTTCCTGCTTTCTCCTCATATCCCTTGCTTCATTTAGCCCTAAGATCAAAATCTCACTCTCTTTTGAAAGCATTCAGTGAATTGGCCTCCACTGCCTTCTGTGGCAGAGAATTTCCCAGATTCACAACTCTCTGGGTGAAAAAGTTTTTCCTCATCCCAGTGCTAACTAGAGAGAAAGTGGGACCTCTCAGGAATCAAAGCGGTAACCTCTGTGTGGAGCCACAGGAGATGGGCAAGGTCCTAAATGAGTATTTCTCCTCTGTATTTACCGAGGAAAAAGACAGCAGGACGAAGGAAATTGGAGTAGTTACTGGAAGTGTCTTGAGAGCAGTCAGGGTTACTGTCGAAGAAGTACTGAAGGTATTGTCATGTTTGATTGTAGACAAATCTCCAGAGCCTGATCTGATATATCAGGGGACATTGTGGGAAACTAGAGAGGAAATTGCAGGAGCCCTGGTTGAAATTTATGTCGTCCTTAAATACAGGAGAGGTACTGGAAGACTGGAGAGTGGCAAATGTTCTACCTCTTTTCAAGATGGCCTGCAAGGAAAATGCTGAGAACTATAGGCCGGTGAGCTTAACATCTGTAGTTGGTAAGTTACTGGAGAGTATTCTGAGGGATAGGATGTACAGGCATTTGGATGGGCATGGGCTGATTAGGGATAGTCAACATGGTTTTGTATGTGGGAGGACGCCTCACAAATCTGATTGATTTTTTTGAAGATGCGGCCAAAAAGGTTGATGAAGGCAGAGCTGTAGAAGTTGTGTACATGGACTTTGGTAAGGCATTCGACAAGGTTCCTCATGGTAGGCTGCTCTTGGAGGTTAGATCGCATGGGATCCAAGGAGAGATAGCTGAATGGATAGAAAATTGGCTCCATGGAAGGAAGCAGAGGGTAATGGTGGAAGGTTGCTTCTCAGACTGCATGCCTGGTGTGCCTCAGGATTTGGTTACTGTTTGTCATCTACATCAAGATTTGGATGAGAACATACAGGGTAAGATTAGCAAGTTTGCTGATGATACAAAAGTTAGTGGTTTTTCAGACAGTGAAGATGGTTGTGAACGATTACAGCAGGATCTGGATCAATTGGCCTGGTGGGTGGAGGAATGGTTGATGGAATTTAATACAGAGAAGTGTGACGTGTTGCATTTTGAGACGTCGAACAAAGGCAGGACCAACACCATATATAACCATATAACAATAACAGCACGGAAACAGGCCATCTCGGCCCTACAAGTCCGTGCCGAACAATTATTTTCCCTTAGTCCCACCTGCCTGCACTCATACCATAACCCTCCATTCCCTTCTCATCCATATACCTATCCAATTTATTTTTAAATGATACCAACGAACCTGCCTCCACCACCACTTCCACTGGAAGCTCATTCCACACTGCTACCACTCTCTGAGTAAAGAAGTTCCCCCTCATGTTACCCCTAAACTTATGTCCCTTAATTCTGAAGTCATGTCCTCTTGTTTGAATCTTCCCTATTCTCAAAGGGAAAAACTTGTCCACATCAACTCTGTCTATTAGGCCTCTGGGTAGTGTTATAGAGCAGAGGGATCCATGAGTACAGGTGCATGGTTCTTTGAAGGTCGAGTCGCAGGTAGATAAGGTGGTCACAAAGGCTTTTGGCACTTTGGTCTTCATCAGTCAGAGTATTGAGTGTGGAAGTTGGGAGGTCACGTTGCAGTTGTGTAAGACGTTGGTGAGAATATTTTAGAATATTGTGTTCAGTTCTGAGCACCATGTTATAGGAAAGATATTGTCAAGCTTGAAAGGGTTCAGAAAAGATTTACGAGGATGTTGTCAGGACTAGTGGGTGTGAGCTATAGGGAGAGGTTGAGTAGATTGGGTCTCTATTCCATGGAGCATAGGAAGATAAGGGGTGATCTTATAGAGGTTTACAAAATCATGAGAGGAATAGATTGGATAGATGCACAGAGTCTTTTGCCCAGAGTAGGGGAATCGAGGAACAGAGGACTTATGTTCAAGGTGAAGGGGAAATGATTTAATAGGAATCCGAGGGATAACTTCTTCACACAAAGGGTGGTGCGTGTATGGATCATGCTGCCAGAGGAGGTAGTTGAGGCTGGGACTATCCTGTTGTTTAAGAAACAGTTAGACATATACATGGATAGGACAGGTTTGGAGGGATATGGACTCGATGACTCTATGATCTAAATGGCCTACCCTTTATTCTTAAACTGTGATCCCTGGTTCTGGACCTCCAACATCAGGAACATTTTTCCTGCATCTAGCCTGCCCAATCCTTTAAGAATTTTATCAGTTTCTATAAGATTATAGAAACCTCCTTCTAAATTCCAGTGAATACAAGCCCAGTAGAAGGCAGGACATTTACATAGAAACATAGAAACATAGAAAACATAGAGTAGGCCATTCGGCCCTTCGAGCCTGCACCGCCATTCAATATGATCATGGCTGATCATCCAACTCAGTATCCTGTACCTGCCTTCTCTCCATACTCCCTGATCCCTTTTGCTACAAGGGCCACATCTAACTCCTTCTTAAATGTAGCCAATGAACTGGCCTCAACTACCTTGTGTGGCAGAGAATTCCACAGATTCACCATTCTCTCTACGACTGAGATGAGAAATGTCTTCACCCAAAACAGGGTAAACCTGTGGAATGCTCTACCAGTTAAGGTCACGTCATTAAGTCGCTTTCCAAAAAGAATTAGATATGGTTCTTCTGCTGAACTTGGTCAATGGTACTGAATTTAAATGATCTGCCATGATTGTATTGAATGGCAGAGGAGTCTTGTAGGGTTGAATGGCCTGCTACACTCATCTATATCCATACTGTATATAGTCGATCATTCGGATCAAATGTTTCTAATTCCAGGCCACATTTGTTTTGCTTTATGGTATTATAGTGGTATCATTGCCTGAGTGAAGATGTCACGCTATGAAATAGTCATTGGGGAATTCGCCTTTCTCTTTTGACCACTCCTAATCAGCCCACTCCCTCTCTGGACTATTGAAATCACCCATGATTCTCACATCACTCTTCCGAGCGTCAACAATTCATTATCAACCTGTTCACCTTGAGCTGACAATTCCCAGTTGTTATTTCACTGCCCTTATCGCCCTCATTTCCCCCCTGCTCTCAAATGTATCATTTTCCTATGGCCGACCCTCATCAATCACGTTATTCACCCATCTAGTGCGTTACAGTTTTTGTTTGCAGAACGTTTTTACATCCTCTCAAAGCCACCCATCCACCTGCTTGCAGCACCGTTTCTATGGCGCTAAAATTATGCTGTGGGAAACTACCAGACTTAATAGCACTTCAACTCTGCTATTTTGTCAGAGGTGTTTACCTCGTGGTTATAATTGTCGACGCTATTAGATATAGAAAATAAAGTTCACATTTGCTCCCCATTGCGTGGCAACATTCCAGAACCTGATCCATCAGATACATTGGCACAAATACTAATGTTACTTTAATTTCCCCCAAATAGTTTTTTTAATCATTTTTGAAGGTGCATTTAGCCTTGGAGATGACGCGGCGGGTATTGTGTATCGCGCTGCATGCAATTCTATTGTTATTTTTAATGGACGTTAAAAATGATAAGTATCTGAATTTTGATTCAGGCAAGAACCATTTCATGAACATATAATGTAAAGCAAAAAAACCCAATCTATTAGAGGAATGCAGCGGGCTAGTGCTAGTTAGTATCTCATGCTTCCACAGATGCTGCCTGGCCGGCTCAGATCCTCCAGCAGTTTGTGTTTTGCTCCGGATTACTGTGGTCTCTTGTTCCAACATATAATGTGTGTGTTTGTCCAGCTTCAACGCTGTTCCTCGGTGCCTTTTACACGTTTTAATTATGTTTGCAACCACGTTAAATATATATTTTTATTTTATCACTTCTCAACTCCAGTCTCCAGTGTAGTTCTAAATCAGTTACTGACGCCCTGGTTACGCGCAGTCTACCATGTATAAACAATGCGTTTTATATCCTTCATAAATTGGATCCATGGTTTCAATCTAATGTCTCTTGGTGAGCAGATAGCTTATAGCGAACCATTTAACATAAATTTACCGTTAAAATTGACGCATATCGCGGAGGTAAATTATATTATAACGCCACGCTGCCAGTTCTAAAGCTTCTTCGGGTACATTACTACAGCCCAGGACATTCGAACTCAGCAGCGGTCTCATCGTAGATGACCAGGTATATTTGCAAGTGTGTTTTCACCCATTTATCCCCCGGACAGGATAAATGTGAGATTGTTTTTGCTGCGTGAAAAGGGCAAAGTGACATTGCAAGTGTGCCGTAGCCGATAAATTTAAGTGTGAAATCTCAGAGCAAAAAAAAAATGTTTCAACGTGCTTTCATTTTAAACCTGCTACATATCGTGGAATGTCCATAGCCGCTTATTACCGCTGCCATGGAAACACTGCGCAGAATGACATGGCTTACAAATAAAGAGGGTTAACACGGGGAGAAAGTGTAAGTCACTGTGTGGAAGATGATACCGGGGTCGCGACTGCAAAAAAGGGGGCTTTCGCAAGCTGATGGTGTCCACACACTGCACACTGGCTATGTTATTGTCGGCTGGTTGAACTAACTGATTCTGGCAATGATTTAAATGCTTGGTACAGAACGGGTTGTAGATGCTGAACATGAGTTGGGATACCAATATTTCACGTGCAGTACATGGAAATAATGTTAGAAACTTGTGCATCTCCAGAGGGCGATGCCTAACATGACGCATTTTGGGTTGGTGTTAGTATTTGGGATTCCACTGCGTCTGAACACCAACATGCAAACTGTGAAGTGTGTTTAATATACCTGTGCAGGAAGGAACTACAGATGCTGGTTTGAACCGAAGATAGACACAAAAAAGCAGGTCAGGTTCACCCTTTTTCAGACTGAGAGTCAGGGGAAGGGAAACGAGAGATATCTTTGTGTTTTTTTTAAAAGGGCATCTCCTCGTGTTCCGAGCTGGCTCGCTGCTCTGTGAAGATGGTCATGAGAAACGCAACGCTCTCGGTGGCGACTTGTTGGTCAGTCGGGGATGTGGGTTGGTGGCTTTGCGCCTGCTCCCAGTATCAGTGGTGTACAACAGCACAGTCACCACACTGTCACACTGACAAGACTTGGGCGCCCTCCGCTTGATGCCTCTCCGCCGACAAGGCCGGCCAACCCGCTCCAGTGTCCACAGCAACAAAAAGTATGACAATCTCGATTCCCGCGTTTGTGTGCTTAACCTAATTCTTTATTTCCAGGGAGAGGGTGAGAGGGGCTTCGGGCAGGTGGGATCTTGTGGTTATCGCTGATATTCAGTGGGAATGCCCATCATTGCTTGCCAGCCACCTGTAGTTAAGGTCGAATATATTGATCAAAGATTGACACAAGATGCTGGAGTAACTCAGCGGCTCAGGTAGCTTCGCTGGTGGAAAGGAATGGGTGGCGTTTCGGGTCGATACCCATTTTCAGACTATTAATATAAGAATATTCAGAATATTAATCCGTTGAATGTAAAGTCTCTGTCTGTGCGCCTCGCTGTGGAGGGGACTTGTCTCTCGTTGACCGATAGTTCTCTGGTTGTTGTGCAAGTTGCCGGCATATAGTCGGATTCTTTCAAAACGCCGCGTTTTTGAAATATTGGCCACTTTGGCCAAACGCGTAAACTTTTCAAGACATGCGGAGCGCAAAAGCTGATTTACGAGAGAAGTGAACCGGCGTTGGTGGAAGTGGCTATTGTAGAACGGGGAGTCGATTTGTAGCGGATCCTATTTTACGCGGGGGAAGTCTAGGTGGAACACAGGGGGTTAACTGCAGCAAGGGACCGTACATTTATAAGTCAGAACACCTTTCCCGTTAGCAGCGAGCCACCGGGTTGGACCTCGTGTTCGAAGTTTTCTCCAAAAGAGAATGCACATGCATCGTGGGGTACGTTTCAGTTCAACAAATGTGTGCATCAAACTCTGTGCCGCTAGAAGATGCTTCCTGTGTGAGTGGTGAGGTGAACTAGTGGGAAGTGAAATAATTCGCTCCAAGGAGCTCAAACACAGAAGAGAACCGCGAAGTCTTGTCATTATTGATATTATTACCGGTACGTGCACAATCTCCGGTGGGAACGCTGCTCTTTGGTTTTGTGGAGTCAAATATTTAAATGAACTTCATTTTTGATAAGTTCGACGTTCTTGAGATCCCATTTCTTTTTTTATTAATCGCCGGCAGCTGCATGCTGTCTGGAGGATAAAGGGAGAGTAAAGAACGCGTTAAATCATAGCCTGGAACGAGGTATTTTAGCATTCGCTGTCGTATTTTCACATTTTCTTTTATACCACTAACGTAGCTTTGCATTGTCAGCCTATTTATTCCACCTCTACCACCGTTTTCTAAATGGAATTTCGCTCCTTTATCATGTGATGGAGCTCGATGGGGCCACGGTATTATGATGTTGCTAATGTACCCGGCGACCGCTCTGGAATCAAATCCAGGATTCCCCTACTGATAGAACTGGTCACCAGATATGCGGGAAATGTCCGGTAAACACCAGGAATTCAGAATAGCCCTGGAGTAGCAGCAGGAATCCAATCCTGCTTCCCCATTCAATCAGACCAGGCTGCTCTAATCGTTGGTTTTCAACTCCACTTTCCTGTTTCCCACCAATAACTTTTGATTTCACTCTTGTCCAAAACAAAATCTACCCTGGCCCCTAAATGCCCCAGCCTCCATACCTCTAGGAAAGATAATTTCAAAGGTTGATGATGTCCCTCATGAGGAGAAAATGTTCCCTATCTTAGTTTTAGGCAGGCATCCTCTTGTGCTGTATCTGCCTCTTAGTTCCCGATTCATTAACCAGGAGAAAGCACCTCCCCTGATATATGCCACATAACCTTTTTATACCTAAATGAGAATCGTCTCTCCTTCCTCTAATTTCAAGAGCACAGGCCTTATCTGAATCTTTTCTCAGAAGATAGCTGTCTCATCCAACCAATCAGTTTAATGAACCATCAGCGTGCTGAATCGTGGAATAGACAGTGTGAATATATGCCATAGACAAGTGTGGTATTTTACTATTTCATTTTGATACAGTCATGTACTCAACCATTAGAAACGTGGATAACATGGAATAAAGCAATGGGTTTCATGTGTAATAATGTGGGTTTAGTTGGGTTAGTCCAGTACAGAGAGTGAAAATGTTCCCGGTCTGATGAGAGTAAACACTGTTGGAGAAAGAGGAAGATATGGTGGACGATATTCAAGATAACACTGGCTCCATCCCTACGATGATGGGAAACGCAGTGAGAATAAAGTCTGGATGTTTATTAAGAGGAGCTCACATCACACCACGCTATTTCCAGGTATGTAGGCATAACATCCAAACTAAATATTGATTTATCTTAACTTTATTGTGTATCATGCGGTGAGCCTTTCTTCACCAAGGAGAATCATAGGCAGGGTGTTACTGGTAAAAAAAAAAAAATCCTTATCTAGAATTCCGATGGTTATTTAAAAAAATGAATAGTTTCAATGGTGAAATTTCACCTGCATCTTGTGGAGTTGGCAGGCCATGAGTATTTTATCACGATTCCGGCAAATTATTTTGGGTGATGTGGCAACGTGTGACAAATCCTGCCGTTTTCTGTACTTGCTGCAGGAATTTCAACCTGAATGCCTGCAGAGACAATGTCTGAGTGAATCTCAGTGATAAGAAGACATTTGCGTAGATTTATATAGATTTGCTAAGACAGAATAGGCCATTTGGCCCATTTACTTTGTGCTGGTATTTATATTCACTTGTGTGTTCTCTATCTACTTCAGCTCCACTTAACTTATAGTTTTAATTTGACATTTAGGATGCCACAATATATCTCAGGGATATTTTATTGCTATTTTTCCCCTAGGCTGTTAGCACTATGTTGGATTTAGCAAATATAATTTATAAAATCAATTCGTAAATACGTATTTAATTAAGAAATTAAAATGCAGTGCTGAGATATCAAAGAGACCCCTTGTATTTTTCTTTTCCCTTTATTCATCAATAGATGTGAGAATTGATGATGGGCGACAGCACTTTAAGTGAACATGAATAATTATTACTGTTGCTTTGAAACATAATTTCAACAATAGAAATAAGCTACGAGGAGCATTAGTTCTGTGTACCTGTCTATTCTCAACTCCCAGGACTGATTTGTTGTTAAATTCTGTATAACAATTAATATAATAGACTCAGCGCAAATGGGCCTATTCTGTTGAGAATATCATAATGCCACGATAAATATCACGGGAAATAATTCAATTTTATTAAGCTGTCTTGTATTAAATAAGTTTTTGATACTTATAGGAATGTGGAGTGTTGAGAGTATGTGGTTTTCTTTCATTGAATGCTCGGTGTCCTTCAACACATAATTTCTTCAAACAAATGTTTCTATAAACCGCGCTATTTTTCCTCAACTCACTTCTTCGATATTATAGTTAGGCTCTCCATTTTTTTATTTTTTTTTAAACAAACATGTTCACCGCCATGATCACAATGAATGGCGGTGCTGGCTCGAAGGGCCGAATGGCCTCCTCCTGCACCTATGTTCTATGCTTCTATGTCTTTCGTGAAGTCAAATATTACACTGATTGTAACCTAGAAAAATTAAGGTGAAGCTGTGTTTGATACTACCTGCCTAAAATAACATAGTCTAATTGTGGGTTATTTTGAGAATAAATATTGATTATTTTCTCTTGTTGAGGGAAGCTCTTTCATGTCAGAGGATGCCAGAATGAAATTACTATTCACTTTTAAAAACATTTAATTTTTTATATACCTTCTGAAGTGTACAAAGACTAAGAGCTTAAATAATTCTGCATATTACACAATCAAATAAACCCTTTGCTGATCTAACTTATTTTTGACCTGGTTGCCGATCTACACATCACGGGTCTGAAGAAAGGTCTCGGCCTGTACCATCACCTATTGCCTAACCCGCTGCCTGACCCATTGAGTTACTCCAGCTTTTTGTATCAGTCTGCTGATCTACACAAATGTCTTTGAATGGTCCGTGACATTTTTGGGCCATGATGGCTACATCATTGCCCATTGCTGTATCACCCAAGAGATTGAATGTAAGAGGCAGCTTAATGCTATATTTGGATGAGCCATGTGTGGATGGAGAAGGATTGATACTAGGCAGGTGTAAGATGCACTCTGCGGGTGATCCCATCAATTGAAACACAGCAGCTACTGTTGTGTGGCATATGAGCAGAAAGAATTACAATCCAATGATGGATTTTGCAACACTCATGCACATCAGTGCCTGAGTGCTCAATTTGAGAATCAGAGGCTCTTTGTTCAGGATCAACATATGTCTCCCGTAATCTTTTAACAATTATTGTTAATCATATTATATCCTGCTGCTTTCCTCTGTCTTGGCTGCTGCTTGGTTTTAGATTTGACGAATGATAACTAAGCACAAGACAATTTTTAAGGTGTGTGCAAGCTCCAGATAGATGCTGGAACACAAGAAGAATGCAAAATAGGAGCAGAGCTTCAAAACATCTTTTCAAAGGAAGCATGGTCTAGAATAATATGAATAATATGGACAATAATGAACCAGAGAAGGCTGTAAGTTCTCATTTAATTTACTGTTTATTTTAGGTGACAGGACTAATGAAACAAAAGTATAATAATCAGTTCTGTCATCACTTAAGGATTTATTTCAGATTAATTCGTTTTAAATAAAAAGCATAAAGAGAGCATGTAATGGCAGAACAAAGCTGGCTGTATAAGAAACTCGTGGGGAAATAATGGGCTTGGAATTGTACAGCATCTAAAAAAACGTGTGCTATCATTTACCAATTTCATTTGCCGTCCCAAGCAAGGTCTATTCTATGGTGTACGATGCCCCATAAGACATGGTAATAAAAGAGGCTTTACACATTTTGTGCGAACAAAGACTTCTCCTTTGTCAGATGTACACCTATCTACATCTAATTGTGTACACCATCTAGGATGTATATAGGATGGTGTACATATAGAAACATAGAAAATAGGTGCAGGAGGAGGCCATTTGGCCCTTCGAGCCAGCACCGCCATTCATTGTAATCATGGCTGATCGTCCCCTATCAATAACCCATGCCTGCCTTCTCCCCATATCCCTTGACTCCACTAGCCCCTAGAGCTCTATCTAACTCTCTCTTAAATCCATCCATTGAATCCTATCCTACCTCTTCCTTTAACTCAAGCCCAAAAATTGGGGTGGAAGATTGCAACCTTCACGTGGTCCGCCCTGTTTCAATGAATGCAATCTACCTGGCGTGCACAATCAAGTAAGATCAAATAGAACAAGTTGTCCTACAACTTTAGGCTGTGCACTCCATACGCAAGAAGAAGAAGAAGCCCACAAACTGAGGTAATATCCCGGTAAATATCTTCTCCACCTTTTCCAAATTAATGACATCCTTTCCACAGCTGGGATATCAGAATATTCCAAATGTGGTCTCACCAATAACTTCAACAGCTGTATCACGATGTCCCAACTTTTGTGCTCAATACCCTTCTCAATGAAGGCTAACACCTTTTTTACCACCTATCCACCTGACCAGCCACTTCCAGGGAACCATGCACCTTGACTCCCAGATCTATCTGTTTTTCGACTTTCTCCAGGGTTCTGGATGATCAGGGTACTGATTCTGGATGATCAGCCATTATCTAATTGAATGGCGGTGCTGGCTCAAAGTGCCGAATAGCCTACTCCTGCACCTATTTTCTATGTTTCTATGTTTCACTTGTCAGTGTTAAATTCCATTCATCATTTAAAATTCCTTGGACAACATGGAGACGTGATATCCCATGCATAAAACCATGCTGACTATTCCTAATCAATGGTACTTTCTATTGTCACATGTACTGAGGTGCAGTCAAATTCTTTTATGCAATAAAATTGTTACTACACATTCATAAGCACATCTTAGATGCAGTACAAGTATGTATGAATAGTACACTGAGACAGTATACAAGAGTTGCCAGATTTCAGTTGATATAAGTACACAGTTCTTAACCTGGACTGAGTTCTTAACCCAACATAGGCCATTGTGCTGATAGTATTGCAGGATGGGCCTGGTCAAGCGGAGCTGTTGGTATCCTCCACTGCTGCTCCACACCTCCATGCAGCTGCAGGTTGCATCTGCTCTGTGCAATCTGCCTCTTAGAGCGGTAGTCAGTGCCTATCGAAATGCTGGTAGATCCTGTCCCTAAGAATCTCCTCCAACAACTGATGTTGATGACTTCACAGAGGTTGGGCTCACTGGCCTGTAGCTCCCCGGCTTGTCCTTGCTACCCATCTTAAATAATGGTACAATATTTGCAACCCTCCATTCTCCCGAATTCCACCAATATCTCTGGTGCAAATATCTATGAAAGCGCCTCTGTAATTTCCTCCTTAGCTTCCCACAAAGAAGCTCGGATGCTGAGGATATGCTTTAAAATTGCCAATACTAATAATTCTCAAATGATCAAAGATTACTTAGCTTTAATAATCTTTCCGCAGTAAAAATGGAAGAGAAATATACATGTAATATCTCCTCTATCTCCCTTGACTCTACACAAAGAGGCCCATGGCTGATCTTTAAGAAGCCATATTCTTTCCCTAGCCACCGCTTAATTCACCTGCAAAATCTGTCCTCTTCTTGTCCTTCTGATTGCCTTATAATTTTAAACATCCAATACTCACGAAGGGAGTGATTCCGACTCCTTTTTCTTGACCAGAACTTCAGAATCTTTCAACAACCAAGTTTTCTTGAACTTGCTGGGTTTGCTCTTCACCCAAAGAGCAACATGCTGCCTCTGGACTCTTGCTATCTCATGTTTGAAATCTTCCCATTTGATAGCATTGTCCTTGCCTTCAAACAAACTCTGCCAATCTACCTCTTACAAGCTTCCAGCTAATATTTCAAAAAGCAGACAATTTGGGATCTTAGCCGGTGGACCAATATACAATAAACAATAGGTGCAGGAGTAGGCCATTCCGCCCTTCCAGCCAGCACCGCCATTTACTGTGATCATGGTGGATCATCCACAATCAGTACCACGTTCCTGCCTTCTCCCCATATCCCTTGACTCCGCTATCTTTAAGAGCCCTATCTAGCTCTCTCTTGAAAGCATCCAGAGAAATGGCCTCCACTGCCTTCTGAGGCAGAGATTCACAACTCTCTGCTTGAAAAGTTTTTCCGCATCTCCATTCTAAATGGTCTACCCATTATTCTTAAACTGTGGCCCCTGGTTCTGGACTCCCCCAACATTGGGAACATGTTTCCTGCCTCTAGCGTGTCCATACCCTTAATAATCTTATATGTTGCAATGAGATCACCTCTCATCCTTCTAAATTCCAGAGTATACAAGCCCAGCCGCTCCATTCTAACAACATATAACAGTCCCACCATCCCGGGAATTAACCTTGTGAACTTACGCTGCACTCCCTCAATAGCAAGAAATTCCTTCCTCAAATTTGGAGACCAAAACTGCACACAAAACATCAGGTGTAGTCCCACTAGGGCCCTGTCCAACTGCAGAAGGACCTATTTGCTCCTATACTCAACTCCTCTTGTTATGAATGCCAACATGCCATTCACTTTCTTCACTACCTGCTTACTATCAGTGACTGATGAACAAGGACCCCCAGATCTCGTTGTACTTCCCCTTTCCCAACTTGACACCATTCAGATATTAATCTGCCATCCTGTTTTTTGCCACCAAAGTGGATAACCTCACATTTATCCACTTTAAACTGCATCTGCCATGCATCTGCCCACTCACCCAACTTGTCACCCTGCATCCTCATGGCATCCTCCTCGCAGTTCACACTTCCACCCAGCTTTGTGTCATCTGCAAATTTGCTAATGTTACTTTTAATCCCTTCATCTAAATCATTAATGTATATTGTAAATAGCTTTGGTCCCAGCACTAAGCCTTGCGCTACCTGACTAGTCACTGCCTGCCATTCTGTAAGGGACCTGTTAATCCCTACTCTTTGTTTCCTGTCTGCCAACCAATTTTCTATCCATGTCAGTACCCTACTCCCAATACCATGTGCTCTAATTTTGCCCACTAATCTGCCATGTGGAACCTTATCAAAGGCTTTCTGAAAACCCAGGTACATTACATCCACTGGCTCTCCCTTGTCCATTTTCCAAGTTACATCCTCAAAAAATTCCAGAAGATTAGTCAAGCATGATTTCCCCTTCGTAAATCCATGTTGACTCAGACCAATCCTGTTACTGCTATCCAAATGTGCCGCAATTTAATTTTTTATAATTGACTCCAACACCTTCCCCACCACTGATGTAAGGCTAACTGGTCTATAATTCCCTGTTTTCTTTTTCCCGCCTTTCTTAAAAAGTGGGATAACATTAGCTACCTCCAATCCACAGGAACTGATCCTGAATCTCTACAACATTGGGAAATTATCACCAATGTGTCCACAATTTCTAGAGCCACTTCCTTTACTACCCTGGGATGCAGACCATCAGGCCCTGGGGATTTATCAGCCTTCAGTCCCATCAATCTACCCAACACCATCCCATTCTTCTCCAGAACTACTGCAGGGTGTACATCATTTGATATTAATGTGCATGATAAGAGGCTCTATCTGTATGCATGCTGTTTCCACATCAGTCATGGAACAGATTTTTCAGATCCCCAATCACCCGAGAAAAAGAAGCATCCATTGAAGCACTCATTAAGATCATGACTAATCATTTCACACATACTCACTTTCCTGCATTAACACCGTATTCCTCACTTAATATCAAAATCTCTAGCAATCTATTCTGCAAAAGATTTTAGTAATGATGAATTTGATAAAATACCAGCATTGAGCTGACAAAGTCATTGTTCTGCCGGAGAGAATTTCTGGCCAAATTAAATTTAAAGTATATTTAAGCAGATTTAAACCATGCTTTTCTGCTTAATATATCTTAGCCCTAATTTAATAGATGACACGGGTTTCCATTATTATTGCACGTGCGCAGTGGAGGGAATACATTTAGTAACAGACTGGGAATGCCTGTCAAAATGCAAGCATCCAAGTGCCTATTAATGGGTGTTTACATTGTAATCACTGTAAACTATGATCTGCTCTTAATCTTATTATAAGTTTCAAGCACAAAATATGAAGAGGAGTAAATGTAAACAAAAATGATTAAATAAATAAATCTTAAACGACAGACCATTTTGTGAATTCATAATTTTGGAAATGCTTTAGACAGGTTTTATACTCCTGTGGTGAATACATGATTTGGTTCTATTTTTAAATCACAATTTAAAAAAATATTACATTCCTTGTTAAAATCGGTTGGAATAATAGCAAGTTCAGCAAAGGTTCAACATGGCATCAGGTTCGGCTGTAGGGCAAGTTCCTAGTGCTGTACTGTTCTATGTTCTATGTTCTGTGGTTGTGCAGCAAAGATTCTGTCATTCATTAATCTGGAATAGCTTCAAACCTTGTTTCTTTTAATTTGTCTCCCATCTTTTGGGAATCCGTTCACATCTTTTTAGCTGATCCTGCTTAAGCTTTCCTCTGCTGTCTCCTGCACCTCAGTCAGAGCCCCTGGCATTTTGGTTGTTATCTTTCCAAAACACTCTTTAAAAACACTGCCTCCATTCTCACACAGTTTAAACTCTGCAGTGTTCCGGCTTTGATGCCAATGTTCCCATGTTGCGAGCACCCTTGCTCTCATTTGTAGCAAATGGCAGCAGCAACTCATTACTTTTGGAATGTGACTGGAGCAGACGTAGTGAGTTTCTTCAAAGGAAATGCATCCCGTGACCTTGCGTTTCCAACAAGAACAGAAATCATCAACAATAGTTGACTGACCCTCGCATTCATCATTGTGCTGCATCTAGCTCCAAGGCTCTAAGAAGGGAATGGAGAAATACAATGGAGACATGTTGGACTTGAAAATACTTGAAAGGAGAGCAGCACTGTGAGAGATTGTAATGCCACATGATTGTATCTGATTTTGGTGTTTTTGTGATACGTTGAAATTTGATTACACAATGAAACTTGTACAATACCTGCTGGTCATCCATTTTGCTAGAAATTCACATTGATATTGACTTTTCTCTTATTTATACCATTCAGTAAAGGATGGCTTAGCTCAACTTTCTTGCCCGTGAGTCAGATTTGTGAGTTCAAGACTCACTCGGGGAATAAATGTAGAAACAAAGATCTGCAGATGCTGGTTAATACACAGAAGGGACACAGAGTGCTGGGGTAGCTCAACAGGTCAGGCAGCATCTCTGGGGAATATGAAGAAGGGGCTCGACCCGAAACATCATCTATCCATGTTCTCCAGATATGCTGCCTGACCTGCTGAGTTAAGGGCCTGTCTCACTTGGGCGGCATTTGCGCGTCACACATATGCCGCGCAAAGATTTTGTACATCCCAAAATCCTGGGGCGGCGCGTGTGACCGCGCATCACTGCCTAAGGCACAACACACCATGTACGTGTAATGCACACCATGCGCGCGTAATACGCACCATGCGAGCATCACGTGCACGTCACGATGCGTCGTGCATCGTGACGCGTAAATGATGTCGCGTAAATGACGCGCAAATGATGCCCAAGTGGGAGAGGCCCTTAACTCCAGCATTTGTGACCTTTTACCCACTCAAGGAACTTGGGTACAAATCACAGGCTGGTGCTCCAGGGTAGTACCAAGGGAGGGCTACTCTGTCAAAGCTGCTATCTTTAAGATCAGACCTATCCATTATCTGAGATGGACGTAAAGGTTTATTTTTGTAGGTAGGCAGGCAGGGCATTGTACAATTATCATGGCTGGTATTTATTTATAACTGTCATGTTGGATTATACTGTGTGCAAATTGGTATCCATGTTTTTAACATCATGTCTTAAACGTGTAAAAATAATCAAATAAATGCGGGCATTTCTTATTTTTAGCTAGTTTATCTACTCTGAACATGTTTGGAGTGCCAGTTTCTTATTCATGGCTGCATAACAGCCATCTGAAAGAGGAAAGTAAAGCTTTTAGCATTCACCAAGAATGCTACTGCTGCTGACTCCCAGCTCCATGCTGCTGGTGGTATCGATTAGCATTGATCTGAGGAGGATGCTATGAGAATGCAGGGTGACTTGGACAGGTTGGGGGAGTGGGCAGATGCATGGCAGATGAAGTTTAATGAGGATAAATGTGAGGTTATCCACTTTGGTGGCAAAAACAGGAAGGCAGATTACTATCTAAATGGCGTCATAGAAACAGAAATTAGGTGCAGGAGTAGGCCATTCGGCCCTTCGAGCCTGCACCACCATTCAATATGATCATGGCTGATCATCCAACTCAGTATCCCGTACCTGCCTTCTCTCCATACCCTCTGATCCCCTTAGCCACAAGGGCCACATCTAACTCCCTCTTAAATATAGCCAATGAACTGGCCTCGACTACCCTCTGCGGCAGAAAGTTCCAGAGACTCACCACTCTGTGTGTGAAAAAAGTTCTTCTCATCTCGGTTTTAAAGGATTTCCCCCTTATCCTTAAGCTGTGACCCCTTGTCCTGGACTTCCCCAACATCGGGAGCAATCTTCCTGCATCTAGCCTGTCCAACCCCTTAAGAATTTTGTAAGTTTCTATAAGATCCCCTCTCAATCTCCTAAATTCTAGAGAGTATAAACCAAGTCTATCCAGTCTTTCTTCATAAGACAGTCCTGACATCCCAGGAATCAGTCTGGTGAACCTTCTCTGCACTCCCTCTATGGCAATAATGTCTTTCCTCAGATTTGGAGACCAAAACTGTACGCAATACTCCAGGTGTGGTCTCACCAAGACCCTGTATAACTGCAGTAGAACCTCCCTGCTCCTATACTCAAATCCTTTTGCTATGAAAGCTAACATACCATTCGCTTTCTTCACTGCCTGCTGCACCTGCATGCCTACTTTCAATGACTGGTGTACCATGACACCCAGGTCTCGCTGCATCTCCCCTTTTCCTAGTCGGCCACCATTTAGATAATAGTCTGCTTTCCTGTTTTTGCCACCAAAATGGATAACCTCATGTTGGGAAAAGGGGAAGTACAACGGGATCTGGGGGTCCTTGTGCATCAGTCTATGAACGTAAGCATGCAGGTACAGCAGGCAGTGAAGAAAGCGAATGGCATGTTGGCCTTTCTCACAAGAGGAATCAAATATAGGAGCAAATAGGTCCTTCTGCAGTTGTACAGAGCCCTAGTGAGACCACACCTGGAGTATTGTGTGCAGTTTTGGTCCCCTAATTTGAGGAAGGACATTCTTGCTGTTGATGGAGTGTAGCGTAGGTTTACAAGGTTAATTCCCGGGATGGCGGGACTGTCATATGCTGAGAGAATGGAGCAGCTGGGCTTGTACACTCTGGAGTTCAGAAGGATGAGAGGCAATCTCATTGAAACATATAAGATTGTTAAAGGTTTGGACACACAGTTGGAGTAACTCAACCAGTCAGACAGCATCTCTGGAGAGCATGAATGTAAATTAACCATATTAATCATTTACTATATCTATCACCACACATATTGTGCATGCTGCACATTCCATATGTAGTCCGGTCCAGATCTCCATCCCTACCCTGGACTGTTAATACTGTTAATATAGCACGTCACTGTCACATGGCTAGACTAGATGCTGACCACGGAAACGATAGCATGTAATGTTACAATAAAGACTGGGAGTTATTACTCCTGTGTATTGGTCTCATCATTCAACATGGTGTCAGAAGTGGAATTCAAACCCATGCCACCGTTGCCAGCCGCTCCTGATCCGATCGTCTCGCCCACGACCACGCCACCTCGACCGCTGCCAAGGTCTCCAATTTCGTCACTGGGGATGCTGCTTCATGCCCCAGCACCAGTTCTACCACCGATCTCATCTCCGGTGAAGGGAGGAAATGCAGGACTGTAACGTACACGTGCAGATCACACCTGCAGGCCCAAACTAAAGTATCAGGATTACGTTTGAACGGCCTTTGTTGTTATTCCCTCCAGCTTACTTATACCTACCACATGTAATCAGTGGTACATGTATTTTGCATGCAATTTTATTTATCTGTTTTATTATGGGTTAATTCCTTGAAGAAGGATGTAGATTAAGCATATTAGTCTGCCTTTACTATATCTATCACCACACATATTATGCATGCTGCACATTCCATATGTAGTCCAGTCCAGATCTTCATCCCTACCCTGGACTGTTAATACTGTTAATATAGCATGTCACTGTCACATGGCTAGACTAGATGCTGACCACAGAAACGATAGTATGTAATGTTACCTCAGCTTGTGTTACAATAAAGACTATGAGTTATTACTCCTGTGTGTGGGTCTCATCATTCAGGTGACATTTTGGTTCGGAACCATTCTTCCGACACTGAAAAAGGATCCCAATCTGAAATGTCACGTATCTATGTTCTACAGAGATGCTGCCTGGCTTGCTGAGTTACTCCTGCACTTGGTGTCTTTTTTGTAAACCTGTAATGCAGTTCTTTGTTCCTACATTCAATGTTTTTGACTAGTTTGATTGCTGGTTTGGGTATACGGAATAACTAAGCAGACTGCCAAAGACTTTTACAGATGTTTTAAGGGCCTTGCTCCCTGTCGACCCAACCAAACCCTTTCCATCTCTTGTGATGGCATTGCATGGTAATAGATTCAGCATCTGATCAGTGCCTTACTATATAAGATGGGGATTAGTCTAAGAGCTTAGATTAACAATGGTTAACTTACTGGTATCTGTAGACCATAAGACATGGGAGCAGAAATAGGCCATTCAGCACACTGGGTCTACTCTGTCATTCAATCATGGCTGATCAATTTATCGCACTCAACTCCATTCTCATGGCTTCTCCCCATAACCTTTGACACCCTCCGTAATCAAGAACTTACCAGTTTCCATTATAAAATGATCCAATGTCTTGGCCTCCATGGCCATCTGTGGCAAATAATTTTACAAATTCACAAATATCTACTATGTATCCACTAGATCTGCTACCAACAGATGTCTGCGAAAGATAATTATGTACTTGACAAATGGATCAGCGATCTGTAAATATGTGTGTATACTAAACATAGCTTTGAATCAGGCCCTTCAGCCCACTGAATCTGCACCAACCAGTGATTCCTGTACACTAGCATTATCCTATACACTTGGAACAATGTACAATTTTTACCGAAACCAATTAACCTTCAAACCTGAACGTCTTGTTGGAATGTGAGAGAAACCTGGAGCTCCCGGAGAAAACCCATGCGGTCCCGGGGAGAATGTACAAACTTCGTACAGACAGCACCCATAGTCAGGATTGAACCCGGGTCTCTGGCACTGTAAGGTAGCAACTCTACCACTGCGCCACCATGACGCCACTGTGTGTGTGTGTGTGTGTGTGTGTGTGTTGCATGTACGTGTAGGTGCGTGCGTGTGTCTTGCTGCTCGCAAGAATTCCTGAACCATTAATTTTACCAAACTTCGATCGGTCTGTCAGTGGTGAAGAAAGCCAAACCAAAAGTAGCTGAGGAGCTAAGTCAGTGCTGACAAAAAAATGTGAACATAATGAATCTTACACTATTGATTTGCCTGCAGAGCTCATCCCTGTTTCCATGGCACCTGCTAACATAGCAATCAGACTAAATTTCAATACTTTACAGTGTTATCATTTACATTTCTATATAAAATATGTAGATTTAATTTATACAATTCTTATTGGCTTGCAATTAACATTCTTCCATGCGAAAGGAATAGGCAAGAGATTGAATCCTACAGGTTATGGCACTGATTATTCATCTCTGTATGATGTTTTAATTCAACACAGAACAGTAAAATGAAATACTTTTTTTCATTGTTCAGCTTTAAGTAATTGTGCAGCAGATATTCAAGTATTGCTTTCTTTGCTAGCTATTAATCCTATCCACAAATAACTTCCAATTACATTTCGATTAGCTATTTGGCATTGTTTCATCAATAAAATACCAAGAGGTGCAATTATGCCTGATCTGAGTGGTGAAAGGTTTGGAGTATACATTGTAAAATTCTGAGACTGGGCTCATAGCACCTGAGCACAGGTTTAATTTAGTTTAGTTTAGTTTTGTTTAGAGATACAGCATGGAAACAGGCCCTTTGGCCCATCGAGTCTGCACCGACCAAGTCCACTAACTTATAAATGTCTTTGGAGTGTGGGACGAAACTAAAGTTCTCTGAGAAAACCCAAGCAGGTCACGGGGAGAACGTACAAACTCCATACAGACAAGCACCCATAGCCAGAATCGAACCCGGGTCTCTGGCACTGTAAGCGCCGTAAGGCAACAACTCTGCTGCTGATCCACTGTGCCGCCTCATAGGTATAGACAGTAATTAAATGCTTCTTCCCAGTATTACAAAAAGGCAACAAATAACAAAAGCTAGCAAACTGAAATAGTGTCATAACATGCTGGACATGATGTAATAAGCCCATCAAGCTCTATAAAGATAAAAAAGGTTATTTCTTCTATCACAAATTCATCATCAAGACAGTACATTGGATAATAAGTATGCCTTTTAGTACCAGAGAAGGAAACTAACAGTGATTGAAAGAATACTCAGGCATAATGATTTTCAGCATATTGATAGTAGGTTTGATCGGTTACAAACAGATATCAGGCATTTTTTCAACTACTTCCAGATTTAAAAAATACATTGTGTAGGAAGGAATTGCAGATGCTAGTTGCACCAAAGATAGACACCAACTGCTGGAGTAACTCAGCGGGTCAGGCAACATCTCTGGAGAAAAGGGACAGGTGATGTTTTGGGTCGAGACCCTTCTTCCGGCTGAGAGTCAGGGAGGAGGGAAACTAGAGGTATGAAAAGGTACAAAGAACAAATAAATGAAAAGAACAAATCAAAGCCAGCAACAATGATCAAGGAATGATGGAGCCCACAACAGTCATTGTTGGTTGTGGAAAGGTGAAAACGAGTGGATACAAACAATGAAGCTAAGCAGGACGACAGTGAAACGAGTAGGACGACTAGGGTGGGGGAGGGACGACATTTAGTGTCAATTAAGAAAAAACATTTGCAGGCTTTAACCACTGGTGTCTTTGTGATTAACGATACAGGTGATTCCTGGCTTTGTGCCTCTTCCCCATTATTTACTTTAAACGTACAACACAGTTCACTGATTTTTCCAATGTTGACGAATCCTTGGAGTCTGAAAAGTCCTTTTTTGGATGCTAACGGATTGCAATGTTTTTTTCCTGGCATTTTCCGTTAATTTGGTGCTAGATTTGGTGGCTGAGTGGTTAGAAGAAAATGTGTGGCATTGCATGGTTAGAGTATTGAAAATATCATGGGTAAAAATATATTCTTGTCAGTTTTCAAGAGCTGACCTGTCACAGGCTGCAAACCACCGTGGTGATACAGCCACTAAGAGAGGAAATGCTTTGTGCAGATATGATAACAATCAGGCTACCTCGCGCGTTCATAATTCCTGGAATGTTATGTTGTGGCAACTGTAATCATACACATGCAAACTCACTTCTCTGCCATCAGTCTTGCTATATTATGGAAAAGTGAAATTATTTTTGAAATAGTTAGGGGAAAAATAATATGGAAAAAAATCTCTTCAAACACTTCAGTAAACAAAATGCATCCAAGACGCCACAAAGCTCCACGGATATAATAATTTTTCTCCAATCACGAACTGTTCGGGTGTCTCTTGACAGTACACTGAGAGTCTGGCTGCATTCACAACGAGAACTGGTAACTTATTCTGTGGGTTTTCGACTCTCGGGGGTACGAAGAACCATCCAACAGCTTTGGCCTTAAGAAGCTTATGTTAACGAACAGTGAGCTTTCCAAATAATCCAGTGAAATAGCCTCTCATGGGGCATGCAGTCGGATCTTCAACAGTTTTGAATGCCTCATTTGTTAGGTATCTTCTTGATGCAGCCTCAACAAGTTCAAGTCCACAGAGATCTAGAGGCCACAGATGAATAGCATTGAGAATAACTTTACTTGCTTCTTATTTTTTTCCAATTTCCTCTTTCAATGCAATGTTTACTTAGGTTTGACAAATGCCTTCTCCAAAATAGAGCTTTCTAGTTAACATTTGCTACATTTTCCTGGGAGTTACTCCTTGGTAGCCAAATAGATGGTGGTTATTGTGGCCCAATCATCTGATGCTGATGATCACTGGGCTGAATAGCAGCAATGATTCAAGGGACTGTGAATTAAGTTAGCTTTGTGCATTGTGTCGGCCCATGGAGCTGATGTTTGCTGCTAGGATGGAAGGCAACGGGTGGATAGTGATTAGAGAGTGGCACAGCTGGTAGTGCCGCTGCCTTACATCGCTAGAGGCACAGGTATGATCCTGTCCTCGCGTGCTGTCAGTGCTGAGTTTGCACGTTCTCCCTGTGACCACATCTGTTTCCCCGCAGGCACTTCAGTTTACTCCCACATCCCAAAGACGTGCAAGTTTGTAGGTTAGTTGGCCTTTAATGTGTAGACAGTGTGATAACGAAAAACTGGTGTTGACAGGTGATCAAAGATCAGTGTGGACTCAGTGAGCCAAAGGGTCCTGTTTCCATGCTGTATCTCTAAACAAATCTAGAAGTAGCTGAATCTCATAGAAAAAAACCCAATTAATATGGAGAGGTCTGCAATGAGGTCTGTGCACAAAATAACATGAATCTAGAATAATTAAGTATATTTTTCATTAGACAGAACTTCCTAGAACTGTGGCTTGCAGCATTTTTCATTAGTTAAACTGTTCCTGCATCCTTCATTGGCAGTTATCTGGGAATAGTATGGCTAAACTTTTGAGTCATTCACCAAATGATTTAAGATCTGATAAACCAGAAGAGCTGAGAGGGAAAGTGAATAAGAGATGGCGAAGTAGTGAGAAAGACAACTAGACAGAAAGAAAGGGACAAAAGAGAAAATAAATGACCCCTCTCCAATTCACACAACATCTTCATTTGAAAATATATTACTGTTCCTTTAATATCGCCAGGAAATCATTCCCCAATCCCAGCAAGGGTGCACCATTGCCATTTCAGTGCTTCAAGAAGGTTTCTCATCACCACCTTCTTCACAGAGGCTATTAGGAAGGGGCATAAAGGCACGGCCAAGTTCTACTTCCACCTCAAAGTCTGCAGATAACACCACTATGGTGTGCCAAATCATGAACAATACCAAGACAGAGTACAGGAAGGAGATAGAGATCTTAGTGACATGGTGACAACAACCTCTCCCTCAATGTCAGCAAGACAAAGAAGCTAGTTATTGGCTTCAGGAACTATGGTAGAGTATACGACCCAACCTGCGTCAAAGGTGTGGTTGTGGAAATGGTTGAAAGCTTCAAGTTCCTTGGTGTTAATATTACCAATGATCTGTCATAGACCAACCATGTTGATGCAACAGCCACAAAGGCACACCAATGTCTCCATTTCCTGAGGAGACTGATGACATTAGGCACCTCTCCAGTGACTTTTACAAACTTCTTTAGGTGCTCCACAGAAATCAGACTGTCGTGTTTCATCAAAACTTGGTTTGGGAACACCACTGCTGTGATGCAGAAATTGTGATGGAAGAAATTGCAGAGTTGTAAATGCAGCCAAGTCCACACATAGACCAGACTCCTCACCATTGACTCCATCTACACTTCACACTGCCTCGGAAAAGCTGCCAACATAATCAAAAGCTTCCCACTCCAGTCATGAAATCACACTCCGCCACACACAGGAACAGCTTGTTCACCTCCATTATCAGGCGTCGGTTTGATTCACCTCTCTACAGTCTAAGGAACTGATGCACTACAATATGCTACAATACAATATGCTTAGAGCTATATTCTGCACTCTATATCTTCCCCTTTTTTCTACCTATTGTACAAGTTTGAACTGATCGTATCTAAGTATGATACATCTGATCAGTTTTGATAGCATGCAAAGCAAAACTTTTCACTGCAATAATAACCTTAAATCCAAACCTATTTGTTGGTCTTGCAGCAATGCTCAGCTCCTGATAAATGAATAAATAAAACAAAATCTTTTGACAATCTGAAATATTATTGTTAATTCCCTCCTGCGGTGAACAATCAAGAGAACTTCAATGTGACAATGGCCTGAGGGATTGTCATGTTAGATTTCTGATGTGAAGTGGTATCTAACTATCATGGCTCTGTTGCACTCCATGCTCCAGATTACATACCTCAAGCTGTCTATCTGCAGGTTTAAGCCCAATGGATGGAGATCAGAGACCAGAGGTAGTAGGTCTCTGAATCTGATTTCTCTGCATAGCACTTAGTGAATACTGGTAGAACTGTAGGAAGGAACTGCAGATGCTGGTTTAAACCAAAGATGGACACAAAATGCTGGAGTAAATCAGCGGGTCAGGCAGCATCTCTGGTGAGAAGGAATGGGCGATGTTTCGGGTTGAGACCCTTCTTCAGACATCCCATATTGTGTTATCCCATGTGCTAGAACAGTATCTTATGTTGTGTTAGCATTTTTCCTTTTCAGTGCCTGAAATATGATGAATGTTCTTATTACAGTTGGAGAGGACAGAAAAGATTGACTGTTTACTTTTTGATTTGCCAGATATGTTATCAATTGATGGTATGTCATCTTAATTGTTACAAGTTGCATTAAATGTTGCCTCCAGCACAGAGTGACTATGGCATGTACCTTATTTATATTTCTTACTAAAGAATACAGAAGCTCAGAGGTTCCCATGTGACTGTGTGCCCTGGAGGATATTGCAATAACGACAGTAGCTGAAGTTGAAAAATTGAGCCATCCACAAGCTCCAGTTAAGTGATGACTCAGGAAAGTTTACTTATTTCCTCTGTGCTTCGAATGTTTTGCTTCCTATTGATCTTTCATTAATTCACAGTGTTTAAAATGATAATTGAAAGGTATGGAGCCAGGATAGTAAGATTGAAGGAATGTGATGGTGGCCTTTATTTCTTCACTGCATCGTGATTAGCAATATTGGATTCATGAGTAATATATATGTTAATTTGCACACTTCAGTCAAAACATGTCTACTATCGTTTTGACTAACACTATTCCTTGGGCTGTTGGTGTGTTCAAACAATCTCCTGTTGCTCTGAGCCAATTAGTTCTGTTTGATTTCCGCGGAAACACTCTGACACTTGAGTAGAAATCAATATAAATATTACATTAATGAAGCTAATCAAATATTGGGACTACCATTATTATAGCAATATCAACCGCACAGAACTAAGTTAATTATTTGAAGGTCAATTTTGCAAATAGTGTAAAATCTCAATATGTGCTTCATTTTTGTTTCTTTATGCAATATCTCGATCTTTGGGATCAGTTACCTCTCAGGAAATGGTCACGTCCATGTCACCTCCCAGGATGCTGTCATGTACACTGACAATGACAATTAAAATTGTCTTCCTCACAGATGTGGGGAGATGAGATAGGGAATTTGGCACTGAGGTTCCTCTCCACCTAAGTTTCAGCAGTAATGCAATCTTTTCCCCAGACCTTGTTTTCAGATGCTATGAGGCTTTCTTGACATCTTGGCGGAGGCTGGACCAGATGGCTGGACCAGATGGCATCTCATGGAATGGAAATAAGGGTGCTAACGTCAGGGTTCAAGGCATCACTGAGGAGTTCTTCATTTGTTCCAGTGGACGCTGATTACCTTTTGCTTTGATAAGTTCATCACTGTACTTGTCTTTCAGCTTTGGTACCCCCTTGGGTGAATGGTCACAGTGTTTTCCCAGGGTAGGGGCGTCTGTAAATTGAGGGCACAGATTTAAGGTGGGAAGAAAAAGATTTAAATAAGACCTGAAAGGCAATCTTTTCACACAATGTTCGGTGGATATATAAAGTGAACTGCCTGGAGAAGTGGTAGAGGCAACAACAAATACAACATTTAAAAGATGTGGATGGGTGCATATAAATAAATAGTTTAGAGAGATACAGGCCAAGTGCAAGCAAGTGCAGGTATGCAACTTAACATGTCGCAGTTTTGGGCCACAGGGCTTGCTTCTACTCTGTGACTTTATGACTTAATCTCGAGGGACTGCATAAGAGAGAAGCTTTCCTGAGGAGGTGGTTAGCATGAAGTTAATCATACACTGTAAATAATAAGGGCCATAAACATTGTGGGTTACCAGATGATAGGTAGGCAGTTAAATGTGTCCAATATATTTGAAGAGTTAAATGGAACCATAAAATTCAACAAGGGAAAGATTTAATTTAACGTTAGCGCAGGAAATAAGAACTGTGTTTGCCTTTGCTGTTTAAAGCAAGATTTTTTTCTTTTTGAAAAGTCTTAACTGAAATATTTAAATGATAAAATCACAACCAGAAGGAAATTAGATGTCAAAGATTTCAAGAAAGAGAAAGAGAAACAGATGACATGGATAAGAGTAATGCGGCTGATTTAATGGATTCGCATTTTCAGAAAGGCCCTTTAACAAGTAGACTCAGTACATAACTAACACACGAGATAGTAGCAACCAGGCTACCAAATGGGAAAAAGTGTAAGAATTATTGAGATTGCAAAAGGAATGCTCAATATTCACTGAACTGCTGACCACTGTAGTTAACATGACATAAATGCTTTGGGCTTAGGAAATGGAAGAAGAGCTTCAATTTTTTTAAATGATATCAGATTGGAGGTATGATCTTTGTATATAACTGTGATACTCTATAGCAAGACATACAGAAATTCCAGGAAATCTCTGGAGAAAATGGATAGGTGACATTTCGGATCGACACCCTTCCACAAATTGATTGTAATGATTTATTCCCTAGAAGCTCACTGTTCCAGCTGCATCTCAGCTTCCTAGGAAAGTGAAGGATCATTCCAAGATGCCAAGGTATTCAGTCTGAGGGCTTTATGGTTAGTAAACTATTAATCTAAAAGTCTGACAAAGGGTCCTGACCCAAAACGTCACCCATCCTTTTTCTCTAGAGATGTTACTTGACCCGCTGAGTTACTCCAGTACTTTGCGTCTATTTTCTATTAATCTAAAAGGCTGGGTAAATATCTGGGATGCATTGGAATTTCAATCGGTCCGCTGGGGACTTTAAAACTCTGATTATTTAAGCAAATATTTTTTAAAGTGTAAAATGAAACCTTGACTGGTTTAAAATCCTCCCTTTTTCACTCGTATCCTTCCAGAAAGGAAATACGCCATCTTGACTATTCAGACGTTTTTGTGGTTGACTCCTGATTGCCCATCGAAAGGCATTAGCAATAATGTCGTGGGCAGCAAACTGTTATACGTCAAACAGGAATTAGACAGAACCTCTCCTGAGTTTATCCAGTCTATGCCCGCTGAAGTTTGTATCTCTTTAATGAGCTGTTGCCTGATGCTTGTTCTCTCTCATTAACTTTGATGTTTCTGCATGTAGCTCTAATAGCTTAGCTTTGGCAACATTAGATTGTAGGGCTAAAGATAGCTGGTTCAGACCTAGATTTGGACCCTACTCCTCACCAACACCACCACCACCAAATCCATCCTTACCCTGTTTGGATTCCCCAAACACGATCTTTACTTTACTTTAGAGATACAGCACGGAAACATGCCCTTCAGCCCACCGAGTCTGCTCTGAGTAGCGATCACCCACACTTTACAATTTTTACGGTAACCAATTAATCTACAAACCTGTACTTCTTTGGAGTGTAGGTGGAACCAGAGCACCTGGAGAAAACCCACGCGATTAAACCCACGCAACCCACTCAGTTTCCGATTTGGATTAATTTAGTGTCATATAAACCTGGATGCAATGCAATTCTTTGTAACATGAAGCTCACAGAGGAACCAATATGTATTCAGTAAAGATAAATACAAGGAAGGTATCGACCTGAAACATCACCTATTCCTTCTATCCAGACATGCTACCTCTGCTGAGTTACTCCAGCATTTTGTAGGTAGACCAAAATGCTGGAGAAACTCGGCGGGTGAAGCAGCATCTATGGAGCGAAGGAAATAGGCAACTGTGCTTGGTCTCACCGATGTAGAGCAGCTGACACCTAGAGCAGCGGATGCAATAGATGAGGTTGGAGAAGGTGCAGGTGAACCTCTGCCGCACCTGGAAAGACTGCTTGGGTCCTTGAATGGAGTCAAGGGGGGAGGTAAAGTGACAAGTGCAGCATTTCCTGTGGTTGCAAGGGAAAGTGCCAGGAGAGGGGGTGGTTTGGGTGGGAAGGGACAAATTGTTCATGCAGTTAGCGAGGGAGCGGTCTCTGCGGAAAGCAGACAGGGGAGGAGATGGGAAGATGTGGCCGGAGGTGATCCAGCATTTTGTAGTTATCTTCAATATTTTCACCCAGAGAGTTGTGAATCTCTGCAATTCCCTGCACCTGAAGGCAAAGGATACCAATTCACTGGATATTTTCGAGATTTAGCTCTGAGGTCTAAGAAAATCAAGGGATATGGGGAGAAAGCTGGAATGGGGTGCTGATTCAGGATGATCAGCCATGATCATATTGAATGGCAGTGCTGGTCTAGAAGGGCTGAATGGCCTACTCCTGCACCTATTTTTGTATGTTTCTATGCTGCTATTATAGGCAATAGATTCCAACCATGCTCTGGGTCAAATAATAGTACAGGTACCACAGTTCCACTCTAAATTTCCCACCAGTCACCTTAAATATATAAGCTCTGCTATGGGGAGAGGACTCTCATGATCTACCTTAGTTACACCCTTCATAATTTTGTACACATCAATCAGGTTTTTGCACGGTCGTTTCTGATCCAAGGAAAACATACCCGTTCCAACCAGTATCTCCACTTAACTGAAACAATCCAAACCAGGCAACATCCTGTGAAAAGCCATTTTATCCTCATCATTGCAAGTTTTCCCTTGATATTAAGAGTCAAGTCAAGGGCATTTAATTGTCATATGTACCGACAATGGAACAATGAAATTAGCTTTAGGTTTATTATTGTCATGTGTATCGAGGTACAGTGTGCAGCTTTGTTTTGCGTGCTATTCAGACAGATCAGATATACCGTACATGAATGCGACCCAGTCAAGCTCATGTATAATAGATAGAGCAAAGGGGAAGGTACAGAATGCAGAATATAGTTTTCAGCATTGGGTGTCATGGTACACCAGTCATTGAGTGCATTTTGGTCTCCAAATGGCTAAGAGGGAGTGCAGAGACGGTTCAGACTGATTCCTGGGATTCCATAGGCAAAAGATTGAGAGGGGATCTTATAGAAACCAAAATGTTCAGGCTAGATGCAGGAAGATTGTTCTGGAGTTGGGGTCACAGCTTAAGGATAAAGGGGAAATCCTTTAAAACCGAGATGAATTTTTTCGCAGAGAGTGGTGAATTCTGGAACTCTCTGCCACCACTTCATTGGCTAATTTAAGAGGGAGTTAGATGTGGCCCTTGTGGCTAAGGGGATCAGGGGGTTCAGGTACGGGATACTGATATGATCAGCCATGACATATTGAATGCCTGTAAAGGGCAATGGCCTACTCCTGTATTTCTATGTTTCTATGTTTCTATGAAGATGGACCATTCAGAAGCCTGATAACAGGCCTGTAAACACAGTACTCATAGATAACATAATAAATAACAAAAAATTAAAAACCCCAATACTATTGCAAAAAAAAGGCCCAAAGTCCTTAGTTCAACCTAGACTTTTATAGTTCATAGTACAGTTAGTATTTTGTGGTGTATTTTGTAGTGTTCAAGAGCCTGATTGTTGTTGGGAAGAAGCTATTCTTGAAGCGGAAGGTCATGGTTTTCAGACTCGTACACAATCGGCACGATAATAGCAGTGAAATAAGACGTGGCTGGGGTGCTGTGGGCCTTTGATGATGCTAGCTGCCTTTTTTGAGGCAGCACCCCCTGTAGATATCTTTGATGGTGGGGAGGTCAGTACCTGTGATGGACCAGATAGTGTCCACCAATTTTTGTAATCACCTGCATGTCGCAATGGAAAACCCAATAGAGCATACTGTGCCATTGCTTCTGCCATGGTAGTGGGAATTCGCCAAAAATGTTGCCTGGAAATGGAGTATCTTAATTACTAGGGACTAGATAAACTGTTTGTTTTCCTTGGAGTGGAGAAAGCTGAGTGGAGACCCGACAAGTTATGAGGGACATGCAGTGCATAGATGGTAGGAAACCATTCTCCATGGAAAAGAAGTCTATACCCAGAAGGCATATGCTGAGGATAAGTAAACATTTTAGAGGGGATCTGAAGAAGACGTTTTCCACCCACACTGTGGTTGGAGTCTGGAGCATGGTCTGAGTGGGTCGTGGTGGTGGAAGGTAAACCTGTCCGAATTTGAGAAGCATCTGGAGAAGTATGTAAGTTGCAGAGGTACGGAAGGCCATTGGATAAGTAGTGGTAAATGTAATTAGTACAGATAGATTAGAAACATAGAAAATAGGTGCAGGAGTACGCCATTCGGCCCTACGAGCCTGCACCGCCATTCAATATGATCATGGCTGATCATCCAACTCAGTATCCTGTACCTGCCTTCTCTCCATACCCCCTGATCCCTTTAGCCACAAGGGCAACATCTAACTCCCTCTTAAATATAGCCAATGAACTGGCCTCAACTACATTCTGTGGCAGAGAATTCCAGAGATTCACCACTCTCTGTGTAAAAAATGTTTTTCTCATCTCAGTCCTAAAAGATTTCCCCTTTATCCTTAAACTGTGACCCCTTGTTCTGGACTTCCCCAACATCGGGAACAATCTTCCTGCATCTAGCCTGTCCAACCCCTTAAGAATTTTGTAAGTTTCTATAAGATCCCCCTCAATCTTTTCAAATCTAGCGAGTACAAGCCGAGTCTATCCAGTCTTTCTTCATATGAAAGTCCTGACATCCCAGGAATCTGTCCGGTGAACCTTCTCTGTACTCCCTCTATGGCAAGAATGTCCTTCCTCAGATTAGGGGACCAAAAATTGTACGCAATACTCCAGGTGTGGTCTCACCAAGACCCTGTACAACTGAACATCATGGGCTGAAAGGCATAAAATGGACCGTTGTGAGCTCCACCTCTCTTGAGTCATTGGTACAGACTATGATTTGTCCTGTACCTTTTCATATCCCTCGTTTCCTTTCCCCTGACTCTCAGCCTGAAGAAGGGTCTCGACCCGAAACGTCACCAATCCCCTTTCTCGAGAGATGCTGCCAAACCCGCTGAGTTACTCCAACATTTTATGTCTATCTTCGGCCTATTTCTATGCTTTATTAATCTATATCTGTCCTGTATATTTTTACTTTTGTTTTTCATGAGATGTTGAGACAAGTAGCATTTAAGGCAAATTAGTGAAAGAAAATGTTGCTGGGGCTAAATGAAACAGTGTGGGTGTAGGATCTTGCAAAGCATCTACACTGGCAGAATCCTGCAAATTCAAACAGCTTGCCTCTGCACTCTGTCATACCATATTCCATTGACTATGAAAGGAAGATTTCTTTGGGTGCCCGAGTTTGAAGTTAAATGATGGAATCTTCTCTCTGCTGGTAGCAAAGGTTAAAAGTGTATTGACCTTTATATAACATTGTTCGCAGTAGGTATATGATGCAAAACTGTCCATAACTCTGCCCTAACTCATTTTAAATTGTCACCCTTGCTTAAAGGTGACAAGAAAACACATGCTGGAAATGATATATTGCACCAATATGGTGGTGTGTAAGGTCCGAGTCTAATTTCCGAGCAGATTAGAGAGATTTCCACCACAGGGATTTTTAACTTTGCTTTTCCATGCACTTTCTCAATATCCTTTTGTAACAAATAGGACATTTGTCATCGAAAAGTGACAGACGCATATTAAATTATGAGATGCATAGATAGGATAGTCAGTCAGAACCCTTTCTAAGGGTTCAAAGACTGGAGGGCATAGCTTTAAGTTAAGAGGGGCAAAGTTTAAAAGAGATGTGCGGGATAAGATTTTTTTACACAGAAAATGTTGAGTGCTTGGAGGTGGTGGTGGAAGCAGATACAGTAAGGGGATCGAAGAGGTTTTCGGATAGGGACATGGATATGTATGGATCATTTGGAAGAAGAGGATCTTAGTTTAACATGTCATCATGTTTGCTGTGGACATTGTGGACCAAACACCCCTGTCCCAGTGATGCACTATTCTATGTCCTCATGATTAAAAATATTAACATAAATATAAAAGGAGAAAATAACTATAATTTTATGGGTGGCACGGTGGAACTTGCTGCGCCAGAGACCCGGGTTCGATGCTGACTATGGGTGCTTGTCTGTATGGAGTATGTACTTTCTGCTCGTAACCTGCATGGTTTTTTTCCAAGATCTTTGGTTTCCACCCACTCTCCAAAGACGTACAGATTTGTAGGTTAATTGGCTTGGCGTGAATGTAAAATTGTCCCTAGCGTGGGTCGGATAGTGTAAGCGTGCGGGGATCACAGGTCGGTGCAGTCTCGGTAGGCCGAAGGGCCTGTTTCCGTACTGTATCTCGAAACTAAAACTAACCTAAACCAGTTATTTAAAATATAGTTATTAAATAACTCAAACTTTTCAGTTTCTCACTTCACTTGAACATGTCTGAATATGCACCTTAATTTTACGAGAGCAAGTCTCCGGGTTCATGCTACCTAATTATATGGTGACTATGTATGTGGACATAATTGATCAGTAAATATTCTGCAGTATTGCCAACATGACATCTCATTAACTATTTGAGAAATACAATATTCAGTTACAGGAAAATGAAGTTGGAAAAATATTTTTCTGTAAGAAAATGAGAGTGCAGAATCTGTAAATTATCACAAATTTTGTTAGCAATGTCATGTAGTGGGCAGAAATTGTATATGTGCCGAAACCCGTATTATTGCTATTATAATTTCCCAGTGTCCTAAGTTATTCTCACCTAAAGAGCATCAGTACGGTAATTAATAGATAAGAAAATGACACATTGAAAAAATCTGTGCATTCACCTTTTGATAAGAATGAAATGCTGCATATAAAATATAAACGGCAGATTTAACAAATAAAAATCACTGGTTTTTTTCAAACATTTTTTTTGCATTTAGCATGATCCATTATACCAAAATTAGAATGATAGCTTTTTACTTCATATTGATTTCCGCTAAGTTGGAATCAGAAACTTGCAAGCTTTTACTAAACATATAATGCAACACAGCAATAATAGTCTTCAATTTACCTCAGTGCAGGAAGCAATTAGAATAATGCTTTGAAGGGATAGGTCGCAGTATCTTATATGAAGGGAGCGCACTTTGTATTATTGTGCATAACATAAATATCTGCAAAAAAATGTTCAATTTGTTGTGGGCAAAAAAAACCCCCAAAACAAAATAGGTTTGTATGAAAAATGATATTAAGAAAATGTAATGATTTGTTTATAAATCTGTGCATGTGTCATGTAGTTCATGGGAATAATTAATCTCATTTCTACATTCAAGGACAAAAGGCCGAAAATGTAAGATATTACTCATTGCTGTTTTACGGGAAGAAAGTGAAAAGTTTTTTTTTTAAATTAAACAGAAAATGCAAACAATTATGTAGCAGGTCAGTCTGGAGTTGTTTTACCTTTCAGATGATTTGGACTTTATAGCCTAATCCCACAAAGGCTGTCATTAAAATTATCTTTCCGATGTGATTAAACATCAGGCTAAGCTCTTGAATGTTATGGTACAAGTTGTAATGGCATTTCAATTAATGCTCAATGCAAGGAATGCATACTTAAACAGTAGGTTAATTATCTAGCCTAATTACCTCAGAATAATTAGCAAAATCCTCTTAGTGTAATATTATTAAATGCTGGACAAATTCTGACACGATAAACAAAATGGAAGATTGCATTGAAAACATCAGGCTTCATATTGGTGTAAATAACTCGTTCTAAGTTTCCCCCCAGTCTAGTTTCAGTCAATAAAATACTGAGTCAAGCACTTGCGCAACTAAACTTTATTTTGGAAAAACACAATAACAGTTCCCCACTACTATACCTAACTACCACGGGTTTGATCCTTATATCTGCTTGGCCAAGCCCTCCTAGCCTCGTGCAAGCAGAGACACTCCAAAAGGTCACGCAGTCCTAAGCGTTCTCCCGAAGATCGACACAAGACCCCGTTGGAGCTACCTTTTATAGGTCCCCGAACCTTGAGGGGCCGAACCACATGGGGGTGGTCTCTATGCAGTCCAATAACAGATATTGATTAACTAAGTACATGATAGACATTTCCCCAACCCAATAAGACAGTGACTAATACAATGTATCTGACAAACTTTCTAGATGCAAGTTAACAGAGATGAATTATGCAACATGTGCCTGGATATTCAAGAAACCCAGACAAGGCTCAACACCTCAACCAATCAACATCTAGCAAAGTAAAGGTACACAAAGATGCTGGAGAAACTCAGCAGGTGCAGCAGCATCTATGGAGTGAAGGAAATGGGCAACGTTTCGGGCCAAAACCCTTCTTCAGACTAATCTAGCAAAGTAATGCTTTGCAACAATATTTACAATGTGCATGTCTGGTTTGGATTCACCCAATCCGTTTCATGCAATTTACACCTAATTGTAAGGATCTGCAGCTGTCCCATTCTTTCCCTGCAACTCTTATCTATGTTGCAGACACGCTGGCACCATTCTGCAGCATGTCCCATTTCCGCAGAGGGCACATTTAAATTGACCAAATGGCCCAGCAGCCCAGAAGCCTTTACTCAATTTTAGTGTCCTGGCATCTCCACTTTAGCCAGAATTAACATTGGCATGATGCAATGAGTGTAATCCAGGGCAGTATTGCTTCCAATTCTGTTAAAATGCACACACTGAATACCATATAAAATTTAAAAATTCATGAGGTGTGTCCATTTGCAGAGCTATTTTATTGGTACTTTACACATAGCCTTAAGTGCTTTTGTAATGAATTCAAAATATTTCATTGGAAATATGGTGGCAGAAGGTGAAGAAATTACAGTGTTCAAAGCCCATGGCTGCAGAGAACTGTATCAATAATTTGAATCGAGAGACCTGAGGATTTATAATCCACAGATAACAAAAGTCACGTCTATGGAAAATGAACCAATTTACAACCTCAATCTCCTCTGTAGAATGAAAACTAATCAAGTGTCCATTCTTGAATTTGATTCTGAGGAAGGGTTCTGACCTGAAATGTCACCTTTCCATGCCCTCTAAGGATGCCGAAGACAGTCACAAAATGCTCAGCGGATCAGGCAGCATCTCTGGAGAAAACGATTAGGTGACATTTTGTGGCGAGACCCTTCTTCAGAACTGGAGATGCTGCCTGACCCGCTGAGTTACGCCAGCACTTTTTGTCTTTATTTTTGTAAACCAGCATCTGCAGTTCCATGTGTCTACAAGATTCCAGTCTTGTTTTCTTTTTATGCATTGCTTCTTATTTTTCCAATTATGTTGAAGGGACCATGTACTTGTAAATCCAGCCCTATTAACAGCCTATTGATTGGCAAATCAGATTTCGCCATCTTTGATGCTTATTGGCCCATTATCATTGAAGAACGTTTCAGGCATTCTTTCCTTGAATTTAATAATTATTTATGTTAACCCATAGTGAAAACAGGAGATGCAGCAGGGGGCAGTGTCTATGGAGATTGAAAGAGGTGGAAACTTTGACAGGAAGGCCAAGTCACACTATCTGTTAGAGATGTAACTGGTTCTAAGCATGTACAGAGACTGATAATAGGAAGGAGGAAAGAATATCGACAGGGAATGGTGGTAGCGAAGAAAGCAGGAAAGATGATGTGACAAATTGATGCTACAGCAAAGCAAAATTCACCATGTGGCAGGAATCTGAAGTTTAAGAAGAAAATGCTGGAAATGTTTCATCGGTCAGGCAGCATGTGTTGTGAAGGAAAAGCATTTACATTTTCAGGCTGATGATCTTTCATCAGTTCTTTATTAAAGAATCAAAAGATAATTTTTAACGAGTGCATCAGAACAACTGCCTGGATCTAAAATTGTTGACTCCTCTAATTAGTTTTCACACCAGCAACGTGCTCATTTGAAAGGTACTGTGGTACTGTCACTTAAGCCGAGACATAGACCCTTCAGCTCCCATGTCTAGACCAACACTTCTGCACATCTATTTAATCCTATTTGCTCTCACCTAAGTCTGTTACCTTCGAAGTCTTGCTTATTAAGTACTAAGTATTAATTATTAAGTACCTGTCTAAATGTCTCCCAAACATAGTCCATCACTACCCTCTGCCTCTCATCACAAAGCCAATTTTGTATCCAATTAACCAGCTTACCTCAGATGCCATAAACCTTAACCTGATTCAGCCGACAAGCTGCACCTTGTTTGTCCATTGCCTTACTAAAGTTCATATAGACAACATGGTTATCCAGGGTTATTTCCTCTCTTTCTGTACCTGTGACATGACCAACTCGCTACATGTACCTTTGTTTAGTTTAGAGATACAGCGTGGAAATAAGCCCTTCGGCCCACTGAGTCCGTACCAACGAGCGATCCCCGCAAACTAACACCACCCTACACACACAAGGGACAATTTTACACTTATACCAAGCCAGTTAACCTACAAATCTGTGCGTCTTTGGAGTGTGGGAGGAAATGGAAGATCTTTGAGAAAGCCCACGCAGTCATGGGGGGAACATACAAACTCCTTACAGACAGCACCCACAGTGGGGATCGAACCCAGGTCTCTAGCACTGCAAGAGCTGGAAGGCAGTAACTCTACTGCTGCGCCACCTTGCAGCCCGTGACTTTTTATGCATCCGGCTTGGGTCTTTGATTATATTTGTTCCACATCCCAAACCTTTTCGCTCTGGAAAGGAAATCACACCCACAACCTTCTCTCACACCAAGTCACAACCAGCATAGCAGGCCTTTTATCTTACAGCCTCAGCACTTTAAATTTAGTTCAACACCTTCCAAGGTAACAAATAATTCAAGACAAAAGTTAATGTGTCTCGATCTGAATGCGTGCAGCGTTCAAAACTAAAGCAGATGAATTTAGAGCAAAGAAGAGTTAATTGGTGTGAACTGATAATGATTGGAGAAGTTGGCTGCAGGGATGACAGCTAGGAAGGACAGGGAACTGGGCAAAGATGGATGTGGCTTTGTGAACTAAAGATGGTTTGAGTGCAAAGGAAAGAGATGACCTAGATTCAGGAAACTTGGATGTAGAAGCAAAGACACAAAGTGCTGCAGTAACCCAGTAGGTCAGGCAGCATCTCTGGTGAACATGGATAAGGCATTCTACACCCCCTCCCCCCCACACCCCATCCCCCCCCCCCCCCCCCCCCCCCCCCCCCCCACACCCCTTCCCCCCAGCAAAATCACTCTGAAGAACATCGCCTGTTCATGTCCTTTAGAGATGCTGCTGCTGAGTTACTCCAGCACTTTGTGTCCTCTTTGTAAACCAGTATCTGCAGTTCCTTGTGTTTCGTTGTAGAAGCAATCTGGGTGGAGATACAAAATAATAACCAAGCACTTGTGGCAATGGCGTGCAAGGCCCCTTGGACAGAGTCTGAAAGAAAAAAAAATAATGGGAGCATGTCAAGATAGGAAAAGATTAACTGGGTCAAGGAAGCCAAGATAAAAATGTCATATCTTACTGGGCTAGTTTCTTAGAATTGCATATTCTAGACCCAAGCAAAGAGCATGTTATACTAGACCTGGTGTGGCATAATAGATAGGATTAATTAATGTCTTCAAAGTGAAGGAAGCCCCAGTCAGTGATTGGAATGTGATTGCATTTTACATTCATTATGAGGAAGTGGAGAATGACTTCAAGACTAATATTTTAAACAAGTTAGAGCAATTATGAAGGTAATAGAACAGAGACAGCCAAAGTAAATTGGTGAATTAGTTTAAGGGATCAGTCAACTGTAGTGTAGATGTTCAAATGGATCTCTGAGTGCACGGAAGAAATAGATTCCTGTGAGAGAGACACATTCCAGAGGGCAGAACCATCAGTAGTTAAGTAAGAAAAATAAAGACACTGAAGTACCAAACATAAAGGGAAACCATATAATTGCCTGAAGGCAAGTCAGAATGTTGCACAGAATATTTTAAAAAAAAGCAGCAACTACTGACTAAAAGATTAATAAGGCAATGAAATAATTGAGTATGAGACCACGCTAGATGGAAATATAAAGCTAATAATGTTTGGCATGTGAGAGAAAATAAAATGCAAGGCTACAAAGGTAAAATAAAGAGCAAATGGACTTAGGTTTAAGATGGGTGGGGAAAGATGTGCTAGAAAGGTGAGGGGTAACTTTTTCACACAATGGGTGGTGGGTGTATAGAACGAACTGCCGGTGGAGGCTGTTGAGGCAGGTACTATCGCAACATTTAAGAAACATTTAGACAGGTAAATGGATAGGGCAGGTTTAGAGGGATAGGGGCCAAATACAGGCAGATGGGACTAGTGTAGATGGGACATGCTGGTCGGTGTAGGCAAGTTGGGCCATAGAATGCATTTCCACGCTGTATGACACTATGACTTCATGACTCTATGACTGACGAGGTTGCTCTCCTAGGAGCTAGCATGAAACCAATGGGCTAAATGGTCTTCTTCTGTGACACAATAAGTAAGAAAGAATTGTCTGTATAAATAAGAGATAAATAAGTAAATTAACAATAGAACACAGAGATATAGTAAATTAATTAAACAGGTATTTTACATGCTTCTTCACTGTTGATAATGCAATAAATATTCTGTAAATAAATAGCTGTACACCAGGAGCAAAATGCAAAGTGCTTGAGGAACATAACGGGTCAGGCAGTATCTGGGGAGGAAATGGACATGCGACGTTTCGTTTCAGAACCCTTCTTCAGACTTCACCTCTGCAATTCCCTGTGTCTTCTGTATATCAAAAAATGGAAAAGAAGGAGGAACTCAGGAAAATTGCAATCGTTTGCACTCAGCAAATTCTGGAGCTACAGGTCAGACTGAATGACGAGATAATTATTAGATTGGTTTTGTTTTCCAAAATTTCTTGGACTCAGAGAAGGTTTCATGAGAATGGAAAAGACCACATTTAACTCATTTATTCAAATAAGGAGAGTGCAAGAAAGCAGAAAAAACCACAGGCCAGTTATATTTCCATGTGGAACAGGGAAAATGTGAGAAACGTAATCAAATCTTTACAGGAGGGCACTGACAAAAATCAAAGGCCATAATCAAGCAAATTCAGCCTGGCTTTGTGAAAAAGAAAATATGTTTGATTAATTGATTGGACTTCTAAGAAGAAATAACTTTGTTGTCAATAAAAGCAAACCAGTGCTTTCAGGATTTCCAAGAAACTAGTTGACAAGATGCCACATCAAAGGTTATTATGGATAGCTCATGGTGTAGGAAGTAGCATACTGGCATGGAAAGACGTTTGGCAGGCTAACAGGAAAAAATGAGTAGTCATAATTGGAGCATTTTTTGACTGGCAAGATGTAACACAAAGATCTGTGGAGGGGATTAACATTTTACGGGTTTTACAAGCTACTTGGATGAAAGCATCAAAGATATGGTTGTTGAATATACTGCCAATACAAAGATAATTGGCATATTGGTATGAAAGAGGATGTAAGGAGAGTACAAAAGGATATTGATAGGTTAACTGAGTAGGCAAAGATCTGTCTAATGAAAGTTTTGGAAGGAACAGAAAATAGCTTATTATCTAACTGATGAAAGATTTCAGGGGATTGAAGTGCAGTCAAATTTGAGTGGCCTCGTGAATAATTCACAAAAGTCTGGCATGCAGCTCCAGAATATAATTAGAGAAGTTAACTGAAAGTTAAGTTTATTTCAAGGTGTCCCCGCTAAAGACAAGGCTGAATTGTATGCAGTTGCGTTCAGCAAAAATGCCAAATAGAAGATCCATTTTGTTTCTCTTTTTGTTTTTTAGTTTAGAGATATTAAATTGGCTCTTCGGACCACTGAGTCTGCACCAATCCCCACGCATTAACACTATACCTACACACACTAGGGACAATGTACATTTTTACCAAGCCAATTAACCTACAAACCTGTATTTTCTTCTTTTTTCACACACAGAGAGTGGTGAATCTCTGGAACTCTCTGCCACAGAGGGTAGTTGAGGCCAGTTCATTGGCTATATTTAAGAGGGAGTTAGATGTGGCCCTTGTGGCTAAGGGGATCAGGGGGTATGGAGAGAAGGCAGGTACGGGATACTGAGTTGGATGATCAGCCATGATCATATTGAATGGCGGTGCAGGCTCGAAGGGCCGAATGGCCTACCCCTGCACCTAATTTCTATGTTTCTATGTATTTTCTTTGTAGTGTGGGAGGAAACGAAAGATCTTGGCATGTCATGGGGAGAACATACAAACTCCCTACAGACAACACCCATATAGTTAGGATTGAACCTGGGTCCCTGGCGCTGCAAGGCATCACTTTAACACTGTGCCATCGTACCACCCTAAAACCTCTCTT
Organism: Leucoraja erinaceus; assembly: GCF_028641065.1. NCBI lineage: Eukaryota > Metazoa > Chordata > Chondrichthyes > Rajiformes > Rajidae > Leucoraja > Leucoraja erinaceus. The sequence goes on from NC_073389.1 coordinate 41,354,907, forward strand.
GAAATCGCTACCATCTCATTCAGACTTCAGCCAATTCGATTCACTGCACTTGAGATCATTCTACAGTTGTGGTACAGGATCCTGGACTAACAAGCCAAAGATTCAAGATGAAATCCCACCACGTCAGCTGTGGAACGAAAAGGTTCAGAACAAATCAGAGTTGGCACCGATGACCAAGGAAAACTGGAACCCATAATGGTCCATTGTTGGCTGTGGAAGAGTTGATATATGGATGCCAACAGTCAAACTAGCAAGACAATTAGTGTGGGTGAAGGATGAGGAGAGAGGGAAAGCAAGGCTTACTTGAAATTAGAGAGCACAATATTCATACCTTTGGGTGTAAGCTGCCTAAGCGAAATTCGAGGTGCTGTTCCTCCAACTTGTTTGTGGTCTGTGTGGTCTTACCTGCTGTTATCATCCTTAAATCACATGAACTTCTGCTAGGTATGCTCAGGATGAAGTCCTGAATTTCCAATCTACCTTGTTGCCATCCTTGTACTTTTTCCCATATGCACTTGCTCAGTAGCAGTAACACAATATTCTGCACTCTGTTTATTTTTCCTTCTACATTACCTGTGCTTCTTATGTAAGGTATGATTTACCAGGATAGCATACCAAAGTTTCTCACTGATTAGTTTTGTTTAAAGATACCACATGGAAACAGACTCTTCGTCCCAATGAGTCCGCGCCGACCAGCGATCCCCATACACTAGCACAATCCTACACACTAGGGATCATTTATAATCTATACTGAAGCTAATTAACCTACAGACCTGTACGTCTTTGTGGGAGCACCGGAGAAAACCCAAGTGGTCATGGGGAGAACATACAAACTCTGTACAGACAGCACCTGTAGTCAGGATCGAATCTGGGTCTATGGCGCTATAAGGCAGCAGCTCTACTGCTGCGCCACCATACCGCCACTATTTTGCAGCACATGCAATTGATCATTATAAAACATTGCTTGTACTGAAGACCCACTTTTACGAACAACAGCATTATTTTCTTTACCATCCATCCGTTGCACTATCATCTTTTGTGTTATTTAATCTTCCCTGCGTTCAAACCTCTCACTTCGCTTTTGCTAGTTCCTTCCCTGTGTGTCTTTTTCATCTTAATATCCACCTTTCCATAAGCCAGGAGCAGACGGTGAAAGACGGTTTAGCATAAATGTGTGACGGTAAAGGTTCGGGGTCATCATGCCATTATCAGTGACATTTAGAAGCAGCAACTCTTCAGGACTGCACAAGGTGAAAGAGAATATTTAGTGCGTTAGATGGTTTTCTCAGCCAGCTTCCGTGTGACAGTGTGACAGTAAGACACATTCACATTAAAAGACCTAGATTTTTTTTAATATAATGGTCCTCATTTGTGATTTTGTGTTTGCATTCTGTACTTCCTTACTGTGCTGAAAATTCATTAAAATAGGTTGTTAAATCAAAGTCTTTAATTATCACATAAGTTAATTGAAGGATTCATGAGAAATTTCAATTTAAATCTCGTACGGAATTCAATAATCATTATAAAAGGGCATAACAGACTGCAGTAGACCAATCATCTGTATTGTTTATTCTGAACTTTGCAAATTCTTAATGTACTTTAACTTCACCTTGGTCATCAAGGCTACTAAACAGAGTCGTCTGTATTAGCTTCCAGTTCTTGGAGAACAGACCTTACAGTGTTAAATCAGGGATAAAGCAGCTCAAACCACCTCTGCTCTCTCCCAACAATTTCCGGTGGTCGGTATCCCCAAGATTAATTGCTGCTGAAAGCATAATTTTGTAGCCTGATTCCAAGCTTATTAATATCCACACAGATTGCACAGGCTAATTTCAGTGCTGAATCCTGCAGGCTACATATACAGCAAAGTTCCATGTCTATACATGAGCCTGGATTTATCCTCAAGGTTAAAGGAAAAGATATTGCACTGATTTACCCGTTTCACCTAACTTCCATTATTGTATCTGCAGTTCCAAAAGCAAAGCCTCAGATACTTATCCAGATCGGAGATCATTACAAAAATAAGATGACGTTGACTAATAAACAGATAATAAATATCAATTTATATAATTAAGTGAATACAATTCACATTTTAATTCCCCTTAACATTATACATCCAAATTTGCATGAATATTATGTTGGAAATGAGATGTAGTTGTATAGACAACTTGTGTGGTTACAATTACATTTTAATAATCTTGAATAATTAAGTCCCAGAGCCATAATAATTGAAGATCATAGTATAATAAATTATGTTGCTGAGGGTAATGATAAAAATATTATAAATTCCATCCTAGGCATAATAAAAGCTTAGGTTGGCGTTAAATTAATAAACTACGCTGAGAAAGAAAAATAGAAAATGTTCCAAATGTAGAGGAGGTGCAATGGTACTGTAAACAGTAAGGATAGATTAGAATTTCAGCGATCTGTTTTAGTGGCAGAGGGTGAGCAAATCTGAGTTTGGCGCATAATCTTTTACCTCTTGTTTCTGCTTCATCTCATTCAGAATCATCATCCCATCCTCTTGTCCCCTTGTGTTGACCTCTACAGACGAAGACATGTCAAGTTGATGTAGCTCCCATTGTGTTTCCCATTGTCCTGGCCAGATAACAAAACCTTCCCTATTGATTATAACTGGTGCATGCACTGCTATTCCCCATTGATTATTAGATCTAGAGATATCAATTAGCATTAAGCAGCATTGCTTAGTTTAGTGTAGCTTAGTTTAAAGATACAGCTTGGAAACAGGCCCTTCGGCCCACCGAGTCTATGCCAACCCACAGTCACCCAGTTCACTAGTTCTATCCTCCACCCTAGGGACAATTTACAGAAGCCAATTAACCTATAAATCCGGATGTCTTTGGACTATGGGAGGAAACCGGAGCACTGGAGAATATCCATGCGGTCACAGGGAGAATGTGCAAACTCCATACAGACAGCACCTGTAGTCAGGATTGAACCCAGGTCTCTGGTGCTGTAAGGCAGCATCTCCACCGCTGCACCACCGTCCCACCCTTACCACCCTAGTATCATCAGCAAGAATAATATTTTCTAATGTCTTGTCAACTCTGCAGATCCAACCAGTGTGTGCCATGAATGACAGTGCTATTATTTTTTTAGGCTAATAACTCTTTTTGCTGGGATTTGAGGTGGCATTGGACCCACGGTGGACTAGTAGCTTGAGGTCTGGCTTGCAGCACTTGCATGGAGGTCTTCACTTGAATCTTTTTACTGCCCTCTTTTCAAACCGAGCTTTTAATAGGTTGTTTGTGTTTCAGTATTCCTGCTGTGGTAATTTTCACCTCTCTAGTACCACTGTCATGAACACAGCCAGCTCTCTCTCGATTCAAATAAGTCCTCAACGTCCAAATCGTTTTGCCGTGAGTGGTTACTTTCATTTTTTGCTTTGATTTTCAAGGATTGAACAGAAGGGGGAATTCATTGTGTCATGTGCACAGCTTGAATTGCAGCAGTTTTGTGTGTTTGTTCTGTATGGTTTTATACAAAAGCACATGGAGTCATTCTTTATGTGATGTACTGCAGTGCTGAGATCTATATTCTACATTCTATACTTTGCACTTTGCGCTCCCTATCGTACTTGAGTTTTGACTGCATGGTATTTATGTATGGTATTATCTGATCTAATTTGATTGCGTGCAAAACAAAGCTTTTCACCGTACCTCAGTGCAAGTGACAATAACAACCTTGTGCATAAGGAGGAACTGTCGATGCTGGTTTACACGGAAGATAGACACAAAATGCTGATTAGTCTGATGAAGGGTCTTGGCTTGAAACGCCACCTATTTCTTTTCTCCAGAGATGCTGCCTGACCCTCTGACAAACTCCAGCATTTTGTGTCTATCTTAAAAAAAAACCTAGATTATCTAGGTTCCATGTGGTAGAGTTGCTGCCTTACAGTGCTTGCAGCACCAGAGACCGGGTTCGACCCCGACTACGGGTGCAATCGTGACTACGGGTGCTGTCTGTACGGAGTTTGTACATTCTCACCGTGACTTGCGTGGGTTTTCTCTGAGATCTTCGGTTTCCTCTAAAGACGTACAGGTATGTAGGTAAATTGGCTTGGTATGAGTGTAAATTTGGCCCTCGTGTGTTAATGTTAATGTGCGGGGATCGCTGGTCGGTGGGCCGAAGGGCCTGTTTCCGCGCTGTATCTCTAAACGAAACTAAACATCTAAATTACACATTTATCTCATTTTCCTTGCATTGCCTTCTTTTAAGGTTGCTCATTCACAAATGTTAATGTTGTAGTGCGTGGGTCTCAAAATGAGGCAAGTAGTCCGCAATTTGAGAAGCACTTTACTTTATTTCCTCCCGGTTCAGGGGAAGACGAAACCAGGGAAAGATGGCACCCAAACCCTGCCTTTTATACCCTCCGGCTAAGGACCGCCTCCGGACTGCACCACTCCTGTGCCGAGGGGTTCGACAGTATAATGGGACGACCCTTAGGAGCCGCCACAATGTCATTTTATTCCTGCCATGTACAGCTTTAAACAGACACAAACTGAGTCTCTAGTCCTTATAAGACAAAGATTTTAGTTCCCGAATGATAAACATAGAAACATCGAAAATAGGTGCAGGAGGAGGCCATTCGGCCCTTCGAGCCAGCACTACCATTCATTGTGATCATAGCTGATCGTCCCAAATCAATAGCCTGTGCCTGCCTTCTCCCCATATCCCCCGATTCCACTAGCCTCTAGAGCTCTATCTAACGCTCTCTTACATCCATCCAGTGATTTGGCCTCCACTGCCATCTGTGGCAGGGAATTTCACAAATTCACAACTCTCTGGGTGAAAATGTTTTTTCTCATCTCAGTCTTAAATGGCCTCCCCTTTATTCTAAGACTGTGGCCCCTGGTTCTGGACTCGCCCAACATTGGGAACATTTTTCCTGCATCTAGTTTGTCCAGTCCTTTCATAATTTAATATTTAAGATTCCCCTCATCCTTCTAAATTCCAGTGAATACAAGCCTAGTTTTTTCCATTTTTCCTCATATGACAGTCCCGCCATCCCAGGGATCAATCACGTAAACCTATGCTGCACTGCCTCAATCACAAGGATGTCCTTCCTTAAATTAGGAACAATACTCCAGATGTGGTCTTACCAGAGGCCTATACAACTGCAGAATAACCTCTTTACTCCTATATTGAATTCCTCTTGTTATGAAGGCCAACATTCCATTAGCTTTCTTCTCTGCCTGCTGTCCCTGCACGCCAACTTTCAGTGACTGGTGTACAAGGACACCCAGGTCTCGCTGCACCTAACCTAACTCCATTGAGATAATATTCTGTTTTTGTTTTTACCGCCAAAGTGGATAACCTCACATTTATCTATATTATACTGCATCTGCCACGCATCTGCCCACTCACTCAACCTGTCCAGCTCACCTTGCAACCTCCTAACATCCTCTTCACAGTTCACACTGCCACCCAGCTTTGTGTCATCCGCAAACTTGCTAGTGTTGCTCCTAATTCCCTCTTCCAAATCATTAATATATATGGTAAACCGTTGCGGCCCCAACACTGAGTCTTGCGGCACTTCACTCGCCACTGCCTGCCATTCTGAAAAGGATCCGTACCACTCCTACTCTCTCCTTCCTGTCTGCCAACCAATTTTCTATCCATGTCAACACCCTACACCCAATACCATGTGCTCTAATTTTAGTCACCAGTCTCCCGTGCGGGACCTTATCAAAGGCTTTCTGAAAGTCTAGATACACTACATCCACTGGCTCCTCTTCATCCATTTTACTTGTCACATCTTCAAAAAATTCCAGAAGATTACTCAAGCATGATTTCCCTTTCATAAATCCATGTTGACTTGGACTTATCCTTTTACTGCTATCCAAATGCCCCATTATTACCTCTTTAATAATTAACTCCAGTATCTTTCCCACCACCGAAGTCAGGCTAACTGGTCTGTAATTCCACGTTTTCTCTCTCGCTCCTTTTTTGAAAAGTGGGATAACACAAATGCACAATTTAGGTGTGAGTTTATCTATAACAGGAGTACATAGTTTCTGTTTAGATTCTCTTACCCTTGCTACCCTGCTCCCATCAAGTGATAATTTATACTTGTCCAAAATTATTCAGAATTTATTCCATATTCTTTGTTCCTTTGCTATTTATACCTAATTGCAGTGACATTATTTCACATTTGCATGAGCTGTTTCATTTTTTCATTGAAACATTTAAGACCTGATTATTAGTTAGCTTCTCAGTTGTTTAAACCATAACCAGAAATATATCCAAAATTATTAAACATAACAGAGAAATGTTTATGATTAAAATATTTAATGTATTTTGACAGTGATAATGTTATTATACTTGGGAATTGGAGTCATAGTCATAGTCATACAGCGTGGAAACAGACCCATCAGCCCAACTTGCCCACACTGACTAACATGTCCCATCTACATTAGATTGGAACATTTCTGACTCTTACTTGCAGCAGCAAAACATGTCAGTAAATGCAGTACTCACAGATAACGTAATAAACTTTAAAAAATATAATTTAAAAAAAATGATGCAAAACAAAAGCCTGAAGTCCCTAATGCAATCAAGGAAGTTTGTAGTTGGTGTACATGGTGTTTAAGAGTGATGGTTGTTGAGAAGAAGCTGTTCCTGAACCTGGAGGTGATGGTTTTCAGTCACCTGTACATCCTTCTATTTGGCAGGAGTGAAATGAGAGTGTGGCAAAGGTGGTGGAGGTAGCTGAAGATGCTGGTTGTCTACTTCAGGCTGCATCTCCCAACAATGGTGGGAAGGGCAGTACCTGGGATGCACTGGGCATTCTTCACCACTTTTTGTAATTTCCTTCATTCCAGGGTGTTCGAGTTGCCAAACCAGGTCATGATGCAACCAGTCCATGTAGTTCAATGATGCAAAAATCTCATGGTGAGGCTTGTGCTATTATAATGCCATATGAATATTTTCAAACAAATTAAATGAGGAAGTTATGTTACTGCGCATTTAGCCCGTCTTCTGTGCAATCACAATTGTAAAGAGAGAAAGAGCATCCACATATATAGCACCATTCACAGCTGTAGGATCTCAGAAAGCACTTCAGTGCCCTTATGAAGTTTAGTTGTCGATGAAATGTAAGAAAAACAGAAATGTAATTTGTGCAGCCTCAGCTTAACATAAACACCAGATAACTTATTTCACTGGAGCATCTGCAGACTCGTGTGCTTCCATTTAAGTTAAGAGCGAGAGAAAGATTATAACGTGGAAACAGACCCTTCGGCTCACCGAGTCCACGCCACTAGTGCTCACACACACACTAGTTCTATGTTATCCCACCGCCTTCACTTTAGGAGCAATTTACAGAGGCTAATTAACCTACATGCCTGCACACCTTTGGGATGTGGGAGGAAACCAGAGCAAACCCACGCGGTCACAGGGAGAACGTACAAACTCCACACAGACAGCACCCAAGGTCAGGATTGATCCCGGGTCTATGTTGCTGTGAGCCACTGAGCTGCCCCTTTATTGGAGTGAATTTGTTTGAATGGAAAATATTAACCAGAACACAAGGAAAAACTGGTCACCTCTTTCAAGAAATAAAGCCACGAAACGTTTAGATGCACTTGACATATGAGGAAATAATAATGATTTTTACATATTCCACAACTGATAGTCAAATGAGTTATTCATGTACATAAGCCACTGTGAGTCATTGCAAATGTTGATAACATACGTCAGCTCATTAGCATCTGAAAGGTTATTGTTATGTACTGTAGGTGGTAGAATCGACAGAGAGAGAGTATCTTTCCAAAACATTTACCATTTTTCTCTTGTATCTTGAGAATTCTTTCAGCATTATTTTGCATCAGACTTCCAACATTTACAGTTTATTTTTATATTTTATCTGTTTGAATCATTGTAGGTTATGGGAAATTATGTATTATGAGTGAGGGGCTTTATAATTCTCCAGTCAAGGTTGGTATTTACTGAAAGTGGTGTTCTTCTTGCTTATTTTTTCTATTATTAGATGCTGGGTGATTTTTGTTTAGAAAAGTAAAAGAGCTTCTTATTCCGAGGCTGTACTGAGGGAAGCTGAAAGTGCTCAAAAATAAAACATTTGACATTCAAATCCATTGCTTTTGCAATCCTTGGGTCTTTCAGTTTAGTTTAATTTAGATCAGTTTCCCTTTGGCCCTCCGAGTCCATGCTGACCAGCGATCTCTGCACACTATTATACTATCCCCCGCACACTATGGACAATCTACAATTATATCAATCCAATTAGCCTACAAACATGTATGTCTTTGGAGTGTGGGAGGAAACCGGAGATCCCGGCGAAAACCCATGCAGGTCACAGGGAGAGTGACAAACTCCATCCGGACAAGCACCCGTAGTCAGGATTGAACCCAGGTCTCTGGCGCTGTAAGGCAGCAACACTACTGCTGCACTGCACTGCCATGCCGCCCACAGTCATTGGGCCATAGAGTTAACTACCACCCAATCACAAACCTCCCCTTTCTTTCAAAAACCCTGGAGCGTATCGTTGCGTCGCAACTTCATTCCCACCTCCTTGCGTATGACCTACTTGAACCCCTCCAATCTGGCTTTCGCCCCCTCCATAGCACAGAAACTGCTCTCCTCAAAGTCCTCAACGACCTCCTCACCTCTGCTGACACTGGTTCCCTCAACATCCTCATCCTCCTCGACCTGAGCGCAGCCTTCGATACAGTGAACCATAACATTCTGCTCACCAGACTCAAAGACCTCGGCATTGAAGGCTCTGCACTCAGCTGGCTCCGTTCCTACCTTTCCAACAGATCCCACTTCATCTCTCTCCACAACCACACCTCTGCTACAGCCACAGTCACTCAAGGCGTTCCCCAAGGCTCTGTACTTGGCCCCCTCCTCTTCATCATCTACATCCTCCCCCTTGGTCAGATACTCCGCCACTTCAATCTGGACTTCCACTGTTACGCTGATGACACCCAGATCTACCTTGGCACCAAATCCCCCCACAACCCCCCCACTCTCCCATACCAACTCCTGTTTGTCAGCTATAAAAACCTGGATGCAACATAATTTCCTCAAACTCAACAGCGATAAGACAGAATTCCTCCTCATAGGCTCCAAGGCCACACTCAGCAAAATCAATAACCCCACTCTCACCATCGACGGCACCACTGTCTCCCCATTTCCCCAGGCCCGCAACCTTGGCGAGATCTTTGATTCCACCCTCTCCCTTGAGTCTCACATCCGCCATGTCATTAAAACCTCCTTCTTTCATCTCCGCAACATCGCCAAACACAGACCCTCTCTCACACCGCCCGCTGCTGAAAGACTCATCCATGCCTTCATCTCCTCCCGACTGGACTATTGCAACTCACTTCTCCTTGGCATCAGCTCCATCTACATGAACCGATTCCAACTGGTCCAGAACACAGCCGCCCGACTCATCACCCATACCAAATCCTGGCATCACATCACTCCAGTCCTCAAACAACTTCACTGGCTTCCCATCTCCCACCGGATCACCTACAAAATCCTGATCCTCACCTACAAAGCCCTCCACCATCTGGCCCCCCCATATCTCACTGACCTCCTCTCCCCCTACCAACCCTCACGGTCCCTCAGATCCACATCAGCTGGTCTCCTCTCCATCCACGTCCAACCTCCGCAGTTTTGGGGCCTTCTCCAGGGCAGCTCCCAGACTCTGGAACTCTCTCCCCCAACTGATCCGCAATTCCGTGTCCCTCACCATCTTCCAGTCCCGCCTCAAGACCCATCTCTTCACCTCTGCCTATCCTTAGCCCCACGTGCCGTCCCTTTTCATCTGTGCATTAATTGCCTCATACTGTGTTTTGTATTGAATTCTGTATTTACTTTGTGTACTAGTCATGTCTCTACTATTTATTTAATTCCCCTTACATGTTTTTCCTCTACCTGCTAAATTTTTGTAAGGTGTCCTTGAGACTCTTGAAAGGCGCCCATAAATAAAATGTATTCTTATTATTATAACTGAATGCCTTGTATATGTTGTAATTGTACCTGCTTCTACCAATGTCTCTAGCAGTACATACCCACCATGCTGAACTGGATGGGGACCAATAGCTTTCAAGGGAGGTTAAACCCAGAGAGGCAGGGAGACAGGAACCAGAGTAATAGGTCAGAAATTGGAAGGAGTGATGGGAAGGTAGAGATTAGTAGTAAATCTCAAAGAAAGGACAGGCAGGGAGAAGTGAATGAATATGGTGATGCTGATTGGTTGAAGTGTAATGTAAAGAGTATTAAGGTGAAGGAATATGGTGAAGTTGATGGGCTGATGTATGTTTATTTCAATTTTAAGGAGTATTGTGGAGAAAGCAGATGAACCTAGTATCTGGACATGCTGGGGATCATGATGCTGTGGCCACTGCGCAAATGTGGTTGCGAGAGGGATACAACTGGCAGTTCGATGATCCAGGGGTTTTGATGTTTCAGATGTGATGGAGCAGGAGGCAAAAGAAGTAGACAAATTGCAATACTAGTCAAGAAACAGTCACAGCAGAACTCAGAGAGGACGCACTGGGCGGGTTCACTTGCTAAGGCTTAGAGCTTAGAACTAAGAAAGGTGCAAGCATTCGGAGCACTGCGTGCAGTTCTGGCTGCCCCATTAAAGGAAAGCATCACCGGTTCCTCGCTCCCCTCCATTGAGTCTGTCCAAAGCAAGCGTTGTCTGCGAAGGGCACTCAGCATCGCCAAGGACTGCTCTCACCCCAACCATGGACTGTTTATCCTCCTACCATCCGGGAGGCGCTACAGGTCTCTCCGTTGCCAGACCAGCAGGTCCAGGAACAGCTTCTTCCCTGCGGCTGTCACACTACTCAACAATGTACCTCGGTGACTGCCAATCACCCCCCGCCCCCCCCGGACACTCCTCCCACAGGAAAAACACTATAATTGTATGCATGTAAATAGATTTATTTATTGAAATCATATTCTATGTCGCTCTTCCAGGGAGATGCTAACTGCATTTCGTTGTTTCTGTACTGTACACTGACAATGACAATTAAAGTTGAATCTGAATCTGAATCTGAGACGTGGAGGCTTTGGACAGGGTGCAGAGCAGGTTTACCAGAATGATGCCTGGACTGTAGGGGATTAGCTGCAGGGAGAGGTTGTACAGACTTGGATTGTTTCTTCTGAAACGCCAGAGGTTGTGGGGAGACCTGATAGAAATAGGAGAGGCATAGATAGGGTAGACAGTCAGAACCTTTTCCCTAGGATGGAAAAATCAAATGCTGGAGGGCACAGATTTAAGGTGGGAGGAGCCAATTTCAAAAAAAGGTGAGTGCCTGGAATATACTGCATGATTAGTGGTTGAGGCAGATACAATAGTGATATTTAGGAGACGTTTCGAATGGGCGTATGGATGTGCGGGGAGTGGAGGGATTTGGATCATGTGGCGGTGTGTAAGAGATGATCTTAGCATCATGTTTGGCAAATTAATTGTTGGCTGAAGGGTCTGTTCTGATGCCGTACAGTTCTATGTATCCTTTGTGTGATAAATGCACTCCTCAGTTCACCTTTGAATCTTTCCCCTCTCGCTTTATATTTATGAACTCTAATTTTAGACTCCACTGCCCTGGAAAAAAGACTGTGATCATCCGTCTTATCTATGGCCTTCATGATCTATATACGTACTTCTGTAAGGTCACCTCTCAGCCTCCTGTGCTCCAGGGAATGAAAGCCCTAACCTCTCCAGTGTCACCTTCTAACTCAAGCCTTTCAGTCCCAATAACAACACTGCAAATCTCTTTTGCACACAATGCTCCACGTGTGGTCTCATCAGCGTATTTTACCAGTGTAACATGATATCCTAATTCTTGTGCACCTTGGCCTGATTGATCCAGGCAAACATGCCTACACATATTTGTCATCATGCTGCCTACCTGTGTTGCCAATTTCAGGATTACGTACGCCTGTCCCCCAAACTATCTGAAATTTTAAAGCAGTTTGATGCTGAAACATGGATTTTTTACCACGTTTACTTTATCTACAACAGTAAAAAAAATATAAGATAGTCACAAAATACTGGAGTAACTCGGCAGGATCGGCAGCATCTCTGGATAGAAGGAATGGATGATGTTTTGGGTTGCGACCCTTCTTCAGACCGAACGAGACATCACCCATTCCTTCTATCCAGAGGTGCTGCCTGTCCAACTGAATAACTCCAGCCTTTTGTGTCTATCTTCGGTGTAAACCAACATCTGCAGTTCCTTCCCACACAGTTAAAAAAAAAATTTGATTACTTTTTTTTCAAGAGTGTAAAGCCATTTTGTTGTGAAAATTGAATTAGCATCAGACCCTCTATTAGAGGTCATACAAAACTGTTGACCAACCTGGGCTGAGAGGCAGCAGAGATGGGTTATCTGGATGATCAGATGTTTAAAACAAGCACTTGAGTTCACTCTCTGGGAAGATGGTCCTTCTCCAATGCCTGCAATTGAAAGCTGCAAACCTCCAATAACACAAATAAAGATTTTCTTTCCCCTTGAGCTAATCACGAGCTTCATGCTCTGATTTTTGGTTGTAACAGAAAATGCAATTCACTCACGGGAAGCCAGGCAGTGACCTCTCTTTGAAAGCTGATTTTGATATATGGGGAATTTTAACTCGGTGTGTTTCCATTTCTCAAGACCTGCCAAATGACTGCAGAACATAACGTGAACTGATAAAGTGGTTGTGAGTAGGAGTTAAGATGAAAGTGATTCATAGCCGAGTAACAAGATAACTAAATAAGAGTATGAGGGACAGGCTAATGAGGGAAGCACCTAAAGAATGCAAATGAACAAGAATACCCCCACATAGCTTTTGAGATAATTAAATTTCCATTTAATTGAACATACAGAATAATAGGAAAACAGCCCCATTCATGACAATGTGCAGAGGAAGTCATTAGGGCAAAGGTTTTAATTTGAGGTATGTCTGCTATTGTGATTAGCCCACTATTGTGAATAACTGAGTGAACAGTCACTGGATCCTTTTTTATCATACCATTGACCAGTTTATTTTGAAGTCACTTGCTACCATTTGTGCTAGAACTGAGATTTCATGTTAGTTTGTTATATTTCCTAACAGTGTAGAAGGAGGTTGTTTCAGCCATCGGGTCTCTGCCACTTTACAGAGCAATTTCATTTCCCAAATCATTTTTCTTTAGAAGGTACACAAAAATGCTGGAGAAACTCAGCGGGTGCAGCAGCATCTATGGAGCGAAGGAAATAGGCGACGTTTCGGGCCGAAACCCTTCTTCAGACTGATGGGGGCTCCTCCTCCTTCCTTTTTCCTCCCTTCTCCCCCCCACCCCCCATCAGTCTGAAGAAGAGTTTCGGCCCGAAACGTCGCCTATTTCCTTCGCTCCATAGATGCTGCTGCACCCACTGAGTTTCTCCAGCATTTTTGTGTACCTTCTATCTTCCAGCATCTGCAGTTCCTTCTTGAACATTTTTCTTTCGACGTTACTTTAGACTTTAGGCATACAGTGCAGAAACAGAACCTTCAGCCTGCCGAGTCCACACTGACCAGCGATCACCCTGCACACTAGCGCAAAGGACAATTTATAATTTTACTGAAGCCAATTAACCTACAAATCTGTACATTATTGGAGTGTGGAAGCAAAACGGGGCACCTGGAGAAAACCCATGCGGTCACAGGGAGATGGTAGAAACTCCGTGCAGACAGCACCCGTAGTCAGGATGGAACCCGGGTCCCCGGCACTGTAAGGCAACAACTCTACCACTGCACCATTGTGCCGCTCTCAAATATTCCTATTTCTTATTCTCCCCATATTCCCATCAACCAATCTCAGATTCTACCACTTACCTGCACAATAGGAGCAATTTAGAGCAGTTAATTAAATCAGTAGTTAATTAACCTACCAAGCAGCAAGTTTTTGGGAGGAGGGAGGAAAGTGGAGCAGGTGGACGAAACCCACATGGCCACTTGGAGGACATGCAAACTCCACATAGACAGCATTGGAGATTGATGTTGAACCCAAGACACTGGGGCTGTGGGGTAGCAACTCTGCCTGTTGTTCCACTCTGCTGCTCATTTACCAAGTTAATGATGAAGAGATGTCACTTGATTGCATGATTGATGAACTCTTCCATCCATACTTGGGAAGAAATAAATAGTGAAAGGCCTGGATAGAGTAAATGTGGAGAGGACATTTCCACTAGTCGGAGAGCCTAGGACCAGAATAAAAGGACGTGCCTTTAGCAAGTTGATGAGGAGGAATTTCTTGAGTCAGAGGGTGGTGAATCTGTGGAATTCATTGCCACAGACGACTGTGGAGGCCAAGTCAATGGATATTTTTAAGGCGGAGATTTACAGATTCCTGATTAATAAAGTTGTCAGGGTTATGGAGAGAAGGCAGGAGAATGGGGTTGAGAGGGAAAGATAGATTAGCAATGTTTGAATGACATGATGGGGCCAAATGGCCTAATTCTGCTCCTAGAGCCTATGAACTTTGGATGATCATTGGTGTGGATAGGATTTTCTGGGAAATGTTTCTCACTATCAGGTAGAATTTTGCATTGTGGCCAAACAGCTTTCCCGGGTTAGGTGCTGAGATCATACGTACTGTACCTGGCTTGTAGCCTGGAAACATGACCTTTGCTGTGTCCAAAACTCACAGCTCCTTCTGTCACATATATTAAATCCAATTGGCTGAGCCTATGATGGTGGTGATCTAATAAGGAAGTTGAATTTAATAAACCAAATGGCATTTTGATTGAAAAGGTTGTGAAATGTTAAGCTTTGTCAGACTGGAATTAAAGAGGCCAGGAGATTTGTTGGAGGCATTCTAAGTTATTAAAGACTTTGATAAAGTAAATGGAGAATCCTTAGGATGGGAATCTGTGAAAGGGCATTAAGGATTTATTTTAACAAAGGATTGAAAATAGGCACTAAATGGGCCTGGTGCCAGTAATGAGTACTGCTTCAAAGTCAAGATTTATTGCATAAATTTAGTCCTCGTTTCTGATCACGACAATCATAACTTGCCTGTAGGGAAATAAAATCCATTAGTTTCAAGTGCAGGTCAGATACAGTACATGTGAGTTCCCCCCACCCATCTTCTTTGAGGATGCAGAGTTCGCTGTTTGCATTGTAGAGGCTGACTGCAGGAGGGCACATGAATCCGTTGGAGAGATGCGGGACGTGAAGTGGAAGAGGTCCTATACAGCTGGGATATTCCACATCTATATTGATGGTACTGGAAGTTGCTCATCCTCCCACCGCAATTCTCCATCAACTGTCAACTGCTCTACCTACATGTGACCTTTCCTCGTGACCTGCGTGGGTTTTCTCCAGGTGCTCAGGTTTCATCCCACAATCCAAAGGTGTACAGGTTGGTAGACTAATTGGCTTTGGTAAATTTTTTAATTGTCCCTAGTGAGTGTAGGATAGTGTTAGTGTATAGGGATCACTGCTCGGCATGGACTCGGTGGGACGAAGGGCCTATTTCTGCGCTGTATCTCTAAACTAAGCATGCTTGTCCTCCTCTCATTTCTCACCCACCAGAACATTGTCCCCAGAACAAGGTGCTCATGACCCAATACCTGCCTTGCTCCTGGTGCATCTTGAAGGTATCAAATTAGATGGAGAATCTCAGTTTAAGGAAGTGCCTCACCTCACCTACTTCAGGGCGGTTAAGGATAGGCAATAAATGCTGGCCTACCAGCAATACCCACGCCCCCCGGTCAAGTGAATTAAAAAAAACACTTACTCCCTTTTGTTTAAATATTCACATAATGTTGCGGAATAATTGATTCTAGTGTATTGGTCTTGCTTTATTATTGTCACGTGAACTGAGATACAGTGAAAAGCTTTGTTTGTTTGCTATCCAGTCAAATCATACTATTCATGAGTACAATCATGCCAATCACAGACACAGCATGTAGTACAATGAGAAAAACACCACGGTGAAGATCATAATGTTACAGCGTAATAACATTACATAGAAAGTGCAGGCAAAAGAAGTCCAAAATGCAAAATGAGGTATAATAGTAAGATTAAACGAGTACTTACCAGTGCGAAGTTTGATCTGTATTTTATGAGGAGTTACGATGAGGGATTACGTGAAGAACCCACCCAGCGCGCAGGCGCGGCATACTTCCAAGCAGCGGTGTGGAATCACAGATAGACACAAGTTGAAGTAAAGATAGTAAAGACCAATGAGACATCAGTCCGAGTTTGATCTATACAATGAGGGTGGGAGCGGAGGGCACGTAATCCCTCATCGTAACTCCTCATAAAATACAGATCAAACTTCGCACTGGTAAGTACTCGTTTAATCTTACTATTTTACTTCGGAGTCACGTGAGTGACTACGTGAAGACTTCAAAGGTCTGTGATTTCAAACCGTGTAACAGTTATATCACTCACTGCCGAAAGATCATCGAGGGAGGAAGTGGTATCTAAAGACCAACAAGTTTGTTTAGTTTTAAAAAAAAAAATGTTTATTAACTACAACAAAAAATAGCTCCCCTGGGCTTTTAAATTATAACTTTGCGGTTTCTAAAATTCTTTCCGCAAAGACGTCCTTTTCCATCAGCGGTTTCCTGTAGAATTTTTGGAATGTCGATTCCCTTGACCATCCCGCTGCTCTGAGGATGTGGTCTAGGGGAACCTGCATCCTATCCGCCGCTGAGGTGGACGCTGCCCTGGTTGAATGGGATTTAAAAACATCTGTGTTAATCCCTGCCATGTTAAGGACCTGTTTCAACCATCTGGATATTGTCTGGCTGGTAACCCGTCCAAAAGGCTTTTTGTGGCTGACCCATAAGGCTTTTTCTCTCCCTCTAAGAGTTTGGGTAGTGTCTAAATAATGATGAAGGTGGGTCACCACACACAGCCTAGGTTCTGGAGGGTATGCCCGGAAGATCAATGTACCTGGTCTGCTCTGTTGGATGTACCTGGTCTGCTCTGTTTTACCAACCCCGGAATGGTGAAAGTAATGGTATCTGGGGTGGTCACCATGTGGTTCAGATTTAACTGATGCAGCGACTGAACCCTCTGAGCTGAGACAAGCGCCATGAGCATGAGGGTCTTATAAGTGGACTGTTCCAGGCTCAGGGATCCCACCGGAGGCCAACCTCGAAGGTGTGTCAATACTACACTCACATCCCACATATGGGTGTATCTAGGTGTAGGGGGTTTGGTGTTATAGATCCCTTTAAGGAGTTTGATAACCAGAGGGTGGGATCCCACACTATGCTGTCCTATGGGCATAAGGTATGCGGACAGGGCGCTCCGAGCTGTATTGATGGCACTGTAGCTCATCTTAAGGTCATGGTGCAGGTGGGCCAGGAACTCCAGCACATCCGAGATCGAAGCCGTCTTGTAGGATGTCCCTGCTTCCAGACAGTACTGTTCCCATTTCCTGATGTAGGTCAGGTACTGTTTTTTGGTGGAAACTCGCAGGGATGCCGACATGGTGGCGATTGTTCTCTCTGATAACCCCAATCCCCGGTAAGGTCTGTTCAGAATCTGGAAACCAGGAGGTTCAATTTTTGGTGGCATGGATGACTAATGCCAGTTACCGGGTGAGTCAATAATTGGGGGTGGTTATGAAGGACCATAGGTGTCTCTACCACCATGTCGTGGAACATTGGGAACCATGGTTGGGTAGGCCAGTCGGGCACGACCAGAATGCCAGAGGCTGAGTCTGCCTGAATTTTCTGGAGTACCCGACTGATGAGGCAGAAGGGAGGGAAAGCATAGAAAAAGAAATTTCCCCAATCCAGCGTGAAGGCATCTACCGCTGCTGCCTCTGGGTCTGGTTCCCAAGCCACATACATGGGTAGTTGGTGATTTAATCTAGACGCAAACAAATCTATATCTGGCGGCGTACCATATTGCTTGACAATTCTAGCAAATAGTTTTGGGTTCAACATCCATTCGATGTTGTCATTGAATTTTCGTGACCTGGTGTCCGCCACTAAATTTAGCTTGCCTGGTAAATAGGCAGCTGATAGCCAAATATGTCTCTCGACACACCATTGCCAGATTATAGTAGTTAATTTGTCGCATGATACTGATTTTATGCCACCCATGTGCTGGATATAAGATACCGCCGTAGTGTTGTCAATCATAATCCTAACATGCACATGCCGCATATCAGATGTATATGCTTTTAGCCCATAAAAGGCGGCGAGCATTTCCAAGAAGTTAATGCCCAGTGATTGTAGTAGCGATGCCTCTGAGTTAGTCCATCTGCCACCTGTGCTGTCTATGGAGTTAGTAGCTCCCCAGCCTAAAGCACTGGCATCCGTTGTAATGGTTATGTTAGGATTGGTGACGGCGATAGGACTGTAACTGTGCCAAATATTATCGACCCACCACTGAAGTTCTGATTTGGCTTCAGTGGGTAACTCCATTTTGCGGTCATAATGCCCTCTATTAAGACGTAGTGCATGAGTCCTTGCCCTTTGCAAATTTTGATAATGCAAGGGCCCATGTTGGGCAGCCGGGAATGCTGCTACTATAGAGCCAATAACTCTGGCTACGTGCCGTATCCTTGGTTGCGGTGTAGCAATTAAATTATTACAAGCTTCGATGAGTGAAACTTTTTTGTTTCTAGGCAGAGTGACAGTCATATGGATAGTGTCAATAGTGAAGCCTAGGTAATCCATGTTAGTAGTAGGCTCCAATATTGATTTATCTGGGTGTAGGATGAATCCCAAAGTTTCAAGGAGTTGTTTAGTGGCTAAAACTCCTGCGACAGCTAGTTCCCTTGTTCTCCCTAATATGAGAACATCGTCCAGATAGGCCACGACTAAATGTTTTTGTTCTCTCAATTTTTTCATGGCCACTTTGAGAATTTTTGTAAATAATCTGGGAGCTGTCGTTAAACCATTGGGCAAGGCTCTGTACTGCCACGGTTGGCCCATCCAGATAAATTTCAGATATTTGTAATAATCTTTATGAATGGGTACTAAATAGTAAGCATCCTTGATATCTATGCTTGCCATGTAGTATCCCTTGGAGATCAGTTGTCTGGCAGTGACAAATGTCTCCATTTTGAAATGTTGATACTCAACAGACTGATTGAGTGACGTCAAATCAATAATAATGCGACACCCACCATCTTTCTTGGATTTAAGAAAAATATTTGATACAAATTCGTGCGGCTCGTGTGTGGTCATTTCTATGATGCCTTTAGCCACGAGCCTATCTAGTTCAGCTTGTCCTTCTACCTTCTCAAAAGCTGAGGGAAGGAATACCCTTTGGGGCATGTGCTGAACTGGAGGTTGTAAGCCTGGTTTGAATTCAATTTTGTATCCACTGATACTGTTGAGTATAAACTTATTGTTAGTTAAGGAGCACCAAACATGCTTGAAGAACCTCAAACGTCCTCCTGTTAATACAGCACCCGTTGTCTGTGTATGTTGGCAGGAACCAGACCCACCTACCTCCATGTTTATTTGTGGGGCCGTTTTCGGTAGGTTTGGCCCAAGGTTGTCCGTGTTGGTGCTGCGGTGGGGCGGCGCATCTTCCCACGGCTCCGCCCTGGGCCCCGCTCTAAAAAAGAGCTCTGGGGGTAGTGGGAGGCGGTCACCAGGCTTTCACCAGCTCGGTACCTGCTGGTGGATGCCGAGGCGTGCTGCCAACTGGGTGTCTTCACCCTGCTCGGTCCTGGCCCTGCCCTCATGAGGCCTACTGGTTTGGCCGCCTCTTCCAACTCCTTCAGTTTTTTGGCCAAATCTGCACCAAATAGCAGCGCCTCTCGTTCGGGCGCTGGAGCTTTGCAGAGGCCTGCATATGTCGGGTTGAGGGCAGGCCTAATGTTGTCCCGCCGTAGGCTATTGAGCTCATAAGTGGTGCTGCACATCAGTGCGAGTGCATCCTGCTGGGGTATGGTTAGGTCTTCGTTCCCCACGGACCGAGCAAAGGCGGTGATGGCTGCTGAGTGGAGTTTCAGGACCCGCTGCATCTTTACTTCCTGAGCCCTGATCTGCTGCCCCAGCTGGTTCCATATCTGCCCGTTGACCGTTTTGACCCGCAGCGCCTCGCAATTCTCTGGCGCTGTGTACGTGTCAAGGGCCTGCTGGACGACCTTGTCCTGCAGCGGGTTGTTGGACAGCCTGTTAATGCTGGCCGCCATTCTGGGTGGCAATACCATCCCAGTCGTTGGGGGCGCTGCGTACCGGCCCACTACACCCAGTAGCTCTTCTTCTAGCACGCCCGGCATACTGATGTTATCCTCCGCCTGCCCTTGGGATAGGCCAGCCCAGTCCTGGCCTCCCTTACTGCCCTCGAACATAGAGGGTACAGAAGGGTGTGGTGAGGAGGAGGCCAAAGCCCGTCCTCCTGGGAGATGCCTAGCCTGCATCTCCTCATCGATCATACGCTCTAGGAGCTGCCTCATGCAGCTGATGCGAGCGTCTCCCCGTTTCGGTGGTGGAGAGCGTTCCCGTTCCTCCGATGAATCGGAGGACACCGGCCGGTCGGTCTTGTGAGTAGCTTTCCTCCCTGTGCGGGGCGTCGATATCTGCAGCACAGGGGGCGGCTCGGTGTCGGGTGAGCGGGAGCGTTGAAATGGCTCCTCCGCTACGAGTGGCTGCCGCCCAGCTATGGACCCCTCCTCGGGTGGAGTTGGGCAGGCAGTCCTTCTGGCTGGTCGCTTTCGAGAGGCCATAATTCTCCCTTGAGCGACTCTGTAACACAAAAAAGGCACTTACCTGAGGTCTTGTCTTTATGCTGCAGCTGGAGAGCCTGGCTCCAGCTGCTGCCGCTGTTGCACTGCTGACGTAATGCCGCGCCTGCGCGCTGGGTGGGTTCTTCACGTAGTCACTCACGTGACTCCGAAGTAAAATGGAAGATTGGGACTACACCCTATCTTATGGGAGGACTGTTCTGTAATTAGAATACCGTGGAGAAGTAGCTGCTCCTGAATCTGGGTTGAATGTGCATTCAAGTTTTTGTATCTTCATGCCAATAGCAGAGGGAAGAAGAGGGAATGACCAGGATGAAAATGGTTCTCGATAAAGTTGGTTGCTTTCCAGTGGTTTGGTGAGGTGTAGATGGTGTTGATGAGGAGGAGGCTTGTTTATGTGATAGACTGGGCTAACATCCACAATTATCTGCCATATCTTGTTGAACAAAGCTTGACAAATTAATCTGTGATGCATCCTTCGAGGATGCTTGCTGTGGTGAATCTATAGAAGTTGGTGAGTGCTTGGAGACATGCCGAGGAAGTAGCCTTCTGAGGAAGAAAAGGCATTGCTGTCCTTTCTTGGCAACGTCTCCACTTAATGAAAACTGAGTTGAAATGATGATTGTCTCTTTTAACCACGTTTTAAAGTTATATCATTAATTTGCCTACTTCTGGCTGATGTTAAGAGTAGGCGTTAAGACTAGCTCAAGGGTCCAATGTGCTTACAGACTGCTCAATAACGCGTTAAGTGGCACTCTACCTTATAATAACCTCTGGGTGGCCATTCCTGGTGGAGGGTTCACCTCATTTAGCAAAGTGGTGTCTTGTGCCAAATACACGTTAAATAGACATTTCAGCTCATAATCTTACATTGGCTACCACTGTGGACGAGCGCCAGAGTGTGGGGCCAAAAATCCACCCTTAAGTAATTAAAATTGCTGCTAAAAAACAAAGGTATGAGCATGCTGCCTGGATTAAAATTAACCACCTAAAATCCATTTAAAATCAAAAACATTCGACAAGAATCTCTGGTGCGCATTAATGATGTACTGTGTGATTGCATTGAGATGCACCATTGATACCCTTGGTTGTGCGTTTGCTGATGCAGACTTAAGTAACAAGATACTGCAGCTCTTTGCAGATGAAAAGAGTGTAGGGGAAGATGGTGGGGAAGAGTCTTGGCAGTCATGAGTCAGCTAGTACCTGCGGTTGAAATACATCAGCATTCAGGTGAACAGTTGGGGTGAAAGTGGGATTGACTGGAGACCATGGACAACACTTGGAGTCTTGGTCATTATTGGAACCAAGGATGGGGGAATTGATTTGTCAGATGTTGGCTGGGATTAGTTAAAAGGTTGAAGGTCATTCGGAAGCCATGGGGACGAGTCCAAAAATCAGTGGGATGGAGATGGGGGTAGAGTAGAGTAGAGTGGAGTAGAGATAGAGTAGAGAGAAGTAGAGTATAGAGGAGAAATAGTGTAGAGTAAGAAGTAGAGTAAGAGGAAGAGGTAGAGATGGGGATAGAGTTCTGGGTTGATCATAGGGTAAATACAAGGGTGGATGATAAGAGTTTAAACTGGTCATGGGAACAGGGAGTATACCTGTGCAGAAGAATTAGGGCAAGATATCAGAATTCCAATGGGAGGTGGGGGGTTCAGCAATTGAGATGATTGGAGGTGTGATAGTTGAGATGAGTGAATGGGGACTGGTCATGGAATGGGTCAGTCAGTTGGGGAAAGTATAGGTCTATCTGATCAGTGGGTAAGTGTGTGGGGGGGAGGGTGGTGGGGGTGAGGGTAGTACCCCAACAACACTTGCAGCACTGCAATATGAAGATGGATCAGTCTCAGCATCACACAATGATGAACAGCCCACAATAGCTTCCTCTAATATCCACCTCGATGCTCTCTAAGGAGCATGGTGTTGGGATAAGTTGAAGCATGTCTGACATGACTAATTTATGACTCGCATGAAATGATGCTGGAATTGACCCCTGTGTGGTTCAAACCTTCATAAGTACATTTTTAATTACAAAGCACTGAAAAAAACATCATCGCACGATTTGATAGCCAGGCCTTCTCCTCCAGAATAAACAATCCCAGTTTGTTCAATCTTTTCTCTTAGCTGGGGACAAGTTAAACGTGACTTGGCTTTACCCTTCCTATTTCCTATCTCTGAAGCCTAGGTATTATTTTGGTCACAGGCTCCCAGCCACTTTGCCTCTCCATTGTTGTGGTGTGGACTTAGCCAATTCTTAAGGACAGTTGCAATCATAAAGAGAGTCCATCAGAGCCTCTGCTTCCTTAGAAGATTGAGGAGATTCAGTATGTCAATGAATAATCTCAAACCTCTGTAGATGTACAGTGGAGAAGATTTTTAATGGTTGCAGTATGGCCTGGTTTGGCAACTCAAATGCCCAGGAATGAAAAAGATCACAAAAAAGTGGTGAACACTGCCCAGTCTATTGTGGGTACTGACCTTCCTACCCCCATTGAAGGGATCTACAGGAGTTGCTGCCTCAAAAAGGCAGCCAGCATCATCACAGACCCACACCATCCTGGCCACAGCCTCATTTCACTGCTGCCATTGGGAAGAAGGTATAGGAGCCTGGAAAACTGTAATGTCCAGGTTCAGAAGCAGCTTCTTCCCTGCAACCATCAGGTAATTAAAGACTGCAGTCATCAAATAGGCTCTGAACTATTGGTTAAGAAGGAACTGCAGATGCTGGAAAATCAAAGGTCAACAAAAAAGCTGGAGAAACTCAGCGGGTGCAGCAGCATCTATGGAGCGAAGGAAAAAGGCAACGTTTCGGGCCGAAACCCTCCTTCAGACTCTGAACTATATCGGCTTGAGGGCATTATATCCATATTTGCAAATATGTTGTTGAAATGACCGAGCAGCTGCAGAACATTTTGAGAGGATTTGAGGACGTGGGGTAGAGTGGATGAAGGGCAGAGGTCATGGTTTTGTTTAATAGCAATGATAAAGGTTGTAAGAAAGATGAGATACTGCAGGATGATGTCAGAAACCTAGGAAAGAGGTTAATGAGCAAAAACTAAAACATATTCATCTTAGAATCCTCCCAGTGCCATAAACACCAACTGCAAAGGTATTTAATCAATCGTGATTGGCTAAATCAAGACAATATGCAGCTGTTGAAGTGGAGAATTTTGGAAACTCTGAGATCGGAACTGAATTAGGCAGAGATTTTATGAGCTGGATGGTTTATACCTCAATGTGGGAGGGTTTCAGGAGTCTGTGGGAGTACTTAAACAATGTAAGATGCCAAATAAAGACTTTATAACTGAAGTAATTGAATATCGTTGAATCATTGAATCATTGTGAGTACGGATTCAAAAGGCAAATCAAGGGAAGTGAGAGGCAGAACATTGGTGAAGCTTAGTTGTGTGTGGAATGTGGAGGCTGGAGAATAGACAATAAATGTGTTTAGAGTATAGGTTAATCCTTTATGTATTGCAAAAAGTCCAGTGTGAGACAGGGCTGCTCAGGTAGTGGGTGAGTAGAGGAACGAAGAAGGGAGGCAGAGTGGATGGGGAAAGGAATAGCAAAAGGAAGAAGGAATGTGAAGGAGAAATTAGTGATGAGGCACGAAACATGAAAGGAAAGTATAGAAGTTGGGTGGTCATGTTCCAGCCGAATATAGAAGTTGGGAGGTCATGTTGCAGTTGTACAAGACAATGGTGAGGCCAATGGTGAGTATTGTATTCAGTTTTGGTCATCCTGTTATTGGAAAGATGTTGATAAACTGGAAAGGGTGCAGTAAAGATTTATAAGGATGAGGCCAGTGCTCAAGGACCTGAGCTATAGGGAGAGATTGAGTAGGCTGGGACTTTATACCTTGAAGCACATGGGTGATCTTGTAGAGGTGTACAAGATCATGGGACGAATAATGCACAGCCTTTTACCCAGATCAGGGGAATCAAGAACCATAGGTTTATGGTGAGAGGGGGGAAGATTTAATAGGAATTTAAGGGTCAATGCTTTTATTGAAAGGGTGGTAGCTGTATGGAATGAGCTGCCATAGAAGGTAGTTGAAGCAGGTACTATCACAACGGTTAAGAAACATTTGGACAGGTACATGGATAGGATAGGTTTAGAAGGATATGGGGCAAATACAAGCAGGTGGGGCTAGTGTAGATGGGACATGTTGGTCGGCATGGGCACATTTATGCCAAGGGGCCTGTTTTCACGCTATAAAACTATGTAAAACTCACTGTAAAATGAAGAAAAGGGTGGTGTGAGCTGGATATCATCATTATTTATGAAAGGTGGTTTAAAGAAGAGCAGGAATACAAGCTCATTATCCATGGTTACAGAGTTTTTTCAGGTGGGTCGGACAGTGATGAGGAAACAGTGGGGCATGCGAAACTAAATAAGGGAACAATGACGATAGATAACGTGTTAGGAGGATCGGGAGATCGTTAACTGTGGCAACACGAGCTTAACTGATGAATGAGAAAAGTCAGAGCAACTGCTGTGCGGGTACTGCAAAAAGCAATCTCAGGAAGATACAAATCAAATAACAGATGCATTTCTCAGCAGCACAATGATAGCGAGGGACTTTGACTAA
The DNA here is from genome assembly GCF_028641065.1 of Leucoraja erinaceus. Taxonomy (NCBI): domain Eukaryota; kingdom Metazoa; phylum Chordata; class Chondrichthyes; order Rajiformes; family Rajidae; genus Leucoraja; species Leucoraja erinaceus. The sequence continues at coordinate 41,380,178 of NC_073389.1, forward strand.
CCTAATATTATGAGGTAAATTCAGTGCAAAAGTATAGAGGGCACAGATTTCATTAAATATATCGCAACAGTTTTGGACAGCTAATAAAAAGCTGTGGAGATGGGAGGAATAATAAGGGGAAATGGTTTTGGTGTTAGCAATTCAAGTAAATTTGGTGCATTTACGACAAAGCACTGGGATATACCAGAGACTATAGTTCTATAGTGGAAGGGGGGGGGGGAAATCAACATTTCTGAACTCTGATATGTTAGCAAAAGTGGGTTGGAAGTAGTTGCTCAAAGGTAAGTCGACATCAGCAGAAAGAATTTCAAGGGGGAGAAAAATGGGGTGTAGTGCCTCGCCAACAGTCTGTCTATCCTTTCTTCTGTTTTTGTCATTTTAAGTACGTGTTAAAGAGTATGTTATAGTGTTCCTTGGTTTGTTTTATGTGGGGGGGTGGGGTTATTTGGGAAACATTTCTCAATCTCTTACCTCGACGGAGATGCGATTTTCTACCGTGCCATATCTCCATCCTCACTGCGGCCTAACATCGTGGAGTGGCACGCCTTTCTTGGAGACCCGCGGGCGCAGTTGTGGAGCTTGCGATTCCTTTGCCGGGGATCGACTGCGGAGAGCTCCAACAGTGAACCGTTGTTGCTTTTCACTTAGTATGGCTGTCTGGTAACTCAAGTAAACAAGTCAACTAAGGCAAAGCAAGAGTTTCATTGTCCTATCAGGGACACATAAACTCTCTTGAATTTGAAGTTTCACTATACCTTAATTGGTACATGTGACAATAAACTGACCCTAATCTAGAGGAAGAGGTTGGGTAGACGAGGACTTCATTCCTTGGAGTGCAGGCAGATGAGTGGTGTATGGAGGTGTATAAGATCATGAGGGGAATATACAGGGTAAATGCACAGTCCTTTACCCAGAGTAGGGTAATCAAGAATTAAGGGACATAGTTTTAAGGTGAGATGGGAAAGATTTAAAAGGAGCCCAAGAGGCAACATTTTTACACAAAGGGTGGTGAGTGTATGGAATGAGCTGCCAAAGGAGGTAGTTGAGGCAGGTACTGAGGAGACACAAGTGAGAGCATCGTGCACTCGTGTCTCCTCAGTACCCCGCAGCTCCACCCTTGCTCCCCCTCCCCCTAGTCACAACAGATACAGAGGCCCCCTAGTCCTTACCTTTCACCCCATCAGCCGTCACATACAACACATAATCCTCCAAAATGTTTGCACTTTCAACGGGATCCCAACACGTCACATCTTCCAATCTCCACCCCTTTCCGCCTCCTACAGAGACCGTGGGTAACTTGTACCTTCCCACCAAAACCACCCCCTCCGAAATACCTTCCCCAGCAACCGCAGAAGATGCAACACCTGTCGCTATACCTCCTCCCTCAACTCTGTCCAGGGACCCCGACAGTCATGGAAACATAGAAAATAGGTGCAGGAGTAGGCCATTCGGCCCTTCGAGCCTGCACCGCCATTCAATATGATCATGGCTGATCATCCAACTCAGTATCCTGTACCTGCCTTCTCTCCATACCCCCTGATCCCTTTAGCCGCAAGGTTAGTCCTTTCAGGTTAGGCAAAGGTTCACTTGCACCTCCTCCAACTAATCTACTATATCTGCTGTTCAAGATGTGGACTCTTATACATCGGCGAGACCAAATGTAGACTGGGAAATCATTTCGCTAAACACCTTTGTGCAGTCCGTCTGAACCTACCTGATCTCCCGGTTGCTGAACACTTTAATTCTCTTTCCCATTCCCACATTGATCTTTCTGTCCTAGATAGATCATTGATAATGATACCATTGTCAGAGTGAGGCTAAATGCAAATTGAGAGGAACAGCTTCTCATATTTTGCTTGGGTAGCTTACAGCCCAATTATATGAATATTGCTTTTTCTAACTACAAGGGACCCCGGCATTCCCTCTCGCTCTATCTCTCCCCCACCCAAGTCCCACTAGATTCTTGTTTTCACCCAACAAACAGCTATCAATGGCCCGTTTCCTTTATTATTGTTACTTTTTTGCATATCTTTCATTCATTGTTCTTCATCTCTTTACATCATCATCTATATCTCTCGTTTCCCTTACCCTTAACTAGTCTGAAGTAGGATCTTGACCCGAAATTCATCCATTCCTTCTCTCCAGAGATGCTGCCAGTCCCGCTGAGTTACATTAGTTTTTTGTGTCTAAATCCATCATGATGTCAGGATTGGGGATATTTGCTGATAATACATGATGTTGAATTCCATTTGCAACATCTCAGCATGAAGCAACCTATGCCTCTATGCAGCAAGACCTAAATAACATTCAGCCACAGACAAGTGGCAAATGCCGTTCATGAGAGGCAAAGACCACCTCTGACATGAGGGAGTCTGACCACCTACCAATTGAGATTCAATGGCAGTTGTTGAGTTCTCCACCATCGATAAGCTGGTCATAGGGAGAATATGCAAACTCCATACAAACAGTGCCCAAAATCAGGATCTGGCACTGGGAGACTTCTGTGGACAGAGTCTATGATTTTCACATTGGCCTCATTAGTCAGTTTGGAACCCACGATATGTGAGTGGAAGAAAGTCTCCCTTGATCCAGTGGGATGTTTTCAAGAGAGGGTTAGATTTAGCTCTAGGGCTACCGGAATCAAGGGATATGGGGAAAAAGCAGGACCAGGGTACTGATTTTGGATGATCAGCCATGATCATGTTGAAACATAGAAAATAGGTGCAGGAGTAGGCCATTCAGCCCTTCGAGCCTGCACCGCCATTCAATATGATCATGGCTGATCATCCAAATCAGTATCCTGTACCTGCCATCTCTCCATACCCCCTGATACCTTTAGTCACAAGGGCCACATCTAACTCCCTCTTAAATATAGCCAATGAACTGGCCTCAACTACCTTCTGTGGCAGAGAATTCCAGAGATTCACCGCTCTCTGTGTGAACATTTTTTTTCTCATCTCGGTCCTAAAAGACTTCCCCCTTATCCTTGAATGGCGTTGCTGGCTCAAAGGGCCGAATAGCCTACTCCTGCACCTATTTTCTATGTTACTATTTTTCTATGGCTTCCTAAAAAGATGGAAGTTGAATCAATATTATTTTCACTCAAAGAGTATTGAGTTCAGGAACCATATCACTTGAAAGAGTCATTTCAGCAGAAAACCTTTGTTGCACTTAAGTTATTTGGATGCACTCAGAAAATTGCAAAAATAGCACACTCGGCCTGTCAGATTATACCTGGTCCTGTGTGAAGACCAATTTCACATGCAATCCCAGGGTCTCGACCCGAAACGTCACATGTCCACGTTGGCCAGAGATGCTGCCTGACCTAATGAGTTACACCCGGCACTTTGCGTCCTTTTGTGTATTAAGCAGCATGTGCAGTTCTTTGTTTCTACAATTCTTGTACCCTCCGATTCCATTAATGATCTGCAACAATCTATTGTGCGCTTTCTCACCAAAATCACTTTTAAAATCTACATCAACTGCTTCTCCCGTTGAGATCTGCAAGATTGCTCATGAGGTGTCATTATTTTAAGAAAGGAAAAGGGGCGACTGAGTTACCGCAAGGCAGTCAGCCTACCCATAGTGGTAGGAAAATAATTGAGAAAATTCAGAGGAACATATTGAATTAGCATTTAGACTCTAATTTGACTGAACCTTCTGAGGAATTAACAAGCAGGTAACGATGGACAGTAATGTACAAGGATCTTAGTGAGGTATTATACAATGCCCGAGGTAGTATGTTTGATCTGGAAAGTAAGAAACTAGGGATGCAAAGGAACATGGTAGATTGAATTATGAATGGACCCTGGGGGAGAAAGGATAATGAACAACTAGGAAGTTGATTGATTAGAGGGCTCTGCAAAAAGATGTTACCCACAAGCATCCTGGTGTTCATAAATATAATTAATGATGGACTAAATGTAGTAGCTGCAATTGGGACATCTGCTGCTGAGATCAAAATCAGTGTGGTCGACAGTGAGAAAGAGAGTTCAAGGCTTTAGGATGATGTCCATGAAATAGTTTGGCATGGAAAATTGAATTCAGTGTGAAAGTGTAAGGCAGTGCCGTCGAGAAGGAAAAGCAAGACAAGGAAATACACAATAAATGTTAAGGTACAAACAATGTAAAATAATAAAGGTACTTTGTCTACAAAAAGTCTACAGATCTCTGACCATTAAGCGTTATATTAGTGGCTGAAACATTGAATAGAAAACAGACCAAGAACTCCTTAAACTATTTGTTTAAGAAGGAACTGCAGATGCTGGAAAATCGAAGGTACACAAAAAAGCTGGAGAAACTCAGCGGGTGCAGCAGCATCTATAGAGCGAAGGAAAACCTATGTCTTCTTCTTGTGTATGGCGTGCACAACCTACATCTGCTTGTGCACGTCAGGTTGATTGGATTAGTTGGACCACTTGAAGGTTGCAATCTCCCACCCCTTAAACTATGTAAAACACAGCTAGTGTTCTGTGTGCATTTCTGGTCTCCACACTGCAGAAGGATCTGATAGAGGGTGCAAAGATTTACGAGGTTGCAGCCACAGCACAACAGTTACAATTGCATAGAGAGACTGTTACTGGATCATTTTGGTTGGAACAAAGGAGATTGAGGGTGGATTAAATGGAAGTGTACAAAGATATTAGAACTAGATGGTCTGAAAAGGAATAAAAGTTAGTTCCCTGACAGAGAGATTGATAACTATAAGATACAGCTTTTAGTTAATCAGAGGAAGGATTAAAGCATACCTGAAGATTGTTTGTCTATCTTACTCCTGAGAGTCTAGAGCTCACTATGGAGAAAGGTTGTGAAGGGAGAGAGCCTCGTCATATTTACATTATTTGGATGAAGAGCTGGAACCAACAGGATGAGCAGATGAAGAGCTGGGAAGTGGGTGAACCTGAAGAGGTCCATTTTTGGTCAACATAGATGTAATTGATTGAATTACCTCCCATGCAGTAAATTTCTGTGATTCCATTATATACTCAAAAACTTGATTAGATGAAGGGCGACACGGTGGTGCAGTGGTGGAATTGCTGCCTAATGGGCCTGTCCCACTTAAACGATATTTCAGGCAACTGCCGGCAACCGGCAACGGCGACTGTCAAAGTGGAAATGAAATGAAAATGCAATGAGCTATTTGACCTGCCCTGTGCTTGAAACTGCAATGGAAATGGAAATGAAATGAAAATGCAATGAGCTGTTAGGCCTGCCCTGTGCTTGAAACTGCAATGGAAATGGAAATTAATAGAAAATTAAATGATTTGTTTGGCCTGCCCTGTGCTTGAAATTGAAATGGAAATGAAATGGAATGAGTTGTTTGGCCTGTCTGAAACCACTAATTTCAGCCCACAAGGCCCCTATTAGCCGAGAAACCAGTCCCTTTTGCCCCAAATGCCCGTATTAGCCCAGGAGGAACATTTTGGACCAAAAGGCCCATGCCAGGCCAGGAAAAGTCCAGAAAAAGTGCCTCACTGAGATTTCAATCAGATTTTTTTTTAAAAGGGGCCTTTCAGCGCATCATTCATGTATTAGCCCAGGAGGAGTCCCTTTGGCCCATCAGTAAGTATTCCCCCTGCAGTTATTAAACCTCACCCCAGTATTTTTCTCCCTCCCTTCATTGGCTCCATGTGAGATCCAGGCCAGGATAGACTCTCCTCCTTCATTGCTGTGATCTGCAGAAAAATATGAAAAATGTCTAAAATTGATTCTCCACCCTCTCCCCCTTCTCTCTCACAGTTTCTCACCTGTTTTGGGCAGAATTTCTGGCAGTTTCTGAGGTGCCAGCCCACCAGGCCTGAGTGACTGAGCTGCCAGTCCACCAGGCTTGAATGACTGAGCTGCCAGCCCACCAGGCCTGAATGACTGAGCTGCCAGTCCACCAGGCCTGAGTGACTGAGCTGCCAGCCCACCAGGCCTGAGTGACTGAGCTGCCAGTCCAAGAATCAATTCGGCCCACAATGTCCATACTAGCCTTCTGAAAACCTGTCCCTTCGGCCCACAACACCCATACTAACGCTCCAGACACCCCCCCCACTGGCCACTAATATTGGAATTGGTGGAGAGGTGGAATATAGCATTGGGGGACCAGCCCTCCTGTGTGGACATGGGACCCAACGGGTCCCACTAAGTCTAGTAATTTTATAAAAGCACTGTTACTAAACACGTAAAAAATGGATTCCAACATTTGCTAATGACAGCCATTGGGTTGCCTGGTCTACATTTGACCTTTGTTTTCTCCTGCTTTAAATAGTGGGGTTACTTTTGGTACCATCAAATCTAAATGGACTATTCCAGAGTATGGGCATTTTTTGTTTAGTTTAGTTTAGAGATACAGTGTGGAAACAGGCCCTTTAGCTCACCGAGTCTACACTGACCAGCGATCACCTATATACTCCTTCTATCCTACACACTAGGGACAATTTTACTGAAGCCAATTAACCAAAAAACCTGCACGTCTTTGGAATGTGGGAAGAAACCTGAGCACCAGGAGAGAACCCAGGCAGTCACAGAGAGAATGTACAAACTCCTACTAAGAGTACCTGTAGTCAGGATCAAACCAAGATCTCTGGAACTGTGAGGCAGCATCTCTGTGGCTACACTACTGTGCTGCCCCTTTTGGACAATCATCACTAATGATTCCTCTGCTGCCCCTCACTGAGAGTCCTGAAAGCAGACAATCGTATTCGAGAACTTGTCTAGTTTTATTCACTTTAATTTTTCGGTACTTCATCTTGGATATTAATGACCTTAAGACCCTTTCTCTCACTAGACCATTGATCACTTCCATTAAATTAGTTCTTAGAAAGCCATCATTTAATCTAGAGTTTTTAGAGAGAATACAGGCTATAATATTGTCTATATGAAAGCATATTTAAATTGTAGTGCTCTCATCATGTTTACATAGTTATATAAGTTGTAATTTAAAATGATTCTTGCTAAATTCCCATAATTAACATTAACAACCATTTTCACTATCTACAATATCACTCGCTTTAGTGTCATCTGCCAACCTACTATTCATGCCTTGTACGTTTATATCCAAATCGTTGATATAAGCCACAAACAGCAATAAGCCCAGCACTGATCCTTGATGCACACCACTAGTCACAGGCCTACAGTTCGAAAAACGCTTCCATCATCACCCTCTGTTACCATCCATGAAGCCAATTTTTAATCCAGTCATCTATTATCTCTCTGGTTACCATTTTTCACTTAATGTAGTTATGACATATCTTGGGGTTATCCTAAATATTATCTCCTGCCTCATAGAAACCTTAGTGCCCTCCTGATTTCATTCTTTTAGTTTGCTCCTCAGTTCCCGAAACTCCTCTACAGATACACTTGATCCCAGCCGCCCCATGCTTCCTTTTCATTCTTGACCAGAGCCTAAATTTCTCGTGTTATCCAAGCTTGCTTACGCCCACCTGCCTTGCCCATTCACCCTAGCAGGAACATCCAAGTCATGGACTCATGTCATGATACACTTTTAAAAACATCCCAATTTTTGGACATTCCTTTTCTTTCAAGCAACATGCTCCAATCAACTTGAAGAAGTTCCTGTCTCATACCTTCAAAGGTATCTTTGATTCTAACCATAAGAAAGGAAATAGAGCGTAGATACCAAGATACAATTAGCTAAATGTTATAGACAGAAATGAAAAATTGTTCTCATCAGTTCAAAATGAGGTGGATTATTCTCAGTATTTCTTTCTTTTAGATTTTTGTCACGATTCACTCCCTTTCTTCTTGTTTCATTGTTATATAAATAATGACTTTAGTAAGATAACAAGACTGCTTTCCCTCACCTAGAGTACAAATGTCAAGTCTGCAGTTCTTCAATCTGCTTAAATGAAATGCTTTAGGAATACTAATATTAGTCATTACATCAATTCATTGAGGCATTATCAAGGGATAGTCTGGAATGAAAGCAAGTAACCCAAGTGCTTTGTGTGAAAGCTAAACCTAATTCTATGACAAAAATTAAATCAGACACAGCACAGATCAAGAAATCATCCAGCTTCACAGCAGGCTGCCTGTACTTTGAGGGGGGCCATAAAACCAAGTTAGATTTATAATCTCATTAAGATTAAGTGTTTATACCATCTTGTTCCACGTCTTATTACAAAGCTTGCACCAGGCTTACAAATGAAGAAAAAATGACCTCTTTCCCCAGCTGTTGTAGATTTGGGCAAAAAAAGTTATATTGACATTATCAAAGTTATCATAATAAATATATACTTCTACACTCTAACAACATTTTGATCACTGAATATGGACATTACTGACAATATGTACATTACCCATCCATCTCTGATCGATCTTGAGAAGGCAGTTCAATCACATTAGTGGGGTTGGGTGCTGGGGGAAGGAGAGGGAGGGGAAGAAGTCAATGTGAATCACAAATAGTGCAGACAAAGCAAAAGTGGAGGATTTTCTTTTTTTAAATGTGTTACACAACCAATTGAGTTTTGATGCTGAGCACAAAACAATCTGCTGAATGGATTCAGTGGTTCAGGTAATATCTGGGATGGAAATGGACAGTCGGCATTTCAGGCCAAAATCCTTCCTCTCGACTGGAGAATTCAACTGTGCATTTCCAACCTCAGATGCTGCCTGACCCTCTGAACCCGAGTTCCTCCAGCAGATTGTTTTGTGGCGAACGTTCCTGCAACTGCAGACCTTGTGTTTTCTGCTGATCCGGTAATATTAGTGTCATTCCGTAGATATGTTCTGACTCCTATGTTAGGATTAAAACACATGTCTTTAGAACCCATGGACTGAGGTGTTAATTGGATACATTGTTTCTGATGTTCAAGTGAATTGTTGACTCTGGAAAGAGTTGCTAATGTGGAAAAGGGGATAAATGAAGGATTATTGTGAACTGTGCAGTTGATGGTCAGGTACGGACATGATGGGCTGAAGAGTCTGCTTCCATGCTGTATCTCTCTAGTAATCAGTCTGAAGAAGGGTTTCGGCCCGAAACGTCACCTATTTCCTTCGCTCCATAGATGCTGCTGCACCCGCTGAGTTTCTCCAGCAATTTTGTGTACCTTATCTCTAGTAATAGCCCAGTCCAATAACTTAACAGCAGTTGGGACACCAAGACTGATGGAGCAGCAAATGCATCCATTATTATCATCACTTGTTTGCCTGGTACATGGGATCCATGTAGGCCAGCAATCAGCCATGCTTCTTATGCACTCCACTGAAGATAAGCTAGTAGAGCATTGGATTGTTTAGTTTAGTTTAGAGATACAGTGTGGAAACAGGCCCTTCAGTCTGCCGACTCCATACCGACCAGCGATCACCCCATATACCAGTTCTATCCTGCACACTAGGAACAATTTACAGAAACAAATTAACCTACAAAATTGCACACCTTTTGAGTGTGGGAAGAAACTGGAGCACCTGGGAAAACATGCAAACAGCACAGACAGCACCCGTAGTCAGAATCGAACACAGGTCTCTGGTGCTGTAAGGCAGCATCTCTATCGTTGTGCCGCCCTAAATGCATTCTGTAACGTTTAAGATCATGATCCTCTCATGGGAATTTGTATTCAAGGATGCGAAGGAAAAAACATACCTAAAACTGGTGAAATTGTGCTATTTTAGCAAACCACCTGATAACATTTATTTACATTTGTGAAAAAATGGTTCGAAATCCTTTGGGGGATAAATTATTGTGCTGGCAAAGAGTACTTTAAATGTTTTCATTCAATCTTGAGAGGCTGGGATTTAGAGGGAAATGGTAATGGTTTGATGATAACACCTTCCGCTAAAGCAAAGTCTCAATGCTTTAGCATTTTTACATAATAGAATTAAATAGAACAGAATCTTTATATAATAGAATTAAACCCAAAAATGTTCATAGCCTTATAATTACATAATGCCCAGGTAAACATCCACTGACATTTAGCATATTTAGGATGAGTGAGAGACTGTATTTTGAATGAACTCCATTGGTATTGTGAACACTCATAGGCACATGTATATCGAACAATTACCCCTTTGGAATGTCAATAATGCTGTGCAAAAGATGAAAAGTAGCAGAAGTGATGACCAGCAACTTGGGCAGCAATGAGCAACAATGTAAGGGCAACAAGGTGATAATTTACAGCAACTATCCGTAATCAACTCAGGATGAGGAACTAGATGTCAGCCACTTCAACACATGAGAGAAGCTGCAGAGAATGATAATGTGATAATCATACATGGTTTTCATGTCCTAGGATTAAAGTAGACAGATCAGGGACAATTGAAAGGCAAGGGTGAAAGTACCAGCAATTTTATGGAAATAATAAGCAATTTGTTTTTAATATATGAAACAGGCCACTGGGGTAATACCAGAAGGAGCACTTAACGATGTACGACAAATGGTTAATAAGTAGCTGGGCCAATGGTCGTTATAGATTGATTTAATATCATAAGGTTTGCTTCAGAAATATCGGCAGGTTTGTAAGAAATTTTGCACGTAAACTTTGGGAAGGGAAAATAAACAGGGATTAGATTAGAAATGATAGAAATACCATCAGATATGAAGATAACTTCTGTATTTCAATCTTTTAACATTTGGATAAGTGTGAGGTGTTGCATTTTATGAGGTCAAACAAGTGCAGGATCTTCAAAGTGATTGATAGGGTTCTCTGTATTGTTGTAGAGCAGAGGAATCGAGAAGTACAAAAAGACACAAAATGCTGGAGTTATTCAGCAGGAGACCCTCTCCTCAGTTTTGAACCAGAAACGTCACTCATTCCTTCTCTCCAGAGATGCTGCCTGTCCTGCTGAGTTACTCCAGCATTTTTGTGTCTATCTTCGGTGTAAACCAGCATCTGCAGTTCCTTCCTACATATAGTAGTACAAGTACATATTTTGTTGAAAGTGGCATCACAGGTGGACAGGGTAGTGAAAAAGACATTTGGCACACTGGCTTTATTAGTCAGGGAATTGCATATATAAGTTGGGATGTCAGGTTACAGTTGTACGAAACATTGGTGAGGCCACACTTGAAGCATTGGGTTCAGTTTTGGGCAATGCTACAGGGAAGATGCCATTAACCTGGAAAGAGTGCAGAGAAGATTTACGTTGACAGATTCCAGGACCTGAGCTATAGGGAGACGATGAGCAGGCTAGGATTTTTCCTTGGAGCATACTAGGCTGAGGAGCAATCTTATAGTAGTGCATAAAATTATGAGGGGAATATAATCAAATGAGTTTATAAGTTCGAGGAGCTGAATTAGGCCTTTTGGCCCATCAAGTCTAGTCCACCATTCAACCATGGTCGATCTATCTTTCCCTCTCAACTCCATTCTACTGCCTTTACACCATAACCCGATACCCTTACTAAAGGTACACAAAATTGCTGGAGAAACTCAGCGGGTGCAGCAGCATCTATGGAGCGAAGAAAATAAGCGACGTTTCGGGCCGAAACCTTCGATCCTCGATCCTCCAGCATCTGCAGTTCCTTCTTGAACCCTTACTAAAGGGCCTGTCCCACTTTCACGACCTAATTCACGACCTCTGCCGAGTTTGCCCTTGGCTCATACTCGCAGCATGGTCGTCACGAGGTCATAGGAGGTCGTAGGCAGGTCGTAGGTGGGTCGTGATGCTAGTTATGGGTAGTCGTGGCATCAAGCAGGTCGGGGCATTTTTTCAACATGATGAAAAATGTCCACGAGTAAAAAAGGTCGTGAATTAGGTCATGAAAGTGGGACAGGCCCTTAATCAAGAATCTGATTCACCATCCTATGACTAAAGAAATTCCTCCTCATCTTTCTAAAGGTACATACTTTTATTCTGTAGGCTATGGCCTCTGGTCCTAGACTCTCTCACTAGTGGAAACATCCTCTCCACATTCACTCTATCCAGGCCTTTCACTATTAATTTCTTCCCAGGTAAGGATGGAAGAGCTCATCAATCGTGCAATTAAGTGACATCACTATTTGATACATTTAATGAGGTACCCCCTCATCCTTGTTGCACCCAATGTCATCAATTTCCCAATGGGTTAGAAAGGTTAAAATAGTTTTATAGGAAAAAGACCCAAAGGAAAATGAATTCTCCTGTACAATCTCCTCTCCCTCCATGGTAACATTGGATGTTAGGAGCTATCTTTTACAAGTGCCTATATTTGTGTTAACATTGGTCATAATATTCAAGCAGATGTATTTTGCTGAATTTATATTGGCACGTGATATATACGCTTGGCCCAGGAAAACAGTTATTACAGTGAAGCAAATGTGAGAACACTATTCAGTGCAGTCAAAAGTCACATCAGTATATTTCCAAAAACAATTCGAAGTTGCAAGAACAAATTTAGGTGGTAAGAATTTTGGCGGCAGATCTAAATGGTCACATTGGCTTTAATGATTACTAATTATATGAAAACACGGACATCGTTGGTGCATTTTACATTCCATTTCCTGTTGTGCTGCTAGTCAGCAAATAATACGTAATTTAACGACAACTCGCCAAGAACCACAGACAAGGTACTAAACTCATAATTGTATATGGTATGATACGATACAACTTTACTTGTATGTGATATGATACAATACAATACTACTTTATTTATCACAGAGGGAAATTGGTCTGCCACCAATCAAAAGATACAGTTACAAGGCATTGAAAGTGTCATGCGCATTATGGTGTCATGTGCATCTCACTTACTCTTCCTTTTAAACTATGAATTGTTTAAGGTTAATTGTAACGCATGGCATAATTGAGATTTGTAATTTCTGGAGCTGATTGACTGAAGATTTTGACGAATCTTTAACGTGGCAATGAAGGTTTTACTGTGTTTCATTTTAAGAAACTGCAATGTGACAAATGAGTGAGTGAATGAATGATTGAATGAATGAAAACTATATAATATATCTCAGAGTGTAAACCATGCCAAAGTGAATAAAGGAATTAATGGGACAACATGGCGAGAATCACATTAGTCTATTCGAACCCAGGAAACTCCAAAGCGTAATAGTAAACTCAATGTACAGGTGATGGTGGGCTTATGTGGATTGCTATAATGAACCAAAAAGACAGGAAGAATTTTGAAGCTCACCACATTGTGATGATGTGTGGATAAGATTAAGGTTGTTTAATTCAACAAAGAAAGAAATATTCTGATGAACCAATAAAATAAACCTTCACTAACAGATTTTAATAACATATTAAGAATTTTATATCACTATGATGGTGACAATCTTTGAAAGTCTGTCCTTAATAACAATCAATTTTTGACCAAATGATTTGGAGTTATGCAATTCATTTTTATGTGTCAAAACTCCATTTGGACTTTCTCAGTTCTCAGTTAAACATAAGGGAATTTGCATTATTATATTTTCTGTTGATGTTTTATAACATCTATCAAAGCATGTGCTTTAGAGGAGCTAATACAAAATCTACTGTAATTCCATAAATTATTTATTTTAGAAAATATATTTGCAGTAATATGGACATGCTTAGACTTAAGGGACATTAATATCTTATTGGAGTCTAGTTTGGTTAGCTTCTGTAATTCAGAAGTATTCTGCATGCAACTCACTTAAACTGAAAATTGGTAAGAGATGACGTAAGGACAATGGACACAAAGTGTTGGAGTTGCTCAGTAGGTCTGGCAGTATCTCCGGAGGGCATGGATAGGTGACATTTCAGGTTGAGACCCTTCTTCAGGCCAATGGAGGGAACAGGGACTTAAGCAGAACCAAACTGTTACTGAGAATGAAGAATTGATAAGGAAACTGGAAATGGGTTGAGAAGCAGGGAAAGCTACAGTGAATTGGCATTCTTAAAATTTCAAAGACCATTTCAACAGCTGATTAAAAAAATAGACTGTTGTTTAAATTTACTTTTGGACAAGAAAGATTGATGGGCATTGTATTCACAGCAATACCACTGGTAAAAAAAATGTCCTTACATTGTAAATTACCAGACTTAAGTTAAGATAGCAACAAAACGCTGGACTATTTCAGCAGGACAGGCAACATCACTGGAGAGAAGGCATAGGTGACGTTTCGGGTTGTGACTCTTCTTCAGACTGAAGAAGGGTCTCGACCTGAAACATCACCCATTTCTTCTCAAGTCAAGTCAAGTCAAGTCAAGTCTATTTGTCACATACACATACGAGATGTGCAGTGAAATGAAAGTGGCAATGCTCGCGGACTTTGTGCAAAAAGACAAACAACCAAACAACCAAACAAACTATAAACACAATCATAACACACATATTCTTTTACATAATAAATAATGGAAGGAAAAATGTTCAGTAGAGTTAGTCCCTGGTGAGATAGGCGTTTACAGTCCGAATAGCCTCTGGGAAGAAACTCCTTCTCAACCTCTCCGTTCTCACCGCATGGCAACGGAGGCGTTTGCTTGACCGTAGCAGCTAGAACAGTCCGTTGCAGGGGTGGAAGGGGTCTCTCATGATATTGTTGGCTCTGGAGTTGCACCTCCTGATGTATAGTTCCTGCAGGGGGGCAAGTGAAGTTCCCATAGTGCGTCCGGCCGAACGCACTACTGTCTGCAGAGCCTTCTTGTCCTTGGCAGAGCAATTCCCAAACTAGATGGTAATGTTCCCGGACAAGATGCTTTCCACCGCCGCTGCGTAGAAGCACTGGATGATCCTCGGAGACACTCTGAATTTCCTCAATTGCCTGAGGTGGTAAAGGCGCTCCAGAGATGCTGCCTGTCCCGCTGAGTTACTCCAGCTTTTTGTGTTAATATTCGGTGTATAACCAGCATCTTCCATTCCTTCCCACACCAGACTTGACTTGCTGTGTTACGGTTATTGGATTCTGTAAATTTTGTAAGGATTAAAATAGGAAGAGTAGGGATAAGCTGTTATGGGCATGCTGGAGCAGCAGAAATCATCTGGCAGACTCTGGTAATTGGTAAGTCACTTAATAAGACTTCATCCCTAAAAGGCTGGTTGATTTGCACATTAATAACTGTGTGTTGCATTGGCATGCTATTATTTTCCAACAAGATACAGTCCCTACTGTTTATGTTGATTATATTTTTGAATAATGAAAGGCTGATGTAATTATACAGCCTGCACATTATCATATTTTATTACATTTTGGAATACATTTTCATGGCGCATAAAAAATAATTTAACCAACTGATACTTCAATGAGCTGTTGGTAAGAAAGAGTTTTGCTGCATTCTATTCTTGATTTTTGTATTTTTTCTCTTCGGCTTGAGAGCCCCGTGTGAAGCAGTAATGTAGATATTTAATAGAATTTAGAGAATGCAATATTTGATCAATGTACAGAGGTACTTTTAGTACAGCAACTCCATAATTATAATGTAAACAAACTCTCGGCTTTGAAATTATTGCAATCAATTAGGAAAGTCGCTGCTGAGCAAAATTATGGGCTGATTACGGGTCCGGCCCGTTGCCCAGTCTCATCAACCACTTCTAATGGATCAGCCGCTGGCAGCCCTTTGAAGCTCATCAAAGGCTTAACCATTTTCAAATATTTATCTTTTCAGAGATGTTTACAAAGTAATCAAATAGATGTAAATAGAAATTTAAAATTGTGAAGAATAGAAATGTAAATGTAATTAATAAATGGAATGGAGGACAGCCCAGTGGTAGAGCTGCCGTCTCACAGCATCAGAGAACCAGGTTCAATCCTGAGCTCGGGTGCTGTTTGTGTGGAGTTTGCACATTCTCCTTGTTTCCTCTAGGTGCTCTGGTTTCCTCACACCTATCAGAGATGTGTTTTTTTTTTTTTTTTAGATTAATCTGTAAATTGCCCCTAATGTACAGGGAGTGGATGAGAAAGTAGTTCCAACATGGAGACAGTTTCTCATCGACTTTAAAGGGTGGTCGATGGTTGTCGTGGACTTGGTGGACTGAAGGGCCTGTTTCCTTGTTGTATCTCCAAAACTAAAAAAATATATAAAACCGCTAAAGTGAGTCTAAAGAATAGAGTTGCCCTCCCTGGGCATCTGTTGGTCAGTTGCTAAGTGAATCAGCCCTTTCGGTTGGCCAGGGTGTTTAGTTTACTTTAGTTTAGTGATACAACATGGAAACAGGCCATTCGGCCCACCGAGTCCGCGCTGACCACTGATCCCCATACGCTAGTACTATCCTACACACCAGGGACAATTTACAATATTTACTGAAGCTAATCAACCTGCAAATCTCTACGTCTTTGGAGTGTAGGAGGAAACTGGAATACCCGGGGAAAACGCATGCAGTCACGGGGAGAACGTACAAACTCCGTCCAGGCAACACCCATAGGTAACTCCAGTAGCAGTATGGAAGATCAGGCACACTACCTTCTGCACACTCAGAAACTCTGGATGTCTCTGACTACAGGGGTGCAGAAGTGCTCACATCAACTTAGTGGTGCACCTGCTAGAGCTGTTGCTCACACAGTTCACCATATCAGAGGCAGAATGTGCTAGCTCTGGTGAGGGTCCAGAGGAGGTTTACAAGGATGATCCCAGGAATGTGTGGTTTAACATTTGATGAGCGTTTGACGGCACTGGGCCTGTACTCGCTGGAATTTAGAAGACTGAGGGGGGACCTCATAGAAAGTTATCGAATAGTGAAAGGCGTGGATAGATTGAATGTGGAGAGGATGTTTCCACTGGTGGGAGAGTCTAGGACTAGAGGTCAGAGCCTCAGAATTAAAAAACAAAGAGGAAGTGGACTGAACTTTACTGCCTTCCTTCACAGTGGGAAATGCTGATTCTGCTGTGTGGGGATGTGCCACACCTAGCCTGTTGTGTGCACCGTTTCATCACTATTTGCGGTAGGAGGGGCGCGGGTGGTCCGCCCAGCCATTGCAGTGTTTATGTAAGGTGATTATGTGTCAAACCAGCTATCCTCCTTTGTACCATAATGCTGTGAGTTATGTGTCCTTTCAGACACCGAGCTAGTCTCAGATGTCTCTGGGAAAGCAAGGTTTAACTTAGTGACTTCGCAGGTATCCTCGAGATTCACTGGTCCCTTTGAATTAGCCCAAGCATGTAAAATGGTGTTTTAAACATAATTTCACCTCACATTCCACCCCTCGAACTCTATACCCACTTGACCGTGGAACATTCGGCCCCCAGGCTTTCCAATACATACGGTAACCTGGGCATCGACCCCTCCCTCTGCAACTGGATACTGGACTTTCTAACCAACAGACCCCAGTCTGTGAGGTTAGACAAGCACACCTCTTCAACCCTCACCCTCAACACCGGCGTTCCTCAGGGCTGTGTGCTGAGCCCCCTCCTCTACTCCCTCTTCACCTATGACTGCACACCTGTACATGGTACTAACACCATCATCAAGTATGCAGATGATACAACGGTGATTGGCCTCATCAGCAACAACGATGAGCTGGCCTACAGGGAGGAGGTGCAGCATTTAGCAGCATGGTTCGCTGACAACAACCTGGCCCTTAACTCCAAGAAGACCAAGGAGCTCATTGTAGACTTCAGGAAGTCCAGAGGCGGCACGCACACCCCCATCCACATTAATGGGATGGAGGTGGAACGTATTTCTAGCTTCAGGTTCCTGGGAGTCAACATCTCCGATGACCTCTCTTGGGCCCACAATACCTCTACTCTGATCAAGAAGGCTCATCAGCGTCTCTTCTTCCTGAGGAGACTGAAGAAGGTCCATCTGTCTCCTCAGATCCTGGTGAACTTCTACCGCTGCACCATCGAGAGCATCCTTACCAACTGCATCACAGTATGGTATGGCAACTGCTCTGTCTCCGACCGGAAGGCATTGCAGAGGGTGGTGAAAATTGCCCAACGCATCACCGGTTCCACGCTCCCCTCCATTGAGTCTGTCCAAAGCAAGCGCTGTCTGCGGAGGGCGCTCAGCATCACCAAGGACTGCTCTCACCCCAACCATGGACTGTTTACCCTCCTACCATCCGGGAGGCGCTACAGGTCTCTCCGTTGCCGAACCAGCAGGTCGAGGAACAGCTTCTTTCCGGCGGCTGTCACTCTACTCAACAACGTACCTCGGTGACTGGCCAATCACCACCCCCCGGACACTTGTTATTATTTATTCAAATCGTTTGCTATGTCGCTCTTCAAGGGAGATGCTAAATGCATTTTGTTGTCTCTGTACTGTACATTGAAAATGACAATTAAATTAAATTAAATTGAATTTGAATCTGACCCGCAGGTTCAATACCACGCCTCCACCCTCCGGGCACTTCTAGTGCAACAGTGGGGAAGCAGACAATTGCAGAATGTTATACCGACTACTATTAAAACAAGCCAAGTCACCAACCACTGCCCCCAACATCCGAATGCCCAAGACCACCAACCCGTCTTACAGTTGTTCTGTAAAGTGAAAGCGGAGCAGGTGTCACTCACACTTAACTGAGCATTGTAAATGCAGACATATAGGATTATCCTCCCCCAGTCACCATAAGCCACCGTGTATTGCCCTGGGCTGCGGCAATAGTCTCCCCCCTTACGAAGAGGTCCTTCGCTGGGGTCCAAAACCCAAACCTTACCAGCGTCTTCCGTCTGCTCTTTCGTGTGTTGATCCACTGGTGTAGTATCATCAGGCTTGTTTGTAGCAGCCAGCTATCAGCTCATCAGTGTTCCCCTGCCACGGGTCGTTGGTTCAAGTGGTTCACGAGGGCCCATCCTTTGAGCTTGTGGGAGGGAGTTAGCAAACGTATCTGCTCCTTTAGTAGGCCATTCATACACTCCACCAACCTTGCTGCTCGCGGGTAATAATGGGATATGGAAGGTCCACTGTACCCCATTATCAGCCCACAGTTGTACTTTGATATACGCAAAGTGGGACCCGTTGTCGGACTGAATCGCACATAGGGTGCAATACACGGCCATTAACTGTTGCAGGCCATGGAATGTGTGGTCCTGCTCGGCCTTACTGGTTTGGATTGCCAGTAAGTCCCCAGAATAGGTTTCAACCATTGTCAGCACATATCTCATTTTCTGACATGGGCATCGGGCCGAAATGATCAATTTGCCAGATTCTTCTGGCCCAGATCCCCGCTTAATCTGTCCCGCCACCTCAGTGGGCATCTCCGGGGCTTTACCTCCTGACGTATTGCACACGCCTGGACTGCTGCCGTACCTTATCCTGGGAAAGGGCCACCCAATCCCGTCCCTCAGCCCACTTATGTGTTCCCGCTAAGCCCAGTTGGCCACTCTGGGCATGTGCCCAGGCAATCTGGATCAGTACATCGAACTACAATATTGTAGCCGTTACGGAAACTTGGTTGAAGAAAGACGAGACTGGCTCAACACTCAAGGGCACTGATATTTGAATGTGACAAAGATGGATGTAAAAGGGGTGGGAAGTTACAATGTGTTAAAGAGGGAACTGCAGATGCTGGAAAATCGAAGGTACACAAATGCTGGAGAAACTCAGCGGGTGTAGCAGCATCTATGGAGCGAAGGAGATAAGTAACGTTGCCTATCCCCTTCGCTCCATAGATGCTGCTGCACCCCGCTGAGTTTCTCCAGCATTTTTGTGTACCTGGGAAGTTACAATACTGACTATGGGTATTGTCACTGCTGCTCCAAGAGTGAACACCTTATGGGCGTTGTGCAGTTGTGCCATATGGCTAGAATTCATAAATATGAAAGGTGCAAGCACTATGATGGAGTTTTGTCTAGTTTCGTTTAGCTTAGAGATACAGTGTGGAAACAGACCATTCAGCCCGAGTGTGTGCTGACCCAACATTCACCTCTATCCTAAACACAAGGGACAATTTATAAAAGGTAATTAACCTACAAACCCATACGTCTTTGGAATGTGGGAGGAAACCGGAGCACCCGGAGAAAACCCACACCGTCATAGGGAAAACGTGCAAACTCCATGCAGACAGAACCCGTAGACAGGATCGAACCTGGCTCGCTGGGGCTGTAAGCAGCAACTCTACCGCTAAGCCACTGTGCCACCCTTTATACAATAGGCTTTCTGATAGCCAAAGGGAATAAGAGGCAGAGGATGCACAAGTGTAAAAATAACTGAGAATTTTGGTGGATCATTTTAACTTCCTCTACATTGACTGGGTCTTGCTTAGTGACAGGGACTGATGAAGTTTTTTAGGTGCATACAGTTGGCTTTCTTGAAACATAGATAATCCAATTAGGCATGGGGCAGCGCAAGACTTTATATTGCGGGATGAGCCTGCTAGGTGGTCAAAGATTCAATGTGGAAGCATTTTGTGAAAAGTGAGGTATGGGAAGGGTTAGACTGGCCCTCAGGTGAAAGTTATGAATTGAGGGAAGGCTAATTACGGCAGTATTGAGTGGGAGCTGGAGAATGTAGATTGGGGGGTAGTTTTCTGTGGGTAAATCCACATCTGGTATGTGCAAGTGGCAATGTGGTGCATCAGTAGAGTTGTTGCCCTACAGCACTAGAGACCCGAGTTTGATGCTGACAATGGGTGCTGTTTGTATGGAGTTTGTACGGAGTTTGCACATTGTCCCCATGACCGCATGAGTCTTCTCTGGGTGCTCTAGCTTCCTCCTATATTCCAAAGACGTCCAGGTTTGTAGGCTAATTGGGTTAGTAATTTTTTTAATTGTCCTTAGGGTGTGTAGAATAGTGTTAGCGTTGGTGTGCGGGGATCACTGGTCGGTGCGGACTCGGTGGGCCATAGGGCCTGTTATAGCGCTCTATCTCTTTAAAAAAAAGTATTGTAAAAGCCAGTTGATTAGAGGTGAGGATCAGCGTGTTTCTGTGAGGATGAAAGATAAGAATGGAAAGCTTCAAAAATCTTGGCTGACAAGAGATATTGTAAGGATAGTCGAAAGGTAAATGAGCCATATGTAAGATTTAGGAAGCTGAAATCAGACAAGGACCTTGAGGAAAATAAAAGAAGCTGGAAATAATATAATCAAAACATTGGAAGAGCTAACATGGGCTATGAAATACTTTTTGGCAGGGCCGGCCTTAGGAGGTGAGGGGCCCAATTGGGAACAATTTTGGTGAGCCCCAGGTTCCCAGCCAAGGTCTGTAGAATCACAGGAATATAAATAAAGTCTATTACAGACTTTATATCTCTAGAATGGAAAGTAATCAAAATGTGCGCATTAAAAGTACATGGAGTTAATGGACCAAACAGATCTAAGCTACATTTTAATATAAAATTGCATACATGTAAGCCTTTAAAGTAACAAACAAAATGTGTAGATCACCTCTGAAAAGTACATAGTTACAATCCCACTTGTTTTAGTGTCTGTGAATTGAAAAAAAAAGTAATTTGATTAACTAGATCCTGGAATGCCAGTAACCATTGGCAAAAAACCAGTCCAGGCATTACATTTTGGGCTTCAGCCCATCCTACTCTTTGGGATTCTTCCCCATCCCAACTTAGTTGTGTGTGTGTGTTAGCTGCCTGTGCATGATGTGTGTGTGATCTACCCGAGCCGAGAGTAGATTACTCTAGTGCGGGGCCCCCTTAGGCGCGGGGCCCAATTGGAACCAATTGGTCCAATTGGCTTAAGACCGGGCCTGCTTTTTGGCAAGTAGTAATTAGAAGAATAACAAAGCATTTTATACATAGCAGAAAGAAGGTAGCTAGGGAAAGGATAAGTCCACTCAAACACGAAACAAAATCTTTTCACTGTACATCGGTACATGTGACAATAAACTAAACTAAACTGAACTGAAAGACATGGGAGAAAGAAGGGAATCTATTCATGAAGTCGGCCATGACCAGCTGCATCTCTACGTGGTGCGGCAGCTGTACAGCTGCGGACTGGAAGTGCCTTCAGAGAGTGGTGAGGACAGCGGAAAAAATCATTGGGACTTCTCTTCCTTCCATCATGGATATGGGGTACAAGCGCTGTCTGAATAGAGCTAAGGGCATTACCAGAGCCCCCACACACCCACAATTTGGACTGTTTATACTGCTTAACTCTGGGAGGAGGTACCGCAGCATGAAGAGCGGGACAACCAGGTTCTGCAACAGCTTCATCCCCCAGGCCATAAGATTACTGAACAATCAACAAAACCGAGGCTAGAACTTTTTAAATATCGACACTTTTTAAAAACGTTTTATATATATTTATTCTACAGAACCTTGCACATGAGGCATTTTTATGGACGCACCTAGCACTTTTTACTATTACCTGATTTTGGAGAGTCAAATGCAACAAAATTTCGTTCAAGGTGCACTGTGTCTAGGTGTATATCTGAATGACAATAAAGTTTTCATTCATTCATCATTCATTCATCCATTCATTCATGCATGCATTCATTCATGCATGCATTCATTCATTCATTCATACATTCATTTATTCATTCATTCATGTAGGCAGAGGAATTGGATGTACCTATCCTATGCCATTTAAATGTTGTAATGGTATCTCTCTCCATCACGTCTTCTGGCAGCTCGTTCTGGATATATACCATCATCTATGTTACCTCTTTGATTTGCTTTACATTTCTTCAATCTCACCTTAAACCTAGTTCTAGAACTCCTGACCCAGGAAAACGATTCTGACTATCTATTGTATCTATCACCTCATAATTTTCTAAACTATAAGGCCACCACCTCAGCCACCTATGTTCGTGTGAGAATAAATCCAGCCTGTCCAATCTCCCCTTATAACTATAACATGGTTACCTGATACAGTTACAATTACAATTACCTGTGCACATATCATTCCACCTTATTCTACTCCGATGCAGATGCAAAAATGCAAGGGAGATACACAGAATAAAAAGAGCTTGCAATGCCTCCAATATTTGTCCATAGCACCATACAAATGCAGGCCCTGTAGTTCTTGCCAAGGTATATTATACACCTAGTTGGAGATGAAGTGGTCTTGACCTAGAGTTTACAAAATTGCAGATTATGTTATTGCTCTGGGTAATGTAGAAATGGTAGGTTGCAACAGTCTTAACATATGTAACATTGGTTCTCTAGTACCTTGTCATCTTCAACATACAGGAAGAAAATGATGGTAATACTCTACAGGTCAGGTTGCATCTGCCGAGAGTGAAAGAAAGTGAATGCTACAGATCAGTGAGCCTTCACCAGGTAGTCAACCCCCAAATGGTACCTCTGGTTTTATTTCAGATTTTCAGCATCTGCAACTTTGTCTTGCTTTAAATTATTCTCAATCCAAAACCTGTATCCCATGTTTTCAATGCAAAGGTCAAAAGCGTAGATATTCGCTTGTTACAGAGATATGTTACAGAGATCAGAGTTCAATTCTATTCTCTGCACTGAGCGGCACGGTGGTGCAGCGATAGAGTTGCTGCCTTACAGCGCTTACAGCCCCAGAGATCCGGGTTCAATCCCGACTACGGATACTGATAGTACAGAATTTGTAAGTTCTCCCCGTGACTGTTTGGATGTTCCATGAGATCTTCGGTTTCCTCCCACATTCCAAAGATGTACAGGATTGTAGGTTAATTAGCTTTGTATAAATGTGAAATTGTCCCTAGTGTGTGTAGGATGGTATTAATGTGCAGGGATCGCTGGTCGATTATGACTTGGTGGTCCAAAGAGCCTGTTTCCACGCCATATCTCTAAACTAAACTAAACTAAACTAAAAACTAAACACTGCAGGCAATGAAGCTATCTGTACATGTGTCCAGCAAGAGCTACACAACAGTCACGCATGTGATGGAAGTAACATTCTTGCCAGATCATGTCGGAGGCTTTTGTCATTACCTTGCTCTCTCGGTGGTCTTCTGCACCAGCGTTGAAAAGGGTGTGAAGATTTGTACATGCATCAATCAGATAACCGTGATAGAAGGGAGGATTATGCCAGCACGCATGTCATAGCAAATAATGCAATGAAATATCCAACAAACACATTACATTGAATGGGAAGTAATTAGATCATCAAATCTCTCACCATCCGCATCCCATGGAGCAGCATTGAGCAAAGAAAAGCCCAAAAAAGCCACATAATGCTGTGGCATTGGGAGCTGTCAGAGATGACATTCTGTATTTTCTTTCAAGTCACTCATCTCGTATCTCCTTAAGCTTATAAATTCTCAATGAGCTTATAAATTTGTGCTTGGCAACTCAAGAAGCTATGTATCATTCACAATGAAGTGATTCACTTCTTTGGCAGCCCTTCAGTTATTCCAAACATTAATTCTTTCACCACATCAACAGTGAGCAGGAAGTATCAGCAAAATGTACCCCAAAAATGTACCACAACTAAATAAACTGTCCTTCAAAACATACACAAATCCACAACCTCTTTCACCTACTAAGAGAAAAATAGGTACTTAGGAACACTGCCTTGGAAAACTTCTCTACCAAGATGTACATCATCCTATCTTGGACATGTATTGATGTTCCATCATTGTAAAATTCCCTACCCACCAGCCCATCAAAGGAATATCTTCACAACACAGACCTCAGTGGTTCAAGAAGTCACCTCGTCATCAGCAGTTTGTGATCCATTTTTCAGAACCGTCCAAACACTGTATAGGAAGAATAAAATATTGATTGCAAACTGGTAGGTTGCACAAAAGGGTTGGGGAATGCAAAATAAAGCATAGGATTGAGACACAAAAGGCTGGAGTAACTCAGTGGGTCAGGCGGCATCGGTGGAGAAAAGGATTAAGTGACGTTTCGGGTTGTGACCCTCCTCCAGCCAGTTTAGGTTGAAGAAGGGTCTGATCCCGAAACATCACCTATTCCTTTTCTCCAGAGATGCAGCCTGACCCGCTGAGTTACATCAGCATTTTGTGTCTATCTTTGGTGTAAACCACCATCTGCAGTTCCTTCCTGCACGAAGCATAGAATTTGTTGTAAATAGTTTACAACCATTGATTGCAATTGTTTTCAATATATTTGAAAAAAGATCACACATTATCTCAGAGAAATGAACCTTAATGTTTGTCACTTTGCAAGTGTGGCTCTCCAGTCTGGGAACCTTTGCTTGATGAGTGTTTGATATTGGCCTGACCTTGCAGTCGGCAGTGAATGAATGCCACCAGCTGTTCATTATACCATCACTCGCTCCACAAATGTTTCCTGGGTTTTTCCACTGTAACATGCGCTAAATTAAAATCCATTTCAACACCGCACAGTGCAGGGTGGCACCGTGGCACAGAGGTAGAGTTGCTGCTCTACAGTGCCAGAGACCCGGGTTCAATCCTGACCACGGGTACTGTCTGCATGGAATTTGTATGTTCTCTCTCCTCACCTCCTGAATCCTCAAAGTCTTTCCAATGTCCTCACATCCACCGCACTTGAAGAGCTACAAGGGCAAAGGTTGTGGATGCATCAAAGACACCAACATCTTTATCCTATGCTCTAAATCACTTGGAAATATAGTGCCACAAAGAATGGATCAACTAGGCTCATATTCACTGGAATTTAAAAGGATGAGAGGGTATCTTATCGAAACATATAAAATTATTAAGGGATTGGACAGACTAGATGCAGGAAAAATGTTCCCGATGTTGGGGGAGTCCAGAACCACGGGTCACAGTTTAAGAATAAGGGGTAGGCCATTTAGGACTGAGATGAGGAAAAACGTTTTCACCCAGAGAGTTGTGAATCTGTGGAATTCTCTGCCGCAGAAGGTAGTGGAGGCCAATTCACTGGATGTTTTCAAGAGAGAGTTGGATATAGCTCTTTGGCGTAATGGACTCATAGGATATGGGGAGAGAGCAGGAACGGGGTACTGATTCTGGATGATCAGTCATGATCATATTGAATGGTGCTAGAAGGGCCAAATGGTCTACTCCTGCACCTAGTTTCTATGTTTCTATTCCCTCATTCTCACCAGTGGAGAAAATCCAGGAAATCCCTACTCGGCAAAAATCTAGGAATTCCTACAGCAGTTCAAGCATTCCAAAGATTGCTTTGCCATGTCTTTGCCAGATGCCATTCTCTTTACCAGATGTCATTAAGGCTAGGTCATTAAATATTCTCACCATCATTTTCTTAAGGAGTTTTAGAGATTGAGTATAAATGCTGATGCCATCAGTAATGTCCTCATCTGGTAAATCATTAATAAAACAAATAGTAAAAAACCCTTTAAGTTTTGTTTTTCATGTGGGTTGATCAACAAGCACTAACATTAACCATTCCATACCAGGTAGCTCTGTCAAAATCTGTAGGCAGTTTATTCCTAGGGTTTTTTCCTCTTTCATTTATAGATGACACCTTTGATGGCAAATCAATGGAGAACTTACCTATCTGAAGCTGCTCTGCTCTGAAGCTGTTTCCTGTGAACAGATACTAAAGACTTGCAAAATCACCAGGTGAATATAGGCAGGAATGACAATGCAACATTCCCACAGCAAATTTTTGACAAGTGAAAGGTAGGATTTCAGTACAGTTATCCAAGGTTTTCAGGATCAAGCTTTAACCAATTGGATATCAGTATATATGTGGGAAGGAACCGCAGATGCTGGTTTAAACTGAAGATAACACAAAATGCTGGAGTAACTCAGCAGGGCAGGCAGCATCTCTGGAGAGAAAGAATGGCTGACGTTTCAGTTCGAGACTGAAGAAGCGAAACATGTATCCAAAGTTGCTGCCTGTCCCGCTGATTTACTCCAGCATTTGAAAGCTATCTTTGGATAGCAGTTTATTTTGAGCTGTCAATCTAATTACTGTGGGTCTTTCTATAGCATTGGGTGCATTCCAACCAACTAGCTGTCTTCAGGTTTCTCTTTGACTGCGGATTTATTGATAAAGTCTTAAGAGGCTTTCTCACGGGGCGACTTGACGCAAGAAGTAACCAGAGTTGAACATCGTGGGAACCTCATATGATAACCGTACGGCATTCGTGGACCACCGTGGTGCTAACGGCAGGTACTCGTGTAACTTGTTGACTCGGGAGAAAATTCAAGCAAGCTTGAATTTCTCCAAGAGTGACTTGTACACACTTGTGGTTGAACATTGAAACATTATATGGACGTCGTGGCCAGTGCGATATCCGTAATAACTCTTGCGTTTACCGTGGGAACTCCTGCGAACGGTGAACCCGGAAGCTGGACAGAGGGGACAGAAGGTGAGTAAAAAAGGTGGTCTCAATGTATGTTAATGAGTGTTTTTTCCTCTTGGGCATTACTTTGTTTCTGTTGGAGGCTCCACATGTTATTATAGCCTGAAGTGTGATAAAGCTTTTAACTCAGCAGTTTGATTGTCAGTGCTTGTTTACCTCATTGTTAAATACATATATTTTTTACTATCAGATTGATGTCTGCAATTCTTCATTAACACATCACCACAAGATGAATGTCTCTAATGTTATAATCCCTCTCATGCTGAAACACAAAATAGTTGAAGGGAGGTGATATAATCACATTTTCATTCTTTTTCATTTTTGAGTGTTCAGAGCCCTCAATTGCTGAGCTATTTGAACGTTTGAAAGTTTCACCTCTCAGTAGATAATAAAATAAGACAATCATCACGGTCAATGTGAGACAAAGTCTTTATTCCTATTTGATAATATAAAAAGACGACTTCTTGCACATATTGAGAGAAGGTGCATCACACCAAACAACATTTGTCTAAAAAAGGGCTTCGCAAACATGAAAATCAACAAATGAGGCACGCTAGATTTTTTTAAACAGATTCTATTCATTAACCTCCGCAACAAGCCTAAACTCAGGCAATAAAAGGGAGTCAACCAAGGGAGGATATTTATAGTGTGTGAAAAAAAAAGTGACATCATTTGTGCCACGTGATGATTTAACAACACTTCACAGTTCACAATGTTCATTCAAGATTTAACGGGAAAGCTCGGGAGACGGACAAGTCACTCGCACAAATAACAGAAATGCCGAGTACCCATGGGAACTCTTTATCTACCCCCCGTTATATTGTGTGATATCGTGCTAGACCACGACCACTTCACTCTGGTTACATCTCGCGTCAAGTCGCCCCGTGAGAAAGCCCCATTATTGTGACTTCCTGCAATGGGTGTCATGAAATTGAATCATAAAGGCCTCTAATGCAGTGAAGAGGTTGGAACATAACATGGCTGGTCTCCTGATATTTCTTATGGTTTTACAGTGCCCTCCATAATGTTTTGGACAAAGACCCTTCATTTAATTGTTTGCCTCTCTGCTCCACAAATTGAGATTTGTAACAGAAAAATTCACATGTGATTAAAGTGCACATTGTCAGATTTTAATAATGGCCATTTTTATACATTTTGATTTCACCATGTAGAAATTACAGCAGTGTTTATAGGTAATCCCCCCATTTCAGGGCACCATAATGTTTGGGACACAGCAATGTAATGTAAATGAAAGTAATCATGTTTAGTATTTTGTTGCATATACTTTGCATGCAATGACTGCTTGAAGTCTGCGATTCACGGACATCACCAGTTGCTGGGTGTCTTCTCTGGTGATGCTCTGCCAGGCCTGTATTGCAGCCATCATTAGCTTATGCTTGTTTTAGGGGCTAGTCCCCTTCAGTTTTCCTTTCAGCATATAAAAGGCATGCTCAATTGTGTTTGGATCAGGTGATTGACTTGGCCACTCAAGAATTGACCATTTTTTAGCAAGAATTGACCATTTTGTTACTTTAGCAGTATGTTTGGAATCATTGTCTCTGTAGAATGAACTGCCGGCCAATGAGTATTGAGGCATTTGTTTGAACGTGCAGATAGAATGTGTCTATACACCTCAGAATTCATTATGCTACTACCATCAGCAGTTGTATTATCAATGAAGATAAGTGAGCCAGTACCTTCAGCAGCCATACATGCCCAAGCCATAACACCCCCACCACCGTGTTTCACAGGTGAGGTGGTATGCATTGGATCTTGGGCTGTTCCTTCTCTCCTCCATACTTTGCTCTTGCCATCACTCTGAGATAATTTAATCTTCATCTCTTCTGTCCACAAGACCTTTTTCCAGAACTGTGGTTGCTCTTTTAAGTACTTCTTGGCAAACTGTTACCTGGCCATCCTATTTTTCCGGCTAACCAGTGTTTTTACATACATCATGCCTCTGTATTTCTGTTCATGAGGTTTTCTGCGGACAGTGATCATTGACAAACCTACACCTGACTCCTGAAGAGTGTTTCTGATCTGTCGGACAGGTGTTTGGGGAGTTTTCTTTATAATAGAGAGAATTTGTCTGTCATCAGCTGTGGAGGTCTTCCTTGGCCTGCCAGTCCCTTTGCGATTAGTAAGCTCACCAGTGCTCTCTTTCTTCTTAATGATGTTCCAAACAGTTGATTTTGGTAAGCCTAAGGTTTGGCTGGTGTCTCTAACAGTTTTATTCTTGTTTCTCAGTCTCATAATGGCTTCTTTGACTTTCATTGGCACAACTTTGGTCCTCATGTTGATAAACAGCAATAAAAGTTTGCAAAAGTGATGGAAAGACTGGAGGAAAGACAAGGTGCAGAGAGCTCTCTTATACCTGCATTAAGGAGGCAATTAAACACACCTGAGCAATTACAAACAAGTGTGAAGCCATGTGTCCCAAACATTATGGTGCCCTGAAATGATGGGAGAATATGTATAAACACAGCTGTAATTTCTACATGGTGAAACTAAAATGTATTAAAATGGCCTTTATTAAAATCTGACAATGTGCACTTTAACCACATGTGATTTTTTAATATTACAAATCTCAAATTGTGGAGTACAGAGGCAAATAAATAAATGATAGCTCTTAATTCCAAACATTATGGAGGGCACTGTAAATTGTACTATTTATTGTAATTGTCTCTAAAAAATGAAAACCACATCCGCTTTGAGATACTGGAGAATAATAGATATTGTGAATTAATATAATTGGACATTTTAGGACGCAAGTTTATCTTGGGTTTTCATAAATTGGTTACTGGTAATGTTAACCACTGAACAATTTGTTCCAACAACAGGGCATATATTAAAAAAAACTATTTTATAACAGCTGCTAAGGGCAATAGTCCAAGATGATTCTTTACCCTATTTTCTTCCATCTTCCTCTATTGCCTGACGTCAATAAACTAGTCTTTTTTGCCACCAGACACCACTGGGTCTTTGAGTGGTGGATATAGACAATAGGTGCAGGAGTAGGCCATTCGGCCCTTCGAGTATAGTGAGTATAGTTTTGCATATCTTTCATTCATTGTTCTTTATCTCTCCACATCACCATATATATCTCTCGTTTCCCTTATCCCTAACCAGTCTGAAGAAGAGTCTCGATCTGAAACGTCACTCATTTCTTCTTTCCAGAGATGCTGCCGGTCCGGCTGAGTTACTCCAGCTTTATGTGTCTATTTATAGTGAAGCTCTCTCTGTGCCAGTGTATTTGAATAATGTAGGTAGGCACTGTATATTCTGCAGATGCACAGTCAAAAAGAAGCTCATCTCAAGCTTTGTCTTCTCTTCAGTCAACATAACAGGCACAAAACACATTAAACTCTGTTGCAATCAGTTTTATTCATGAAACAATTCATGAAATTTAAAATTGCCTTCAATTCATGATCAACACTTGGCATGGAGATCTATAGGCATTTGTTGTGCTCTCAGTATCACGGAGACAATGGAGAAAGGTGCTGGAGGCAATCACAATCCAGTTCTAGTTTAGTTTAGTTTATTATCATGTGTGCCGAGGCACAGTGAAAAGATATTTTGTTGTGTGGTATCCAGTCAGTAGAAAGACTATGCATGATTACATTCAAGCAATCCACAGTGTACAGATACAGGATAAAGAAAATAATGTTTAGTAAAGACATGAGTAAGTTGATTCATAAGGGTGTCAGGGGTCATGGGGAGAAGGCAGAAGAATGGGGTTGAGAGGGAAAGATAGATCAGTCATGATTGAAAGGCGGAGTAAACTTGATGGGCTGAATGGCCTAATTCTACTCCTAAAATGTGAACTTTTGAGCTTATAAAGTCCAGAGTGCAAGATAAAGTCTAGTTCTGTCTAATGATCAATTCTACCATATTGGCTCTTCTCCGGTCCAATACCTGGAAACTTAATCACAATGACAAATCCAAGTGGAATTTCCATTAATCATAGACAAATATAATTACATCCAGTAAATAAGCCAAACATCTCCACGTGGCAATGCAGTTAATGTATTGAAACTGTTAAATTTGTTAAATATCCTGCATTTTTTGACATATTCGCTAGAATTTTATGGTGTCAGATTATTCAATTTTCACAATTTTGCAGCTAACATCTTTCGTTGAACAATGAATCAGAACGCAAAGCTACAGAATCACTTGTCGTTCGTCAAATGGCCATGCATTCAATTTATTAAATGTTTAAATAAAGCATTGCGGTGATTTAATGTGTAAACTTGAGTATTCGCAGCCAACTAGGGCAATACTGATTCGCTGATTAGGCCTCTTCAGATTATTGTGGATTGTGTGAAAGAACAATTAATCACCCTCTTTGGGGTGAAAAAAAAATGAGAGAGCGCTACAGTAATTTAAATGAGGTGATTAGAGTGCCTAAAGGAGTGCTTCATCCACACAATGTTGCATTGAAAGGCAGGTACTTTATAAAATAAATCTCTGGGCACTCTTGATCAGAGCCCTACCTTGCAGTCCTGCCCTTACCTGCTGTACCACATGATTGATGTTTCCTCCTGCCACCCATCTTGCTAACACCAGAAGATCATTCGGCAACACTGCTGAGATGAGATCCGTTGCTTTATTGACTGCTAGCACTCAAAGTTCCTGCTCTGTGGCTCCCTTGGCATTATTAATGTTGCACATGAAGTGCACAGGAATTATATTAATGAGCTGACCTCAATTTATCAAGAGCACTCATTTCATTTCAGCACAGGTACATACAGATCCAGTAGCATGTCAGTGATGGAGACTGCATGGTTTTCATATACTCCACTGTTTCATTATCTATATTACAGAAATAACCCCTCTTCCTCTCTTGTTCTCTCCCCCTCTCTCTTTCCCCTCTCTTTCCCTCGATATCTCCCACTCCCTCTCTCTCCATCTTTCCCTCTCTCTCTCCCTTTCTCGTTCTCTCTGTCCCTCTCTCCTCCTCCCTCTCTCCCGCTCTCTCTATTTCTCTCCGTCCTCCCCCTCCTCGTCCAGTATGGCTGCATTATTAGAGACTATCAACATTATATTTTAATATTAGGGTCTTGTCTCAAAATCACGAGCCAATGATTAAAGCAATGGGAATGCATTGGTGGACGGGGATGGGAAAGGGATATAAATGTTCTGTAGAATTTAACCCCTGAACCATCAGTGATGTTTTTGTTCCCGTTTTCCGCACAGTGTGTGACCCTGTTAACTGGACCAGTGGGTTTGGGCCAACAAGCAGATGCAGAGCACAATCCAGAGCACAATCCTTGCAATTAGGAGGAGTGCAACTCAATGATTGAAGTTGATGTGAAAATATGGGCATTACAGGACTAGTTGGGAGAGAAAGAGAGAGGCTATTGTCTGGAGATATGGTGAACGAGAGAAACCTTCATGGCTGAGGGATGTTCATGGAATGGAGGACATGGTAGTGTATTTGGGCCATGTTAATGTGACTAGAGGGACTCTCTCTGATGCGACTAGGGGGAGGGGGAGCAAGGGCGGAGCTACGGGGTACCGAGGAGACACGAGTGAGGGCCTCATCTATGATGGGCGAGGGGATGAGGACATCTCGGATGTCCCTGTATTGAACACCCCATCTTGGGTGCAAATACAGCATAGACTTTTGAAAGAGTAGGGGATAGAGTCTTTGCAGGAAGCAGGGTGGGGAGAAGTGTCGTCGAGGTAGTTGTGGGAGTCAGTGGGTTTATAATAGACATCAGTCAATCAGTCTATTTCCTGTGATGGAGACTGTGAAGAAAGGGGAGGGAGGTGTCTGAGATTGTCCAAGTAAATTTGAGTGCAGGATGAAAATTGGTGGTGAAGTTGATCATATATATATATATATATAGTTTGGCCATTTTCTCAGTGTCAGAGCGGGTTCGTCTAGGATGCTCTGATTCCTTCGCACATCCCAATGATGTGCAACTAGCTTGATAACATCTGGGTGTGTGTGTGTGTGTGTGTGTGTGTGTGTGTGTGTGTGTGTGTGTGTGTGTGTGTGTGTGTGTGTGTGGGCGTGAGTGTGTGTGTGTGTGTGTGTGTGTGTGTGTGTGTGAGTGTGGGTGTGCGTGTGTGAGCATATGTGTGTGTGCATGGCCGTGTGGTGTGTGTGAGTGTGCATGCGTGGGTATGTTTGGGCATTTGTGGGCGTGTATGGGCATGTGTCGTGTAGTGTGTGGGCGTGTGTGTGCATGTGTGTGGGTGTGTGGGTGGGTGTGGGTGTGTGTGTGTGAGCATGTGTGTGTGAGCATGTATGTGTGTGTGTATATGTGTGTGCATGTGTGTGTGTGTGTGTGTGTGTGTGTGTGTGTGTGTGTGTGTGTGTGTGTGTGTGTGTGTGTGTGTGTGTGTGTGTGTGTGTGTGTGTGTGTGTGTGTGTGTGTGTGTGGTGTGTGTGTGTGTGTGTGTGGTGGGAAGCAGGAACGGAGGGGCCATTTTGATGGGAATATGGTGAAAATAGGTTTCAGGGAATATTAGCAAAGGAGTGTAATTATGTGATAAGGACATATGGAAATCGGTAGGAGATATTCTTGTCATGGAGCAAACAATGGTGTCCATGGGATTCTGGCCAAGGCTTCAGAGGACATCATGGGAAGAGACCTGTGTCCACTCTGATCTACTTAAATGCCGTGCTTTCAGTCTACATGATTTGTCCTTTTGCTCTTCATAGCTTTACGGAGCTCTACGCAGTTTAAATGCTTTCCATGATCATACAGTTCCAATAGCATACAATATTCTACCACCCCTTTTCCAGTTTACCGTAGCTTTCCCCACAATCTCAACAGTTCTTCCTTCAGACAAATCATAACCCCAGGGCAACCCCAAGCAGTATTGGTGTTACATGGGGATCTAAGCTGCCCGTATTTCAGATTCTCACGTCTTTCCACTCTCCGCAGGAGAAGACAGCACAGCATGAGGGGGACCTGTCCACTTTCCTCTTCATGCTTCCTTTGAGGAGTCAGCCCAAGAGATCCAAAGCAGAGAACATTGAGGAACAGAAAATAGAGGAGAAGCAACCTTTTGTTCACTAACCGGAACCTTGCCATAAAATGAAATCCTCGTCAATGCCATTCACTCATCGGAAAATAGTCTATACGGTACTACCCTGAAGTGAGCATTTTAACAGTCAGCCACTTTGATGGCATGGAATGAACCTAAAGCGAAAAAGTACAGAACAGAATCAATGACAGTCTCCAGAGACATTGCCATGAATATCCTACAGTATGACTGCAGGACAACTTGCAACTTATGATACTACTGTATACACCCTTCAAAGCTGCCTGGTGAAATGAAGTTTCTACATATGATGTTCCTTAATCACATCCAGGTTAGTCAGTTATTTTCTTTATGGGTGATTGGTGGGTATACTCTTGCTAATTTCACCGTTTGTATTCCTTCGTTATCACCTCGTCCCCAGCCAACAATTGACCATTGTGGGTTCCACCTTCCTTGAGTTATCGGCGCAGGCTCTGCTTTGTTCTGCACCTTCCCACACCTCTAGTTACCCCCTCCCTAACTCTGACGAAGGGTCTCGACACAAAACGCCTATTCCTTTTCACCAGAGATGCTGTCTGACCCGCTGAGTTACCCCCAGATAAATTGTGTCTATCCTGGGTATTTTAAGATGTGCTTGTAAATGAATATTTCTTCATTGAATAAGCACCTGCCTTCATGTATTGAGTGAAATCGCCAGTCCTTTGTCAATGAACCAAATCAGTTTGCTAAGCAAACAGTGCACTAGTAGATCTTCTGCCTCAGATGCAATGGATAACAGGGAGGGCTTCTGCCTCAGAGCTCACATGCCCCTAGTGCAATCTTGACTAGGGACTGTTGTCAGTATGGAGTATGCACATTCTTCCATGTAGGAAGGAAGCAAAGATGCTGGTTTACCAAGGATAGACACAAAATGCTGGAGTATCACATATCAAAGCAGACGATGTTATGTCGAATGGTTCATTGTTAGCTGAGGGGAAGATGACTAGGAGGCATACAATCAGTAAAATTAATCAGAAGGACAGTGAAACTAGTCGGAGAACTAGGGTGGAGGAGGGGCGGAGAGAGAGGGAAAGCAAGGGTTACTTGAAGTTAGCGAAATCAATATTCATACCGCTGGGTTTTAAGCTGTCCGAGCAAAATATGAGGTGCTGTTCCTCCAATTTATATTAGGCCTCACTCTGACATGCTTCCTGTGCCTACAGGTATTCGACTAGGTGTTCCATTTTCCATCCACATCCCAAGTACATGCAGATTGGCTGTAGTAAATAATCTCTGGGTGGGATTTGCTACGAATGTGAGAGAAAATAGTTACAGGGAAATTGGTGGGGAATTGCATTGATAGGATTGCTGTGAGAGCTGGCATAGACTTGATGGGCTGAATGGGTTTCTTCTAGGTTATAAGGACATATGCAATCCCAGTTCATATCTGATGAGAAATTCAACATTCACATGGAGACAGTGACATTAGGCACAATGAAACTAGCAGGCCTCTGGGGAAACTAATATGCATGGCTTAGGTCTTTAAGAGTGGATGTGGAGAGGATGTTTCCACTAGTGGGACTGTCTAGGACTAGAGGTCATAGCCTCAGATTAAAGGACATCCCTTTAGAAAGGAGATGAGGAAGAATTTATTTAGTCAGAGCGTGATGCATCTGTGGAATTCTTTGCCACAGAAGACTGTGGAGGCCAAGTCAATAGATATATTTAAGGCAGATATAGATAGATTCTTGATTAGTACGGGTGTCAGGGGTTATGAGGGGAAGGCAGGAGAATAGGGTTGGCAGGGAGAGAGCCATAATTGAATGGCAGAGTAGACTTGATGGACCGAATGGCCTAATTCAGCTCCTATCACTTTTGACCTTATGGCTTTCTTTTCACCTTCAGCCAAGGGGTAAATACTGTGAGGAGGATGCAAGGAGACCTCAAGGATGATTTAGACAAATTAATTGAGAGGGCAAATACATGGTCATGTACTATAATGTAGATAAATGTGAAATTATCCATTCCAGTTGGGAAAATAAAGAGGCAGAGTATTATTAAAACAGTGAGAAATTGGGGAATAATATACTTGTACAGTTACTAAAAACAAGCACGCAAGTGCAAGAAGAAGCTAAAATGATGAGGAATATTGGCTTTGTGCAAGTGGGTTTTAACATCAAACAACACAGCTCAGGAACAGGCCCTTTAGTCCACAATGTCCACGCCTAATATGATGACACTACTCTCCTATGCCTGCACATGATCCATATCCCTCATTTCCTTGCATATCCTTGTACCTATTTTGAGTAAGGAGCAACGATGTCTTGCTCTAATTATACAGACCACACCGGAAGTATTGTTTGCAATTTCTTTTAACCTAAGAAATAGTTTAGTTTAGTTTACTTTATTGTCGTGTGTACCGAGGTTCAGTGAAAAGCTTTTGATGTCACTAAACAGTCAACAAAAAGGCAATACATGATTTCAATCGATCCATTTACAGTGTATAGATACATGATAAATGAATAACATTTAGTGCAAGGTAAAACTAGCATGTCCTATCAAGGATAGTCCGAGGGTCATCAAAGAGCCTCTGATGACCCCCAGACTATCCTTGATCGGACTTTGCTAAATAATATAATTGCCATTAAGGGAATGCAGTGAAGATTCACAAAATGATTCCTGGAATGGCAGGACTGTTACATGGGGAGAGGATAGGTCGGCTACCCCTGTACTCAAGTGAATTTAAAATAATGAGGTGATTTCATTAAAATATATACAATTCTGACAGGGCTACAGAGGTTGCATGTTGTGAGGATGTTTCCCCAAGGGGATAGATCTCTAATCATGATCTCAGAATATGGTGAGAGAAGTTTAGACTCCGATGAGGAAACATTTCTTCACTCAGTTGACGGTAAACTGGTGACATTTTCTTCCACTGAAGAAGGTTGAGGATAAGTTGTTGAACATAATTTTAAAAGAGAGGTCGATAGAAGGGAGGGAGAGAGAAAACGGGGAATTACAGACCAGTTAGTCTAACATCGGTAGTGGGGAAAGTGCTAGAGTCAGTTATTAAAGATGGGATAGCAGCACAATTGGAAAGTGGTGAAATCATTGGACAAAGTCAGCATGGATTTATGAAAGGTAAATCATGTCTGACAAATCTTATAGAATTTTTCGAGGATGTAACTAGTAGCGTGGATAGGGGAGAACCAGTGGATGTGGTGTATCTGGACTTCCAGAAGGCTTTCAACAAGGTCCCACATAAGAGATTAGTATACAAACTTAAAGTACACGGCATTGGGGGTTCAGTATTGATGTGGATAGAGAACTGGCTGGCAAACAGGAAGCAAAGAGTAGGAGTAAACGGGTCCTTTTCACAATGGCAGGCAGTGACTAGTGGGGTACCGCAAGGCTCAGTGCTGGGACCCCAGCTATTTACAATATATATTAATGATCTGGATGAGGGAATTGAAGGCAATATCTCCAAGTTTGCGGATGACACTAAGCTGGGGGGCAGTGTTAGCTGTGAGGAGGATGCTAAGAGACTGCAAGGTGACTTGGATAGGTTGGGTGAGTGGGCAAATGTTTGGCAGATGCAGTATAATGTGGATACATGTGAGGTTATCCATTTTGGTGGCAAAAACAGGAAAGTAGACTATTATCTAAATGGTGGCCGACTAGGAAAAGGGGAGATGCAGCGAGACCTGGGTGTCATGGTACACCAGTCATTGAAAGTAGGCATGCAGGTGCAGCAGGCAGTGAAGAAAGCGAATGGTATGTTAGCTTTCATAGCAAAAGGATTTGAGTATAGGAGCAGGGAGGTTCTACTGCAGTTGTACAGGGTCTTGGTGAGACCACACCTGGAGTATTGCGTACAGTTTTGGTCTCCAAATCTGAGGAAGGACATTATTGCCATAGAGAGAGTGCAGAGAAGGTTCACCAGACTGATTCCTGGGATGTCAGGACTGTCTTATGAAGAAAGATTGGATAGACTTGGTTTATACTCTCTAGAATTTAGGAGATTGAGAGGGGATCTTATAGAAACTTACAAAATTCTTAAGGGGTTGGACAGACTAGATGCAGGAAGATTGCTCCCGATGTTGGGGAAGTCCAGGACAAGGGGTCACAGCTTAAGGATAAGGGGGAAATCCTTTAAAACCGAGATGAGAAGAACTTTTTTCACACAGAGAGTGGTGAATCTCTGGAACTCTCTGCCGCAGAGGGTAGTCGAGGCCAGTTCATTGGCTATATTTAAGAGGGAGTTAGATGTGACCCTTGTGGCTAAGGGGATCAGAGGGTATGGAGAGAAGGCAGGTCGGGATACTGAGTTGGATGATCAGCCATGATCATATTGAATGGTGGTGCAGGCTCGAAGGGCCGAATGGCCTACTCCTGCACCTAATTTTTATGTTTCTATGTTTCTATTTCTAGACATTTTGAGTGGGTTGGGAAATACATGGACAAATTGGGCCGAAGAGTCTAATGCTTGTGACTCTATGATTCTATGACTCTAGAAATACTACAATGATAGAAATCAGTCAATATAAAATCTGACAGGTATATGATATACACAACATTGTAAAAAAAATAAGGAGACATGTTTACGTAAAAACAATGAATAATATTGGCAGTATTGGGGGAGAGAAAGAGATTGTGATATTAGATGGAGGAAAAGCCATGAGCCTTTTGAATGATAGACCAGGCACTAAGGGTTGAATTTTAATTTAATTTAATTTAGAGATACAGCACGGAAACAGGCCCTTCGGTCCACCGAGTCCGCGCCGACCAGCGTCCCCCTCACGTTAACACTATCCAACACACACACTGGGGACAATTTACACATTCACCAAGCTAATTAACCTACCGACCTCTACGCCTTTGGAGCATGGGAGGAAACCAAAGATCTCAGATAAAACCTACGCGGTCACTGGAGAATGTGCAAACTCCGTACAGATAGCACCCGTAGTCAAGATCGAACCGAGCTGACACACAGTGAGATGTTTAATATTTAAATCTAAATTTAAATTCTACAGCAATGCCAATCGCTAGGATTGAACGGGCACTGCTGACCTTGTTAAGATGTGAGGTGGTATATAGTGAGGGATAGAATCCAAACATCATTGAGTTCTATCAACAATTCTTTGATTGCCCTCTTCACATTGATTCCCCACTGCACTACACGCTGATCTGATCTGTGCAGGCAACATACTATAACCCAGTCTGAAGAAGGGTTTCGGCCTGAAACGTCACCTATTTCCTTCGCTCCATAGATGCTGCTGCACCCGCTGAGTTTCTCCAGCATTTTTGTGTACTTTCGATCTTCCAGTATCTGCAGTTCCTTCTTGAATACTATGACAACTGCTGATTTACAACCAGCCATTCAAAGGAGTGTTAGTTTACTCTTGACTTTGTTTGCCTCTTAACCGGATAACACAAAGCAAGGATTAGGAATCCTTACATAATAAAATCTCCAAATGGTTTACTTTTAGTTATTACCTTCTGGACTTGCACCATTGTTGTATCATAGTTGCTTCAATAAGAAGGAGAAAATTGACATTTAAATAATTTTGAATAACGTTATTTTTACATAAACATGTCTCCTTATTTTTTTATAATGCTTTGTGTATATTATAAGACTGTCAGATTTTATATTGACTGACTTCTATTGCTGCAGTATTTAGTATAAAGTAGTCATAGATTCATAGAGTCGTACAGCACGGAAACAGACACTTCGGCCTAACTTGTCTGTGCCGGCCAAAATTTATCTGTGTTTGGCGCTTTTCTAACCACGAACCTGTCTAAATGTCTTTAAACATTTTTTATTGTACCAGCCTTATCTACTTCTAGATCTCACCGTCTCCATCACAAGAAACAGACTATTGACCGACATCTACAAAGCTACTGACTCCCACAGATATCTTGACTACACACTTCTTCCCTTCCTGCTTCCTATAAAGACACTATCCCCTACTTCCAATTCCTCCGCTAACGCCGCATCTGCGCCCAGGATGAGGTGTTCCATAACAGGGCATCGGAGATGTCCTCATTCTTTAGGTTCCCCTCTTCCATTATAGATGAGGCTCTCACTAGGGTCTCCTCGATATCCCGCAGCTCCGCTCTTACTCCCCGTCCCCTCATTCGTAACAAGGACAGAGTCCCCCTTGTCCTCACCTTCCACCCCATCAGCCTTCGCATACAGCATATAATCCTCCAACACTTTTGCCACCTCCAACGGGATCCCACTACTGGCCACATTTCCCTATCTCCACCCCTTTATGCTTTCCACAGAGACCGTTCCCTCCGAAACTCCCTGGTCAACTCATCCCTTCCCACCCAAACCACCCCTCCCCTCGTACTTTCCCTTGCAACTGCAGGAGATGCAACACCTGCCCGTTTACCTCCCCCTCGACTCCATCCACGGACCCAAACAGCCTTTCCAGGTGAGGCAGAGGTTCACTTGCACCTCATCCGCTGTATCCACTGTTCCAGGTATCAACTTCTCCACATCGACAAGACCAAGCACAGGCTCGACAACACCTCCGCTCAGTCCGTCTTAACCTACCTGATCTCTCGGTGGCTCAGCATTTCAACTCCCCCTCCCATTCTCAATCTGACCTTTCTGACCTGGGCCTCCTCCATTGTCAGAGTGAGGCCCAGTGCAAATTGGAGGAACAGCACCTCATATTCCGCTTGGGTAGTTTACACCCCAGCAGTATGAACATTGACCTCAAACTTCAGATTGCCCTTGCTTTCTTTCTCCATGCCCTTCCCCTTCCCAGTTCTCCCTTACTGTCTCCGACTCCATTCTATCTTTGTTCCATCCCCTCTCTATCTTTGTCCCATCCCCTCTCCTGACAACGTCGCCCAGTGTCTACGTAGCCTTATCTACTTCCTCTGGTAGCTCG
Organism: Leucoraja erinaceus; assembly: GCF_028641065.1. NCBI lineage: Eukaryota > Metazoa > Chordata > Chondrichthyes > Rajiformes > Rajidae > Leucoraja > Leucoraja erinaceus. The sequence continues at coordinate 41,421,007 of NC_073389.1, forward strand.
TTCCATATACCAAACTCCCTCTGCATGAGAAGGTTGCCCCTCAGGTCCCTATTAATTTCTTTCCACTCTCACTTTAAACCCATGCCCTCTAGTTCTACCTGAGGAACAGATTTGGTGCATTCATCTTATCTATTCCCTCATTATTTTACACACCACTATAAGATTATCACTCAGCCTCCTGCACTGCAAGGAATAAAGTCTGAACTTGCCCAACATCTCTAGCTCAGGCTCTCAAATCCAGGCAACATGCACATGAATCTTCACTGCATGCTTTCCAGCTCATGGCATCTTTCCTATAGCGGAGTGACCAAAACTGAGCATAATACTCCAAGTGCAGCCTCACCAATGTCTACAATACAATTGTAACACAACATCCCTATTTCTAAGCCCAAGTCCCTGAAGACCAATGTGCCAAAAGCCTTCTTCACCATCGTGTCTACTTTCAGGCAACTGTGTACTTGTACTCCTCAATTTCTCTGCTCTACAACACTCATCACTGACCTTCCATTCACTGTGAAGGTCCTACCCTGGTTTGACTTCCCAAATGCAAGTGTGACCTCACACTTATCTGAATTAAACCATTGGCCATTCCTTGATCTACTTGCCCAACTGATCAAGATCCTGCTCTAATTCTTGAACACGATTATGACTGTCTACAATGCCATCTATTTTAGTGTCATCTTCAATTTTACCTTGACTTGCACATTCTCATCCAAATTGTTTGTTACAAATGACAAACAGTAATGGACTCAGCACTAATCCCTGAGTCATACCACGTATCACAGGTCTCTTGTCTAAAAACCAATTGTCTACCACCATTCTCTGCTTCCTATCATGAAGCCAATTCTATTTAGCTAGCTTTGCCTGGACCTCTTGCAAATTAACCTTCCAGAGCAGCAAACCACAGAAAACATAATCAAAGGCCTTGTTAAAGTCCATATAGATAACTAAAGATAGACACAAAAAGCTGGAGTAACTCAGCGGGATAGGCAGCATCTTTGGAGAGCAGGAATGGATGATGTTTTGGGTCGAGACCCTTCTTCAGACTGGTTAGGGATAAGGTAAACAAGAGATATAGACGATGTGGAGAGATAAAGAACAATGAATGAAAGATATACAAAAAAGTAACGATGATAAAGGAAACAGGCCATTGTAAGCTGTTTGTAGGGTGAAAATGAGAAGCTCGTGCAACTTGGGTGGGAGAGGGATAGAGAGAGAGGGAATGCTGGGCCCACCTGAAGGGAGAGAAATCAATATTCATACCACTGGGCTGTAAGCTGCCCAAGCGAAATATGAGATGCTGTTCCTCCAATTGCGTTTAACCTCATTCTGACAATGGAGGAGACCGAGGACAGAAAGGTCTGTGTAGGAATGGGAAGGAGAATAACGTTTATGGCCTATTTTTGTCAATCTTCTTGGTTACTTCATTAAAAAAACTCATTCAATTTTGTGAGACATGATTCCCATGTTCAAACAATGCTGACTATCCTCAAACAACCCCTGCTTTTCCAAATGCATGTTTATCTCATTCCTCAAAATGCTCTGCAGTAACTTTAGTACCACTGATATTAGGCTTATTGGTCTATTAGTTCCCTACATTTTAGATGGGGTGTTATTTCCTGGTGCTAAATTAGTACAACTTATAATCAAAATGAAATGATCTCACAAGACTTTGCGTTGGAGGTGGCAAAATGTATGGTTATTTAAGGATCAAAGAGGAAAGACAAAATAAAGGTTGTGACGTGCAATAATCTTCAAACAGAGAAGGATATTTGGGGTTTATGGTGGAATTATGTATATGCCCATACAGAATGTGTTGTAAAAGGGAGTGGTTTTTAGATGAGAAAGTGTGTGAGGGTATCTAAAGTTCAAGAAAGGGTAAGGGAGGATTTGGTGACATATTCACTTCACAAGCTGTTTTCCCCGTTTTTAGCTGTAGATGAATTTTGGGTGTGAAGGAGTTGCTGCTTGCTTCTAGTGCCGACCCTTTGCAGATGGCGTGATTGTGGCATCCATCTTAGTGACATGAAGGGCCAGGTGCGGCCATTCTTGGACCTCGTGGATGTGTACTGAGATTGTCTAGATAGCTGGCCCTAAGGTGATAGGTAGACATGGATAAGGTTATTTGAAAACATCAAATAATCTGGAGTAAATTGACAATAAAGCCACCTGTTGTTTGGGTAAATGGCGATAGTGTGCCCTGCTGTTGTCAAGCAATTGGAGAATGTCTTTAAAGATTTACACCGCTGGTGCATGAACATTTCCAAAGAATTCTATATGAAAGAGTATCTTATAGTTTCTGCAATCAGCTTTCAAAATGGTCAATCATGTTGAATGTTTGTGAACTTCTGTGAAACACACACTCAAAAGCATTAATAATGAATCATACTAAATTAGCTATATCAAAAGAAATTACAAATAAAAAAAACTTAAAACCAAATACAATTAATTCAATAAATTCACAAAGAGGTAAATTATCTGTAGATACAAGCTTTTCCCTTTGAGAATAGGGAAGATTCAAACAAGAGGACATGACTTCAGAATTAAGGGACATAGGTTTAGGGGTAACATGAGGGGGAACTTCTTTACTCAGAGAGTGGTAGCGGTGTTGAATGAGCTTCCAGTGGAAGTGGTGGAGGCAGGTTCGTTGGTATCATTTAAAAATAAATTGGATAGGCATATGGATGAGAAGGGAATGGAGGGTTATGGTATGAGTGCAGGCAGGTGGGACTAAGGGAAAATAATTGTTCGGCACGGACTTGTACGGCCGAGATGGCCTGTTTCCGTGCTGTAATTGTTATATGGTTATATGGTTATCTGAAACAAACTTAGTTTCCATTAGATTGAACAAAGTTATTAAAGCTTTATAGGAATTTTATAGATCTTATAGGAATCTGAAGGGTAACTTTCTCACACAAAGGGTGATGGGTGTATGGAACAAACTGCCAGAGAAGGTAGTTGAGGCTAGGACTATCCCAACGTTTAAAAAACAGTTAGACAGGTACATGGGTAGGACAGGTTTGGAAGGATATGGGGCAATCACAGTCAGGTGGGACTAGTGTAGCTGCGACAAGTTGGCCAGTGTGGGCAAGTTGGGCCGGGGGGGCTGTTTCCTTGCTGTATCACTCTATGACTCAATAAACCTGAGTAGATTCTGTGGGCAGATTTCCCAGGGAAATGGTGGGATACTGAATCTGCTGCTTTGTCGCTGGTGTCCATGAAAATTATAGCAAAGATCCTTTAGGATGTTTAAAGTTTCATGTTCATACCAAAGTGGCAAACTCTGGTGGTTACCTGGGGAAATGTTGGGCATTGCATATGGAACTACTAACATTTCTTACGAAAATCTGGGCCAAGACTTAGATCAACATACTTCAGAAAACGTGAATGTAATGTAACAATGCAAGAGTAAAATGCCATATGACCCAGTAAGCTTGCTTTATTATTCAATACGATATGGATGGCTGTTTCCGCACCTCAACTCAAGTTTTCTGCCCTTTCCCATGTTCCACCATCAGTGAAATGTGTAATTTAGGTACAATGTACAAAAAAATAAAATAAAACAGTGCTATTTTGTAGTCTTTCAGGATGTTTGTATTTGCAAATGGCTTTTTATGAGGTGAGCTTTTCTCCAGATGTTCACAGATGCTGGAAAGGGCTCGGAAGATTTACGAGGATATTGCCTGGACTTGAGGGCCTGAGCTACAGGGAGAGTTTGAGCAGGCTCAGACTCTATCCTTTGGAGTGCAAGAGGATGTGTGTCCTGGTTTCCCATCAAGTGCAGTTGCAGAATTATAGATCATATCACAGTTTAGGACCTTGACGATTTTTTGATACCACTTTAATCCCTAAACCAACTAAATCATGATATTTTAAACACTTACCTTCACAAACGATGCTGTGCTTCTTTTTCAGATTGTTTAAATACCACTGGAACTTCTCGTCCAAGTGATCAAAATGGATTTGGAAAATGAGACGTTCTCAAACTTTACTTTAGAAGAACTGGCGACGGGGAAAACGTCAAAGGTGATGATATCACTTTCGCTCTCTGTCCTCACCACCTTGACCACAATCATTAATTCCCTGGTGATAACTGCAATAATCGTTACGAGGAAGCTCCACCACCCAGCAAATTACCTAATATGTTCCCTCGCTGTTACCGATTTACTCGTTGCCGTCCTTGTAATGCCCTTCAGTATCATCTACACTGTAAAGGAGACATGGGTTATGGGTCAAGTTGTCTGCAACATCTGGTTAAGTGTAGACATTACCTGTTGTACATGCTCTATCCTTCATCTGGCTGCAATTGCCCTGGACAGATATAGGGCCATAACAAATGCTGTGGAATATGCACAGAAAAGGACACCTAAACGCGCTGGAATAATGATCACCATCGTGTGGGTCATATCCATCTTTATATCACTGCCTCCTATGTTTTGGAGGCATCAAGGGAATAACAAGAATGACGAGTGTCTTATTAAGCACGACCATCTTCTCTACACAATCTATTCCACATTTGGAGCATTTTACATCCCTTTGGCTTTGATCCTCATCCTGTACTACAAAATATATCGGGCAGCCAAAACGCTCTACTACAAGCGGAGCCTGAGCAGGCGCATCAACGAGGATGTCAACGATAGGATGTCCATCATCGCTGCCAAACCTCCCAGGACCTCTTCCACCGTGTGCATTTCTGAAAAGTCCACCTCGGACCCTTCGCCAACTGAAGAGGGGGAGAATGTCCATAACACGGCCAGGGGCTTCAACCCCAGTTGCCACCAGGACAAAACGCAGAAGAGGTTGAAGATCTCAGGCACCAGAGAGAGAAAAGCTGCCACTACTTTAGGCTTGATTCTGGGGGCCTTCGTGATATGCTGGCTGCCGTTCTTTTTAAAAGAGGTTATTGTGAACGTCTGCGAATCTTGCAGCGTCTCGCTGGAGATTTCTGACTTCCTGACATGGTTAGGTTACCTTAATTCTTTAATCAATCCCCTTATTTATACAATCTTCAATGAAGACTTTAAGAGAGCATTTCAGAAACTGGTGCGCTGCAGATAATTCCTGTAAATACAAGGGCGGCAATCACAAAGTAATTATCTTTGTAATTAAAATAGCTGGATGTGCTGCAGAGGCTTTCAACTTTGAAAGGAAAATAAGTATTCCTATTCTGGTGGCTTACAGAGGCTTTGGATGGAGAACAATGAACAAAGCATTATCAAAAAATTCTGTCACAAATACTTGAAACTCCTGGGTATAAGAAATAAATTAATTGGGTTTTCTTTCCTTTCAGTAACTAGCAGAATGCAGAGGGAGGATAGTGTTGGAGAGGACCTTTTTGTGTGTGTGCATAAAATGTGATTGAAAAAGCATTATATAACTTTCTCCTATTGTCACCATTCATTTACATTTTCTTTGCAGTTTGAGATGGGTCCACAAAGAGTAATTAAAAAAGAGAACTGGTAATTAAGGGCATAAGGAAGATGTAAGTTTTATTTTATGGGGTGTATAGGAATAGAGTAGTAGCTGTGGAGTTGCTGCCTTAGAGTGCCAGACACCAGGGTGTGATCCTGACTCCGGATGCCGTCTGTATGGAGATTGTACGCTCTTCCCGTGACCTGCGTAGGTGTTCCCCAGAAGCTCCGGTTTCTTCCCACACTCCAAAAACGCACAGGTTTATAGGTTAATTGGCTTGGTAAAATTGTAAATTGTCCCTAGTGCGTGTAGGATATTGTTAGTGTGCGGGAACGCCGGTCGGCACGGATGCGGTGGGCTGAAGGGCCGGCTTCCGTGCTGCATCTCTAAACTAAACTAAACTAAATATGAAAGTAAGTGAGGGGAGAAGGACAAGACCACAATAAAGCCACAGTGGATGGTGCGAGCATTTTGCTTCACAGTACTACTTTAATGGCCATCAATGGGCACAGAAATGTGCGGCTGGAAGAACAGAAGAAGATAGCCTCAAATGACAGATTAGTTGAGAGACACTACACTCGCAGGATACAACACACCAAAGTCACCCACTCAGACACAAAAGGTGACAAATGCACATTCAGCACCCCAATCACAGGAACAGTGACAGTGGCGACCTTGCCTACTGAAGATTGTGCATGCAACTTTTGTGTCACAGAGCTTTTCCAGACTCTCATAAAGGAACATTGCAGAGACGGTCGCAGTGCTATTCATTGTCTCACTTTTCCATTTCACACCCAATTACATACACCTAAATGGTCACCAACCGCAACACCAGGCACACAGCCAAGGAGACAGATGGGGGAGGATATGTCTGCCTGATTCTTCTCCCAGTCCCAGTGCATAGGCAGTTAGACAATTTTTATTGACTCTATTTCCAATTACAGAGTTTGCAGTTGCTTATTTTTCCTCACGTAAAAACATGCATATAATTGGTCCATGTTAACAAAGCTATCTCATTGGTATTTGCAAAATGAAAGGATGACAGATGACATTATAGCTAACTAAAGTAGTTGCATTTAGCTTGCAAGTCATATGATACTTCAAGATGTGTGCAGGGCAAACAACTTGTTTATGAGAAGTTAATGATTCCTATAATTTCCAGTTCTACAAAATGGCTTTCTCAATACCATGTAGGTGAGTGGACTAAGGTGCCTGTGCACGCACACGGGTTAGTGAGCACCGTGGAACTGAATGTGCACAATAGTCTTCAAACTTTACTTGTGCTCTCCTAGACTTTAGAGATATAGCATGGAAATAGGCCCTTCGCCCCACCGAGTCCGTGCCGACCAGCGTTCCATACACCAGCACTATCCTACACACTAGGGGCAATTTACAATTTTACCGAAGCCAATTAACCAATAAACCTGTTCACCTTTGGAAGGAAACTGGAGCCTCTGGAGAAAGCCCACGCGGTCACAGGGAGAACGTACAAACTCTGTACAGCGAGCACCCATAGTCAGGATCGAACCTGGGCCTCTGGCGCTGGTAAAGCAGCAACTTTACCTCTGTGCCACCGTGCCACCCCCTTCTCATGCCGTGATTCTGGCTGGAGCCCAATGGAACTATCCCCACCTCCCAATGAATAGAGACTGAGAACCTTGCAAATGGGTTTACTCAGGGCATTTCCCATCTTCCATGTACCATTTCCATTGAGGCACAGCAGGTAACCCAGAGAAAGCCTGTTGAATTTCAATGGCGAAAATACTTTTTCAGTATTTACCTCTGAGCTATCAGCATCAGATGAAGGGTCTTGACCCGAAACGTCACCCATCCCTTCTCTCCAGAGTTGCTGTCTGTCCTGCTGAGTTACTCCAGCGTTTTGTATCTTCCCTGTTGAATTTCAGTGACAATAATTACTTTTTCAGTATTTACTTCTAAATATCATCAGAGGATCGTAACTGTAACTGTTGTGGGTTCAGCTCTAGAATATCCGACCTATCATAGTATGACCACGATTGCAACCTTACCCCTTTTCCAATGCATTTGCGCTGTAGCTCAAATACAGACTCTCCTGCTTTCTGCAGGGATATAAGGATGACCAGCTGTGAGCTCTCTCTCATCCCATCTTCTATGGATAGTCCAAATTAGATGAAGTAATCGATAAACTGGTGAAGACTTTGTAAACCACCTTCCTCTGCGAAAGATACCACCCAACATGTGGAAAGGATGTTTCCAATAATGGGAGAGTCTAGGATCAGAGGGCACAGCCTCAGAATGAAAGGACATACCTTCAAAATGGAGATGAGGAGGAATTTCCTTAGCTAGAGGGCGGTGAATCAGTGGAATTAAATGCCACTGACGGCTGTAAAGGCTAAGATATTGGGTATTTTTAAGGCAGTGATTGATAGGTTTTTGATTACGAAGGGTGTCAAAGCTTACGGGATATGACGTGGAAACAGGCTCTTCGGCCCAACTTGCCCACACCGGCCAACAAGTCCCAGCTACACTAGTCCCACCTGCCCGTATTTGGCCCATATCCCTCCAAACCTGTCCTATCTATGCACCTGCCTAATTGTTTTTTAAACATTGGGATAGTCCCTGCCTCAACTACTTTCTATGGCAGCTTGTTCTATACCCCACCACCCTGTGTGTGGAAAAGTTACCCCTCAGATTTATATTAAATCTTTTCCCCTTCAGCATAAACCTATGTCCTCTGGTCCTCGATTCACCTGCTCTGGGCAAGAGACGGTGCATCTACCCGATTTATTCCTTTCACGATTTTATACACTTCCATAAGATCATCCCTCATCCTCCCGCGCTCCAAGGAATAGAATCCCAGCCTACTCAACCTCTCCCTATTGCTCAGACCCTCTGGTCCTGGCAACATCCTCGTAAATCTTCATGGAACCTTTCCAACTTGACGGCATCTTTCTTGTAACATGGTGGCCAGAACTGAACACAGGTTGAGAGGGAAAGGTAGATCAGCTATGATTGAATGGTGGAGTAGACCCAATGGGCTGAATGGCCTAATGCTGCTCTTCTGTCTTATGGTCTTATGGCCAACAAAGTATTTAGCAGAGGTTGGCTTAATTTATAGAGCTTTCCTACAGTCAGCTCCAATAATATATCATCAGCTTGAAGCATTAACTCTTGTCTTTATCTATACGAGTGCTGCTTGATTTGTTAATTCCAGGTTTTCCACTTTACAGTATACTTCAGATTCAAAGCATCTGAAGGAATTAGCTTTGATAGCTTGACGTTGTTGAAGTTACAGCAATATATTTTGCAGACTCCCCGACTCCTCCATCACGACCTCTTGGTCTATCTCGTCTTACTGCAGGACAAGCATGTCAGAGGTACATGGTAAACAGGCAGGGGAGGGGGGAGGGGGGAGGGGGGAGGGGGGGGGAGCGAGGAACAGCCGAGGAATCATTGGCATTTGAATCCGTACCCTATGAAGGCTTTTGGCTTCAAATCAAACAAGGACACCTCCTCCTAATTGTCACCTCCATCTTTCCTCAGCCAGATGAAGCTGTGATCTTCCATATTGAACAAATCAAATCAAATCAAATTTATTTATAAAGCACATTTAAAAACAACCCATGTTGACCAAAGAACAAGAAGCATTGAATCCCATAGAGTGACCAATGGACTTCAGTGTTGATAACTAAGTGTGGCTTGGCAGCCACAGACCAGCTTGTCTGAGTGTGGAAGAACAAAGCACTCAGATTGTGCCTGCATCAAGCAGTGGGTGAATTAGAAGGAAAGGGAGACCTGTTTGATCTCATCGCCTCCAACATCCACGTGGTAAATTCATCTGCCTGTGGCAGTACCGGCAAAACCCTATCTTTATACCGAGGACAACTCTCCATTGTGGTGTGTGACGTTATGGTCATGTGACTGGGAGATATGTAGGACAGAACCAGCACTCAAAAATGGGTCCCTTTGTGGAAATGTGGACCATCAGCAGCTGCAGAAATAAAGATTACAACTTGTAACCTCTTGCTCTGGCATATGTGCGATTTATATGAAGTCAGGAGATCAACAGATGCACCAGATGTGTGTAACAATAAGATAGCAAACATGATCAAGCTGGAACACAGGTCGTATTATATAAAAGCAACATGCAATACACTGAACAATCTTAAAACTAACAGACTAGATCATTCTGCATCCTTGTCACAAGTAGTCATGGATGGAGGGAGACAATTGAATAGCAAAGGTTAGAAGGAGGCTCCAAGAACAACCCTATCCTCAACAATGGTTGGGTCATGCATGCAAAAGGCTAATGAAAAGGCTAAATAATTTACAATCATGTTCAGCTAGGAGTGCCATGCAGTAGAACCAATTATGTTCCCTCCTGAGGCTCCACCACCACAGCAGCCAGTGTTGAGTTCACTTGATTCCCTCCAAGTAACAGCTGAAAGCACTGGATATAGAAAAGACTATGGGACTGGATAATATCTCAGTTGCATTACTAAAGACCTCTGCACCAGAACTAACTGCAGCTCCAGTTGTGCTGTTAAGTGAGATACAGTGTTCACATCTTTCCAATAATGCATGGTCTATTTACAAAATACATGACAAATTCAATCTAGCAAAATGATGGAAAATCTCATTGATAGTGTCTTTAAGTGGTACTTCCCAACAATGTTCACACTGCCGGCAGCTTGGCCAGGATGATAGTACCAGACCTCCTCACATGCTTGGTTCAAATGTGGACCACAGAGGTGAATTCTGGACGGGGGTCGAGCATAAACTACCCTTGATATCAAGGCAGAATTGGATCAAGTACAGCATTAAGGAAGCTTGGTAAAATTGGTCAATGAACATCAAGAGAAAAGCCCACCCATGGTTTGAACCATTCCTCACACAAGGAAAGATGGTCGTAGTTGTCGGTAATTAATCTTCCCAGCCAAGCTCATATGACAATATCCTTGGCCCAAACATCTTAATTGCTTCATCAATGACCTTCGCTCCATCATTAGTTCAGAAGTGGGAATGTTTGCTGATGAGTGCATAATGTTCATTTCCATTCACAACTTACCAGCAAATGATGCCACCCATGTCTGAATGCGTGCAGTAAATTATAGGCAACATTTAGACACGGACCTATAATAACATGCAAAATTAGTGTCATATAAGTGCCAGCAAGAAACTCTCTCCAGCAGGAGTCTATCCATCTAGTTGTAACACTCAATGTGATTATCATTGCCCAGTCCCCACCAGCAGATAGACACAAAGTGCTGGAGTAACTTAGCGGGTCAGGCAGCATCTCTGGAGAAAAAAGAATGGGTGATGGTTTGCGGTTCCCACTAGCGGTATGTTGGAGGTCACTATTGACTAGAAACTCAATGAGATGATCACATACTGTAAGTACTGTGGATACTAGAGTGGGTCACAGGTTATGCAGCCGTCACACAATGAATGACTCACCTCACTCACTCCTAGGCCTTTACACCATCTGCAATGCAAAGGTTAGGGACATGACTGAATATCCCCCACTTGCCTGGATGAATACAGTTTTAACATAGCTGAGGAAATTCAGCATTATGCTGGACATAGCATCCAACTTGACTGACACTCCATGCACTGCCATAGAGAGTTGTCCCCTCCACCAACATACAATGGCTGCAGAGTGTACCATCTACAAAATGCACTGTAGTCACATGCTCAGGCTACTGGTGACCTTTCCCACCTAAAAAGGATAGGGGCAGCAGGACAATGGGAACATCACCATTCCCTGCACATTGCTCTTCAAGTTGCATTTTTAATTAATGAGATAGGCATCCAATGAAATATATAAGCTCACTTGAATAATGATCAGAAATCAGTCCCATTATTTCAATAACTGAACCTAGCATTGTGTATTGAAATGGAGTCCACAATAAAGTGGTGTAGGTGCATCCATTTAAATGCAGCATTGGTATCATATGTGCACTTAATGATGTTTGAAGTGATCAGAGCACTTTGAGCATTGAGCAACATTACATGAAAAACAATACATGGTCTTGTCATTTTATTGAATGATTTTATTTAAGATGGAAATATAGTGAATAGCGAAATGCCTGGATAGAGTGGATGTGGAGTGGGTGTGACTAGGAGCAGAGGTCATTGCCTCAGAATAAAAGGACGTAGCTTTAGGGAAGCGCTGAGGAGGAATTTCTTTAGTCAGCCGGAGGTGAATCTGTGGAATTCATTGCCACAGAAGGCTGTGGAGGCCACATCAATGGATATTTTTAAGGCAGAGATAGATAGATTCTTGATTAGTATGGGTGTCACAGGTAATGGGGAGAAGGCAGGAGAATGGGGTTAAAAGGGAAATATAGATCAGCCATGGTTGAATGTGGGAGTAGACTGGATGGGCCGAATGGCATCATTCTGCTCCTAGTACTTATGAACATGAATAGTTAGTTATAATTCATTCGCAATGCACCTACAAAATCATGGACTGCACGGCTGATTTTCTATGCCAGTAGGAGGAAATATACTTACCATTGATCTCGATCTTGTTTCTGTCACCTGTGCAATGCTGACAGTTTGTATTTAGCTTGCAGCCCCAGCTGTCCTAAACAAGTGACAATTGATCATCCCTTTGAAGAAGCAGAAGCATACTCCTTGTGCAGATCATACTCTCACACAGTATTAGTTAAGTATTTCCAAAATTTAAACTCAGCCACATATATATCTGGCCAGGATAGTGTCAGACATGGGGTTGAATTTTGCGTTACAGTGTTCCCTTGGACTTCTCATATTTTCCCGCAACTTCCTGTTAATATTCTGATTAATACTGAAGTAAATAAGAGGTGGCACAGTGGCATAGCGGTAGAGTTGCTGCCTTACAGCGCCAGAGACCCAGGCTCAGTCAATATCAATATCAGTTTTATTCGTCACTTGCACATAAAGTGCCAGCAGCGGTACAATGAAAAAGAACACACAAAAACACAATAAAAAATTTTAACACAAACATCCACCACAGCATTCATCACTGTGGTGGAAGATGCAAAATTTGGCCAGATGCATGACTATCCTGACTATGGGTGCTGTCTGTATGGAGTTTGTATGTTTTCCCTATGATCACGTGGGATTTATCCTCCCGCACTCTAAAGACGCACAGGTTTGTTGGTTAATTGGATTTGGTAAAATTGTAAATTGTCCCTGGTATGTAGGATCGTGTTAGTGTATGGAGTGAATGGTCGTCAGTGTGGACTCGGTGGGCCGAAGGGCCTGTTCCATCTCTAAAGTAAAGTCTAAAGTAAATAAAGGAGGCTATTCAGTTTGTGAAGGCTATGCTGTCCCTCAGAACATTCCCATTTGTCTAATTTTCCCACTTGTTTCTTTGTAACCCATTCTGTCTTCCATGCCCATCGATTTCCTTTGGATTTTCCTCCCATCCACCTACACCTGAGACGGATTACAGTAACAAGTTAACCAACTAACTAACTGGGGGAAAACCAACATGAGAAAACATAGAAACATAGAAAAATAGGTGCAGGAGTAGGCCATTCGGCCCTTTGAGCCAGCACCGCACCATTCAATATGATCACGCCTGATCATCAAAAACCAGTACTCCGTTCCTGCTTTTTCCCCCATATCCCTTGATTCCTTTAGCCCTAAGTGCTAAATCTAACTCTCTTGAAAACATCCAGTGAATTGGCCTCCGCTGCCTTCTGTGGCAGAGAATTCCACAGATTCACAACTCTCTGGGTGAAGACGTTTTTCCTCATCTCAGTCCTAAATGGCCTATCCCTTATTTTAAACTGTGACCCCTGGTTCTGGACACCCCTAACATCGGGAACATTTTTCCTGCATCTAGCCTGTCCAATCTTTTAAGAATTGTATATGTTTCCATAAGATCCCATCTCATCCTTCTAAATTCCAGTGAATACAAGCCCAGTCGACCCATTCTTTCATCATATGTCAATCCCGGGAATTAACCCAGTGAACCTACGCGGCACTCAATAGCAATAATGTCCTACCTCAAATTAGGAGACCAAAATTGCACACAATACTCCAGGTTTCATCAGGGCTCTGTACATCTGCAGTAGGACCTCCTTGCTCCTAAACTCAAATCCTCTTGCAATGATGGCCAACATGCTGTTAGCTTTCTTCACTGCCTGCTGTATCTGCATGCTTACTTTCAGTGACTGATGTACAAGCACACCCAGGTCTCGTTGCACCTTCCCTTTTCCTAATCTGATACAATTCAGAAAATGAACTGCCTTCCTTTCTTGCCACCAAAGTGGATAACCTCACATTTATCCACATTATGCTGCATCTGCCTTGCATTCGCCCACTCACCCAACCTATCCAATTCACCCTGCAGCCTCATAGCATCTTCATCGCAGCTCACACAGCCACCCAACTTTGTGTCATCCGCAAACTTGGAGATGTCACATTTAATTCACTCGTCTAAATCGTTAATATATATTGTGAATAACTGGGGTCCCAGCACCGAGCCTTGCGGTACCCCACTAGTCACTGCCTGCCATTCTGAAAATGACCCATTTATTCATTTTCTTTGCTTCCTGTCTGCCATCCATTTCAATACCCTACCCCCAATACCATGTGCTCTAATTATTTGCACTAATCTCTTGTGTGGGACCTTGTCAAAGGCTTTTTGAAAGTACAGAAACGCATCTACTGGCTCTCCCTTATCCATTCTACTTGTTACATCCTCAAGAAATTCCAGAAGATTGGTCAAGCATGATTTCCCCTTCATAAATCCATGCTGACTTTGACTGATCCTGTCACTGATAGACACAAACAGCTGGAGTAACTCAGCGGGTCAGGCAGCATCTCTGGTGAAAAGGTATAGGTGACGTTTCGGGCTGAGTCGAGACCCTTCTTCAGACTGAGACTCGGGGGAAGGGAAAGACGAGATAGGTGAATGTGCACACTTCACAGACAGCATTAGAGATCATGGGAGATGTGAGGCAGTAACAAGAATTGCCTTTATGAAACATTATACATCGCCTCGTTTTTCTTGATCATTCCGGGTCTGAGGTAAGAATTTGTTGTCAAAGAAAGCATGTTGACTTGCTATAAAGCATCCAGTGGTGTGTGCAGTGTGCCCATAGTGGAGGAAATGACCTGTGATATGGATTCATTAGGTAGACAAAAATGCTGGAGAAACTCAGCGGGTGCAGCAGCATCAATGGAGCGAAGGAAATAGGTAACATTTCGGCCCGAAACGTTGCCTATTTCCTTCACTCCATAGATGCTGCTGCACCCGCTGAGTTTCTCCAGCATTTTTGTCTACCTTCGATTTTCCAGCATCTGCAGTTCCTTCATCAACATTTGGATTAATTAAATTGGTTTGTCCTGGATAGTATTGAGCTTCTGAGGTAATATTGTAACTAAACCCTAGGCCCATGGTGAGTAGTCAATGTGAGCTACCTGTCACAGGACACCTAGTTTCTGCAGCAGTCTTAGTCACCTGACATTTAATAAGAACCCTCTGAGATCATTGGTAAAAAATATAGATGATGCCATTGCTGTTGAAGCTCAGTAATTTGTGATTGTCATAAAATCATACACTGCAAAGACATGTCGTTCGGCCTACCAAATCTGGGCCGACCGTAAAGCATCCATCTACACAAACCTCGTTTTATTCTCCCCAAATTCTCTGCCATTTTCTACACATTCTACAACACACCTAAATACTGGGTGGCAATACTTGGAGGAAACCCTAACACTTAAAGGGAACTGCAGTGTCAGGGTGAACGTGCAAACTCCACATGGACACGGGCATGGAAAGAATTTCACTGTGCAGTCTCCTTTTTTTCGTGTCCATCTTGTTACAAATGTTGGCCTCGCTGTCATCGTCCGTCCTGAAAAGGACGCAAGCTTCCGGCGACAATCAGTGGGAGCCATCACTTGTCGCAGTAGATGATGGTGGTAGCAGAATTAGCTCAGGATACTTCCAGTTTCCAGCCCCGCGACGTGGACGCTTCTGCTATGGGGCCACTGTGCAATGACAATAAAGCACCATTGAACCATTGGACAGGACCAGAGGTCGGGGTTGTACTCATGTTTCTGGAGCTGTACAACAGCAGCTAAATCAGTTGCGCTACTATGCTATCCATTGGTCTTCTGTTGTTTGAGGGCAGTAATTGTTTAGCCCTAATTTGATTCAAAATAAACCTCAATATCGCCAGCCCAACTATGGATTCAGTTCAAGGTCTATTTGAAATTCTCGTGGGTTATTTTAATATTCAAAGAATTGCAAATAGAGTTAAAGACCGTGGAATCATCACTGAGCAGCATTGTTTCTAAACACGATAGAGACAAAGTTCACAGATGAAATAGCTGATGATGGTTGGACTCAGCATATATGTCCGGCAAAAATGGTCTGTCATCATTGATTATCAAGCACCAAAGCCAATTTATATTTTCAAATGACAACTGTGTTGTATCTCAGTTTTGATGGGTCTCCTCAGTCTAGTGGTTCATAGATATTCCCACCTCTCTTAATGTTTTAACGTGGTATTTTTCCACACCAGTTAATAATCATAACATATGGATACATGGGGTGCAACTCATTGAAACTTACCGAATAGTGAAAGGCTCGGATAGAGTGGATGTGGAGAGGATGTTTCCACTAGTGGGAGAATCGAGGATCAGGGGTCATAGCCTCAGAATTGAAGGATGTCCCATTAGGAAGGAGATGAGGAGGAATTTCTTTAGTCAGAGGGTGGTGAACCTGTGGAATTCTTTGCCAAATCAATGGATATTTTTAAGGCAGAGATAGATAGATTCTTGAGTGGTACGCATGTCAGCGGTTAAGGGGGGAAGGCAGAAGAATGGGGTTAGGAGAGAGAAATGGATCAACCATGATTGAATGGAGTAGTAGACCTGATGGGCCAAATGGCCTAATTCTGCTCCTATCACATGACCATATGTAATATATTGATGGCATAAATATGGAATCCATTTTTTTTTTGAGTTAGTAAACAATCTGGGTACATCTCACCTTCATCAATACTAAATCTTTCTAGTCTACTAAAGGCAGATTTCATTACTCACTCTAGTTTTCTCAAAGGACTCTCACATTGATGTGACTTTCATTCTTTGAACTGAAATCCCAGTGAGATGCATTAAGGCAATTTAAATTGAAACACTTACATTTATTGATAATTCCATCAATGCAACATATTTAACCTCACATCCAGTAATGGATATTATATTCATATTTAGAAAAGATTAAATTATATCCATACTTCCTTACAGGATGGGAAATGATTCAGCCAATTGAGTCTTTGCTAGCTCACTGGAACAATATCATAAATCCTATTCTCACACTTATTTCCATGTAGATAATTCTCTCTGAAATACCCGACACTTCTGCCTTGATTCCAAAAACAACCAACTACGTCAACTGCACCTGCAAACTCCATACGACTTGCACCTAGGTTAAGCCAAAGCTGTCTGAGAAAGAAACCTGCAAACTCCACACATACATAATGCTGGAGGGGTAGAATTGAATCTGGGTTCTGGATCTATGAGAAATCACCACCACTTTCTATGCTATCCTCGATTAGCAAACATGGTTGTGTGTCAATACATTAATAATTCAGTGATCTTTGTCGTATAATTTTTCACCCTTCATGTGCACTTGTTTCCTTCCAGCACAATACGTTCCTGCTGTGGCAGATGGTTTGTGACCCTGGATTAACGTGTTCTGCAAACATTACCAGTTGATTACCGCACGCTACAAGGTGCTTTAGAAATGCTCCCATTTTTTGCAGGTCTTCAGCAAACTACTAGGAGCTGTACATCATGCTTTGGGAGATGTTCCTGCTTCCTACACACTCAACAGCTTACTACATAAGTTGTTACTATGTTAAGGAATGAACCGCTCTGTTTCAGATGAAAGGGAGCTTCATATTGTTAACATACTGAAGAAAATGATTCATGTAAAATAAATTTATCTCGGGCAAACAGCAATACAGTCCCAGTTTTCATTTCACCTGTCTATCATAACAGCTTTAATATAAAGTGTTAAGTGCTTTTCACAGCACAATTATCTAACCAGATAAATATTTACCTATTCAACAAGGTAAACAGCAAAAAGAAGCGTTAGTTATCTTATGAACAGTGTACATCTCATAAAGCCTAGTTTTTTGACATGTCTGCTTTGTGCTTTCCTGTAATAAATGATACCGTGCACTCGTATTTGTTGGCTTATTTTAATGCCAGTCATACATACATGGTTCCTACATTAATTTTTGGTGAATAATCTTGTTTTATGTTATTTAAATGGCCAGATTTCTGCTCCATTCCAATGCAGAGATGATGATTGGGGCAGAGAATCTTCTTTCCTAATGCACTGTAGAAAATGTATAATCAGCTTTTTTTATGAATGAGGTGATATTATTGTCGCAGTTTCATAGCCTCTGACTTTCTTTTTGATGACACTACTAGACATAAAAATGAACGTGGACAGCTTTTCAGTTATTGAAGCCTGGATTGTGATGACTGAAGGGGATGCTGTGCTTAAGGCTCAATTTAAAATAATATTTCCCATTACTTTTATAATGCTAAGAATATGACTTATTTCAAGACATTAACACATCTCACAGCATTGTTAAGCACTGTAATATTTTGTTTAAACAGAGCGTTCACACGCACAATGTAACTTGAAGTTTGATTATTTCAGTCCAATGTCAATAAAAGATGGGTGGTGTTACTGGTGTTAAATTAACCTTCATGCTTCAATAACTATTCATTTAGAGGGAAAGAATAACAAATGCTCAAGCTGAGCTAGGATGTTGATAGTAATCTATTCACTTTGGATGCCAACCACTTGTCTTTCTCAATGTATTTATATTGTACGCTAATAAGCCAAACTCAGTGTACCTCTCATGTAATCAGGTTTTCCTGACCTATAATTTGATTATGGATAAGCAAACTCATAGCAGCTTTAACATTCGTTACACGTTGTAACCAGGAGTTCTGTTTTATCCCCACTTTAACACAGAGACAGAATCCTATTAACTGTTATTTTGAGAGAAAGGAATAGCAGATATTGTTGTACTTTTTTTTATTAAGGTATCCAATAGCAGTAGAGTTTTGTGCCTTATTCCTCAACTGGAGTAACTTGTGGGATTGTGGGATTGTCCATTTTACTTGTGGGATTGTCCATTTTACTTGTGGGATTGTCCATTTTACATTCTGAGCTGTTTTTTACATTTTGTTCAAGTCACTATCGTGCATTTGTTCCTTACAGTTCTTATTTTGAAAGGCAAAATGTTGTGAATATATTAAATCAGGATAAAAAATGGTGGAAGGACAAAATATGCTGGAGTAACTCAGCAGGGCCAGGCAGCATCTCTGGAGAACAAGGATAGATAATGTTTCAGGGCAAGACACTTCTTCACTCTCTGTGTCCTTTTGTGTATTAACCAGCATCTGCAGATCTTTGTTACTAGAAAAATGCTAGGATTGCAATATGTCAGGCAGCATCAGAGGAGAGAGAATTTAAAAACACAGCACAGCTTATGTGCGCTTTAGAGAGGTATTCCTGCTTATCTTGGCGTATAAATAATGCAGGAACAGTGGCTACTTTTTCCATGCTGCTTCCATTTAGCGGCTGGATTGTCCAAGGCCTGCAAGATCTGGAAAGCCAAGATTAAACCTGGGAGATTGTAAACGGCTTATATTTACATCTAACCCATGCTCATGTGGCATGTTACCATGGTTTGCAAGGGAAGTCCCAGTTTGCCCAGGAGGCAGGGATCTAAGCCAAAGATCGCATTGCGCTGGGCCAAGCCGACCCTTAATTCGTCAATCCAGTGCTGCTATTGCCGTGATTTAAAGTGAGGGAATAAGAAATTGGATTGCTCCTTACGTCAAGATTAGATTTTTCAGGGACTTGAGAATTGGAAGTTGGCAAGATGACTCTCTGCATGCTGTTTCAAAAGAGGATCTGTAGGTCTTATACAGGATAATTGGACTGGATAGCATGCAGAACAAACTGTTCACTGTATCTCAGTACATGTGATAATAATAAACTGAAACTATAAAATTAAAACTAAACTAAACTTCCAACTTACCATCTGGCCAGCCAACTGCTCTGTGCTGCACCAGTCGACAGCTCTTTGCATAGAGCAACACACACTGTTGCAGAATTAGTTTGGTTAAGTTGTTTTATATTTGTTTAGATGTTTTATATTTTGATTATATTTTATAGACTTCCCCTTTCCTGTTAATTTCTAACATAGAAACACAGAAAATAGGTGCTGGAGTAGGCCATTCGGCCCTTCAAGCCAACACAGCTATTCAATATGATCATGGCTGATCATCCAAAATCAGTATCCCATTCCTGCTTTTTCTCCATAGCCCTTGATTCCGTAAGCCCTAAGGCTAAATCTAACTCTCTTTTGAAAAAACCCAATGAATTGGCCTCCACTGCCTTCTGTGGCAGAGAATTCCACAGATTCACAACTCTCTGAAAGATAACAGACTGAAAAGCAAGACCTCCATGGTAGTGATCTCCAGATTGCTTCTAGTACCTCGTGCTAGTGAAGGTAAGAACAGGAAGATAGGGGAAATTAATCTGCGGCTGAATTGGTGCAGGGGCAGGGATTTGGATTTCTGGATCATGGGGATCTCTTCTGGGGCAGGGGTGACCTGTACAAAAGAGATGGGTTGCACCTTAACTGGAGGGGGACCAACATCCTAGCGGGCAGGTTTGCTAATGCTACACAGGAGGGTTTAAACTAGATTGTCAGGGGGTGTGTGATCTCGTACAGGACAGAGGTAAGTGAGTGGCATAGAAGTTGGCATGGAGGGTGGTGTGGGAAAGGTTAGTGGATAGAATAGGCAGGTGAAAGGTGGAGAGCGAGGAAGGAGGGTTGCTTTAAACTGAACGTATTTTAATGCAAGGGGCCTGACAGGTAGGGCAGATGAGCATAGGGCATGGATAGTTACGAGCGACTGGGACGTTGTAGCCATGACTGAAACCTGGTTAAGGGAGGGGCAGGACTGGCAGCTCAATGTTCCGGGAGACACAGGGTTGAGGGAGAAAGAGGAGGGGGGGTTGCATTGTTGGCTAAGGAGAATGTCACGTCAATGAGCAGAGGTAACATTACAGATGGTTCGTCTAGTGAGGGTGGAGCTGAGGAACAAGAAAGCGATGGGTGGGGGGGAGGGGGGGGGTCAAGGTGGGGGGAGGATTCAGACCCCCAATCATAGTCAACGGGATTAGAAGAACAAATATGCCAGGAGATTGCAGACAGCTGCAGGCTAATAAGGTTGTTGTAGTAGGGGATTTTAACTTTCCCAATATAGACTGGGAAAATCATAGCGTGAAGGGTTTAGATGGAGTGTAATTCCTCAAAAGTGTTTCAGGAGAGTTTTCTTAAGCAGCATGCAGAGGTCCCCACACTTGAAAGGGCAATGCTGGATCTATTGGGGAAATTGGGACAGACAAGTTAATGAAGTGTTTGTGGAGGAGCCTTTTGGGACCAGCGACCACAGTTCGATTAGGTTTAAGATAGTTATGGATAGCGACGGAGAGGGTCCCGGTGTTAAAATGATCAACTGGGGTAAAGCCAACTTTGAGGGTATGAAAGTCTCACTCAAGTGTTAAACTGGATTATTTTCCCCTCAATCTTTCCTCAGTAAATTTACTGAAACAACACGCGTTCTTGTTTCAATAAGTTTATTCGTCACCTCGAGGGACTCTCTGGTCCACAGCCACTGACTCCTAAAGGGTCCAAAGTGTTCCCCAGAATAAGTGATTTACAATAGGGAACGTACATGTAAATGACTAGTAGCAAGCAGAAGCAATTTGGTGCACTTTCTTGGCCCTCCAATCATATGACACGGAATGTGTGTAAAGGCAAAGGTCAGGTTCCTCAAGACAATTGACTCACAAGCACATGATCTCATTATCACCAATCATCGGGTTAAATGACTCAAACAATTGACTCGCACATTATCACCAATGGTCAGGTTCCTCAAAATGAGTGACTAAAGGGTCTGTCCAACGTTAGGATTTTTTCAGCGACTGTGAACGTCAGTGACTGACGCCCGTAGTCACTAAAAACCGTCAAGTTGTACGACACTCTGTGTCACTATCACGTCAAGCTACGACACTCCACGTCACCCGCCTTCACAACTCAAGATGTATAATAATCAAGCTGGAGAAACTCAGCGGGTGAGGCAGCATCTATGGAGCGAAGGAAATAGGCAACGTTTAGGGTCGAAACTCTTCTTCACTGATGTGAGGGGAGGGGGGGAGCAGTGGGGGGGGGGTGTGGGGGGTGTAGGGAAGAAGAAAGGATGAGGTGGAGCCAGTGGGCTGAGGGAGCTGGGAAGGGGAGGAGAAAGTATTGACTACCTGAAATTAGAGAAGTCAATGTTCATACCGCTGGGGTGCAAACTGCCCAAAACTGCCCTCCAATTTACGGTGGTCCTCACACTGGCCATGGAGGAGGCCCAGGACAGAAAGGTCAGATTCGGAATGGGAGGGGGAGTTGAAGTGCTAAGCCACTGGGAGGTTGGTTATTGCGAACCGAGCGGAGGTGTTCGGCGAAGCGATCGCCAAGCCTACGCTTGGTCTCACCAATGTAGAGCAGCTGACATCTAGAACATCTAGAACAGCAGATGCAATAGATGAGGTTGGAGGAGGTGCAGGTGAACCTTTGCTGCACCTGGAAAGAATGGTTGGGTCCTTGAATTGAGTCAAGGGGGGAGATAAAGTGACAAGTGTAGCATTTCCTGCGGTTGCAAGGGAAAGTGCCCGGAGAGGGGGTGGTTTGGGTGGGAATGGACAAATTGACCAGGGAGTTCCCGAGGGAGCGGTCTCTGCTGAAAGCAGACGGGAGGAGATGGGAAGATGTGGCAAGTGGTGGGATCATGTTAAAGGTGGTGAAAATGTCAGAGGATTATTTGTTATATGTGACGGCTGGTAGGGTGGAAGGTGAGGACAAGGGGGACTCTGCCCTTGTTATGAGTGGGGGGATGGGACACAACATTAAAGAAGAATTTAACATAAAACATAAAATCCTCCCCGGAAACCATGGCTCCTGAAGTCCACAGGCCGCACTGGTCTGAGCTCCGACACTGGCGATCTTGGAAAGAGATCCCAAGCTCCGCGGTATTCAAAGTCAGCGCCGACCCACAGCTGGATGCTCCGCAACGACAGCTCCGCGATGTTAGAGTCGGCTGTTTCTGCACTCTGGAGCTTACCTCACGGCGACCCGGGTAAGGCATCGCCCGGTCCGCGATGGTGCTTCGGCGCTGTGCTGCCACCAAAGCTGATGTTCTGCCCGGTCCCAGCAGGAAACGCCACTCCCGTTGGTAGGCCGCGAAGAGGGGGCGAAGATGCGGCTCGGAGAAAAGCTGCATCTCCGACCAGTTAGGGGCCGAGAAATACAGTTTCCCCCTCCCCTCCACCCCCCACATAAAAAAGATTAGATCTCCAAAATGAAACTATTTGACATACTAAAGATAAAAAAAAAGGGTGAAAGGACGGACAGCTGCACGCCTGGCAGCCATACTGGACGGCGCCCCCACTCCTTACAGGAAGCAGGGTGGGAAGAAGTGTAGTCCAGATAGCCATGGGAGTCAGTGGGTTTATAGTGGATGTCGGTCAGTAGTTTATCACCTCCATCGCAGGGAACGGGGGTTCAGCATTTCAACTCCCCCTCCCATTCCGAATCCGACCTTTCTGTGTGGGCCTCCTCCATGGCCAGAGTGAGGACCACCGTCAATTGGAGGAGCAGCACCTCATATTTCGCTTGGGCAGTTTGCACCCCAGCGGTATAAACATTGACTTCTCTAAATTCAGGTAGTCCCTACTTTCTCCTCCCCTTCTCAGCTCTCCCTCAGCCCACTGGCTCCACCTCTTCCTTTCTTCTTCCCTCCCACCCCCCACCCTCACATCAGTCTGAAGAAGGGTTACGACCCGAAACGTTGCCTATTTCCTTCGCTCCATAGATGCTGCCTCACCCGCTGAGTTTCTCCAGCTTTTTTGTCTACCTTCGATTTTCCAGCATCTGCAGTTCCTTCATAAACATGTATAATAATCACATTGGAAATGATCTTATCTACAATAAATCTAAGGACCAATAACTTTTTATGAAATAAATTGTTTATTTAACGTCAGCATAAAAATGACATCATATTGAAAAACAACAATTTGTTTAACAAGAAAGGTTTAACTTCAACAATAGTAACTGTATATATTTAATGGCATATTTAAAAGAACATCATACTTAAGCAAAAATGTTATTCAACAACAAAAGTCAGATCTGACAATACAATTTACATCAACTCCAATGAACTTCAACAAGACAAAAAGATCTTTATTTTTTCACCATTAGAAAGAACATCATTTCAGATGTTCTTAATAATGTACTTTGTACATTTATGTACTTTTTGTACTTTTCATTCTTTATGGGTACTTTGCCCCTGGCTACCTTCATCCAAATAATCTAAAACGTTTTGAAAGTCGGCGCTTTATATACCCGCGTCACCGGGCGTCACCCGCAGGACAGCATACGTCAGCGTGTGACAGGGCGCACGACATGTTAAGCCACCCAGATGTCACCTTATGATTTTGAACATTCCAAAATCCAGGGGCGGTAGGGAGACACCGCACGTCACTACATGCATCACCCCGTGTCACATCCCGACCACGCCGCAACAACCTCTCTTCGGGCTGTCGCCGAAAATGTCGCGCAAGTGGGACAGACCCTTAACTTGGCCGCAACAGAACCCAGCAATAGGCTGATTAGGGATAGTCAGCATGGTTTTGTACGTGGGACATCGTGTCTCACAAATCTGATTAATTTTTTCAAGACATGACCAAAAAGGTAGATGAGGGCAGAGCTATAGATGTTGTCTACATGGATTTCAGAGGGCGTTCCACATGGTTAGATGGCATGGGATCCAAAGAGAGATAGCTGAATGGATAGCGAGTTGGCTCCATAGAAGGAAGCAGAGGGTGATTATGGAAGGTTGCTTCTCGGACTGGAGGCCTCTGACTAGTGGTGTGCCACCGGGTTCGGTGCTGGGCCCGTTACTGTTTGTCATCTACATCAATGATTTG
Organism: Leucoraja erinaceus; assembly: GCF_028641065.1. NCBI lineage: Eukaryota > Metazoa > Chordata > Chondrichthyes > Rajiformes > Rajidae > Leucoraja > Leucoraja erinaceus. The sequence continues at coordinate 41,445,482 of NC_073389.1, forward strand.
GATGAGAACATACAGGGGAAGATTAGCAAGTTTGCTGATGATACAAAAGTGAGTGGTTTTGCAGATAGTGAAGCTGGTTGCGAAAGTTTAAAGCAGGATCTGGATCGATTGGCCAGGTGGGCAGAGGAATGGTTGATGGAATTTAATACAGAAAAGTGTGAGATGTTGCAGTTTGGGACGTCGAACAAGGGCAGGACCTACACAGTAAATGGTAGGCCTCTGGGTAGTGTGGTAGAGCAGAGGGATCTAGTACAGGTGCATGGTTCCTTGAAGGTCATGTCAAGGTGAAGTGGAAAAGATTTAATAGGAATCCGAGGAGTAACTTTTTCACACAAAGGGTGGTAGGCGTATGGATAAAGCTGCCAGAGGAGGTAGCTGAGGCTGGGATTGTACCATTGTTTAAGAAACAGTTAGACAGGTACATGGATAGGACAGATTTGGAGTGATATGGACCATGCGCAGGCAAGTGGGAGAGTAGTGTAGCTGGGACATTGTTGGCCGGTGTGGGCAAGTTGGGCCGAAGGGCTTGTTTCCACACTATGAATCTGGGTGAAAAAGATTCCCCTCTTCTCAGTCCTAAATGGCCAACCCCTTATTCTTAAACTGGGCCAACCTGGGTCTGGACTCCCCCAACATCGGGACTATTTTTTCCTTCATCTAGCCTGTCCAATCCCTTAAGAATTGTATATATGTTTCTATAACATCTAGATAGGGCTCTTGAAGATAGCGAAGTCAGGGGATATGGGGGGAAGGCAGGAAAGGGGTACTGATTGTGGATGATCAGCCATGATCACATTGAATGGCTGTGCTGGCTTGAAGGGCCTATTCCTGCACCTATTGTCTATTGTCAGGTCCCTTTCAGAATGGCAGGCAGTGACTAGTGGGGTACCACAAGGCTCGGTGCTGGGACCGCAGCTATTTACAATATACATCAATGATTTGGATGAAGGGATTCAAAGCAACATTAGCAAATTTGCAGATGACACAATGCTGGGTGGCAGTGTGAACTGTGAGGAGGATGCTATGAGAATGCATCGTGACTTGGACAGGTTGGGGGAGTGGGCAGATGCATGGCAGATGACGTTTAATGCGGATAAATGTGAGGTTATCCACTTTGGTAGCAAAAACAGGAAGGCAGATTACTATCTAAATGGCGTCGTTGGGAAAAGGGGAATTACAACGGGATCTGGGGGTCCTTGTACATCAGTCTATAAAAGTAAGCATGCAGGTACAGCAGGCTGTGAAGAAAGCGAATGGCAAGATGGCCTTTATAACAAGAGGAATCAAATATAGGAGCAAAGAGGTCCTTCTGCAGTTGTACAGAGCCCTAGTGAGACCACACCAGGAGTATTGTGTGCAGTTTGGGTCCCCTAATTTGAGGAACGACATTCTTGCTATTGAGGGAGTGCAGCGTAGGTTTACAAGGTTAATTCCCGGGATGGCGGGACTGTCATATGCTGAGAGAATGGACTGCTGGGCTTGTACATTCTGGAGTTTAGAAGGATGAGAGGGATTCTCATTGAAACATATAAAATTGTTAATGGCTTGGACACATTAGAGGCAGGAAACATGTTCCCGATGTTGGGGGAGTCCAGAACCAGGGGCCACAGTTTATGAATCAGGAGTAAGCCATATAGAACGGAGACAAGGAAATACTTTTTCTTACAGAGAGTGGTGAGTCTGTGGAATTCTCTGCCTCAGAGGGCGGTGGAGGCAGGTTCTCTGGATGCTTTCAAGAGAGAGCTAGATAGGGCTCTTAAAAATAGCGGTGTCAGGGGATTTGGGGAGAAAGCATGAACGGAGTACTGATTGGGGATGATCAGCCATGATCACATTGAAGGGCCAAATTGGCTTGAAGGGCCAAATGGCCTACTCCTGCACCTATTGTCTATTGTCTATTGTCTACTATCCCCTCTCATCCTTCTAAATTCCAGTGAGAATTAGGGGTTACAGCTACTACAGTGTCGAGCTATCACTGAGATAGCTGCAGTTTCTGCAAAGTTGGAGCCTAGAAACGTATGCGAACAAAATCAAACAGCAAGTGCAGTTTTAAGAATAGTGTGGTGGCGCCTATACTATATATAAAATATAGATTACCAGTCATTTAAATATAGTTTAAAGCCTTTGTCCACATGTCAGGTGCAAAGGTTGCCAACAAGACAGTGAGCACACTAATTCCAGTTTCCATTGCTGGTGCATTTGAATAATTATTCATAGCTGCCTGTGTAGTCTTGGCCTTGTGCTGACAGCAAATCTAATGAGAAAAAAAAATCCATCTCTGAGATCCAAGTAAAAGGAACATTTGCATTTAAAGGTAAGTGGAGTATATTGGAGACAAATATTTTCCCAGCTTTTGTGGCTTCGAAATTAATCTTAGACAATTGTCAATCTTGGAAAAGTAAGGATTGCAGGGGGATGTGGAGGAGCAGAAGTGCGTGGCTTTGAGACACCATGAAGAAACGTAATGAAAGATAAAGAAAGATGGAGGCACAAACCAGACTAGGTAGACACGTGATTGAACAGTGCCATGCTGACCCCTGGAATCAGGTATGGCCAAAATAACATACAGCTGCACAAAATATGCATGAAGAATGTTGGCCTAATAGGCAATTTAGGACACTCTCCAAAAATATGATAGTCTAGCATTCTTATGAACTCGTCAATGTTGCTTCTGATCTGTTGAATATGGAAATATATGTAAACAAATTCAACATATTTAAAGAATCTGATAGAAAACTATCCATTAATGTTATGTACTTTGGGAACTATTCAAAATTGTTCCTTACCATATACTGTTTATCAACATCTTCAGCAATCTTTACTTGTGCTACATTTCTCCGAGGGTGGTCTTTTCAGTATTCAGTTCAGTATTCAGTATTTCTTTAATATCACTTTCACTGAGTACTCGCATTCTCAGAGGAAACAAAAAAACGTTGCTCGATCAGTTTCCATTCAGTGTAGTTAATAAAAAAGGATAAATACATAGAGCTTTAAAAACAAATTAAAATTACCATGTCTAAAAACAGAAAGTAGGCCTAAAATTTACAATAGAATAAAAACAGACATTCCGACCGACAGTGGCTTTACAGTGGCTTTACTTTGACAGGTGCCTAACTGTCAGAGTATGGACGAGGTTGAATGTGTTGGTGAGCGATATTTGGGGAGGGGACAAAGTCCGTTAATCAGTCTTATTGCCTGTGGGAAGCAGCTGAGGAGCATCCTGCTGGTTTTGCAGCTGATGCTCCTGTACCTCTTCCCAGATGGCAGAATAGAGAAGATGTGGTATGATGGGTGGTAGGGGTGGTAGGGGTCCTTGATAATGGAGATGGCTCTACTGATGCTCCGCTTAGAAACATAGAAACATAGAAATTAGGTGCAGGAGTAGGCCATTCGGCCCTTCGAGCCTGCACCGCCATTCAATATGATCATGGCTGATCATCCAACTCAGTATCCCGTACCTGCCTTCTCTCCATACCCCCTGATCCCCTTAGCCACAAGGGCCACATCTAACTCCCTCTTAAATATAGCCAATGAACTGGCCTCAACCACCCTCTGTGGCAGAGAGTTCCAGAGATTCACCACTCTCTGCGTGAAAAAAGTTCTTCTCATCTCGGTTTTAAAGGATTTCCCCTTTATCCTTAAGCTGTGACCCCTTGTCCTGGACTTCCCTAACATCGGGAACAATCTTCCTGCATCTAGCCTGTCCAACCCCTTAAGAATTTTGGATTCATCTCGGTTTTAAAGGATTTCCCCTTTATCCTTAAGCTGTGACCCCTTGTCCTGGACTTCCCTAACATCGGGAACAATCTTCCTGCATCTAGCCTGTCCAACCCCTTAAGATATGCTTCTTGTATATCTCCAACAAGAAAGGGAGTGGGGCACCAATGATCCTGCTGGCGGTCTTCAATATCCTGTTGAGTTGATATTGTACGTAAGCCTTGCAGCTCCCGAACCAGGAAGTGATGCCGTACGTCATTATGCTTTCGATTGTGCCACTGTAGCAGGTTCTTAGATGAGCAGTAGGGAGACCTGCTTTCCTTAGTCTCCGGAGAGGGTGGAGCCGATGCTGGGCTCTTTTGACCACTGCTGTGGTGTTGGTCGTAGAGGTCAGGTCATCCGCCAAGTGGAGTCCTAGGAACTTCACACTGCTGACACTCTCCACAGCAGCTCCATCAATATACAGCGGAGTGTGATGTTGTTTTCCCGGCCTCCTGAAGTCGATCACCATCTCCTTAGTTTTTTCCACATTGAGAGTGAGGTTGTGGGATCTGCACCATCCTGTGAGCAGCTCCACCTCCATCCTGTACGCCGACTCATTATTGTCGCTGATGAGACCCACCACTGTTGTGTCATCAGCGAACTTGTTAATATAGTTGTTACTGAGTCTAGCAGTACAGTCATGTGTAAGCAGACTAAACAGCAGGGGGCTTAGGACACAGCCTTGGGGTGCTCACGGCGATGGTTCTTGATGTCCAACTGCCCACCCTGACTGTCTGCTGCCGTTGTGATAAAAAGTTAAGGACCCAGTTGCAAGTCTTGTGGTTTCTACTACATTTGCTGTACAAACGAGGTTCCACACAGTCTCAATCCTGCTTGTTTTTATTTGTGGGACTAATTCCCACAATACTCCACCTGAAGAAGTGTCTCAACCCAAAACGGTACTCTGGTGCAATGGGCTCAACAGCATTATCATTATTCATACAATGATTAACCCTCAATGTTATTTATCCTTATACCTTTACTATGCCCTCTACAACCTGTGCCCTTTGACATGTAAGTGTCTCATCAATGTCCAACCTCTTCACGGAACAAGGTTCTATGGCTCATGGAGTATGGCCTCTCTCAATAAGTGAAAATTTGTTATTTCAGAAGAAGATTGAGGAAAGCCAATTTTCAATGTGTGGTTGAATTTGTCCCAAAAAAAAACTTTCCGTTGCTCTTCCAATAATCACTGATGCAGCGTCTTCAGTTTGTTGCATTGTAAGTTTAGGATTTGGGTACATTTGATATTTCAAAGATTACACTGGATACCAGGGATTAATTGGTTCGGATTTCTCAAATTGACTTTCCAGCATCTGCAGTTCCTTCTTAAACACCCTGATTTAAAAAAGGTTAGTTTCATCCATCAGCACCCAGAAGTAACAACCCAGTTTCATCATAAACTATTATTTTTGTTTTATTTACAAGCTCAATGAACAGGGAGTGTTGATGACATCCCCACAGGACCCTGCCTCGTGGAGTGATCTAATCTGACTGGAAAGTAACTGAAGTGTAATAATTTGATTGCTGAGATGCTGCAGGGCAAACACTGATCTCACGATTTTCTGGGCTCAGTTATTCCACCCTACTGTTTGCCTATTAGCGCCAACTGCAGTGTATTGTGGCATTGCTAAACAAGAAAGGAAACTTGGAGTGGCACGACGGCTCAGTGGTAGAGTTGCTGCCTTACAGCGCTTGCAGCACCGGAGACCCGGGTTCAATCGCATCTATGGGTGCTGTCTCTACGGAGTTCTCCCCGTGACCTGCGTGGGTTTTCTCTGAGATCTTCGGTTTCCTCCCACACTCCAAAGACGTACAGGTTTGTAAGTTAATTAGCTTGGTGTAAATGAAAAATTTGTCCCTGGTGTGAGTAGGATAGTGCAAGGATTGCTGATCGCTGTGGACTCGGTGGGCCAAAGGGCCTATTCCCGCGCTGTATCTCTAAACTAAACTAAAACCAAGCAGACAATTGCCAAACCTTCACGGGGTCAATTGTAAATCTTTTTAACTGTTCCTTTTGTACACACGTGACAAGTCGTGAAACTTTACTGTGGTTAATTCATCTCCTTCTTCTAGGTCACATTAAAGGCATTCAAAAGTCATGTTCACTTGGCAATATAACCATGCCTTCACTTTTAACTGAGTAGATGGATTCACTTATGTGCTGCCTGCCAGACTGAGTCGCATTCACTGTCCAAGTTAATTTCCCGACTGGCTCATATTTGGGATTTTTTTTTCTGCTTCCACAGAAAAGCAGTCAGAAAAATTGCCAGCTTGTTTGGGGATGGAGTAGGTGTGCAAGCTGGGAATTTAAATTATGTTTATTACCCAATGAAATCACAGGAATAAATAATTTTGAAATGGGTACATCCTGAACGTACAATTACATTAATAATGAAGTGAAATACTAATAATATATACGAGGAAGAGTAGAGTCAAGCATCCTCTGCCTTTGAATAAAATCATGGCTACTCTTCTGTCTCAACTCTACATTCCCACCACATGATCTGTTCATTCATCTTAAGCAACTGATGATCAGCTAAAAATAAAAACTGATGGAAGAACTGAGTGGGTCAGGCAGTATCTATGAACGGGAATGGACAGACGTTTCCGGTCAGGACCCTTCTTCAGACTGAACACGTGAGTCCGAAAAGTCCCGATCTAAAACGTTGTTCATCCATTCGTCCAATGGTTCAATGGTGCTTTATTGCCACATGTTCAAATTTACACTAAAATTATTATTTTACATACAGTCCAGTAATTGCCATTCCTAAACATTATCCCTGATTACAAAAGTGTACAGAAATAGTCCACTGAGACCTCATGCAAGAGGTGCCAGGTTTGGGTACCATTTTCGAAGTCCAGGTCTTATGAATGGTGCCCGATCTAGGCATGCCCCCAGGCTGCTGCAGGGCCTCCAGCCGTGGCCTTCCTTGGACGAACCATTGCCCCTCTCCTCGCCCATCCACCTTTGGTGCCCCGGGGCCACCTCCCGCAGCTGAGCTGGAAGGCACGGTAGACCAAACCCCGGTTCCCTCACCTACCGGCCTTGTTCCTCATGTCTGTTGGTGGCAGCTCCCTCCTCTCCAGTCTCTGACCTTTGGGGGACATGCAGGGAGTGGCTCAGCGGTTTCACCCACTACATGCAGCGCTCGCCGTGTCTTTGTGCGTCCAGCCATGGGGGGGATGAGCAGGGGTCCGCTCGCAGCTTCCCACCTTCACGCCACCGGGAGCTTCTGCAACACGCGACTGTCCGGAAACTTCTGCCGTGCACGGCATGCTGAGAGCTCCGCAGATCTTTCCTGACCTGCTGAGTGCCTCCATCAGTTTGTTTTTCGCTCAAGATTCAAGCATCTGCAGTCTCTGGTGTCTTCTTCTTAATGATCAGCTTAGACATCCACTCGGATAGTGGAAGTATGTTCACCTCTGTACCAAAAGATGAGGGGCAATCTAGCTTACAACTCGTGCTGAGTGGCAGGATCGCTGCATAGTTGGTAATGCTACCTTTGGGAACTATATTCTCCATAGAGATCTAAAGTCCAAAAGAATCTTTGCAGAGAACGCAGACAAATACACCTGAGACACAAGGAGTTCAGAACAAGTGTGTTCTCGCTATTCTTCTCACTGACAGCCTCTCTTGAACCTACTACAAACTTGGTTGCCTGTCAGAGAAGAGTTAGTCATATGACACAATCTTTAAAAAGAGGCAGCCTGAAAGGAGCAATTATTCTTCACAAGCAAAGATATTTTAATTTTAGCGTATAAAATTATGAGAACCATAGATATGGTAGACAGTCAGGACATTACCTCAGGAATAAATGTCAAAGACGAGAGGGCATAGCCTTAAGGTGAAACTGGGGATTGCTTAAAGGTGTTGCACGAGCAAGTGTTTTACACAGAGGGTGGTGAGTGCCTGCAACATTCTGCTGGGAGTGGTGGTGGCAGATATGTGGCATTTCAGAGGCTTTTACATGGGCACGAGGATAGGCAAGGAATGGAGCGATATGGATTATGTGCAGGCGGATGAGATTAGTTTATCTAGGCATCATGCTCGACACAAATATTGTGAACTGCAGGGCCTCTTCCTGTACTCTGCTTATCTGTGTGATAACAAGGAACTGCAAATGCTGTTTTTTTTTTACCAAAGATAGACACAAAATGCTGGAGGAACTCAGCAATGACTTCAGCATTTTGAGTCTAGAAAGATAGTCATTTAGCATGGAAATAGCTGTCCAGTCCAATGTGCCCCCACCAGCCAACATGTCACAGCTACACTAGGCCCACTTGGCCGCATTTGGCCCTCCAAACTTGTCCTATCCATGTACCTGTCTAACTGTTTCTTAAACATTGTGATAGGCCCTGCCTCACTACCTCCTCTGGCAGCTCGTACCATACATCCACCACCCTTTTGTGTGAAAAGGTTACCCCGCAGACTCTTATTACATTTATTCCACTTCACCCATGTCCTCTGGTCCTCGATTCCTCTACTCTAATATTTATTAATATTACCCATTTGCACCCTTTCTGTAACCTTCTTCGCAGTGTTGGTGCCATCTACATTGAGGAACTAGATTTTCCAAATGTCATTGGTGCATTATCCCATTCCGGTCTCAGTGATATTGCCTCAATGTGCCTCTTAACAACATCATCACCAACTAAGACGCCTTGGCTATTTGTGAGATGCTCTTCAGAAACATCTTCTGTCTTACAGTCGTACTATTGTTGCAGTATGTGGTCAACATTGAACTTGTGGAGCATATTGCCAATTTTCACTACTTTATTTCTAATCCCATAGGTCTCCACTATCTTCCTAAGATCCCATCTATGCATTTCTTCTTCTTATCGAGTCCACACACAAGATTAGATGTTGTTCAGCCAAGAATTTATCTATCTCTGCCTTAAAAATATCCATTGACTTGTCTTCCACAGCCTTCTGCGGCAATGAATTTCACAGATTCACCACCCTCTGACTAAAGACATTCCCCCTCATCTCCTTCCTAAAGAAATGTCCTTTAATTCTAAGGTTATAACCTCTTGTCCCACACTCTCCAACTAGTAGAAACATCCTCTCCACATCCAGTCTATTCAGGCCTTTCACTATTCGGTAAATTTCATTGCGATCCCCCCTCATCTTTCTAAACTCCGGCGAGTACAAGCCGAGTGCCGTCAAATGCTCATCATATGTTAACCCACTCTGTCTAAGAATTTTTGCTGAGGTGGTGCCCCAAGGCTAACCATTGCCCTACAAGTTCCCATGGTAACTCTGCTCCTACAAAGCTGCCCTCCTATTTATCCTGGATTTTAATTGTTCCACCACTGGCCGCCATCGTATTGGCTACCAATGGCCCAATTTCAGGCATATCATCCTTAAACCTCTTTATAACCCTCTCTTTCTTTAAGATGGCCATAAAATCTGCATAATGAACCAAACTTTTCGTCATCATCTCGACAAGTACGTTACCATGGCCCAGTGTCTAATGTTCTTTGAAAACTTTGTTGGGATATTTTACAAGATTCCTGACACTATGTCAATACTCAAGCTATTATTTTCATAAAGGTCTACTATTTGGGGCAGATGTCTATCCCTGGATATCCTATGATTATAGGTCTACGTGCCTCTTTTGTTCTCTACCCTTTTGCGTGCTTTTACAATGGAGGCTCTCTGATCTCATTAGAGACACTCAGACTATCTTTGATCAGACTTTTTACCTGTTTCATCTTGCACTAAACACGATTCACGTTATTCACTTGGCTTGAATGTAATCATGTCTTGTCTTTCCACTGACCAGTTCGCATGCAACAAAAGCATTTCACTGTACCAACTAAACTCAACTCAACTCAACTCCATACTTTCCACAGCAATATGCCTGACAATAGCTATTTTCTCTCTGCTTTTGAACAATGAGCTTTCCATGTTATGATAGTGATCGTTGTAAATGTTTTTTTCTTATTGGACTCATCACTCTAAGCCCTGTTGCTAGCCTGAATGCTTACTGTTTGATTTGATTTCAGTCCCCATAAAAAGCATAACCCATCTCCTTGCCCACTAATATGCTGGAATATATTTCCCAAAAAGGTAGTAATGGTCATAGGAACGCAATAAAATATGTATTAGTACATCATTTTTTTAATGCACTTTTTTCAGTAAACACCAAGAACATAAAACTGATCAGTATCAGCTTATCACAAAACTATCCATGGATGGAGCTGTTCCAACATTATATTAGCCCAATCAAGCTTCTCCAGTTCATGTTATTTAATAAATATAAAATATTCAATATTTACATAGAAACATAGAAAATAGGTGCAGGAGGAGGCCATTCGGCCCTTCAAGCCAGCACCACCATTCATTGTGATCATGGCTGATCATCCCCATTCAATAACCCGTGCCTGCCTTCTCCCCATATCATAGAAACATAGAAAATAGGTGCAGGAGTAGGCCATTCGGCCCTTCGAGCCTGTACCGCCATTCAATATGATCATGGCTGATCATCCAACTCAGTATCCTGTACCTGCCTTCTCTCCATACCCCCTGATCCCTTTAGCCACAAGGGCCACATCTAACTCCCTCTTAAATACAGCCAATGAACTGGCCTCAACAACCTTCTGTGGCAGAGAGTTCCAGAGATTCACCACTCTCTGTGTGAAAAATGTTTTTCTCATCTAGGTCCTAAAAGATTTCCCCTCTATCCTCAAACTGTGACCCCTTGTCCTGGACTTCCCCAACATCGGGAATAATCATCCTGCATCTAGCCTGTCAAACCCTTAAGAATTTTGTAAGTTTCTATAAGATCCCCCCTCAATCTCCTAAATTCTTGTGAGTACAAGCCGAGCCCAGATCTTCATATGTCCTATCCAGTCTCTGTATCTCTATGGCTATAGATTTGAGACCAAAACTGCATGCATCTCCAGGAATCAACCAAGTCCCTGTACAACTGCAGTAGAACCTTCTCTGTACTCCCTTTTGCTATGGCTAGAGCCATCTTTCCTCACTGATTGCTGGCAGACCAAAACTGGTATGCAATGACTCCAGGTCTGTTGCATCTCCCCATTTCCTATGACCCCATGTAAGTTTCATGAGAACTGCAGTAGAACCTCCCAGCTTTCTTAGTAAGTAAATTTATCCTTTTGCTATGACATGCTAAAACATAAAAATGAAAGTCCTGACATTCGCTTTCCTCTCACTGCCTGGCAAGAATGTCTTTCCGGATTAGCCAAAATTGTGCCTACTTTGGTCACCAAGAGCCTGTACAACTGCAGTAGAACCTACCTGCTCCTATACTCAAATCCTTTTGCTATGAACGCTAACATACCATTCGATTTCTTCACTGCCTGCTGCACCTGCATGCCTACTTTCAATGACTGGTGTACCATGACGCCCATGTCTCGTTGCATCTCCCCTTTTCCTAATCGGCCACCATTTAGATAATAGTCTACTTTCCTGTTTTTGCCACCAAAGTGGATAACCTCACATTTATCCACATTATACTGCATCTGCCATGCATTTGCCCACTCACCCAGCCTATCCAAGTCACCTTGCAGCCTCCTAGCATCCTCCTCACAGCTTACACTGCCCCCCAGCTTCGTGTTATCCGCAAACTTGGAGATGTTGCATTCAATTCCCTCATCCAAATCATTAATCCCTTGATTCCACTAGCCCCTAGAGCTCAATCTAACTCTCTCTTAAATCCATCCAGTGACTTGGCCTCCACTGCCCTCTGTGGCAGGGAATTCAACAAATTCACAACTCTCTGGGTGAAAATGTTTTTTCTCACCTCAGTTGTAAATGGCTTCCCCTTTATTCTAAGACTGTGGCCTCTAGTTCTGGACTCACCCAACATTGCGAACATTTTTCCTGCATCTAGCTTGTCCAGTCCTTTTATAATTTTATATGTTTCTATAAGATCCCCCTCATCCTTCTAAACTCTAGTGAATACAAGCCTAGTCTTTTCAATCTTTCCTCATATGCAGTCCCGCCATCCCAGGGATCAATCTCATCAACTTACGCTGCAATGCCTCAATCACAATGATGTCCTTCCTCAAATTTTGTGTCCTTCCTCAAATTAGACACTTTAAATTAGATTGAAAATAAAACTTTACCCTCTACAGGAAAGAGTAATATTTTTCTTTCAGCAGTCTCCTGGATGGAGTATTGACCTTCACAAACTACTTGCCCTCAATGTGATATCCAGACATCCAGATTATTTTGCATTTTCATAACATTTTATTCACATGCACATTTATCAAATGAATGCCTAAAGGGTACAAAATTTCACAATCCAGTTGCCATTGAGCTTGTTCGAATAATAATTCATTTCATTAAAAATATATGGAATTTTAAAATATAGATATACTGTATACCTCAAACTGGAGTTAGTTTGAGGGACTGTGGGAGTTGGTTAACAGTGATTGATTAAAATGTGAATGAGCCAAGCAGACTACTGCTGGATGTTCACTGACGAACTATATCTGTACCAAAGATGAACCTATGAAAAATGATGGGCTAACGGAATGACAGATTTCTCCAGGGAGAGGATTGGTGAAGTACAAAGGACCAATCAATCTTACAAGGCAAAAGATTATGGAAATCCTGTCAAACTTAAGGGCAAAAGTCAGTATCATTTCCTGAAGATGGACACAAAATGCTGAAGCAACTCAGCGGGGACAGGCAGCATCTCTGGAGAGAAGGAATTGGTGACGTCTCAGGTAGAGACCCTTCTTCATTTCCTGTTATGTTTCTCAAACAGCAGCAAAATTGGCAGCCTGGATGGTGGCTAGCAGTGAAACCCAACAGTCAGAGATTCTTGGATAAGGTTCCTGATAGTCAGTTCACATTGCAAGAGCAGTGAGCCTTCAATGTAAGAACAGAGAGAGATTGCAGTGCTAGAGCTTGTGGAGTTTAGATTAGTTTAGTTTAGATTAATTTAGAGATACAGCATGGAAACTGGTCCTTCAGTTCATTGAGTCCACACCGGCCAATGATCACCCGGTCACACCAAATTCTGTGTAATCCCACTTTTGCATCCACTCCCTAGACACTAGGGCCTATTGACAGAGGCCAATTAACCTACAAACCCGCACGTCTTTGGGACATGTGAGGAAACCGAAGCACGTGGAGGAAACCCATGCGGTCATAGGGAGAACATGCACATTCCACACGGGTACTCGAGGTCAGGATCTAACCCGGGTTTCTGGCATTGTGAGGGGACAGCTTTACCAGCTGCCAGCTGATTGTGGCTAAAACTGTAGGAGAGAAGCGGCAATTAGTAAAGAAGGGGATAGGCAGGGGTAGGTGTACTTTCAAACCCACAAACAAATCTGGGCGATGCACTAAACCTTGTGGAACTTTCAGTTTTCTCCCCCCTTCCATTGCCTTATTTCCTATTCATGAGGAAACTATGATTATTTTTGGTTAATCCAGGCTCCCAGTTATACCAGGGGAGGGGGGAGCAGGTGAGAGGAGGGTGCTTGATTTAAACATGTTAATAAATAGGGGGTGCACAGAATTTAAACTTGATCCCCACCACGCCACTTCCCAAATCATTCACCAGTCATCACATATCTGTGTGTCCTTCATGTGATGAATGCTTGTTGGGAGGTGTACGGAGGTAGGGGTCATGTCATGTGACGATGTCTCTCTGTGATCATAAAGTTTCTGTATCACCTCAAAAAATCCAATAAATTGTGGAAAGCTTTTTGTTCAAAAAAGAAAAGAAAAATAGGATAATTTGTAATAGCACAGTCAATCAAACTTCTCCTTCTCTGTTGAACGCACAACATGGGCATCGAAACAGGAATGACATAGAAACAAAGCACTGACATTAAATAATTGTTCCAATTTGAAGCATTATCCATTTCCATTCATATAAAAAGAACTGACTTGTTAATTTATTTCCGTATATGCTGTCTGAAATCGTAACTTTGATAAGCTGCTGGCAGCTTACAAAAGACCAAACGTGTTTGGTTTTCCAGCTTGAAGAGACATTTGCTGCATTGACAAATTGTGGCTGATTGCCAAGGTCTGGCTTTTGTTGCAAGTGCATGGATTGGCAACTTTCCCAGCCCTAGACAATGAATACAAAGCTACACAATGTTTTAAAAAATGACTAACATTAATAAAATGCTCCAATTAAAGCCAAAATGAAGGGCAATTTTGAATTGTGGATTTGGGAGAAGTAGAATACAATATGTGAATACAGGGACTTAAATCAATCCAATTCAAATTCATCTCATGTGGAACTCTAATGGAGGAGAATTAACTTAGTCTATTCCTGATTCTTTTACAAAATCATAGCAATAAAAGTATAAGACTTGATATCATGATGTATGAAAATGAATATAAATTCAAATTTCAAAGCATTGGGCTGGAATGGTGATTTTTTCCATGGTAATGATTGTCTTTATATAAGTATTGAACAGGAAGATTAATATTAAAGTAACTGGCTATATCTTATTGGAATGAACCTGTTGTCTGGAAGCACTTAAACTCACCCGCCCTTCTTAATTGCTGAGGAAGTGACCATCTTAGCTCAGTGCTCTTCCACAGCCCAGCGACAAGTTCCAAAGGATAGACACAGGCAATTGCAGATGTTAGAATCTTCTGTAGAACAGAAAGTACTGGAGTAACTCAACAGATCAGGCAGCATTTCAGGAGGACACGGGTAGATGATGTTTCCGGTTTGGAACCCTTCTTCAGACCGAGAGGAGAAGAGCCTCTTCAAAATAGGCCCAAATGATAACCAGGTATCAGGTGATGCAGCATGGAGGCTCCACCTCTGAACCAATTATAAGTCTCTCATATAGGCAATGCTGATGTGCTGATCTATCCAGCCAAGAAGCTGATGGAATAAAATAATTAAAATGTTTTCAAAATGAAAAATATAGTTACTTAATTAAGAATGCCTAGAACATGTCATTAAAATTCTCAATCAAAGAAAAAAGCATTGCTTATTGTGGAATTTGTTCATACAGCTAAAATATTGTTGTTGAAAAGGTAAATGCATCTTCAGAAGTCAGAAATGTATGATTTTTAAGTTCCTCAGATATGCAGCATGGAAACCGGCCTACTGAGTCCACACCAACCTGTTCACACGAGTTATATGTAATCGCACTTCCTCATCCGCTCCCTGTACATTGGGGGTAATTCTACCAAGGCAAATTAACCTACAAACCCACAAGTCTTTGGGAGGTATTCAGAGGAAATCCACACGGTGACAGCGAGAACATGCACACACAGACAGTACACTGCACCCATGGTCAGGAGGATCAAACTCAGGTCTCTGATGCCGTAAGGCAGCAGCTCAAGCAGATGTCCCTTCATTGCGGAGTGAAACATGGTAATCCGGTTGCTTAACAACTTTAATGCCCCTGTCCCACTTAGGAAACCTGGACGGAAACCTCTGGAGAATTTTGTGCCCCACCCAAGGTTTCCGTGCGGTTCCCGGAGGTTCCCGGAGGTTTTTGTCAGTCTCCCTACCTGCTACCTCCGGCAACCACCCGCAACCTCTGGGAACCGCACGGAAATCTTGGGTGGGACGCAAAGTCTCCAGAGGTTTCCGTTCAGGTTTCCTAAGTGGGACAGGGGCATAACTCCCCATCCCATTCCCACACTGACCTTTCTGTCCTGGTCCTCCTCCATTGTCAGAGTGAGGCCCAGCGCAAATTGGAGGAACAACACGTCATATTTAGCTCGGGCAGCTTACACCCCAGCGGTATGAATATTGACTTCTCTAACTTCAAGTAACCTTTGCTTTCCTTCTCTCTCCATCCCTCCCCCCTTCCCAGTTCCCTAGTGACTAGTCTGACTGTCCTCATTTACATTTTATCTCTATTTGCCTTGTTGTTACCTTCTCCGAGCTAACAATGATCAATTCTACATTTTCCTTGAACTCCGTCCCTTTTGTCTCGTTTTCGCACCTTACATCTCCTTATCTCTGTATCTCCCTCTCCCCTTATTAAGTCTGAAGAAGGATCTCGACCCAAAACATCACCCATTCCTTCTCTCCAGAGCCACTGCCTGTCCCGCTGAGTTATTCCAGTATTTTGTCTATCTTCGGTTTAAACCAACATCTGCAGTTCCTTCCTATAATGGTCAATCTCATATTTTAGACCATTCAGGTCTGTGCTATCTAGGTCGTTACTGGCCTAAGTCTTCCCCACAAGGGAAATTGTGCTGCATTAAGCCTGATACACACAAGGCGAATCATCTTATTTATACATTTTAAATGATTGGCTTCATAATCATTTCAACATGATTGTAAATCAAATAAATCGATGGGGGGGAAAAGAAATTGGACACCATCGGAAAATGATATGTTCAGATATTGCAGCACGGTGAAGCAGCAGTAGAGTTGTTGCCTTACAGAGTTTGTACATACTCTCTGTGACCGTGTGGGCTTTCGCTGAGATCTTCAGTTTCAGTTTCCTCCTACACTCCAAAGATGTACAAGTTTATAGATTAATTGGCTTGGTACAAATGCAAATTGTCCCTGGAGTGTGTAGGATAGTGTTAATGTGTGGGAATCGCTGGTCGTTGCGGACTCGGTGGGCCGAAGGGCCTGCTTCCGCGCTGTATCTCTAAACTAAACTCAACTAATTTGAGGGAAAAAACATGGAATTAAAAATCAATAATCAAGGTATTTCCTTCTCTTGATAATGTCCATTTTGATTTTTAATATTTTTTTCATTTCTTAAGAACAATTACACAACTATCCTCCCTCAGGAGTAAGTGAAGCACATCTTAAATGTATATACTTTTCCCCTTCACCTTGTCATGTTCATTCTTTTCCTAATGCCCTTCCATGGCTTCTGGGATATAAATTCAAATGGCATCTGGCCATCTACATTCATCTTCATAACCTTCACAGTAAGGTGACAATGCATCTCCTTTTAAAAGTAATGATTGATGCATGTTTTGTTGGGAACCCATTCCAGCACGACTTTGCAACAGAAGTTGGTGTTAATCTTTCAGTTGAGATCTGCTCATTTAGTATTCATATCTTACATTTATGTCCTCATTGTCCAAGATTAGAAACAATCCCTCGTCTACATTTTCCACTTCAACATTACTTATTCAGCTAAACCTCGCTGTTTATTTTCCACCACGTTGAAAACCAGCAGAGCCATTTTCCCTGTATATAAATGTAACACTGTTGGTGAGGCAGCAATGGCTGCCTCACCAACAGTCTGTCTGTCTTTTCATTCTTTGTGTTTGTTTTGTATGTGATAAATATATGTTTTTAGCGTTCTTTAGCTTGTTTTATGTGGGGCATAGGGGGAAACTTTTTCTAATCCCTTTCCTCAACGGAGATGCAATTTTTTTCATATCGTATCTCCGTCTGCATTGCGGCCTAACATCGTGGATTTGGCGGCCTTTGTTAGAGATCGACCTTGAGCTCCATCGCGGGGGCCTGCTGCGGACTTACCATCACGGAGCTTGCGATCCCTGTCGGGGGTCATCTTAGCGGCTCCAACCGTGGGACTTTAACATCGCGGAGCCTGGTCTGGTCTGGAACCATCTCTGGTTATAGACCGACATCGGGGACTCAAAGCCGTAGGAGTTTCGATCGCCCTGACGTGGAAGTATTGATCGTCCCGTTGTGAGAGTTTCGATCGCCCCGAAGAGGGAATTTCATTCACTCCAAAGCGGGAGTTTTGATCGCCCCAATGTGGGAGCTTCGACCGCCTGCTGTGGGAGCTTTGATTGTCCCGACTGTGGTTGGTTCGACTGCCCCGACTGTGGGAGAATAAAGAGGAAGGAGATCGGGCCTTATTGCCTTCCATCACATTGAGGAACGTGGAGAATCTACTATGGTGAATGTTTATGTTAACTTTTATGTAGCTGTGCGTCTTGTTGCTTTTTTTTAGTATGTCTACTTGGTAATTCGAATTTCACTGTACCTTAATTGGTACATGTGACAATAAACTCTCTTTGAAACCCTTGAAACCTTGAAACCTAGAATAGATAGATTAGATTGAACAGATTAGTGTAGAGGATGGCAGAAACAGAGACGCGGTTGTTATATGCATGATGGAACTGCATGATGGAATGTATAGGAAGGAATTTACATCGAAGATAGACACAACATGCTGGAGTCACTTAGCGGGACAGGCAGCATCTCTGGAGAGAAGGAATGCATGACCCTTCAGATAGAATGTTGTCTAAATCTATGTGCCTGAGAAACTATGGTATGCAAATGCAAACAAGCTTTTAATTGTACATGTACATCACCCGACTTGTGCTTGTGGCAATAACCTTGACTAATGTTGGTGAATTGCACTCACATTTCTGCACATTTCATCTGTTGCTTCATCAGCTGAAACCGAAAATTAGTATTATTCAATGAAACTGGTAACATGAATAATTCAATGTTATATTATAACAACACTATACTTCAAAAGGTCACTAATTATTCTCATTCATAAGGGTCTGTCCCACTTGGCCGTCATTTGCACGTCATTTACGCGACGTCATCGTCGCGTTGAGATGCACGGGTAGCGTGTGGGCCGCGCGGGACGGTCGCATGGAGAAGCGCGGAGGGGTATGGACTTACGCACAATATCGCGCGGTGCTCCAGGATTTTGTAGGGCACAAAATCTTCGCGTGCTTCCAGTGTAACGTATCGCGCACGCACGCGGGCGTATTGCGGACACGCAGGTGTATTGCAGTTGCACGCAGGCGTCCTGACCTGGTACGTGTAGACACCGTGTGTAACCATGTGCCGCCCCCCATACGCAGTCAGCCCGCCTTTTACGCGTCATGGATATATGTGCGCAATTTTAAAAAATGCACAGTTTCGTAGAGAAACTACGTGGTTTCTACGAGAAACTACCCGCCAGCCGGGGGCTTTGACTTTGACTCTGACATCGGGGGGGGGAGAGTGCAGTGGAGAGATAAGTTTATTTGGCCTTCCATCACAGCTATGTGATGGATGTTTATGTTAAATGTAATTATGTTGTGTCTGGGGTCTATTTGTGTGTAATGTATGGCTGCAGAAACGGCATTTCGTTTGGACCTCCAGGGGTCCAAATGACAATTAAATTGACTCTTGACTCTTGTGAACACCAAATGAAAGTGCAAAAGTGAATTGATGCTACACTTGCAATGACTGCTTGGGTCCCTGGATTGTGTGTAAGGAAGAGGTTAAAAAGACAAATATTGTATCTCCTACAGCTGGATGAACGAATGACATGAGAGGGGGTGCAGTTGGTAGAAATGGAAGAGCAAACCAGATAAGTGATACAAAATACTGGAGTAATTCAGCGGGACCGGCAGCATCTCTGGAGAGAAGCAATGGGCGACGTTTTGGGTCAAGACCCTTCTTCAGACTGAAGAAGAGTCTCGACCCGAAACATCAGCCATTCCTTCTCTCCAGAGATGCTGCCTGTCCCGCCAAGTTACTCCTGCATTTTGTGTCTATCTTCAATTCAAACCAGCATCTGCAGTTTCTTCCTACAGATTAATTTGGCCTGCAGCTTGCTATTTTCATTCACCTCTATTTTTGAATAGGGGCATTACATCTGCAGTTTTCCAATTGCTAACCCCACTCAAGAAACTGGAACATTTTAGAAAATCACCATAAATATCATAAACTGGGTAAATATCATAAACTGGGTATTCAAATGACGTCACGCGCTCCAGACGGCTGTGCTGACGCATGAAGACGTGTGATGACGCGCGCCATAGTCACTACCGGCCTGTCGCGTAAATGACGGCCAAGTGGGCCAGGCCCTTTACTATTATGACAATTAATTATTTTATCAGTGTAATTCTGTAAAATATAAAACATTTTCTGAGCTTCTTATGGCCAAAGATGTTGAGATACACATGCAGGATTAGTGTCACATCAATGTTTTTCTTCACTAGATTTGTTGACTTTTATAAATTCGTCCATATAGCAAATATCGCCATCTCATGGGTAAAAATAGAAAGTGCTGGACATATTCAGAAGGACAGGTAGCATCTTTAGTTTACATTAGTTGAGATACAGATTGGAAAAAGGCCCTTTGGTCCACCGTATCCGCGCCGACCAACGATCCCCGCAGCCTGACACTATCCTGCACACACTCGGGACAACTTACAATTATACCAAGCCTATTAACCTACAAACCTGTAAGTCTGGATTGTGGGAGGAAACCTACACGATCACAGGGAGAACGTACCAACTCCATACAGACAAGTATCGAACCTGGGTCTCTGATGCTGTAAGGCAGCAACTCTATTGCTATGCCACTGTGCCAACCTGCATCTGTAGAGTGATAAGTGGAGTAAGCATATGCGGCAGAAAAGATAGGGTCATGAAGTTAGATGAAGCAAATATAAATTAGACTGAATCACAAACATTAAAAATAATGTAATTGTGACATCTCATCGGAATTCCTGAATAACCTGAAGAAATCGTATAGCATTTTTCAATCTGAAGAACATTGTTAGTCCATTCACTCCCCAGATGACCTGACCTGCTGACCCCCTCCAGCACATTGCGTTTTGCTTATGATAACAGCATCAGCAGTTTAATGTATCTCCTTATAGCATTTTAGAAGGCCACTAGACTAAGTGCAGACCCATTGGTTCAGCTCCGTCAATGCAATATTTCACCATTCACCCATTCCCCCAACTCAGCCAGTTCTCCCAACGCAATATTCCACCACTCACACATAGCCCCTAACTGCACAAGCGCAACACATTCCACCTCATCCTCCGCAACTCCTTCCCTCCTCTTCTTGCCCTTCTCCTCCCCTCCCCAATCCCTCCCTCATCTCTCCCTCCCTCTACTTTCCCCTACCCTCCCTCCCTCTCCTCCTCTCCTCCCTACCCCCACCTATCCCTCTATCCCCCACTCCTCACCTCCCCCATTCCCCCACTATCCCTCCTGACATCCCCCACTGCCCTCCTCTCCCTCCATTCCCCACTTCCTACCTCCCCCACTCCCCATTCCTCTCCCTCGATTCCCCCTCCGTACCCCATCCTCTCCCTCAATCCCCGCACTCTCCCTCCTCACCTCCCCAGGCACCACGAGTTTCAACCTGAGAGCGCCGCCAGCGGCGGCGGAGGAAACGGACAGTCGCAGCAATGCACCCGGGGGGATGGGTAGACAGGACTGCCATTGCCGCATCAGGTGGGCAGGGGAGAGAGGTGAGTGAGGGAGAGAGGGACGGGACCGGGGCCTCCACTGAACCCCCTGCGGCCATCGCCGGTGGTGGGGGAAACGGTAGACAAGTTACTTTGAGGAGGTGAGAGAGGAGTTTGTAAGTAAGGCGGGAGAGGCTGCGGTGCAGGAAGGGGCGTCTTCATCCAGGCCGTGGCGTTGACTGACAGGAGACGAGATCAATCTGAGTGGTGCTGACTGACAGGAGAAGAGACCAATCTGTGCATGCGCGGTTTTTAAGATTTTTAAACCTTAAGAACATTTAGAATATACCATCGATCAGAACCAAACTTGTTGCACTTGCAGCACAGGAGTACGGTGAGTAAGGTGGAGGAAAATTGTAGCCCTATTGTGTACCGTTTTTGTGCAAATAGAAAAACCACGCAAACCGGAAGAGCACAAGATCAGAGTTTTAATTATGTTTTGATAGATGTTGGGAAATGTGAGGTCATTTACACAGAAGCATTAAAGGTTGAAACATGCCATATTTATAATCTGTATGTGGAATGCAAGAGAGACAATTTCATTATCCGTTTCACGAAAATGACTTGGGGGGGATTGGTTTTGTCTTTTTGCACTATTATTGTTTGTTGGTTTGTTTTATGTGTGCATATGTACGTATGTTTATGAATCTATCTATCTATCTATCTATCTATCTATCTATCTATCTATCTATCTATCTATCTATCTATCTATCTATGCATACACATTAATGTGTGTGATACTATATATATATATTGAACTTCCTTTTGTTTATTATATTGCCTATAGAGTACTGTGTTTACATATTCAATTATGATGCTGCAAGTAAAATTTTGAGTTGAGTTGAGTTTAGTTTATTGTCACATGATAGTCTTGACTCTTGAAATAATTTGAACTGGGCCGGATGCAGTTAAGCAACAAATAAAAGAGACAGCATAGAATTCATGGTTCTTGTACAATCCAATGCATTGAATTGTGGTGGAAGATTAATCTACGGATATGATATAGGAACAGATATTTCACAATGTAGAATTCATGCAATCAACAGATGGAATTCCATTGTGGTTACGTATCGGAAAGAGGGAGGATCACAAAGAGAATGGCTCTTAACGAATAGAAATGGTTCCAGAGATCAGGAAAAAATCCATATACTTGGCACTTAACTAATTTCGACAAGAGAGATGAACCTTGTGCTGAAAATAAACCATCAGTTTGTTGCTCTAATACCATTCCCATACCATCCTGTACAAATGCGTCTTTCTTTCTTTATGTTCACAAATGCCCTCTACTAAAGGGTAATCTACCACCAGGCTGTGATGCGGTGTAAAAGGGCATTGGCATACAGTGTAAAAAGGGATGAAATTAAACCTTGAGACCTAGCCCTAATCAGAGTAATGTTTGCATTTTTTTTTAGTGTGAATCTAAAATATTAATTCTCTTCCAAATACAAAAAGAAGTAAAACTTTCATTGTTCTGGTTCATATCTGGTGCAAACGACTGGTAAATATTCTTGACCTTGAACAGATGCTGTCCAAACTACCGAACATTTTAAGGTTTTATTTCAAATTTCTAGCATCTGCAGTATTCTGCTTTCATGTGAATGATTTTCTAAATCTGGTAAATTAGCACCCTCAAGTGGCAGAGCTAAGCATTGCCTTGAAATGTCAGCAAATCCATTTATTGGAATCTGTGTAGGAAGGGACTATAGATGCTGGTTTAAACCAAAGATAGACACAAAAAGCTGGAGTAACTCAGCGGGAGCTTCTCTGGAGAGAAGGAATGGGTGATGTTTCGGATCGAGACCCTTCTTCAGACTGGAATATGTGTTGTTTTTAAAGGTTGTTGTACCATTCTGTAAACTTCACTGGGTACTTCCAATTCTGAATCACATTGCATTGGTGATCTACATTTCCTTGGCTGTATTTAGCCCTTCCACAACCAGGCATTGATCATTTGACCAAATCATCACTCCACCGTACTGTAGGATTTCCAAACAGTAAGTCTCATCAATGGCTACCATGTACTGGCTAATTGCTGCTCTACTGGAGATAACACAGAAACTTCAGGCAAACGTGCAACGTCATTTATATGTTTAATGATTAGCACGATGGCAGAACAAACACTGCAGATAAAGCCTTCAACAAATATAATTATAAACTAATGTATTAGATGTAAAACAATTTACCTCTATGGAAGAAATCTGAGTGACTTCAGTCAATGACAAGTTATGCAAGGGAAGATAAAATGCAAGTTTGTATCATTTAAAATATGCAGGCATTAGAAATCTATTCTTCTCCATTCACCATTTAGGACTGCCACCAACTAGGAATTCAGACTGTATTCTGAATGTTAAGTGCTACGATGGGGGACTGTTATTGGGGATGTTCTCTTCTGCTGGTTACGGGCTTGGTTTTTTCGCGATGTGGTTGGGGCAGAATGGAAATTAATTTAAACATTTTATTAATAATAACCCCAGAGAAATAAAGTACAATCTGGCGGGCTCATGATTTATGCTCTGATCGCTCTGATTTTACAGAAAATTATCATGCTTTGACACTTACCAACAAAAAACGAACCAACAAAAATCTCTCTTCAACACAATTCAACAAAAAGCTGATTGTTTAAATGATTTTCAAGAATGCACTAAATAAACTCAGATTTTAACAGTAACAAATAAACTGGGCATTGTGGCACAACATTGTTTTGGGTTGCAAATACCAAGGAAATAATCGATGTTCAAAAGTTACATTAACTATTTGACTCGCACTTCTTCTTCATTTCACATAATTTATGCAGTTGCCAAAGTTCCAAAGAAAATCGGTGCTGTAAAAAGCACATGAACAACATGGTGACCTTTGTTTAATACAGTACCAATCCCATTGCAACAAGATTTTCTAAATTAGAGACAACAAAGTTTAAAACAAATTTGTTTTCTTTTAGATTCAGTAGAGATACAGTGTTGAAATAGACCCTTCAGCCCATCCAGTCCTCCCGCCCGACCCAACATGTACACTACTTCTATCCTACACACTTTACAGAAGCCAATTAACCTTCAAACCTGCTCGTCTTTGGAATGTGCAAGGAAACCAGAGCACCCGGAGAAAACCCATGCAGTCACAGGGAAAACGTACAAACTCTGCACAAACAGCAGCTATAGTGAGGATCGAACCCAGATCTCTGCCGCTGTAAGGCAGCAACTCTACCACTGGGCTGCCCAAATAGAAGGGATTTTATGAAACACAAAGTACTGACAAGGTAGATAGGCGAGATGCATTTCCTTCACTGGGGATCTAGAACCAGGAATCACACTCTCAGGATATCATGCGAGACATTTAGGACTATTATAAGGAGAAATTGCTTCATCTCCATGGAGGCAACATGGAATTATCTACCACAGAAAGCTCTGGATTCTCTGCTGCTGAATACATTTGACAAGTAGATGGCTTTTTGGACAAAATGAAACATCAAGATGCATGGGAAGAAGTGCAATGTGGTATTGAAGGAGGGGATCAACTCTGATCATATTTTATGGTGCAGCAGACTCAAAAGGCTGAATTCAGACACAAAAAGCTGGAGTAACCCAGCGGGTCAAGCAGAATCTCTGGCGAAAATGAATAGGTGCTGTTTCGGGTCGAGACTCTTCTTCAGAAGTCAAAAGACTGGTTGTTCCATTCCCGCTTGTACTTTCTCTGTTTTTGGAAGGAAATTGCCTTCAAAGTCTACAATCATGAAAGGTGGATCTTTAGGATTCATTCCTCCATGCAGGAACTGCAACTACGGGCTTTGATTTTGCAAAGCAATGGCTCTAATTACTGACCGTGGGCAAAGTTACAGA